>NW_025814830.1:40626250-41985000 GCF_022079265.1 Lynx rufus
GCTCTGGGCCATCAGCACAGAGCCCGATGCAGGGCTTGAACCCATGAACCATGAGATCATGACCTGAGCCGAAGTCGAACACTCAATCAACTGAGCCACCCAGGTGCCCCATTATTTAATTTTTAAAAATAACTTTGTCACAACATAATTGAGTATTTTTAAAAATGCAATCAATAGGAAAGTGTATAAATTAAAGATTCCCCTTTCCCCAGATTTCTTCTGTTTATAGTTTATTTTGGATCATTTTATAAGGTAAGAGAATATATTATTCTTATAGATGTACCTACATGATTTATTATAATAGTGGTAAGCAGTTTGTGTTCTCACGATGATCATTTAGGGAAGTTTCACAGAGCCATCTCATCTACTATATTATGTGCTTCTGTGATATTAAAATGTTTACAGGGTGACCAATTAGTTTTGTGATTCAAAAAAAAGGGGGGAGATGAAATTGTAAAGCAATGAAAGGAAAAAGGAAATCTTGTATTTATTGGACTGAGGCTTAGGGCAAAATTCCGTAGTACTTTTGGGCATGTACTTAAAAAAACTTGTGTTGTGTGTATATATTTAAGGCTGCTTAATTAACCATTATAAATGTCAAGATTCTAATGCTATTTAATCATTCTTTAGCTATTCTTCAGTATAAACTTGAAATAAAAAAGAAGCAAGTTATATTGAAAAGGTTTTCCCATGTGGCCTCTGTTGTTGGGGTTTGTTTTACTTGGATTTGTGGATTAAGGCTAAAGCTAAATTTGGGATAACCTGTGCAGGTATCTTTGGAGTGCACAGAGACAATCCTTTTACCTGATTATATGTTATTACTTGAGGGCAGGAACACTGTAGTATGTGTCTTATAATGTCCTGCTCACAACTCATGTGACATGTTTGATGCATGATTAAAATCTATTTGTGGACTTTCTTTAACTCACTTCTTTTTTTTTTTTTTTTTAATTTTTTTTTTCAACGTTTTTTATTTATTTTTGGGACAGAGAGAGACAGAGCATGAACGAGAGAGGGGCAGAGAGAGAGAGGGAGACACAGAATCGGAAACAGGCTCCAGGCTCCGAGCCATCAGCCCAGAGCCTGACGCGGGGCTCGAACTCACGGACCGCGAGATCGTGACCTGGCTGAAGTCGGACGCTTAACCGACTGCGCCACCCAGGCGCCCCACTTCTTTTATTTTTAAATTTTAATTTTTTATTAGAGAGAGAGAAAAAAAAAAGACTAGCAGGAGAGGGGCAGAGGGGAAGTGAGAAGAGAATCTTAAGCAGGCTTCATGTTCACCTCAGTGCCAAACCCCACTCAGGGCTGGATCCCATGAACCTGGGAGCCAAAATCAAGAGTCAGACTCTTAACTGACTGAGCCACCCAGACATACCTAACTTAATTCTTATAAAATATACATTTATGCATTATCTGAGGAAGTTTGTGATCTGTGTTTTTGTAGTGATCTCAGACTCTGCTTTGAAAGAAAATTCTTTTGTAGTTTTTAGAGCCCTTCTTTCCTTTTGTACACTTGCCTTGGTAGCTCTTTAAGGAGGAATAATCCTTAACAGCCAGGACTACGTTTCATGGTGGCTGATAACCCTTAACCAATCTTTCTTTCTTTCTTTCTTTCTTTCTTTCTTTCTTTCTTTCTTTCTTTCTTTCTTTCTTTCTTTTTAATGTTTTTTTTAATTTTTTTTTAATGTTTATTCATTTTTGAAAGAGAGAGAGCACAAGCAGGGTTGGGGCGGAGAGAGAGGGGGACACAGAATCTGAAGCAGGCTCCGGGCTCTGAGCTGTCAGCACAGAGCCCGACGTGGGGCTCGAACTCAAGAACCACGAGATCATGACCTGAGCTGAAGTCAGACACTCAACCGGTGGAGCCGCCCAGGCGCCCCTAATGTTTATTTATTTATTTTTGAGAGAGAGAGAGAGAGAGAGAGAGAGAGAGTGCAAAGCAGGGGAGGGGCAGAGAGAGAGGAAGACACAGAATCCGAAGCAGGCTCCAGGCTCCGAGCTGTCAGCATAGAGCCCCACACAGGGCCCTAATCCACAAGCTGTGAGATCATGACCTGAGCTGAAGTCAGATGCTTAACTGACTGAACCACCCAGGCGCCCCTAACCAATCTTTCTTTCTTCTTTTTTTTTTTTTTTTTAACCAGGGGAAAGCGCGAATGCAGTCCCTAGCCAATCTTTCAATAGCAGATCACTGCTTTCCACCTTGAAGCCTCTACTCTAGCCTTTCCTACCTACTTACATTTCTCTGAATGTTTCATGTTCCTCCTTGCCTCTATGCTGTAACCCCAGCCATGATCACTCATTTCTACCCTGTCTGCCTGAGGCACTTCTGCTTATCTTTCAGAGATCAAAGTGTCCTATGTGAAACCTTTCCTGACTGGCTCCATCCTATCTTCTGTCTTCAAAGTAGAGTATTCTTTTAGGTTACCTTTTTTACTTTGTATAATACATTTTATATATATTTCTATAATCATGCTTAATTATTTGTTCATTGGTAAAATATAAGAGTACTAACTAGTTATGTGCTTGGTCTTTCTTTCCATCTTTGCTATTTAATGGCAGAGTGGCATGTTGTTTTGTTTTGTTTTACCTTCTCTAAGATGTTGGTTTCCATTTGTAAAGTGGGGTAATGTGACCCCAACTTGTTGTGAGATTAAATGAGATTATACACATAAAACACGTAACTCTTTTTGGCACATACAACATAGATGAGTAGTGAGGATGGTGATTGCGTAATTATGTCTTCTATTGTATTTTGAGCTTCTTGAAGACATGGAATGTCATGTTTCATCTTATGTTTCCCGGTATTTTGCCTCTAATAGGTTTGATCTGTAAATGCTGATTCAGTGAGAAACTAACACCATGAGAGCTTTATATCTATTTTCTTTTATGTTCCTACTTATGTACTTCTTGTCTTCTTCCTTATTCCAATAGGCTATACTATGAGAAATACTATTATTTTAAGATTTTTATACAGTGTGTTGTGCCTTCAGCACAAATAAAACTCTAAAAAAATATCGATTTTAACCCTTAGTAAGAATTACTTACCAATAATTATAAATTCAAATATGCTTCAGAGGCCTTGGGTGGCTCAGTTAAGCATCTGACTTCGCTCAGGTCATTATCTCGAGGTTCAGGAGTTTGAGCCCCACATCAGGCTCTCTGCTGACAGCTCAGAGCCTGGAGCCTGCTTTGGATTCTGTATCTCCCTCTCTCTTTGCCCCTCCCCCACTCACACTCTGTTTCCATCTCTAACTCTCAAAAAAATAAACATTAAAACATTTCTAAAAAATAAATTCAAATATGCTGTGTTCAGGGTTAGAATAGGATTTCATGACCTAAGGGTCTCAGGAGTTCAGTATTTTACCACAGTTTTGGATCTATGAAGTGCATTTGTAAGTTCTTGTAGAGTGAGGGTTATTTTATGTGAGAACAAGGAGCCACATTATTGTCTCTTGGGGAGGGTGCAGATTATTGAGAAAGAAGACAAAAGTAACTGGACACTTCTAATTTTGCATGAGGCTGGGGAGCCCGACATATGTGTTGTCAGAGATTTCCAGGTTATTTTTTTTTTTATTTAAAAACGAGTTAGTTAACATACAGCGTAATTTTAGTTTCAGGTATACAAAATAGTTATTCAACCCCTCCATACATCACCTGTGCTCCGCACAAGTGCCCTCCTTAATCCCCATCCCCTGTTTAACCCATCCCCCCACCCACCTCCGCTCTGCTAACCATCAGTTTGTTCTCTATAGTTAAGAGTCTGTTTCTGGGTTGCCTCTCTCTTTTCCCTTGGCTTGTTTATTTTCTTTCTTAAATTCCACATATGAGTGAAATCATATGGTATTTCTCTTTCACTGACTTATTTCGCTTAGCATAATACTGTAGCTCCATCCATGTTGTTGCAAATGGCAAAATTTCATTCTTTTTTTATGGCTGAGTAATATTGTCGTGTGTGTGTGTGTGTGTGTGTGTGTGTGTGTGTGTGTGTGTGTGTAACACGTCTTCTTTATCCATTAATCAATCAATGGACCCTTGGCTGTTTCAGAATTTGGCTCTTGTAAATAATGCTGCTATAGACATCAGGGTGCACATATCCTTTTGAGTTAGTATTTTTGTATTCTTCCAGTTCTTATTTTTAACCCGCATAAAAAAGGGAGACATTTCCTATTAAAGATCCCATTATGGTTCATATGTGTATGCTTTCCTACTCATTCTAGGCATCCTCTTTGCATTATTGCTGAGATAATATTTATTTCACACTTTTGTACTTTTGGGATTTCTACCAACAGAAAATAAAAATATAATTGTAAAATTAGAGCACTGAGGCATTTTTAAAAATTAGTATGTATGGTATCAAAACATTTTATCCAGTCACTGAACATTTCAGCAGAATAATCCAAGTTTAAGAATTATTCAATTTTGTCTTCTTTTAAGAGGCTTGTATTCCACTTAAATTTTCAGCTTTATTTTGCTCTATGTCCTTTGTGTGATGTGATGGGCTTATACATTCAAGAACACAGGTACTGAGAGGACCCTTTTTTTCTCAGAGCCCTAGTCTCCTTTGTGAACTTTATCTCCTTAGCTCTCACAGTTCTCTGATGTGTATAGGTCAGACTCAGAAAGTCACTGCGGTCATTGTTCTGAATTCCCATCACATGTAATCCATTATGCTCTATGATAATGCCCTTGGGAGGAGGTCTTAGCCAGGTTTGTTCACTATTCATTTAATAAACACTGAGCACCTGCATTTCGCCAGATACCATGCTAACTTCTGAACCTGGTGGAAATGATTGTCAAGTTCTGCATTAGGTAATAACAGTAATTTCTCAAATTTGTGTGGCTTTTATAATTTCTGAAATCATTTTCCATACTTTAATTTACTTAATCTTCACAATAACCCCTTAAGGATAGGCTTTACAGGGGCGCCTGGGTGGCTCAGTCGGTTAAGCGTCCGACTTTGGCTCAGGTCATGATCTCACGGTACGTGAGTTTGAGCCCCGCGTCTGGCTCTGTGCTGACAGCTCAGAGCCTGGTGCCCATTTCAGATTCTGTGTCTCCCTCTCTCTCTGCCCCTCCCCTGTTCATGCTCTGTCTCTCTTTGTCTTAAAAATAAATAAACGTTAAAAGAAAAAAAGGATAGGTTTTACATATAAAGAAACTGAAATCTAAAGAAACGTCATTAAGACACTTAACGGAGATATAGGTTCTAAAGGGATGGACACGTGGAAGCGCAATCTTTTCCAAAAAGGAATAGCTTTCTTTTGAAAACTTGTATTCTTTTTTGTTAATGTTTATTTATTTTTGAGAGGGAGAGCACGCACAAGCAGGGGAGGGGCAGAGAGAGAGGGAGAGAGAGAATCCCAAACAGCCTTGTCTGCGCTATCAGCACAGAGCCCGACATGGGGCTTGAACTCACAGACTGTGAGATCATGACCTGAGCCGAAATCAAGAGCTGGATGCTTTTAACCGACTGAGCCACCCAGGTGCCCCTGAAAAATTGTATTCTTACCTCATGATTTTTATTTAGTTTTCACTTGGCTGGGGCTACTGTGCCACTATTCTAACTACCCTCTCCCCTGCCATTGCTGCCATGGTCATGACAAGGAAGGAGACAGTGTCTGTGACTCTTCCAGCCCCACTGTGCTTCTGATGGCTCAGAAAGCACCATGTGTATCAGATTGGGTGTACTAGTGAGTTAAACATTGATCTCTGATTATTTTTTTTAAAGTCTTATGTCTCATATAGAAAAGGTGAATTATAACAAGGTGAAAGGACTCTGGCTGAGTCTTTAAAATATATTAACGGTAAAGTAGTAGTAATAAAATTACCTTTCTGCAAGATTGTTAGCCAGCTAGTTATGATTTTACACTATCTAAAAAACCAGAGGCGCCTGGATGGCTCATTTGGTTGCATGTCCAACTTCAGCTCAGTTATGATCTCCCAGTTCGTGAGTTCTAGCGCCCAAATGGGCTTGCTGCTCTCAGCACAGAACCTGCTTCAGATCTTCTGTTGCCTTCTGTCTCTCTCTGCTCCTCCCCCACGTGCGCTCTCTCTCTCTTTTTTTATGTGCACTCTCTCTTAAAACAAACAAACAAACAAACATTAAACAAAAATTTAAAAATATAAAAAGATAAAAAGGCAAACTGAAAGCTGAGGATATATTCGGGAAAAGATGACATGGGTTTTTAGCCATGGCTTTGCCACAGATTGTATGTCTTTGAAGAAGTTTTCTTTTTTCTCAGCCTCACTTTTCTAGGGTTTTAGTTTAATTCAACTAATTACAATTAATTTTAATTTTAGTTTAAAAATGAACAGGTTGGACTGAATTATCACTAAGGTGTCTGCTAGCCCTACAATTTGTAAGTTATCTATTTTTAGATTAGTATTTGTCCCCAAGACACTGGACGAATGTGAGTGAGTGAGTAAGAAAGACAGAGAGAGAGAGAGAAGGGGCCAAACATAATACACTTGAAATTGATAGCTATTTCATTAATCTCTAAGTATAGTAATTTATTTAGGCTATATTGAGTGTACCTCTGTAATTCATGTGTACTTACACTGGTGAATCTTTCTTCTTTCCTAGCATAATCTCCAGGAGAGAGAGAGAGAGAGAGAGGAGGATTTAGCATGCATAAAGATAAATACAATCTCAAGATAAGCCCTCTTACTGATTATAGGAACCTAATATTAACACAGATTGACTGTCAGTTGCAAGGGCAAACCCTCAAATGTCCAAAGCTGCTCTGTAATAGTACCTTAATGGAAATTTGGAATTAAATATAGATGCCTTTAGAATGACGGTATTTTTTGCTTTTGTCATTATTCTCACACCTCAAATTTACTCTGGCTCATTAAGAATGAAGTAAAAGTGGGGGTGCCTGGGTGGCGCAGTCGGTTAAGCGTCCGACTTCAACCAGGTCACGATCTCGCGGTCTGGGAGTTCGAGCCCCGCGTCAGGCTCTGGGCTGATGGCTCAGAGCCTGGAGCCTGTTTCCGATTCTGTGTCTCCCTCTCTCTCTGCCCCTCTCCTGTTCATGCTCTGTCTCTCTCTGTCCCAAAAATAAATAAACGTTGAAAAAAAAATTAAAAAAAAAAAAAAGAATGAAGTAAAAGTGGGTGGGGGGAATGGGAAAATGTTGATCAAAGGCTACAAACTTCCAACTATAAGGTGAATAAGTTCTGGGGATCTATTATTCAGCATGAGGACTATAGTTAACAATACTGTGTTATATATACTTGAAAGGTGCCGTGAGAGTAGATCTTAAATTTTCTCACCACACAAAAAAATTCTAATTATGTAAGATGATAGATTTGCTAACTAACCCTATGTGGTATTCAGTTTCAAATCATTTAAGTCATTTTGTAGAATGTCAATTTCAATTTGTCTGGTTTTATCATGAATAGACTGAGCTTATTAGGTGTTTATAGCAAGAATGCCACAGAGGTGATACTTCCTTTTCAGTGTATATGAGAACATAGGGCCCATGACATCAATATGTCTCAATACCAGTGTTGTAAATTTTGATTACTGTCAGGTTTCTCCGCATAATGTTACATTTTCCCCTGTGTAATTAACAGATATCTTGGGGGAGATTAATTGAAACTGCAAATATCCTGTTACTCTTTAAACTTTCACCCTTTACTCTTTAAACTTTTCAGTAATTTTAGGATTCATCAACGGGTCATGCCTGTCACAATTATTATTATAGTGGTCTAATGATGATTTTCTATTTATCTCATTCTTTTACACTTATTAATTGGAATTGTTCTCTAGGAGCTGTCCCTTCTCCCCCCATTTATTTATTTGTTCAATTATTTATATCAATATGGACTCATGGCTATTTTCTTTATTTTATAGGTTATAATTCCATGCCACTATGATTTATATTGAGGCTCAAGTGTTCCAGCTTTTGTTTTCATTACTTTTTAATTTAAAAAATTAGTAAAAAATTATCAGTGAATACATTTGTTTGATGTGGACTGAGTAATGGATTGCACTTCAGCTCAGCGTTCACCAGTTGATTCCTATGAACTCTGACAATTTTCAGGCTACTAAAACTGACTCCTTAGCTGTTTGTTACATAAGAATGAGGGGGAAGAGAACATGAACACATCTTTGTCTCTTCTCCTCTTCCTGAACTCAGTTAATTCTGCCAATTTGGTCAGAAAATCCCTAATGACAACAAAAGCTTGGCAGTTACGAATAGCAGTTCTTTTGTACAATAAAAAAAAATTACCAAGTGTTTAAAGATATGGAAACTTGGATGGCATTCTCCTTCCCCACTGGTAACTCTGACTGGATGTGCAGGATGGAGTGCTTGCTGACCCCTTGAACACAGCTATTGTGCTTGCTTAATATTGTGTTTCCGTCTATAGTTATCACTTAGGTGCTGATCTAAACAAACCATCCGGTGTGTCCAGCTAGTCCAGGACACATCCACTTAGCAACAAAAATAAGGATAAGGATTTCCTTGAAGCTTAAACAGCTAAAAAAAATTTTTTTTGGTCTAATGGGAAAATGTTACTGTATTAGCATTTTTATTAAGTATTTTTCAATTGTTTTATTTGCTTTTGTTATATCCAATTGTATATAACATTTTATTTCTATTTCTCTTATAGCATTTATCACATTTTGTCTTTTTTTTTTTAAGTTTTTTTAATGTTTATTTATTTTTGAGACAGAGACAGAGCATGAACGGGGGAGGGGCAGAGAGAGAGAGGGAGACACAGAATTGGAAGCAGGCTCCAGGCTCTGAGCCATCAGCCCAGAGTCCCACATGGGGCTCGAACTCATGGACCGTGAGATCGTGACCTAAGCTGAAGTTGGACGCTTAACCGACTGAGCCACCCAGGCGCCCCACATTTTGTCTTTTATAATTTCTACTTTATTAGTTGGTCTTTTTGAGGGTACATGTTTTCTTTTTCCTTCTCAACTACACAACATGAGGACAGAATATATATATCAGACATTGTAAATATCCTATATGCTTAATACATAAGAGAGAGTTCTTTGTTGATGAAAGAGGGAAACATAGTTTTTAAGAGTAAGAAATTATTTTTTATCACTTATGTTAGGAATAGATGAAAGCCTACTGAGTTTATTGAGGAAAGGATTTTCTTATAAAGGAATTTTTTAATCCATTACTGACCTCTCGTAATAGGATTAAATTTTTATGTCACTGTGAGAACTGTGTATCCATAAGCCATGTGTTTAAGTAGATAATAGTTTATTAAGGAGAGTTTTGTTCTAATGGCAGATTTGTTCAAATAGCAAATTTAGCTGAGGAGAACCTCAACAAAGATGATACATACAGAAGTTATGTGATAACCTATAGTATATGGAAGGAGTGACCCGGTCCCACATATCCAAAAGGCACCTAACAGTGTTGAGCAATAATCCTTTATCCAAATATTTGCAAAAACTTTAATCTATATCTATTAACAACCTTTATTTATTTATTTTTGTGTGTGTGTGTGAGAGAGAATGTGTGTGAGCAGGGGGCAGGGGCAGAGGGAAAGAGAGAGAGAATCCCAAGCAGGCTCCACTCATAGAGCCCCACCTGGGGCTTGATCTCATGAACTGTGAGATCATGATCTGAGCTGAAATCTCGAGTCAGACGCTTAACTGACTGAGCCACTCAGGTGCCCTGCAACATTTTTTTTTTTTTTTTAAGTAATCTCTCTATCCATCACGGGTCTTGAACTCGCAGCCCTGAGATTAAGAGTTACATGCCTCATCAACTGAGCCAGCCAGACGACCCATTATTAGCAACACTTTTTAACTGGATTTTATTACACATGCCATAAATACTTTTCATGATTCACCAGGACAGGGAAATTAGGACTACAAAAATATATCTATATTTGTGACAGAATTTCTCATACTTCATCTAACCACTATTTACAGCACATCTTCTGTGTGTTAGTGATCGCTGCTACGAACACTATTGATAATATTGCCAAATTTTGACTAATGGATAAAATTCATTTGTGTAGTAACTAAGCATGCATATATTTTTTTAACATTTATTTATTTTTGAAAGGCAGAGACAGAGCATGAATGGGGGAGAGGCAGAGAGAGAGGCAGACACAGGAGCAGGCTCCAGGCTCCGATCTGTCAGCACAGAGCCCGATACGGGGCTCGAACTCATGGACTGCGAGATCATGACCTGAGCTGAAGTCGGCTGCTTCTGAGCCACCCAGGCGCCCTCTAAGCATGCATATTGTTATAATGATGTCATATGGAGTGGGGTACAACTTACTCTAAAGGGTTAGAAGCAAATGTAATGTCAAGCCAGGGTCACAGAAAGATTGTGTGCATACTAGAAAAACACATGGATTTTGCCTCATGAATGTGCAAGAGAATGTATTCAGGGCCCTAAATAGTCCTGCACAAATTGCAACATAGCTCTGACAAGTGACTAGAAGGAAAAAGTAAAAGAACCACAGATAGATAAACACTATAGAAGCGATGTATTGTAATTATGGTGGACTTTTATGGTGTCTTGAGTTTAATCCCTTTAGTGTACCTTGGTCAAGTGGAAGAGATGGGCAAAACAGAAACTGTGACACATGACAAGTACCATTACAGTGATAAGGGGAGTGTTACAGGAATATAAATGAAGAAGGCTATGTGCTGTCAAAATTGGTCTTTTTGTGAAAGGGGAGACAAAACAATTGCTGTTTTTCTGGAGATATCTTCACTACCATCTCCAGATTTTCATTAAATAATTAACATTAAAGTTGCATAATAATCCCATTCTGTAAATCATTTTTGTTCAACACCTACTATTTTCCAGGCTCTCAAACAGTTTTATTTTATTAGTTAATCTTATTTAATCCTCTCATTTACTCAGTAAAACTGGCATTAGGATTAATATTAGAGTTTTATAGATTAGAAATTGGAAAAATGAAATTATTTGTCCAAATCACAAAGTTTGTAATTGGCAGAACTGAACTTCGAATCTGGTCAGTTCAAACTCAAATCTTAGACTCTATCTACTATACTCCCTCCAAAGTATGTTGTAATAATTGCACGCACACGTACACACTAGTATTCAGTACCTACGACACTCAAGCACAGGCCTAGGTACCTTTCGTTCATTATCTCATTTAATACCTACAATAGCCCTTTAGGAATGGTATTTTATGTTTTATAAATGAGGAAACTGAGGCTCAGAGAGGTTAATTATGTGCTTCAAACGTCCCCAAAAGCAAATGTGATATCAAGACTTGAACTGAGAGTCATTTGACTTTAAAGTTTGTTGCTCTGCTTTTATACTTTAATGATTTTATAAAAATGATGCAAAGGGCATCGATTATAGGTTAATGCAAGTGCATTATAGGATGTGAGCTGTGGGTCTAAGACAGTTCGATACTGATACTCCATTTTTTTCAGCATTTATTGAATAGTGACTTTCCTGCCACTATTGCCTAATTTCTGCTATTGAATCTATTTCTGAAATTACTTTTCTAATTCATTTTTATTAACTGGCAGCATGTGTTTTAAAGTTAACTTTAATAGAACACATGCTTATTATAAAAAGTTTAAACATTATAGGAACAGTTAACTTCAAAAATAGAAGTCCCCGGAGCACCTGGGTGGCTTAGTTGGTTAAACATCTGATTCTTAATTTTGGCTCAAATCATGATCTCACCTTGGTGAGATTGAGGCCTGTGTCCAGCTCCTCACTGGGCGTGGAGTCTACTTAAGCTATTCTCTCTCTCTCTTTCTCTCTCTCTCTCTCTCTCAAAAACAAAACAAAAATAGAAGTCCCTATAATTGCAGTGCAAATATAACTGCTATTAGCAAATTGGCATATTTTCTTGATCACTGTATGGACATACTAACTATATAATTTTTGGGGGGATATAAAACTGAGAACTTGCTTTTGGCACTTGGAAACTCTGAATACCCTTAGTCTGGTCCTTAGTTTTATAGTGTATGAGTCATTTTATGGTATTTTATAAAATATGGTAGGGTTCATTTTTTTCCCACAAAAAACTAGCCTCTATTTTAATATTTCAGCAGGAGACTAAGAAGCAGTATCAATTATTCCTAACCAGTCTCCTCCTTCTTATGCAGCTTACTTTTCAAATTGCCTCTGCTTCAATGAAAATGAAATTAAATGAAGTCCTATCTTTCTATTTTTTCTAATCCTGTTAGGTGGTCAAGACTTTTCTACTGTTGTCAATTTTCCTCTCTCTCTGCTTTGTACGTTTTGAAGTAAGCAGAATGGTCTGAAACAGATTGGAAGGCTGTTTCTCATAAAGTGATACTTCTTTTTATTAGGAGAAAGAGAAGTACTAAAAGTGGAATTGACTCATAACAACAGAGATAGAACATAGAAAATAAACACAAATCTCAACACCAAAAGGAAAAGAGAAATATATACTACACTTGATGTTAGCCAAAAGGCCGAGAAGCAATTAGGAAAAGAAAAATATGTAATTTGAAGTCATTTTTCAGATGCAGTGTTTCTCAGTTGTTGGATTAGTTATATATAGGATTTTAAACACACATACTTAACGTATGGCACTTTCCACAGGGAAGTTTGCTGGTAGCTGTCTTCCTTACAGAAACATTTAAAAATGCAAACCTAAGATGTTTAAAACTTTTTTTAATAAAAAGTTGAAAAGCTTGCATATTTTTTTCCAGTTTGAGGAAACATTCTAAAGAAAATCACCTTTTAAATTCACTTAAAATATATTTACTTTATAAATGACCCACAGCTAATTTTACCATGTAAGATTAGTAGTTAAAGACTACCAAGGAGAAATTATACAGTAAGGAGTCCAAAGACCCAAATTATTTCAATTTAGCGTTTTGTTCTATGCTTATACATATCAAAGTGTGAAAGCTAATACTTTTGTACAAAAGTAATAGATATCCATGTTAGAATTTGATTGAGGCCTAAAAACTATATCATTTTTTTTGCCAGTTTGCATAATTGTATTATAAAAGGCTATACTTCAAAAATCCTGAAATTTTAATTACTGGGAACAAATTTCAGAGCTACCTTGTTTCTGTCTTATTTAGACTCATCCCACTATTGCTCAGAGGTTCCAAAAGAAACTTGATTCTCCTTGTCTTTCTAAGAGTAATTTGAGATGCTTGAAAAGGATAGATCTCCTATTTTTATTGACTTAGAAAGGCCTTGGATTGAATGGAGAAGGAAAGATGGGTAATGAAATGAATTGAAAATTGCAGGACCAACATGAACTATAGTTATTTGTTTTAACTGGAAAATGTAGAAATTGTATCTTACAAGCACATGAACTGCTTCTGAGGACATGCTTGGGTTCTGTACTGGGAATTTTTCCCTCCTGGTGACTAGCAAGAAAGAATGAGCTAACTTCACAGGGTTAAATAAGGCAATAATGAGAAAATAAGTATGACTTTGGAAATGATGGTACAGCAAATCCAAAGTATTATAAGTCAAATTTGTATTAGATCTGAGGTTCAGGTGATCATCTTGTTATTCCTCACTGTTACAGCCTCACAAATCATTCCTCCCATGTCTTCAGACAAGAAAATATAAAGAAACATGAATTTCCTGCCTTTTTCTCTTTTATTTCTTTAATGTTTATTTTTTTTTTTTGAAAGAGAGAGAGCACGAGTGGGGCAGGGGCAGAGAGAGAAGGAGACACAGAATCCCATGCAGGCTCTAGGCTCTGAGCTGTCAGCACAGAGCCGGATGTGGGGCTTGAATCCACGAACTGTGAGATCATGACCTGAGCCGAAGTCGGACACTCAACCGACTGAGTCACCCAGATGCCCCTATTTTTTATTTAATTTTTGGAAATGTTTATTTATTTTTGAGAAAGAGGGGGAGGGACAGAGAGAGAGGGAGAGAGAGGATCCCAAGTAGGCTCTGCACTATCAGCTCAGAGCCCGATGCAGGGCTCGAACCCGAGAACTGTGAGATCATGACCTGAGCCGAAGTTGGATGTTTAACCAACTGAGACACCCAGGTGCCCCTCATGTTTTCTTTATCCATTCATCTATCAATGGACATTTGGGTTGCTTCCACATCTTAGCGATTGTAAATAATGCTGCAGTAACATGGGGGTGCGTATATCTTTTCAAATTAGTGTTTTTACTGTTTTAGTTTTCTTTGGTAAATAGTAGTGGAATTATTGGATCATACAGTATTTCTGTTTTTAAATTTTTGAGGAACCTCCATACTGTTTTCCACAGTGGCTATACTAATTTACATTACTTCCAGTAGTGCATGAGGGTTCCTTTTTCTGCGCGGTCTTGCCAACACTTGTTATTTCTTGTCCTTTTGATTCTAGCCATTCTGATGGGTGTAAGGTGTTATCTCACTCTGGTTTTGATTTGCATTTTCCTGATAAGTGCTGTTGAGCATCTTATCATGTGGCTGTTGGCCATCTATATGTCTTCTTTGGAAAAATGTCTATTCAGGTCCTCTGCCCGTTTTTAATTGGATTATTTGGGGTGTGTGTGTGTGTGTGTGTTGAGTTTTGTAAGTTCTTTATATATCTCCTATATTAACCCCTTATTAAATATATCAGTTGGAAATATCTTCTCCCCTCCCATTCAGTAGGTTGCTTTTTCATTTTAATTGTTTCCTTCACTGTGCAAAAACTTTTAATTTTGGTGTAATCCCAGTAGTTTATTTTTGCTTTTGTTTCCCTAGCCTCAGGAGACATAGCTAGAAAATTGTTGCTTTGGTTGATGTCAAAGAAATAACTTCTTACGTTCTTCTAGGAGTTTTATGGTTTCAGGTCTCACATTTAGGTCTTTAATCCAAAATAAGATACAGATTATTGGGCTTTAACTAAACTTTCTATACTACTGGTTTAGATACTGGATGGCTAGAAAAATGCTTATGCTAATGCTAGCAATGAAAACAATGCACACAGGAGAGGATTAAGGATAATGAAGATTAGTTCACAGTTGGATATGTTGATGTTGAAGGGCTGGGACAGCACCCAAGTGGCAGGAATTGGGACCAACAAGAGAAACTGGTTCTAGAGATCCATGTTAAATTTGGGGATCTAGCATTGAAAGTTGCTAGGGACTAGAGGACAAAGTGCGAACAATGCGCTAAAATTGGAGCCTTGGGGAGCAGCTACATTGCAGGTATGTGAGGAGAAACAAGGCTTTTGAAAATAAAGGCATAGAAAGGAGGAATAAAAACAGTTGATGGAGCACACCGTCACATGTTGAAATGGGCAAGATTAAGGATTGAGAAATTTGGATTGAGTGAGTAAGAAAACATTAGTAACTCTTTCAAATGCAGTTTTATTCAGGAAAGGTTAAAGAGCAAAAGGAGAAAATAGAAACAAGCATAAACTTTTTTTTTTTTTTCCAAAATGTGGTAAAGAGAGGAAGGAACCAAGTCAGGGTTAGTAAGATCAGAGCATGGCTTTTTCAGTTGGGTGAACTTGGAACTATTGTAGGCCAGTATTTTCATGGCGTTCTTTTGTCTCACGAGTCTCCTGTCTCTTTTGCTGCTCATTCTCTTCTCCCTCGTCCTTTAATAGTAGAGAGTCCTCTTCCACATCTATGCTTACTTCCTTGGTGGTCGTGCTGAAAGTCTTCCATTTGCCCCTCTAGGTTCATTCTTCCTTCTCTACCTGCTTTCTTTCCCAGGAGGCTGACCTGCATGAATTGCATCAACAAGCTGCTTTGCCCTTTGGCTTTTGTTGAGTTTGGTCAATGTAGAGTCCCAACAGGAGGGCCTGGAGGGAAAGGACGAAAGTGAAATTGGAGCATTTATCCCCTTGGCTCCCAATCTAGCTGAATTGACTGAAGGTCACTTAGCCCCCTACAGTACTCTCCTGGGTCTGGTAACCACTTCCTCTCCTGGTTCCTTTAGGCCTAGGTATGTAAACAGGATATCACACTCTGTTTTTCCTTGTGTTTCCCTGAACTCTTGCCCACAACTTTATAAATTGTCTTTTTATTAAATCCTGTGCCATTCATTCATTTGCTGCTGGGACCCTGACTTATACTGTAATCTTTTCCAGTTTTATGACTTAAAGTATCAGCCATATGCCAGTTGTCCCCACATTTAGAGCTCGGGTTTACACCTCTCTCCTGAACTTCAGACTCATGTATCTGGCTGGTAGTTAGATTGGTTGTTTAATACAGGTATCAACTCACTAATCTTTCTTCCTGAACCTGCTGATGGCAACTCTGTCCTTCCAGTTGTTTAGGGCAAAAATCTTAAAATTATTCTCCATTTCTCCCTTTTTCTCACCCCCCCCCCACTCCTGCCCTATCCTATCTGTCAGGATATGTAAGTAGGTCTACCTTTAGTAGAGAATCTCACCATTTCTCACCACATTCATTCCTGTCCCCTGGGTCCCCCTACCATAATCTTTCACTTTTTTTTTAAATGTTTATTTATTTTTGAGAGACAGAGAGAGAGAGACATAGAATCTGAAGCAGGCCCTAGGCTCCAAGCTGTCAGCACAGAGCCTGAGGTGGGGCTTGAACTCACAGACCACGAGATCATGACCTGAGCCAAAGTCGGATGCTCAACCGACTGAGCCACCCAAACGCCCCATTCCTTCCTTCCTTCCTTCCTTCCTTCCTTCCTTCCTTCCTTCCTTCCTTCCTTCCTTCCTTCCTTCCTTTTTCTTCCTTCCTTTCTTTCTTTCTTTCTTTCTTTCTTTCTTTCTTTCTTTCTTTCTTTCTTTCATTTATTTTGAGAGAGAGAGAGTGTGAGTAGGGGAGAGGGTCAGAGAAAGAAAGGAGTGACTCTCAAGCAGGCTCCACACCCAGCACAAGCCTGTTGCGGGACTCAATCTCATGGCCGCAAGATCACAACCTGAGCCGATATCAAGTCAGTGCTTAACTGGGTGAGCCACTCAGGTGCCTCGGTAATCTGTCACTAATAATTGATCTTCCTCCTTTTGCCTTTTTCCTCTTTCATTCTATTTTCAGTATACTAGTGAGAACGATTAAAATACAAGTTAAATCATGTCACTCCTTTGCTTCAAACCTCCCTATATATTACCATTTCAGAATAAAAGCCAAAAGTGCTTACAGTGAACCTAAAAGTCACTACATGATCTGCCTCCCACTCCCACTGTCTCTGTGACCCCAGTTTCTACTCTTTCTCCCTCCATTACCCTGTACTAGTCACACTGACTTTCCTTACTGCTTTGACACTGTTCTCCCTATGAAATGCTTCTCCCAGATATCTGCATAACTAACTCCCCCACCTCCTTTAAGTCTTTGTTCAAATGTCTTCTTAATGAGGCTTACCCTAACCACCTTATTTAAAATTGCAAATTGAAAAAAATAAAATAAAATTGCAAATGGACCCCCCCCTTGCAGCATTCCTGATCTGCCTTCTCTTATTGTTTTTTTTTTCCGTAACACCTAACATCTTAAAACATACTATATAATTTACTTTTTTTTCTTATCTTTTAATTATCATGCAGTAAAACTGCCTTTTTTCCCCCTCTCATGGTATACAGTTCTGAGTTTTAACACACGTATAAATTATAATGACCACCACAGTCATAATACAGAACAGTTCCATCCTCCAAAAAATGAATCACATCTTTTCCATTCCTAACCCTGGCAACCACTCATCTGTTCTTAGTCACATATTTTTGTCTTTTCAATAATGGGAACATTAGAATGTAACCTTTCAACACTGGCTTCTTTTACTCAGCATAATATCTTTGCGATTCATCTAAGTTCCTCAGTGTATCAATAGTTCATTACTTTTTATCACCAAGTAGTATTCTACTTATTAATTACATTTATCCTTTTTTTTTTTTTTTGTATGTCTTGTTCATGGATTTATTATTCTAAGTTGCTAAAACAGTTCCTGGCATATACCAGGAGTGCAGTGAATTAGTGAATATGCAATGTTGCTTTAAAATAGAAAGGTATATTGGGGCGCCTGGGTGGCGCAGTCGGTTAAGCGTCCGACTTCAGCCAGGTCACGATCTCGCGGTCCGTGAGTTCGAGCCCCGCGTCAGGCTCTGGGCTGATGGCTCAGAGCCTGGAGCCTGTTTCCGATTCTGTGTCTCCTTCTCTCTCTGCCCCTCCCGCCGTTCATGCTCTGTCTCTCTCTGTCCCCAAAATAAATAAACGTTGAAAAAAAAATTTTAAATAGAAAGGTATAGTGGAACCATAATCACCCTGAATATGTTTAGGGTTTATAGTGCCAATCCCTAGATTGTGCAGTCTACTCAAACCCCAGATGACAGGATACTTGAGCTGAAAGACACCAGCAAGTTGAGAATGTAAAAGACTTTTTACTGAAAGTAAATAATTCCTCCCTAATGTTTCCGGTGGCCATCTAGGAAAATAATGGCACCATTCTGCCTGCATTGTCTGATTCATTGGTTTCACTTAAACTCATAGTAAAGGTCACCAGGTTAGGTAAGAAAAGGATAAGTGTTAGAGATAAAGAGGAAGATAATTACTGTATGAGAGATGTTTGGAAGAAAAGGTGTTTGGAGGAGAAGGTAAAAATCTCTAGTAAAGGATATTTACTAGAACACTGGTGTTTACAGCGGTAAGTTATGTCTGCATTATGAAAAAAAAATCATAAAATGGCATTCAGCTCAAAATCTGATGTTGCCTAATGCCCCAAAGCAGGAAAGCAGAGTACCTCATTAGAATACATGGGCCTCCTTTAAACCTGAGCATGGAATTCAGTAAGAATCAGTTGGATCTTGGATCCCATCCAATGCATTATAGTTTTTGAAGCTCATCAAGATTTTAATTTAAGGTGGTTCCATGTTTAAAGTTTGAGCAAGGTTTCAGAATAAATTGTCTTCATTTCTTAAGTTTTATAAATTATATGGATTCATAAGAATGTCAAATATATAGAACTATATTATAAAAAGAAGGCAGTCTTACACCTATATATAAGCACTGTTGGTATTTTGATGAAAATCCTTCCAGACATCTCTCCAGAGGCATATACAGTACATGTATATGTTTTTGTCACTCTAATGACAAAAGGGTTATAAGGATGCTCTTAGGGTGCAGGGAAGCCTCTTTCATTTTCAGTAAGTGTGATAAACATCTAAACACCTAAAACACTACAAATAGTGTTTAATTAAACATTTTGAGGATGATTTTCAGCTATCAGGCAAAATGAGATAATTGTGAAATATATTGAGTTCTGAGTCGACCTGACTGCCATGAAGGGGTGTAGTAGAGTCTTTACTTATCTAGCCAGGTGTCCATTTTAAAGTACTGTGGTAACTGGAGAGGTCTAATAAGACTAAAACAGAACACTGTTAACTCCCCACCTTTCCCAAATCTCAGGTAAATTAGAAACAGATGTCTAGGGGTACATGGTTGGCTCTGTTAAGAGTCCAACTCTTGATTTTGGCTCAGGTCATGGTCTCACAGTTGGTAAGATCAAGCCCTGCATCAGGCTCCGTGCTGTTAATGCTTGGGATTCTCTTTCTTTCCCCCTCTCTTTCTACCCCTCCCCCTACTAAGTAAATAAATAAACTTAAAAAAAAAAAAAAAGAAAGAAAAGAAACAGTTCTTTACCCATTATGGATGACCAGTTAGATTGGGATATGGGCATGATTGTCATCAACTCAAGTGAAACTACTGCTCTTTCATAAGGCCATGAAATAGGCTCTTTACGTATGTCAGTCTAAACATACGTGCAGTCATCAGTTCAGTGATCGACTGTGTTACTGAATAAACTTCTGAGTATATCGTGAAGGGTCCTTTTCCAGCCACTATAATATTCAAGAGTAGTCATTTAGAATGCCTATAATTTCCTTTCATTGGTAGCCCAATAGTGGTTATACTGTCTTAAATGTTCAGAAAACAAGTCTCTACCATTGGCAGTGACTGGAAACTTAGGAATTTCTGCTAAAGTTCTTGTGATCTAATTCTTTCTTGAAAGCATAAAACTAAAAAATGTACTGAAATGCCTGAGTCAGCCACTCAAGGGATATACTGGCTGCACCTCTGCTCATTTTTCTAGGATGAAAAAATCTCCTTGGTGACCCGAGGCAGCTAGCTTTTACCTTCTCCACCTGGAAATGCACATATTATAACTATGCATAGAAAGCACCCACACACATACAGAAACACCCATAAACTATATCTACATGCTGGCATTAACATTGTTACATTTTCTAGGATTATGCTTAATTTCAGCAGATCTTGTTTAATAATTTACAAGAAAATAATTTCATTTTTCTACTGATGGCTGTTAAAATTTCTTAACTTTTCTAACTGTTCAATTTAGAGAAGGAAAAGAAAGGCATGTATTATTTATTGAATTTTTAGTATATGCCTGAAGTTTTTACTTGTTTAGTGTTGCTTCCATTTTATAGGTGAGGACCTTAGAACAGTCAAGTGAAGTCTAGTAACTGAGTTCGGAAACACAGTTGGTATTTGATCCAGGTCCATCTGAGTCCAAAGCATGCTGTAAAATGAGCTGTAGAATGGGCTTATAAAAGACTTACCAATATTATTAAATGAAAAAAGCAAGGTGCAGAACAGTAGTTATTATACACTACCATTATGTGAAGTAATGTACACGTGTGTGTGTTTATTTTTACATACGCTTAGCATATCTAGCATACCCCTCAAAGACCATATGGTTGCCTCAAGGGATGGGAACTGGGCTGCTAGAAATCTAGACTTTTTACTATAAAATCTTTTATACTTTTTGAATTTTGTTTTGTGTGTGTATATTAGTTGTTCAAAAAACAAAATATTTTAAATACTGTTAAGCATGTTTTTAGAAACATCTGAAATTATTTTTTAGGTTTAGTAATCTATTTGTTATTAGTTTCTTAGGCTTGTAAAGCTTCTAATGCTGTAGAATATTAATACTGACTATTATGATATTGATAAACATTGATAATGATCATCTTTCTAGTTTTTCGATTCCCATGATACTACTCTGATGACCTACCACATTAGAATTTGAGAGGGAAGTAGAATACTGATAGATCGTGATAGCAGAGGTAATGATAACTGATGCGTCTGCATTCAACTATTTACATTTTTAATGCGATTTGAAATTTTAATAAACTGCGGTTTATCTGGTTTTTGAAACAAGAACCCTATGCCTCAAATGACAGTAGTCTCCAGTCATGACTGAGGTAAAAGAAGTATTTTATGAATCCTAAAAATGAACTTAAAAAGAAAAAAGTTTTCCATCTACTAAAAGCTGTGTTTTAATTTGGGGCTACCATTAATCAAAATACCTTATCTTGAATACACTTTATTTTTGTACTTGTTTGTACTTGTTTTCAAATCTGTAATGATGTTTACATAGCTGTCTCCCTTACTAGATGGGGCATTCTGTGAGGGCAGGGTTCTTGCTTCATTTGTTACTGTATTTTTAGTGGCTAGCCTAATTACTGACACATGGTACGTAGCTAAAGATATTCATTGTGTTGAATTGAATTGAACTAGAGATACTTAGCTTAGTTGGGAGAAGAGAGAGAAAAATAATCTCAGTCTTTAGATAATTGAAGGATCCTCATGTGGAAGAGATTAAGTTTTTTTCTTTTTAAAAAAAAATTTTTTTTTAATGTTTATTTTTGACAGAAAGAGAGAGAGAGAGAGACGGAGCATGAGCGGGGAGGGGAAGAGAGAGAGGGAGACACAGAATCTGAAACAGGCTCCAGGCTCTGAGCTGTCAGCACAGAGCCCGACGCGGGGCTCGAACCCACAGACCGCGAGATCATGACCTGAGCCAAAGTCGGACGCTCAACCGACTGAGCCACCCAGGCGCCCCAAGATTAAGTTTTGTTCTGTATGGCTTCAGTGGGTAGGCAAACCAATGGTGGAAGTTTCAAGAAGTTTGTAAATGTTGAGTTGTCTAAAGCTAGGTAGCACTGTCTCAGGAGGTACTGAATCTATCACCAGAAGATTCATTCGTGGCTGGTTAACTATGGAAATAATTCAAGTATTTATTTAATTGTTCATTTATTTCTTTACTCATTTATTCAAACATATATTGAGCACACACTGCTCTAGGTGTTGGATATTAAGACAGAATAAATCATAATTCCACCCATAGGGAACTCAGACCCAGCAAGCAAAAGGAAGTATTAGCAAGGATTACAACCCAGGGTGCCAAGAGGTTGTTATAGAGGTGTAATGGTAATACCCTGCAGAGAGTTGACAGGAAAGGTTGCCGAGGAGGTGACTTTGGAGTAGAGTTGACCAGACAGACAGAGAGGAGTCCTAAGCAGAAGGAACAATACATGCAAAAGCTCAAAAGTTAAACTTTTTAGAACACAGTAGTGGTATTTCATTTGGATTATGTGGCCTCAAAATACCCTCTAATCCTAAGATTCTGTGTGCTAGCTCTTTAACTTAGTGTATTTTTTTCACTTCCTGGCAGATATTATGTGTATGTGTGTATTTCAGTTGTCATTTTTTCATAGGAAGCAAAAACAGTAACCTTCTTCTTTGATTTTTGTTCATAGTCAAGTTCATCCGAGAAGTAACACCATATATCAAGAAGCCATCATTAGTATCAGATCTACCGTGGGAAGGTGCATCTCCTCAGTCACCAAGCTTTAGTGGCAGTGAGGACTCTGGTTCTCCAAAACACCAGAACAGCACCAAGGACAGGAAGGTCATCCCTCTCAAAATGTGCTTTGCTGCTAGAAACCTAAGCATGCCGGATCTGGAAAACAGGTGAGCTGTACCTAAGAAGAACATCATTTACAGCTTTATAAACTTAAGGACATGTTGCAATATAACTTATGTATATTTTTAATAATATGACTGTTGACTAAATTATACAGAGGAAAACATCAGCCTGAGATGAGTGAATAATCTTTGGAGTTCCATATTTAAATTACTTCACACACATATATACATGTACTTATATAGAAATATTTTGGAAAAACAGGTAGGAAATTTAATGGTGGTTACTACCAGGGAGTGAAATAGGATTAGAAGGTAGGAGAGGAAGGGCTTCTGCTCTTCATTTTATATTTTCTGGAGTGTTAGTACTTCTCTCACTATGAAATTACTCTATAATTTAAAAAAATCTTGTTAAATTCTTTTAAATGTCCCCTTAGATGGAAACTCCTTATATTGTGGTTAGTGTATAGAGTCAGAGATTTGATCATAGGTATGGCTACATCAATTAGCAATGTGACCCTGGCAAGTTAATGTCTCTTGAGTTTCCATATTATTTTTTTTAAAGTTTGTTTATTTTTGAGAGAGAGAGAGTGCAAGTGAGGGAGGGACAGAGAGAGAGGGAGACAGAGGATGCAAAGCTGGCTCTGTGTTGACAGCACAGAGCCTGATGTGGGGCTCGAACTCATGAACCGAACTGTGAGATCATGACGTGAGCTGAAGTTGGATACCCAACCGACTGAGCCACCCAGGCGCCCCTTGAGTTTCCTTATTTGTAAAAAGAGAGAGCTGGATTGAATAATTTTTTTTTTAAGATTTTATTGTCAGGTAATCTCCACACCAAATGTGGGGCTCACACAGCCCCAAGACCGAGAGTTACATGCTTCACTGCCCAAGCCAGTCAGTGCCCCCAATCTAATTTTAAAGCAACCAATGTAATTACTGATTCAGTATCAATGTTAATTTATTTATTTTTTGAGAGAGAGAGAGAGCAGAGGAGTGGCGGTGGGGGGGGGGGGGGGACAGAGGATCTGAAGCAAGCTCTGTTCCACACTGATGGCAGAGAGCACCATATGGGGCTCGAACTCACAAACTGTGAGATCATGACCTGAGCTGAGGTTGGACGCTTAATGGACTGAGCCACCCAGGCACCTCTGGATTGGATAATTTCTTTTTTCTTTTTTAATTTATTTATTTTTGAGAGAAAGAGAGAGAGAACAAGGGGGGGAGGGACCGAGAGAAAGGGGGACAGAGGATCCTAAGCAGACTCTGCACAGACAGCAGAGAGGCCTGATGTGGAGCTTGAACCCACGAACTGTGAAATCATGACCTGAGCCGAAGGCAGCTGCTTAACCGACAGCCACCCAGGCTCAGTTTGCTTTCTTTTAAAAGTTCAAGATATTATAGAAATTGTTTTGAGTTACATATAGGTTTATTTTTGAAAGATTGTGTGCATGTTAAATCATATTTAAATACAGTAAACGTTAGTCTTTAATGAAATGCTCTATTTTTTTCATTAAATAAGAATTTAATTTGTAAAGAATCACTTCTGCCCCTTAAGCCAAAATTAGTTTTTTTCTTCAAATGAGATATACTTATATAGAGCCTTTGGTTAATCATGGACCTAAAAAAATTAGTAGGGACCACAAAGAAGGAACTAGAATAGAGAAACAATGTGATAAAGAGAGAACAGCAACTAAATTTATCAACTGGTTGTCAGGCCGACCAAAGTTTTCAGGCTAAGTCTCTTCATTGTAAATCGTTTCTGAGAATGAGAATAGACATTTGTTGTCTTAGTCTGTTTTGGCTGCTGTAACAAAATACCATAGACTGAATGGCTTATAAACAACAGAAATTTATTTTTCACATTTCTGGGACAGGATAGGAATCTAAGATAAGGCGCTGGCAGATTCAGTGTCTGGTGAGGGCCAGCTTCCTGATTCATAGGTAGCTATCTTCCTGCTATGTCCTCACACGGCGGAAGAGTCTAGAGACCTCTCTGGGGTCTCTCTTATAAGAACACTTATCCCATTCGTGAAGTCTCTGCTGTCATGAACTTACCACCTCCCAAAGGCCCCATGTCCTAATATTATCACATTGAGGGTTAGGGTATTAACATATGAATGTGGGGGGCACAAGCATTCAGTCTATAGCACCCTTAGTGCTGCTGATATAGCTGGATATTAGAGAAAAAGATAAAGTATTATAAAGCTTCTGTAGAACTCTGTGGTGTCGAGAGTGGGGAGAAAAAGAAGGAGGAAGGTGATGTGACTTGGCTGTATTATTGAAGGTTGTGCTACTTTATCTTCTACCTAGACATCTTTTAGAGCTCATTAAAACTTGGGGCTACATTCTCTGTAGCATAAATGGTAAATGCTAAAGACATTGGGTGCATGATCAAGTTTGAAATAGGCCTTCAGAACCAATTGGAGAGGGCAGTTTGGGATACAAGAATTGTATTACACCTTGCTCTTCAGTAAGATGTGTCAGTCTTCTGAACCGTGTTATAAAATACAAGGAAAGGTCTTAAAAGATTCAGGCAATTGCAGATTCTCAGTCTTAATGCTGCAAAGTAATTTGTTTTCCATATTATTTGAAATACTAAAATTTGTAGATAGTTTGCTTTTTATAAAATATAAATTGGAAGAGATTCAAAGTTATTTCTATATCACTCTTACTTGCATTTCAGTGTGCTGACTAGACAAAAAGAGAAGAAGTAGAATTACAAGTACCTGGCAAGATTATGCATAACTTCAGTTATGTCCACAAGAATGTGAACATCTATCTTGTATGCCTTAGCAGTCAGAACTGCTAAGTGTTCAGAACCCATTAACTAATTAGGTAGAAGTTAGGATGATGGGCTTTGTAACTTTAGCCAAGCTATTTGTTTTCTGTAAACCTTGGTTTCCTCCTATATAAAATGAAAGTTTATGTGCAGATTAAATAAGAGAATGATTGTAAAATTGACATAGTAAGCTTTCAGTATACTATTATTATAGGGGCCATGTCCTTAGGACCTTAAATACATCCCTTAATTCCCCTGTCCTGTTTTCTCTGTCTGTAAAATTGACATAACGCTTGCGCAACTAGAGTCTTTTAGAACTACTTCAAGGATAAATAAGATAATATCTATAAAATCACTTGAAGCCCTTTGATCCTTAAGTTTATCTTAGCTCTGTCACAGGAAAATGTCATGACAAGTAACATAGCTGCAACATTTAAAGCCATGTTAAAAAATAGTCCATTGTGGTAACAGTAAAAACAGGTCTCGTTAGGACATCTGTGAGCAAAACATTTATCAAGTTGCAGTTTCATATAACTGGCCATATTTCTGTTTGAAAACTTTAATCTTCAACGCAGTCTCTTGTAAAACTCAGAGCAAGAAATAGGCCTGAATGTTCCTAATGTGGAAAATACTTAATATGGTTTTTAAGCCCTTGGTAGGAATGTGGGTTCCCATCTTTTTTTTTTTTTTTTTTTTTTTTACTAACATTTTATTGTGGAAAATCTTCCAGCATGTAGCAAGGTCAGAAGAATTCTATAGTGAACATTCATTTTCCCACCACCTAGATTCTCCATGAACATTTTACTATACTTGCTTTAGCACAGATTGACCCATCTATCCATCCATTACTCCCTCTTACTTTTTTTTGGATACACTTCAAAGTGAATTGCAGATAATATATTTCCCTCCTAAATACTTAAGCATGCATATAAATAAGTAGTTGGGTGATTCACTGTAGTTTTTTTTCCTTTTGAGGAAATATTTACATATAATAAAAGGCACAAATCATAAACTTTGACAAGTGGATATAGTTTTGTAACCCAAGCATATCAGGATAAAGAACATCGCCATCACCCTGGAAAGTCTTCTTGTGCCCCTTCTCAGTCAATTCTTTCTCCCACCTTTGAAGGTTACCACTGTTCTGACTTTCTAGTATAGATCAGTTTTAACTATTCTAAAACTTTGTATAAATGTAATTATATGTACTCTTGTGGTAGAATTATTTTACTCAGCCTAAAGTTTTTGAGATTCATTTATCTTGTTGCCTATATCAAAAATTTTTTATCTTATTGCTGAATGATATGGTGTTATATGAATATATCACAGTTTCGTTGTCTATTTTCCCATTGATGGGAGTTAATGTTAATAAAGTTAGAGTTTAGCAGTTAACTCCAGTTCAGAGTTAATATTAATTAATATTAATCGAGTTACTATGAATATTTTTGTACACCCCTTTATAGACGTATATTTTCATTTTTCTTGGGTAAATTCCTAGGTGTGGAATTGCAGGGTCGAAGAGTTTAGTTTTGGGGGTGCCTGGCTAGCTCAGGTGGTAGAGCATACGACTCTTGATCTTGGGGTTATAGGTTCAAGTGTCACACTGGGTGTAGAGATTATTAAAAATAAAATCTTTTTTTTTTTTTTTAATTTTTTTTTTCAACGTTTATTTATTTTTGGGACAGAGAGAGACAGAGCATGAACGGGGGAGGGGCAGAGAGAGAGGGAGACACAGAATCCGAAACAGGCTCCAGGCTCTGAGCCATCAGCCCAGAGCCCGACGCGGGGCTCGAACTCGTGGACCGCGAGATCGTGACCTGGCTGAAGTCGGACGCTTAACCGACTGCGCCACCCAGGCGCCCCAAAAATAAAATCTTTAAAAGAAACAGGTTTAGTTTTCTAAGAACTGCTAGACTTTTTTCCCCAAAGTGATTGTGCCATTTAAATGAATACTATTATCAATAAATTAATACTGTATTAACAAATTAAATACACCAGCAGTATATGAGAGGTTTTGTTGTTCCACATCCTCACCAACATTGGTGGAGTCAGTCTTTTTAATATTAACTATTCTGGTGGTATGTAGTGGAATCTCTTTTTGGATCATCTTTCATTTCGACATAAAGTTTATTTGACATGAGAGGGGAAACATCCTTTTTTTCTGTTTTACTACCTTGATTTAGTTTCAACATCTAGAGCTGAAAAAAGTGCTGATCATCAGAATGAGTAAATAAGGAGGAGGAAGTTTGTTCTCAAGACCTCACTAGATGCTTCTGATAGTTTTAGGCAGTTCATTGTGGGAAGTGAAAGCTAAATAAATAATGATAAAGTCCAGAGAGAGAACACGAGCCCATTCTTTCACAAACGGCATTGTGGGCAGTACGGAGTTCAGCAAGGACAAGATGTTCTCAAATGCTGCTCTTCAGGGAACCTGGGTGGCTCAATCAGTTGAGCGTCCAACTCTGGGTTTTGGCTCAGGTCACAGTTCTTGAGTTCAAGCCCCGTGTGGGGCTCTGTGCTGGCAGTGTGGAGCCTGCTTGGGATTCTCGGTCTTCCTCTTTTCTGCCCCTCCCCCACTTGTGCTTGCTCTTTCTCTCTGAAAAATAAAATAAAATAAACATTTTTTTAAAATGCTACTTTTCAGAAATATAAATCTTTAACCTTGAGTTGTTTCACAAAGTCTTGGTCATCTTCACGTTGGCTATTTTCCATGTAAAAGCTAAATTTTGGCTTTATGACCTATAAAACAATATGATTGTTACTGAATAAAATATGTTATCTCCAAGACTTTACTAAAAGAAGAAATAGGCAGGCTAGACTTACAGAATCCTATGTTCCGGTGTACCTAAACATTGATTTGATTCATCTGATCAAAATGTACTTGCATTTCTCAGGAAATCCTCAGTGGTTTGATTAGAAGCCAAAACTTCACACTGTAGCTGTCTCCTCCTCTCTCCTGTAGGCTGAACAATTACTGGCAGACTGCCTTCAAATTTTTATTAGCAGAGTTTTCATTCGAGTTTTTCTTTTAAAACAGTAGTAGACTTTCTGAAATACTTTGTCTCCTTTATCAGTTCTGGGGCTCCTTTTCCAAAGACAAAGTCTTCTGCGTCCTAGAATCCTCAGTCCTGTTTTGGAGTCTCTTTTCAGTTTCTTGTAAGTTAATTTTCTATTTCACAGTCTGTTCTTAAGAAACACTTAGATTTCAGGGGCACCTGGGTGGCTCAGTCAGTTGAGTGTCTGACTTTGGCTCAGGTCATGAACTTGCGGTTTGTGGGTTTGAGCCCCACATTGGGCTCTCTGCTCACAGCTCAGAGCCTGGAGCCTGCTTCAGATTCTGTGTCTCCCTTTCTCTCTGCCACTCCCCTCCCCTGCTCGCTCTCTCTCTCTCTCTCTCCAAAATAAATAAACATTTAAAAAAATACAAAAAAAAAAACCCACTTAGATTTCTCTTTTCATGAAAAATTGGTGCTCCTGCCTTATAAACTAATGTACTGTCTGTTTTCATCTTTTTCCAGCCTAGTGGTCCTAGTATCTTATCCTGTTTAATCAGGTTTAGTTTTATTTCATAACAGATTTATTTTCCATTCTTCCAGTTATTAATAACTAGGATCTTTGACATCAGGATTTTTAGAGTTTAGACTGTGTTGAAGGAGTCTGAGAGGCTGTCCCAGAAACAGTATGAAGTGTAAAGGCTTTTTCAGAAGGTGAACATTTTGTGCCTAGAGAAGGATGAACAGATTCCTATCTTTAGTACTAAGTAGGTCAGTAGGAGGAGTGAAAGAAATTTCTCGTCATGGTTTTGCGACCAAACTTTTTAGCATGTGTTTAAAGGATGTTAAGCTGGTTACAGTGCCAAAGCAGCCAGGTGGAAATAAATGGCCCTGAACAACCGACCTGACAGAAGGACTGAATTAGGGACATCACTGGCTCTTCTACCAGTTGAGTGGGATGAGAGCGGATATGAATCTTTTGCTGGGTTGAGGGTGGGGCAGTCACTGGCTGCTGGGTGTGGGAAATGCTGGAAGAGACTTTCAGCCAGCCTCTTCATTTTAGCTGTGTGTTTTACTCCCACTCCCAGAGGTAACTGGTGCCTCTAATTTGTTCATCCTCTTCAGTATTCTGTAATATGGATTGGCTGGGATTTTACTCTCCCCATTTTTCTTAAGTCTGCTAAGTCATTTCACTCCTCTTTCTGTTTGCCAGCCTCCATAATTTTGTTGTAGTTGCTCTTCCCTGTTCTTTCTTGTAGTATTATGCTCTTTATTTTTATTTATTTTTATTTTTAAGTGTATTTATTTACTTGAGAGAGACAGAGACAGCATGAGTAGGGGAGGGGCAGAGAGGGAGAGAGAGAGAATCCTAAGGATGCTCCGTACTGCCAGTACAGAGCCTGACGCAGGGCTTGAACTCACGAAACCATGAGATCATGACATGAGCCAAAACCCAAGAGTCAGACGCATAACTGACTGAGCCACTCAGGCACCCCAGGATTATGCTTTTTATTTATTAAAAACATTTTTAATGTTTGTTTATTTATTATTAAAAATTTTTTTTAATGTTTATTTTTGAGAGAGAGAGAGAGACACGGAGTGTGAGTGGACAAGGGGCAGAGAGAGAGGGAGACGCAGAATCTGAAGCAGGCTCCAGGCTCCGAGATGTCAGCACAGAGCCCGATGCGGGGCTTGAACCCACGAACTGTGAGATTATGACCTGAGCCAAAGTCAGATGCTTAACCGACTGAGCCACCCCGGTGCTCCTATTTATTTATTTTGAGAGAGAGAGAGAGAGAGAGCGCGCACACAAGCAGGGGTTGGGGCAGAGACAGAGAGAAGGACAGAGAGAATCCCAAGTAGGCTCTACACAGTCAGCGCACACCCTGACATGGGGCTTGAACCCATGAAATATGAGATCATGACCTAAGCTGAAACCAAGAGTTGGATGCTCAACTGACTGAGCCACCCAGGTGCCCCAGGATTATGCTGTTTATTTTTTTTACTTTTTTATTTTTTTTTAACGTTTATTTATTTTTGAGACAGAGAGAGACAGAGCATGAATGGGGGAGGGTCAGAGAGAGAGGGAGACACAGAATCTGAAACAGGCTCCAGGCTCTGAGCTGTCAGCACAGAGCACGACGCGGGGCTCGAACTCATGGACATGAGATCATGACCTGGGCCGACGTCGGACGCCCAACCAACTGAGCCACCCAGGTGCCCAGGATTATGCTGTTTAAAAGTCCCCTTTAGAGTCTCCTGGCTGGCTCAGTCAGTAGAGCATGTGACTCTTGATCTTGGGGTCGTGAGTTCGAGCCCCACAGTGGGTGTAGAGATTACTTACAATCAGTCTATCAATCAATCCCCTTTAAAGTTTGCTGATGACTTCTTAGATACAGCACCAAGAGCACAATACAGAAAACAAAAAAAAATTGATAAGTTGAACTTCATGAAAATTAAAAACTTCTGCTCTGAAAAAAGACACTTGTAATCGGGTCTCCAGGAAAACAGAAATAGTAGGATAGATGATGGGTGGATAGATGTATAGGTAGATGGATGGATGGATGGGTGGTTGGTTAGATGAATGGATGGTTGGATGGATAGAGAGGTAGATAGATTATAGGAATTGGCTTAGTGCACTATGAAGGCCAGTCCTATGATCTGGTGTCTACAAGCTGAAGAACCAAGAAAGCCATTGGTGTAATTCAGTCTGAGTCCAAAGGCCCAAGAACCCAGAGTGCAAGTGTGCAAGAGCAGGAGAAGATGGATGTCCCAATTCAAGCAGAAAGCAAATTCACCCTTCTTCCACATTTTTGTTCTATTCATGCCCTGACTGGATTGGATGATGCCTACTCATGTTAGCAAGGGCCATTTTCTTTCTTTTTTTAAAAATATTTATTTATTTATTAATGTTTGTTTTTATTTTATTTATTTATTTATTTATTTTTGAGAAACAGAGACAGGGCATGAGTGGGGGAGGGACAGAGAGAAAGGCAGACACAGAATCCGAAGTAGGTTCCAGGCTCTTAAGCCATCAGTACAGAGCCTGATGTGGGGCTCAAACCCATGAACTGAGATCATGACTTGAGCCAAAGTCAGATGCTTAACCGACTGAACCCCCCAGTCACCCTTTTTTTTTTAAAGAGAGCACAAGCAGGGGAGGGACAGGGAACGTAAGGACAGAAGCTCCAAAGTGGGCTCTGTGCTGACATCAGACAGCCTGATGCAGGGCTCAAACTCATGAACCACAAGATTATGACATAAGTTGAAATTGGACACTTAACCCACTGAGTTACCCAGGCACCTCAAGGCCATTTTCTATTGATAATGCTACTTTCTTCCAGAAAAATCCTCACAGACACACCCAGAAATAATGTTTTGCCAGAAATCTGGGCATCCTTTAGCCCAGTTAAGGTGACACATAAAACTAATCTTCACCCACTGTTAAGAGAATGAAAAGATAAGCCACAGATTGGGAGAAAATCTTTTGTGAAATACGTATCAGATAAAGGACTGGTATCCAAAATATACAAAGAATTCTTTTTTTTAATGTTTTTTATTTATTTTGAGAGAGAGAGAGAGAGAGAATGTGCAAGCAGGGGAAGGGCAGAGAGAGAGAGAGGGAGAATCCTAGGCAGGCTCCACGCATCAGACGTGGGGCTTGAACTCACAAATCATGAGATCATGACCTGAGCCGAAATCAAGAGTCAGACTCTAACTGACTGAGCCACCCATGTGCCCCTCAAAGAATTCTTAGAACTCAACAGTAAGAAACCAACCCAATTAAAAATGGGCAACAGATCTGAAGACACCTCACAAAGAAAAAATGCAGATGGCAAATAAGAATATGAAAGGTGCTGGGGCTCCTGGGTGGCTCAGCTGGTTGAGCATCCAACTTTGTCTCAGGTCACAATCTCACAGTTCATGGGTTCAAGCCCTGCATCAGGCTCTGTGCTGACAGCTCAGAGACTGGAGCCTGCTTCATATTCGGTGTCTCCCTCTCTCACTGCCCCTCCCTCTCTCTCTCTCTGTCTCTTTCTCTCAAAATAAATAAACATGAAAAAAAATTTTTTAAAGAATATGAAAGGTGCTCAACTTCCTATGTGATCAGGGAATTGCAAATTAAAACAGGGAGATACCACAATACGCATAAAATCCGAAACACTGACCAGTACCAAATGCTGGAGAGAAATGTAGAGCAATGGGAACTCATTCATTGTTGGCAGGAATAAAAAATGGTACAGAGACTTTGGAAGACAGTTGGCAGTTTTGTACAACACTAAACATAGTCTTACTCTATGACCTAGCAGTTGTGCTCCTTGGTATTTACCCAAAGGAATTGAAAACTTATGTTCTCACAAAGACCTGCACACAGATGATTATAGAAACTTTATTCATAATTGCCAAAACTTGAAAGCAACCAAGAAGTCTTTCAGTAAGTGAATGGATAAAAAAAATTGTGGTACATCCAGACATTGAAATATTATTCAGCAATAAAACAAAAACAATAAGCCCTTAAGCCAAAAAAGACATGGTGAAACCTTAAGTGCATATTGCTAAGTGAAAGAAGCCAGTCTGAAAAAGCAACATACTGTGTGATTCCATGGAGATGGTAAAATGATTAGTGGTTGCCGGAAGTCAGGGCCAGGGCCTGAATGATGGAGGAATCAATAGGTGGAGCAAAGGGGATTTTTAGAGGAGTGAAATTATTCTCTATCAGTAATGGTAGAGATATGCCATACATTTGTCAAAACTCACAATATACAACACAAGGAGTGAACTGGGATTTTAGTTCCTAATATTGTATCTGTATTGAGGGGCGCCTAACTAACAATTCTTAGGGGCACCTGGGTGGTCCAGTCAGTTGAATGTCTGATTTTGGTTTAGGTCACGATCTCATGGTCTGTGAATTCAAGTCAAGTCCCTCCTCGGGCTCTGTGCTGACAGAACCTGGAGCCTGCTTCGGATTTTGTATCTCCCTCTTTCTCTGCCCCTCCCCATCTTGTGCTTTGTTTCTCTGTCTCTCTTTCTCAAAAAATAAATAACATTAAAAAAATTTTTTTGAAGGAATATTGTATCAGAATTGACTCATCATTTGTAACAAATGTACCCTACTAATGCAAGATGTTAATATTAAGGTATATTATGGAGAGGCAAAGAGGGGTATTTGGGAGTTCTCTATACTTCTTACTCATTTTTTTATGTAAACCTACTACTGCTAAAAGAAAAAGTCTGTTAAGTTTTTCAGAAATCCCCTTTAATTGTATTTAGTGGGATTTCAGGAAGGAATAGACTAAATGTGTGTGCTGCTCAATTGCTGTGGTATATAGGGAGTTCTAGAAATACTGGAAATACTTTTTTTTTTAAGATTAGTATAAGTAATAAAGAAAATATAAAACAGCTTGCTTTGCATTTATATTCACACATTATCTAATAATCTAGGATTGTATTTTATAGATAACTACTTGTCATTAAGTAAATTTACTCTAAAATAAGTTTGGCTACTTTAATGATTAGACGAGCAGTTTCTCTGAATAATGCAATTATTAACTCATCCAAAGAATTAAAATAGAAATTATTCTACCTTTTAGTGTAATAGTTTATTGTTATTGAGTATAATGTACTGTTTTAAATCTTCGTCGCATAACAGATGTATAGCTATTTTTCTTCTAGAGAATATAATCAGTTTTTTAGACAATAAATATCTTGAAGGGGTCCCTGGGTGGGTCAGTCGGTTGAGCGTCCGACTTCGGCTCATGTCATGATCTCGTGGTTCGTGAGTTCAAGCCCCATGTCGGGCTCTGTGCTGACAGCTGGGAGCCTGGAGCCTGCTTCAGATTCGGTGTCTTCCTCTCTCTGCCCCTCCCTGCTTGTGCTCTCTCTCTCTCTCTCTCTCAAAAATGAATAAACATTAAAAAAACATTTTTTTAATAAAAAATAAATAAATACCTTAAATACCATGACAGCAACAATTGATATCATGAAAAATAACATCAAAAATAATAAATAATAAATATGATAACATAACATGAAGTACTAGATAAAGGTCAATATGAATACTAAGGTATTTGTTTATCTTCCTCTTTCTACTTTTGCTGCCTTTTAGGATGGATGAATTCCTCCTATCTAGGAGTCTGTCCTCCTGGTGAGCTCTGTGTAGATTTTCTTGGGTCCAATTAAATCTCCCCAGGCCATTTCTCTCTCTACTGTAATCCATCTTACATGCTACCATAAGATTATTTCTGATTAATTTATTTTACAGTTTTTTTTTTAATTTTTTTTTCAACGTTTTTTATTTATTTTTGGGACAGAGAGAGACAGAGCATGAACGGGGGAGGGGCAGAGAGAGAGGGAGACACAGAATCGGAAACAGGCTCCAGGCTCTGAGCCATCAGCCCAGAGCCCGACGCGGGGCTCGAACTCACGGACCGTGAGATCGTGACCTGGCTGAAGTCGGACGCGTAACCGACTGCGCCACCCAGGCGCCCCTACAGTTTTTAATTGTGGGAAAATACACATAACATAAAATTTACCATCTTAACCATTTTTTTGAAGTTTATTTATTTTTGAGAGAGAAAGAATATGAGTGGGGGAGGGGCAGAGAAAGAGAGGGGAGAGAGGGGATCCCAAGGAGGCTCCACACTGTCAGCGCGGAGCTGTACATGGGGCTCGAACTCAAGAACCACGAGATCATGACTTGAGCTGAAATCAAGAGTTGGACGCTTAACTGACTGAGCCTCCCAAACTCCTCCCATCTTAACCATTTTTAAATTTTTTTTTTTTAACGTTTATTTATTTTTGGGACAGAGAGAGACAGAGCATGAATGGGGGAGGGGCAGAGAGAGAGAGGGAGACACAGAATCGGAAACAGGCTCCAGGCTCTGAGCCATCAGCCCAGAGCCTGACGCGGGGCTCGAACTCACGGACCGCGAGATCGTGACCTGGCTGAAGTCGGACGCCCAACCGACTGCGCCACCCAGGCGCCCCCCATCTTAACCATTTTAAGTGTATATATAGTACCACAATCTCAAGAACTTTTTCATCTTGCAAAACTAAAACTCTATACCTATTAATTAGACAACAACTTCCTATTCCCCCCTCTTCTAGCAACTACCATTCTAGCTTTTGTTTCTATGAGTTTGACTACTATAGATACTTCATATAAAGTGCACTCATACAATATTTCTCCCATAGTGGCTGGCATATTTCATTTAGCACAATGTCCTCAAGGTTCACCCATGTGGTAGCTTATGTCAGAAGTTCCTTCCTTTTTCAGGCTGCATAATATTCCATTGTTTATACAATACCACATTTTGTTTATCCATCCCATCGGTGGACATTTGGGTTGTTTTTACCTTTTGGCTATATGAATGATGCTGCTATAAACATGGATGTACAGATACCTCATAAAATTATTTTTTAATTGTTTTGATATGTTGAGGATTCCACATTGTTTACCTATTAGTATCCAGACTTAACCTACTACTCAAACCCCCTAAATTTTCGTCTCAAGCTACTTCTCACTATATGTAGTTATAGGATAGGAAATCAAATAAATAAATTCATTAAAACTGTAACTAAAAGAAAAGCAAATAGCTTTATGACTTGCTATCTAAAGATTTTTTTTCTGACTAGTATGAACTTTCTAGTATGGGCTTAAGTGAAGTTTTGATTATTCCCAGATTTTATTTTATGTTGTGGCTATTTTCTAGAACTTCTTGGTCTTTTGGCTATTGCCCTAGAACTTTGAAGGCATATAAAACATGGATAGACTGATAACTAGATGACTAACTCTAGTGGGAGGGCAAGTGAATAGATAGGTGAATAGGTAATATAAGGTAGATGTGTTTAAAACCTGCTTCAGGGGCACCTGGGTGGCTCAGGCGATTAAGCACCCAACTTCGGCTCGGGTCATGACCTCATGGTCAGTGAGTTCGAGCCCCATGTTGGGCTCTGTGCTGACAGCTCAGAGCCTGGAGCCTGCTTCAAATTCTGCGTCTCCCTCTCTCTCCTCTCCTCTCCCACTCACACTCTGTCTGTCTGTCTCTCTCTCTCAAAAATAAATAAACATTAAAAAAAATAATAAACAAATAAAACCTGCTTCAAAGCAGGACACTAGCTCAGTAAGTGTGCCTCAGAGGTATAGAGGCCTCCCCTGCAGTCCTGTTTCACCCCTACCATCTTGCCTCTTTTAAACAAGAACTTCATAGTAATCACAGTCCTTTATAGGAGCACATTTTGTAACCTGTAAGTTCTACCTTCCCCATTAGACAATAAGTCCAATGAGGATAGAGACTATTTTTTTTCTTTTTCACCACTGTATCTCCAATGTCAGTGTCTCACACTAACTGACATATAGTAGGTGCTCAATAAATGTTTATTTAAGAAAGGACAGACTGACCAATTGACAGTGAATATTTGCCATATTAACTATGTCAAATTAAAATATTTGTAATCATAAAGGGTTTAGAAATGTGGCAAAAGAGAGGGGCGCAAACTTCAAGGCAGGAATGCTAGTATCATGTAAACTGCTTATCTTTGACAGGTGGTGTAGGATCTCGTGACAGTGCTTCAAGGCAGGAAAAACTGTCTTCAGAAAGATGAAAGAATAAAAAGATCTGTCCTTGGTCAGTAGCAGTTGGTCAGTTTCTAACCCACCAAGAAGAACACTCCTAAGAGCTTTTTCTTTTTCCCATTTTGAAAGGTACATATGTTCCCCCGTTAGAGCACAACATTTATTTGACTTTTAAAACTCACCTTGGCAAAAATTTTGACCACAACAGAAGAAAGCACTCAATAAGTTGCTTTCTAAGAAATTTGACCAATGTACTTGTAAAAAAAATTAGCAAATTCCTAAAGGTTACTTTTGAAGTATAGACTGTTCTCAGTTGAGCACTGACAAATAATAGTCATAGAGTTGAAGATATCTTAACTGTTTTTCTACTATGACTCAGTGGCTGATTTAATCATATAATGTTACCCAGACACTAAAAAACAGTTTCAGATTTTCATAAAGAGTCATATTCTTTAGTTATTTTCTCTTTTCTTTATTCCACATGGTGGAAATTTCAGTTCACTATTTGGCAGTCAGATGTATTTACCAAGCAAATACCTTATACCAGAATTTTCTACATATTTAAAAAAATATCAATTCCTTCTTTACAATGTGCCTATGACATTCAACAAGCATGGTTTCCATGTCTTTGACATGGAAATTAAAGCAAAGTGAGGTGTTTTACTATAGGCCATACAATAGGTTCCTTCATTTTAGGTCATTACGTTAACACACTAAAACAACAGACCCAGCAGTTAGTCTTTCTGATGATTATCTTTCCATATGTAGTTTTCTCTGGAATTGGGCCCTAAGGAATTAAGAGAAAGTATCTTTATTCTCGGATTTAAAATTAAAATAGATTTCCAGTTATGTATGTTGCACTCTGGCAGGTTTGATGACTTCTGATCTAGCTTACTGTTTGTTTTTTTTTTTCTTTTTCCACACAGATTGATAGAACTACATTCTCCTGATAGCAGGAACACGTTGATCCTACGCTGCAAGGATACAGCCACAGCGCACTCCTGGTTCGTAGCTATCCACACCAACATAATGGCTCTCCTCCCACAGGTATTGGCTGAACTCAATGCCATGCTTGGTGCAACCAGTACAGCAGGAGGCAGCAAGGAGGTCAAGCACATTGCCTGGCTGGCAGAACAGGTAGGTTGATAGGCAGGGCAGGGTCCCCCTGGGTCACCACTCAGAGCCAAAGTGTTTCCCCCATTTCATATATCTGTAATATTTATCATGCAGTCAGGTCCTGGATATCTAGCTTGCAGATCTTTTGTTTGTAGGTCTTGTGTTTCTCCTCCCTATCATTTAGTTATTTGTTGCTAATTATCACCTGCACCAGAAGAACTGACTGTCATGATAATCATCATTACAACATAACTAAAAAGATAGTCTTATTACCATCTCTGTCCTTAATGACAGAGGGTCATTTTCATGATTTTAGAGTAGGATCAGCAAAATTTTTCTGCAAAGGGCCAGACAATGTCACAACTACTTGACTCTGCAGTTGCAGCAAGAAAACAGTAGTAGACAGGATGAAAATGGAGGGGTGTGGCTCTGTTTCAATAAAACTTTATTTACAGAAACAGGTTCTGGGCTGCATTTGGCCCATAGGCCCTAGTTTCACAACCCCTGTTCTAGTCTACTGTCAGAGTTTCAGGGCCAGAAAGCTTACTCCCCTGTTCTGAGAAAAGCATAAAATATGCAAATTATCTTATAAGCCATTCGACACAAATGTACAGTTGTCTTCCACAACTGCAAAATGAAAAAAGGAGAAACAGAACCTAAGGGGACATTGGGTAAGGGGAAAGGAAAAACTTAATCCAAGTTAGATTAAATCCCATTTTGACGAAAGGGAGACTCTGAGTATACATGATGTTACAGTACATCCTTCTTGTTTTGAGTCTTTCACTGTCAGCTGGGGCAAAAGTTGTTGAAAAAGGAAGACTGGACTAAGGGTTCCAAGATGAGTGTTCAAGTGGTAGTTCTGGCTTTCACTGGTTTTAGATCTTTTTAAAGGTTTCTTCATCACTTTGAATCCTAAATCCATCATGTGTGTCCAGGGGGGCAGGGATTATGTCAATATCAGCCCAGGAATATTTTGTTCTTTTGTTTTTGTTTTGTTTTAACTACAGTTTGTGAGGTCTGGCCTTCCACCTCAACAGGGTTCTGATTTGATAGATCTTTGGTGGGGCCTAGCAGTCTTGTTTGATAGCTTCCCAGGAGATTGTATAGAGACCAACTTTGGACTCTACTAATCTGTTTTTCTTATGACTCTAAAATTTTATAAACATTTCAGATAATAATTTATAATATATTAGAACACAGAATTAACACCGTGATAATTTTGAGGAAGTATAATTAGGATAACTAAGAAGAGAAGAAACTAATGAAAGTCATGGTATAAGTACTTTTGACTTTGAAAGTTTTAGTATTTTAGTTATGTTTATCATTGTTTCTAAATTTTTTTTAAGTTTTTTATTTTAATTTCAGTATAGTTAACATACAGTGTTATATTAGTTTCAGGTGTACAATATGGTGATTCAGCAATTCTATACATTACTCACTGCTCTTCATGGTAAGTGTACCCTTTAAAGCCCATCACCTATTTCACCCATACCTCCATCTACCTCCTTTCTGATAACCATCAGTTTGTTCTCTATAGTTAAGAGTCTGTTTCTTGGAAAATTAATACCTACTCTTCTTAAATTATTCCAAAAAATAGAAAAGGAAGGAAAACTTCCAAATTCATTCTATGAGGTCAGCATTACCCTGATACCAAAACCAGATAAAGACACCATTAAAAAAGAGAACTGCAGGCCAATATCCCTGATGAGCATGGATGCAAAACTTCTTAATGAAATACTAGCAAACCAAATTCAACAATATTATTAAAAAAAAATTATTCCCCACAGTCAAGTGGGATTTATTCTGGGGTTTTAAGATGATTCAGTATTTGCCGAAAATCAATCAATGTGATACATCACATCAGTAAGAGAAAGAATAAGAACCATATGATCATTTTAGTAGATGCAGAAAAAGCACTTGACAAGTGAGAAGGAACATACCTCAACATGATAAAGGCTGTATATGAAAAACCCACACTGAAAGTAATACTCAATGAGGAAAAACTGAAAGCTTTCCCCCTGAGGTCAGGAACAAGACGAGGATGTGCACTCTCACCACTTTTATTCAACATAGTACTGGAAGTCCTAGCCATAGACGTAAGACAACAAAAAGAAATAAAGGCATCCAAATTGGTAAGGAAGAAATAAAACTGTCACTGTTTGCAGATGATGTGATACTCTAGAAAACACAAAAGACTCCACCAAAAAACTGCTAGAATAAGCGAATTCAGTAAAATCACAGTCTACAAAATCAACGTGCAGAAATCTCTTGCATTTTGGGGAGCCTGGGTGGCTCAGTCGGTTGGACATCCAACTTCGGCTCAGGTCATCATCTCACAGCTCGTGAGTTCAAGCCCCACGTCAAGCTCTGTGTGGGCAGCTCAGAGCCTGGAGTCTGCTTCGGATTCTTTGTCTCTCTCTCTCTTTCTCTCTCTCTCTCTGCCCGCTCATGCTCGATCACTCTCTCTTGCTCTCAAAAATAAACATTAAAAAAAAAGTTATAGAAATCTATTGTATTTCTATACACTAAACAATCCCATTTATACTTGCACCCAAAGTAATAAGATACCTAGGAATAAACCTAACCAAAGAGGTCAAGGACTTGTACTCTGAAAACTGTAAAACACTGATGAAAGATTGAAGATGACACCAAGATGTGGAAAGACGTTCCATACTTGTGGATTGGAAGAACAAATATTGTTAAAATGTCTATACTACCCAAAACACTCTACACATTTAATGTAATCCCTATCAAAATATCAGCAGCATTTTTCACAGAACTCAAACAAAGAAAACTAAAATATGTATGGAACTGCAAAAGACCCCAAATAGCCAAAACAGTCTTGAAAAAGAAAAGCAAAGCTGGAGGCATCACAATTCTGGACTTCAAGTTATATTACAAAGCTGTAGTCATCAAAACAGTATGGTACTGGGACAAAAGTAGACCTATAGATCAATGGAACAGAAGTGAAAAATCAGAAATAAACCCACAATTATATGGCCAATTAATCTTCACCAAAGGCAAAAAGAATGTCCAGTGGGAAAGAGAATGTCTTTTCAATAAATGGTGCTGGGAAAACTGGACAGCAACATGAAAAAAATGAAACTGGACTACTTTATTACACCATACACAAAAATAAATTCAAGATGGATTAAAGACCTAAATGTGAGACATGAAACCATAGAAGTCCTAGAAGAGAGCACAGGCAGTAATTTCTCTGACATTGACCATAGCAACACCTTTCTAAATATATCTCCTGAAGCAAGGGAAGCAAAAGGAAAAATAAACTCTTGGGACTATATCAAAATAAAAAGCTTCTGCACTGGGGCACCTGGGTGGCTCAGTCAGTTAGGTGTCTGACTGCTGATTTCAGCTTAGGTCATGATCTCACTGTTGGTGAGGTTGAGCCCCACATTGGGCTTCATGCTGACAGTATAGAGCCTGCTTGGGATCCTCTCTCTCTCCTTTCTCTGCCCTTCCCCTGTTCATGCTTGCTCACGTGCTCTCTCTCTCTCTCAAAATAAATAAATAAAATAAAAAAAAATAGCTTCTGTACAGCAGAGTAAACAATCAACAAATCTAAAAAGTAGCCAAATGGGAGAAGGTATTTGCAAATGACATATTCGATAAAGGGTTAGTATCCAAAATATAAAGGAACTTCTAAAACTCAACACCCAAAAAGCAAATAATCCAATTTAAAAATGGAGAGAAGACATGATCAGACGTTTCTCCAAAGAAGACCAACAACAGACACATGAAAAGATGGTCAACATCACTCAACACCAGGGAAATGCAAATCAAAGCTACAATGAGATATAACACCCCACACCTGTCAGAATGGCTAAAATAAAAAACATAGGAAACAACAAGTGTTGGCAAGGATGTGGAGAGAAAGGGGACCACTTGTGCAGTTGGTAGGAATGCAAACTGGTGCAGCCACTGTGGAAAACAGTATGGAGGTTCCTCATAAAGTTAAAAATAGAACTACCTTATGATCAGACTACTGGGTATTTACCCAAAGAATACAAAAAAAACTAATTCAAAAGTATACATGCACTGTTATGTTTATAGCAGCATTATTGACAGTAGCCAAGGTATGGAAGCAGCCCAAGCATCCATCAATAGATGAATGTCTGAAGAAAATGTGGTATATAGATACAATGGAATATTATTGAGCCATAAAAAAGAATGAAACCTTACCATTTACAATGACATGAATGGGGCTAGAGAGTATAAGGCTAAGTGAAATAAGCCAGTTAGAGAAAGACAAATCACCATATAATTTCACTCATGTGGAATTTAAGAAACAAAATAAACAAGCAAAGGAAAAAAACTAAGACAAATCAAGAAACAGACTCTTAACTATAGAGAACAAACTGATGGTTACTGGAGGGAAAGTGAGGGAGGGGTGGGTAAAATAAGTAATGAGGATTAAGGAGTGCACTGGTTGTAATGAGCACAGGGGTCATGTATGAAATTGTTTGAATTACACCTGAAACATAATACTGTATGTTAACTAACTGGAATTAAAATAAAAACTTAAAAAAAAATAAAATGCACTTTTTATCCTCAAAAAAAATAAGTGTTTCTTGATTTGTCTCTCTCTTTTTTTTCCCCTTTGTTTATTTGTTTTATTTTTTAAATTCCACATATGAGTGAAATCCTATGGTATTTGTCTTTTTCTGACTTATTTCACCTAGCATAGTAATATACTCAGGGTCCATCCATGTCATTGCAAATGGCATGATTTCATTGTTTTTATGGCTGAATAATATTCCGTGTGTGTGTGTGTGTGTGTGTGTGTGTGTACACATATGTATATGTATATATATGTATGTGTATACATGTGTGTATATATATATATATATATATATATATATATATATACAACATCTGTTTTTTTAAGATTTTATTTTTAAGTAATCTCTACACCCAGCGTGGGGCTCAGACCACTAGATCAAGAGTTGTACACTTTACTGACTGAGCCAGTCAGGCACCCCTGTACCACATCTTCTTTAATCAGTTATCTGTCAATGGACACTTGGGCTGCTTCCATAGATTGGCTATTGTAAATAATGCTGCTGTAAACATAGGGGTGTGTGTATCTTTTTGAATTAGTATTTTTGTATTCTTTGGGTAAATACCCAGTAGTATTACAATCCTACTGGATTGTGGGGTAGTTCTATTTTTAATTTTTTTAAGACCCTCCATACTTTTCCACAATGGCTTCACCAGTTTGCATTTCCACCAACAGTACATGAAGGTTCCTTTCTCCCCCACATCCTTGCCAACACTTGTTGTTTCTTGTGTTTTTTATTTTAGCCATTCTGACAGGTATGAGGTGATATCTCATTGTAGTTTTGATTTGCACTCTCCTGATAATGAGTGATGTTGAGCATCTTTTTTATGTCTGTTGGCGATCTGAATGTCTTCTTTGGAGAAGTGTCTGTTCATGTCTTCTCTCCATTTTTTAATTGAATTATTTGTTTTTTGGGTGTTGAGTTACATAAGTTCATTGCTTCTAAATTTTTATATGCTGAGGGGCGCCTGGGTGGCTCAGTCGTTGAGCGTCCGACTTCGGCTCAGGTCATCATCTCACAGTTCGTGGGTTTGAGCCCCGCGTCCGGCTCTGTGCTGACAGCCCGGAGCCTGCTTCAGATTCTCTGTCTCCCCCTCTCTCTGCCCCTTCCCCACTCTCATTCTGTCTGAATATCTCTCACAAATAAATAAACATTTAAAATAAATAAATAAATAAATAAATAAATACATACATACATACATACATAAAATTTTATATGCTGATTGAAAAACTCAATTGAGTAGTAATTGTGCTGTGCTTTCAGCCATGTTAGAAATGTTCATTATTTTAAAACGTAATACATTCACATGGTTCAAAGGTCAGAATAAAAAGTTAATAGGTGAAAAGTCTTACTTTCCTTTCTGTCCCCCATCTAGCCAATTCCCACCCTTTTCCCTAGAGAGGTAATCACTTTCATTCCCTTCCAGACAATCACTTGAGAGTGTCTTTATGCAAATAAAAGCAAATATGAACACATATTCTTTTTTTCTATAAAAGAAGACAACATATTATGCATACTACTTTATACCTTGTTTTTTTTTCATTAATATATCATGGCAATCTTTCCCTATCAGTGCAGAGAGAGCATTCTTTCTCATAACTGTATAGTTTTCTATTGTGTGGCCATAATTAAGTAAGCACTCCTCCCAGTTTTGTTACAATCTTTTGCCATTATAGACGATGGTACTGTGAATGACCTTGTAGTTTATCCTTCCATACATATGCGATCCATGGTCTTTGGTTTCCAAGTTCATATATACCAGATAATAAGGGAACCTGTATTATCTGAATATATTTGGTTCTTAAGTTTACAGGAGTGAGTAGTAAAACTTTGGTTAGTAAGGGATTTATCCAAAAATGTAACTGATGCAACAGTTCCTGTATTTGGATATTGAGAGCTTAGAAAGTAGGGGATATTTCTATACCTGGAGAAGAAATCTCCAGAAGTGCTGGGTCCCAGGGTGTGTGAATTATCTATCGCTATATGAAAAATGACTCCAAAACTTAGTGGCTTTAAAATAAATATTTACGGGGCGCCTGGGTGGCGCAGTCGGTTAAGCGTCCGACTTCAGCCAGGTCAAGATCTCGCGGTCCGTGAGTTCGAGCCCCGCGTCAGGCTCTGGGCTGATGGCTCGGAGCCTGGAGCCTGTTTCCAGTTCTGTGTCTCCCTCTCTCTCTGCCCCTCCCCCGTTCATGCTCTGTCTCTCTCTGTCCCAAAAATAAATAAACGTTGGAAAAAAAAAATTAAAAAAAAAAAAAATAAAATAAATATTTACTTCATACAGTTTCTAAAAATCAGGAATAGGGGAGTGGTATAACTGGGTGATTTTGGCTTGGGATCCCTTGTGACATTGCAGTCAAACTGTTAGCGAGGGAGCAGTCCTCTGACAGCTTGACTGGGGTGTTGGCAGGTCCGCTTCTAGTATGATTCATTCACGTGGCTGTTGGCAGAAGGCCTCAGTTATCTGCCATGGAGGCCTTGGTGCAGGGCCTCCTGAGTGTCCTTAAGACATAGCTACTAGTTTTCCTCAGAGTGAGTGATCTGAGAGAAAGAACAAGATAGAAGCCACAGTGCCATTTTTTGACCTAGTTTCTTCTGCTTTTTTTCTTTTCATTAGCAGCGAGTTACTAAGTTCACTCTACACCCAAAGGTTCCACCTCTTAAAGGGAAGAGTAGTAAAGAATTTGCGGACGTAATGTTTTAAAAAGGGTATATGCATTTGTAATTTTGATAAATGTTGCCAAATTGCCTTCCATCAGATTCCCACCAGCAATACATGAGAGCTGTCAGACTTTCAAAGTGAAATTAATTTAGTTTATGCTACACAAAGACAAGTAGAAAGGAGAAAAATAAAGCCACCAGTTCATTACAATATGTACTTTATGGGCCATATTTATGTGGTGAGTCTTCCGATCAATTTTGAGCTCTTAGAACACAGGAGCACATTTTTTCCCCAAATCTTTCCTGCTTCCAAAGAACTTAGCCTAATGCTATGTGTACTGTAGATGCTCAGTAATTTTTTTGTGTATGTTTATACATATGTATAAGAAAAGCAGAGAAGTCACTAACTATAAAATATTATCCAAGAACACAAGCTCAGGTTTGGGAAATAATACTAAGTGAGAAAGTTTAATCACTTTGAAAAATCATACCACTGAACTAATTCCAAGTACTATTTCTAAAATACTCTTGATTTTTACTTTTTTGGGGGGTTACCCAAATCAGAGTATAGGGTGTTCAAGCAAGACTGGATACATTTCTCAGAAGTGTTATATTGAGTTTATGTATCTGATAAAGGTTGGACTAAGCAAATGCCAAAACTTTTCTAATTGGAACATTGTTTAATTCTTTGAGTGTGAAAATAGTCAAAATAATTTTATATTATATAATCTTTTCAATATAGATAAGCATTTCTTTTGGCATGAGATATATTTATTGAAAATCTTGTATACATGAAGTTGTTTCAGTTGTACTTAGAAAAGATAGTCATTTTACACGGATAAATTTAGGAAGGATCATTAATTTAACTTTAAATAGTCTCTCATTTATCTGTTTTGTTATTTCACATTGTTAAAAACTCAGTTTGCTTAAAACAGGGAAAACCTATAATACAGGTAGTTGATAACCAATAGATAAGCTCTTCTCTGCATAGGGACTTCTGTCTCTTCATTGATACTGATTTTTATGTGACTGATAGTTTACTTTTTAGTTGGTTATAGTCTTAAAAGAGAATTTTATTTAAGTCCACCAAATGGGGGACGTATTTACCTTTAAGACCAGTAGTTTTTAGGCTTTTGAGTACTCATTAGAAAAGACAAGACAGCCAAAGAAAGCTTTGTTTCCACAGCTTTGTTCCTGATCATTCTCAAAATGTGTAAAGACTCAAATTAGAACACACACACTAAATCAGCATTACTGGAATGGTTTATTTAGTTTCTTCTCTGTTTTCTATCCTAATAACAAAATAAAGAACAGAAGTACATCACCTGTCAAAAAGATTGATTTATAGGATTAAGGATTTAGGGAATGAATAGTAACCATTAGTTTTTCATGTTTAGTGCTCTACAACTTTATTAAAAAATAAAATCTGGAGAAGGCTGTTGTTTGGCCAGGTGTGTGTATGTGTGGGTGTTGAAACCCAAACAGACCAGAACCCCAACATTAGTATCCCTTTTTTCTCTGGCCAAAACCTTAATAGTGGAGCCCCAAGGCTGCTTGGACTGCTACCACAACAAAAATACATGCAGCATTTTGACTCCAGTGAGAGCAAATAGTATCCTTATAACTTCAGGCGAATAGGCAAACAGAATGACTTAAATTGACGTTTCTTTTTTCTACAATGGTAAGTAGAAGAGGAAAAAGAAGTTCTCCAAACACTGACTCCAAAGGTCCAAAGAATAGTTTTGAAAAATTGTGGGTCTTTTAAAATATTTTTTTAATGCTTATTCATTTTTTGAGAGAGAGAGAGATAGAGAGGGAAACAATCCAAAGCAGGTTCCAAGCTCTGAGCTGTCAGCACAGAGCCCAAGGCGGGGCTCGCGCTCACAAACCATGAGATCATGACCTGAGCCAAAGTCAGACACTTAACCGCCTGAGCCACCCAGGTGCCCCTAAAAGTTGTTAGTTGAACAAAAAGTTCTATCTTAAAAGTGGATATTGTTTCTATTGATAATAGCGATTTTCCTTTATTGCCTAAAATATCTTCTATGGGAAGAAATGCATTTAATTTGGGTTTTCCAGCTGCATATACTCTGATCGAGCCTTTAAAATCTCTCTTGTAACTGAGAGGAAAAGTTAATTTTAAAAAGTCAGGTTGCTATTTTAACCTCTTTGAAAGATAGATTTTATGTTATAGTAGTTCCCCTTCTGTATGGGGGATATATTTCTTCTTTTTTTATGTTAATGTTTATTTATTTTTGAGAGAGAGAGAGAGAGAGAGCACACAAGCTGGGAAGGGGCAAAGAGAGGGAGACAGTGGATCTGAAGTGGGCTGTACACTGACAGCACAGAGCCTGCTGTGGGACTTGAACTCATGAACTGTGAGATCAGGACCTGAGCCAAAGTCAGACACTTAACAGACTGAGCCACCCAGGCACCCCAAGTGAGGGGATCTGTTTCAGGACCCCCAGTGGAATGGCTGAAACCACAGGTAGCATTGAATGTAAAATATATATAATGTTTTTTCCTCTTCTTATGTACATGTAATAAAATTTAACTTATAAATTAGGCACGGTAAGAGGTTAACAATAGCTAATAATGAAAAAGAAGAATTATAACAGTATACTATAATAAAGGCTATATGAATGTGGTTTCTTTCTCTCACAATATCTTATTGTACTGTATTAGCCCTTTTTGTGATGATGTGAGATGATAAAATGCCTGTGTGATGAGGTGAAGTGAGGTGAATGATGTAGGCATCATGACATAGCATTAGGCAATGATTGACCTTCTGACCATACATCAGAAGGAGGATCATCTGCTTCCTGACCATGGTTGACTGTAGGTTTTGAAATCGTAAAAAGCAAAACCATGCCTAGGGAAGACTACTATATCTTTCCTACTGCAGTATTATCCATAACAATCTCAGAGACAAAGACTTAGAAATCCCTTTGGGTTATCTTGACCCAAAAATGTAAGAATCCAAGACAACCTCTTTAGAACTGATATTTTCCCTCCAGAGTTACCCATAGACTAAATATAGAATCTTAGAAAGCTTGGGTTCACTGTCCAGAGAAGTATAACTATTTCTACAGTACTTTGCTGGAATCTCAGAGTTGGGTCATACCTTTTGTGCTTTCAGCACATCCAAGAACATGAGACATTTCCCTGGATAGAATTCATTTCCAACTCCTGGAATTAGCTGATGGCTGTAACTATGAGGGGAAAGTTCTGGTAAATAGATGTTATAACACAGAACCGAACCACTCAGGCCACTTTTCAGATTATAGATACATTCTTAAGGTGCTCTGACATGTCCAAATTACCTTCAGAAATCATTAAGGAAGAAAAAATAAGAAGTAGCTTTAAAGATAACTCTTTGAGAGATAAGTGATTCATCAGTTCGATATCTCCTTGAAGCCACCAGTGATAGCTGAAGGATCGTTGTTAAAATAACACTATCATTAAGCATTCCCTGTTCCTCATCTCATGGGGGAAATTTTTTGATATACCAGGGCTTTTCTTGAGCATCGTCTTTTGCTTTTTGGCTTTGGGTCCTTGACGGTATGGATAAAGAGTAGTTGTTTTCCTACATTTTTAAGCCCTCACAGAGTTAACTGAACTTTATGTACGTAAATGCAATGGTACATTTAAAACAGAAACAGAAACTTCCTAAAATATAATGGGCAACTCTGTAAAAACAGAGTCCTATCACTAGATAATGTCTGTAACTCTGGGAGAGCTTTTTTCAGATTGCACGGTCCACCTCACACTCCTGTTGGAGAATCCCAGCCAGTGGAAAGGAACCTGATGGGATGTTTCCTGTTCCTCAAGTCTGTTAGGATCAGGGAACAAAATGGAGACCCACAATGTTAGACCATCACTGAAGGGACTTTTACAGCTATATATCATTATAGTTAGCTCTGCTTTCTGGATTTTACCATTGTAACAGGCAAAGCTAGATGGTGGAAGACAACAGTGGAGACCTGTCCTTATGGCTGTGACTGAGAAGGATTTGCTGCTTTATGACTGTATGCCATGGACAAGGGATGCCTGGGCATCACCATGTCATAGCTACCCCCTTGTTGCTACAAGGTAAGTCTGATGAAAAAAAAAAAAAAATAGCTATCCTACTCTAAATCTAAAAAAAAATGTAAGGTGAATTCTATTATCTTCGTTATTTAAAATAGCATTTAAGTTGTTGGTTGAGATATAGTTGGTTGAGACAAAAACTTATCTTTCACAACCTTATTATTTTGCAGCTCCTAGCTCAAAATAAATGTTTTCTTTCATTAGCATTTTTTTTAAGTTGTTGAAGCAGATTCCTAATTGCTCCCTTCAAATCTTGCTTAGTCATGAAGATAAATAGTAGGGTTTTTTTCTTCCTTTACTTTATTGACTGTGACTAGAAAACCACTGAAATTGTGGCAGCCTTTTGACTGAGTGATGAAATCATTTAAACCAGAATGTGGTACTGTGGATAAACCACATAACTCAGCCAAAATATTCTTCAATTCTGTCTCTGGCATAAGAGCACACAGTTTTGGTGCCAGCAAATAAACATTGATTTGACCTGAAGCAACAGGATGTTTCTAGCATGCCAGATGTGGAGAGTTGGAAGGGAAAAGAATAGAGATATGTAGATTCGGGGGCCAAGATATCTTCAGAAGTAACTGGAAACTAGTGTGAGACTAGAAAACATATTCACATTCAGCTTTATTTGGGCTTAAAAAAAATAATCCAGTTTTGAAGTAACTCAAAAATTACACATTAAGAAGGAGCTCCACAGAAAAGTATTGGGTAGAAAAAAAAAAAAAAGCTAAATGATAGAGTCACCCCTGGTATGTCCCCCAGGGAGCAGTGTGGTTGTGGGGTCAGGGGGATGATGGGGTTCCTGCTTTGAGTAGACAAAGATTCATGTGAAGAAGAATATTCTTTAAATTATAGGAAGACTTGCACGTTTTATAGGATTTCTTTCAATTTGCCAAGTTCTTTTATATATGCCATTTTCATAAAAATATAATTAAAAAAATTTTTTTTAACATTTATTTATTTTTGAGAGACAGAGACAGACAGAGCATGAGCAGGGGAGGGGCAGAGAGAGAGAAGGAGACACAGAATCTGAAGCAGGCTGCAGGTTCTGAGTTGTCAGCACAGAGCCTGATGCGGGGCTCGAACCCACAAACTGTGAGATCATGACCTGAGCCGAAGTCGGATGCTCAACCGATTGAGCCACCCAGGTGCCCCTCATAAAAATATAATTTTTACATAGCTTTTAGGAATTTCTCTGTAATTTAGAGCTGGAGCACCTAGATCACAGAATAGTGATAAAAGATTTGTTGAGCCTCAGAATTAGGCAGGTGCGCCCTTATTAATTCCTTGAGGACATAAGGGTCCTGCAGAAAGACTGAATTTATCAGTTTCTCTGGTTTTGTTCCCCCCCCCCCGGTTTTTTTTAATTCCCACTAAATTATACCTTTTGAGGTCAAGAACTATGACTTTGTCATCTCAGCACTCCCCTGATGCTTTGCATATAGTGGGCCCTCAATAAATCTTAATTGAGTTCAATTCTATTACTTAAATTATAGTTTCTTGGTCATGGTTACATTGGGAGTCTGACAGGAATCCTATGAAAACATGTAGACCTATCAGTAGTTATATCAATTAAATCTGTATTTCCCAAAATTTAGAGTTTATGAATATGACTATCGAGATTTCTTAAGTTTAAATTTTATGGAAGAAGCTTCTACTTCAGTTATGATCATGCAATGCAAGGAGGGTAGCGTTATCCTTACACATTTCCCTAATTGTGTGTCACTGGAGGCATGGAGCAGAAATCTGTGACATCCCATAGATGAGTTCAATACTAGAAGGTACAGTCCTATAAACAGATAAGTTCTGGCCATTGACATACAGGGTCTAGATCCCGAAAGTACTTCGTACTAAAGATGGAAATGGGGTGGTTCTGTGTATACTATCAGTGTGGCATTAACTTGCAAATAGGGAAAAGAGATAAGTAAGTTTTAAGAGCTAAAACTCTAAAACTCTTAGGAGAAAATACAGGAGTTTATCTTCATGACCATGGTTTAGGCAGAGCCTTCTTGGATAGGACACCGAAAGCATAAGGAACAAGAGAAAAAATAAATTGGTCTTAATTAAAATTAAAAACTTTTGTGCTTCAGATGTCACCATCAAGAAAGTGAAAAAACCCACAGAATGGGGGAAAATATTTGTAAATCATCTAATTTGGGACTTGTATCTAGAAAATAAAAGGACGGTTACAACTCAATAATAAAAATGTAAATTACCAATTAAAAATGGGGAAAGGATCTGAATAGACATTTGTCCAAAGAAAATACTCAAATGGGCAATAAGCACATGAAAAGATGCTCAACATGAGGGAAATGCAAATTGAAACTACATTGAGATACCACTTCCTACCCACAAGATGGCTATAATTATAAAACAAGTGTAGACCAGGCTGTGGAGAAAATGGAACCCTCATACACTGCTGATGGGATTGTAACATGGTGCAATTGATGTAGAAAACAGTCTGACAGTTCCTCGCAAGGCTAAACATTGAGTCACCAAAAGGAATGAAAACTTATGTCCACTCAAAAACTTATACAGGAATGTTCATAACAGCATTATACATACCACCCAAACAATGAAAATGACCCAAGTGTCTACCAAGTGGTAAATAAACATGGTATATCCATACAATGAAATACTATTCATCAGTAAAAAAGAATACACTGCAATGTGGATGAACCTTGAAAACATGCTAAGTGAAAGTAGCCAGACACAAAAGACCACATATTGCATGACTTAGTTTATGTAAAATGGCCCAAATAGGCAAATCTATAGAAACAGAAAGTTGATTATTCATTACCAGGGAAGGGGCAGGGATTGGGAGAAATAGGAAGTGATGGCTAATGGGTATAGGACTTCTTTTTGGGGTAACGAAAATGTGCTAAAACTTGAGTGTGGTGATGACTGCACAATTCTGAAAATACTGAAAGCCATTAATTATATCTCAGTAAAGCTGTTATAATTAAAACAACTCCTCCCCCTGCCCCCCAAATCCAAAGATGTAATAGAAGAGACTAAGACCAATCCTTAATAAATTGAGTTTGAGTCCCTATTCTGCCATGTATAGTAGGTAATTGGCAGCGTGTTACTTAACCTTTTTGTGCTGTAGAATTTTAATTTATTAAGTGAATCCTAATGAGATAGGGTAGGTGTGAGTATTAGATGAGTTAATGCTTGTAAAATGCCTACAATGGTACCTGACACATTGTAAATGCTCAAGTCAATGTTAGCTGCTTTAATTATAATTATTATTTATTATTGAGTGAAAATCTGTCAAAGAGAAATTCTGTGTAAAATGTATAAATGGTTTGTTTCCATTGTTAAAAGAGGAACTTAGTTTGTGTAAGTAGTGAAAGTTTCATGTTAAACTTAAGGAACTAAAATGTATTATTTGGATCAACCTAGACATGCAAATTGAACTTGGCCATCATTTAAATGGGTGGAGCCTGTAGCTCTCTGAACACGTTGTTTCTTAAGAGGTTTAATTAATTTAACAGTAGGGATTCTTTCCTCCTTGTTCAGGAGGTACACGGGATTAGGAACTAAGATGGCAGGCAGATGAGAGGTTTATTTTTTCCATGTGGCCTTGTCAGCCAGGTGGAACTGGTTGAAGTCACTGCAAGATAGAATTAAGTGGGGCTTAATCATCCTCTGCCTCCCAGAGCGGGTAGAATTTGGCCACTGAGAGAAACCAAAGGCTGGAACCAGACCAGGAGGTATCCCGCAGAGAGAAGCAAGGCCAGAAAGTGGTACGTTTATGTCTTTTTAGTGTGGGGGGAAAGAGAGGGTTTGAGATTTATGAGTAATGAGAAAGGGCTGAATATTCACTTTCACTAATTCTAATACTTTGGAAAATGTTCTTATGAGTAGATGAGACAAAGAAAAAAAGATAGTATAAAGACATAGGAAAGGAAAAGAAATCAAGGACCTTGATTACCCACAAAGGTAGGTGGTCCCTGATAAGAGTTAATTGTGGTTTAAAAATCAAAGAATGTTGCTAGAGTAATATAAATTAACATCATTTATTGGCTTGCACATTTACAGATTCCTAGAAACCAAGGTGTATGTGTATTGTGTACCTAATAGCTAGTACTTCACATTGGTGACGAATTAAATAAAATATGAGAGTGATAAATGAAGAGAATTTTTATTTAATTTATTTAATTTTATTTTACTTATTTCTAGAGAGTAAGTCAGAAACGTGACACAGGTAGAAAAACACAATGGTTTTAAAAAGGCTGTGGATTTTGCAGGATGTGCATTTTGTAGTCTTTTCCTATAAACTTTGATCTTTGACTGAAAGAGAAAAAGATCCAAAGAAAGCGTGGCTACTTTACAGTGTGGAAAATTGAAGTGGTGTTGTGCTTATGGGACTTAGGGGACAAAAGCTGCTAAAACGCCTTTGCATGAGCTCATCTGGCCTCCCCACTAAAGGGGGCCTTTTGGCAGTATGTTCTAACCAACTGCTGCTCAGCAAGAGTCCGCAGCTGGTTTGAATTAGATTTCCTCTGCCAGATATTTCATAATCAAAACCTGTAGGAAAATTTCTCCTAGACTTTATATTTTTTAACGTCTGTCATGGGATTAACAATCAAACTGAATGTGGTAGAATCCACCCTGGCACTTTCCCCATGCTCTATCTTACTTGGATCATATGTGGAGTAATTTTGAAACCTACGTAACTCTTGCTGAGATAATTCATGTTTAATTGTCATGTTGGTTCTATAGGAACCAGCTCAGGGAGGCAGCTCTCTAAGCATATTTTCATGGACCTCTGAGGATCCCCTCTTCAGGGGGTCTGTGAGTTGAAAACTGTTTTCATAGTAATACTAAGATGTTATTTGCTTTTTTCCCTGTTGATATTTGTACTGAGAGTTGGTAAAATTGCTGGTGCCTTAGCATGAATCAAGGCAGTTGGCACCAAACTGTATAGATTTGCGGGAGGAGATGGGGAATGCCAGTTTAACCTCAAAGTGCCTTTGTTGGAGCAGTACTAATTATGAGTTTATTTAATCTTAACCCTTGAATATTCATATTTTTAATATTCTGTAAGATGAGGTGGGAAGTACTCACAAAGCACCTCTGCTATGTACTGTAGTATGATAGTTGTCTCAAAGAAAAACAAGTGTGTGGTGGAGTTGCTGGTTTAAGTACCTATGTTTTTTCATGGACTGCCATTTTTTACTTGAAAAAAACAACTTATGGAGAGATGGCAGAGTGGGAGTATCCTAAGCTTACCTCATCCCACAGATACAACTAGATAACACATCAATGTAGATAACACAGAAAGCGACCCAAGGGCTTGCAGAACAAACCCCACAGCTAAAGGTAGAGAAGAGGCTACACTAAAGAGAGTAGAAAGGGCAGAGACATGGTGGGGAGCTAAAAGGACCCTGGCTGTCTGCAGTAGAGAGGGAGCCACAGGCACAGAGAAGGGCAAGAAACAGACTATCACGTCAGGAAGCCTGCACAGGAAAGGCAAATCCCCTTAACATTTGGCTTTGAAACTGAGGGGCTAAATTTCACGAGTTCTTATAACCAGCCGTGCTTAAAGTCTGGAATTTTGAAAATCTGTGGGCTTGGCTCTGGGAGAGCCCCAAGGGCTGTAGGAAGCTGAGACCCCACCCTTATAGAGACAGCACAAGAAACACCCAAGGAGATCCAGTGTAGAAGCAGCAGTTTGAAAAACACCTGGGTCATATGGGAGGGAGAGTAATTTACTTATCTCCAAGCAGGTCCCAGAGAGGCAGGGATTGCAGAGAGACCCCCTCCAGGAACAACGGAGCTTATAGGTGCCATTTCTCCATTTCCTTCCCCTGCCCCTCAGCATAAACAGACGGCCATCACTACTCACTACCTAACTTGCTTATAACAAGCCACCCCTTCACCCTGTGCTTCGGTGGATCCACCCTTTTCTTTTTTAATAAAAAGAATTTTTGAGAGGGAGAGAGAGTGTGAGCTGCAGAGAGGCAGGGAGAGAGAGAGGGAGAGAAAGAATCCCAAACAAGCTCAGCACTGTTAGCATGGAGTCCGATGGAGGGCTCAATCTCATGAACTGAATCATGAGATCATGACCTGAGCCAAAATCAAGAGTCAGACACAACTGACTGAGCCACCTATCCACCCTTTCCTGTCACACTTGCCTTTGGGTCCCCTCCTGTAGAAGACCTGCATAAACTTCAACACCATGTCTCCCAACCTGCTCATTTTATTGGGCCTTGGTCCTGGTGGTGGCAGTTGGCCACCTTCCAGGGAGGTTGCATGCACCTTGTTAAACCTTAATCCTCCAACCACACAGGCTTGAGGTGGCCCTCACTGGCCCCAGTGTCCTCAATGGCTGCACATCCCCTGTGGAAGAGGACTGGTGCCACCTTGTTAAATGTACATGCCCCACCCACTACTTTGAAGAGCATCTCTGGCTTTTCTAACACAGAGAAACAGACCCAGAGAGTTAGACAAAATGAGGAGACTTAGGGGGGCACCTGGGTGGCTCAGTCGGTTAAGCATCTGACTTCGGCTCAGGTCATGATCTCGTGGTTCATGGGTTGGAGCCCTGCATCAGGCTCTATGCTACAGCTCAGAACCTGGAGCCTGCTTCAGATTCTGTGTTTCCCTCTCTCTCTCTCTACCCCTCCCCTGCTCACACTCTGTCTCTGTCTCTCAAAAATGAATAAACATTAAAAAAAAAAAATGAGACTGAGGATTATGTCCCCAATGAAAGAACAGGACAAAATCACAGCAAGACAGTTAAATGAAATGGAGATCAATAATATGCCTGATAGAGAATTTAAGGTAATGGTCATAAAGATAGACAATGGACTTGAGAAAAGAGTGGAGGACATGAGTGAGACATTAACAAAGAGATAAAAAAGAACCACAGTTGAAGAACACAATAAATGAAATGAAAATTCATTAGATGGAATAAACAGCAAGCTAGAGGAAGCAGAGGAACAAATGAATGACCGTGAAGACAGAGTAATGAATGTAATCAAGTTGAGCAGGTTAGAGAAAAAAAAGATTATGTAAAATGAGAATAGACTTCGGGAATTCAGTGATTCCATCAAGCACAATAGCATTCACATTATAGTGATCCCAGAAGAAGAGAAAGAAAAGGGTGCAGAAAGTTTATTTGAACAAATAATAGCTAAAAACTTCCCAGACCTGGGGAAGGAAACAGATATCGAGATCCAGGAGCCACAGAGATCCCCCAACAAAATCAACCCAACGAGGTTCACGCAAAACACATAGTAATTAAAGTGGCAAAAAGTAATGATAAAGAAAAAAATTTTTAAAGCAATAAGAGAAAAGAAGATAGTTACATACTAGGGGACACCCCATTTTTCAGCAGAAACTTTGCTAGCTAGAAAGGAGTGGCATGATATATTCAAAGTCCTGAAAGGGAAAAATCTGCAGCCACAATACTCTATCCAGGAAGGCTATCATTCAGAATAGAAGGAGAGATAAACAGTTTCTCAGACAAACAAAAGCTAAAGGAGGTCATGACCACTAAACCATCCCTCAAGAAATGTTAAAGGGGATTCTTTGAGAGGAAAGGAAAGACTATGAGTATGAAAAGTAAGAAACACAAAAGCAGTAAAAATAGGTATATCTGTAAAAATCAGTCAAGGCATTCACAAAATAAAAGGATGTAAAAAAATATGTCACCATATACCTAACACGTTGCAGTGGGAGTCAAGAGTGTGGTCAAGCTTAAGTGACAATCAACTTAATATAGACTGCTATATACAGAAGATATTATATACAAATTGAATGGTAACCACAAATCAAAAACCAGTAATTGATATGTAAAGAATAAAGAGAAAGAAATCCAAGTATATCACTGAAGAAAGCCAGCAAACCATTGAAGAGAGCAAGAGAAGAAAAGATAAGGGAAAAACTATCAGAACAACCACAAAACAAGTGACAAAATGGCAGTAAATACGTATATCAATTATTACTTTGTTTTTTTTTAAATATAGAATTTATTGTCAAATTGGGTTCCATATAACACCCAGTGCTTATCCCAACAGGTGCCCTTCTCAATGCCCATCACCCACTTTACTTTGAATGTAAAGGGACTAAATGCCTCATTCCAAAAACATAGGATGACAGAATAAGTAAAAAAAAAAAAGACCCATCTATATGCTGCCTACAAGAGACTCATTTCAGACCTAAAGATATCTACAAATTAAAAGTGACAGGTTGGAGAAACACTTGTTGAGCAAATGGATGTCAAAATAAAGCCAGGGTAGCAATACTTATATTGGATGAAATAGACTCTAAAACAAAGATTGTAGCAAGAGACAAGTCTGTCAGTATATTAACAAAGTATATAACAAAGTATTTTATTATATGCTATATAATAATAAAGAGGACAATCCAACAAGAAGAAATAACGGTTGTAAATATTTATGCACCCAACATGGAAGCATGCAAACACATAAAATAGTTAATAACAAACATAAAGAACTAATCAACAGTAACACTATAATAGTAGGGAGCTTTAATACCCTACTTATATCAATGGACAGATCATCCAAACAGAAAATCAATAAGGAAAGAGTGACTTTGAATGATATACTGGACCAGATTGATGTAACATTTATATTTGGAACATTTCATCCTAAAACAACAGAATACACATTATTTTCAAGTACACATAGACCATTTTCCAGATTAGATAGCATATTAGGCCACAAAACAAGTCTCAACAAATTAAAAAAATCACAGTCATACCATGAATCTTTTCTGATCACACTGGTATGAAACTACAACCACAGGAAAATATCTGGAAAGAGCACAAGCAAATGGAGGTTAAATAACATGGTACTAAACAATGAATGGGTCAGCCGGGAAATTAAAGAAGAAATAAAAAATTACATGGTGACAAATGAAAATGAAAACACGATGGTCCAGAATCTCTGGGATGCAGCAAAAGTGGTTCTAAGAGGGAGGTTTATAGCAGGAAAAATCTCAAACAACCTAACCTTACAGTCAGAGGAACTAGAAAAAGAAGAACAAACAAAACCTTAAATCAGCAGAAGGTGGGAAAAGATATTTGCAAATGACATATCGGACAAAGGGCTAGTATCTAAAATCTATAAAGAGCTCACCAAACTCCACACCCGAAAAACAAATAACCCAGTGAAGAAATGGGCAGAAAACATGAATAGACACTTCTCCAAAGAAGACATCCAGATGGCCAACAGGCACATGAAAAGATGTTCAGCGTCGCTCCTTATCAGGGAAATACAAATCAAAACCACACTCAGGTATCACCTCACGCCAGTCAGAGTGGCCAAAATGAACAAATCAGGACACTATAGATGCTGGAGAGGATGTGGAGAAACGGGAACCCTCTTGCACTGTTGGTGGGAATGCAAATTGGTGCAGCCGCTCTGGAAAGCAGTGTGGAGGTTCCTCAGAAAATTAAAAATAGACCTACCCTATGACCCAGCAATAGCACTGCTAGGAATTTACCCAAGGGATACAGGAGTACTGATGCATAGGGGCACTTGTACCCCAATGTTCATAGCAGCACTCTCAACAATAGCCAAATTATGGAAAGAGCCTAAATGTCCATCAACTGATGAATGGATAAAGAAATTGTGGTTTATATACACAATGGAATACTACGTGGCAATGAGAAAAAATGAAATATGGCCTTTTGTAGCAACGTGGATGGAACTGGAGAGTGTGATGCTAAGTGAAATAAGCCATACAGAGAAAGACAGATACCATATGGTTTCACTCTTATGTGGATCCTGAGAAACTTAACAGGAACCCATGGGGGAGGGGAAGGAAAGAAAAAAAAAAAAAAAAAAGGACGTTAGAGTGGGAGAGAGCCAAAGCATAAGAGACTGTTAAAAACTGAGAACAAACTGAGGGTTGATGGGGGGTGGGAGGGAGGGGCGGGTGGGTGATGGGTATTGAGGAGGGCACCTTTTGGGATGAGCACTGGGTGTTGTATGGAAACCAATTTGTCAATAAACTTCATATAAAAAAAAACTAAAAAAAAATCAGCAGAAGGAAGGAAATAATAAAGATTAGAGCAGAAATAAATGATATAGAAACCAAAAAACAACAGAACACATCGATGAAACTAGGAGCGATTTGTTAAAAAGATCAACAAAATTGATAAACCTCTAGCCAGACTTACAAAAAGAGAGAAAGGACTCAAACAAAATCACAAATGAAAGAGGAGAAATAACAACCAACACCACAGCAATACAAATAATTGTAAGAGAATATAAGAAAAACTATATGCTAAAAAAATTAGACAACCTAGAAGAAATGGATAAATTTCCAGAAACACATAACCTACCAAAACTGAAGCAAGAAGAAATGGAAAAATTGAACAGACCAATTACCAGCAAGGAGACTGAATCAGTAATCAAAAACTCCCAACAAACAAAAGTCCAAGACCAGATGCCTTCCTGGACGATTTCTAGCAGACATTTAAAAAAGAGTTAATAACTGTTATTCTCAAACTATTCCAAGAAATAGAAGAAAAAAAACTTCCAAATTTATTCTATGAGTCCATTATCACCCTGATATCAAAACCAGACAGGGGCGCCTGGGTGGCTCAGTCAGTTGGGCGTCTGACTTCAGCTTAGGTCATGATCTCGCGGGTTGTGAGTTCGAGCCCCGTGTCGGGTTCTGTGCTGACAGCTTAGAGCCTGGAGCCTGCTTTGGATTCTGTGTCTCCCTCTCTCTCTGCCCCTCCCCTGCTCATTCTCTGTCTCTCTCTGTCTCAAAAATAAATAAAACATTAAAAAAAATTAAAAAAAACAAAGACACCACACACACGCGCCCACACACACACACACACACACACACACACAGTAATGCAGGCCAATATCTCTGATGAACAAAGATGGATAAATCCTCAACAACATACTAGCAATCCAACTTAAACAATACATTTTAAAAAATCACTCACCATGATCAAATGGGATTTATTCCTGGGTTGCTAGGGTGTTTCAACATTTGCAAGTCAATCAATGTGATACATCACGTCTGTAAGAGGAAGGATGAAAGCCATATGATCATTTTAGTAGATGCAGAAAAAGCACTGGACAAAGTATAACATCCATTCGTGATAAAAGCCCTCAACAGAGTAGTTTTAGAGGGAACATACCTCAACATAATAAGACTTTATGTGAAAAACACACAGCAAACATCATACTCAATGGGGAAAAACTGAAAGCTTTCCCCTAAGGTCAGGAACAAGAGAAGGATGTTCATTCTCACCACTTTTATTTGACATAGTATTGGAAGTCCTAGCCATAGCAATAAGAACAAAAAGAAATAAAGGCATCCAAATTGGTAAGAAAGATGTAAAACTTTCACTGTTTGCAGATGATGTGCTACTCTATGCAGCCAACCCAAAAGACTCCACCAAAAAACTGCTAGAATTGATAAACGAATTTAGTAAAATCACAGTCCACAAAAATCAATGTGCAGAAATCTGTTGCATTTCTATATACTAATAATGAAGTAGCAGAAAGAGAAATTAAGAAAACAGTCCCATTTACACTTGCAACCAAAACAATAAGATGCCTAGGAATAAACCTAACGAAAAAGGTCAAAGACCTGTACTCTAAAAACTGTAAAACACTGATGAAAAAGATTGAAGACGATACCAAGAAATGGAAAGATGTTCCATGCTTGTGGATTGGAAGAACAAATATTGTTAAAATGTCTATACTACTCAAATAATCTACACATTTAATGCAATCCCTATCAAAATATCAACAGCATCTTTTACAGAACTAGAAGAAAGAATACTAAAATATGTATGGAACTGCAAAAGACCCCAAATAGCCAAAGCAGTCTTGAAAAAGAAAAGCAAAGCTGAAGGCATCACAGTTCTGGACTTCGAGTTATATTATAAAGCTGTAGTAATCAAAACAGTATGGTATTGGGATAAAAGTAGACCTATAGATCAATGGAACAGAAGAGAAAAATCAGAAATAAACCCACAATTATTTGGCCAATTAATCTTCAACAAGGTGGAAAGAATATCCAGTGGGAAAAAGAATGTCTTTTCAACAAATGGTGATGGAAAAACTGGAGAGCAACACACAAGAAGAATGAAACTGGACCACTTTCTTACACCATACACAAAAATAAATTCAAAATGGATTAAAGACCTAAATGTGAGACATGAAACCACTTAGAGTAGAATTCAATGATTGACCACTTATATACAACACCCAGTGCTCATCACAAGTGCCCTTTTTATTTTATGTCATTTTATTTTGTTTTATTTTATTTACTTTTTAGTGTTTATTTACTTTTGAGAGAAAGAGAGACACAGAGGCGTGAGTGGGGTAAGGGCAGAGAGAGGGAGACACAGAATCTAAAGCAGGCTCCAGGCTCCGAGCTGTCAGCACAGATCCCAATGTGGGGCTGGAACTCACAGACTGCTAGACCATGACCTGAGCTCAAGTCGGATGCTTAACCGACTGAGCCACCCAGCACCCCAACAAGTGCCCTTTTTATTTTTATTTATATAAAAAATTTTTAATGTTTTTATTTAGTTTTGAGATAGAGAGCAGGCAGGGGAGGGGCAGAGAGAGAGGGAGACACAGAATCCGAAGCAGGCTCCAGGCTCCGAGCCATCAGCACAGAGCCTGATGCAGAGCTCAAACCCACGAACCGTGAGATCATGACCTGAGCCAAAGTCAGATGCCTAACCAACTGAGCCACCCAGGCACCCCAACAGTGCCTGTTTTAATACCCATCACCCATCTAGCCCATCTCCCACCCATCTCCCTCTGTCAACCCTCAGTTTATTCTCCATCCTTAAGAGTCTCTTGGGGTTTGTTTCCCTCTCTTCTCTTCCCCCCCCCTTTCCCATGTGTTCATCCATTCTGTTTCTTAAATTCCATATATGAGTGGAATCATATGGTATTTGTCTTTCTCTGATTGACTTATTTCGCTTAGCATGATACATTGTAGCTCATCCTCATGGTTTTAAGTTGCATTTCCCTAATAGCTAATGATGTTGAGCATCTTTTCATGTACTTATTGGGCATATGTGTATTTTATTTGGAGTAATATCTATTCAAATCCTTGATCCTCTAACTGGGTTGCTTTTTTATTATTCATTTGTAAGAATTCTTTATATATTCTGTAGACAAATACTTTATTAAATATATGACTTGCAAATGTTTTTCCCATTCGGTGGGTTGTCTTTCACTTTCTTGATAGTGTCATTTGAAACACAAAAGCTTGGGGCGCCTGGGTGGCGCAGTCGGTTAAGCGTCCGACTTCAGCCAGGTCACGATCTCGCGGTCCGGGAGTTCGAGCCCCGCGTCGGGCTCTGGGCTGATGGCTCAGAGCCTGGAGCCTGTTTCCGGTTCTGTGTCTCCCTCTCTCTCTGCCCCTCCCCCGTTCATGCTCTGTCTCTCTCTGTCCCAAAAATAAATAAACGTTGAAAAAAAAAATTTTGAAACACAAAAGCTTTTGGTGCACCTGGGTGACTCAGTTGGTTAAGCCTCTGACTTTGGCTCAGGTCATGATCTTGCGCTTTGTGAGTTCAGGCCGTGCATTGGGCTCTGTGCTGACAGCTCAGAGCCTGGAGCCTGCTTCAGATTCTGTGTCTCCCTCTCTGCCCTTACCCCACTCATGCCTCTGTGTCTCTCTCTCTTTCTCTCAAAAGTAAATAAACATTTAAAAAAGTGTTGAAGCAGAAAAACTTTTAACTTTGATAAAGTCCAATTTCTCAGTCTTCTCATATGTTGTGTCTCATTTTTGTGTCTTAATCTGAGAAGGCTTTCCCTAATCCAGGATTACAAAAATTTACTCGTTTGTGTTCTTCTAAAAGCTGTATAACTCTTACACTTAATTCTTAGAGTAAATTTTTGTGTATAGTATGAAGTAGTGGTCAAATATCATTGTTTTGCTTGGGAATATCCAGTTATCATAGTACCATTTGTTGAAAAGACTATTCTTTTTCCATTGAACTCTCTTGGCAAAAATCAATTGATCATAACTGTAAGTGTTTTTTTTTTTTTTTCTGGACTATCAGTTATATACCTGTGGTAAGTTTTGAAATCAGAAGTATGAATCCTTCAATTTTGTTTTTTCAAAATTATTTTGGTGATTGTGAGTCCCTTGCATTTTAATTTGGATGTTAGTATCAGCTTGTTAATTTCTGCAAAAAAAAAGACATGAAATTTGGTAGAGATCACATTGAATCTGTTCATCAATTTAGGGAATATTGCCATCTTAAAAATATTATCTTCTAGTCTGTGACACAGTGTATCTTTTTATTTATTTAGGTTTTTAATTTCTTTTAGCAATGCTTTGTAGTTTTCTGAGTATAAGTTTTATATTTTATTTGCTAAATTTATTTCCTAAATGGATTGTTTCTTTTAAAAATTTTTAAGTTTATTTATTTATTTTTGAGAGAGAGACACAGAGTCTACAACCATACCACCCTGAACGCACCCGATCTCGTCTGATCTCGGAAGCTAAGCAGGGTTGGACCTGATTAGTACTTGGATGGGAGAAAGAGAGAGAAAGACCAGGGTGGGGGGGGCGTGGGGAGGGAGGGGGGCAAAGAGAGAGAGAGAGAGAGAGAGAGAGAGAGAGAGAGAATCCCAAGTAGGCTTCACACAGTGGCACAGAGCCCAATGTGGGGCTCGAACTCTAACCATGAGATCGTGACCTGAGCCAAAACCAAGAGTCAGATACTTAATCAACTGAGTCACCCAGGCGCCTCAGATTGTTTTCTTAATTTCCTTTTTAGATTGTTTGGTGGTAGTGTATATAATCAAGACATTAATTTTTATATCTTGATCTGCATTCTTGTTCAACTTATTAGCTTAATAGGTTTTTAGTGGATTCCTTGGGACTTTCTATGTACAAGATCATATCATCTTCAAATAAGAGGTAGTTGTACTACTTTCTATTCTGGGTGCCTATTATTTCATTTTCTTGCCTCGTTGCTCTGGCTAAAATCTCCAGTAAATGTTGAATAGAAGTGGCAAAAACAGACATCTTTGTTTCCCAATCTTAATGGGAAAGCATTCAGTCTTTTACCATTAAGTGTGATGTTAGCTATGGGCTTTTCGTAGATGCCCTTTATCAGGTTGAATAAATTCTCTTCCATGTTTTTGGGGTATTTTCTTCATGAAAGGGTTTGGGGTTTGTCAAATGCTTTTTCCATGTCTAATAACAATGGTCATGTGGGTTTGTCCTTTATCTGTTTATATGGTATATTACCATATTGATTTTCAGGTGTTAAACCAACCTTGCACTTACAGGATAGATCTTATTTGGTTATGCTAGATTGAATTTGCTAGTATTTTAATGAGGATATTTGCGTGGTATTGGAGTACTACTGGCTTCATAGAATGAGTTGGGAAGTGTTCCTTTGTCTTTTTTTTTTTTGAAGAGTTCATAAAGATTGGCATTAATTCTTTTTTTTTTTTTTTTTTAATATTTGGTAGAATTCACCAGCAATGCCATCTGGGCTTGAGATTTTTTCTTCATGGGAAGTTTTTCACTGTTAGTTGAAGGGATTTTTAAAATATATTTTGTTAACACTCAGTACTTTCTTAGACAATATTCTGCTCTTTCCCTTGTATCTAAAAATAGTTTTTAGTTCATGAATGTTACATGTCTTTGTCCTTGAAACTCTGTTCTTAAGAAATCTCATGGGGGGCGCCTGGGTGGCTCAATCAGTTGAGTGTCCGACTTCAGCTCAGGTCATGATCTCACTGTTCATGGGTTCAAGCCCCACATCAGGCTCTACTGACAGCTCAGAGCCTGGAGCCTGCTTTGGATTCTTTGTCTCCCTCTCTCTCTGCCCCTCCCCACTTGCAGTCTGTGTCTCTTTCAAAAATAAACATTAAAAAAAAAAAAAAGTATGGGACAGAGTATATACAATGTATGATAGAAACTCTAGGGTTTTTTGCTAATTGTTTCTCAGTATTTTCTCTTCTGTACTTTGTTTCATTGCTGCCTCATACTTGATTTGAACCTTCTCCCCAAAACATTAGTTAAGGCTCTCATTTTGTTACATCTAAAAGTATTTCAAGAACATCACTACCTAGCCCCCCACAAATGAGTTTGAACTCACTTTTTAAAGCAAAAAGATGGGGGCAGCTAGGTGGCTCAGTTGGTTAAGCATCCAGCTTAACCGGGTCATGATCACATGGTTGGTGAGTTCAAGCCCCACATTACTATCAGCACAGAGCTTACTTTGGATCCTCTGTCTCCCTTTCTCTCTCCCCTCTCCACCCCCCCCCCCCGCCCCCACTGCTCACGCTCACACTCTCTCTCAAAAAGAAATAAACATTTAAAAACAAACAAAAAGGTGTGTCTGGGTGGACTCAGTCAGTTAAGCGTCCAACTTTGGCTCGGGTCACGATCTCATGGTTCATAAGTTCGAGCCCCACGTCCGGCTCTGTGCTGACAGCTCAGAGCCTGGAGCCTGCTTTGGATTCTATGTCTCCCTCTCTGTCTCTGTCCCTCCCCTGCTGTGCTGTCTCTCTCTCTCTTTCAAAAGTAAATAAACATTTTAAAAAATAATAAAAATAAAAAGCAAAAAATTAAGTAAAAAGATGGCACATCATTTTTTGTTTTTTTAATATAATGGAACAGTATCACATTTCAAGTGAATGGAAGTGAAGAGTTACAGTCGAGTAGCTTCAAAATTTAGGAAATCAGTTTTCACTGGCTATTTACTTTAGGAACAGAAATTAATTATGTCTCATTCTTATCATAATGTGTACAGCCTAAAAAATATACGCTCTCTGAACAGACTGAAGTTCAAAGTCCCCAGGCACAACATTTATCAGAAATAATGGTCCCTGCTCCAGTCAACCAGGAGTTAGATGAAGAAATGTTCACGTAAGCATTTCATTGAAACCCTTGAGATGCACAGTAGTTGATACGACTTACTGGCTTCAACTCACCATTCTACTTTGTTTCTGAGTTGTACCCCTTTAGATACCTAATGTAAGTAGAGTCAGGCAGTATTTGTCTTTTTGTGACTAGCTTATTTCACTTAGTATAATATCTAAAAGGTTCTTGTGTGTTATAGTATATGACAGGATTTCCTTCTTCTTAAGGCTGAATAATAATCTATTGTATGTAAATGCCACATTTTTCTTCAGTCATTCATCTGTCAGTAGACATTTAAGTTGCTTCCACCTCTTGGCTATTGTGGATAATGTTGCAGTGAACATAGATGTAAAATATCTCAGGAATCTGATTTCACTTCTTTTGGATATATACTAAGAAGTGAGTCTTTTGCCCATTTTTCACCTGGGTTTTTTTGTTTTCTTATTGTTGAATTTTAAGAGTTCATTGTTTATTGTGGATATTAGTCCTTTATCAGGTATTTGTTTTCCATATATTTTTTCCTACTCTGGCTTGTCTTTTCATTCTTTTAGCAGTGTCTTTCAAAGAGCAGCAGTTTTTAATTTATGAAGTCAAACTTAACACCTTTTTTCTTTTGTGGATCATGTTTTTGGTGTTGTATCTTTTAAAGTTTTTTTTTTTTTTAATGTTTATTCATTTTGAGAGAGAGAGAGGCAGAGAGAGAGGGAGACACAGAATCCGAAGCAGGCTCCAGGGTCCAAGCTGTCAGCACAGAGCCCAACGCAGGGCTCGAAATCATGAATCGTGAGATCATGACCTGAGCCGAAGTCGGACGCTCAACCAACTGAGCCACCCAGGCGCCCCTGGTGTTGTATCTTTTTAGATCACCTAGATTTTCTCTTTTAATGTCTTCTGGAAATTTTATACTTTTACATTTCACATTTAGATCTAACATCCATTTTTAATTATTATTTGTGAAAAGTGTAGGGTCTTCCAAACAGAAAGCACCAAGCCTACATGGGTTCATTGATAAATTCTACCAAACATTTAAGAAAGAAATTCCGGGGCACATGGGTGGCTCAGTCGGTTGAGTGTCCTGACTTCAGCTCAGGTCATGATCTTGCAGTTTGTGAGTTCGAGCCCCACATCGGGCTCACTGCTGTCAGCCTGTCAGTGCAGAGCCTGCTTCAGATCCTCTGTCCCCCCCACCTGCCCCTCTCCCACTTATGCGCCTTCCCAAAATAAATAAATATAAAAAAAAAAATTCCCTACAATCCCTTTCCGAGTATAGAAGCAGAGGGAATACTTCCTAACTCATTCTGTGAGGCTCACATTACCCTAATATCAACACCAGACAAAGACATTATCTCTCATGAACATAAATGCAAAAGTCCTCAACAAAATATTAGCAAAATGAATTAAAAAAAGTATAAAAAAAATTATACACCATGACCAAATGGGATTTATCCCACATATGCAAGACTGATTCATTATTCGAAAATCAATTAAAGTAATCCATCATATCAACAAGGTAAATAAGAAAAATCATATGACTCTATCAAGAGATGCAGAAAAGGCATTTGACAAAATCCAACACCCACTCATAGTAAAAAAAGTAAACTAGGAATAGAGAAGAACATTCTCAACTTGATAAAGACTATCTACAAAAAATCTATTGCTAACATCATACTTAATGGGAAGAAACAGGAAGTTTTCCCACTAAGGTCAGGAACATGGCAAGGATGTCCTGTCCCCTCTTGCCACTCCTTTTCAACATCATACCAGCAATGCTTAGTTGCTAATGCAACTAAGAAAAGAAGGTAAAAGGTATACAGATAAGTGATTGCCAGGAGGAGAGGTGGATGAATAGGCATAGCACAGAGGATTTTTAGAGCATTGAAAATACTCTGCATATTATAATGATGGATATATGTCATTACACATTTGTCCAAACCTATAGAATGTACAACACCAAGAGTCACCCCTAAAGTAAACTGTGGACTTTGGATGATTATGATGTGTTAGTGTAGGTTCATTCTTGGTTTAAAAAAAAAAAATTACCGTCAAGTGAGTGATGGTAATAGGGGAGGCTGTGCATGTGTGGGGGCTTAACACTTCCTAACCAAAACTGAATCTTTTTTTTTTTTTTTTTTTTTGGTATGTATAGGCTTTTGAGAGCATAAAAAAGCCAGTGGAAAATTGGGCATTAGCCCATCCAGCCCAGTGTTCTGCCTGTGACAATAGGGGTCATTTTATGGGAAAACAGAATAGTATATACTTCAAAGACTATATAATACTGTTTTGAAATGTACTTTTCCAATAACTGCTGAGGGCTTTTATAATTTTTTGCTTATTTTTCAGTATAAATTGCTGACATGTTCCTGTAACGATACATTAATTACTTTTTGATCTTTGCCCTTTTTGTGATCCTAGGTTGGTTCATTCTGGCTCTGGATGTCGATCACCCTCACTTGGATCTGACCTTACATTTGCTACTCGGACGGGCTCTCGGCAGGGCATTGAGATGCATCTCTTCAGAGTGGAGACACATCGGGATCTGTCAACCTGGACCAGGATACTTGTTCAGGGTTGTCATGCTGCTGCTGAACTAATTAAGGAAGTCTCTCTAGGTATAGATCCTGATGTATCACTTCTAGCAGTAGTTAAATGGAACTGTTATACTTTATTTTAAAGTAAAAACTATTAACATATGTGCCAGACTTAAAAATATTCCAAAATATGGCAGCTTAAAATTATCATGATAGAAAGAAACCTGGTTTTTCTGTTTCAGTAGTAGCCTTGTACGTGGCTCATTCATAACACCCTATGTACAACATGGCAGTTTTGCTGTTCCTCATATTAATCTGTATGTGATAGTATAAACATTCATTAATGAAGTACTAGATGCACTAACCCTCTATTTCAGAAGATTTGGTGTCTAAGATATGGATAGACATCCTTAAAATATAAGCATCTGGCAAGGCTTATGGCTGTAGAAAAATGAGGAATTTTGAGTAGGAATTTGTCTTCAAAAGTTTGAAAGTGTGTGCTCAGTACTTACTGAAATAAGCGTCTAAAGGAAAGAAGCCTGGTGGTGTCTTTTCATTGTTGAAACGCCCTCTTGTGGCTAGTCTATATGGTTTCTTTTTTTTAATGTTTTTGACAGAAAGAGAGAGAGAGAGAGAGAGAGAGAGAGAGAAAACGAGGGAGGGGCAGAGAGAGAGGGAGACAGAGGATCCAAAGCAGGTTCTGCACTGATTAGCAGAGACCCTGATGTGGGGCTCAAACTTAACAAACTGTGAGATCACGACCTAAGCCAAAGTTGGATGCTTGACTGACTGAGCCACCTAGGCACCCTTATGGTTTCATTTGTATATATTTGTGTGTATGTACACATATACATCTGTATAGATATTTCCAGATTACTTTCCATTTTAACAAGAACAAAGAATAGTCAAAATGTTTGAGTTTCTAATAGGGTTTGAATTACTTTGATTATCTTGACTGCAAAGTCAGTTTATTTGATTTTGCCCCTCTTCTCTATGCATTTTATTTTATAAACATAGCTTTATAGGATTTTTTAGAAAGAGAAAATGTGTGAAGAGCAGAATGTCTTGTGATACTTATCTTTCTTTCCATTGCTTTTGGAAAGTGAGGGATCTCCATGGCTTTAGAATTTGCATAGGCAGCATTTCTGTGGGTCATCTTCTAAAACTGGCACAGCAACAGTTTTTTAAGTGTTGTCAAAATGACCTAATTCTTCAACTCTTTAGGACCTGCTCGGTACTTTCCTCACAACCACAATGATGATTCAAGTAATGACTAGTAAGACCCCACATTGGATTTTGACCAAGGCTACCATATCCACATTGTCTTTCTCACTTGTCTGTCTCCTGCCCATTTTCTCTTTGGAGATGTTAGTCACCACATTAAGGGCTGCAGGACTCTGGTTTTTGTCTTGGCCACAGAATGTGCTTTCTGGGTTGTGTCCTCAGTGTGAAGGTCTACAATGCCCCGTGTTCCTTTGGGGAGCCCAAGAACACTCTTTAGGCCCTTGACTGGCATCTGGGATCACCATATCCTCTTCAAGGATCCAGAGAGATATGTTTCCCAAAACAAAGAATGCAACTTGGATTTTTAACATTTTTTTTAGTTTCATGTTGTTTTGTGTCTGACAGCTAAACTTGTGGCAGGAAATAAAAATCTGTCCAGTCCCTGGCTCACAGTTGTTTAAATGCAGATGGCTTGGGGAGAGAGAATAAGGACTGGTTGGGTCCTTATACTTTAAAACAGACAAAAGAAACATTTTTTGGTAATCTTGAACTTTTTTATTCTCATTCACAGCTGTATTTTAATCTTACCTTGGTAATACTTTCATTTCCACAATTCAGGTCAACAAACGTACTTGTTCATTACTGTATTTAGAGCTCTGTCAGATATATTAAACTGGCTGAAGGTGAACTGCTTTGATGAGAGCCCGAATTCCTTTCAGATGTGTTTTTGTATGCGCGTGCATGCACACACCTGATCTGTTATGTCTTAATATGTGTATGCTTACTGTGCATATCCACCTTCACGTATACACACACATACATACGTAAGCCAGCATGTCCTTCAGATGCACGTTACCCCTTTATGTTAAATTGTTGGGAGATTCAGAAAGGTTTATTTAAAATTATAATTATGGCACATTGTACTACATATTCAGATATCTGTGGCCTAAAGAAAGGAAGTTGACACGAAGAAATCATTTAAGTTCTGTTTCTTTGTCTCATGTGTTTCATTATGTTTTATTTATTTATTTATTATATAGTTTACTCATTTAGGAAAATGTTAGGGACTACCTATGAGATTTTACTAGTGAATGCAATACATGAACTTCATAATGTTCATTTAGCTTTAAACCTTTATTAGATTACAGTAGAATTGACCAGTAATCCTTCTGATACACAAAGACTTTCTCCTTCTAGCAAATGTGAACTTCAGGATCACTAGGCAGAGCACACAGTTATTTCCCTCGGGTGCATTAAGCTTTATCATTTTCCATCCTGTGAATTCCACAGGAATTCAAAATATGAAAATACATATATGTGTATAATTGAGCTCTAAGAAGTATGCTTTTAAAGGCTAATTTCATCATACCAATTACCTAAGCTTATTAAAATTTTTAAATCAAACAAGAACTACTACTAAGAAGTAGTAGACATGGGAAGAGTTGCATTAGTAAATATGTAGAAAATCTGCAAGAGGAGAAGAAAAATGAGCATAAAAAAATGTTTTATTTATTTTTAAATAGATAGAGAGCAGATAGAACAGACAGAGGGGGACAGAGGATCCAAAGCAGGCTCCATGCTGACAGCAGAGAGCCTGACGCGGGGCTCAAACTCACAAACCATGAGATCATGACCTGACCCGAAGTCGAACGCTCAACCGACTGAGCCACCCAGGCGCCCCAGAAAAATGAGCATTTTAAAGTATTTATATTGTTAGGACATATGACCAAAGAGTTTGCTTTATCCATGTTCTCAGTTTTATAAAATCGTCTTGAATCCCTTTTTATTCATCTACTGGGTAAATACTGATTGAGTATATACTCTGCTTTTACTGGCTATACTAAAATGGATACTGTAGGCATAGCCCCTGCCTGTGAATAATGAGAAGCAGAAAGAATAATGAGTACATATCAGAGTTGTTAGAAGTCATGAGTGGAATGCATGTTTCCTGTAACCCTAACACACACCCTTCTAAGGCAAGTTTTATCACCTCCATTTTTAAGATGAAGGAACTGGAGGGGTGCCTGGGTGGCTCAGTTGGTTAAGCGGTTAAGCCTTTGACTCTTGATTTCAGCTCAGGTCATGATCTCACAGTTCGTGGGTTCAAGCCCCACATTAGGCTCTGTGCCGACCGTGTGGAGCCTGCTTGGGATTCTCTCTCTGCCTCCCTGTCTCTCTTTTTGACCCTTCCCTACTTGTGCACATGCTCTCTCTCAAAATAAACTTAAAAAAGATGAACAACTGGGGTTAATGTAGGTAGGGCTTGAATTGGGTCTCTTCTGACTCCAAAACCAGTGCCTTAAGCCCCTGAATTTCCCCCTCTCAATGACTCATTCTTATGCCCAGATTAAACTCCTGGGGGACATATACAGTATCAGTTTCTCTTAATTCACTAAATCAACAAATATTTACTGTTTTATTAATTACAAAGTGCTATGTTTTGTAATGAGAGAAATAAAAATAAGTAAGACCTACTTCATGCCTTTGACCAAATAGCTATAAGAAAGGAACAAGGGGCACCTGGTTGGCTCAGTCCATGAAGCATGCAACTCTTGATCTTGGGATTGTGAATTCGAGCCCCACACTGGGTGTAGAGATTACTTAAAAAGAAAATCTTTTAAAAAGAGAGAGAGAGGGGCGCCTGGGTGGCGCAGTCGGTTAAGGGTCCGACTTCAGCCAGGTCACGATCTCGCGGTCCGTGAGTTCGAGCCCCGCGTCAGGCTCTGGGCTGATGGCTCGGAGCCTGGAGCCTGTTTCCGATTCTGTGTCTCCCTCTCTCTCTGCCCCTCGCCCGTTCATGCTCTGTCTCTCTCTGTCCCAAAAAAATTAATAAACGTTGAAAAAAAAATTAAAAAAATAAATAAATAAATAAAAAATAAAAAAATAAAAAGAGAGAGAGAAAGAGGAAGGTAAGGAGTCAAGTGATGGCATTTCTTCCAATAATGAGAGAAACCTGAAGTTTTAAAAAGGTTAATGGGAGAGATCTAGTTTAAAGGGAAATGTTGAAAATGCAGAGGAAGGGGGCGCCTGGGTGGCGCAGTCGGTTAAGCGTCCGACTTCAGCCAGGTCACGATCTCGCGGTCCGGGAGTTCGAGCCCCGCGTCAGGCTCTGGGCTGATGGCTCAGAGCCTGGAGCCTGTTTCCGATTCTGTGTCTCCCTCTCTCTCTGCCCCTCCCCCATTCATGCTCTGTCTCTCTCTGTCCCCAAAATAAATAAACGTTGAAAAAAAAAATTAAAAAAAAAAAAAAGAAAATGCAGAGGAAGAAGGAATAATCAACCTTGGACAGTTTCTGAGACGGTGGGAATGGATGGGATCCAAAGCACAGTTGGAGGGATTGGCCTTGTCCCTGGAAGAGGGACAAACGGACAGAGAGAGGAGAGGATGGGTGGGTGTGTACATCCACATCCTAGCTGTTGAGGAAGATACTGTCTTATACACCTGACATCCCTGGCTTTTACTCCATACCTAACTCCAAGTGCAATAATAGGCTACTTTTATGTCTCACTTCTTAAAGTTATATCATACTTGTATAATAATGGGAAAAAAACAGTAATTTTTATTTTTTTTCCTAAGGAGCCATGAGTTAACCTCATCACCACAACCATCGCTTTAAAGAATGTTACAATATAATATTCACCGAGAAGCTAGAAGAAACATTAGAATTTTAGTTTGAGGATTTTCTGTGAAGTCTAGGACTGAGAATAATGGAGTATTACTGGTCCTCTCGTCCCAATCCCAATGTCTTATATTTACTTATTTAAATAAGGTTAGCCTAATCATCAGGAATTGTGCCCAAAAAACAGTATTAATGCTCTGTGCACAGTGGAATAGCCTGGAGAGTTGTGCTTTTTTTTTAAGTTTATTTATTTATTTTGAGAGAGAGAACATGTGCAAGTGGGAAAGGGGCAGAGAGAGGGGGTGAGACAGAATCTCAAGCAGGTTCCATGCTGTCAGCGCAGAGCCCAAAGCAGGGCCTGATCTCAAGAACCCAAGAGATCATGACCCGAGCCAAAATCAAGAATCAGATGCTTAACCCATTGAGCCTCCCAGGTGCCCCCAGGAGAGTTTTTTTTTAACAATACTGATGCCCAAGTTCTACCTCCAGAGATTATTTTTCTTAGTTGATTTATTTTTTTGAGAGAGAGAGCAGGGGAGGGGCAGAGAGAGAGGGACACAGAGAATCCCAAGCAAGCTCTGTACTGTCAGTGCAGAGTCTGACTCGGGACTTGAACTGACAAACTGCTATGTGAATTCCCAGGTCTCAGAGGGCCTCACGCTTGTAGCACCAACAACACTGCACTAACAACAAAACTGTGCTCAGGTGTTAATGGAACAGAAACTTTACCAGTGTTGAGAGAAGACATTTATTTGCCAATCTTGATGACCAAAAATTTTTTTGTCCTGTCAATTCAGATCAACCCTTTGAATTTTATGTTTGATAGGTCCGACTGTATGACTTTTGCCAACTATAGCCTTTGCCTTTGATAATACACACTATCTTTGTCCTCTTCCTAGATACCAACCAAACCATGTTACTGCCCCTGAAAGGCATTTCTGCCTTTGCTCCTTTGGTGGTTCCTTCTTGCTCACTTGAAACCTTCCCATACTTCACTGCCTATGCAGTTTGACCTATTCTTTTTTTTTTTTATTTTTTTTTTTTAACGTTTATTTATTCTTGAGACAGAGAGAGACAGAGCATGAACGGGGGAGGGGCAGAGAGAGAGGGAGACACAAAATCGGAAGCAGGCTCCAGGCTCTGAGCCATCCGCCCAGAGCCTGACGCGGGGCTTGAACTCACAGACCGCGAGATCGTGACCCGGGCTGAAGTCGGACGCTCAACCGACTGAGCCACCCAGGCGCCCCAAGTTTGACCTATTCTTTAGGGCCTATCTGAAGTGCCATCTCCTCCAGGAAACATTTCCTTGACTTTGGCCTTATTCATTCTATTGTTAGTCGTGTTCTATCTATTCTACCTCATGTGGTTAGGGATTTCATGTTTATGCCTTTCATTTATGAAGTCCTGGAGAGCAGGGACCATGCCTGTTACTTCTCCGGTAACTCACACAGCCTACTTCCAGCACAGGTGTTTAATTGATACTCTCACTGAATTAAACTGAATCAAATCAGATGTCGTGGAGAGTTATGGCCATCTCTTTCTCATCTCCATCAAGATGTGGATGCAAGCAACCAGAAAAAGATTTACTTGACGGAGTTCCAAGTAGGTTAGGTATTGCACATTCTCAAAAGAAGATTCTTTTTCCTTTTTTTTGCAGTCAGAAGAATTCTTTTCCACTTGATAACTGAAGCAGTAACATTATTAATGATGGCTTTTGCTTGTCTCCAACAGGCTGCACATTAAATGGCCAAGAAGTAAGACTCACTGTCCACTATGAAAATGGGTTCACTGTCTCCAAGGAAAATGGAGGTTCCAGCAGCATACTGTACCGCTACCCCTTTGAAAGGCTGAAAATGTCTGCTGATGATGGCATCAGAAATCTGTATTTGGATTTTGGTGGTCCTGAGGGAGAACTGGTAAGAGTGTCACAGAAAACCATGTCTACTCTAATAAATATTCTTTTGTTTTCTCATTGCTTCTTACCTTTTGTATAGAAAATTATGGACTGATAGTCCATTTGCAATCAGAAAATTGTTCTTCAAGATGTATTGGGTTTGGGCTTGGGGGGTTGTGTGTGTGTGTTTTCTGTTCCCCACATTAGGAAATTATTCCCTTTTTAAAAAAATTTTTTTTAACATTTATTTATTTTTGAGAGAGAGAGAGAGGCAGTGTGAGCAGAGGAGGGGCAGAGAGAGAGGGAGACACAGAATCCAAAACAGGTTCCAGGCTCTGAGCTGTCAGCACAGGGCCCGATGCGGGGCTCGAACCCACGAACCATGAGACGATGACCTGAGACGAAGTTGGATGCTTAACCGACTGAGCCACCCAGGTGCCCAAAAATCATTCCCTTTTTAAAAAGTTTTGTTTGGGGGCAGCTGGGTGGCTCAGTTACTTTAGCATCAGACTCTTGATTTCGGTTCAGGTCATGATGTCACGGTTTGTGGGTTTGAGCCCTGTGCTGGGCTCACTGTTGCCAGCATGGAGCCTGCTTGAGATTGTCTCTCTCCCTCTCTCTCTGCCCCTCGCTCATATTCTCTCTCTCTCTCTCTCAAAATAATAAACTTAAAAGAAAAAAGTTTTGTTTGAATGGTATAAAAAAATACAGCCCTTTTAAGATACAGGCTTTTATCGAATATGAGATATAAAGTGCAAAAGCTGGTAAACTATAATAAATAAATTCTATCCATTGCTATTATTAGCAGTTGGTTGAGATAAGAGTTAAAAGTAAGAGAGTGACTTGGTCGCTACAGAAATTGTGATGATCAGAAAAAAAGATACATGGGTATCTCCATACAGTTATGCTCTTTTTTTGATATCCTTGTCTTTAAAAAAAAAAAAAATGTCAACAGGAATTCATGATTTCCCTTAGTGAACTACAGAGTGTGTTGAGTATACTTCAGAAATCATAAGATAAAGGAGTAAAATAATACCTTGTCTCTCTTACCAGTTTTCAGCCAGTAGTTCAGATTTTATACATGAACTATTATGTCTCTTGACACAATCACCATAGGTGGAAATTTGCAAAACAGAATCTTGAAATTTTATAACTGAAAGAGATCTTAGAGATAATGTAGTTCAACCTCCAAATAAGAAATTATGTCTAAAAATCTTATTTTCAAAGATAAACCTTTAGGAGACTATGATTGGGGCGTGGACCAGGGCTTTTCAAAAGCCTGAAGCATTAGAGAGAGTTAAATGCTTCTATTAAATTAACCTATTAAATTATTATTAGCAGTTGTCATTAAGCAAGCCAGGTGTTAGAGCAATCCTGGCTATATAGTTTGAATTTTTTTTTTTAATGTTTATTTATTTTTGAGACAGAGAGGGACAGAGCATGAGCAGGGAAGGGGCAGAGAGAGAGGGAGACACAGAATGTGAAGCAGGCTCCAGGCTCCGAGCTGTCATCACAGAGCCCGACGCGGGGCTCGAACTCACGAACTGTGAGATCATGACCCGAGCCGAAGTCGGACACACTCAACCGACTGAGCCACCCAGGCGCCCCTGGCTATATAGTTTTAATTCCTGCTTTATACTTAATATATACAAAGTTTAATGATGAAATTAGTGCTCTGTAATTTATATTTTGAATCAGGTTTTACTTTTCTTTAAAAGGCGTAGTTAACAAGGTCCAATTCCTAGTCTATGTATCAGTGCCAATGATTGACGAATCACTCGTTTCACTCAGCCTGACGCCAGGTCTCCTTGTTCATCTGGTGTCAGCCATCCAGATTAGACACTTGTGCTAATATAGCTAGCCCTTCTAACGAGCCTTGGGAGCTCTCATTCCCATTACAAACCTATGAGGGATGTCAAAAATCATACCCATCCATAGTCACATTTCACTTGAGTTCACCGTGATTTCCTCCTGGGAATATAACCATAATGAATGGTTTCCATATAGGATATTCCTCTTTCTTTTACATCTTCTACTTTTTAGTTCTCTCTACCAGGCATAGTGGGATCTGGTACACCACCAGTCGTATTCTGATTGTGATGTGGGAGCTCACACCAGCATTTAATTCCTCCACTGAATGATCTTACTTCAGAGTATACTTTCATTTGTGGCTTTAAGAAACTCCCAAGAATTTCTATAAATCTGGGACATTCTTAATCCAAATTCTTCTTAAAAAGTAGAACATCACGTCCAAATTTGCTTATTTTGTGTCTGTTTATTAAAGCTTTTGGGTAGGAGCGGCTAGGTGGCTCGGTCAGTTAAACATCCGACTCTTGGTTTCTGCTTGGGTTATGATCTCACAGTTTGTGGGATCGAGTCCTGTGTCAGGCTCTGCATTGACATTGCAGAGCCTGCTTGGGATTCTGTCTTTCCCTCTCTCTGCCCCTCCCCCAACACACACTGTCTCTGAAAATAAACCTCAATTTTTTTTTTTTTTTTGTAAATAAAGCTTCTGTGTATGGTAGTGCTAACTGATGCGCTTTCTCCACAGACCATGGACCTGCACTCTTGTCCGAAGCCGATTGTATTTGTGTTGCACACGTTCTTGTCAGCCAAAGTCACTCGTATGGGACTGCTTGTATGAGCAGCAAAAAATCAGAAAAGAGTCTTGAATGTCACAAGAAGTATTTCCACCTCAAAAAAAAAAAAAAAAAGCACAAAAAGAAAGCTCTCTCTCCTCCAGCACAGTGCCTTGACAAGGACCTGCAAATCACTGCTGAACAGTAACCATGTTTAAAGAAGAGCCTGCCTTTCACAAGCTACCTTGGCCAGAAATTCTAGTACTCTAATAAGCTCCAACATGAAGCTGTTGATTGACTGTATAGTTTCCTAATGTGGTTTCTAAGTAACTAGGTTTATTTCCCCTGTTAAGAAGGATGGCTCATTGTGGGGTTTCTTTTGGGACGTAATCAAATATCGAAGAGTTGTTTTCGTTTTCTTCCTACAGGATTTGTTTCAAGCTTAGCCTTGGTCTCTTGCTTTATTTGACCATCTCTTCCCAGGTGCTAGTTGGCAGCAGCCTGTGCTTCTTGGCCATTCCAGATAGGTCATACATTCTGTTGGAGCTGGCTGTCATTTATTCCTTCCACCCTAGGAAGTCCTGGAATTGCACACCCAAGTGTTCTTCCATGTGTCCTGGCTCTCCTGCATCCCACCCTGGCCATCACTTCCCATCACATCACAAGCTTTGCCACTCATAAGTGCTAACTTTAGGACTTAGAACTTGCAAATTTTTATTTGCCTTGCCTTCCACTTCTTTTCTAGTGGTAACCGAGTTGGAAGCCACTGATTTGAAAGAAGAGTTTTGCTTGTTTTAGATTTTTCTGATTTATCTTTGGTAGGAGCCAGGGAATAAGATTTATTTTAAAAGAAAGTCCTCATTTTAGCCTAAGCCATTTTTTATTGCTTACCAAATGTGCCTTTGGTTAGGGTTAGTGGAGCTTTATTAGTCACTATATGAATAACTGGATATCACTGCCATTCCAGGGAGATAATCCATCCTAGTTTTGAGGAATAGTCTTTAAGATGGATTTCCTGAGTAGTATCTTTTCTAGTGGGCAGATCTCATTGCGGAAGATAAATTCTGGAGAGCCTGCTTGTTTAAAGAGTAGACTATAAAGGCAGCTCTTCACAAACATCATGTTGAGTTGCTTTGGGTTTTGTGAGCCCATGCAGGGCCCTGGCCCTGGCCCTTTGTGGAAGCAGATTGGTACAGACAGGCAGCTGCTAATTCAAGACTCACTGTTGGTGTAGTAATGCGTTCGACAGCGGGCAGGGTGACGAGACCATGGAATAGCTACCTGGGTTTTGCTAAGCATTGCCAGACATCATCTTTAGGACATAGTAGCAGTAAGATTGCTGATTTTGTAGTATTAGAGAAACACATTCAGCTTGTTTTTCCTAATTATGAAGGAGGTATATATCTGAAAACATTCAAAATAATATAAGAGCTGTCTAAAATGTCAAGATTACCACAGTCCCCAGATCTGAAAGAGAAGGTAATATTGACTTGGATGTTCTCTGTGTTCTCCGAAGAAAAGTCTATGCCGAGCTCTCACTAGATTTATGAGGTATGCCGTAAGAGGGTGTGAGCTCTTTGGAGAGTGGAGGAAGGTAGCACTCCAAATAGGAAGGAAACAAACCCCACAATCATGTGGAAAACACGAGCTATTTGGTGTGAGTGCCGACTGACCTAGGTAGGACATTTGAAAGAGCAGACTCATGAACAGAGTTTGAGTTAGACATTGTAACCCCACTGTTTTCCCTGTGCCCATAAGTCGGTCCTCCTTCCCCTTGTGTACGGTGAGAATAACCACATGCACAGGCTGGGGAGAGAGAACTGTTCTCCCCCCAGCTACAGTTCCAACAATGAATGATGTGGTCCACTTAAAACTGGAAATTGACATCTATACTAGAGTATGTGTTTCAAGGGCTTTTTTTTTTTTTTACGTTTTAAAGGTTCATAAACCTGTATTTGGCTCCAGCTGAAGTAAATTTGCAAATAGGGAAGGAAAAAAAATATCTTGAAGGTCCAGCTATGATTTCTGGAAGCAGAATTTCAACACATAATACCCTCAGATAAGGGAGCTTAGACACTTTGCAGTGAGAGCATTATTAATCTGAAACGTTGCACATGCAGTCACAGATTTGCAGCGAAGCCATTTGGTGGAGGTTTTCTTTGTTAGTGTGAAAGGCTAAGCCACTGAGAATATTTTCAGGGGGAACTTCTGAGCCACCCTGCTCATCACTTACATGAAAAAGAACTCTAAAAAAGGTGTGATGAAAATGTGGGCAGGAGAAGGAAAAGCATGTGAGCCATTTTGGCTCATTTTGTTCCAGCTTAAATTGTCACCAAGGTCCATAAGGTTTTTAAATCTTTTGAGTCTTAATGTGAAATGAAAATGTGTGGGAGATTTCCTTTGACCACTAGCACCCCCGAGAGCAAGAGCCTTTAAGCTGCTTGTTTAACATCAGCAGCTTTCCACTCGTGGGTGACCAGATTGTTATTCAACTAAGTGTGTTTGTGGAACTTTCAAACCACAGATGAAGAGCTTTTTACGGATGGGACAGCCTTGATTAATATGTATTTTGTATTAAGATGCCAAAACATGGCAAATTATTTTCAAATGATAACTAAAAATGGGCATTTTTGATATTTCACATCTTTTATAGAACAGCTTTTCATTTCTTTTTCATTTCGAATTAGGAAAATTGTTGAGAATGTTGTGGGCTTGCCTGTGTAGAACGGAAAGGAACCTGCAGAGTAGTGTGTGTGCCTTGTTCCAGTGGATCGCTTCCTGTGCCCCTCGACCCCCCGCCTCCCCCCCGCCCCAGACCTGGGGCTTAGACGTCTTCTCCATATTCCACACAGAAGCCTAGAAGTAGCCACCTGGTGTGTGAAAATTCTTCCTTCTCATTCCTTAAAATTTCTCCCTTTCCTCTCCAAAAAAAAGAAAGAAAAGGAAAGAAAAAGAAAAGGCTCAGTCATTCTTATTCTGAAAAAGGTAAGTCCTTTCCTGAAGTTACCAAACAAACCTTACCTAGAAATTAGTATCTATTATTTTATATGAAGTAATACTTAAATGTATGTTTATACAGTATTTATTAGATAGTTCGAACTGCAAACTCACCTACCTAGTAGACAGGTTCAGATTACATATTGGGACCTGTACAGGCAATCAAAAATATTACCTTATTTGTCATTCACCTATTTTAAAGCCATGTTTGAGCACTTTTTAGGCTAGGTGAAGTCTGACAGTGCATGTTTTTATCAGCTATACCCTCACAAACTTTGTTATTGAACATTATTGGATGGCAGGAGAGATTGAATTATTTATTTCTTCTCTAATCTAACCTACCAATCTAATCTAACCAACAAATGATTAAAGTTGTCCCTGATTGTTTTCCTAATTTATCTTCCTAGGCAGGATGGTAACCAAGCTTTTTTCAGTTGATTAGATGCACTTAGCTAATAAACTAGAATTTATTCTTAAAAATAAAATTAAGCTGTGTGGAATCTGGACAAGATTATGTTTCTCCCAGAAGAAGTTTTCGCTGTAAATGGTTTTGATGGACAAAAGTGTGACCACTTTGAGAAAAGGTTATGATGAACTTTTTTTTTTAATTTTGTGAGAACCTCCAGGTCTTCTTGTTTATTAATTTATATGCACGTGGATATATTTGTATGTTTTCAGAAACATGGAAGAATCTCCATATTTTTTAATGCAAATTTTATTGTACGCTGCTATGCAAATTCTATTAAAAGCCCTACCTACTTAAAAGTTAAACATTTTTGAAGCTTTCAGGGAAGACCTGTAGACTTAAGCACTTTCTCTGCTGTTTTGTATCTTGGACACTTACGCTGAACTGTTCTTATTTTCACTGGTTATAAGCTATTGATTGTACATAATATTTAAACTGTCCAAATATCCAGCATACATTTCCTTGTCGCTGCCATCCACCATTGATGGCATGAATGAATGGCTGGTTAGAAAGCCAAAGGTCATCTTTTTTTAGTTGATCATGAAGAAGTGAAATGTCAGATCTCTTTGGTCTCAAAGCAAATTGCTCCGGTCAGATCAAACATCTACCCAAGGAAAAAAGACTTCTTTAAATTGGGGATTCTGCTTAAACTTTAAGTTGAATTTGACCATAATCCGATTCATTCTTTTTGTATGTAGATCTCGATCAGGTCTATAATATGCCAGGTGGTATTATATTTTATCTTAAGTTTGGAAATCTCTTTCAGTTAAATTTAAGATGTTATTGCGGTTTCCCCCCAACCCCCCTCCTGAAGATGAAAGCATAAGAATCTGCCATTTGCTGCTGTTCTCTCTCTCGAGATTGCTTGGTAATCTAGAATTAGTTTGACTTTCTGCATACTGTCTTTTAATACTGACAGCAGCAGTCCCCCCCTCCCTCTTTTTTAAAGCTGTCTCCTTCCCTGTGCTGGGTGTATAGACAATAAATGTGTGATGGCAGACAGTTACAAAATAATCATGTTGTATTTCAGGATTATGTGGTTTTGAGCAATTTAGCTACTCCTATGGTGTACTGATAACTGAAATTTACTTTATGCTGGTAATAGACTACTTAGTGGCAGATTTGAAACCATTTCTCTACAACACACACAACACATCTGGCAGATCAATGATACAAGTTCATTCTATCAAAGATAGAATTTCAAGTTAAAGTAAGGTAACCAAAACTAGGCTCATGGGGCACACCTGTACATCTGTTGTCTTTTTCTTTTTTTTTTTTTTTACACTAGCTAAACCACCAACTAGAAGAATGGTTGTTATGTATTAACTCAACAAAATATTTTAACGAGATTTCTTCTTTTGTTTCAAACTGATAAACTTGAACATAAACTTCTTGCCACCTCTTATTCTTCCCACTTCAGGTGACTGAACCAAAGTATATTTAAGTTTTAAAAGTGAATCTAAATTTGATGTAATTCATAAAGAAGGCCGTTTGCAAATGATTGCTTGCTCTCTAATGAATATTTGATTATATTCAACAAAATCCACCATCTGAATTATAATTCTTGAATTGCTCCAAAATAGATTGGTTGAAGCTAAAAAGCTATGCTAGAGAAGCAATACTTTATTATATTGTAAGATTAGCTACCCTGATAGATTTCTAACTTCTGAGTCCTCTAAGTACCGTACTCAGTTCTGTTATAATCTTAGCTCCGTGCGGTTGACGCAAATGCTTTGTTTTAGTTTTTGAGCCCCTCTTTATGCCAGTCACATATACACCTTTGGAACCTGAATGTTCTGTCACCTCTTCCAAAGTAATAGAAGTCTTTTATGCATAGACAAAAGGTTCTTTGGGGGCCTAGGGAAATTCTGACACTGCAAGGCTAATTAACGACGCATTAATTCACGTATTCCATGTACTAAGCAGTTATTAACACACAACTCTTCATAGGCTCTCTTCAGGGTCCAAAAGAAAGTTCCTGCCTGCAAGTAGCACATAATCCATTATTTCTCAATTACACCCTGCCATCTGTTTATCAATCAGTGGTTAAGTAATTAACCACTTCATACTTTTACCAAAGTACATCTGCAGTCCAGCTACTCTGGCTAACTGGAAAATGTTTAAAATGATGCTTGGTCTTTGGTCCATGCCAACATGAAAGAACTCCAAGCACACTTAAGTAGGTTAGTCTTTTCATTATGCCTAGTTTTTTAATGCAAAATTAGACTTTAGTGGGGCGCCTGGCTGGATCATTCAGTGGAACATGCTACTCTGAATCTCGGAGTTGTGAGTTTGAACCCCATGTTGGGTGTAGAGATTACTTAAAAATACAAATCTTAAAAAAAAATAGACTTTAGTTTGGGAAGGACAGTGTAGAACATCCTTAGGAAGATAAATCTCAACAACAACAACAACAATTAAGCTCTATTACCCAAAGTGGATCAACAGGAAAGCCTTTTTAAAGAAATGCTTCTTGGGGCACCAGCGTGACTTAGTTGGTTAAGCATCTGACTGTTGATCTGGGCTCAGGTCATAATAATCTCACGGTTCGTGAGTTCAAACCCCACGTCACGCTCTGCACTGATGGTGTGGAGCCTGCTTGAGATTCTGTCTCTCCCCATATCTGCGCCTCTCTCTCTCTCTCTCTCTCTCTCTCTCTCTCTCTCTCTCTCTCCCTCTCCCTCTCAAAATAAACTTTAAAGAAATGTTTCTTTTAACTATAAATAGCAAAGCTGAATATTTATTTCATCTACCCCTATTTCTAAATTGTGCTGACCCATTCATTTCCACACTTACACCCTTTAAATGTCTCATTTGTTGGAAGTCCTTACACATGGTAGATGGTGTGTCCAATTGAAGATATTTTAAACCTGGCAAAATTCCACTTATTCTAGAACACTCTGGCATTCAAACTCAATAAAAAGGACACCTCAAGGAAACGAGAGGCTAATTGAATTTTTTCATAATTTTCATACAGTAACAGTCCCTTCCATCCAGCTTGCCTTCAGTGTGATGGCCTTTACTCTAAACCTACACTTCGACAATCAGGTGCTAACGATTATATGGAATTGGAACCAGCACATAAGTATTGTGGTGTAAGGGTCTATTCCTCCTAAGTTGGAAGAATTGCTTGCCTTCTATCTTAGTCCTGTTCTAATGGGTGTCGGTTATGTTTTTCACCTCTGTTTTGTGAATTACCTGAATTTGGGAGAGAGGAAATGATTTCAGCTAAGTTTTGGGTTTGGCACAATCATCATTCTCAGTGATATTCTTCACACCTATAGCAAATCTACCCTTATTACAAGAACCCATTTTAGTTTTGTACTTTTTTCTCCTGCATAAGACTCCAGTATTATGTTTACAATCTGTTGGATGTCTTCAGCATGATAAGACCTTGGTGCCCAAAGAATATTTCCCTTTTGGTACCGGATCCAAGATCTTCTAGAAGATAATGTGGCAAACCACTACCTGTGAAGGCCTATTATGGCTAATCTGTGCAAATTCTGATTATACTCCCTTGTGTGTATTTTGTTCCACACAACTTTAATTTTTGTTAAGTATTAAGACTTAGAAGGCTAGAGTAATGCTTCTACAAAAAATTAAAAGTATGTGATATTCTGTTTTTTTCTTCTTTTTAGAACACTGTATTTAAACAGGACTTCTTTTTAAGTGTTGTTTAAGATTTAGTTCTCAAATCATCTGGTATCACCAGGCTACCAAATCAAAACTTATGGCATAAAACAGGGCAGTATTTGTGTTCTTAATAATAATAAAAAAAGCTTTATGTGTACTCAATAAATATAAATGCATAGACAACACTTCCCCTTGAGTTGCACCTCAACATATATAGCGTTGTACATTACAATGAAAATTTGTAACTTAAGGGTATTATATATATAAATACATATATACCTTTGTAACCTTTATACTGTAAATAAAAAAATGCTTTTAGACTTGTATTTTTTTTTTTCTGTTTATGTTAAAATGGTTTCAAACCTACAGGAACATTTCAAGAGCGGTACGAAACAAAGATCTACATCCTCTTCACCCAAATTTCCCAATTGTTAACATTTTATATTTGTTCCATTATCATCTCTTGTCTTTTCTGACATGATGCTCTATCACCCTTAAATTCTCAGTGTGTACCTCCCAAACATAATGACACCGTCCTGTATTGCCACCGTCCAGCCCTCCCCACCAGGAAATCAACACTGGCACAACACTACCCCCCAATCCGCAGACCCCATTCACATTGTGCCCATCGTCCCAGCAACCTCTCCTTTTCCTTTCTGGCAAAGGATCCTATCCAGTATCACATGTGGCGTTTGATGGTCATGTCTCATCAGTCTCTTCTGGTGCCATTTTTAAGCAGATTTAGGGCAACTCCAAATTCCTAAAAACCTAGTTGTGGTTCTAGTTCCATCACTGACTTTCACTGACAGGAGCTTAATCATTGGATCAGTCTGAGCTTTATTATACTTTGAGTCACACAGAGGAGGGGAGATGGTTTCTCAGGAATCATATTAGGAATCATCAGTGCTCCATTTATTTGGGTGTCCATTACTCACTTTGCTTGAGATTTTGGCCTGGCCCTACCTTCCCAAACTGTTATTCACCTGAACTCAATGTTTGTTCCTCTTCTTCCACACCACTCTCGGCCCCCATCCAAGGGCTCCTTAACCAAGTTAAGAATCTACTCCTTGGCATGAGCCCTAGAATGCTGACGTTTGTATAGTCTGATCTTACTAGGCTGTATTAGCTAAGCAAAGTTGACTCACTGGTCCAAGCTCAGGTTTACCACAAGTGCCACATTGTCAGCATCAGCAGAATCCTATCTGGAAAAGTGCTGTGCAAGAAAGTGGAACTGTGTATTTGCAAGTCAATGACTCTCTACCTGAAGTGTGGGAGCTCTAATGTGTGGGAGCTGAGAATCTGATTTCTGCTCTAGGGAGAAAGTTAGAATAGGAAGTTCTTGATCTGATTCAGATTTAGGAAGCCTCAACATCTTCCATGTGCCAGCCCACAAATAAATGTAATGCCTTTATTTCCCCTTTCCCTCTTCCACTGACTCCTCCAACCCCAGCAATGGCCACACCACTGCGGCACTGAGGGGTTCTCAGAGTCTGTTTTCAAGGTATCCTTTAAGGAGAAATGGGTGACCAAGCTGCCGTTGGAAGCAGCTTCCCTCCAGGATGGGGAGCTTCCCCTGAGAAACTCTGCTTTGTCGGCAGGGTCAGTCTGTGTACTTCAGGCTCTTGGAACACAGCAGCTAAGCAAGGGTCCCAAGAAAGCTGAGTAGGCAGAGCAAAGAGAACGTGAGCACAGAGCCAGTGGATCTCAAACCCAGCTCTTGCCATGGGCTGAATGTGTCCCACCAAATTCAAATGCTGGACCCAACCCCCCACGCCTCAGAATGTGACTGTAGTTGGAGATAGGGCCTTGAAAGAGGTGATTCGGTTAAAATTAGGCCGTTGGGGTGGGCCCTAGTCCAATCTGACTGGTGTCCTTATAAAAAAAGGGAAGCGTGGCCAAAGATAAGGGATGCCTGTGCATACAGTAAAGACCATGCAGGGACACAACAAAAGCATCGCCATCTATAAGCCAAGAAAAAAGACCTCAGAAGAAGCCAACCCTGCTAACACCTTGATCTTGGACTTCCAGCCTCCAGAACCATGGAGAAAATGAGTTTTTATTGTTTAAGCCACCCGACCTGTGGTATTTTGTTAGGGCAGCCTTAGCAGACTAACACAGCCCTCCTTAATTGTAGGGACTTGTGTTTTGATTCTGTCTTCCAACTTGTGCAGCCCTGTCTAGTGTGGGAGGTTAGTATGTTCTCAACTCTGCCTCACTCTCATCTGTCAGTTAGGGTCCCTTATTTCTTCTTAATGAATTCATTATTAATACATCCAGCAAATATGAAGTGAGTCCCGTATCAAGCCCTGAAAAAGACCCAGCCCTGCCCTCTCAATGATTTAAAAAGTCTGGGCCTTGGGGCACCTGGATGGCTCAGTCGGTTAAGCCTCCAACTGCTGGTTTCGTCTCAGGTCACGATCTTACGGTTTGTGGGTTCGAGCCCAACATTGGGCTCTGTGCTGACAGCACGGTGCCTGCTTGGGATTCTCTCCCTCTCTGTCTACTTCCCAGCTCATGTGCGCATTCTCTCTAAATAAACAAACTTTTAAAAATTTAAATAAATAAAAGGGCAGTGCCTTTGTCAGGTGCATAACAGCAAATAAAAGCCTCCCCGCTCAGCTCTGTTAGTGTCTGAAAGAGCAGTGTTCAGGGTAGAAGCTGAGGAGCCATGACTTGTACGTGTGTGTGTCTCCCTGTGTCACCCAGGCTCAGCAAACCCTGTCCTGCCACTCCTGCCATTATCCTGACTCCACCGTCCACAGACACGCTCAGCACCTTGCTTGGCCTTTTGGTTCCTCAACCTCCTCGTGTATGACGATGGCCCTTTCACCCCAGCTCATCCATCCTCCCACTCCCACCGCCGCCCCCTAGACTGTTATTGCTGGAACAGAGCATCTTCCGAAATCAATAACTGAAGCATCTCTCTCCAGTGCGTCCCCACTGTGACAACCCTTCAGTCTATTGGGTCCTTAACTAGTCTACCCACTCTTTCACCTTCTTGTCGGTCCCGCAACTTTCCCAGCTCTGATTCCACAGCCTACCATTGCGGCACCACCCTCACCAAAACCTGTGAATCCCTTGCTCCTCTGTCTTCATAGCAGCCACCTGGGGGAACCCAGCTCTCTTCCTGCGTCTGCCCGAGCAGCTGACTCCTGGGGAGAAAAATCCAAGGCAAATTGGTACCTCTATACATTTGTAGAGGTTGCCAGCCTTTACCAGGTATGCCCTTAACACCGCTCACTTTGGGTTCACTTGAAAGGGTTTCAAACCGTGTTCACTCTGCTCAAACCCCCAGGCCTCCCACCTCTGTCTCTGTCCCTCTCGCAACAGATTCTCTTTCCTCCTAGCTCCCTGAGAAAACCGCAGCCACCCAGAAGTACCCTCCCAATTTGTTATCTTCTGGCTGACCTAGGTAGGCATCTGTTTATCTTCTTCCCTGCACCTATCATGTCTAAAGCCACTCCTCTTACATCTGTCTTGATCCCATTCCCGTTCATTAGCCTCCTCAACTAGATTCCTCCTATTGGATTTTTAAATATGCTGAACTCTTCTCCCATTAAAAACCATCACAAATTCCTTCCTGGACCCCTCAGCTCCTGCAGCTAATGCTCTAGGGCTCCCTTCCTTTCCTCCAAACTTCTTCAAAGAGTTGTGCCCCCTGGTGACCCGCTCTCACCCGGCCCACTGTGGTATGGTTTCCGCCCCCATCACTTGACTGAAACATCTCTGGCTGAGGTGGTTGGTGTCTTCGTATTACCGTCTGTCTTCTCAGCTGCGTTAGACACTGTGCTCCCCGCTCCTCATCCAGCACTCCTTCCCTGGCTCTCAAGACACTCTTGTGGCTATCCTCCAGCTGTCTTTCTGAGCTGCTTTTGCAGGCTCATCCTCCTCTCCTTAGTCGATAAACTTCCAAGCTCTGTCCTAGGCTCTCCCCTCATCTCCCCCTGCATTCTGCTCTTCCCTAGGAGATCTCTCATTCCCATCTATACCCGCACGTCTCGCAGATGTACATCTCCCACCTCTTTTGTCTGACTTCCAGAGGCATATGCCTAACTGACCCTTGATGTTTCAAATGCACCTCAAATTTGTGATCTTCCTCACTCCTCCACCCCCCTGAGCCTGGTCTTTGTTCAATATAGTCTCTATTTCAGTGTTGTCACTATCTACTCAGGCTCTGAGGCCAGCAACCCAGGTGTCATCTCCATCCCTTCCTGCCCCTCACCATACCCCAAATCTAACCCATTTGTGTGCTTATGATCTGCCTTCCAAAATCTCTCTATTCTGTGCATGTCTCTCCATGGCCCTGCCCCTAGTCCAGGCTTCCCTCATTCTTCTGGACTATAGCAATAGCTTCACATGCTATAGTCACTCCATCCTTGCAATCTCTTCTGCATACTAGAGCTAGAGTTACCTTTTCTTAAACGGAACCTTTCCTGACCACCTATCTTATGTAGGTTGCCTGTTAGACACTCAGGAGCTTTCACACATGGGCCTCAACACACTTACTACATCATTTTTCCTGATGAACACCATCTTCTCAAACTGTAGGCTGCCCTCGACCTGTTTTGATCATTGCTGTATCCCCAGAAACTATACTGAAGTTTACCAGGCTAAAGCCCCCAGCTTTGGAGGTTTAGGAAAGACACGTTCCCAGGGCGGCTGATTGGCTCGGTTGGTAGAACATGTGACTCCTGATCTCGGGGTTTTAAGTTCAAGCCCCACATTGGGTGTCGAGATTACTTTAAAAAAATAAAAATCTGAAGAAGAAGAAGAAGAAGAAGAAGAAGAAGAAGAAGAAGAAACCCGCTTTCCTAAAGAGAAAAGTAGAAGGGCTAATATTAAAAAACAAAAACAGGGGCACCTGGGTGGCTCAGTTGGTTGAGCATCTGACTCTTGATTTAGGCACAGGTCGTGGTCTCATGGTTGGTGAGTTCAAGCCCCATGTGGGGCTCTGAGCTGACAGTGTGGGTCCGTTTGGGGTTCTCTGTCTCTCTGCCTCTTTCTCTCAAAAATAAATACATAAACATTTAAAAAGAGGAAAAAGTCTAAAATCAAACAAGAATAAAAACAGGGGTGCCAGGCTGGCTTAGTAAGTGGAACTTGGAGCTCTTGACCTTGGGGTCGTGAATTTGAGCCCCACGTTAGGTGTAGAAATTACTTAAAAAAATAAAATCTTTTAAAAAATAAATAAAATAATAAAGATAAAAAATAAAATAAAATAAGATAATAAAATAAAATAAAATAAAATAAAATAAAATAAAATAAAATAAAATAAAAAGCTGGCTTTAGACAGAGCCACCAGCATTATAATAATACTTAACAGGCTGAATCCCCCCAGTGTGGGGTACGCTGTGTTTACTTTAGTTAGCTCATTCATTCCCCCCAAAAGCCAGACAAGATACTAATTTTAGTACATCCTCTTAAATATCAGAAACTCGAAGCTCTGGGAAATTAGGCTTATACTGTGCAAGAAAAACTGACCTACAGGCGCTATTTCACAGCAATGGGGTCTAGGACTTGAGGTTTCTATTCGGTCCTGACTCTGGCCACGCCCCGCACCCAACCCCACCCCAGCCCTCGCTGGGCTCCCCGCCCCTAACACACCCCTAACACGCCCTCCGCCCGGCCCCACCCCGGACCTCGCCGGCACAGACCCCCGGCCTCCGGGAGGGCTGCCTGCAGTGCCGGCTGTGGCCGCTGGGGGGAAGTCGCGCGGCTCGGGCCCGACCGCTCTGGGCCGTGCTCCTCGCTCGCCCTCCGACTCCGCTCCCGCTGCGAGCGGCTGCCCTGCCCGCGCCCAGCGCCAACCCGCCGGGGTCCCCGCGCCGGACCCAGCAGCTCGGCTACCCGGGGCCGGACCGAGGCCGCAAGAAGCGCCGCGGGGTGTGGGGCGGACCCAGGAGATGAAATGACAACGTCAACCCTCCAGGTACCTCGGCGCGGCCGGGCTCGGCTTCCGGAGGCCGGAGGAGGCGCGGCGGGGCCTGCGAGCCAGCACTCGGGCGGGCGGCCTGCTCGGAGCCCCGGCCCCGCGGCTCCCGCCCCGCCGCCCTGTCGCCGCCTCCGCCCGTTTGTTTTCACGCGCTCGGAGCCACGGGCCGCCTCCTGTCCAGAACGCCCGCGCCCCCGCCCCCCGGCCGAGTCGGGCCGAGCCCCGAGGCCGCCGAGTGCAGCCGGCGTCGCCCAGGTACCGCCGCGGGGATCAGCCTCTCGCGGACCGCACCGGCGCCGCCCGGGAAGCTCGGCCCCGCAGTCGGGCTACTTGCCCTCCCTCCCTGCCTCCCTGAAGACGAGTCCCCGCTCCTTCCCCGGGGCCCCGATTTCTTCCCGTCGGCCGGCGACCCTTCATTCATTCCCTAGATCTTGCCTGGTGGTGCTGGGGTGGCGCCACCTGGACGCATGACTGACCCACCCTCCAGGTGCTGCCGGTCCTGCTGTGCCGGCCAACAGAAACATGCTCAGGCCTCGACCTGGGCTTCGGTCTTGGCTTTGCCGCTCATTGGCGTGTGACCTTGGGCCAGTTACTTGATCTTGGAATTTCGCGTTTCCTGTCAGTAAAATGGGGTAGTACCCTGTAGGGTTGTTGTGACAGTGGCTCCGGATTGAGTAATTCAGGTAGAGCGTTCTTGGCACAGTGTGTGCTACATAGTAAGTGCTCAGTAAGTCATGACAGATAAAGCGTGTGAGGGAGTTAGGCAAGACTTCGTGGAAGAAGGGGCGTTTGGCTGGATCAGGACAGGATGGGTGGCATTCAGATTCCTGAAGGCGGAGGAAAAGGTGGGAACAGGCCTGGAATAAATCGGGGTACTAGGCTAGGAATTAGTTAGGGTCCAAAGCCAGACACCACCGTCCACCAGCAGAAGCTGTGATCTGTTAGCGCAGGGGATTGTAAATTTTCACCTGTAGATCCCACCTGCTCAGACATTTTTTTGTCTTTGAGCTAAGAGTGTTTTTACGTGTTTTTTTTTAAAAAAAAACCCTAAGATCTAAGTCACCACATAAACCACATTCAAAGTGTATCATTCAATGGCTTTTAGTATATTCAGAGTTGTGCGACCGTCACCACACTTTAAAACATCTTCATCCCCCCAGAAACTCCACACCCTTTACTGTCATCCCCCAAACCCTCTATCTCTCCCAACCCTAGGCAACACTAATCTACTTTCCCTATGGATTTGCCTATTCTGGGCATTTTCTATAACTGGAATCATACAATATGTGGTTCTTTGTGACTGACTGGCTTCCCTCACTTATCATAATGTCGTAGGTTTTTATATTTTTAAAATGCTGGGAAAAGATACCTCATGACACGTGAAAATCATGAAATTCAAATTTCAGTGTCTATAAATAAAGTTTTATCGGAACTTTTGGGCTGCTTTTGGGCTACAAAGGCAGAGTTGAGTAGCCAGCTGCTAACAGAGATTGTATGGCCAGGAAAGTCTAACATTTACCGTCCGCTCCTTTACGGAAAGTTTGCCAGCCCCTGTGTTCACACATCTTCCTTACCCTTGTCTTTCTTCCTCATCCTCTGCCATCTGTGTTACTAGAGCTGTGGCAGGCTGGCAGTTTTATCTATCACCTCACCGTTGTGTTAGGCAAAACTACTCCTTCTCACATTGCACCAGCGGCCTCTTGCACATGAAACACTATGCAGATGCCAAAAAGACCTAATGTGCTCTTAGGCGCATTAATTAATAAAGTATCTAGAAGCGGGGGGCGGTGGGCAGAGCATGCCTGGATTATTTTTTGAACTCTGCCTTTCAAAAGGACAGACCCAAACAAGAATGCATACAGAGCGAAAAAGTCCAAGGAGATGGGCATATTGGTTCTGGAGAAGAGAAGCCATCAGGGACAGGAGGACTCGTTTCATGTCTTAGCTCAAGAGCCACTGTCCGGGGAGAGTAGACCCAAGAAGCTTGTGTTTAAATGAATCATTCCAGGGGGCGCCTGGGTGGCTCAGTCAGTTCAGCGTCCAACTCTTAGTTTTCAGCTCAGGTCGTGGTCTCATGGTTTGTGAGTCTGAGCCCCGCATTGAGCTCTGCACCGACAGTGTGGAGCCTGCTTGGGATTCTCTCTCTCCCCCCTCTCTCTGCCCCTCCCCCACTAGCTCTCTCTCAAAATAAATAAATAAACGTAAAAAAATTGTTTAAGCTAATCATTCCAGAAGGTTCTGGGCTCCTGGTCATTCTCTATTTTTAGGTAGTGGAGGTAGCAGAGCTTGAAAATAGTAGCCAACACTCCCTTCACCTTATCTCATCTTTTCAACCTGGTGAGTTCAGTTTTCATCAATCTGGCCTAACCTACTCCAGTCTGTTAGTTTTGTAGGACTAGCTGTGTCCTTCGGAGACCTCTTACTTTCAGATGAGGAAGGGCTGCACAAAGCCTGGGCCCTGCCAAGAGCTGATCAGGAGGTTTATTGTTTGCTGTGGATGGAACTTTGTGTTTACAGTGGGATCTGCCCGCCTCGTGTCTAGTGCTCATCAGCTTGGGGAAGATAATTCTGGTAATGCTTCCTGGGTTGCTGAAGCCATGGTTTCTAAAACTGGATATGTAGGTGTGGGGCAGCTGCCTGAAAGATCCAGCGTGTTTTAGGTTCAGTCTAGAGCACAGGCCGACAGGGTTTGTGAGATTCACAGAGACGCTTTCAAGGGTTCTTACAAGACTCCAGAGGACCGTTTCCCTTAATTGGTAGCACATATCTGGGTCTGGGGTAAGCAAGCACTTTTCTCACTGAAGCTACTGCTATACTGACCCATGTGTCCAAGCATCCCTTCCCTAAGTAGCAAATTTAGGAAAACCGTCTCCCCTTTTCACCCTAGAGAAGCAAGTTGGGCCAGTAGAAGGAAGTAGAGATCCCTTTCGTCCGTCTCATAAAACTCAGGGCTGGCTCTTCTCTGGCCTTCGAGGTCAAATGCGGTTTCTGGCCTTCATGCTGAGCAGCGCAGCAGTCAGTTCGTTCTGGTGTTTCCCCTGTTCCAGGCACTGGGTCCGGTGCTGCGTCCGGGTCTGGGTCCACCTTTCTTTCCCTTGAGGCACGGAATAGAAAGTGGATTCTCCCTTTGAGCTCTAACCTGAGATATTTGATCAGGTTTCCACTTGGTGAAATCCAGAGCGAAATTGAGAAGGAAGTTGCTTTTCACTCTATGAGCGCATTGTGAAGAGGGATGGCTGTCATTTAAAGCTTCCTCTTAAGGCCTTTCTGGTTGATGTTGGAAATAGAGGCCGACATAATGGTGTGCGACCCACAGATCCACAGGATTCCTGCTGCCTGGGACCCCAAGGGCTTTTTGGGTCTCTTGGGAAGCACTGAGGTACTTGCTTTGCCTTTCCAGAAAGCCATTGACCTGGTGACAAAAGCCACAGAAGAGGATAAAGCCAAGAATTACGAGGAGGCACTCCGGCTCTACCAGCATGCCGTGGAGTATTTCCTACACGCTATCAAATGTGAGTCACAGCAGGGCCCTCCCCGGCTGCCGAACCCCTGCAAGAGCAGAGCGGGTACCCCCTCTCTGATTCCCCTTTTGCAGATGAGGCACACAGCGACAAGGCCAAGGAGAGCATTCGAGCCAAGTGCATGCAGTACCTAGACCGAGCGGAGAAGCTGAAGGATTATTTACGAAACAAAGAGAAGCATGGCAAGAAGCCAGTCAAAGAAAATCAGAGTGAGAGCAAGGGGTGAGCACGGAGGAGGGGAGGACCCGGCCGGGACTGGAGCCCCCGTGAGCACCTCCCTGCCATTCTTGGTGCTCATGATGCCTTCGACTTCCATAGCGCCTTCCTCCTGGGGAATTGCACCCATCTAGTGACAAGGCCCCTAGCTGCTCTCCGCAGGTGCTTTGCAGAGTACTTCCGTGGGCGGTGCCTCAGCTGTGAGTGAAACAGGGAGCCAGCGTGGAGGTCACTAGCCTTGGATTCTGCAGTCAGACTCTCAGGCTCTATCTTGGCTCTGCCACTTCCTAGCCAAGTGACCGTGGACAAGTGCCATGACCCCTGTGGCTCCAGGCTCCTCCTCTATAGAAGGGGGATAACGGGCCTGCCCACCCAGTGTTGCTCTAAGGAGCAAATGAGAGGACACAGGGAAAGCCCCGAGAGCTCTGCCTGCAGTCAGGATGAAAAAGTATCTGCCGCTGTTACAGTCAGAGTTCTTGTCTTCATCTGACCGATGAGGCAACACACTCAAGTTCAGAGATACGGTCTAGGTCACTGAGCCGGTACTTGATGGAGTCTGGACCCACACCCAGGGCTTCTGTTTCCAGCCACAAAGCCAGTGCTCGCCCTGCAGCCTCTCTCCTCACATCTGTGGTTTGCCTACCACAGAGATCCCAGGTAGCTGAGCATCAAGGCCAGTGGTGTCCTGGAGGCGACGGGGAGGGTCCCAGGCAGAAGTGTCACGGAGCGGGAGACAGGCAGGTGATGTGTCAGCTGCCCCACCAGAGCTGAGAGGCGTGGCTCCCGGGTGGATGGGCTTGCCCAGGCCAGGGAACGCGCTCTCGGAAGAGAGGAAGAGGGCCAGGGGGTGAGGCATCTTGGGGGGGCTGGAAGAGTTTTGAGAAGGGCCAACCACTTATGTCCCATTAGGGGACTGGCCCTGGGGTGAGGCCAGTGACTATGTTCCCTTCCTGAGTGCTCCCCTTTAGACTTAAACTTCACTTCTTCTCTGAGTCACAGCCACTTGCCATCTGGCTGTAAGTCTGTGCGAAAGGCCGGGGACAGCTCCAGCTGCCTCCCCAGCTGCTCCTGAAGTCCAGCCAAAGCACACGTCCCTCATCGGCCTTCTAGAGAGGGCACACATCTCTATTCTTGCTCCCTTAATGAAGAAACAAGGATGGGTGACGGGAGTATTTCCTGGAGGATGTGGAGGGAGTGTCGAGAACAGGCGGCCCGAATGTTCTTGAGTTACCTGCTTGTGGGTCTCTACTGTTGAGCAGGACAGGCGTCTCTGCCACTGGGCCAGCAGCCAGAGCCTGACTTTGCTCTCAATGCCTCCTTGCCCAACCGCCTCTCGCTTTAGATGTTCTCTTCTGTCTCCTTTCCCAGCAGTGATAGTGACAGTGAAGGGGATAATCCAGAGAAAAAGAAACTGCAGGAACAACTGATGGGTAAGAGGCCCGAGGCCCTGCAGCAATGGGAGGGGGACATGGTGAGGGCCCCTGAAGGGTCGGCTCAGGCTCCACAGTCAGCCTCCAGGTCAAAGGCTCCGCTTGCCTCTTGTAGGTGCTGTTGTGATGGAGAAGCCCAACATTCGGTGGAATGATGTGGCCGGGCTCGAGGGGGCCAAGGAGGCCCTCAAAGAAGCTGTCATTTTGCCAATTAAATTCCCACATTTGTTCACAGGTAAGAGTTGAGCTACTTTAGGCCCAGACAGTAAAAGCAGCAGGTTTTTGAGGAAGCCAGCTCAGGGCTTCCACGCTGAAGGTGTCCAGGAGCAGGCAGCGACTCGGCTCTCTTGGCCGTCAGCGGGTGAGGGCCTGACCTTCCCACGGGCTCTGAGTCGGGAGAGGCTCCGGGACCTGCTCATCGCCGTCATCTGGCTCCTCCCTGGTGTCAGAAACACCTTTGCGACTAGAACTTTGACTTGACCACCCCAGTGAGTAATCAGGGTCAGGAACCAGTGCCGGCCAGTGTCACTTTGCGAGGTCTTGGGGGTCACGAGCCGGGGCTGGGAGCAAGTTCTCAGCAGGCTGTTCAGTTCCCTTTATTCCTTCGTTTCTAGAATCTGTTGTCTTGTAGAACTTTTCTCTCCCGCCTTAAGTCTCCTCTTTTTCTCTGTTCCCTTTCCCTAATCGGGAAGAAGCTCACCTCAGTTTGTTCTTTCTCGTAGGCAAGCGTACGCCTTGGCGAGGGATACTGCTCTTTGGACCCCCTGGCACAGGCAAATCCTACCTGGCCAAAGCGGTGGCGACAGAGGCCAACAACTCCACCTTCTTCTCTGTGTCCTCTTCAGACTTGATGTCTAAGTGGTTGGGGGAGAGTGAGAAGTAAGTCAGCTGCCAGGCCCTGCTGCCCTGCCCTCACGGCACCTCCCAGAGGAGCCGCTGTTGGGTGTCAGGGAGAAGTAGCCAGCAGAGGGGGATCTTGCTAGCTTGGTGCACGGGACGCTGTCCTGACGAAGAGTGCTGACGTTGACTGGGAACTTGGGAGAGAGGAGCCCTCGTGAAGGGAAGGGAAATAAATGCGCTCGCAGTCTCTGGGTATCAGGTGGGTGTCCCCTGTTGGGGACTTCGTGTGGTTCAGTTATTTCCCACACCGACTCCCATTTTGCAGAAGATCGCACTGAGGCTGAGCGGAGGGGAAGGGACTTGTCCTAAATCCAGAGCTAATGAGTGAGGCTGTCCCCAAGGCAGGCTGTTCCCCCTGGTACAGTGCTGCCAGTGGATTTGTGATGACTTTTTCTGAAATCCAAGCATGACTGGAGTCTTGACCCGCCTGTGGGAAGGGCGAGAGAAGCAGTGACTGGGCCCCTGGCCGGGCATGTGTGTGGGTGTCCCGATCCCAGACCCGCTTGTCACCTTCACAGGCTAGTCAAGAACCTGTTTGAGCTGGCCAGGCAGCACAAGCCTTCCATCATCTTCATCGATGAGGTGGATTCCCTCTGCGGGTCCCGCAATGAGAATGAGAGCGAAGCTGCTCGAAGGATCAAAACGGAGTTCTTGGTCCAGATGCAGGGTGAGTGCCAGTGCCGGGTGCCCTCCCTGGTTCTCGGTCTACCTAGAGCCAGCCCCGGGCTTCATCGTTTAGCCGCGGCTGGATCTGATTGTCCTTAGGGAGGAGAGAAAATGTCCGGGGAGCGGTTCTCAGCTCCATCTCCCCAGGCCTTCAGTGAGGTCACCGTGGCCTCCGCTGCCGGCCCTCTGCCCTCCCCGAGCCAGGCAGGGTTCGGGGCTCTGGGCCCCGCAGAGCTGCTGGTGGCCCTGCCGGTGGTGGCACAGGGATGGCCCTGCATCGGGTGCTTCCCACGGATTCTGCCTGGTCCTTGCGGGTGTTCTGGGTCAGCATCTGTGTTCCCCTCTCTCCCCAGGGGTGGGGAATAACAACGATGGGACCCTGGTTCTCGGTGCCACAAACATCCCGTGGGTGTTGGATTCAGCCATTAGAAGGAGGTGAGTCTTCCCCAGTAGGAGCCAGGGGCTGAGGCCTTTCTCCACCTGTGGTCAGTCCTGCCGCTGGCAGCCGTGGGTGCAACCCGACCCCATTTCCCTGGAGGCTTCTTCGTGTCTGCGTGGCGAGGCCAGCTTCGGGAGGACCACGACGCCCTTCTCCATGAAGACCGTTGTACCATCTGCTCTCAAGTCCTGCCCTGTGCTTGGCTCTCTAGGTTTGAAAAGCGGATTTACATCCCGCTGCCCGAGGAGGCTGCCCGTGCCCAGATGTTCCGGTTGCATCTGGGGAGCACCCCCCACAACCTCACTGATGCCAACATCCACGAGCTGGCCCGGAAGACGGAAGGCTACTCAGGCGCTGACATCAGCATCATTGTGCGGGACTCCCTCATGCAGCCTGTTCGAAAAGTACAGTCGGCAACACACTTCAAAAAGGTGAGTGGCCGGCAGGGAGTCGCTTAGGGAGTGTCATAGGAACACGGATATCCATTTTCTTGGCCCGCAGCTTGGCTGCTCAGGTGATGATACATCTTTGGTCTCTTGGAGAATCAAGGGCAAGTACAAAATGAGCCCTCTGGCTCCAGGGGCTGTGGTTGCCCCTGCTCCGTCCTTTCCTGTAGTTCTTGCTTGAGTGTGACTACCTCAGACTGTGAAGCCAGAGGCCACGGCAGCCACCTCTGCCACCCCCGGCTGTGCCACCACGTGTGGGGCCCCACTCGATGTCTGAAAAGTGTTGGGCACAAAATCACACGCTCGAAGGAGGATCTCGTTTCACACAGCACATCTCTGCCCAGTGTCCGCCAAGGGTCCTGCTCTGCGCCTGGTGCTGTTCTAGGAGCCAGGGAGACATTTGTGACCAGAGCAGAATAAATCTCTGCCTTGTAGGAGCCTCCTGTCTAGTTGGGGTGAAATTTGTCTCTGAGGGTGATGAGGGGAAGGACAGAGCAGGGGAGGGCGTCTGGTGTTCTGGAGTTTGGAGCGTGGTGGGCAGGTTGTACTCTTTTTTTTTTTTTAATTTTTTTTTTTTAACGTTTATTTATTTTTGAGACAGAGAGAGACGGAGCATGAACGGGGGAGGGGCAGAGAGAGAGGGAGACACAGTATCGGAAGCAGGCTCCAGGCTCTGAGCCATCAGCCCAGAGCCCGACGTGGGGCTCGAACTCACGGACCGCGAGATCGTGACCTGAGCTGAAGTCGGACGCCCAACCGACTGAGCCACCCAGGCGCCCCTATTATTATTTTTTTAATGTTTATTTATTTCTGAGACAGAGCATGAGTCGGGGAGGGGCAGAAAGAGAGGGGGACACAGAATCTGAAGCAGGCTCCAGGCTCCGAGCTATCAGCACAGAGCCTGACACGGGGCTCGAACTCACGGACTGAGAGATCATGACCTGAGCCAAAGCCAGACGCTCAACCGACTGAGCCACCCAGGTGCCCCCAGGTTGTACTCTTAAGGGGTACATCACCCCAGGTGACATTTGAGTCAACAGTTGAAGGAAGGAGGGACTTAGCCTCGGGGATATTCAGGGGAATGTTGCCAATAAAGCAGACTGGTTGGAAAGACATTTCTGATGTCACTGCATTTGTGGTGAGATCTGACGGAATGGATGAGCAAGAGGAAGATATCAGGGCGCTCTGGACCCCAAACTGAGATTCTGGAGAACAGCGCCTGGAATAGCAGGCTAATCACAAACCGCTGAGATTCTACTTCGAGCTACTTTGACTACCAACCCGAGTTTTGAAGGAGTCATTGCCTTCTCAGACTGATGACCTCGAAACTCAGGCGTGCGTTCATTCCCTACCATTCCCTTCTCTTCGTGACTCAGAACCTGAGGCATCCTGTCTCTTCCCCAAGCACTGAGGGGCAACCCCTCCAGCCAGACTCCTCTTTGATTTCAGGTCTGTGGCCCTTCCCGCACCAACCCTAGCGTTATGATCGATGACCTCCTGACCCCATGTTCCCCAGGGGACCCAGAGGCCATGGAGATGACTTGGATGGATGTCCCTGGTGACAAACTCTTAGAGCCTGTGGTTTGCATGGTAAGCAGCCGGCTGGGCCAGGGATTGCACGGAGACCAGAAAATTGGGGCCTTGGGTCTGAAAATAAGCTCTGCTTCTCTGTCCTGGGCTGTTGTGCCTCCTCCCAAACAGAATGGCCGATGGGGCTCTGGGTAGCTGGAGCTCCTGCCATTAGACTTACTGCGGGCCCAGCATGAGGCCATAGTGTTAGTATTTTACTTTCTTCAGCAAGAAAAAAGGCCAGCTGGTGTGACTGCATCATTCCACGGGTTTGGCTTGCTTTGTGCCCAGAAGGAAACAGTGTCTTTCAGCAGTTTGCTTTGATGCTGTTGCACAGGCAGCCTCATGGGACTAGTCTGGCCCTTTCCTCATCCTGGTCTTGTTGACGGTCTTGCCTGTTGCGTGTGGCAGGTGTCCTGCCAGTGCGGCTGGTGTGGTGGGTGTGGAGTCAGAAAGAGCTTCTCGTGGGAGTTAAGAGATGAGGGGAGCTTGGATTCTCTCAGATGAGGAGTGGGCCTGTTTGGAAACGACATGAGCCGCCTCAGGAGGGAAGAGCCGTCCTGTCACAGGAGACATTCAAGCAGAAGCTGGGCAACCAAGGGGAGCTTTGCACTTGGGGCTGGGAGTGACCACGAGGGGAGGCCTCTTCCTGCCCTGGACCACATGGCTCTGTGACACGGGGAGGCCGAGGACCTGGAGCCTGGCTCCTCAGCTTCGTGCCCTTGTCTTTGCAGTCGGACATGCTCCGGTCTCTGGCTACCACTCGGCCCACCGTGAATGCAGAGGACCTCCTGAAAGTGAAGAAATTCTCAGAGGACTTTGGACAGGAGAGTTAAAAATTTCTTCACTCGGTGATGGTGAAGGTGGGAGGAATTGATTGGGGTAAAAAAAATCCACGGCACCCCCCATGTCAGCAGCCAGACAGGGCCCCGGGGCTCATCTTCACGTCACTCTGGCGTCCCCTCTGCTGTCTGGCCACCAGCCGGGGAGTGGGAAGGAAGGGCCTCCGGGGCCGCAGAGACACAGAAGCACATTCGGCACTGGGTGGAATACTGGTTCTTCCTACTGGTTCTCCTCCTCTTCTGGATGCTCATCAACTCCTTGTCCTGCCCCTCCACGTTTTGTTTTGTTTTTTGAACCTTTCTTTGTTCCCCTAAATTAATGCTGCTTGGATTTTTGTCTTCTTTATAAATAAAGTTAAAATCTCCCAGAAGCGTCAAGGAGTAGGAGCAGCCCACACTGTGGGGCTGGTGCAGACCGTCAGAATGGCTTGCCAGCTCCCTCCGCCCTTTCCTTCTAACCCAAGTTTTACTCCTTGTGCACACAATGGCGAATGCCCTAGGTCGCCAGCCCAAGCCCTGCCTGTAAAGGTTGAGAGTAAAGCCAAGCCATTCCCAACCCCTACGTCAGCATCCCCGGCCCTGTGTCCTCCCTGCAGGAGGAGAGGATGGTTTTTGTGAGCACAAAGCTATGTAGATCAGAATGAGTGAGGGCAGTCAGGTAGGGTTTCACTGCTGCCTTCTCTTCCCTCTGAATGTGAGAACGCTGAACCCAGCCACTGCCCCTGGCACCCTGCCCTGGAAATGGGCTAATAAATCCTTTTCCCTCTTGAGCCACCTGAGTGATCTCATCTTTGATTCCTGTCTGGGGCTTCTTGAAGGCCACACTTGCTTCCAGTAGAAAGACCCTCTGGTTTTCTCTCCGTGCTCTTCTCGTCAGCAGAGGAGGGCATTGCCAGCTGTCACAGTTCCGCAGCCTGTTCTCCGGTCAGGTCGGCCAGAACTTTTTTTCGCCTTAAGGCCTTGCAAATGTGGGACCTGGACAGTTCTCCCTGCAAACCGGGGGGCCTGTGGGCCAGACACGGCCTGCAGCTGTGTTTGCTTTGGTCTGCTGCCAGCATTGAAAAAGCAAGAGAGTTGATGTGGAAATTCAGAGTTCTGGCTTTGGGGACATCGGGCAACTCTGGGCCTGCGTCCCCGTGAGACATCCTGTCAGCCGCAGCCGAGCAGGGGCTGCGCTGTTCAGGAGGAGAACACACTGTCCGGCGCAGCCATCCCCACATGGACTGCTTCTTTCCCTTGCGTTGCCTGCCCAGCCCCTGTGGCCGTTTGGATTTGTGACTCCTGATCATGAGACGCCCGAGACTCCAGAGCGGGCAGCCCTAGAAATGCCGTCTGTCGAGGAGGCTGTCGCATTTTGACCACGCGCATGTGAACATACAGAAGGCCCGGCATCGGGTTGTTCCAGCCCTCCTCCCCCTCAAGAAGCCGGTATTATTGTTCTATATCTTAGTAAAACCCGAATTGTCCAGAATGGATTACGTGGCCCACCTTAGATCACGTTAGCCTTGCCACTGTGGTGTTCTTTGATTTGGTTAGGAATGGCTGCTGAATTGAGCCAGCTTTTGATGGGTTCCTTGAAGGCTCGGGCCCAAGCACTCCTCTCCACTTGGGTGCGTTAGCCCTGCCTCGATAACCTGCTGCCTCAGCCACCAATTACTGTTTGTAAGTGCTGGACTAGAAGCCAGCATAGGACACTGCCTCTGCTTGTGCAGTTTCCTTTTAGCCTTTTGTGTTTTCTTATTCTGCCTCCAGTCACCTTTACTTGAATCAGGAGCTCCTCACTTTATTTTTTAATCTTCCTTTCTACTGCTTAAACACCTTAAGTCACAGGGGTTAACGGAAACTGGGGCTGCTGTGGCTCATCACAGCACGCCATGCCTCTCCATTCCTGTCTCCACCACCAGTGACTCGGAGCAGGGTGACGAATGTCCTATTCACATTTGGGGCTGAACCGATGCGGTGGCTTCACCATCTATGTTAAACATGGCTAATATGTGCAGAGGAATTTCCTCCCCTAAATGCTAACCGTGAAATTCCCTCTTCCCTACTTGGGAATTCTATCCTAAACCTTCTGTCTACCTTGGCTTTCACTTTGGTAGTTGACCTCTAAAACTTTCCTTAGCTCAAGATGCTGATTGCTGGCTGATGTATCTGCCTGAGATGGGAGAGATTTTATTACAAATCCAGATTTGTTGCCTTTGGTCTACAGTATTTAGTTGAACACATCCTTCCTCTAAGTGGATTTGGTTACAATAGTAAACTTCAAGTTGTCAGCAATATAGACAGTTTCAAGCTTTCTCTAAGGTCCACTCTGAGTTACCATATACTCTTGGGCCCCCAGGTCAGGAAGCTTCAGTCAAATGTTACAGACCTACATTACAAAGGCATCAGTGAGAACTGTTAACCTCAGAGCACTGTAAGGTGTAAGGAAACATTAGAATATTCTGATGCCTGGGGCACCTGGGTAGCTCAGTTGGTTGAGCTTCCGACTCCGGCTCAGGTCATGATCTCACAGTCTGTGAGTCCAAGCCCCGCGTCAGGCTCTGTGCTGTCAGCTCAGAGCCTGGAGCCTGCTTCAGATTCTGTGTCTCCTTCTCTGACTCTCCCCCATTCATGCTCTGTCTCTGTCTGTCTCAGAAATAAATAAACATTAAAAAATTTTTTAGAATATTCTGATGCCACCCTGCAGGAGGTTATAAACATTGTCCAAGGGAATGGAGGCTCATTGAATTCTAATTTCATAAGGATCCATGTTTTTAGTATGAATAAGAGTTTTCTATAGACTTCCCCAGGGGCTGAGTATCTAACCTTGGAGCAATGCTGGCACCTGTTCCCTTCCAAAGTTTAATGCACAGAGAGCCAGTTCCCTTTTGCTTGGCCTCATAGTATGACCCCCAGACGGCCTGTTTAGAGAAAGCCGTACAGGAGAGTGGGTCTTTCCTGGGTTTGTTTAGCTAACTGCTGTTTAAAACATGCTGTTTTCTGGGGCACCTGCGTGACTCAGCGGGTTAAGTGTTTGACTCTTGGTTTCGGCTCAGGCCATGATCTCATGGTTTGTGAGGTCAAGCCCCATGTTGGGCTCTGCACTGACAGCGTGGAGCCTGCTTGGGATTCTCTCTCTCTCCTCCTTTCTCTGCCCCTCCTCCTCCTCTTCACCCAGCTCACACTGTCTCTCAAAATAAATAAATAAACATTAAATAAATAAAACACGTTTTTTTCTAAACTTACTGGACTTACTACATGGGTACTTGGATTTTGAGGGCTGTGTTTGGTAAGGGTACCTGCCTTGTAAAACACTCAACATAAAAATGAGGCAAAACCAGTATCTTGAGAAACAAGTTCCTTCACCTCCTGACAAAGCTTTTACAGTGTCTTATGGCTACTCATTGGTCAACGTGATGCTAATTTATGTTTTCAAAACAAGTGTGGTGACCAGGAAGCACATTTTGCTTTCTAACTGTGACAGGAAGAGGTTCATTGCTCCGTCTCAACTGTCATCCTTCCCCTAGCCATGCTCCATGACCTCCACCCAAAGAGTACCAGCTGCCCAAGAGATCTCAGCAGGAAAATCATCCCCAAATCTGCTAAAGGTAGAAGGCAGAAGGTGGAGATCAAAACTGTGTAAACCTGGTAAAATGTGTGGGTACTCATTTACATTAATATTGTCATTAAACACTTCTGTGAACTGTGGCCATCCTGTTTCACTTACACACGCACACTGGTGCCCAAGGCAAAGAAGGATTCCGCAGGTATGATACACAAGCCCTTTGTAAAAAGAACTCTGTGAAGATGGTCAACCACAGCCTTAACCTGCATTTTTAAGCAAAGCTTTCAGATATTTTGGGACTATGTTATTATCAAATCTTGGCGTTGGGATAGATTATACAGGTCTATGAAATCATGTCTACTAAGAGTGGTTATTTATTTTGCCTCACGTTTTACCATACAAAATCATCAGGAAATGTTCTCTCTTTGGAGACATTTATTTTCTTCTCAAGTTGGAGGCAGTATTTTGTCCATGGCCGGTTTCAGGGCAAACATTTTGAACATATTTCTCCAGTTTGGTTTGGCAATCCATTGTTTTCTGTCAGAGCCAAGCCGATATCAAGTTGACGTCAAGCAAGCCAGGCCCAGCTCAGAGCCCAGGTGTTTGTGTTTTGGTTTCCAGAATCCTCAGGTGCAGCAGGAAAACTAATCATTCACCTCCATCCAGTGGATGTTTGTAAATGTCTTGCTGTCCATTTTGTCGATGAACAGGCAGCCCTGCAAGTGGTCCATCTCATGCTGGATGATACGGGCTGCCCATCCACTCGCCTGCCACACCACCTGCTCCCCTCTGGGGTCCAGCCCTGCAAAGTAATTTACAGCCTGGGTAAGAATACGCCGAACTGCATTGTTTTTAATCTCCCTACTTTTCCCAGCCCTTGGCTGTTCCTGTTCACAAGAGGCAACATGAGAAGGGAATGTAGACAGCAACCCCTATCCTTCCCAGAAAAGATGCCTTAACTTTGCCCATTACCAGGTATTCACTGTGGCTCTAACGCTGACAATTAGGTTGCTGGGCTTACTATGGGGCTGAAATGAGAAATGATCTTCGTAAGGTGCTTCCTTTCTGAACATTCCTCTCATTTCTGAAATACTGTTTGATTTCAATTCCTAAAAGCATTTCAACTCGGTATATTATAAAATAAAGGGATACCATTTACCTTCTGACCTGGACCAAGTGGCTTGCTTAAAAGGAACGATCCTAATCCCAGCAACGAATTCCATTTCAGAAAACATCCTGTACTACGACAGACCAGGAATGGCATATCACCCTGGACTGGGCAAAGATGGGTCCCACTATTTCCACTCGACCATGACAGATGCAACTGAGGCAAAAGTCTGTGTGTGGGACAGCGAACTAGAGGGCACAGAGCAGAGGACCTGGTGTAAGATACCATCGAATTAGGTCACCTTCTCAGCCCCAATACATTTTCCCAGCGAGCTGGCTCAGCTGCTACACGAGCCTCTTCCCCTATCCCAATTGGTTAGTCTTGAATCAAATCCACTCCCCGGTCCTGCTCTTAGTTCCTGACGGAAGGCTTCATTGAGCCTGCCCTTCCACTTTTAACTGGAGTTTTGACAAAACCGTTTCGTGGGGCCCGAGGTCGCCGCCTCCATGGGCTGGGGGAGGGACGCAACCGTTTATCCAACCGCCCCACGGCCACTGCCCACCCCCTGCACCTGAGATCTGCACGGCCTGGAAGCGGGGCACGCAGGCCAGGAAGCCGACGACGCTCTCGCAGCCCTCAGGGAAGGTGACCAGACGGCTGTCCAGCACCCGCAGGCTGGGGTTCACGAACACGCGCAAGGGGAAGGGCTCCATCTGGCGGGCCTCGCGCATGCGCGGCGCGCAGGCGCGGAAGAGTGCCTCGGGGAACTCCAGGGCCAACACCTGTAGCGGCACCCCGAGCTGCGGAGCGCTCAGGCCTACGCAGCGCCGGCGTCGCATCACTTGCACCAGCCGCTGCACCAGCCGCTGCAGCTCGGGCCCCGCCAGCTGCGCGGGCTCCACCGGGGCCGCCACGGCCCGCAGCGCCGGGTCCCCGACCTGACACACGCGCGGGTACGGCGGCTCGGGCGCTCCCCGCACCAGGCGCCGCACGTAGCGCCAGTAAGACCGCTGGCGCGCCGGGCCCTCGAGGCCGTCCGGGGCGGACGCGGAGCTACAGGCCCGGACGCTGCGGCCCCCCGTCCCCTCTCCCCACGGCGGTGTCGGCCCCAAGCAGTGACGCGACCGCCCCAGCAGCGGCCCCAGCAGCAGTCCGGCCCCCATCCGGACCCCGGTGCGCCGAGCACAGCTGCCCAGCCGCCGCGGTCCTCCCCGGCCCCCGTAGGAGAGCGCTCCGGTCGCGGGGGACGCCGGGAAGTGCAGTTTCCGCGCGCCTTGAGAGCGCAGCCGGCCTCCGTGACGTCAGTCAGCTTTATTGTTTAATTCCGTTTTTTACAGTATCACCAACCATTTGCAAAAGTGACCGGGAGGTCCCCCCTTTCACGGGCTGTGATGAATGCCCTCGCAGCCTGTCCTCCGGGGCTGTCCCCAGCTTTCACCGGCCTCCCCCAACCCCCGCGCCGGCGCGAGTTAGGTGTCCGCACCCGGCACCTCGGCCTGCAGCGGCTCGGCCGTGTCAGCCTGCTCCTGCGCACCCTCGGGGAAAGCCGCAGCAACCGGCTCGACGCCTGACTCCTCGGGGGGGACTTCCGGTGCTGGAGCTGGGAGCTCGGGCACCAGCTCCTTTTCGTCTAGACAGAGGACCAGCTCTCTCTTCGGCAGGATGAAGGCGAGAGGCTCCTGGACGACGTCGATGTTCACATGCCCAAGGTTGCCGTACTTGGAGAGCTGAGTGGGAGGGATGCCTGAGCCAAAAGGTAGAGAAAGTGAAATAGAAAAAAACGTTCAATAAATTTAAATTTTTATATCACAGGGGGGAAAAACACTTGGAGGGAGGGAGTGACAGATACAATTTCCATTCTTCAATACAGTAAAAGTCATCTTTGTGATATGGGACAGGAAGCTTTACTGTAAAGAGACTTTGAAAGTAATCTGGAACAGCACAGTGTAGGTGGGTGGAGTTAACAGTCAAGAGAACGTCAGAAGGCACTGGCTTCCTTGTGGAAGGAAAAGGCTGGGGGAAAGTGCCCAACAGCCACTCCGCTGGTGTGGTCATCACCGGCCCACTGCCCGTCGGGAAGCTCTGTCTCCTCCATGCCCCATCCCCAGCACAGAGAGAGTGGGCACAGGGAAGTGAAGACAGATCCGGAAAAATCTTTTTAAAACATCTTCTCTGGACATTCACACAATATGTGATTCTTTTCTAATCTCTTCCACTTAGCCAAATAAACACATATTGTAGGATTCCATTTATATGAAATGTCCAGAAAAGGCAAATCTGCAACAGAATACAGATTACTGGTTGCCAGGGGCTAAAGGTGGGATTGGGGAATGACTGCATTGGGCATGAGGGATCTTTTGTGGGTGATGGAAACGTCCTAAAATTGGATGGTGGTAATGGTTGTACATGTCTGTGTATTTACTAAAAAAAACATCGAATTTTACAAATGGGTGAATTATTTAGTATGTGAATTATATCAGTAAAGTACTGTCGTTTTAAAGATCTTTCCCCTCCTTTGTCTTACCTAAGGTCTGTGCTATCTGAGCTGGTGGAAAAAGGACTTGGAGACAGCGATTTAAATATGGAACAAGGTCTTCCACGAAGACGGTGCAGAACTGGATGAAGAGCTCTTGCTCCCCACTGCTGAAAGCAGCCTCTTCTGCACGATGGAAGGCCAGGATTATATTAGTTACCTAGGGGACAAGGCATAAAGAAAGTCTTTCCAAACAGTACATTACTGTCTTGTTTAAATTCAGAATTGTGGTCACTCTCCACAATTCTGTCACTTCGTTGATCTATTTCTGACTCAACATGTTTCATTACTGGCACAGGTTCCAGTTCCAGTGGAAGAGCATCAAGAGGTTCTTGACTCCTTCACGAGATGGACCAGAACTATATCGGATTCAGAAAAATGAAGCAAAACTATAAAAGGTTTTTACTGAGTAAGACCTTTGAGGTTCCAGGAAGCTAGACCACTAGAAAACTGGAAAGGAAGACAGACCTGGAAAAGAAGTTCCACACACAAATAACAGAGCTACACTTTCTTGTTCAAGTCCTAGCTGTGCCGCTTGCTGGTTTTGTGGCTTCCAAGTGATTAAACACTTCATGCACTCTGCTCCTCAGTTTCCGTACCTTTCCTTCCTTCCTCTTAGGGTTGTGAGGATCAAGTCTTAATAGGTATAAAGTATGATGAATACTACCTGGCATGGAGTAAGTTCTGTATAAACATTAGCAGATAACTATTACCTGAATTTCAGTGACAAAAAAGTTTCATTGCTCATGCTTGCTTCCTCTTACAGGAGGCCATTAACAGTTGTATCAAAGATATGAGAGCAGGCAAGCTCGAGAGAGAGAGAGAGCTGGGCCCACAAAGACTTTAATTTTTTTTTTTTTTATGTTTATTTACTTTTGAGAGACAAAGAGTGTGAGCAGGGGAGGGGCAGAGAGAGGGGGACACAGAATCCAAAGCAGGCTCCAGGCTCTGTCAGCACAGAGCTTGATACGGGGCTCGAACTCACGAACCTGAGATCATGACCTGAGCTGAGGTCAGATGCTTAACTGACTAAGCCACCCAGGCGCCCCAGCCCAGAAAGATTTTATATAATCATGTCACAACTGCCATCTGGCTGACAGCAATTATTAAGATGCCGTAAGTTTTAAGAAGCACCTCAATATCTTAAGGTTTAAATATGTAAAAAATGTGTAGGATGTGATTGGTGCTAGTATTTATTGTGTTCTGTAGAATTCTAAGATGGCTCTTCTGAATCCCACCCCCCCTGGTGTCCACTCCTTTGTGTAATCCCTTCCCCTTGATTGCAGGCAGAATGTGTGTCTTGTTTCTAACCAATATAATATGACAAATATGAACAATTTTGCAGAGGTAATTAAAGCCCCTATCAGCTGACTTTGAATTAATCAAGGGATATCCTGGGTGGGCCTGACTTAATCAGACGAATCTTTTAAAAAAGGGTTGAGGACTTCCTTAACAGAAGAGACTCATGCAGGAGAGATGCTCTTCCACTGGCCTTGAAGAATCAGAAAGCCCCACTGTGAACGGGCTTATGGAGTGAGGTGGCCTCTAGGCCTTAGACCTATAATTGGAAAGAACAGAAATCTGCCAACATGAATGAGCTCGAAAGGGGATGTCAAGCTTCAGATGAGACTGCAGCCTGGCCAACACCTTGACTGCAACCTTGGGAGAGATCCTAAGCAGAGGACCCAGGACTCCCAATCTACAGAGAGTGGGAGATGATACACATATGTTGTTTTAGGCTGCTATGGAGTTTGTTATGCAACAACAGAAAACAAATGCAACATTACTGAATCATTATTGCAGGTAAGCCACTTCATGAATTGTTCTAGGTCCCATGAGGGGGAGCTAACCAGAGCTGCTCAATCAGAAAAACCTCTAAAACCCCACTAAACCTAAGTCTGCAACCACCTAACACATGGACTGGTTTATATTTTACAAAAGTCTGGCCACCTACTACCAAAGAAAGCCCCAGTAGAGAGCCAGCAGTATGTGCTCACCTTGGCAAGGGCATTCTCCAGGGCTCCAGTCACATCCTGTGCCAGGGCCACAGGGCAGCAGAGGCGCAGATCATTGAAGGCAACCAGAATACTGTTCAGGAAGCAGGCAAGGGGTGGGAAATCTAAGAGTACCATGGGTGGCTGCAAGGTCCCTGGCTGAGTGACTGGCACAGCAGCAGGCAGGTTACTGCTGCCCAGGATGGCTGGAGCGGAGATGAGGGTGTAGGAATTCATTTCATCCTGGAACTTTTCCACCGCTTCCTGAATTGCTTTCTGGAAAGTGCTGATGGCCACCTGCTGGAAAACAGGAGCCAACTGGCCCCGGAAATCAGCCCCCACCCGGCTGAAGGACAGCCCAAAGTACATGCACTGACCCAGCAGAGAGTCTAGGCGGCCACCTATCCCCCGGTTAAGGTCGGTCTCCAGCACCTGCAGGAATTGCGAGACCCTCTGTAGCACCCAGCCATGGAAGATGGCGCTCTCGTTCACAGTGTGCTCACCCATGGCAGGCGGCAACAATGGGTCCTCATCTGAGAATATGGCACGGTACTGGGTGATGATATCAAACAGATGGACACGGCAAGCCTCAATGGTTTTTGTGATGTGGAAATAGGGATCATCATTGGGGATGGCAGTCAGGATGGAGCGGAGCCAAGCATCTCGGGCCTGAAGAAACTTCACCCTCAACTCAGCCTCAGTGAAGATATCCATGCGCCGCAGGAAGCCAATGACACGGAGGCAGGCAGGGAGCTGGATATTGGTCCTCAGTTGCTGGATCAGCTGGCTCAACATCAGCTGCATGGACTGGCACACTTCATTCACAATGCCCTGACAATAAAGGGGGTCAGTCATACCACAATGGGAAAAATACTTTCTGGAACCCATTCCACTACCCCTGAATGTTGCAGACTAGAGAGGCAGACCACTGCTTTCCTGACTTACAAAGATTTCCTAAAGCTGATGTGTACAGGGTTACCAACAAAGGTCTGGTTCACTGTGGCCTACAGGCCCTGTGTGGTTCTCCTGCCACACCCACTTCCTAATACTGTCCCCCTGCTCACTGCAATCCAGGCACACTGTTTGTGGGTTTTTTTTCCTATCTTTGTATTTCTTAAATACTCCTAACGTGTTCCCTCCTGAGCCTGCTATACTTATTTTTTCCACTTTGTGGTTTGCACCTTCCCCACATCTTCCTGTGGCGGGCTCCTTCTCATCATCTGGGTCTCAGCTTAAATATTATTTCTCCAACAGAGCCTTTCCTGACCACTCTACCTAGGGTACCTCATCTAGTCTCCTATCCATTCCCTGGTTTATTTTCTTCATTTACCACTATCTGAAAGGATCATTTATTTACCAACTATCAGCTTTCATTCACGAAAGCCAGGGCCTTGTCTGCCTTGTCTCGTTTCTCCCTAGCACCTAGATTAGTGCCTGGCACATGATTAGTATTTATCACTTGAATGAATGAATGAATGAATGAATGAATGAATATATGAATATTTTATGTTCAAGCCTGCCTGACTGGCAGAAATTGATGTAAAACTTGCAGTTTCCCTAAGGTGTCTGCCTAAAGGTTCAGCGATGACCACACAATTACTGATTATAAGAACATCAGCTTGAGTCCTTTTGGGACAGTTTGGCTACCTGGATGACAGGGATGGAGGAGTATTTCCTTTCCAGTCGGCGTACGTAGGCCGCAAGCTCCAGGGCCTCTTCATAGTAGCTGTTCCGGACACAAGTGTCCATGAGCTGGGGGATCTCCAGGATTTCCAGGATTTCTGTGTGCCGGTTTAGGGTCAGGGTGTTCATCCGGCGGTTGGAACTGATCTCTTCAGCCTCTTTCACAAAGTTTCTGGTAAGAGAATTTCGGTCACTCACTGCTCCACACCCACAACTCAGCTACATTTACCAAGTGATTACTATGGACTGGGCACTGAGCTGCATGGTTTATGACTTAATCTTCACACCAAGCCTTTGAGGTAAGTACTACTACCCTTGAGGAAACTCTAATCCCAGAGAGGCTAAGCAACTTGTCCCAAATCACACGATTATTTATCATATGTGAACCCAGATCTGCCACTTAACTGTGACAAGGTACTTAGGCTCTCTGAACTCTTTCGCATTAGTAAAATAGTAATAGGACCCACCTCACAAGGAGGTGAGGATTAAATGAGATGTGTGTAACAAACTTAACACAGAACCTTACACACAGTAAATGTTCCTTTAATAGCTATGCTTTTCATAAAAATGCACTAACTAGCTTAGAAGCTACAACCTTAACCTTAAATTCCCTCAGCCCTTTTAATTTTTCTCTTCTGCTGTTGTTCAACTTTAATTCTTAGCAGTTTTCACTCCTCCGTAATTGCAGTGACCTGCTTTATGAGGTCCCCTACCTATTCTGGAAGGCGGAAGGGTACAGGAGCTATTGTCAAATATCCAAAGACTCAAAAAGAAAGGTGAAAAATTGAAAGGCAGAATTAGGGATAATAGACTGAGGATCTAGAGAGGCAAATTACGGCTTAAGGGATTTTTTGATAATTTTTGCCTCCAACTGGAAGGATTTCCTTGTCAGCCTTCTATCCATTAGAAGTTTTGGACGGTCTCAGCTGGTGTGTGTGTGTGTGTGTGTGTGTGTGTGTGTGTGTGTGTGTGTAGACTGTTGCTGACGACCGTAGAGTGTTAACTATGTCAGACCCAATAATAAGCGCTTGGCATGGAATCTATTTAGTACTCCCAACAGTCCTGTCAGGGAGGGACGTGCTGCTGGTTTCCAATTCTGACTTCGAAACTTACTAGCTGTGCCCACTGAACAATCACTAAGCTCCCTGTCTCAACTTCCTCATACATAAAATGGGAATAACAGTACCTACCTCGAAAGTTGTTGTGGAATTTAAACGGATTTTTAAAATGCTCAAAGGAGAGCCTGACGCATGGTAAGTGCTATGTAAGCGTTAGCTATTTCTATCATCATAAACGTCAGCTATTACAGTTGCTAAAAGCCCCTTTATAGTGCCGGGCCCGCCACACCTGCAGCTCTGCTGGAAGCTGGGCAAGCGGTCGAGCAGGCGGCCGAGCGACGCCTCCACGTCGCCAAAGAGGCGGTGGATGCGCTCGGTGCACTCGGCGCCGCGGATGAAGGTCTTATAATTGGCGAAGGCCAAGTCGCGCGTCTGCTGCAGCAGCTGCGCCCGCTCCTCCGCCAAGCGCTCGGGCTCGCGTCTCAGCCGCTCCAGCCCGGAGCCGCTCAACTCCCGGAGGTAGCGGCCCACGTCGGGCCGCTCCCGCCACTGGGCCTCGGGGAAGCGGTCCCGGAACAGCGATGCCAGGAGTCCTTCATCCTCCACCTCCCCGAGAGCCGCCGCAGTGGCGGTCGCCGCGGCCGAGGCCGACGCCGTGGCGGTGGTTGACGAAGCAAGAGTCTCCGTCGCCGCCATCTTCTGGCAGCAGCGTCACTTCACCTCCCGCCCGGCAAGGGCGCTGGCTCGGAATCTAGGACCGGAAGCAGCGGGGGCACTCTTCCGATCGCTGTGGTTTCGTATCCGTCCGGCTTTCTTTCTCCGACGGTCCTCCACGCTGCGGGGCGCTAGCGTGGGGGAAGAAACCGAATGCGGCTAGAGAGGCAGGCTTTGGGGTTGCCAGGGAGCGGCTGGCGGCTGACTTCCGTTTCCGGACGCTGAGGCACGCGGATTCGGTGTTGCAACCCAGCGGGAAAATGCGGCCTTTGACTGAAGAAGAGACCCGCGTAATGTTTGAGAAGATAGCGAAATAGTAAGAGCGCGCCGAGGGGAAGGGGAAATGTGTTTGTGGCAGGGAAGGGCGTGGGTGGAGTGGGGGCGCGGCCCTGGGAGGAGTCTTTTGGGGCGCCGTCTCCAGTGCTCTTTTTGCCTTCAGCATCGGGGAGAACCTTCAGCTGCTGGTCGACAGGCCCGACGGCACCTACTGCTTCAGGCTGCACAACGACCGGGTGTACTACGTGAGGTGAGGCGGTGCCGGGTGGACCAACGTGGACGGGGGGAGGACTGGGTCCCGCCGGCTTCCCGCAGCTGACACCTTCTTTCTCCTTACCCTTTAAGCGAGAAGATCCTGAAGTTGGCCGCCAACATCTCTGGGGACAAGCTGGTGTCTCTGGGGACCTGCTTCGGAAAATTCACGAAGACTCACAAGTTCCGGTTGCACATCACAGCTCTGGATTACCTTGCACCCTATGCCAAGGTTTGTGTGTGTGGCCGGGCGGGGGGGGGGGGGGGGACAAGAGCGGGGTGGTATTCAGTCGGCAACTGGGGATGAAGGAAGTCAAAGATGAGGGCCACGTCAGAAGGCAGATAATTGGGCGGCTTCTCTGCCTCGGAGTCCCCGACAGTGGTTAGGTCAGTACCACACGTAGAGATGTTTGTGGGACGGTTCGGGCTCTGGCATAGGAATGCTGTGTGGCTGCATAGTCGTGGTAACGTTCAGCAAAGTAGAAAACCCTCTGCAGACCCCACTCAAGAAAAGCCAGTAGGTGACTTTGGTGAGGAGCACAGAGGGATCCAGAAAAAGAGTTCTTAAACTATCCGTGAGAGAGATTGTAGAGGCGAATAAAGAACCTCCTGGGAGTTCTATTCGGAGAATGAGCAATTTGAGATAGCCATCCAGTCTTTCTCTTTTTCTTAAAATGCTTTCAAGAAATTAATCACATAGCGGCACCTGGGTGGCTCAGTCAGTTAAGCATCCAACTCTTTTTTTTTTTTTTTTAATTTTTTTTCAACGTTTTTTATTTATTTTTGGGACAGAGAGAGACAGAGCATGAACGGGGGAGGTGCAGAGAGAGAGGGAGACACAGAATCAGAAACAGGCTCCAGGCTCTGAGCCATCAGCCCAGAGCCCGACGCGGGGCTCGAACCCACGGACCGCGAGATCGTGACCTGGCTGAAGTCGGACGCTTAACCGACTGCGCCACCCAGGCGCCCCTGCATCCAACTCTTAATATCGGCCCAGGTCATAATCTTGGGGTTGTGAGATCAGCCCTGAGTTGGGCACTGCGCTGAGGGTGGATCCTGCTTGAGAGTCTCTCTCTCTGCCCTTCCCCACCTTGTGCCCATGCTCACCCTCTCTCTGTCTCGAAATAAGTAAACATATATATTTTCTAAAGACAAAATCCTTTTCTTATTAAAAGAAAATTAATCCGTGGACCAAATGAAAACAAAGCTTTTTCGCAGCAAAATAAATAAATAAATAAATAAATAAATAAATAAATAAAACTTAATCATATATCCAACAGCTGGCTAATCTATGGGATATAATTATTAGCATTTTAATGTCTCTTAGATTTAATTGTGGGGTTTTTTTTTGTTGTTGTTGTTTTATAGTATAAAGTCTGGATAAAGCCTGGAGCAGAGCAGTCCTTCCTGTATGGGAACCATGTGTTGAAATCTGGACTGGGTCGAATCACTGAAAATACCTGTCAGTACCAGGGAGTGGTGGTGTACTCCATGGCAGACGTCCCTTTGGTGAGTAGAGATGGTAGCTGTTAGAAAAATCAAGTATCTTTTTTAATTCAGAAGGCTGTATTTTCCATCTGTGCGCTTCAGACACTAAATTCTCAGCACCTTTTGAATTTCTCAAACATAAGAACTGCATTTTTTTCATCTTCGTTATTTCCACCCCTCGATGCATGCTTGTTGAATGACTTGAGTGAATCAGTGTCTCTTCTTTTGAATCCCAGGGTTTTGGGGTGGCAGCAAAGTCTACACAAGACTGCAGGAAAGTAGACCCCATGGCGATTGTGGTATTTCATCAAGCAGACATTGGGGAATATGTGCGGCATGAAGAGACATTGACTTAAAACGAAATCATCGCAAGGACTTGTGGCTGTGTGGAAGGGCCTAGCTTTGTTTCCCGTGTCTGTGTAGGCTCCATCATCATGTTGAATTTTGTCAACACTGACTTCTTCAGGGACTTTTTAGTTTAATATTCTCTCTATTGTGATTGAATGCAGGCTGGATTCTTAAGTGAAGATGGTTCAAAAATGGCATTTCAGATCTTTGTGTTTGTGACTAAATAGAATGCTGTGTTTTATATTTGAATCAGAAGGCTTCTTGTCTTGAGTAACAGGTTCTAAGTCGTTGGAACTGAGGACAAGAATAGCTAGCTTATTGTTATCTGTGATAACGCCGTTTTCAAACTCATGATAAGAACACAAAGGATTTTTTCATTGTTTATATGATGAAAGTTAGATATTGCCATATGAGAATGGTAGGCCATGTGTTGGATTTTATGAATGAAATTTGGATAAAATAATAAGAGCAATTTGTCCTGCCAGTTTTCTATATAGTGGGTGTTGTGTGGTATGGAAGAAAATCTTGGATCTAAACCCCAATTCTGACACCTACCAGCTGTATGGCCTTAGAAGTCATTAAACTTTAATAAGCTTAATTTTCTTCTTCAAAAAAAACAGCTTTAACCTAAAGATGGTTTTTCGGATTAGAAATCACGTTTGTAAAGCACTTAAGCACAGTGCCTGGCAAATGATAGGTGTTAAATAAATGGTAAAATTATTTTTATATTGCATATACTGGGTATTTCTATTACTAAGGATAGGATCTTATGAATACAGCTTGATTATATATCTTCGTTCTTGATCTTTCTTTTTCTGAGATGGTATGATCCCAGGCTAATGGTATTTTCATCACCTTGATTTCTTAAAATGTGATTTCCCATGGGAGCCTTTACTTAACTGGACTAGACAGCACTAATCAGAGACCTTGATATAATTCAGCTCTTCCCATGCTTCCTAAAATTATTTTTGGAATTATTAAAATGTTTTTTTTAATGAAAAAATTCCACTAAGTTTTTTAAACTGCCTGTTTTAAATCTACTGCTTTTCTTTTTTTCCTGCTTATTTTAAATTCCAAAGGTGACATCTCTAAAAATAAAACATTTTTCAACTACAAAAAAGCACTCTGCCAATTCCTGTTTTTGTATGCAACGCATAAAACTGAGATGTGTATGTTTTTGTCCCATTTTTTTCAACTCTTCTCCCTCCCATGGTTCTCAACCCTCTAGATAAACTTAGAGTTAAGGGACTGCTGTATGATGAACAGTATTTTGATGGTAGCATCACTTAGTGCATACTTTTGTAATAGCCAATATCAATACTTATACATTTTTATTATTTTATTGCCATTTTGAGGCATAGGAAAGGAGAGCAATAGACTAAAATGTTCTAACAAGTTGATTTTTTTTCCAATAATTTTACAAAGCTCATGACCCAGAAGAAAAGGACTAGGGTGCTGTAGTCATTTTGGCTTAGCATCTTGGCTTTTTTGTGTCTGTAACCTTTGGGACATTAAAGAGACGCTTCAAGAAATACAGCTGCAGGATTCCAGAAAGAACAATAACAAAGCTCTGGGCTGTCGACCACCAGTTCACGTAGTTATAGTTTGATTGGAGAAGGAAAAAGTCAGCCATTTTCCTCATGCGGGCAAAGTTGTAATACCGCCACATGTGAAAGATATTGTTCTGCATCTTCCGTGTACTCTCCTGTGGGATAGAAAATGAAATTAAAAGAGTCCTCCCTACCACCCATCTAGTCTCACCCCATTGCTCAGAAGCACTAACCTAAGTTATCTGGAGGCTGAGTAACTTACTTCTATAATTTTATGATACATACAATAAGTTGGTTATTGTAGTTGTTAGTAAAGCTGGTTTTGCTCTCTGTGAAAACATCGCCTGGACTTTGGTTTAAAAAACAAAATTTCTATAATGAAAAATTTCAGTTCTAAAACTCTTTCAGAGTATCTCTAGATTTAGACATGTACTCAGTACATCATTGCCCCTCTGGCTGATGTTTTCTGTTTTTTGTAGATGGTAGAAGATGGGTGGGGGCTGGCCTGCAAACTTTTTTTGTTTTTGTTTTTGGTTTTTTTTAGTATTTATTTATCTAAGTAATTTCTATACTCAACGTGGGGCTGAAACCCATGAACCTGAAATCAAGAGTTACATTCTGTACTGACTCACCCAGCCAGGTGTCCCTGCAAACTTTTTATTAAAGGACCAGATAGTAAATCGTTTAGGCTTTGTAGGTGATACAGTCTCTGTTGCAACTACTGAACTCTGCTCTTGTTAGCATAAAAGCAGCCATATATAATTGTCAAACGAGCATAGTTGTGTTTCAGTGAAACTTCATTTACAGAAATATGCAGTGGGATTTTGTACGTTGAAAAATACTATGAAGAAAGTGAAAAGACATCCCACAGAATAGGGAAAATGTTTACAAATCATTTATCTGATAAGGAACTTCTATCCAGAATATATAAAAAACTTAAAACTCAACCATAAAAAGACAGCCCTATTTTATTTTATTTCATTATTTGTGTGTGTGTGTGTGTGTGTGTGATGTGGACTTTTAATTCATACCTCCCCTCTCTCCCAACTGTGGCAGCTGAATAGGGAATGATCCCTCAGAACTCCCTGAGAAGACTAAAAAAGGGGGTTTGCATTCTTCTGGGTAGATAGGGGATGCTGTCAGAGTTGTCTGTAATAAAGCTAGCTACCTTCATCCTTTTCAAAAAGCATCAAGGAGTTCCTGGAATCTGAGTCAAGAATCCCTGCTCCTTGGCCAGACCCTGTGCTCTGGCCTGGGTTTCAGGCCAGCCCGGGAAAGACAGCCCAATTTTAATACGGGAAAATGATTTGAATAGACAGTTCTCCACAGAAGGTATACAGATGGCCAAAAAACATGGAAAGATGCTCAATGTCGTTAGTCATTAGGGACACATACCTCAAAACCACAAGATGCAACTTCACACCCACTAGAGTAGCTTTAGTAAAAGACACAGTAACCTGTTGGCAGGGATGTGGAAACATTGAAAGCCTCAGATACTGCTGGTGGGAGTGTAAGATGGTTTAGGCACTGGAAAACAGTTACTCATAAAGTTAAACAGAGTTACCATATGACCCACCAGAGTATCCTACTAACTGGTATACAGAAATGAAAACATGTTCACACAAAAACTTCATGCAAATGTTCATACCCGCATTATTCCTAATAGCCAAAAAGTGGATGACCCAAATGTCATCAGCTGATGAGTGGATAAGAAACTGATACATTCATGAAAGAGGATATTCATCCATAAAAGGGAATGAAGTATTAATACCTGCTATAATGTGGATGACTCTTGAAAACATGCTAAGTGAAAGAAGTCAGAAACAAAAGGCCACATTGTATGATTACACTCATGTGAAGTGCACAGAATAGGCAAATTTAAAGAAACAGTTGATTAGTGAGTGATTGCCCAGGACTGGGGAGGGGGGTATGGGGAAGGAGGAGTGAGTAATGGGTATGGAGTTCTTTTTGGGCTGATGAAACTTGTGAAATTAGATGCTGGCAATAGTTGCATGACCTTGGGAATGTACTAAAAACCACAGAATTGTACATTTTAAAATAGTGAATTCTATCTAAAATTTAAAAAAACGGGCGTCCAGGTGGCTTAGTCGGTTAAGCATCCAACTCTTGGTTTTGGCTCAGGTCATGATCTTAGGGGTTCATGGGATCAAGCGCTGTGTCAGGCTCTGTGCTGACAACGCAGAACCTGGTTGGGATTCTCTCTCTCCCTCTCAAAATAAATAAATAAACTTTAAAAAAAGAAACAGGCACTGGGCCAGATTTGGCCTGTGCACCATATTTTGTCAACTCCTGTTATAAACAAGTGAGGAATTTTAAGAGATGTAATTTATAAAAATTGAAGGTTGCAAATCCTCTTGCCTGTTTGGTTTCTCCCCAAATGAGCCCTCAGATGATATTACTGATTTTCAAGGATGTTTCCACAGATGTTTCTCTCACAAAACAGTTACCTCAATTGCATCCAGAGTATCATTCAGTTGTTTTCTTTCATTCTTCTGTTTGTGGTCCATCTCAGGCCCCTCATAGAAAACTCCAAAATTGAGGTAAACTTGCACAGAACCAAAGTGATTTTGCTGATTTTTTAGACAAAGCTGATAAAAACCTGTAGGAATCCCTAGATCATTATCAAGTCTTGGCCTCCACCCTTTGTTGAACTCCCACCCTCTAGATTTCCCTGGAGATACCTGTTTACCAGTGTTAAATGTGCTACTTAATACCTTCTTTTCACTTAGGAAGTACAAAGATAGAATGTTTAAGGTGGAAGGCCTTACGTGATCTTCCATGAAACTTACTTGACTGAGTATCAGTTATGATATTGTTTTGCCAAATATTAGTAACTGAGTTCTATAAAATAGTAAATTTATAAAAAGTAAATTTATTAAGTAAATTGGTTCTATACTAGATAGGAAACCATGTTTTCTCCTTTGTCACCTGTATTTCCCACATCTCTTACTGAAGTTCTTCTCTTAATTTTTTTTTTTTCAACGTTTTTTTTTATTTATTTTTGGGACAGAGACAGACAGAGCATGAACAGGGGAGGGGCAGAGAGAGGGGGAGACACAGAATCGGAAACAGGCTCCAGGCTCTGAGCCGTCAGCCCAGAGCCCGACGCGGGGCTCGAACTCACGGACCGCGAGATCGTGACCTGGCTGAAGTCGGACGCTTTAACCGACTGCGCCACCCAGGCGCCCCTTGAAGTTCTTCTCAACAAAATGAGTTGAAATTAAGAGCATGCTATTTGCCTTCTTGTACACCATTACTGGGGGATACCGTCTTGAACTTGAAACTAGAGAAAAAATTGATGTGTTGTGAATGAAAGAAGCTATCCTGCGGATGGAGTAACTTCTGCAAAGTGATTTGTACAGGAGCTAACGGTTTGGGGTATGAACTAGTGCTGGTTCTCAACTGGGATCCTCCCTTTCGTGTGTGCCTCCCTTTGTGTGTGTGTGTGGGAGCAGGGAAGAGCGGGATTAGAAGGGCGTGGCAGTTATTTGATTGTTCTAATGGTTAGAAGGCACTGCTGGGGCCAAAGATGCCAGATACCATATGGTGCTGAAAATCCTGTGCTACACAGTGAAGAATTGTTTTATGCCCCGATTCAGAAACACTGTTTTGTTTTTTTTTTTTTTTTTTTTTTTTCTGTACACCTGGCTAGTAGAGAGGGCAATTAAAACCGACCAGTGTTGTGCAGGGTGGGGATAGGCTCAATCTGGCTGTAGGAAATTTCTGATGACTGGGGAAGTGTTTCGTTGTTTGTGGATATTTTCATGGCCATGCATTTCCTTTTGTTCTGAGTCTGCTATTTCATAACTGGCTCAAGTATTCTGGTGACTGAAAAGGAATGTTATGTAATAAATTTATTAGTTGGAATTCTGTATTATAAATGGGTCTCTCTTTTGGTCACTTTCCCATAACCTCATCAGTTGGAGACGATGAGATAAATTGAGCTTCTGGACCCTGGAGTTACAGTAATTAGTCACCTGGAGACCCTGCCCTGAATCTGACAGCAACTGCCTGCTGCTTAATCTCCTCCACTACAGGCAGTCTCCGGGAAAGGTTTGATATTGGTGTTGAAGGCTGGTTTTTGGTGTTGAAAACTGGGTTCTTCCCCCTACTGTTTGATCATCCCTGTGTGAAAAAGCCAGGGCTAATATATCTCAGGTTGTTCTAATTTCAGGGGCGCCTGGGTGGCTCAGTTGGTTGAGCATCCAGATCTTGATTTTGGCTCGGGTCATGATCTCACGGGTTCGTGAGATGGAGCTCCACGTCAGGCTCCACACTGATTGTGTGGAGCCTACTTGGTATATTCTCTCTCTCTCTCTCTCTCTCTCTCTCTCTCTCTCTCTCTCTCTCGGTCTCCTTCCCCCACCCCTCCTCCACTAACGTGCTCACTGGCCCTCTCTCAAACTGAAAAAAGTAATTTCAGTACTTCTCATTATTTACCCAATTTCAAAGAAATTTAGGATTATTACAGTAGCTGTGGTGATAAAAACAGACCTGTCTCTTTGATAGAGAAGTTAATCTGGCCCCGAACATCCTGAGAGGAGTCTATGAGGAAACCCTGTGGGGTATGTGCTGTGGCAGCAACATGCCGGTCATGTGACATTCCCAGTGTCCGCTGCACCTGCCAAGACACATTAAAGAGGGAGAAAAGCCCCTGCTACATCACCAAGAGCTAGCTAAATAGTAAGATTGACATTCATGATCATCAGCACAGTGGTTCTCTGGGAATCTGGATGGAGACAACAGTGCTGTTGGGGAGATAGGAAGGGACAGCAATGCTGAACATTCTGCTGTGTTAGAAACAGTATTGCAGGACAAAGTATTGCGCAAAATGCCAATAGCTCTCCAGTTAAGAAGACATGTCTCAGACCATACATCGTGTATCAACTGATGTGTATGTTTTGGCTATGGAGTTCTTAACTGAACTTGCTTGGTTTTGACTTCCCTAGTGTCCTTGATTTGGGCTTATTTGCTGCTTGACAGCAAATAAATAAGGCATTCAGTAGGAACTTGTCCCCAAGCTGTGTCTTGATAAGCCCAGGCTACAGTGAGCTGATTAGTAGCTACTGTTCCAAATTCAGAGATAAGAAAAGGCTCTGATAAGCTAACTTAAAATAAGCTTTGAGTTACAGTGGAATGGAATGAGATCAATAGAGTCTATTACTATGTAAATAAAATTTAGAAAGTTAACAGGTTTCTAAGATAAAGAACAAGGAAATGAACAGCTTCTGACTTTACTATTGAGTTCACCATCCTTGGGCAGTGTGGTGTAAGACCACAGGATGGATAAATGTACTTGGCCTGTGAACAGGCAACTTTTAAACATTTACCTTCCTAAAGAAACAAGACTGGCCAAATGGAGCAATCTTGAGTCAGTGATTCTTTCATTTGCCAGAATTACCCCTAAAAGCAAGAGAATAAATGTTGGCTCCCCTAGCCCCGTAAAGAAGCATCTTTCTTTGAAATCTCAGGGTCTGTTGCCAAAGTTCATGTAGGTTTTCATTTTACTTTGTACCATATCCATATTATTTTATTTGTTTTAAAAAATGGATTTTCTCCCCTCTCATCTCCAAATCTGAGTTAATATATGATTACCTCTCTGGGAAGAGGCAGCTTGTTTGTCCCATGGCTTTGAGCACACCTCCATTGCCCCCATTTTGATTAGTCAATCCATATGTTTTAGCGATTGTTCATTCACAGAGAGTTTCCATCTTAACTGCAGGTCCATTTCATTAACAGGTAGGGAATCACAGCATAAGAAAGACAACCAGAATCTTGTATTCGAGTAAAACCTGACCCACTTAACAAAAGGAAACAAACAAAAAAAAACAAGTCCCCAGTATGGCTAGAGGAGCCCTTGTACTTACCTCATAACTGAAATAGAAGTATCCAGTCTGGTAGGCAAATTGCCAGAAGCACTCTGTGCCTCCTGGAGGGATCATGACGGCAAAGTCAGATCGATCTGCTCCATGGAAGAGGGGCTGGTCCCCAGAACCAATAAAGGGTTCTGTCTTCAGGCTCCTAGCAGAGGTCACTAGGTTCAGAACCACCAGTCCAGCTCCAGAGAGCAAAGGGAACATGCTGCTTTCTGAAGATTCCTCTGTAGGTGAACTGTTTGCACAAGCCCAGTGAAACCAAGCAGTTTAAGACACCTGCTAGGGTAATCATTAACTCGCAAGTCACACTTAGGTCAGTTTCAGGGCCACACATGGATATTCCATAATAGAAGTGGCGTGATACCTCCATGCTTGGCTCACAGGAAGAGGTTTTGTTTTTACCTCAAAAACTCACTGCAGGGTGCCTGGGTGGCTCAGTCAATTGAGCATCTGACTTCGGCTCAGGTTATGATCTCACTGTTCATGGGGTAGAGCCCTGAGTTGGGCTCTGTGCTGACAGCTCAGAGCCTGGAGCCTGCTTCAGATTCTGTCTCCCTCTCTCTCTCTCTATCTGCTCCTCTCCTGCTTGCACTCTCTCTCTCTCTCTCTCCCTCTCTCAAAAATAAGCAAACAGTAAAAAAAAAACAAAAACAAAAACAAAAATACCTCAGTGGCTTACCAAACCTACTTCATGGCTGCTAGATAGAATCTGCTACTTCAGAAGAGGTATTTCTCTCCTTCCTTTGGGCTATGGTTTTTCATACCTGCTTCTTGGGGGTAAACATTTGGTAAGTTTATTTACAACCATCTGAATATACTGACAAGGTTTGGCCGGGGAGATTCTTTCTCTTTCATATCTAATTGCTAAATGATACCTATTGCCCCAGTAGGACATATGGGGCAGATCTGTTTCAACAGAATTTGTTCTGTCCAATGCTAGAGGTTAGAGAGCAAAAAGCACAGCATGGGAGTATGTGCAAAAATTTTAATGGATAAAGTGAGCGAGAGGCAGTGGTGAAACCCCTCCACTGATAATCCTTGTTCTTTCTCCCACCTGACTGATACATTCATCTAAAACTATACAAAAACCCCTTAAAAGACTATTTCTGTTATTCAAACTCTTGATCTTTCTTCTTTTATTTATCACTTCTTCACTCACAGTGGGGAAAAAGGCTCACTGATCCACTGACCTCATGGCTGGCATTGAGCTAAGAGATTTACTTGCTTATTTATTCTCTCAACAGCCCTGCAAGCAAGAGAGGTACCATTACCTACTGACTTATAGATAAGGAAATGTTCATTCAGAGATTGAGGTGGCCGGCTCACTGTCCCAGAAGCGCGGCTGGTGCAGCTGGGGCTTTGAGTGAGCCTCACCCTCTTACCTACCAGGACAGTGTTTCTGGACAGTCTTTGAGTGCTGACAGTGTATAATGTTTTTATTTCAGCCATAATCTTAAAAAAAAAACAAAAAAGCATTAGCACCTTCTAACCAAGTATTGCTTCAGAATTCAGTGCATTGACTCCAAGTGGTAATATCTTAAGTGTCACAAAGCTAATAGGCAAAGAGCAGACTTCATAATAGTGTTCAGGTCTAGCAAAGGCTACGTGACATCACCGTACCCTTCAGGCACAGTGGTTTGCAGCAGTCTTGCTAAAGTGAAGGTGCGAGAGATTGGGATCACTTCTCAGTGCACGGTGGCACAGGCACCCCCACCCACATCCTGTCACGGCTCTAGTCCCAACACTACCCATGTCATGAGCAGTGACTTAAATTCAGCAAAAGAATCATCAGTTCACAGTACATTTCATAGTTCTATGGAAGCTGTAGGCATAGTTTTATGTGTGTACCCATTTCAATAATACTATCATAAAAACACCTCTGAAGTTACATTAAAAAGTGTTAATGGACTTATGCATTTCTCAGTTTGAGAAACACTGATAAGGATACTCTGCTTCCCTGAATATATCCCACATCTCTCTTCTACCTAGAGAGCAGAGTCTAATAATGTGAGAGTGGAGGAAAGAAAAGCTTCTGGATCCTAACCCTGTTTAGGGGAACCAGATCAATGGGGATTTGGGTCTCACCTTTTCACTGTAGCTTCATTTGGGATTAACTGATAGGAAAACAGGATACTAAATTCCAAAACATGTAAATATATAAAAAAGCTCTATAAAGTTTCTAACTTGTAGGTACAGGATGAATTTTAAAACTGTAGCATTTCTTTACAACTTGCCTTTCACTCAAATGTGAGAAAGGGGGAATTTTGTCCCAAAATATGTTATATGAAGAAATGGACAAATTAAAAGGAAGTTTCCACATCTCTGTTGGACATGGCTTTCAAGGATTGAAACACCCAATACAAGCTGACATCAGCTTCTTAACACAGTCAACATGGTTCAGCAAAGATTGTTCAACATGGTGCTACCTCCATCTGCTCATACGTGCTGTGCTAGAATTAAATAGCTACTTAACATTTGAGAGAAGCAAGACTTTAATGAAGAGTGCTACAAGTTATGGACAATAATTAGTTCTCATATTTTAAAAAAAGATTACAGAAAACACTTTACTGATTTTTTTTTTTTTTTTTTTTTTTTTTTGCCAAAAAGACAGTCTTTAAGGATGTCCGAGAGAGACAGCAAGCACAACAAGGTACAAAAGGAGAAGGGAATGTTGAGTTTCAGAGCAAGACACTAACACAGCACAATTAGGGAATCAGGCGGAAGCAACCATTTCACAAAGAATGTAATTAGGCATTTATATTCAGTCAAGATTTTTTTAAGCTTTAAAAGTCCAGCATAAGGAAGAGACTTGGGCAGGGGGACTGGGGTAAAGGGCTAAGCTTATCTACAATCACCATTTTACCAAAAAACACACTGGTTCAACCACAGGAGAGGTGGAGGTTAAACCTGCCTGCCTAGCCCAGCAAATACTGGGAGCAAATGCCAAGGCTGTCAGGTCTAGATGTTGATGTTACAACTGGCTAAAGAATTTTTAAAGAGACACTGATTCCACCAGGACTGGTCTCTCATCAACCTGGGTTCATGACAGATGAAGGTCCTTTGCATTTGCATCAGAAGGCCAAAGCTTTACCTGGAACAAGTTCACTCCAAATAATGCTCACGTTGCTGGTTTTAACAGGTCAGAGTCATGAGTGGCTCCTAACAGACTCCACCATTTCCTAGGAGAAGGTTCTACTGATTACCAGGGATTTAAATTCAAGCAAACCACTAAAGAAGGGAAATACTAATGATATTCTGGCACTGTACAAGCTATGTGCCTGTCATCTCTGCCAAGGACATGGGGTGGACTTGGCTTTGTTTCTCAGCTCCATGATCTTCAACAGCAATGAAGTAGAACTGGTACCTCCCCCATGTTGGAGGAGGATGCCCAAAATTCTCATCCCAGCCCAGCTTCTGAAAGAAAAACAGACTATCAGGGGCTATTATTAGGAACCATGCTCCTGTGAATTCTGTGGAAATGAAAGCCTGTTTCAGTTCATGCCAAGTTTTTTCATGGTCCGCCAGCGATCCTTAATCATCACAGCTGTTCGGTTAACAAATGGATAATTTTTGGAAATGGCAGCCCAGTTTCCTTCTCCATATTTCTGCACTCCAGCCTTGACCCACTCGCTTTCTTCTACAGTCCACTTCTGCAAAAGAAAACCAAAATATTTATCACAACCTGTCTCTCCACTTATTCACATTTTCCTACAATGAAGAGGTAAACTCACGAATCGTAGGACAACAATCTGAACCCAAAAGAAGGGTTTATGTTTTTAAAACATGATATAGATAAGCTAACACTGTGGATTTAGACATTTAATAATTTTCCGTGTCCTGCCATTTCATCGTCAACTAATAATCACTTCTGCATTAAAAACTTCAAACGTACGTTGTTCATAGTCAGGAAAATGTATCAGAGGTTTTTGTCCTCCTAGGTTTTTCTTCCAGAGAATTTCTTCCTTTAACTTACTTTGGATTATCTGGAATAATCCTGGATTATTTGGAAAATTGAAAGACCTTCTTCCAGGTGCATGGAAACATCCTATGTCCTATGCATGTTCCAGGTGCATGGAAGTACACCGTATGCCGTGAGGTGTGTGTACTTATTTTACCTTTGTTCTATCCACACGACCAGAAAAGGTCAGAAAATGTCATTTTAAATTACCTGCTTTCTTGTTATACTGGTTGCACTCTCTTCATCTGGTGCTGCTGGAAAACATTAAAAGTAGATTCATTTCAGAGTTCACCTTTCTCTTGTGAACAAACCACAAGAAAAAGACATCAAATGTTCTTAAAAGGAAAACTTAATTGGAATTTCCCAACATTGAGAGAAGAAAGGCTGTCACTAAATGGTAATTTGTTTTTGTCCTTTGTTTACAAGATAACAGTCATTTCAGCCAATGAGAATCTCTACAGAGCAAATAGTTTACAGACAGACATTAAATAAAGACATTCAATTAAGGTTAATAATGGATTTCAGGCTTTTTAGTAAAACCTACATGACTTTTAAAATTACTGAGTGACTGTGTTAAAACTCTAATATATGCACATATACAAGTGACCCTTAAAGAATGTGGGGGGTTAGGAGCCCCAACCCACAATCTAGTCAAAAATCTACACTGACTCCCCAAAAACTTAATAGCCTACTGTTGACCAGAAGCATTACCAATAACATAAACAGTCAATTAACACATATTTTGCATGTTATATGTAATATATTCTATACTCTTACAGTAAGCTGGAGAAAAGGTTAAGAAAGTAAGAAATAAAATTCTAAGAAAAATACATTTACAGTATTATACTGTATTTATTTTTTAAAAATGCATGTCAGTGGACCCGTGCAGTTCAAACCAGTGTTCAAGTGAAGTGTATTATAATGTTGTATGTATAATTTCTGCTTTACAACCCCTTGCTAACCACTGCTTTGAAATAACACAATTTTACTTTCGTAGGCCAGAATTTTCAAATCCCTGATCATTTTATGTACATAAAGTGTGGTTCAAGATCTTAACAAGAACAGGATGGTAAGCCTTAAACAAGAACAGGATAGTAATTATTTTTCCCCACTCAGAGAGACCATGTGAGATCTGCTCAAGTTCCACATTCTCACCATAAGGAAAGACATCAGGCCTCAAAAAAATGCACAAAGATAATTTTTCGAAAGGCCAGAGGGCTATAGGAGGGTATACTGGTATAAAAGGCATGCCGTTGCAAGCCAACAAGAGCCATTAAAAAGCTGCAAGAAAAGGCAAAATTGCACACAGGTGAAACTTGCTAGAGGTCTGCTGCAGCAGATGTGACTGTCCCAGCAGTGCTTCCTACAGCAGTGGTGGTGGTTCAGGAAAAGGGATATTTACAGACAGAGTCAGGTTATTTATTTTTAAATCGTGGAAGTACTTCATACTGTAGTGGAAGCAGATTTTGAAGCTGATAAATCTGGACTGTACTGGAAGGAGATGTTTTCTGGAACTTTTAGATCCTGTTGTTTTTAAATATTTTATGCCACTTTTATTGATTTTCTGTTACTTCCATTTCCTGTGTGATCTTGATCTTGCCAACTATGATTGTGCCAATTAAGGTACTTTTTAAGGATAAAATTGGGATTGGCAGGTTTACTGTTGTTGCTGTGTTACCAAAGTCTTTAGAATCTCCAAGATTATGTTTTAGTACTTAAGATATTTCCATTAGAATGCAAAGTATGTGGTGGGAGATACTCTGATGCAAATGCTACAAGTTTTAATATTAATTATGGAAAAGTAAAGTTTCTTATTTTGGAAAAAAATAAACTGGTAAGAGATTTTTTTTACTTAAACAAGAAATGCAGGGAATGGCCACTTCTACCTTTAATTAAAAGACTTTAGGAAGAACATCAGCTAGAATTAAATATAGGATTTATTAAAACAAAACCATGGGGTGCCCGGCTGGCTCAGTCGGTGGAGCATGCTACTGTTGTTGATCTCAGGGCTGTGAGTTCAAGCCCTGAGAACTTGGGTGTGAAGCCTACTAAAAAAAAAATTTTTTTTAATTAAAAATTCTGTTTAAAGTGCTGCTTTGACAGTCTCCATCGTTTAATGGGAAAGGACATAAAACTGACTCCTCATGAATCACAATGAGGAACTTACTAGACTTATACAAGTTTGGAGACAAGCAGTTTCTGGAACATTAATGTGATAGTAACAGGCATCTATACTTCAGCTACTGTCAAGGAGACCAAGGAGAACGTCCTAGCTTACCCTGAACTTGAAACAGTTCATCCTCTTCCACCCATGTCTCTTTTTCTTCAACCCCATTAGAGCTGTTCCATTTGCCTTTGGGTACTCTGAGGGGAGATCAACAAGAGGACAAGATGTAAAACAGATTCATCAGGGTCGTCCCATATTTTACCCTCGGCTCTCTCATGGCCTGTACTCCTCCCTGTTCTGTGACCACAGTGGAGATCCATTTACAATTCCCAAAGTCCTGACCTGGCCAGGCGTCTCCATGTCATTGTCCCGCAGGCTGCAGGATCATCCCTCAAACTCAGCAATGAATGAATACACCACTGTCCCCCTCAAAATCTGTTCATTTTCCTGTTCTTGGTTGGTTGGTTGGTTTGGATTCTCATTTTAAAGGTCTCACTCAGCGTTCTTCTAACCCAGAACATGCAAACTGCTCCCAGTTCTTCAAAGACATGCCCTGGTCCTATCTCTGAACTGCATTCTTTTCCCTCTCCATTCCCCTTGTCCAAGCACTGGTACCTTTCACCAGTATCACTAGTCTCTTAACTGGAGTCTCTGTCCTCAGCCCCTTCCCCTTCCAAAACCACCTGAACATCAGTCTGAAATTACCTCATCTCTGTTCCATGATGGCTTCTCCCTGCCTCAACATTGAAGCCTGTATGGGTGAATGAAGATCCTCCAGTCTGGCTCCAGACAGTTTCTTGCTACCAAAGCCTCCTCTCTCCACCCACACCAGCACAAACGGCAGCCATGCCTTCTGCTCTTTTCCTTCTATAAGCTCTGTTCTTTCCTCTCTACACTTCCCTCTGCTTGGGATTCCCTTCCCTGCGAAGTAAAATTCTACCCATTTTTTAAGGCCATCATTCCCAGTGAAGCTTACCCTAAGTCCTGGCCCCCAATACACACAAAAAGCCTCCACTTCTCTGCCCTTGTGGTTGTGCTTCCACTTTATTAAACAGCCAGTTCACAGCATACCCCTTAATCATAAGCACCTTGAAGGCAAGCTCTGTATCTTCATTTGTCTACCTCAAACATCTAGCACAGTAACACATAATCTAGCAGGAGCTGGAGAAGTAAATGCTAGAGTAGTAACAGGATTATCAAAGAGCTGCAAATAAATTAAACCACTGAAGATCAGAGTGTAAGCAAATAAGAATCCTTCCTGTAAAAGTGAAATGTTAAGTACCTGAGTGTAATCAAAAAAAGTCCCAAAGCTAAAGAAATAATCCCAAACTTGAATTATTGAATAAATGAAAATTGTAGTCAGTCTTTTCTATTCAACTTTAACTATGTTTACCTGATTAATAATAAATGGCCCTCGGAACATAACACAGCACAAATCTGATATCAGAATTGTAACATCTTTTACAAAGCAAACATGTAAAGTATCTGATTTTAATTTTGAAGAATTTATATAGGTCGAATGACTTGTAAAACTTGACCAACAGAGTACAGAGACAAACCTCTGCCTCCTTCCCCAACCATGAATGGAAATTTATTTTTAACACTGGCTAGGTATTTTGCAAATGAGTGATGAAAGCTGTTCACTTAAGAAGTACACAGACTTGGAAAAAATTCCTTGAGTTCCAGGAGTTTTCTATGAAATTGCCTACATGGCTGAGACAAATGGTAAACTATCTACTTTACTTTATTTTTAAGCTGGGTCATATCCCCAAAAATATTATTTCTGAGAATAATTTGCTTGAGACAAAGTGAAAAAAATTACATGATGTTTTTCCTTTTCAGGATATTAACTGTGTTAATTACTGTTTATAAATAAAAGTCAGGATTATAGCTTTAGTTTTCTGCCTGCTTATCCCCATGCTGGGATAAAACTGATTTTAACCTCTGGGACTGTCATTTTCACCCATGTGTCTGTTCACTCTGCCTGCAGACAACTATGGTAACCTCCTGCTCCTCCTTTGAACGCAACACTTATTCTGTGTACACACGTTTGGTTTTGCCTAACTTCATTTGTGGAAGGGGCTGAAATCGGTCCTCATCTCACTGTGAGGTGGCTGTGTAATCCTAGGCAAGTCACGTCACTTCCTGGTCCTTAAGCTCCTATTGGTAAAGTTAGAACTTGATGAGCAGTGAATGGGCTAGAGGGGTCTGGTCTAGAGGGGTCGGCAAACTACAGCCTCTGGCTGCTGGTTTTTGTACAATCCTTGAGCTAAGAATGGTTTTTACATTTTCAACGGGTTGGTACAATCCTTGAGCTAAGAATGGTTTTTACATTTTCAACGGGTTGTAACAAAACAAAACCAAAAATAAGCAATAGAGACACAAGTGGCCAGGAAGCCTAAAATGTTAACCCTTTGCTGGCCTTTTATGTAAGTTTTGGGTAGGACCCTTTAAATTGCAAGAAACCAAGAATTATTATTTTATTTGGTTAACAAATAGCTAATAAGCATTTGCCCTGTGCCAAGTGCCATTGGACATATAAAAATCTACTAGTTGTGACCCTGCCCTCCAGATGATATACCCTAATCCTGCCTTCAATTCCACCAGCCCAGCTTCCTCCAGATCCTGACTACTCATTCAGTAGCAGTCTCCAGCCACCTATCTGATCTCTTTGCCTCAGTGCCTATTCAGAAGCCATCCGTGGTAGTTCATCAGGCCCTCAGATTAGCTGTAGTAGAATTATCTGGGGTATAGTTAGAAAAGCAGATTACAGATCCTGCCCCTTCTAATTCAGTACTCAGGATCCTGGGATTATCTATTTTATTAAACATCCCACAGGTCACTGTGATAGGAAGCCCAGCTTAAGAACCTCTGACTGATAGAATACAAAAAGAATTCAAGACCTAGCCCATCTACCCATCCACACATTTCTTCCCTTCATCCTCTCTGTGCATTATATTCTTTTGCCATACAGAATACATGATGTTTTCTGGAGCATACTAGGCTTTCTCATGACTATACAAGAGATCCCTGCTGTCTAGAACCCCCACCCCACAATATGCTTGATGACCTCTTATTCATCCTTCAAGGTCAGCTCAACATTTGCTCCTCTGCAAGGCTTGTTCCACCCACAACTTTGCTGAGCAGACTGAGCTCTTCTTCCCTGGAGCTCCCAGGTACCTCACCAGCAAATCCTTTAGCCAGGCTTTTACTGTAAAGGACCAGAGAGTACCTTCAGATTTGCAGGCCTTACTGTCTGTGTTGCAATTATTCAACTCAGTGTAGCATCAAGAGCAGCCACAAACAATACATATGTGATGTTTGTGGCTGAATTCCAGAAGTGGGTGCCAGACATATTTGGCCCAGAAGCTGTAGTTTGCCAACCTCTGCTTTAGAATACCCTTCAAACTTCATGCGCTTGACACATGAGAGAGGTAAACAGGTCTAAATCTTCACGAATCTTCCCATTTATGAAACCACTGTAATCATGCATTCTCTACAGTTTCCTCATCTGTTCATAGCAGTAATATCTATGCTTTACAGGACTGCTGCAAGGAATAAAGGAGATCATGTATCAAATGAGAATGAAAGTGTGTTGAGCTCCATTTGCTTGCCCAGCCAATGACTCACTCACTTCCCAATGTAGGTAATGGTATGTATTGTGCAGATTTGTGCCTGAGTATTAATCATTTAGATGCCACAGCCTCTCTGGGCACCTAGCACATGCATGTCAGAGCAGTGGTAGAGATGGCAATGACCTTGGGTGACCAGTGAGATGATCACTTAAAGCAGGGTTGGCAGGGGAGATTCATGGAAGAAGCAGAATTTTAAGAAGCATCTTGGTGTAGGTGGTGTATGGGCCATTGACTTTTTGAGTCAAGACTGATTAGGGTTAAAAATCCCAAAGCCCAACTTTGCCACTTTTCAGCTTTGTGATTTCAGGCAAATTAATAACTTTTCTAAACCTTTGTCATCTAAAAGTGGGGCTAACATATCACTTACAGAGTGAGGATTCTAGAGATTCAGTAAAATAATATGTGAAAAGTGCTTGGCCCATGGAAAGTACTTCATCAATATCAGCTTCTCTTCCCTTTGAAGGAGGGATGGGATTCTCACAAGCAATAATGGAGGAATGAAAACCCAATTGTGAGGAATGAGAGGAAGCAAGAAGAGTACAGCAGTAGAAACAAAGAGAGTATGTTCCAGACAGAACAAGCAAACCAGTTTGCTTAGAGGAAGGATCCACAAGAGAGCACAAAGGGTAGCAAAACTTAAAAGCCAGCCCATGACAGGGAGCAAAATATAAGCATTCTAACCACTGCCCCACAGAGCCTAGCAGAATGTGAGAGATTAGAAGATATTTACTGAGTTTGCCAAGTCTTAAATACTCATAGAAGGTGCAAAACTATAAATATTCATAAATCTTTTTAAGGATCAAAGTCTAAAGTGGCCTAACTCAAACAAATTTCTTTTAACAAGGAAGACTGATACTTAGTAGTCAAGGCACTCAGAAGTTTGCTAAAAATGAAAGCAGCAATGAGTAGGAGGCTCTGAAACCCTTCCATCCTCACTCACGCCTAGTGCAATGCCTCGAAGCCCACGGGTGGGGCTTCAGAACTGGCAGGGATGGCTATGTCGTCACTCCCCACTCCCAAGTCACATTCTAGCAGTCTGAGCAAGCCTTGGTGGTGAATAACTTAGCTGAAAGTTACTTCATTCATGGAAGCAATACCAGGCCCAACCAGGACCACCAACCAGCCCCAAAACTGCCACAAAGAACGTCTTCATACTTGGGATTCTTCTCCCCAGGGAGGGGTTGGTTGAGAACGGTGGGCTTGGATGGTGATGCCGGGATGACCTCCTGGGAGGAGTCGAGGCCTGGGCTCGGCTCAGTACTCTGGCTGTCCTCCTCCAAAACCAATCTGCTTATTGTCATGCGCTTGTTCTTGGGCTGCAGTTCAGAGCCACCCTCACCCTCAGTAGGGGCTGAACTTTCATTTTCATCTTTTCTTGGTCTCTTGTTTTTGAGGGCTGGTGATGGCAGAGACACTTGATTAGGAAGTACCAGATCTTTCTGGTCCAGTTTTGAGAAGGCTGCCTCAGAATCTTGTGCACTGGACAGAGTCTTGAAAGCTGCTTTCAGGGTCATAATTCCAATGGTGGTTGGGGTACTCCGTAACTGCCTACACATGAAGCAGATATACAAAGATCAGTCTCACCATTACTGATGCTCATCCAAACAGCCACAACTTTTCCAAAGTGTGAAGCTTCAAATTAGAGGACTCCTCAAGTTGAGGACACTTCATTTGGAAAAAAAAAAAAAAAAAACGTTGCTCAAAACAACCTTTAATTATAAAGCTTCCATTTATAAGCATAAATAGAGGCTTTATATGATACAGAAGTTGAACTCTGGAGTTTAAACTCCCAAGTAAGAGAACCTTAAAGGACTAGGGCCAATGACACTCCTCTTCCAAGAGACCTCCTTAGCCAGCATGCTAATCCCTTTAGTCTGCATGAACTATAGCAACTACGTCAGAACTGTGTATAGTGCCGAATAGCTACGAGTCTGTCTGGGCAACCAAATGACAATTCAGCAATCTCACCTTGAAGTCTAAACTCTTCTTCCAGCTCTCCAGTTCAACCCTCATGTGAAAGAAGGAAAAGACTGGTCTCCATTCTGCCCCCTTTCTCCTACAGTACACTTATAAATGGGATTTTGAGAATTGTCAGAGTTAGAAGTGTGCCAGTCTTGGAACAATGAGAAACTGCCTTTTCATAATAAAGTTAAGTTCAACTATGATTTGGAATAACTGGAATAATTAAATTAAAAACTGTTAGGAGAGGGCAAACTGGCACCCTACAAGCCAAACCCAGCTGACAGATATGTCTTGTTGCCTAACCTATGCAAGTTTTGTTTTCTTTAAATTGGACTAATTGCCTCCCCAAACTGGGAAAGGTCAAAAAACAAAACAAAAACAAAACTGGATGTCTCACATAAAAATTTGAACTGAAGTTTGGGCATCCTTGGACATTTCCACATTGCAACAATCACACGAAGCTGAAAAGCATGCCCTCTCTGGTTCACACTCACATGCTCTGAAATGCGTTATCCTGTACTCACTCCTGTACATTTTCTACTGGGCCCCCAAAGGCATCTAAACCCTGCTTTAACAACTTGTCTTGGGAATCTGATTCACAAGTCTGAACAGTGCATTAAGAGATCAGGTATCCACAAGGACGTAATGAGTGAATATGGGCAAGGCAAGGACAGGACAACAGAGAAGGAAAGAACCTTTGAGGAACAACCAGTCAGGAACTTCTGTCAGGGATATGACATCGCATCTTCAACATTCTCATTTTCCCGAGGTGTGCTCTGTAACTCCCACACTGCCTTGTATAAGTCACCAAATAACATGTCAGTACTAGGAGAAACTAACTGATTCTACTCTAAGGAGACTGCTTCCAACAGACTACCCTTATGTTTCCCCAAGATCGCAAAAGGGCATCCCTCTCACCTTGCAGGTTCTCTGAGTGGCTTCTGCACAGGCTCTGGTGCTGGCTGTTTATCTTCCTTCACTGTACCTGAGGCGACAGTCTCAGATTTCAAAGCTTTTTTGGCCATCTGGGAAAAGAAGGATGTCATCAGGAAGAGGAAGTCACAGAATTTCATTAAATCTCTTCTTTCACGAACGTACACACTCAACATGCAAACATGTTCACTTATAAATCCACTCAAGGCATAAACTAGAGGAGGACATACAAAGGGAAAGAATTCACAAGAACTATCTCAAATGTCTTGCTTTTTTTCTTTCCTCAAAAGATGGCTCACAATTTTCTATACTAAAGGAGAACTCAATTTGAGTGGTGCTGACCATCTTGACACTGCAAGAATTCAACCTTTTGGACAACAAACAAGTATGTGATTTGACTCTACTTCCTCTTCCATTCTTCCAATCTCATCTCTAATCTAGTTTCTGAATGCTGAATATACTTCTGGGGTCATGGACAAAAGTCAAACTTTTTTTTCCAAACTTGGGGTAACTAATGCTTATATTAATATCTTTTACTTTGTGTATAAATTTTTTTATAAAACATATTTCACAAATATGTTTTTCCTATTAACTCTGAAAATCCTTACTTATACCACATAAAGCCCTGAGTGGGCCAATCCTGCTCTAACAACAACTGCCCATTTGTCTCCCTCTGACTGAAGTTTTATACATTTCCAATTAGTCTAGTATCATTCTGTTTCAGATATGCATATCTGTAACAAGTGGTGTCTTAAGAACTGAGAGTTCTAAGGGTGTCTGGCTGGCTCAGTCAGTAGAGCGTGTGACTCTTGATCTCAGGGTCATGAGTTCAAACCCCATGTTGGGCGTGGAGCCTACTTAAAAAAAAAAAAAAGAGGGGGCAGTGCCTGGATGGCTCAATCATCTGAGCGTTTGACTCTTGATTTCGGCACAGGTCATGATTTCATGGTCCTGGGATCACGCAGGCTTTGCGCTGGGCATGGAGCCTGCTTGGGATTCTCTCTCTCTCTCTCTCCCTCTGCCCCTCCCCCACTTGCACATGCTCTCTCTTAAAAAAAAAAAAAAGAGAAAAAGAAAAAAAAAGAACAAAGTTTTGTCCCCCGCCCTCCCCCCAACAGTAGAAGGTTATTTTTCCAGTTATCTGGAATACAAAATAAAGGACCCCAGGCCAGGCTCAAGTATCCTGACACTTGCTCCCTGAATATTCCAAACTATCTGCTTTACAGATAATTTCACATCTGCCAAATGACTGCTGGGACACCTAACACTAGTCTAATATGGGCCTGGCAGATCTACTGTTATGAGCTAAGATATTTTCTTTCTTTCTTTCTTTTCAAGATTTTACTTTTAACTAATTTCTACACTCAACATGGGGCTTGAACTCACAGCCCCAAGATCAAGAGTCATGTGCTCTATTGACTGAATCAGCCAGCCTCCCTGAGCTAAGATATTCTCAGATGTTGGTGATTTAAAAAAAATTTTTTTTTCAACGTTTATTTATTTTTGGGACAGAGAGAGACAGAGCATGAATGGGGGAGGGGCAGAGAGAGAGGGAGACACAGAATCGGAAACAGGCTCCAGGCTCTGAGCCATCAGCCCAGAGCCTGACGCGGGGCTCGAACTCACGGACCGCGAGATCGTGACCTGGCTGAAGTCGGACGCTTAACCGACTGCGCCACCCAGGCACCCCATAAAACCAAAATCAAACCAAAACAAAACCCTCTCACTCAGTTTTCCAATATCACAGGCCACCCTATAGGACACACTAGGTTCTTATTCTTCCACATGCTGTCCTGAGCCTCACTGCTGCCATTCTTTATGCTGATCACTTTGATCCAATTAAAGAACGTCTTCATTTAGTTTATGCCTTATCATACTTCTCATCACACCTTTCTTCTCCAGTTATTCCTTCCTCCTCTTAACAACCCTATTATACTGGATCTACCAAACCACTCTTGCTCCCGAACTGAACTCAAATTTCATCTCCTTTGGGAGCCACCACTCATTTCAAGTGTTCCCCTACTTTAACCACAACAGATTAATCACATGTAGGAGGTATAAATGGAAGGTGAAGGAAACCAGGTACGTTCCATGTACCTCTGTCAGAATCTCCGCTTCTGTATATTTAAGGCATTTAATTAAGGAAGACAGTGTATATAAATCAAAAGTCTTTTACACACATTTACTCTTTTCACTTCTAAAAAGAGCTGGCTTTTCTAATTGCCTGCACATCCTCAAGGCCACATCACAGTTACGGGAAGAGAAGGCCAAGCCCCACCGTGAGGAGGTAGGGCTCTGCGTCATCCAGGTGACTCTCCAGGAAGCGCAGCATCTTCTGCTGGAAGGTCTCATAGGAAAAGTTCTGGATAACAGGGTGGGCCAAGTTCTTCTCACGGATAATGTTCAGGAGATCATTTCTCAGCTTCTACACAAAGGACCGATATTTGCAACATAAGAAAGGAGAACTCTAGTAAAAATTCAGTGATGGTGAGTTGAGACAACACTATCGACTTTCAAATGCTGTCAATGGCCATCAGTGTTCATATATAGGAAGGGGAGCCTACCACAAAGAACAGGGCAATAAATTATGGATCAGCCATAATGGGTTAGTATGTAGCTATAAAAAAATACGAAGAACTTAGGATCTAAAGTACCTTTACACATTTACATAAAGATTTTTAAACTTAAGGAAAAAAAGAATGAAGAAGCTCCTTATGTGCTAATATAGAATGACCTTCAAAATATATTAAGTGAAAAAAGCAATTTACAAAATGCTCAAATTAGTGTGTAGAATATGCTCACAGGTATATATGGGAAGAGCAGGAAGAATGGATATATGTATCTCTGTATACACACACATAGGCTTGTTTGCTTGCATATGCATAGGCTAGACTATCTCTGAAAGGATAAAAGAAAAAAAAAAAACACTGGTTGTCTATGAGGAGATGAATGAGGTGGCTAAGTCAAGAGATAAGAGAATTTTCACTAAGCTCTTTTGTTGTACTTTTTGAATTTTATTATGTACATGTATTACCTTTTCAAAAACTAAAATTTAGATTTACAAAGGAAAGAAAAAAAAAAAGAGCAGGGCACCAACAGAGCTTTTGACACCAGAAAATAGAGGAGTTAAGTCCTCACCAAGGCTGGTTCTCAAGTCTCCAGAATCAGCATTTATGTAAATAAAGTTAGGAGTGTTACCCGAAGTTGATAGCTTAATGCCTGGTGCTGATCACTTAAATAAAGTTCTGCCACAAACCAGACAGAAATGGGCAAGAAAATAATTTAGGTAAATTTGTACAATACAAAATAAATTTTGAAAAGTCAATCTCACAATGTTTTTATCCCGTATATAAAAGACAACATGCTAAGGATGCCAAATATTTAAATTACATTCCTGACAAAGAACCCTTTCCCTGTTTCCCCACAAAAAACAATGAGATGGATTTAAGTCAGGGAAGCAAAAGTATATCAAATTTACCTGAGTTGTGGGGTCCTTGGACATATGTTTTTTCAAAATTTTTGAAGCCTTTTCAAATTCTTTGTTTTTGATACAAATAATGACAGCCTACAAAAGGGGGAAAAAAACCTTTTTTTTTTAACTGTTGTAATAATGACAGGAGTAATCAGAAAATCAGGTACTAAAATAAACTACTAAAAAGTAAAAGTGAGCCTTATTTACCCAAGAAATTTTTCACAATCTATCAAATTCCTGTACTTAAAAACTAACAGTCACTGCTCAGGCATTATGAACAACTGTAAGCACTCTTCTTTCATTGTGTAGGGTAGTAGATTTTCAACATTACACTGGATTTTTAAAAAATAGCTGATAAAGCAAAATCTGATCCTCTGGATTACAGACCATTTACCCAAATTGAATAGGGCCTCCCAAGGAAAAGCAAAATGGACAGGAGTCATTCCAGGTCCCCAGAACAATTGGATCTGTTCTTTTTGGACGCAAAGCTTTGATATAATGATGGGGACAGAGTGGGGATGATAGACTGTTGGGGGGGGGAAAGCCATTTGCTGACCATAGGGTTCGGCTCTCCATTCAGGAAAGGCCTGAGGCCATTTCTGTAGGAGAACCAACACAGCCTCTGACTACCGTAAAACCCCAGCTGGCAACTCCAGTTAAAAGTGTACAGGAAATTACTGAGATGAACAAATCCAATGCATCCACATGTAACACACAAAAGGGGCAAAATTCCCGGCAGAATGAAAAAGTCTCATCAGCTACAGAGAAAAAGAAGAGTCCTTTCATAAAGAAACCCCAAGAAAAGATATGCAGAGGTAAAATGACAGTGATCAAAAATTTTTAGGGATTTTTTTTTTAGATTTTATTTTTTAAGTAATCTTTTTTTTTTTTTTAATTTTTTTTTTTTTTCCAACGTTTTTTATTTATTTTGGGACAGAGAGAGACAGAGCATGAACGGGGGAGGGGCAGAGAGAGAGGGAGACACAGAATCGGAAACAGGCTCCAGGCTCCGAGCCATCAGCCCAGAGCCTGACGCGGGGCTCGAACTCACGGACTGCGAGATCGTGACCTGGCTGAAGTCGGATGCTTAACCGACTGCGCCACCCAGGCGCCCCTAAGTAATCTTTACACCCAATGTGGGCTCAAATTCACAACCCCGAGATCAAAAGTCACATGCTCCACTGACTGAGCCAGCCAGGCACCCCAAGGGATATTTAAAAAATATATGTGTACATTTTTTTTTTTTAATTAGAAAAGCCAGGGGAAAGTTGGGAGCATTTGGAGTTATCTTACAGAATAAAGTAGCTACTCTAAATCCTGTGTCAAAGAGAGGTATAAAAAACATATCACACACACACACACACACACACACACACACACACACACGGTAAGGAAAACTCGTCTACAGATATTTTCAATCTTCATTTCAGAGAAAAACTGAAGGAGATACAGATGAAGAGAAGGAGGAATAGCAAGGGGATTTCAGTATTAATCTCTGGTGATTCTGTCCTCAGCATACAAAGGAAACTGTATACATATACATATACTATATACATACAAATTCAAATGCTCTTGAATAGCAGGCACAACCATATATAAATTCTTGCTGCCCAAGGAAGGTACAAAGTAGGTCTTTTCATTTTAGTCATGACCACATTTGCTTTTACAACATTTTCCGCAGAATAACTATACTCATACTGAACTTTCTTGAAGAATTCAAAGGTTTTACTTTGTATAAAATCATTTAGATCCCATCATGTTTTTAAATTTTATTTAACATGCATATGGTAAAATGAACTTTTTGGGGGGTGTAGTGTTCTTAATTTAAAAACACCTACTGAATCCTGTAACGACCACAGTGGACACAAAAACCATGGATCCAAACACCTCCCTTGTGCTACTTTTCTAGTCACCCCTCCCCATCCCTGACCCCTGGCAACCAATGATCTTCTCAGTTTCATCTTTTCAAGAATGTCATAAATGGGTCGGGGGTGGGCTAGATGGGTGATGGGTATTAAAATGGGCACTCGTGATGAGCACTGGATGTTGTATGTAAGTGATGAATCAATGAATTCTACTGAAACCAATATTGTCTGGTATGTTAACTAAAATTTAATTTAAAAAAAAAGGTCATATAAATCGACTCATACAGTATGTGGCACTTATTTTTTAGAGGCTGTAGCCCTGAGACTGGCTTCTTTCCCTCTGTATAAATGCCTGAGATCCATCTATGTTGTTATAACATCTATATAGTTTTTTTCTTTCTTATGGCTGAGTAGTATTCCATTGTATGAATTTATTGTAGTCCTCCCTCCCCTTTCCTCTACATACTTACCTATGATAAGGTCTAATTTATAAATTAGGCACAGTAAGAGATTAACAACAATAAATGAGAACTGTAACAATATACTATAGTAAAAGTTATGTGAATGTGGTCTCTCAAAATATCTTATTGTACTGTATTCACCCTTCTTGTGATGTGAAATGGTAAGATGCCTATGTGAGGACATGAAATGAGGTGAATGATGTAAGTATCAAGACTTAGCCGTAGGCTACTACTGGCCTTCTGCCTTTTGACTATGTCAGGAGGATCATCTGCTTCCCAACCACAGTTGCCTGTGGGTAACGGAACTGCAGAAAGTGAAACTATGGATGCGGGTGGGGGGGGCTACTGTACTACATTTTGTTTATCCATTCATCCGCTGAAGGATATATGGGTTGTCTGCAAATTTTGGTGATTATGAATAGATGCTAAAACCTTCATGTACAAGTTTTGGGGTAAACATAACATTTCTCTAAAGTAAATAACCACAAGTGGGATTGCTGGGTCATACAGAAAATGTATGTTTAACTTTATATGAGAAATGGCTAAACTGTTTTCCTGAGTGGGTATACCATTCTGCACTCCCGTTGGCAATGTGTGAGAGTTCCAGTTGCTCCACATCATTAGTGTATTTTTTGAAGTTGAGCTATTCTAATAGTATGTCCTGTATTCACTCATTTTAATTGGTATTTCTCTATTGACTAAATGATGTTGAACATCTTTTCATGTGTTTATGTGCCATTTGTACATTCTCTTTGAGGAGACTTTTGCCCATTTTTTAAATGGTGCTTTTTTTTTTTTTGAGGCTTCTTTATATATTTTGAACACATGTCCTTTGTCAGATAGTGATTTGTAAATATTCCAGTCTATGGCTTGTCTTCATTCTCTTAAGTGTTTTGCTCGGAAAAAAAGTTTTAAATTCTTGTTAAGTCCAATTTACCAGTATTTCCTCTTATCAAAATTTCCTCTTAGCCCTGTGTCGGGCTCTGCACTTACAGCACAGAGCCTGCTTGGGATTCTCTTTCATTCTCTCTCTCTACCCCTCCCCCACTTGCACGGGTGCTCTCTCAAAATAAAGTTAAAAAAAAATTTTTTTTAATGTTTATTTATTTTGAGAGACAGAGTGCGAATAGGGGAGGGGCAGAGAGAGAGGGAGACACAAGAATCCCAAGCAGGCTCCAGGCTCCGAGCTGTCAGCACAGAGCCCAATGTGGGGCTCGAACCCACGAACCATGAGATTATGACCTGAGCTGAAGTCAGACACTTAACCAGCTGAGCCACCCAGGTGCCCCGAAATAAATATAGTTAAAAAAAAATTCCTCTTATGTATCATGCTCAGTGTCATAGCTAAGAATTTTTGTCTGAGTCCAGGACATAAAGATTTTCTTTCATGTTCTCCTCTAAGTTTTACAGCTTTACATTTTGCATTTATTTTAATTTTTTTATTTTGAGAGAGAGAGTGTATGCACATGAGTGGGGGAGAGGGGCAGAGGTTGAGAGTGAGAGAATCTTAAATAGGCTCTGCGCTCAGCACAGCTGGGCTCAATCCCAGGACCCGGGGATCCTGACCTGAGCTGAAATCAAGAGTTGGTTGCTCAACTGACTGAACTACCCAGGTACCTACATTTTACATTTAGATTATTTTGAATTAATTTTTGTAAGTTGTAGGTCAAGGTTCACTTTTTGCATGTGGACATCCAGCTGTTTCGTATCATTTGTTGAAGACTAGCCTTTTCCGTTGAATACCTTTTCCATTGCATTGCTTTCAAATTTTTGTCAAAAATGAAGGTCATATTTGTGTAGGCCTATTTCTGGACTCTTGTTCCATTAACCTATGTTTATAGTCCTGAGCAGCTTTATAGTAAGTCTTAAAATTGTGTAGTGAGTCCTCCACTTTGTTCTTCTTTTACAAAATTGTTTTGGTTATTTAGTACTATAGTCATTGGGGTCTTCATTCCATTGCCTGGAGAGAACTGACCTCTTAACTATATTGTCTTCCAGTCCATGAACGTGGTGTGCCTTTCTATGTATTAGGTCTTGATTTCTCTCATTAGCATTTTGTGTTTTTCCACATAAAGATCCTACCCATGTTTTACTAGACATATACTTAAGTATTTATTTTTCTTCTTTTTGGGAGCTATTATAAATGGCACTGTTTTGATAATTTCAAGTCATTCACTGCTAATATATACTGGACATATGAATAATTTTTGAATGTTGATTTTATATCCTCCAATCTTGCTATACTTACTTACAGACTTTTTAGTATATTGTATGGGATTTTCCATATAGACAGTCATACCATCTGCAAATAGGGACAGTTTTTTTCCTTCCTTTCCAGTCTGTTGTCTTTTATTTCTTTTTCTTGACTTACTGCACTGACTAGGTCTTCCAGTATAACATGGAATGGAAACAGTGAGAATGGACATCCTTGCCTTGTTTTAGATTATAAGCACAAAGCATTCTATCCTCCACCATCTAGGATGATGTTAGCTATAGGTTTTCCGTAGATGTCTTTTATCAGGTTGAGAAAGTTCTATTCCTAGTTTGCTGAGTGTTCTTATCAGGAACTAATGAATTTTGTTAAATGCCTTTTCTGCATCAATTGAAAGATCATATGTTTTATTCTTCTTTAGACTAATAGAGTGGAGTACACTGATTGATTTTCAAGTTTCAAACCAGCCTTGCATTCCTGGGGTTTAGTTTCCCCACTGTGCTATACACTGCATCTGCATCCACAGCAAGCAGCAGGATAGACAGTAAAGAAGCAGTGGAATTTGCTCTGCATTCTAGGGATTACAGCTCCACTGCTAAAAGAGAAAGGGTTCTCTTCCTTCAGTTTTAGGTGCCAGCCCTGCTGCCAGTGTCATCACTGGGCCACTGCTGCCACCAGTGCAGTATTGCCTGGGTGCTGGGGCAGGAGAGAAGGGAGGAAAAAAAAGCCTGGGATTTTTCCCACCCTCCCTGACCCTCAGGAGATCTCTTTCTTGCTCCTCAGGCCAGAGATTGGAGTTCTTTCTCTTCCCACCTAGAGTGCACTTCTAGGTTTCGGGAGCCTTCAAGTCCAGGCTAGGTGGTAACAGAGAAGGAAAAAGTGGTCAGCTACTCATCACCAGTTGGTGGACCTTCAAATTCTCGTCTTCTTCCCCACCTGCTTACTATCATTTACATTTTTGAATTGTCAAATAGGTGCTCCACACAATCTGTCCAGGACTTAGACTTGCATTAAGTAAGACAGAAGAGAATATGGTTACTCTGTCTTTTCCAGAATTAGAACCAGGTCCTAATATATTTACTTTGTAAAATAAGAAAGGAAATGTGAATGCTTTCAAAATCTAAATTAAAAGTCTGCCTCCAACATTTGTGCTATGAACTTATCTTTTAAATCTATTTTTAATTTCCTGGAAAGTTTTTTGTTTGTTTTAAAGAAATGAACTCTTGCTTTTTCACTTGAAAGTTTTCAGAAAGCAGTATAATTTCTTTGCTTATGTATATATCTCTAAGGTTCTTAGGGTGTAAGCAATAGCAATGGTCTCTGGCTAACTTAAATAAAAAGGAAATTCCAAGCACAGATTTTCTATACAGGCAAGATGAGTTTATATTGGGCAACAGCTGGGGGGGGGGGAGGGGCAGTAAATCGCAGAAGGCACATAGAAAGAGAAAACCAAAACTCACAGAAGGGAAGAAAGGCTAAAGAAAAAAACTCAGAAAGAAACCAGGCTGTTGTGGGAAACAGGAATACTCAAAAAGCTCTGACAAAGCTTTTTATTTCAAAAATTAAGGTACTTAAAGAGTGTGTTTTATGCACCCAGCCCCCCCCCCAAATTGGGTAAGGCCTCAAAAAGTGCTGTTACCAAAGGTGCAGGGGAGAATGATACACAGCAAAAAGCAACAAATAAATGCTTTCCCAATAATATACCATACATGTTACTCTCTGCTGTTCTCCACAGAAACCTGAGGAATCTTTCAGTTATGAAGAGAAAACCAATTTAGCCTCAATACTATTAACAGCTTACAGAAGCAGTTCTCAAACTTTTTAGTCTCAGGATTCCTTTATACGTTTTGTGGTTTTAATCTTTATTTATTTTGAGAGAGAGACAGAGTGTGAGCAGGGGAGGAGCCAAGAGAGAGGGAGACAGAATCCGAAGCAGACTCCAGGCCCTGAGCTGTCATCACAGAGCCTGACGCAGGGCTTGAACTCACAAACCGTGAGATCATGGCCTGAACCAAAGTCGGACATTTAACCGACTGAGCCACCCAGGCGCCCCAGGATTCCTTTATACTTTTAAATGTTAATGAGGACCCCAAAGAACTTGTTTTTGTGGGTTATAGAAATATATTAGAAATATATTACAAATATAAAACAAAAATTTTTAATATTTATTAATTCATTAAAAACAACAAACTCATTGCAGGTTAATATAAATATCTTTATGAAAAATTACTGTATTTTCTAAGATAAAAGTCTAATGAGAAAGCTGGCCTTGTTTTACATTTTGGCAAATCTCCTTAATATCTGGCTTAATAGAAGAAAGTTGGATTCTCATATCTGCTTCTGCATTCATATTGATGTGATGTGTTGTTTTGGTTAAAATATACTAAAAAACTCCATCCTCACATAGATATGAAGTTGGAAAAGCGAGGAGTATTTTTAACAGACCTTTGAGAAAATTGTGGATATTCTTCTTTGATTCTACACCAAACTTGGGCAAGTGAACCTTTCATCATCTGTTACATTAAAATCTGTTAGTCTATCTTGCATTTTAAATGGATCTTTTACCCATGAATGATTTTATAATATATTGCATTGGCCATTTGGAAAATATTTATTTACTGAATTATGTAGATCTTCCAAATGTTGACACATTCATTAAAAATACCTTGAAAATAACCGATATTAATAATCACCATCAATCTTATCAGAAAAATCTAAGAATTGGGAAACTGTCAGGCACATCAATACCAGTTTTCCAGAATTTTAATTTTTACTTGAAAGCATCAGTTTTTATCAATGGCAACAAATACTATCAGTGTTTTCTCTGAAGTGACAAATTCCCTTTGCTCTTTTACAAGAAAATGACTGCCAAATGCCCACACCTAAAGAGCCAAAATGTGTCAGTTCTTTTCAGTTAAAAAAAAGAAAGGTGTTCGTTCCATTAAAAAAGTGCTAGATCAGCATGCAACTCAAACAGTCACACAAGTGATTTCCTGAAGCCAACCATCAAGTTTTGGTATATGGCAGAAATGCTTCGAGCAAACTTCCTACTTTGTCACGCAAAATACTGAAAAGATCTTTGCTCAAGGGTCTAGATTTAATAAAATTAATAATTTTAGTGCTTTATCAGTGATCTTCTAAATTGAAACTGGCTTTTATTTGTTATTTAAACTGCAAGAATGTGGCAATGAAGACTCCAATGGCTACTCTACAGGTTACCACCACCTTAGTCATGCCAAGATACCAGCAATTTTACCCATCACTGCTTTTACACCATTAGTGCAGTCAATGCACAGAAAGTCAACTAATGTTTTGGCATTGTTTATGAAAATAGTTTTTTGATTCCTGAAGGGGTACCAAAGACCTGTAGAAATGCCTACATCATACAATGAAAAGTTCTAACTTAACAAATAACCTATTTGTAAACTTGAACAAAAATTTAATAGACATTTAAATGAATGTTGTGAAACTTTACAAAAAGCTGAAAATGCATCAAAAAGCTTCAGTGAGCCTAGGTACTCCATGGCATTTTCCCAAAGGTGACCATTAACAGATTCTAGGAATCTAAATGAAAAATTTTTAATAAGAAATTAGGAGGCAAGTGATACAGTATCACTGAATAAGAGTTCAAGGTAATTGTGGTAGCCAGCCTCTAAAATGCCCTGCAGTGATCCCCACACCCTGCACAGTCCCATTACACACTAATCCATAGTTGGTCTGGTCTGTGTGACCAACAGCATATGGCACAAGTGATGATACTTGTGAAATTAGGTTATAAAAGACTGCAGCTTGTGTCTTGGGCTCTTGTTCTCCTGGATCACTTGCTCTAAAGGAAGCAAGCCATCACACCGTAAACAGCCCTGCAGAGAGGCGAGAAGCTGAAGTCTCTACCTAACAACCAGCAAGGAAGTGAGTCCTGCTAACAACCAACCACGTGAGTGAGCATGAGAATAGATCCTTCAACCCCAGATGAGTCTTGAGATGATTGCAATCCTAGTGGACAGCCTGACTATAATCTCATGAGAGACCTCAAGCCAAAAGCACTCAGCTGAACCACTATCAGATTCCTGACTCTTGGAAAATGAGAGATCATATTAACTGTTTTAAGCTGCTAAATTTTGCGGTATTTGGTCCACAGCAATAACAGTTTAATACAGTGAGTATAACAAGAAATCTGGTACCTGATGGAAAATGGAAAAGAACAAGGTCAACATAAGAGTATGGTTGACAGTTTTAAGGTCATTTGCATTTCGCTAATAGATTTTTCCTAAGGAAGCCCCCAAATGTGATCTATAAACTTAAAAAAAAAAAAAATAAAACAACAAATATGCAGATGAAACCCACAAATACTCTTCCAGAAGAAGGGATAGAAATAAATCTATGTAGCTCTTGTGTTTTAAAGGAATTGCACTTCTGAATCTGCTACCTAACTTAACAGGAATTACATGAATTATTTTGAACTGGTACCATTTCTTCCTTTTTTTTTTTTTTTTAAAGATTTTATTTTTAAGTAATCTCTATACCCAACATGGGGCTTGAACTCACAACCCTGAGATCAAAAGTCTCATGCTCTACTGACTGAGCCAGCCAGGCACGCAATGGTGTACCATTTCTTCCCATTCAAAAGATCTTTAGCTATTCTGAAAGTAGGCAGAGATTTCTCCTCCTTTGCTAATATGTCTTCTCTGACATTGTCCCTCCATCACAAACTTGACTTACCTATACTAAAAATCTATTCTTGGAATTATTCCTCTTTGGAATTTGGATTCTCTGAGCATTCTCTCCAAAACCAAAAGTAGCTCCTTAATTGAATAAATATCTGTACCTCACACACACTAGTTGTCTTTTTTAACAGGGTACCTAAGTACCCAGCACACAGCCAAAGGACAGAAAGTCTTCCTTGCTTAAGCAAAGTTTTATCTCCACACCCCTACCTGAGATCCTATGTTTTAAGGATCCTTTTCTTAACAGTTTCCTTACTTTCCACCACCAAGGCAATGCTCAGCTGTTAATTCTTCACTCCCCACCTCCACATCTGCTTCCACCACCACCACCACCCCCCCCCCCCCCCCCGCCCGCAGCCTTGGTTTTTTTCTGACTGGTTTCCACTGCCTGTTGTGTTTTAAGTAAGTTCTACTATCTGAAGCTAGCTGAGCCATGACACACACACTCATATTCCTAGATACCCCAGTAGCTTTTTCCTTGTTAAGAACACTGGCTATGCCAGCCTTCTACCATTACTGGTTTTCTAACTGGCTGATTATCCCAGCACCTTTGATTCTGTTTGTTCAAAGGCAATGTTCCTCTTCAAAGTCAGTCCCACATTTCTCAAGGCCCCAGTTATCCTCTTTGGTTTATTATAAACAAGGATGACCAAATCCTAGGCCTGTTACTTCTAGCCCTTTCACGATGCTCCTGAATGGTGTAATAACCTCCAAAATGTCAGTCTTCAATGCCAACCCATTTCCTTTGTATTGCCTCTTCTGCCAAGGCCACAAGGAAAGCAACCAAAATTACAAAAGCAGCGTACCTGCCATTAACACTTTCCAAGCCTGACCTGGGAAGGGGTCACCTGAAGAGATATAACATCTGTGTGTGTCTACATTTCAATATGTTCACTTGCTCTCTCCATCGTCACACAGAAAAGATAAGCATTGGTATGCTCAAAGACATCTGATTTTTGTCAAAAGAAAAAAAGAAATAAATACAGAGCCTTACAGCTTCCTTGACCAGTTTTCTACTGGATTCCACCACTGCCTCTGTCAGTGTAAATTCCGTTTTAATCATCTCCAGCACATTGATAGCTGATTCCAGTGGTGTGAGCTCAGCCTCCATATCAAAGGAACAGTCTAGGACAAAGAGCACAGTTTTCGCTTTAAGAGATTTTATAAGAAGCAGAAACAACATGTCCAAAATACATGTTTATCTGAAAAGACACATGTAAATATGGTAACATTTGCATTTAACTTGCTAACAGATTGGCTACAAGCTTACAAACATATTAAGAGTTCAAATTCAAGCCAATGAATTTGAAGTGACTATTTTTTAATTTTCAAGACAGGTAAAAATTTATTTTTTAACCCATGTATTTGCATCTCAAATTTCAGGGTACACACATCCTCCTCAGATACAAGCGACCAGAAACTGGAAACAGTTTTGCTAACAGCTCTCAAGTTCAATTAAAAAAAAAAAAGTGCTTATACTCTGGAAAACATTCTACCGGGAAAAATTTGGCCATCTTAACATAACTCATTAGATCGCAGCAAAGTTGGGGCAAGCAAGAAACAGGTGGGAGGAAATAAAAAATAGAAAAGCAGACAAGAGAATCTTAACTGGAGAAAACTAAACCCAGGGAATAGACTCATTTTAGAAGGAAAAAGATCACCGTGATCGAGACATAGTAGTGCACCTTCACCCCGAATCCTTCAGTTCTGGACATAAGTTGGAAAACAACAACGTAACCCTAAATTAGTATGCCCTGAGAACACAAAAATTGCCATACCTAAATTTTCCCCTTCTTCGATGCGCGACAGGCACTGCATAACCCGCAGCAGCCGAGAAACGGTATGCTCCTTCCCCAAGGGCCTGACAAGCAGAGCTAGGAAAGAAGACATCGTTGGCTCGGCGACCCCCAGCCCCGACACCCGGGCCCCACAAATCCCCTTCCCCGGCCAGCCTCCTTCCCTAGGTCCGGCCCTCACCCTGCATGATGTCCCGGATCTGCCTGAAGTCCCCGTACCGGCTACCCCGAAAGGCCCGCAGCGCCTCGTGGAAGTAGAACTTGAGCACCCAGCGGTTGACCGCCTCCTCCAGCCGTGCCTCCCCCGCGCCCCGCTCCGCGGCGCCCCCCAGCCCCGGCTCCTGGCGCCCCCGCCGAGCGCGCCCGCTGCTGCGGGACGCCCGCCGGCCTGCCGCCCGCCCGCTGCCGTCGCTGCTCCCGCCTCCTCCCGCCATCGCGTCCGATCGCCGCGCGCCCTCCCCGCCTTCCCGGCCGGGCCGCTTCTTCGACTGTGACGCCTCCGGGTCACGCACAACGCCCGGGCCGGAAGCGGGGCTTGCCGTCCCGGCTCCCGCGGCCATGACACGGACTGCGTTCCTAGCCGCCCGCGGGCTTCTGGGAGGGAAAAGACTATGGATCGCTAACTCCCTCTCGGACCCCGTAGTTCCCAGTATACAGGCCGCAATGACTGATGGGGCTTGGAGTCCAAGCCGTCCAGTAGGGTAAACCAACGCAGTTTGCGGTCAAGTATCAACTTTGCTCCTAAATGATGGAATACTATAAGATACTGGGACTGCGTATAAGATACTGAAAGATAAATACGTGCAGCTTATTTAGCACTTAAAATTGTGAAGTGTAGCACACACTATGGAAATTTTATTAAATAGATTTACATTTTTTAACAATTTAAAGCAAAGGCCAGTGTAAACCCAATCGAGGTCAAGAATATGACCGGCACCCCAGAAACCTCTCGACATATAAGACATAATTTTTCTTAATTACAAAAATAGTACCTGCTGTGGAACAATTAAAAAAAAAATAAGCAAAGGGATTAACATTTATTTTTTTTTTAACATTTATTTATTATTGAGAGAGAGGGAGAGACAGAGGATGAGCATGGGAGGGGCAGAGAGAGAGGGAGACACAGAATCCGAAGCAGGCTCTAGGCTCTGAGCTGTCAGCACAGAGCCCGACGCGGGGCTCGAACTCACAGACCGCGAGATCATGACCTGAGCTGAAGTCGGACGCTTAACCGACTGAGCCACCCAGGCGCCCCAAAGGATTAACATTTAAATCACCCATAATCTCACAGGCAAGAATAAACTGACATGCAGTTTAGGTTTATGGCCTATGTCCAATGTCTTTTGCATACCGTGTGTGTGTGTGTGTGTGTGTGTGTGTGTGTGTGTATTTACTAAAAATGGCATTATACTATATATATTTTATATAACCTTCATTTTTCATTTAATGCATAATCAACATCTTTCCATGCCATTACATTTTTTTCCCCTACAGCATCTTTAGCAGCTACTAATCTTTAGCATTCTAATATATGGGTGAACCAAAGTTTTCTTTATTTAAGCCCCTACTGTAAGATGTTTAGGAAATTTCAAATTTTTCTAATTTTAGACAGTCTCAATATTAGAAACATACTTTTAACGGTATAGTTGCACAAATTTATAATTATTTCATTAAGATCATGTCCTTAAAGTAGAATTAGTGAGTTGAAGGATACACAGTAGAACACATATCCAAATATTTCACTTAATACTCTTTGACAGTTCCCTTTTGTTTTTGAACAAGTTGCAGACGCCTTAACTTTACATTTAAAGCCTGAAGAGATTGCCTATTTGCCAACCTCATTTTGAGCTCACGTTTGTAAAACTTCTTTTTATTTTTTTAAGTGTTTGTTTACTTTTGGGAGAGAGAGAGAGAGAGAGAGAGAGAGAGAGAGAGAGAGAGAGTGAGAGGGGAAGAGGCAGAGAGAGAGGGAGACACAGAATCTGAAGCAGGCTCCAGGCTCCGAACTGTCAGCACAGAGCCTGAGGTGGGACTTGAACCCACGAACCACAAGATCATGACCTGAAACAAAGTCAAATGCTTAATCTACTGAGCCACCCAGGCGCTCCACGTATGTGCAACTTGTTACATTTCCTTATCACCTGCTACTCAGTCGCCCTGGAACCTTCATCTTGTCTATTCTAGCCTAACTAAGTCCTTCTTGTCAGTCAAGCCTCATTTAAGAGAATTTCAACCTTTCTTGGCTTTTGGGGCAGGGTTAAATCGCCCTGCTGCTTCCTCCTTAGCAGCTCATATATCATCCTTCCTGAAATACATTGTTTAGAGTTAGTTTCTTGTTCACTCTACATCCTGGAACCTAGCCCAGAGCCTGACACATTTCTTGAGGTTGGATCGAATTGACTAGGCACATGAGGAAGGCTTTTGATACACACTGAAAGACCATACCACCAGCAAATTATATTTATTGAAATGTAATTTCATGCCCACCAGCAAACTATATTTACCGAAACAGAGACATTCTTAGGACAAACTCGCAGTTCTTATGTGTTTGTGTTGTGATTTTCTAGATACAGAACAGCTGACTACGTAATTTTATGACTGCACAGGATACTTTCCCTGAGTTCTTCTCTCCCTTTTTGTCCTTGTAGATTGGCCTGGGGAGGACTTAAAAAAAATCATGGTCATTCTCTCCTTCTCCAGGTTCTCTTCTTGTCCAACTCCAGTTCCAAATCCACTTGCAACCCTCACCTTGCTGGACACATTCCTGAACCTTACTTTTTTTTTTTTTTTTCTGTGATGGGCTTGCCAATAGACCTTGGAGAGTCCATTCCCCATTTCTTCATTGGAAACATCATTATCCCTATCTTCCACAGCCAGGGGAATGAATGGGTAAGGAGTATTTCCAAAGAACTAAGTGGGCCTGGAGTCAATGTAGGAAGGAAGTGGGGACATAGGATGTGAGTCACCAATAGCTCTCTTTGATGCTCTTGGAATCTACCAACCAGTACCCATACCAAATAGAGAAATACCAGTTGTAGTGAGTGGTGTGCCCCCTCCCTGAGAGGCCTAGCAACTGGTTGAGCTTCAAAGCCTCTTCTACCTGACCCTTTGGGTTAGTGCCAGCAAAGACCCAGTTTGGGACCACTGAAGAATAACTCAGGTGGGCAAGTGGCAGCATCATTGAGGTTGAGAAATCACATGCTAGACCCTTGAATTAGTTAGACATAGACCTGAATCTGTATAGTATCCTGGTCTTTCCAAGTTTCTGTGTTGTGGACATTCCAGAATAGGAAGAGGCCTCTAAGTGTGACAGATCTTTGGTGATTTGGGCTACTTTGCCATCCCAGCCTGCCTGCCTTAACCAGGAGCCAATTTACCTATCTCACATTCTGACTCTTCTGCTTGTTAGTCACATAAGCTTGGGCAAATTACTTAACCACCTATCTACCTCTGTTACATTATCTGTGAGGCACAAACAATAGACGTGCCTCATGGGGTTGTATGAAAATTAAGTGAATTACTATTTCCAGTGCCCTTCACAGAGGGCTTGGCTCATTATTTGGGCTCAGTAAGCATAAAATATTTTTATTAACGCATCCAGTATTTTCCTGAAAAGTCTTTCCTCCTCTTCTCTACCAAAATTCTCATTTTTCCTTTCCTTTTTTTTTTAAATTAAGCTATAACTTACATAAAATGTGTAAACATTAAGTGTAAAGCTTGTTTAGTTTTCTCTTCATTTTTCAAAGTCACACCATCATATGGTTGTCTCTACTCACCACAAATATTCAACTCTTATTTAAGGATTCTGCTTTGAGGAGCTTCAGTGCTTCCTGCCCTCCCTCTGGGCACCAGCAGGAGGCAGTGTGGTATAGGGGAAAAGCTACAGTCAGCAAGTTAATGATCAACAGGCTTCTCCTGGCCTAATAATTTACTGGCTTGAGTAAGAACTTAACCTCTAGTAGTCTTGTTTCTCTCCATCTGCTAAAGAGGACAGATTGCCAAATGGACACTTCACACGATTGTAGTGAAGATGAAATCAGGTAAAGCCTGTAAAACAATGCCTGATACATGTCAATTAAATTGGCAAGGTTAAAAAAAAAATAATACCCAGTGTCAGGGAGGGTGCTGTGAAACACGTACTTTTGGCCAGTGCTGGTGAAACTGTAAATCTATAAAAACTTTCCAAAGAGCAATTCAGGGAAACCAAACCAAACCAAAACAAAAAACAAAAACAAACAAACAAACAACAACAAATAGCAGAAGCCATAAAACTTCCATTGTTTACAAATTCATTCTGTGGAAATAATTGTAAAAGTGCACTAAGATTTGAGTGCAAGCATTTTCATCTCAGCATTACTGATAGTGTACAAAAAATTAGAACTAGAAAGATCTAAAAATAAGGTTATTAAGTAACTCCTGGTGTGTTCATAGTAAGAAATTTTCTCTGTGATAAAAATTATGTCCCCCCATGAAAAACAAGAAAATAAATAAATATGTACCCAAAGATGATTTCATGCTCAAGATATAATAAGAAGAGAAAAATAATTGAAACATATAATGTGACCACAAATTTATGTCAGTTACAATCATGTACACTTTTTTTGTTAACATTTACTATTTACCATGTATTATGCTAGGGTAAATAAATGCTGTTATTTCATTTAATCTTCATCAAAATCCTACAAAAAAAATGGTATTATTACGCCAGTTTTACAGATGGATAAACTGAGGCTCCATGAGGTTGACTTGCCCAAGATGTTATAATGAATTTATGTCTGCCTCCTACTTTTATTTTTTGATTTGATTTGATTTGATTTGATTTGATTTTTGTTGTCTGAGTCCAATTTTAAATCCAGATCTATTTATATTAACCAAGATAGAATGACAAGAGATTTCAAATATTTTCTTCCTTAGACTTTTCTAATTTTTCCTAATTTTCTACAGGAGTAGAGGGAAAAGATCCCCACTAAATGTTATCCTTAATGAAGCCTTAGCATGATGCCTGACTCATGTATGAAGCTCAAGAAAAGCTTCAGAGCCTAATAACTTCCAGTCCAGGACAGGACATTTCCAGTCTTATGTTAGGTAAGATTTTTTAGGTAGTATGCTGTGAGATCATAGAAAAAAAAAAAATAGTCTAGTCCTCCATGGGCATTTGCTCAACATTTATTGAGGCCCTGCTTTGTGAGTTGAAGCTCAGTAGGTTCTAGGGCCACAAATATAGATAAAACACTAATTTTTCCCTGTGAGAGTTCAAGGTCTAGATGGAAGACCGACATGTAAAAATGATACTATATTTTAATTTTGAGCAATGGTAATGTATTCCTTCCATAGCTGCCCACCATCCCCCAAAAGGTAAATAAATATTCCTAAAATGGTTGTTTTAGGTCAAAGTGATAAGAAATAAAATAGGATTGTATGGCACAGTTGAAAGAATCTAGGCTGGTAGTCAGACATAGAATTCCATCTCCAGCACATTCTAAACTGGCCATCTTCAAACTGGAATTATACACATCCCTAAGCATGAAGACTTCTCAAGGGGGATCAACCTTCATGTGTTATCTTTCTTAAAACTGATCTGAGAATACTCCAAAGTCAGAGATCCTGCCAGTTTCTCTGTCCCAATCATCTGTCTCCCACCTTGCAAAAGGTAAGGCATATAATCTACATCCCACTCTGGTGTATATTATGTTGTAAGAAACTAAGTTTGGATACCAATACTGGCATAGTTCAAGACTAATTAACGTCCTGGGGCACCTGGGTGGCTCAGTTGGTTAAGCGTTTGACTTTTGGTTTCAGCTCAGGTCATGATATCATGGTTTGTGAGTTCCAGCCCTGGTTCTGGCTTCACGGTAAGAGCATGGGACCTGCTTAAGATTCTCTCCCTCCCTCTCTCTCTCCCCCTCCCTGTATGTGCACGTGTGCATACTCTCTCTCTCTCTCTCAATAAATAAACTAAAAAAAAAAAAAAAAAAAAAAGACTACTTAAGGTCCCATTAACTACTCCTTCATTCATTTCATTAAGAGATTAACTTTCAGTGGACATAACTTTATGCTGCTTTGATTGATATTATTAGTGTATAACTTATAATGTTAGCTTAAGTCCAAAGAAAATTAATATTTAAACCCTTGTGGTGATAGCATATTTTTAAAGACTTTAAAATCTAAAAAAAGAAAAAATGTAAATACATGGTCATATGTTGTTGCAGAGAAATAGATGATAAATAAGGGACTTTCAAACATAAAAACATGTTACATTAGAGTAATATATGGTGGGAGACATGGATTTCAAGGATAAAAAGAATGATTTAAAATGAATGACTAGTCAAGAAGGGCTTGTCCATATTTTTAAATTTTCAAATGGATGATGGTGAATATCAAATCAGTATGGTACTTATATTTCATTGGATGTATTTATGGCAGTGATATCACAGTTTTATTTTTAAATGTTAAGATCCATAATGTGCCAGAAAGTACATATTTTGCATCTAGTTAGATGTGTGATGAATCACCCCAGAATGTTCCCTGATGCCCTCTTCAAGTCACTCCTCATCCACCAACCACTGTTTGGATTTCAAACATCTTAGTTTCGTCTGCTTCTGAATTTTATATAAACAGAATCATACAGCAGATACCCTTTGTGTCTGACTTCATTTGCATAACAGTGTTTTTGAAATTCATCCATGTCATTCCTTTTTATTGCTGAGTGGTGTTGTATTTTATGAAAATCAACAATTTAGTTAGTCATTTTCCATAGATATTTGGGTTGTTTTCTATTTGGGACAATTAAACATAAGGCTTCTGTAAGCATTGTTGTTCAAGTAATAAGTAAGATGGAGGCTTAAAATTTTTTTAATGTTTATTTTTGAGAGAGAGAGTGCAAGTGGGGGAGGGGCAGAGACAGAGGGGGCCACAGAATCTGAAGCAGGCTCTGGGCTCCGTGGGGCTCAAACTCACGAACCATGAGATCATGACCTGAGCCAAAGTTAGACACTTAACTGAATGAGCCACCCAGGTGCCCCAAGATGGAAACTTTTAGATGTCAACTTTAAAATATGGAAAGAGGGGCGCCTGGGTGGCGCAGTCGGTTAAGCGTCCGACTTCAGCCAGGTCACGATCTCGCAGTCCGTGAGTTCGAGCCCCGCGTCAGGCTCTGCGCTGACAGCTCAGAGCCTGGAGCCTGTTTCGGATTCTGTGTCTCCCTCTCTCTCTGCCCCTCCCCCGTTCATGCTCTGTCTCTCTCTGTCCCAAAAATAAATAAATGTTGAAAAAAAAATTTTTTTTAAATATGGAAAGAGATACACATTGTTAGTCAGTGGTTTCTTTTCTTTTCTTTTTAATTGTGAACTACACTTGACCCTTGAACAGTGCAGAATTTAGAGACACCCCCATACAGTAAAAAATCTGCATGTAACTTTTGACTCCCCCAAAACTTAACTATTGTTGACCAAAAGCCTTACCGATAAACAGTTGATTAACACATATTTTGTATGTTATGTATATCATATACTATATTCTTACAATAAAATAAGCTAGAGAAAAGTAAATGTTATTACGAATATTCTAAGAGTCGGGGCGCCGGGGGGGGGGGGGGCTCAGTCGGTTAAGCGGCCGACTTTGGCTCAGGTCATGATTTCGCGGTCCGTGAGTTCGAGCCCTGCGTCAGGCTCTGTGCTGACAGCTCAGAGCCTGGAACCTGTTTCAGACTCTGTGTCTCCCTCTCTCTGACCCTCCCCTGTTCATGCTCTGTCTCTCTCTGTCTCAAAAATAAATAAACGTTAAAAAATTAAGAAAAAAAAGAATATTCTAAGAGAAAGTGCACATGGCTGGTTCAGTCTGCAGAGCATGTGAATCTTGATCTCAGGGTTATGAGTTCCAGCCCCACATTGGATGTAGAACTCACTAAAAATAAAGAAAAGTATAAGAAAAAATATTAAGTGTATATCCATGTATAAGTGGACCTGTACAATTCACTCAAACCACCCATGTTGTTCAAGGAGCAACTGTATAACATTTGTACAAAAAGGATGCCAAACTGTTTTCCAAAGTAGTTGTACCATTTAACACTGTTGCCTTTGCCTAGTGTTGCAACAAGCTGATGAGCATATGGTTACATTTGTTGCAATTATTTTCTCTTACTCTGTAGTTTATCTAGTATACTCTCTGTAGTATATTTGTGAACCACAATGTGTAACTTTAGTGTAATTGAATCATTCTCTTTATCATTCTTTTCCTTTATCTTGAGCAGTTAGTGGCTTGTTTAATAAATCCTTTCCTATTCAGAAGCCGAGAAAATATTTTCATATATTCTAAAAAGCCATAGATTTTTGTCTTTCACATTTGTCTTTTATCCACCTGGATTTGATGTTGTGTTCCCCATATGGGTATCTAGCTATTACAGCACCATTTAGTAAAAAATCCAGGAGCGCCTGGGCGCTCAGTTGGTTGAGCGTCTGACTCTTGATTTCAGCTCGGGTCATGGTCCCAGGGCTGTGGGATTGAGGCCTTTGTTGGGCTCCTTGCTGAATGTGGAGTCTGCTTAAGATTCTCTCTCTTTCTCCCTCTGACTCTCTCTCTGTCTCTCTCTCTCTCTCTCTCTCTCAAAAAACAAAATAAAACAAAACACCCCTGCTTTCTGTAGTGCCTCCTTTGTTATAAATTAAGTGGCTGTAGATGCATTTCAGACATAAATGTCTGTTTCTAGGGATACACAATTTTTCAAAATTATGTGATGAGATGTGCAAGCAAAAAGGATGTGAAGATCAATCTACTAAACAAGTTGTGTAGCCTTTGTCTGGTTATTTAACTTCTCTGAGCTCGCTACACTGTCGGGAGAATAAAATAGGGTCATACAGTAATGTGGTCAGAAGTTATGATACAGTAAGCCTTGGGTAATAGTAGTAGCAGTTTGTTTTCTGGTGGGTTTTTTTTTCCTTCTGTTGTTATATTTTAACTGCCATGGAGTACATGAAAACAACACCTGCTTGGGGCAGGAACTGCCAGGGAAAGAGCCCAGCGGACGTGACATTTGGGTGGGTCGTGAATGACGGTGGAATCTGTCATCTCTTTTTATGACTGCCATCTGTTGGCTGTCCATGGCGCATTTCCCACATGTGTCGCATCTGCATGATATTTTATCTGGCTTACAAGGGCCCAGGGGGGAAAGGCTGTGCCCCGCCCCACTCCTCGGCTTTTGGCGACCCTCGGTAGCACTTGCCTAAGAAGAGCTAGAAGTTGCGCTGGCTCCATGTTTGTTAGACACACATACGTGTCACTGAGGGCAGGGCTGGGCCTTTAAAAAATTTCTGCCACTGTCGTGCTGCAGGATTCCCAAGTTTCACCCACACATTGCTCCCTCCCCAAACCCCAGCCACCGGCCAACACGTATACCGACAAACTCACCCGTTCACCCCCAGCACCACCACCCATGGCAGTGGCGAAATCCATACCACACCCCCTGTACAATCTTGCGTGTGGTTGAGAGAGCATAGGGTCTTACACACAGTAGGCACTCGATAAGCATCAGGTGAATAACAAATGAGTTACCACATGAAGATTAGGATATAGGAGCACATTCCCATCTGCTGCAGTGTAGCAAGACATGGGTAGATTATGTGGCTATTGCCAGTTCTGAGTGTGCATGGGAATCACGCCGGGGGGCGGGGCATGTTAAATATTCTGTGCCACCCCACTACTGAATTAGAGCAGAAAAGGGATCTGCAGAAAACAGCTATGTTTCATTAATTCTCTGGGAGCTTCTGGTTTTGATGTCAAGTCAGTCATGGGAATGATAGAATTATTAAACATCTGGATCCATTCTTCATCAAAAGTGATAAATTTGGCAGTATCTGTCAAAACTTAAGATTCACATGCCTTTGAACCTGTACTTCCTCCTAGACTTTATCCAATGCACAAAAATATGGGCACAAAGGCATTCAGAACAGTGTTTTTAAACAGAAATTCTTAAAACTAGGAAAGTGTCCATTTACTTACTAAGCAAACTTTGTTGAGTATTATTCTCATTACTGGAGACAGCGGTGAGTAACAACAACAAAATAGTAAATAAATTCCCTGCTCTTAGAGAGATTTACATTTTAGTCTATCAAAAGAAGACTGAATGAATAATTTATGGTACATCCAAGCAATGGACTATTATCTGCCCATAAAAAAGAATGAGGTTGTCAATATACTGCTTTGAAAAGATGTTCAAGGGGCACCTCGGTGGCTCAGGAGGTTGAGCATCTGACTCTTGATTTTGGCTCAGGTCATGATCCCAGTGTTGTGGGATCGAGTCCTGCATTGGGCTCTGTTCTGAGTGTGGAGTCTGTTTATGATTCTCTCTCTTTCTCTGCCCCTCCCCCATGTTCACGGGCATGCTTTTTCTCTCTCTAAAATACAATTTTTTTTAAAAAGTTACTCAAGACAGGAGCACCTGGGAGTGCCTGGCCAGCTCAGTTGGAAGAGCATGTAATTCTTGATCTCTGGGTTGTGAGTTCAAGTCCCACGTTGGGCATAGAGATTACTTTTTAAAAAATATTCAAGATATGTTTCTAAAAAAAAATTAGGAAGCTTTTAAATATCCAAAATAAAGAAAAATAAGCTATAAGACATTGCATGGCATTTTCCTACATATCTATAAAATTATATACATGTGCATGGACATATACAAATATATAAGTAAAAAATTATGGAAAAATGTTCAATAAAATTGTTAATGGCAGTTATCACTGGGAAGTATTATTGAAGGGGGGCAAGTATTGGCTTTCTCTTTATACCCTTCCATACTATTTAAACTTACTAACAGGAGGCACCTGAGTGACTCAGTTGGTTGAGCATCTGACTCTTGACTTCTGCTCAGAACATGGTCCCAGGGTTGTGGGATCCAGCCCTGCCACAGATCTGCATTGAGTATGGAGCCTGCTTGGGATTCTCTCTCTCTCTCTCTCTCTCTCTCTCTCTCTGTCTCTGTCTCTCTCTCTCTCTCTCTCTCTCTCCCTCCCTCTGTTCCTGCCCCATTCACATGCATGTGTTCTCTCTATCTTTATGAAATAAGTAAAATGAAAAAAATTTAAGCTTACTAACTTAAGGAAATATTACTTTTAGAATTTTTTTGACTTAAAAAATTACATAGAACCTTGAGAACCTGTGAGGTTTTAAATTTCCAGCAGGGGGCAGCAGTGCTTCTCAAATATCTCTGACGTCAGCACAAAGCTGAAGATTAGTGTCCACAGATTTCCAAATCCAGGCCCAAATACTGTATTTGGACCACCAGATTATAAAAGGAACAAAAAACAATAACCACAGTGCTGTAGGAATTATGACAAAATATTTTCTATATGATTCTTTCTTTATTAACATTTGTCCGTGAGTCTAAACTTTCCTCTCTGGAGTGCACAGTTTTCTCCTCCATTAAAATCAGAAGGCTTGACGAGATAATCTTAAAAGGTTTCTTTCCAGCTCTAACATTCTATGGCTTTGAGAATATAAATCAGTATCGGGAAGAAATAAGCCCCAGTGCCTTCTGGAATTAATTGGCTTATCAAAGAATCTGCTTTACAACCCTTTGCTGATCAGGATGAATTATTACCAATTTATCTTTAGTGTAGATCACAGAATACTTTTTCGGGGGGAAAGGGGAGGGTGTTGGTATTTATTCAATTCACTGATGGAGAAAAAAGAGAACTCTTCCACTCTATAAATGTTTAGCATGTGTGTAAAGGTCGTAGGTCTGGTGTTTAGAAATTATGCACAAGTTTACCAAAGAATCTTCACTGGGTTGGCCAAATTAAACAGCCTGCAGTTGTAGAGAAATAAACACAAGTTAACATTTAACCACAGCAATTCCCTGTTCTTGCTTCTCCATCTTTCTCAGTAGGAGGAGCTGAGAGGGTCAGCAGGCTGCTGGCTACTGTAGCGAGACACTGAGCTCCTCTGAGAACCCACCTGTCTATCACTTTGATCAGGTACATATTTGTCATTACAGAATAACTGAAATACAATATCGTATTAGTTTCAGGTATACAACATAGTGATTCGATATTTATATACATCACCAGTGGTCACCACAGTAAGTCTAGTTACCATCTGTCACCATATGAAGTTGTTACAGTATTATTTTCTATATTCCCTATGCTGGAAGTTTGCACTTCTTAACCTCCTTCCCCTATTCCGTCCATTCCTACATCCTACAGCCCTCGGGCGACCATCAGTTTTTTCTCTGTATCTATGAATCTGTTTCTGGTTTGTTTTGTTTGTTTATTTGTATTGGTTCTTTGGATTCCACATAGCGGTGAAATCATACCATATTTTGTCTTTCTCTGAGAAATTTAACTTTGCATAATACCTTCTGGGTCCACCAGTGTTGTTATAAATGGCAAGATTTCATTCTTTTTGTGGCTGAGTAATATTCCTTTGCAGGTACATAGCACTTGTTATCTATTAATCTACCAATAGGCATTTATGTTGCTTCCAAATCTTGGCTATGGCATATAATGCTGCAATGAACTTAGGGGTACAGATGTCTTTGCAAATTAGTGTTTTCATTTTTTTTGGATAAATAACGAGAAACGTGATTGCTGGATTGTACAGTAGTTCTGTTTTTAATTTTAATTAAATAATTAATTCCATAGTGACTGCACTAATTTACATTCCCACCAACAGTGCACGAGAATTCCCTTTTCTCCATAGCCTCACCAACACTTGCTATTTCTTTTTGATAGTAGCCATTCTGACAGGAGTGAGGTAGATATCTTATTATTGTTTCGATTTCCATTTACCTGATGATTAGGGATGTTGAGCATCTTTTGATGTGCCTGTACACACAGATATATTTTTAAGCATTGGAATCATTAACTTTTCCAGTTATTTCTTCAGGACCCAAGAGCAGTGCTCTTTTTACAAATAACCCTTTATAAATTATAAACTTTTTTTTTAGACATAGAGAACTCAAGTTGGGGAGAGGGGCAAAGGGAGAGAGAGAGAGAGAGAGAGAGAGAAAGAATCTTAAGCAGGCTCCACACTCAGCATGGAGCCCAATGTGGGGCTTGATCCCACGACCCTGACATCATGACCTGAACCGAAATCAAGAGTTGGACACTCAACTGACTGAGCCACCCAGGTGCCCCAAAACTTTTTTTCTTTTAACATTTGCCCAAAGCTATACCATTAAGAAGTGGCTGAGGCAGGATTCAAACCTGTAACTATCTGACTCTAAGACCCTCACACTTGACCATGGCAATATATGAAATGAGAGGACTCACATCATCAACTTGTTACCCAGAAGCTGTGACTATCTGCAAGAGTCATTGTGTATAAGTATATAAAGTGAATGGAGGGGCCTGGGTGGCTCAGTCGGTTAAGCGGCCGACTTCAGCTCGGATCATGATTTCATGGCTCATGAGTTTGAGTCCTGCGTGGGTTCGGTGCTGACAGCTTGGAGCCTGCTTTCGATTCTGTGTCTCCCTCTCTCTCCCTGCCCCTCCCCAGCTCGCAGTCTGCCTCTGTCTCTCTAAAAAATAAATAAATATTTTAAAAAAATAAAGTGGGGCGCCTGGGTGGCTCAGTTGGTTGGGTGTCCGACTTCAGTTCAGGTCATGATCTCACAGTTTATGGGTTTGAGCCTCACATCAAGCTCTGTGCTGACAGCTCAGATCCTGGAGCCTGCTTCAGATTCTTTGTCTCCTTCTATCTCTGCCCCTCTCCCACTTATGCTCTGTCTCACTCTGTCTCTCAAAAATAAATAAATGTAAAAAAAATTAAAAAAAAATAAAGTGAATGGTTATGTTATAAAGCTTTGTCTAACTCACACATATTAAGTACTATGTGCTAGTCTTTGTCAAGTATTGGGGTTAAGGGTGTAAAAAGATGAGTCAGACTTAATCATCACATTTAAGAAACTTCTAGTCTTTGGAGGAGTGAAGAGCCAATGAGTAAACAAACATAACGTGTGAAAAATAATAGGGAAACACAAATAAGGATAAAGAAATCAAGGCAGCATAGCAGGATGGCTAAATCTATGGACTCCAGGGTCCAGTTTTTAGTTGTGGGACTTCTTAAGCCTCAGTTTCCTCACTGGTAAAATGGCAATATGAATTGCTTCTAGTATAGGTAATTGTTGTGAGGGTTAAATCATATAAAGCAATATTAAATTGCTTAGCATAAGACCAAGTAGATGGAAAGACTTGTTAGAATGTTGTTACTAATATTGTTTGATAAAACTTAAGTGAAGTAAGTAAGAAACACACATCCTACTGCATTTCTGAGATGTTGACGCTGGTTTCTCAAATTATTCTGAATCTCCCAGCTCCAAGTGACCCATTTCCTTGAGATTTATTCTTCTGTCTGACATGGTTATCTTTTGATCCTACTAAAATGTCTCCTGGAAAGAAGGACATGGCAGGGCGCCTGGGTGGCTCAGTCGGTTAAGCGACCGACTTCGGCTCAGGCCACGATCTCAGGCTTTGTGAGTTCGAGCCCCACGTGGGCTCTGTGCTGACAGCTCAGAGCCTGGAGCCTGGTTCGGATTCTGTGTCTCCCTCTCTCTGACCCAACTCTGTTCATGCTCTGTGTCTCTCTGTCTCAAAAATAAATAAAACGTTAAAAAAAAAAAAAAGGGGCCCCAGCCCCCATGCACCAGAAGCTTGGGCTTTTTCACAGGGAAGGAGACATGGGACTGGGAGCAGCCATTGTGACAGGCAAATCAGGACAAATCGACTTGGAGTTTTAGAAAATTTCTGGGTCCCACTCCCTGAGATTTTAATTAATTGAATTTCAATATATACTCTATTAATATTTTAATATAGCTATAATCATAGGTAGGGTTTCATGTGATTTTATCCTGCAATCAGTTCCCTTCCCAACCAGCTTCTTTATTGTTTTCTCCTAAACACTGACCCACCTCCTTCCTCCTCAGGCAAGGACATTGGTCTGATATGCTACAGTGGCTGCCCGCTTCAGCCCTGAGTCTTGGCGTGAGACACGTGAGTTCTTTCATCTGAAAGCCTCTGCCTTCTGACAGATGTACGTAAGCTAACACTTCTCTAAAACCAACTGAAAACTCACCTCCGTCTGGAAGCCTTCCCTGCTGAGTTCTTTACTTTGCACTGCCCTCTGTGTCACAGATATAACTGGGGCTGTTGAAATGTAACCAAGAAAGTGTTCTTAGTCTTTGTCACGTGTGGGTGAGTTCTGGTTCTTCCCATTGGGGGCAGCATGGACTTGTAGAGAGCAGGGACTCTGGAATCTGGCATGAATCTGGCACCACTCTTGAGTTCTCAGATTCATTCTGGCTGTCCTTTGTCACCTTGGGACTGCTGCTTTATTCTTGTGGGTTGTCATCTTCCATCCTGGCTTCTCCAGGCAGCTGTCCCTTCGGTGCTTCCTTTAGTTAGAGTGGACAGAGGGCTCCTTTAACTTGAAAAGCACAACTAAGATCATCCTATGAGTCCCACCATTTACCATAGTGTCCTCATCGGTCAAATGGGGATAATTATAGGGCCTTCCTCACTGAATTCTTGTAGGAATGAAATGAGATCAGACATGTTTACTGGACTTGGCACATGGCGAGTTGTGGCAGATACTTTAGACTGGTTCTTTCAAAATCCATTCCAATTTCTTTCTAGCTTAGGAAGCTAAATACTTGGTACATTTCTCAAACTCCCTTGCAGCTCCGATTTTGTTTGTGATTTAGATGCCATTTGTGTGAGACAAATGTGAACTCTGTGGAGTTCTGTAGAGTGAGAGCTCTGAACTCTGTTGAAGGAGAGGCAGGCGTGAAGCATCCATTTTGCTGGCGCTGATCATGGCAAAGGCAACATTATTCTGGAGCCAGCAGCTGATGGTGGCAGCTTAGCAGTTCTGAATCTTCTGGATGGTGGCCGAGGCTGCAGCTTGCTTGTCAACCCCGTTCTCCAGTATAATTTTGGAAGTCATTCCTGGATGTTTAGTCTAGAGCATATTTCTTTTCTTTTTTTTTTTTTTTACATTTATTCATTTTTCAGAGACAGAGAGAGACAGAGCACAAGTGTGTGTGTGTGGGGGGGGGGAAGGCAGAGAGAGAGGGAGACTCAGAATCTGAAGCAGGCTCCAGACTCCGAGCTGTCAGCACAGAGTCCGATGCGGGGCTCGAACTTACAAACCGTGAGATTATGACCTGAGCCGAAGTCAGATGCTTAACCGACTGAGCCACCTGGGAGCCCCTAGAGCATATTTCTTAACTTTCCTAATGATTCTGTGAACTCTCCATAGCCTTCAATAAATCTCTTTGTGCTTAAATTGATAAGAGTGAAACGTGTTGTCTGCCACTAAGAAAACTGACCAATATATAAGTATTCAATGAATTTTAGCTGTTACATTTAGCTGTTATATATTTTTTTTAATTTTCTTTTTTATTTATTTTTGAGACAGAGAGAGACAGAGCATGAACGGGGGAGGGTCAGAGAGAGAGGGAGACACAGAATCGGAAGCAGGCTCCAGGCTCTGAGCCATCAGCCCAGAGCCCGACGCGGGGCTCGAACTCACGGACCGCGAGATCGTGACCTGAGCTGAAGTCGGCCGCTTAACCGACTGAGCCACCCAGGCACCCCATTAGCTGTTATATTTTTTTTATATTCAAATCCAAGTTTGTTAACATACAGTGTAATAATGATTTCAGGAATAGAATTTACTGATTTAATCACTTACCAGTGCTCATCCCAACAAGTGTCCTCCTTAATGCCCCTCACCCATTTAGCCAATCCCCCCCACCAACACCTCATCAGCAACCCTCAGTTTGTTCTCTGTATTTAAGAGTCTCTTATGGTTTCTCTCCCTCTCTCTTTTTATACTATTTTTCCTTCCCTTATGTTTATCTGTTTTGTATCTTAAATTCCACATATGAGTGAAATCATATGATATTTGTCTTTCTCTGACTTACTTTGCTTAGCATAATACACTCTAGTTTCATCTACATTGCTGCCAATGGCAAGATTTCATTCTCTTTGATCGCCGAGTGATATTCCATTATATGTTACTGTATATGTATGCCACATCTTTATCCATTCATCCATGGATGGACATTTGGGCTCCTTCCATACTTTGGCTATTGTGGATAGTGCTGCTATAAACATGGGGGTGCATGTGTCCCTTCAAAACAGCACACCGGTATCCCTTGGATAAATACCTAGTAGTGCAATCGCTGGGTCATGGGGTAGTTCTATTTTTAACTTTTTGAGGCACCTCCATACTGTTTCCAGAGTGGCTGCCCCAGTTTGCGTTCCCACCAGCAGGGCAAAAGAGATCCTTTTTCTCCACATCCTCACCAACATCTGTGGTTGCCTGAGTTGTAAATGTTAGCCATTCTGACAGGTGTGAGATGGTATCTTATTGCGGTTGTGATTTGTGTTTCCCTGATGATGAGTGATGTTGAGCATGTTTTCATGTGTCTATTAGCCATCTGATGTCTTCTTTGGAAAAATGTCTATTCATGTCTTTAAAACTTAGTTGAAGGCTTGGTAATAAAGCAAGTGATTACATTTCATGAATGAACATTTTTTTAAAATTTACATCCAAGTTAGTCAGAATATAGTGCAACAATGATTTCAGGAGTATATTCCTTAGTGCCCCTTACCCATTTAACCCATCCCTCCTCCCACAACCCCTCCCGTAACCCTCAGTTTGTTTTCCGTATTTATGAGTCTCTTCTGTTTTGTTCCCCTCCCTGTTTTTATATTATTTTTGCTTCCCTTCCCTTATGTTCATCTGTTTTGTGTCTTAAAGTCCTCATATGAGTGAAGTCATATGATTTTTGTCTTTCTCTGACTGACTAATTTCACTTAGCATAATACCCTCTAGTTTCATCCACATAGTTGCAAATGGCAAGATTTCATTCTTTTTGATTGCCAAGTAATCTCCATTGTATTTATACACCACATCTTCTTTATCCATTCATCCATGGATGGACATTTGGGCTCTTTCCCTACTTTGGCTGTTGTTGATAGTGCTGCTATAAACATTGGGGTGCATGTGCTCCTTTGAAATAGCACTCCTGTATCCCTTGGATAAATGCCTAGTAGTGTAATTGCTGGGTCATAGGGTAGTTCTATTTTTAGTTTTTGGAGGAACCTCCACACTGTTTTCCAGAGTGGCTGCACCAGCTTGCATTCCCACCAGTAGGGCAAAAGAGATCCGCTTTCTCTGCATCCTTGCCAACATCTGTGGTTGCCTGAGTTGTTCATGTTAACCATTCTGATAGGTGTGAGGTGGTATCTCATTGTGGTTTTGCTTTGTATTTCCCTGATGATGAGAGATGTTGAGCATTTTTTCATGTGTCGGTTGGCATTCTGGATGTCTTCTTTGGAGAAGTGTCTATTCATGTCTTTTGCCCCTTTCTTCACTGGATTATTTGTTTTTTGGGTGTTGAGTTTGATAGGTTCTTTATAGATTTTGGATACTAACCCTTTATCTGATATGTCATTTGCAAATATCTTCTCCCATTCTGTCGGTTACCTTTTAATTTTGCTGATTGTTTCTTCTCTGTGCAGAAGTTTTTTATTTTGATGAGGTCCCAATAGTTCATTTTTGCATGAATGAACATTTAAAACTAGCTACTAGGTAAGACCACATACAATTATTTCTAGAGTAGCACTGTGCCGTAGAGCTTTCTTTAATGAGGGAAGTATTCTATACTTACATCCAATATGGTAACCACTAGTTATATGTGGCTGTTGAGTGCTTGAAATGTGGCTAGCATGACTGAGGAACTTAACTTTTGATTTCATTTCAATTCACTGAAATTTAAGATTAAATAACCATGTGTGGTTGGTGGCTACCATGTTGGACAACACAGAACTTAAGAGTCTCAGCCTGACTCTTTCACAAGGGTCTTTTACAGCCCTCTCTTTCTCTAGCCAAGAAACTTCTTCAGTCAGTTCTTCCTCAATCCCCAGTCTCCAGCCACAGCGTAATAATCTACAGAGGTGCAACATGCCCACAACAATGACAACTTTTATATGGTGAGTTTAGGGTCTCATTGTCCCCAGACTCTATTCTAGAAATGCATATTGGCTTTTTATTTACGCAGTGAAATTTTCTGCTAAAATGCAATCTATTTTGAAAGGCAAATCTCATCCTTCACTTAAAAAACGAAAACTATTTCTTGTATTTTTAAAAATATGTATTTCCCATCATGTCAGGGAGTTGAGTTTCCAAACATTGGAGTCCTAAATCAGTTAGACAAGTGATTCTCACACTTTGCTGCATATTAAAATCACTATGATAAAGTAATTATTTGCCAGCCATACTTGAGGCCAATTAAATTAGCATTATGGAAAATGATTAAAGAGAACCAAAACTTTATCTGCAACACTCTTTTTTTAAAAAAAGAAGAAAGTACTACTTTTTTTATTAAAAATAATTTAATGTTTATTCATTAAAGAGAGAGAGAGGGAGAGAGAGAGAGAGAGAATATGAGTAGGGAAGGGGCATAGAAAGAGGGAGACACAGAATCCCAAGCAGGTTCCAGGCTCTGAGCTGTCAGCACAGAGCCCGATGTGGGGCTCAAACTCATGAACTACAAGTTTGTGATCTGAGCTGAAGTCGGACGTTTAATTGACTGAGCCATCCAGGCGCCCCAGAATGTATTCCTGTATTAACTAGTAATTAAAAGTTAATAAAAATATAAGAAAAATAATGGTAGGATTTTGAAAGAGGTAATTTATTGTGAGATAAGATAAATAATTACAAACTTGATATTCAAAGCAAAACTTTTTTTTTTTAATCATTTTGGTTAACTAAAAACCACAAGGAGCCACAAAGCCACCTTCCAACAACTCTGTGAAGCTTCTGCAATAGAAACATGCACAAAGAATGCATATCTCAGTGAAGCTCCTTTTCCAAATTGCCATTTTTACATGTTATATGAATAAACTGAAATAATAACCATAAACATTTTATAGACTTTCCTTCCCACACAACCAAACAAATGGATGTCCCAAGGGAAGCTGGGAAAAAAGACAATGATGTCCATGTTCAGTGTCAGATGGTTTCTTTATTGTGCTTCCCGTCTCCCCCACAGATGTTCCCTGTGAATGAACTTGGCTCTATGCGATTCATACCAGAGTGGGATGGTCCCAAAAAGTTTGAAGAGAGGAACTCATACTTCCTGAAATGATTCTCTTTTGACATTAATTCAAATTTAGGAAGGAGCTGCCTAAGGCTTTTATAAATACCCATGAAGCATATGTGACTGAAGACTGATTTTGTTTCCTTCTGTCCTCTTGGTGCCTCTTTTATCTTACCAGAGTGATGCCATGACTTGGTTCATGACTGCAGTGAGTGACAGCTGGGGGCCAGCCCTTTCCTCCTGCCGTGATTAAAAAGCCGTAAGGCATTTCCCACCACTTGAGGGCCCAGGTGCTGGGCAATGCTGCCAAACACTTCTTCCAACTTGATCAAAATATTGTAATTATATCCATTAATTCTGGATTAGATAACCCATTCAATAATTTAAAGTCAGAAGATACACAGAACATTAAATGACATTTGTTCTGTCTTCATCCTGCAGCTTCCTAGCTCCCTTCCTCTGTCCTACCAGTTTCTGGCGTGTCTTTTCTGAGATAGATACTTTGTGCAGAGTTAAAAGAACACATTTGTGGGGCACTTGGCTGGCTCAGTGGGTGGAGCTTGTGACTCTTGATCTTGGAGTTATGAGTTGGGCCCCAGATTGAGTGTAGAGATTACTTAAAAATAAAATCTTAAAAAAAATAATAAAAATACGGGGGTGCTTGAGTGGCTCAGGTGGTTAAGCGTCCTACTTCGGCTCAGGTCATGATCTCACAGCTCATGAGTTCAAGTCCTGTGTCGGGCTCTGTGCTGACAGCTCAGAGCCTGGAGCCTACATCAGGTTCTGACTCCGTCTCTCTCATGCCCTCCCCTGTTTGCACTCTGTCTCTCTCTCTTTCTCAAATATAAATAAACATTAAAAATAAATAAATAAATAAATAAATAAATAAATAAATAAAATAAAAGAACACATTTATGTTTTCTTCCCCCCCCTTTCATTCTTTCATTTTACATTAATGATAGCACACTATACAAATACATTTTTCATTTGTTTATTTTTTTCTACCACCCCTGCCACTAGAAAGCAAGTTCCATGAGAGAAGGGATTTTATTCTTTTTTTTTTTTAAGATTTTAATTTTTTTAAGTAAGCTCTACACCCAATTAGGACTTGAACTCACAACCCCGAGATCAAGAGTTGCATGTTCTACTGACAGAGCCAGCCAGGCACCCTGGGATTTTATTCTGTATAATGTTGTATCTTCGGCATGTAGCATGGTGTCTGGAACATTGCAGTCCCTCCCTAAAAATCTATTTAGTAAGCGAATGAGTACACATGCTCTTCTGCACCTGGCTATTTTCATTTTGGAGAGCATCTTGTTTCAGGACCTGAGGAAACTCCTCATTTTTTTCTCATGACCATATAGTGTTCCATTGTCTGGATTACTTACTATTTACTTAATCAGATCCCTACGGATGTTTATAAGTTTGTTTCTAATCCTTGACTATGAAAAATAATCCTTTCATTCATATTCATCCACAAATATCATGTGACACATGTGTGAGGATATCTATCTGTAAGAGAAACTCCTAAATCCAGAATGGCTGGATCAAAGGGTGAGGTACATTTGCCAACCTTTTTTTTTTTTTAATTTTTATTTATTTTTGAGAAAGAGAGAGAGCACGAATGGGGGAGAAGCAGAAAGAGAGGGAAACACAAAATCTGAACTAGACTCCAGGCTCTGAGCTGTCAGCATAGAGCCCAACGTGGGGCTCGAACCCGTGAGCCACGAGATCATGACCTGAGCTGAAGTTGGACGTTTAACCATCTGAGCCACCCAGGCTCCCCGTTGCCAACCTTTTTAAAATCAAAAGTGCCTTGCCATGTCTCAATGGCATTACTGTGGTCTATGACAGGTGACTTGAACCCATGCTAGGGAAATCTATCATTAATGAAGTTGTTCTGGTTAGGCTTGACCTTATCACCACATATTCCTGTAAATCCAACAGGAAAACACCATACAGATTGGAACTGTTGGAACAATCCAGATGATGTATTGTATAAAGAAGTGCACACAAAAAAACACATACTGTATGATCCCATTTATATGCTGCTAAATCAAGGATAAACAAGTTAAATTTATGGTGATAGAAATCAGAATAGCAGCTGCCTGAGGTTGGGGCATTGACTAGACAGGGGTACTAGGGAACTTTCTGAAGACTTGGAAAAGTTTGAATCTGGATTTGGGTGGCAGCGTTTGCAGTTGTCAAAACTCACTGATCTATACACTAAAATATTAGCATTTAATTTTAGGTAAAATATACCTCAATTTTAAAAAGTTCAAAGAACTGGGCTCTTGGAGCATAATGTGTTACTCTCTGTAGATTCTAGTCACATTGGCTTTTTAAAATTCCCAAAACACACTCCTTTTTCCTACCCAACAGTTTGCATATATGCTGTTCCCACTGCCTGGAACACTTTTTCTTCCCTCTTACTAATACACAACAACCCCCATTCTCTCTGTCTGTCTCTCTGTCTCTCTCTCTCTCTCTTTCTCTCTCTCTCACATACACACATACACACACACACACCTATCTTTTTATAATTCACTGTGCATCAAAATGCATAAAGCATAGATAATATCTGGAATGATTCCATACTGATAGAACCTATTTGAATTACTTTGCAAATCTCAGGTAAAAGAAATTGCACATTTCTCGGTTTTTGGGAGACTCAAAATGAAACTCGATCTCTACCTTTCTAGGTGAAGGTAGTTGATACAATACCAATCATTTCTGGCCACATAGCCCACTTGGCCTCCTGAGATTAGAGAAGTATCATGGACTTAGAACATTCAGAAAAATTGGAGAAGGCTTTTAGTCCATGTGATGGTCAATGAATGAGATGCTCATTGGTCTGTGTGGTTTACTCAAATTTGGAAGGCTTAGACTCAGAATCAGCTCAATCATTAGGACCCTCTTGCAGGATCCCAAGACCTAGAAGATGCTGAGGGCTCAGTCTTCCTAAGGCCACAGGCACCAACCCCTGTCCATTCCTGCTGCCTTCCAGGCTCCATGTGTCATTGGGATGCAGTTCCTGTGACTCTGGAACTTGCCCTCCCTTCATTCTCCCAGTGGATTTGCACTTGAAAGAAAGAGAGAGAAAGAGAGAGAGAGAGGAGAGAGAGGAAGGAAGGAAGGAAGGAAGAAAAGTCCTGTGGAGGAGGACAGGTAGAGGGGGCTGGAGGAGATTTGAGGAGACCTGTTGAAGCTGGTAAGTCTCCAGGTTGGACTCAGCCTCAGCTCCCGTTAAATAGGAAATGGGAAAACTGGGAAAGGAGAAGAAGTTTTTTTCCCCCAAGCTTCTAAGAGGTTTGCAAACAATTGGAGTAATTAAAAGTTCTCAGAAGTAGCCGATGGTGCCCTTTTCACCGAGGGAATGTGGGCCAAGCATGATATATTAAAAGAGAGGGAGCTGCTCTATTGAAGTTAAAAATAATCTTCTGTCACATGGCTAATTTGTTGGAATGCAGCAATTAAAGGGCTGTGGGCAGAGGGAGAGCTGGAAGCAGCTGGGGAGCTCACAGGCAGAGTGCACGCCCTGGGGACTATGTTTGCAGAGAGAGAAAACAGTGTCACAGCTGACTTAGGGCACCTTATCAGAAAACCCAGAAAAGGGGCAGGAAGAAGGAAAAGTGGGGTCAAGTTCAGAGCTGTGACCTTTGGGCTTATCAGACAGTGAAGGGATGGGTCAGGACGTGTCACCTGTGCTCCCAGGATGCTGATTCATTCAGCAAGGATGAAGGCTTTTCAGCTCCCCCTGCACTTTGGAAATGCATGCCTTTGAATTCGTTTCAAAGGAATACATAACCCGAAGGAGCCCTTTGATCCTAAATCCATGGGAAAGCCAATCTATATGGTCTTGAGGGGAAAAGCTCACGCCAGCGGTACAAATCCTAATTTGGGGAGTTGGAGATTTTTTTTACGTTCTTGAGATTTGGGGAAAGAATTTTGAAATTTTGCAGTTGAAAGAGATTTTTTTTTTAAGTTATATAATACAGTACGAATTTTTCAGGTGAAGCTGGGCATGAGTCGCCAGTGTCTTCCTCTTCCTCCCAGAATCTCCTGCATTCCAACACACCCACACTGCCTGTTTTCTCTCCAGCTGTGTGCCCTCTGGCTGGTGCTTTCGGTGGGGTTTGGGGTTTTCGAGGCGCTGCGAGGCAGAAATGGAGCCAACATGAAGAAGGAAGTACTGCCTCCCCAAATGCAGTAATCTGATGTATCTGAATCTCTTACCTCACTTGATCAATTTTCAAATGTATAAGGGGTACTGCTAACAGGGCTCTGAATGGCCAGTGGAGGTCTGGGCTTCAGAGTCTGACCACCCCTGGAAAGTGGAGGCCAAGTTCTATTATGTGGGCACGTATGTTGCAAGGTACAGAAACCTACCTCACACACTAGCTTGAGGGGAAAGAAAAAAAAAAAAGGAAATTATGTGGTTCATTTATGTTTAGGTTTTCTTTGTGACTAGATTCAAGGGTTTAACACTGTCCTGAGGGCACCTTTCCACTTTGTTGGGCTCTATTCCTTTTTTTTTTGTTTTTAAGATTTTTCATTTTTAAGTAATCTCTATACACCCACCCTGGGGCTAGAACTCACAACTGGGAGATCAAGAGTCCCATGCTTTTCAGACTGAGCCAGCCAGGCACCCCTTGTTGGCCTCCACTCTTGAGACTCCACTAGTCAGACAAAATAGCGATGGACAGCCCCAGGCTTTACTTTTCTCCAGTTTAATATTCCTTTAATAACAAGGGGTCTTCCCCAACGTGCACCACCCCCCGCCCCGCCCCGCCCCATGCCACAGGGACATGAGCTTCTCTGATTGAATAGATTGGATCACATGTCCCACCTGTAAGCAAGGGGAGGTGGAACATACTGATTGACAGCTTGCATAGCTTCACATAGACTAGAAGAGGAACAGTTCCTCTGAGGAAAATGGGGGTTCTAGAAGAAAGGGAAAGACAGGCAGATATAAACCATTACCAGCAAAGTCCAGGACATATGTGCACTTTTCTGAGGTGGTGGTTTATAGTTTGCTTCATATCCTCAAAGTGTTCTATAATCCAAGAAATAGTAAGAACTTTGGGAGAGGAGAATGCTTTCTTCCCACTCCACGTATTTCCTTCCTGTAGAGGGTCATCAGCACTCATGTCCAGGCCCCTCTTTTTGCCTCTCTCCTTCTGCACTTAGGGAAGGAGGAACACTAGGAGAAACCAGGCATGAGTCACCAGTGTATTCCTCTTCCTAGTGTCTTGGGACTATGATCCTGGGAGGGAGCACAAGTTCTTGTCTCACTCCTCACAGGGAGGGTGCCTTGTTCACTGCTGCCCGGGATTGGTAGGAAAGTCTGTTTCATTAGGGTACAAGGAATCCTACTGAGCCACATTCTCCAACCGAGCATCTAGCCATATTAGCAGATAATCCATCTCCTGACTACCTAGACCCCTAATTGACCAGAGCCTCGGTCGGTAGGAGGCATGTTGTCTTTTGAGGTCCCTTCTCGAAAGTCAGGAAGAACCACCAATTTAGAACATCAGAGACCCACAGATTCATCTTCTCGCTCTCCCTTTCCTAGACGCGTCCCCCATGGAGGAGCTGCTTGCCTTGGGAATCCACAGGGATGGTGGAGCGCTAGGAGCAGGCTCAGAGATGTACAACAGATTTACGACAACAGGTGAGAGGAACTGGGATTATTTCACATGGAGGGGGAAGAGAATGAAGGAGGGGTGACTTACTAGTGGCCTTCACCAGAGCCGTGCTGAGCGTGAGGCATCACTGGTATTTTTCCACAGCCTCGCCCTGACCCGGATTGCAGTCCCACTCGTGCCCTTCTATGCCCACCTCTTGGAAAATAAATTGCTCCGCTTCCACAGAGAGGTGCAGGAGGTCAGGGCACACAAACCAACTTAAATAAAAGCACATTTTATTATTACTTCTTTTTAATCACAAAAGTAATGCACAATCTGTGAAAAGAACTAAAAAGATTCAGACGAGGACAAATGTGAAAATGAAAATAGACTCCAAGCCCTCAACCCTGATATAGCTATTGTTAGCCTTTTGGTCAATTATTGTGCAGCCTTTTTTTTTTTTTTTTTACATATTTTAGAATTTATTCTTTATTTGCAAAAAACATAAAAATACTTCAAATAAAACAGCAGTGTGGAGTGTAAAAGATGAATATAGTATACTCTGCTATTTCTCTTGGTATTATGCTCTATGAAATTGAATATTTTGAATTGAATACTATGAAATTGAATATTTTTAGTTGTTATCACTGTCTTTTCTCTTTTCTGGCCTTAGGAATGGTTGACATTAAAGGCACTCGTTTGAGAGGAAAGTACTGATACTGTGACACCCAATTTAGAGATGAGGGACTCCCTAACTCCTGCTAGATTCCCTGGGGACTGGAACACTTTTCTAATAGAATAGGCAGCTTTGTTAAGAAGAGGAGGTAAAAGCAGTGGCTTCCAAAGCCAGGGTTCTTGGGGCACCAGGGTGACTCAGTCGGTTAAGCATCCTACTCTTGATTTCAGCTCAGGTCATGCTCTCACGGTTTGTGAGATTGAGCCTTACATGGGGCCCCACGCTGACAGCATGGAGCCTGCTTGGGATTCTCTCTCTCTCCTCTCTCTGTCCCTTCTGAGCACACTCTCTCTTTCTCTCTAGAAAAAAAAAAAAAAAAAAAAAAGCCAGGATTCTTGGCCTTCCTTCTCTATTAGAAATATACACTGCTTCTACCCTTAGCCACTTTGGCCTCCCTAGCACTAAGATTTTGATTCTGGGAACATATAACTGCAAATGAACAAAGAGTCAAGGGAAAGTTCTTTATCAGCAAGAGAATTATTTTATTCAATGTGTTTCCTTACATGAATTGGGACAATAAAGGGAAAGAATGAGAAGAAATAAAAGGCCAGTTACTCAGGCCACTTTTAATGAATCACCCCCCAGTGTCATTACCCATCCCCAGTCAGGAAAAGCTTGAGTTTTTCCATGCCAAGAAAAACAGAGGGCAGGAAGAAACAAATTACGACCTTGTTTGTGTTTTGTGTCTTAACTATTTGATTTATAGGCCTTGATCCAGTGATTATGGATGAAAGAAAATATCCCAGTGTCCCAAACCTAACCTGAACTTAACCATGGGTGGGTCTCACGTCCACGGCTCAAAGTTAGCATGAAGTTAAAATGCTTTAAGAATAAAGTTCCAGGGTTAGGGGCTGCCTGTAGGCATTCTTAATCCAGTGGCAAGGCCAAATTCCTTTCCCACACTCAAGTTTCAGAAAACTCTATTTAGAAACTTAACCCCTTCTCCCTCATTCCAGAAGCTGGGCATTTATCTATTCAACAGATAGTTATTAAGCACCTACTATGTGCCAAAATACTGGGACAACCATGGTGTGCAAACAGATCAATCAACATATAAATCAGAAAAATATTATGTGTAGCCATGAGTTCTATGGAGAGAAAGAAAACAGGATGGATAGCCACTTATGATGAGGCAGCTCACATAAGCTTCACCAAGGGGGTGACATTTAACTTGAAATTAGAGAGATATAATCTGAATGTGAAATCAGAGTGGGAGACCATTCCAGGTAGAGGGAATATCCCCTAAGGTAGACTCATGCTTGGCATGTAGGAAATAAAACACCTCATCTCAAAAGAAATTCTTGGCTATTAGGATTATTTTTCAGGAGTTGATCTAGATAGAAAGTTGATAAATTCCTTTCTGAATCTTAACTATATAGATGTTCAACCTCACACATAAGAAGAGTAACACAAATCAAAACTATAGTGTGATATCATTTATTAAAATGCCAGATTTGTGGGGCACCTGGGTGGCTCAGTTGGTTAAGCATTTGACTCTTAGTTTCGGCTTAGGTCATGATCCCACCATTCATGAGATCGAGCCCCAAGTCAGGCTCTGTGTATGGGATTCTCTCTCTCCCTCTCCCTCTGCCCTTCCCCACTCATGTTTTCTCTCTCTCTCTCTCTCTCAAAATAAATAAATAAACTTAAAATTTTTTTTTAAAGTTAAATGTCAGGTTGGTAAAATTCAAACACTTTGATAACATTATCTGTGAGTGTGTGAGGAAGCAGTCATTTACATCATTGCCAGTGAAAATATAAATTGGTGCAAATTGCTAACCCTACAAATGTGTATGCTTTTGACCTAGAAGTCCCATTTCTTCTTCTACATGTATATAATGATGTAAGATCTAGGTTATTAATTACAGCATTGTTTGTAATTTCAAAAGACTGGAAATCTAAATCTCCATCAGTAGGAGACCAGTTAAATTATGAAACATTCATATCAAACAATGAATATTAACTATGGAAAACTATCCAGCTTGTAAAAACAAATGAGGAAGCTATCTATGTATTAGTATGTAAACATTTCTAAGATGTCATTAAGTCAAACAAACAAAAAAAACCAAGATACAGACCTGTGTGGTTTTTTTGCTGCTTTTTCTATAAAAGTGAGTAAGCTAAGTGTAAATATTTATATTTACTAGCATTTTCATGGAGAAACTCAGGATGGTTACACACAAAAATTATTAAATAATTATCTGGGGTGGGCGGATGGAAAATGGGGAGAAAAGGTGGGCAGGAGACTTTTTATTGCGATGTTTACTTTTTTTTTTTAAGTTCTGAACTATGTGAATGTATTAGGGACTTAAAACATTAAATTAAAAAATTGCCCCTTCTACTGTGCCTTATCTTAATTTTTTAATTTACCATTTAGGGGCTCCTGGCTGGCTTAGTTGGAATAGCATGTGACTCTTGATCTAGGGATTGTGAGTTCGGGCCTCATGTTGGGTGTAGAGATTACTCACAGAAATAAATAAATAGATCTTAAAAAAATTATCAGTTAATCCATAGCCATTGTTTACTTGTCCAGCCTCACCCATGAGAAAGTTTCTACTTAAATACATGTGGATGATGGTTAATACAAAGTATATTAGTGCACATAAATAATATCTTAATAAAGAGGATCTTAAAAATATATTAGCAGTTAATCTAATCACAAAGTAACTTTATGTGCCTTGCTACTCATCCTCAACAGACTGGATAAAGGCCATTGACCAAAGACAATTGGAGAATTCCTAGGGCAAAACCATCCTAAAGGAAATTGTGTTTATGGAAACATGATGATTTTTTTTTAATGTTTATTTATTTTTGAGAGAGAGAGAGAGAGACAGAATGAGGGGCAGAGAGGGGCAGAGAGAGAGGGAGACATAGACTCCAAAGCAGGCACCAGGCTCTGAGCTGTCAGCACAGAGCCTGACATGGGGCTCGAACTCACAAACCGTAAGATCATGTGCCAAGACGAAGGCGGACGCTTAACCCACTGGCCACCCAGGCTCCCCGATAGTCTTTTTTTTTTTTTTCTTTATTTCTTATGTTTAAATCTTTGATCAGGCTAGAGTTTCTCCTGCCAAATGGATATGTAGCCAAATTATTATTTTCCAGAATTTTTTTTCTGGAAAAATTCCTGGAAAAACATTATTTAATTATTATTTTGTTTCAGCACTGTAAAAGCCCCCCCCCTTTTCCTCAGTGATTTAATATAACATTTTTACCTCGTCTTCTTTTTTTTTTTAATTTTTTTTAACATTTATTCATTTTTGAGAGACAGAGAGACAGAGCATGAATGGGGGAAGGGGAGAGAGAGGGGGACACAGAATCCGAAGCAGGATCCAGGCTCTGAGCTATCAGCATAGAGCCCCATGTGGGGCTCGAACTCATAAACCATGAGATCATGACCTGAGCCGAAGTCAGACATTTAACTGACTGAGACACCCAGGCGCCCCTTTACCTCATCTTCTACTCTTTTTTTTTGTTTTAATTTTTTTTTTAACGTTTATTTATTTTTGAGACAGAGAGAGACAGAGCATGAACAGGGGAGGGGCAGAGAGAGAGGGAGACACAGAATCTGAAACAGGCTCCAGGCTCTGAGCTGTCAGCACAGAGCCCGACGCGGGGCTCCAACTCACGGACCATGAGATCATGACCTGAGCCGAAGTCGGCCGCTTAACCGACTGAGCCACCCAGGCACCCCTTCTATTCTTTTTTTTTAAAAGTAATCCCTAGTCCCATCATGGGGTTTGAACTCATGAATCTGAGATCAAGAATCACATGTCTACCAAATGAACCAGCTGGACATTGCCCCTACAATACGTTGATTGTATTTTAAGACTCTGTTTTGTTTTATTGGTCTATTGATCACACACACTATTGGTAAGATTTTATAAAAGCACACATCCTCACACATTGTGGGTAGGTGTGTAAATCAATACATCCCATATGAAGGGTAATTTGCTTATATTTATATACACATTATTATAAATAGACACACACATCTACTTATACACACATTTTTTTTCTTTTTGAAACATGTGAATGCATTTATTACATGTTAAGAATAAATTAACATATACCAGCAGGAAAAAAAAAAAGTTGGTGTTCTGAGGCCAGGAAAATCAACCCAGGGTAGAAAAGCGTCCCTGTTAATGGCTATTTACACAGGGATTGTTTCTTTCGTTTCTAGAAATGAAACTGGGCTGGGCTGTTGGGGGTTGGGCCCCAATGGCATAAGACTGAGTAGGATGGTCCTGGGTAAGCTCCAGGAGGGTCCACCCAACAGGCCAGGGAGGTCTGGCTGAACTGAGGGTTGGAACAACTCTAGGATGCTTGCAAGCAAACCCTCCCCAAAACCATACCCTGGAGGATATGGGCTTCTAACTTTGCATCAACTTCCTGAAGCTTCCCTGACACTGGATGACCCAGGCTTGACCCTAGGAAGGGAAGAAGAGTGTTGGACTATGATGGCTTTAAGAGTTTGTCTTCCCTCTGGCGGGGAAACATAATTCATTGAGAAGGGCAAGAACAAATTTGAGGGCCACCTCATCGTATTCCATGCCTGGAACAGGAAAGGGGACCCCTGTAGCCCCTGCAAGAAGGAATGAGAACACAGGAGGTATATTTGATGTCTGCAAAAAACGAGACAGAATCCTTGTTTCTTGCTCTATTCACATGGAGCACGCACAGTGTTTTCCTTGAGAATTTCCTGTTCCAATTCCACTATTTATACAAAAACAGTAGAATGAGCTTGCAAGGTAAATAAGGACTTCCCTGGAGCAGTACTCACACACTGATCCTACTGTTGTCTGTGATAAATTTTGGATCATGCCCCTGAAGAGCAGGGAGAAGATTTTCTAGTACATGACACAGCAAAATTAAAATGTTAATGCTAAAAATGTTTTATGTGGTGGGGTGCCTGGATGGCTCAGTTAGTTAAGCATTCACCTCTTGATCCCAGCTCAGGCCTTGATCTCAGAGTTGTGAATTCAAGCCCTGTGTTGGGCTCCACTCTGGGCATGAGGCCTACTTAAAATAATAATAATAATAGTAATAATAAAAATATTTTTTAAATGTTTTATTTTATATTTGAGACAGAGCACAAGCAGAGAAGGGGCAGAGAGACGGAGACAGAATCTGAAGCAGGCTTCAGGCTTTGAGGTGTCAGTACAGAGCTGATGCGGGACTCCAGCTCATGAGTAGTGAGATCATGACCTGAGCTGAAGTCGGATGCTTAACCAACTGAGCCACCCAGGAACCCCGATAATAATAAATAAAAATGTTTTATATGTGCCACCTTTCTCTTAGTAAGTTTCTTTAGAAGGTGGGTCTTATTTATAGCATCTAGAAACAATAACACCAAAATAGCCAGCATTTACTGAGGACTCTCTGTGGCAGGCACTGTGTTGAGTCTTTGTTTAATACTCATGTTGACACAGTACTTAGCTGTAGTAACTCAGTAAGTATCAAAAAGTTTGGAGAAAACTATCAAGGGCATTCAAGAATAGAAAATTACAGCCAATATTCCTCATGAATATAGAGGGAAAGATTTTTTTTAATGTTTATTTATTTTGAGAGAGAGGGAGAGAGAGAGAGAGAGAGAGAGAGAGAGAAAATCCCAAGCAGGCTCCACACTCAGCGCCCATGAAGCCCAACATGGGGCTGAATCCCACGACTGTGAGACCATGACCTTAGCCAAAATCAAGAGTCGGATGCTTAACTGACTGAGCCACCCAGGCACTCCAGATGCAAAGATCTTTAAAAAATACTAGTGAATTAAATCCGGCAATATATAGAAAAGGCTAACATCATAACCAAGTGGAGTTCATCCCAGGAATGCAAAGATGGTTTTTTAACATTTTTTTAAATGCTTATTTATTTTTGAAAGACACAGAGAGAGAGGCAGAGAGTGAGCAGGGGAGGGGCAAAGAGAGAGGGAGACACAGAATCTGAAGGTGGCTCCAGGCTCTGAGCTGTCAGCACAGAGCCTGATGTGGGGCTCCAACTCATGAACCATGAGATCATGAGCTGAGCTGAAGTCAAATGCTTAACCGACTGAGCCACCTAGGTGCCCCAAAGATGGTTAAGTTTTTGAAAACCATTCAAAGTAATTCACCATATTAACACAATAAAGGAGGAAAAATCATATGATCATCCCAAAAGATGCAAAATATATATATTTGACAGGATTCAATATCCTTTTATGATAAAAAAAAATAGGAAACTAGGAATCTAGGGGAATTCTGCCTTGTTTCTGATGAAGGACAGCAACTGAAAAAACCTATAGACAATATCATATTTAATCATGGAAGACTTGAATGCTTTCCTCCTACATTTGGGAACAAGGCAAGGATGCTCATTTCACCGTTTTTATTTAATGTTGTACTAGAAGTCACAGCCAGTGAAATAAGGCAAGAAAAAAAATACACAGATTAGAAAGGAGGAAGTAAAATTGTCTCTATTAGCAGATAACATGATTACTACATAAGTTATTCTAAGAAATATACAAAACAACCACTAGAACTCTAAGTGAATTTAGCAAGATCACAGGATACTAAGTCAATGTACAAAATCAATTATATTTCTCTGTTATAGCTGCAAACAATTGAAAACTGAAATAACTCCCATTTGTAAAACATTTAGGAATAAATTTAACAAAAGATGCAAAAGACCTTTATGCCAAAAACTACAAATTAAAATAAGATTCAAATAATTAAGCAGTATACCACATTTGTGGATTGGGAGAGTCAAGGCTGTTAATATGTTTATCTCTATATGTTCGTCTATAAGCTGATTTATAGAATTAACAGGCTGATTTAAAAATAATTTTAGATTTACAAGAAAATTGCAAAAATAGTACAGAGTGTACTTGTATACCCCTCAGACAGCTTCCCATAATATTAACATCTTACATTTACTATCATACATCTGTAAAAACTACGAAATCAGCACGGGTACATTAGTTACTTTACCTGGATTTCACTGTTTTTTTCTCTAATGTTCTTTTTTTTGTTCTACGATTCAATCCAGGATATTACATTGCATTTAGTTGTCATATATCCTTAGACTACTTAGGTGTATGACAATTTCAAAGTGTTTCCTTGTTTTATTATGTTTTTAATAAGCTTGACAGTTTTGAGGAATACTGGTCAGGTATTTTGTTGAATGCCCCTCAATTTGGGCTTGCCTAATGTTGTTCTCATGCTTACACTGCGGTTATGGGTTTTTGGGAAGAATGTCATAGTGATAAAGTGGTCTCCTCATCACATACCATGCTATCAACATGATTTATCACTGGTGACATTAACTTTTTACTTGGTTCAACAAACTGATTTTAAAATTTATATGGAAATACATAAGATTTAAAATAGCAGAAACAATTTTGAAAAATAAGAGCAAAACTGAAGGATTTACAAGTCTTACTACAAAACTATAGTAATGAAGACAGTGTGGAATTGGCATTAGGACAGACAAATCACTGGAACAGACTAGAAAGTTCAGTTAAAGACCCACACTTATATGGACAAGCCACTTTCAAGAAAGACAGGAAAACAATTCATTGGGGAATTATGTTTTCACTAAATGGTGTTGGAACAGTTGGGTATTCACTTGGGAAAAAAAGAGATCAAGAAAGCTGCCTAATATTACTAAGTTTGTGAGTGGCAGGGGCAGGGCTTCCAAGCTGGACTTTCTGGCTAACACATGGTAATTTTGAATATGAACTTATAATCAATACATTTAGGCCACAATATTTTTCTGAATCCAATTCAATCTCAGGTCATACTTGCAAAAAATGTCAGTGTCTTGGGGTGCCTGGGTGGCTCAGTTGATTGAGCATCTGACTCTTGGGTTTTGGACCAGGTCATGATCCCAGGGTTGTGGGATCGAGCCCAACATTGGGCTCTGCACTGAGCACGGTGTCTGCTTAAGATTCTTGCTCTCTCCCTCTGCCCCCTCCCCTGCTCTCGCTCTCTCTCTAAAATAATTTTTAAAATTTAAAGTCAATGTTTTCAAAGTAAAAGACTGAAGAAATGTACCTGATTCAAGGACACTAAGGAGACATAAGTAAATACAATACATGATCCAGGATTTGTATGAATATTAATTCCCTGAATTTGCAAATCATACTAGGGTTACGTAAGAGTACATTCTTATTCTTAGGAGATACATAATTATTTGCAGGTAAAGGGTCATATCATCTGCAATTTGTTCTGAAATGGTCTAACATTATTTATTTCTTTTTGGTCTAACATTATTAACAACATTATTAACATTATTTGATGTGGAAGAAATCACATATGGAAAAATATTAACAATTAGTAGATCTAAGTTAAAAGTACGTGGGAGTTCATTTTATTATTCTTTCAATGCACCTGTTTGAAATTCTAAAATGGAAATTTAAATATTAATTTAAAAAACACTTTGTGGCAACTGGGTGGCTCCATTGATTAAGTGTCCAACTCTTGATTTTAGCTCAGGTCATGAGCTAAATTGTGATCCTAATTCCTCTTGCCATGATAAATTTATGTAGACGTAAATATTTTTGTTTCTTTCGAAAGGCTTGTTTCTTATGTTATCTTACTGTCACAGAGCCTATCACAGTACTTGTGGCACAGTAAATGTTCAGTAAATATCTCTGAAATGAATGTAAATATTAGAATGTAGTTTGTGGAATAGCCTGAGTCATATGGGATTTCTCTCATGATTCAGTCTCATTTGGGAGGTAACTATGGGAAGTTAAGATTTACAGATACAGGGGATTCCTGAAATAGTAATATGTTGAGGTACTGTAAGGAGATGGGACCACTGGAGCTTGGAATGGCAGGAGAATTTGTGAAAAAGAATCCCAGGAATTCAAAGTGAGTAGGCTTTGGAAGGAAGAAGGTGGGTGGATCTGGTCTGATCACAGAAATGGTTTTCTTACCAGCAGATTTAGGAGTCAGTGGCTGGCACACAAGTCTTATAAAAGGAATGGTGGAAAATATTAGTAAAAGAGGTTGGGATGGATTGTGGAGAGTCTGGGAGAGTGACATGATGAAAATGACATTACATGTCAGTTGTGATGGCAGTTAAAAAAGAGTAGTTTAGGGGCGCCTGGGTGGCGCAGTCGGTTAAGCGTCCGACTTTAGCCAGGTCACGATCTCGCGGTCCGGGAGTTCGAGCCCCGCGTCAGGCTCTGGGCTGATGGCTCGGAGTCTGGAGCCTGTTTCCGATTCTGTGTCTCCCTCTCTCTCTGCCCCTCCCCCGTTCATGCTCTGTCTCTCTCTGTCCCAAAAATAAATAAAAAATGTTGAAAAAAAAAAAAAAGAGTAGTTTAGGATAATGCACATCAACCAGGCTGGAACTCCAAAATGCTGGGACCTCTAGCTGGGAACAGTTGAGGTGAATTTTATTTTATAACACATGGGAATGAAAATAGCATAGCTATGTTCTGATCACCAAATAATTTGTTTAAAATTCAGATCCCCTGGGCGCCTGGGTGGCTCAGTCGGTAAAGCTTCCGACTTCAGTTCTGGTGATCCCACGGTTCATGGGTTCGAGCCCCATGTCAGGGTTTGCCCTGACAGCGCTGAGCCTGCTTTGGATTCTGCGTCTTCCTCTGTCTCTCTGCCCCTCCTCCGCTTGTTCCTTCTCTTTTTCTCTCTCTCAAAAATAAACAAACGTTTAAAATATAATTGATGTATAACAAAATCAGATTCTCAGTACTGTCAGAAACTTGGGATACGCCATACCCTACCTGTCCATGGCCTTAGGCCAATTATATGCCCCCCCCCTTTTTTCTAGCACTGCTGTTATTTATGTTCTGATTACTGTGTCAAGCGCTGTAGAGATACACTCCCTCACTTAATCGGCCAAACTTCCCTGCAGGGATGAGGTTATCTTGCTCATTTTATTGGTTAGGAAAATGAGACTTAGACGGGCAACAACAGATCACAGTCTGAAGACTGCAAACAAAGATGTAGACCCGCCCTGAAATACAGGCCGCGCAAAAGGTGGGGGAAAACAAACTTCGTGTGACTCAAGAGGTCCACGGCGAAAGGAAGGGAAGGGGAAGGAAACAGGAAAATGGAGACTTTGCCTCCTCTTCCAACACTGTGCAGGCGGCAACGCGGAGTGAAGGTGAAACCTCTCTTGCTTAACACCTGTCTATCCGTCTCCGTTAGGCGTCTCTGCAAAATCTCTGCATGTGATTGGTGAGATTGGAGGGATGGACGATTCTGATTGGTTAGTCGGACCTCGAACCAGGCCTACGCTCCAAGGATCGGGCGAGGGGTGGGTGGAACTTGAAACTGAATCCGTTGTTTCATTGGTGAAAAGAAAACGAACCAGGAACTATCCGGGAGCATGATTGGCTGTTGCCAGGAGCCCACCGACGGCCCTGGTTACGGAAGCCGGGGAGAGCTGAGCTCAGGGCCCGCCTCGAGGAAGTTAGCTTTGGAAACCGGGTTAGTGGTGGAGAAGAGGTGTCTCAGGCCCAATGGCGACTGTGGAAGCAAGCGGCAACGATGGGAAAGGGCAAGGGGTCGAGACCTCCGTCACCTATTATCGATTGGAGGAGGTGGCGAAGCACAACTCCATGAAGGAGATATGGCTGGTGATCCACGGGCGAGTCTACGATATCACCCGTTTCCTTAACGAGGTGGGGGCCCGGGAGGTGGGGCGCAGGCCCTGGGAACTGCACGGGAGAGGGGCGGTCTGGACTAGAGAAGCAGCAGGGTGGATATGTATAGGAGAGAAATGAAGCCTGGCGGAGGGCGAAAAGTAGCCACGATTCCCCTAGACGAAAACCGAGGGGTCTTAGATCTGCATGCCAGCGCTAAATTCCGGTCTTCATTAGTATCATGAATTGCATATCATACACTGAGCACTTAACTGTGCCCTAGAGCAAACTCTTAAGCCATCATTATTCCCATTTTACAGAAAGGGAAACTGAGCCTCCAGACTGAGGGCTCTCAAGGTCACACGCTTAACAGCCTATAACCATTCTAACCTAGGTTTGAAGGGCTCCAAACCTGTGCTATTTCCGCTGTGTCTTCCTAACTAATAGCATTTTTGGTTTTTATAAGAAGCTGACATTTTTACCCCCTGATTATGCTGCTTTTATTTTTTTCTAATTTGAGTTAACCCTGAGGCCGGAAGGTCATGAGTTGACTTTTTTGGCCATTGACATCCTCTTTGTTAAATCTTCAAACCTGTTGCAATAGATCTCATTATGCAAGTTCTTGAGACCATGGTGCAACTGAGTGATTTTTTTTTTTTTTTTTTTTTTTTTAGTTTAAGGGAATAGGATAGACTTTTAATGTATCTAAACTAACTTTATTGAGGTGTAATTGACATACAATATGTGCCCATTTAAAATGTACAGTTTGATGAGTTTTGACAAATGCATTCACCCTGTGATCAAAATCCCAATTAAGATAGAGCATTTCCATCGTCCTAAAAAGTTCTCTCTTGCTCCTTGGCAGTCATTGCTCCCACCCCAATCCTTGACACTTCGAGGTATTTATATATATACATATTAACATATATATGTTTTTGATGTGTATCATGTTGAGTAATAGATTAATAATCTTGCGGTTAATTCCTTGGAAATTCTTGTGCAGTATAACCTTGTTGTAACTGAGAAAAACTTCATTTCTGTTAGTTGTTTTTATGAAGCAAATATGCTAGTAAAATATATATTTTCTTAATTTGGAGCCTAGGGGAGAAATCACTACATCCTGATTATTTATTTAATTTTTTTTTTAAAATTTTTTTTTTAACGTTTATTTATTTTTGAGACAGAGAGAGACAGAGCATGAACGGGGGAGGATCAGAGAGAGGGAGACACAGAATCCAAAACAGGCTCCAGGCTCTGAGCTGTCAGCACAGTGCCTGACGCGGGGCTTGAACTCACGGACCACAAGATCATGACCTGAGCTGAAGTTGGCCTCTTAACCGACTGAGCCACCCAGGCGCCCCTATTTAATTTTTTTTTTTTAATGTTTATTTATATTTGAGAGAGTGGGAGAGAGACAGTGCAAGCAGGGGAGGGGCGGGGGGGGGGGGGACACAGAATCCAAAGCAGACTCCAGGCTCTGAGCTGACAGTACAGAGCCTGCTGTGGGGCTCGAACCCACAAACTGTGAGAGCATGACATGAGCCACAGTCAGTTGCTTAACTAACTGAGCCACCCAGATGCCCCTACATCCTGATTTATAAATCTATAAAAAGTTTTGAAATGTGAAGTTTCCCAAAAGGACGTTGTTTTTAATAAATCTTCTTAATGGCCAGTAAGTTAACATCTTAGAATTTAGTAACTTGTATTTGTATGGGGTATGGCCTTTTATGCTTTTAAAACAGTACTTTAAAAGTACTTTCCCATTACTTCATCCTTGGATGACTAGTTGAGAGTGACTTGGATGTAGTGATCCTTATGTTAACAGGGTGGGAAACAGGTTCACAGAGATTTTAGTCATACATTTGATTAGTGGCAGAATCTGGTTTAGATAGATCCCTTGATTTCTCTTGTCTACATAGCATTACTTCAAAATTCTGGCCTTAGGTCCTTAGGCATATGCCTCATTGTAAGTTTCAGTTGTGGGTGGTAGCGTGCATAATTCATAACGGTAGGTGATGTTTTTCATTTGTGGTTTCATTTCCCCCAAATTTCTCATTTATGTATTATGTATGTAATCTCCACACCCAGCATGGGGCTCAAATGCACCACCCCAGGACCAAGAGTCGTGTGCTCCTCTGACTGAGCCAGCCAAGTGCTCCTCTCCCAAATTTCTTCTTGATTGACTTAGAATACATAATGAACTTGAAGAAGCATTCAGTGCTTGTAGTGGATGTTAGTTCAAGATTGAACATTAGTTCAACCCTGAGTAGTGGCTGCTGACTGGGTTCCCACATGTTGATGGAGCCAGAAACATCACAGGTGAAGTTTGAGCCACAGATCTTTACCTGCAATTAACTCTTCTTACTTACCTGATCTGTCTTCTCTGTTCCTATTATCTTGCTCATTCCAAGCCTGTTCATTCATTTATTTTCTCATTCAAATATTTATCAGGTGTCTGTTATGTGCCAGATACTGTTGTAGGTGCTGAGGAGACAGCAGTGGATATGCCCTATTTATGCCCTCATGCAGATTAGTCGATGGGGAGTGGACAATAAGCAGAGTAAATACAATGTATGCTGTGTTAGGTAGTGGTAGGTTCTAAGAAGAAAAATAAAGCAGAGAAGAGGACTGTGGATGTATATGGAATGAAGGTGTGAGGGTGAGGGGTTGAAATTTTAGGTATGATGGCCAGAGTTGGTTTTATTAAGAGAATGACTAGAGTAAAGGCCAGAAGGAAGTTTAAGGGAGCTAGCCATGTGGATATCTGCAGGAAGAGTGGGAGTGGCAGAGGGAGCAAGTTCAAAGGCCTTGAGGTGGGAGTATGTCTAGTGTTGGGAGGACAAGTGAGGGAGGCTGTAGTGGCTGGAGAGTAGTAGATGAGGTCTGCATGATCAGGTGAGGGCAGATCAAGCAAGTACAGCTCTGTAGGCTTCATGAAAGATTTTGACTTTTAGGAGAGGAACTCAAACTGGAGCAGAGGAGTGACATGATGTGACTTCATGGTTTAACAGTATCCCTCTGCAATGTTTAGAAGAGACTGAAGGAGGGCAAAAGCCACATTGAGGAGTCCAGTTAGGAAGGAGGCTATTGTAGTAATTTGGGCAATGGGTGGTAGCTTGCGCCAGGCTGGTGGCAATGGGGGATGGTGAGAAGTATCAGATTTGGGATGTATTTTGATGGTAGAGCCAATAGGATTTGATGATGCACTGGATTTGAGGAGTGAGAGAAGTCAAAGATGGCACCAAAGTTTTTGGCCTGCAGGTCTGGAAGAATAGGATTGCTATTAGATGAGGTGGGAGGACCTGTATCAGCTCTCATCCTTCTTATAATTGAAATACTTCGGGGCTTCTCCTTAGAAAGAGGTCCCTAATCTGAATATCCTGTGTCTGTAGGTTGCTTTTTTTTTTTTTTTTTAAATGAATATGTTTATAATGTTATTCTGGAGTTTGAATGTGATGATTTAGAATTGGTAATGTAATTGAATTATCCTTCCCCTAACATTAATTTTGCATTTTTGAATTAGTGGTATGGGTTTGACTTATTGAAATCATTAATGAAAACCCAGAACCTTGCAGTAGTACACATCTTTGTCTTTGCGCTGTTTAGTAGTATAGAAAAGTCACAGAAAAATGGTTATACTGTCTTATGACTTGGGCTAGAAAATAACAAAGTACAACTCCCTTCGCAAGGGTCAGTATGATTTTGTGAGCCTTGGTTTCAGTCAGTATTCTAATTTTCGTACCGTGTATCACAGGTAAGAAAAGTTTGGGCGCCGTTGTCTTATGTATAAATAACCATTACTGAAAAGAATAACTTAAAATAATACATTGTGATATTTTGAGGTTTTGTATGTGTTTTTTAGTGACCATGGTCATGAGTGGGAATACTACCTTAGGACTTGCCTACAGATGGGATAACATTTTACTCGTTCCACAGTGTAGGTGCTGACTGTCAGGTGCTGTGGTACTAGGTCCTGGTGGCATATAAAAGTAAACATGGTTCTGTCCTCTTGAAGCTCCTCTTCCACGGGAGACAAAACAAAAGGAGACAAACGTTCAATGATGGTGCTTTCTTTGAAGGAAACCAAATAGGAGTTGGGAAAGAAAATTGGGGGTGGTGGGGAGATGTACTTTAAAAAGAGCTTTCTGGAAAGCTTCTGTGAGGTAACTTCTGTGAGGTAACTGAGCTGAGGAGAAGGAACTAGTTGGGAAGACTAGAGAAAAGAGCATTCCCACAGTATTTGCAGAGGCAAGTGAGAGTTTGGTCCGTCAGTGGGACCCAAAGCAGCTGTGGCCATTGGGGTAGCGAATGAAGGGCAAGAACGGCCAGAGAGGTGGGTGGGAGCCGGGCCAGGCAGGGTAGGTAGAATTTGATCCTAAATGTATTGGAAAACCACTGAAGCCTTTTAAGATGGGGGTGACATTAAAGCACTTTCTTTTTCTTTTTCTTTTACTATAATTTATTGTCAAACTGGCTTATATACAACACCCAGTGCTCATCCCAACAAGAAAGCACTTTATTTTTCAAGTAGATGATTTTGGCCAAGAAGTCAAGAAAAGGTTGGAGGGAAAAGCAACACAGAATGGAAGAAAGTAAAACTTTCAATTCCAAGAATTTGTTTGAATTGTTCTACATCTTCTGTGCATATACCAATATATACAAATATGTACAAATAAATAGCGAAATAGAATTATAGTTTGAGACGCATGCTCCAACGGAGCCAGCTGGATGCCCCAATCGTAGTATTCCTTAACGAAATTATAGTATCTATTAATTGATCTGGGGGTTTTTTTGTGTGGTTTTTTTTTTTTTTTTTTTACATTTATTTATTTTTGAGAGACAGAGTGAGTTGGGGAGGGGCAGAGAGAGGAGACACAGAATCTGAAGGAGGCTCCAGGCTCTGAGCTGTCAGCACAGAGCCCAACACAGAACTCAAACCCACGAACCGTGAGATCATGACCTGAACTGAAGTCAGACGCTCAACCAAATGAGCCACCCGGGGCACCCCTGATCTGTGTATGCCTATTACATCAGGATTTGCCTCAGGCTGCTGAGTATGGAATTAGGTCTGTTTTATGCTACCTTCTTTCACATTTTAGATATAATTTGGAATGATTGGGAATGTGATAAAGGGAAGTTTAGAGCAGGTACCTTTTTCTGGTGCCCAGGTAAATTTTTTTTTTTAAATAGGGTATACAGGTACACTGTGAAAAAAGCCTTCTTTCCATCTGCCCAGTTCTACTGCCTCTTAAATTTAACTACCGTTGTTTGTGTATCCTTCCAGAGTTTTGTTTTGCATATATAAGCAAAAGTAAATGTGGTCACTCCCACTCTTTTTACCCCAAAGCTAACATAACATCCTCATTGATCTGTGCTTTGCCTTTCTCACTTAAGTGTAAATCTTCAGAATCTTTACATATCCCTTCCTGGAATACTTTCCTATTTATAGAATTTGTTGTATGGATTAGAATTTGTTTAAGCAGTCTCCTATTGATAAACATTTGGGTTATTAATATTTTTCTAGGTTTTTTTTTTCCCCTCTCCTAAGGGAAGGAGATCGAATGTACATAGAATAAAATTACAGAGTATGGGGGCTTCTGGGTGGCTCAGTCGTTTAAGCATCCAACTTTGGTTCAGGTCATGATCTCACGGCTTGTGAGTTCAAGCCCTGCGTCGGGCTCTGTGCTGACAGCTCAGAGCTTGGAGCCTGTTTTGGATTCTGTGTCCTTCTCTCCCTCTGCTCCTCCCTGCTCATCCTCTCTCTCCCTCTCCCTCTCTCTCCCTCTCTCCCTCTCTCCCTCTCTCTCCAGAATGAATAACCATTATAAAAAATGTACAGATTTTATATGTAGAGTTCAGTGAGTTTTGACAAATGTCTCACCTGTGAAATCACCATCACAGTATATAGAATGTATCTGTCACTCTGTTCTTGTACAACCATTGATTTGATTTCTAACATTCTAGAACAGTGGTATCACTTTTTTGTGTCTAGTGTCTTTGGCTTCACTTATCTGTGTTTTTCTTCTGTATCAGCAGTTCCTGTTTATTGCTTTTTATCTTATTTTAATTTTATGTGTTCATTTCATTGTATGATTGTACTGAAGTTTATCTGTTCACCTGTTGATTGAAATTTGGGTTGTTTCCATTTTTTGTCTATTGTGAATAAAACTGCCGTGAGAGTTCATGTACCAGGCTTTGTGTGGACACGTATTTTCTTTCCTCTTGGTTAAATAAAAAGTGAGATTGCTGGGTCATACTTTTTTTTTTTTTTAACTTTTTAAGCAACGTCAGGCCTTTTCTCAAACTGTCTATATCACTTTATATTCCCACCAGCAGTGTATGAATTTTCCAGTTTCTCCACACCCTCATTGACACATGGTATTTGTCATTTTACTTTAACCATTCTAATGGGTGTGTGCTAGTATAGAATTTGTGGTTTTAACTTACATTTCCTTGATGACTAATGATGTTGAGTGTCATCATGGTGTGATTGGCCATTTGTATGGGTTTTTGTAAGGTGTCTGTTCAGTCTTGCCCATTTATAATTGGATTGTTTTCTTATTGACTTAAAAACATTCTTCATACATTCTGGATGCAAGTCCTTTCAGATACAGTTGACCTTTGAATAACGGATTTGAATTGCATGGGTCCATTTACACATGGTTGGTTTTTTTTTTTATATATATATAGTAATTTCTCTTATGATCTTTTTTTTTTTTTTTTTGAAGTAGGCTGCATGCCCGCTGTGGGTCTTGAACTCATGACCCTGAGATCAAGAGTCACAAGCTCTACTGACTGAGCCAGCCAGGCACCCCATGATCTTCTTAATACACTTTCTTTGTCTAGTTTATGTTATTGTAAGAACACAGTGTATAATACATATAACATACAGATTATGTGTTGACTATCTTATTGGTAAAGCTTCTGGTGAACAGTAGGCTATTAGTAGTTAAGTATTTGGAGAGTCCAAAATTATATACAGATTTTCAGCTGTGTGGGGGATGGGGTTTGACAGCACCCCAACCCCCACATCGTGTAAGGGTTAACCTTATACGTATCATGACTTTTTTCTCCCCATCTGTATTTTGCCTTTTCATTTTCGTAACAGTGTTTTTTTGTTTTTTGTTTTTTTAAAGGAAATTTTGTTCTTTGTGTATATGAAATATAATTGTAATGTCTGGATGCTGGCTTTGGGGGCCAAGTGTCTGGTTCAGTTTTGTGCTTTACCTAATAGTTGTGTAACTGTGGGCAAATAGCTCTGCAAAGGCCCTTTCCCATCTGTAAGATAGAGATAACAGTACCTACTCCACAGAGTTAGGACAATTAATACAGATAATGCATATGAAGACTTATGGTGCCTGGTATAAAGAGCTGAATGTTAAGGACCATTGGTTGGTTGATTGAGGGTTGGTTGATTGAGGTTATTTTTATTAATAGTAAACTTATTTAAAAAAATAATAAAATGTATTTGTTCCTTGCAGCATCTTTTGGGTGCTAAGTGGCAGATGCTCTGAAGATGTAAAGGTGAATTAGATGTCTTGGACCTGGGGGCACCTGGTTGATTCGTTCGGTTGAACATCTGACTCTTGATTTTGGCTCAGGTCATGATCTCATAGTTCGTGGGTTTGAACCCCATGACAATGGGCTTCGCAGTGATGGGCGGAGCCTGCTTGGGTTTTTCTCTCACTCTGTCTCTCTCTCTCTCTCTCTCTCTCTCTCTCTCGGTGTCTCTCTCTCAAAATAAATAAACTTAAAAAAAATGATGTCTTGGACTTGTAAGGGAGAATGAGATCTGTGCACAGGTAATTGTCACACAAGGTAGAGAGTAATCTTGCCTTAAAGACTGAGAATGCAGGCTTGGTTTGATAGCAGGGTACTGAGGGTATCCCTGAAAGCTTCAGAGCCTGACTAATACCAATTCTTACCAGAATTGGTTAAAAGAAAGTACAATTTGGTTGTCCTCTAACTTACGAAATGAACAAATCTATAGGAAGAATACTTTTCTTTCCTTGAGTAGTTTCAAGTGGTTAGTCCTAGGGAAAGCTAGAAATCAAATGAGGCAGAATTTAATCTCTAGCACTGTCCAGGTGAGATGCCCTGGATGAACAAATGGACTTTCATTTATTCGTTTGCCTGTGGGCATGGGTGTGGCATACATGCCCGAGAGGAAGAGAGGGGGAGAGGGGAAATGGGAGGGAAGGAGGACAGAGTGAGGGCTCTCTAGATCTCACTGTGTTCCAGGCATCCAATGTTCTAGAATACAGCCATGAAAAAGACAACCATGGTCCCTTTTCTTTTTTTTTTTATTAAAAATTTTTTTTTAATTTTTATTTATTTTTGAGAGAGAGACAGATTGTGAGCAGGGGAGGAGCAGAGAGAGAGGGAGACACAGAGTCCGAAGCAGGCTCCAGGCCCTGAGCTGTCAGCACGGAGCCTGACACGGGGACGTGGGGCTCGAACTCACAAACCGTGAGATCATGACCTGAGCTGAAGTCAGATGCTGAACCGACTGAGCCACCCAGGCGCCCCACCATGGTTCTTTTTCTTATGGAGATTATAGTCTAACAGATGAACAAAGACATCAAATAAATAATTGCAATCGTAATAAACGAATATTATGAAGATACCTAAGGAATTTTGAGAATCTGTAGCAGTGAGATTTATTCTAGTGTGGATAAGTTATGTTTGGATCTGCAGACCTGAAATTTGGACCCTGGGTAGTGGTGACTGCCAGGGTTACACCCTTTCTGGCAACCATCAAGTTAGTCTCTCCTGGATGGCACCTCTGCCTTACTAGGTTCTTTCTAATCCAAATGCTGTGGACCCGCACCATTTCCCCCTGTTCACCGTTCAGGTCTATCCTGTTTCTCTGCACTGTTCGACTGTTGTTCAGAAAGTGGTTATTGTCCTCTCCAAAATCTCAGCCTCCACATCTTATTTGGATCTTTTGGCTAGAGGTCCTTCTTCTCATCACCTGGCCTAATTTTGCAGCTTCTGAAATCTTAATGCTTCTGGTCAGGTGGTCCTTAGCATATCCCTATTGTTACATTTTTATGACATCATTAAGGGATTTCCACTCACAGAGAATTTGTGTAATTTCTTCCCATCATGATTTTTATTCCATTACTGTCATTATTCCCGTTCTCTTCTTTTCTACCATCTGTCCTCCATCCTTTGCATAGAATTAGTAATCCGGAAGTGCATTTTCTTTACTTTTTTATTTTTTAAAAGTTTATTGGGGCGCCTGGGTGGCTCAGTCGGTTGAGTGTCCAACTTCGGCTCAGGTCATGATCTCATGGTTCATGGTTTCAAGCCCTGCGTGAGGCTCTGTGCTGACAACTCAGATCCTGGAGCCTGGTTCCGATTCTGTGTCTCCCTCTCTCTCTGCCCCTCCCCCTCTTGCACTCTGTCTCTCTCTTTCAAAAAAATAAATAAACATTAAAAAAATTTTTTTTTAAGTTTATTTACTTTGAGAGAGAGACAGAGACAGAGACAGAGACAGCATGAGTAGGGGAGGAGCAGAGAGAGAGGGAGAGAGTGAGAGAATCCCATCCAGGCTCTGCACTGTCAGCACAGAGCCCAGCGCAGGGCTTGAACCCATGAAAACGCGAGATAATGACCTGAGCTGAAACCGAAGGTCGGACACTTAACTGACTGAGCCACCCAGGTGCCCTAGAAGTGCATTTTCTGTTAGTAATTTGTTCTCTCTCTTTCGTGTATTACAACATAAATTTTCTGTCCTCTTTTCAGTAATACATAGGAAATGAACTTAAGGAAGATTCTTTGAACAAATGAACTGACTAAAATCCTTCACCAGAGGACTTCACAAAATTTCCTTTGTATCTTTGAAGTATTTCACTTGATTATTGCTGGATTGAGAGAGAAATGAATGGATCCCAGTCATTGTTTCATCCCTTTTGAAAGTTTGTGATCTTCATTGCTGTGTAGTATATTTAAAAAATTTTATTTGTAACCAGTGTAATTGCTTACATAATAAAAGCTGGGACAAGATCCATTAGTGTGAAAACTACAAATGCTCTCCAAGTCAAAATAATTTTTTGTAAATTCATATGAGATTCAAAAGTAAAGCAGGTCCTGGAAAAAACGGGAAATATGTACTGCCTTACATTAGCTACACTGAATAAAAATAGGGAGAAAATTATGATTGTCCAATAGATTTCAATAGTGTAGGCCACCAATCTAGATTATTCAAGTTAACCCTGGAACTCTTGGTTTCACTTGTTTTGTTTTGCTGTGATTCAGATGAAAGTAAATTTTTGGCTAATATTAATTATAGGTATGTAAACGTAGCCTTATTATTTTTTTATTGTGCCAAAATATATAGCACATAACATTTGCCATTTAACCATTTTCGTTGTACGATTCAGTGGCATTAATTTCATTCACAGTGTTGTGCAACTAATGCCGATATCGGTTTCTAAAACTTTTCATCACCCCAAGCAGAACCCTGTAACCATTAGGCAATAACTACCACCTCTTCACTCTAACTCTGATAACTTTTAATCTGCTTTGTCTCTCTGGAATTGCTTAATTCTAGGTACTTTACATAAATAGAATCATACAATATTTGTCCTTTGGTGTCTGGATCCTTTCCACTTAACGTAATGTTGGTTTTTAAAATTTTTCTTGTGGTAAAATCTACATAACATAAAACTGATTATTTTAACCATATTTAACTGTACACTTCAGTGACATTAAGTACATTCACACTGTTAGATGATTATCACCGCTACTTATTTTCAGACTTTTTCATCAGCCTGATCTCAAACTTTACCCATTAAACAATAACTCCATTGCCCCTGGTAATCACTGTTGTATTTTCTGTCTCTATGAATTTGACTATTCTAGGCAGCACATATAAATTGAATAATTCTATATCTGCCCTTTTGTATCTGGCTTCTTTCAGTTAGTATAATGTCTTAAAGGTTCATCTGTGTTGTAGCATATATCAGAATTTCCTTCCTTTTAAGGCCGAATAATACTCCCTTATATGTATATACCACATTTTGTTTGTCCATTCAACCATTCATCCATGGACACTTGGATTGTTTCCATCTTTTGGCTATTTGTGAACAATATTGCAGTGAACATTGACATACGAGTATCTGAGTCCTTGTTTTCAGTGCATATGGTTATATACCAGGAGTGGAATTGCTCAGTCATATGTCAATTCTGTGCTTTTTATGGAAACTCCAAACTGTTTTCCATAGCAGCGTTTTACATTTCCATCAGCAGTAGAACCAGAAAGTTCTAGTTTCTCCATATTGTCTTCAGCACTTACTATTTTTTTCTATTACAGCCATTCTAGCCAGGTGTAAAGTGGTATCTCATTGTGGTCTGATTTGCATTTCCCTAAAGACTAATGATGTTGAGCGTCTTTTCATGTACTTACTGGTCCTCTGTATCTTCTTTGAAGAAAAACCTAATCAGACTCTGCCCATTTTTAATTGAATTGTTTGTCTTTTTGCTTTTAAGTTGGATTTCTTTCTATATTCTGGACATCAATCCTTTGTTAGATATTTGATTTGCAAATATTTTCTCCCATTCCATAGCTTGTCATTTCACTATATTGATAATGTCTTTGATGTATGAAAGTTTTTAATTTTGAGAGAGTTAAGTCCCTCCTCATCAGTAATTTTTAAAAAAAATTTTTTTTAACGTTTATTTATTTTTGAGACAGAGAGAGGCAGAGCATAAATGGGGGAGGGACAGAGAGAGAGGGAGACACAGAATCGGAAGCAGGCTCCAGGCTCTGAGCCATCAGCCCAGAGCCCGACGAGGGGCTCAAACTCAAGGACCATGAGATCGTGACCTGAGCTGAAGTCGGACGCTTAACCGACTGAGCCACCCAGGTGCCCCATCAGTAATTACTTTAAATGTAAATGGATTAAGTTTTTAAATCAAAAGACAAGGATTGGCAGAATGGATAAAAATACCAGATCCAACAATATGCTGTCTATAGCAGACTCACTTTATTATTTATTTATTTATTTATTTATTTATTTATTTATTTATTTACTTACAGGAGACTCACTTTAGATCCAGACACGAATAGGTTGAAAGTGAAAGGATGGAAAAAGATACTCCATGAAAATACTAACCAAAAGAGAGAGGTGGCTACATATTAATATCAGATGAAAGAGACCTTTTAAATCAAACAAAGATTGTTAATGTGCATAGAGTTTTTGTTTTACAAGATGTAAAGAATTCCGGAGATGGATATTGCTGGTGGTTGCAGCATTTTACTTTCCTGAGAATCCACAAGTATTCCTATATCTCCACATCCTTGTCAGCATTTGTTATTTTCTGGGTTTTCTGGGTTTCACCCAATGGTGGTGGTGGTTGTTTTGTTTGTGTGTTTTTATAATTAGCCTAGTGGGTGTGAGGTGGGATCTTATTGTGGTTTTAATTTGCATTTCCCCAGTGACTACTCATATTCACTATCTTTTCATATACTTGCTGGCCATCTGGAGATTATCTTCAGATAAATGTCTACTTAAGTCCATTGCTTGTTTTATAATCAGGTTATTTGATGTTTTTGTTGAATTTTAGGAGTTCTTTATATATTCTGGATATTAACCCTTGTGATTTACATATATTTTCTCCCAGTCATCATGTTGGTTTTTCACTTTGGTGATCGTGTTCTTCAGTGCATAAAAGTTTTTAAATTTGATGTAGTCCCATTTGTCAATTTTTGCTTTTGTTGCCTATGCTTTTGATGTCATATCCAAGAAAGCATTATCAAATCAATGTCCTAAAGCTTTTCCTCTATATTTTCTTCTAGGAGTTTTATAGTTTTGGGTCTTTTGTTTAGGTCTTTAGTCCATCTGAATTAATTTTTGTCCATGATGTAAGATAAGAGTCCATTTTCATTCTTTTGTATGTGGATATCCAGTTTTCCCAGCATTATTTGTTGAAGAGAGTGCACCTTCCCTATTGTGAGTGGTATTGCATCGCTTATTGAAGATCATTTGACTATATATGCAAGGGTAGTTGTGTATATGATATTTTGGAGCTTATTTTCCCACTAGTTGTATATTCCTAAGTTTTAGCCATATGGTGTCACTCTAGTAAGTGAACATATTTGGATAACCACCATCTAGAACTGTATAGCATGCTAGAACCTCTCCTTGTGCCTCCTAATCTCTGTTTTCTTCATCATCCCCAGAGGTACATGTTCTGTTGACTTTAAGATTATAGATTTGTTCTGTTTCTGAGCTTCCTACAAATAAGAGTGTCACAGTTTATATTGTTTTATGTTTGGTGTCTTTTATTCCCTGTCTATATTCTTTCATGTTGTGGATATTGCAGTGGTTTGTTCTTTTTCATTGCTGATTAGGATTCTACTGTAGAATTATACCTTAATTTATTCATACTGTGCTTATGGGCATTGGGTTTTCAAGTTCAGGGTCATAACAAATAATGCAGCTGTGATCATTTGTGTGTGTGTGTGTGTGTGTGTATGAGTTCATGTATGTATACACATTTCTTTTGGGTGTATAATTAGGGAATTCAACTTGATTTTTTAATAGAAAATATTTTTGAAATAATTATAGATTCATATGTACTTATAAAAAATAATAGGGGCACCTGGGTGGCTCAGTCAGTTAAGCATCCAACTTCGGCTCAGGTCGTGATCTCATGGTCTATGGGTTCAAGCCCCACATCAGGCTCTGCGCTCTCAGCACAGAGCCTACTTCAAATCCTGTCTCTCTCTCTCTCTGCTCCTCCCCTACTTTTGCATGCTCTCTGTCTCTCTGTCTCTCTCTCTCTCTCTCTCTCTCTCTCAAAGTTAAATAAACATTAAAAAAGATAGATCCCTATACCTTTTACCCATTTTCTCCAGTGGTAACATTTTGTAAAACTGTAGTACAGTATCACAACTAGCATATTGACATTAATTGGATCCACAGATTTTATTCTGACCTCCCCTGTTTTACTTCTATAAAACTGATTTGTCTTTTAATTTTTTTTAATATTTATTTATTTTTGAGAGAGAGAGGGACAGAGTCTGAGTTGGGGAGAGGGGTCGGCGGGTGGGCGGGGAGGGGGGGGGGGGACACAGAATGTGAAGCAGACTCCAGGCTCTGAGTTGTCAGCACAGAACCCGATGCAGGACTCGAACTCATGGACTGAGAACATGACCTGAGCCAAAGTCAGATGCTTAATGGACTGAACCACCCAGGAGCCCCTGATTTGTCTTTTTTTTTTTATATATTTTTTTTCAACGTTTATTTATTTTTGGGACAGAGAGAGACAGAGCATGAACGGGCGGGGGGCAGAGAGAGAGGGAGACACAGAATCGGAAACAGGCTCCAGGCTCTGAGCCATCAGCCCAGAGCCCGACGCGGGGCTCGAACTCACGGACCGCAACATCGTGACCTGGCTGAAGTCGGACGCTTAACTGACTGCACCACCCAGGCTCCCCCTGATTTGTCTTTTAAAGAGAAAACAAAGTGGTTTAATTTATAGAGTCAAAAATAATTCACCTTTGATTACAGTACTCAACATGCAAATTACATTTACCTGTTGATACAGAAATGGCACCTTGCCACTTTCCTAGGACATTTAATCCAGGCAGTTATTCCTGGACATCCTTTCTCTTTGTATCTGCCAACATTTACCCTCTCTACCTTCTTATAATGATATGTAAACTCTTAGCCAGATAACTGGGTCTTAAGTTCAGTTGACTTACCAGACATTGATTTTTTTTCAGTTGATTTGATCTATTCTGAACTCCACATGAAGAATATCCCATTATTTAACCTATAGATGATCATTCCTAAAGGCACTTGAGAATCCGTCAGTACCCCAGGGTCACCAGTTTTCCCTGGACAGTATGAAGAGACATAGGAGGTTTGTTAAGTACGTCCCTGCCCTGAATATTCACTCTGAAAAAGAATTTGTTTGGATAAAGTTTTAATACATTTGCTCTTTATGTGATTCTGTAGGCTCACGGTGAACAATATAGAGATACTTGTTTTGTTCATAAATAGTTTCTAAATTTTCATTAATGAAAATGATTACGTTTGTGAAGGAAGTTATTAAAATACTAGTGCATAAATTAGATGTAAAAATTCAGGATATTTGGATCCCAAGGAAACAGGAGTTTACTGTGGTTTATATATCAGGCTGATTGTACGTGATAATTATTATAATTGGCAATGTTTCTTCCAAAGATTGAATTTTTGCTAAGTTTTTTGTATATTATCACTAGCTTGGATTTCTCCTTTCTCTGCCTTTCCTTTCTGTTATCACCAGAAGGAATTTTTTAAACATCTTAAAAATAATTCTTTCACTGTAAGTCACCCAGAATACAGTCATTTCCTCTAGTTTCAAACATAAAGGGGAACCTGGCTCAGACAAGAATGATCCTTGCTGCACGTCCACTAGCTCATTGTGTTCTCCTTTTTATTCTGAGAGGCCCCAGCTCAGTTTACAAGGTTAAGGGCTACAATGTGTGTTCACAACAGAGCTAATCCTGCTTCAATAAATACAGATGTACAATTCTTTTTTGAACATGCCTTCAAAGTGGAGGTCTTTGGCCATGAGCTCCTCTTTGACATCATCTAGTGCCCACTGGTGATCCATTAGCTCCAAAACTTTCCACTTTGCTTTGAAAGCTCTGTTGCTGTCTGTGGGCATGGCCGTGGCTGCTCTAGTCATTTGTGCCTGCATTCTTCTTCTTCTCTTTCTCCTTCTTTTTTTTTATTATTAGCGGTAACACGTAATCAGTTTATCATTGTTACTTATTTGTGCCTGTATTATTTTTGATTGGTCATTGGCATTATCTTGGCCCAGAAGGAGAGAGTAAATGCTCTAAAACCCAAATGCTTAGTAGAAGCACCATGATGTGGAATTCACCAGGATGCAGATAATGTGAATAGTTCAGTTCTTTACTGTAGCATAGGCTTAAAACAGGATCAATGGACAGGGAGCCTGGGTGGTTCAGTTGGTTAAGCGTCCAACTTCACCTCAGGTCATGATCTCACAGTTCATGAGTTTGAGCCCTGCATCAGGCTTTGTGCTGACAGCTCAGAACCTGGAGCCTGCTTTGGATTCTGTGTCTCCCTCTCTCTCTCCCTGTCCCCTGCTCACACTTTATCTCTCTCTCTCAAAAAAAAAAAAACAAAAAAAAAACCACACACAAGGTCAGTGGAAATAGGTCTTTGGTTGTAACAAAGCCTAAGCATGTCTGTCATGTTTATCCATTCACCACTAAGAATCATTGGGAGAACATTTGTTAAATTCCCTTTGACCATGTTTGTGAGCATAGTGGGATCATTCGTAGGAGAAGGTAGTACTATTTTCCCTTTAGTTTTTTTGAAAAATCCTTACTCTGCGTGGTTAGAAGTAGTATTTTCATGTCAGAAGGACTGTTTGGGAATATAATTTTCATCTCTGAGGATTATGCTTTGAATTAGGACTTCAGCTGTCAAATACTTGGTCCTGGGTGAGCTTCTTTTTTTTGTTTTTATTCTTTTATTAAGAACATTTTTTAATTTTTTTTTTTTTTTTTTTTTTTTTAGAGAAAGACAGAGTACTAGTGAGAGATGGGCAGAGAGAGAGGGATACACAGAATCCGAAACAGGCTCCAGGCTCCTAGCTGTCAGCACAGAGCCTGATGTGGGGCTTGAACTCACAAACTGTGAGATCATGATCTGAGCTGAAGTTGGATGCTTAACCAACTGAGTCACCCAGGTGCCCCTCTCATTTTTAAAAACAATTTTTTTAATGTTTTTATTTATTTTTGAGAGAGAATGAGACAGAGTACTAGTGAGGGATGGGCGGAGAGAGAGGGAGATGCACAATCTGAAGCAGGCCCCAGGCTCCTAGCGGTCAGCACAGAGCCCGATGGAGGGCTTGAACTCTTCTGGGTGAGCTTCTTGTCACTTTGGGGCTGGATGGACACATAGTGGTGGATCATGGCCACAGGGAGGGTGATGATGAACATGGGTAGGACCACCCAGAGCCATCCAGAGCCGTGGTGCCCGCCATCTTTTGGTTGGTTGGTTTGTTTGTTTTTAAGATACCATAAGATACTATTTTTAAGTAATCTCCACACCCAACATGGGGCTTGAACTCAGAGATCAAGAGTCTCATACTCTACCAACTGAGCCAGCTGGGTGTCTCTCCTGCCATCTTTATTGAGAGCCAGTCTGGTTGGGGTTGCAGGCCAGACCCCGAACCTGCACGTTACCTTGGCTCAGGACTTGCCTGGGTTGTGCTGTGACCCCAGGCCTAGTGCACTGCCTCCAGCTGGCCTGCCATTTGATTTTAAATATTATCTGAAGTTTATAGAGTTCTAAAACAGTAACAAAGGTTCCTTGAAATCTTTTGCTTGTTCTAAACCATGTGTATTAAGACCACATATTGGAGTGAGAGGCACTAAACCTAAGGTTGTTTTTTGTTTGTTTGTTTGTTTGTTTGTTTTTACCTCTCCAACCTTCCTTGCCTCCATGAAAGAAAGGTTATAAGACAGTATATACTGGATGAATTTATCTTTATCACTGCCTACTGTATCAAATAAGTACTCAGTAAAAATTGTAGTGTAGTGATTAAAATGATCGAATATACAGGAGAGGGGTGCCTGAGTGGTTCAGTCAGTTAAGCATCTGACTTCAGCTCAGGTCATGATCTCACGGTTCGTGAGTTCGAGTCCTGCGTCCAGCTCTTGGCCGACAGCTCAGAGCCTGGAGCCCACTTCAGATTCGGTGTCTTCCTCTGTCTGCCCCTCCGCTGCTTGCACTCTGTCTCTTGCATTGTCACAAAAAATAAACGAACATTTAAAAAATTAAAATGAAAATAAAAAAAAGAATATACAGGAGAAACAATGGATATGTATTATATATACATATTTAAGTGTGGCACTTTTTCTTATTTATTTATAAGTGATGAGAGATTGGTGAAAGTGTAGATTTTGTCGCTCTAGAAAGAGCTGTGCAGAAAGCTGTGCAGGAATTCGTAAATTAAACCACTTCCTGAAATATCTCAAGCTGCTAAGAAATTTTGTCATCCTTTTGCTCCGAAAGGCAACATAATAGTTGGGATGTGTCACAGGGAAAGACCGTCTTAACATAGTTGAGGTATATAGGGCACATTGGGACACAATTCCAAAGCTAATGGCTTACTACAGCTGAGAGAGTTCAGTTGTAATGACAGGTGAGTGGTGTCTTTCTCAGTCTTGCTTTAAAACAGCTTGCTTATGCACTGGCATGGGGGACCCAGTCACTGGATGGAGATCTTTTATGAGACAAAAATAGAAGTTATCCTTGTCCTCAGGGAGCTCATAGGCAAGTGACTTTGGGAGATTATACTTAGTTGAATTCATGTTTAAAATAAGGATGATAATACTCCTGCTTAAAAGGTTGTTACAAAAAGTAACTACTTAAAAACATTACTTGATATTTAAAAAATACAAATTTAGACATGTCATAAATGTAAATTCTAAATTTGCTCATTGTAAGTAAATGTTTATTGAACGTTTAAGGCAGGGACTGTGTTAAATGTAATTTTAAAATATTTTCTCGACAGATAGTACTTAATTTGGTAAAAGAATTTCCAAAAGGTGTACAGTGAAGTCTTCCTTCCACCTCAACTCCTGGCTCCCAGGTTCTTTTCATTGTTTTCAGAGAGATTTTTTTTTTTTAATTTCTTTCTTTTTTTTTTTTAATCTTTATTTATTTTTGAGACAGAGAGAGACAGAGCACGGGGGAGGGCCAGAGAAAGAGGGAGACACAGAACCTGAAACAGGCTCCAGGCTCCGAGCTGTCAGCACAGAGCCCGACGTGGGGCTTAAACTCACGGGCCGCGAGATCATGACCCGAGCCGAAGTCGGACCCCTAACTGACTGAGCCACCCAGGCACCCCAAGATTTCTTTGTTTTGAAATAGTCTCTACACCTACCACAGGCTCCAGCTCACCACCCTGAGATCAAGAGTTGCACTTTCTAAGACTAAGCCAGTCCAGTGCCTCTGTTTTCAGAGATTTTATGTGTATGTACACGTGTATATATCTGTTTTTTAGAGTCACAGATGGTAGCGTCTTATACAAACTGTACCTTTCTCTGAGTACAAAGTATTTCATATCCTGATCTGATTTGATACAATAATAATTAAGATACCTACTCATATTATCTCCATTTTATAAACAAGGAAACAAAGACATCTCAATTTCTTAGTAACTTGTCCAGGGTTGTATCGCTTGGAAGTACCTCCTTGGTACAGAGGCAGTTATTTTGGTACCACTTATTTAACTTATTATTTATTTATTTTGGGAATTTAAAACATTTTTAATTTTAATTTTTAAAAATTGTTTATTTGAGAGAGCGAGTGTGTGAGCAAGGGAGAGGAGACAGAGGGAGAATAAAGAATTCCGTACTTTGACCAGAGTGTCCATTCGAGTTTCTGCAGCCGTGTTGATAATGTTGGCAGAAAGAATCCAGCCAGAAGCACATGTTGTTCCTCGTTGTCCTATCTTGCCAGCCTCCTTCAATCCAGAACTGTTCTTTGGTCTTTCCTTAGCTTTTGTGACCTTGTTATTTTGGGTGAATACAGGCCACTCCTTTTGTAGACTCTCAGTTTGCTACTGTCCTAGGTTTCCTCACAATTCTACCAATTTTAGATACTTTTGGTATAAATATCACAGAAGTCATGTTTCGTTTTTCCCATTGCATCCTATCAGGTGGCATTCAATGTCAATTTGTCCCATTACTCCCATTAAGGGAAGAAAAGAGAAAAGAGCGGAAGAGGGGAAAGTAACTTCTATTAGCTTGCTTTTCAGAGGGCACTCTATTCAGCAAGTATCTTTTCCTTGTAGCATCCTGGGGGAGAAGAGGTCCTAATGGAACAAGCTGGTGCAGATGCAAGTGAAAGCTTTGAGGACGTAGGCCACTCCTCTGATGCCAGAGAAATGCTCAAGCAGTACTATATCGGTGATGTGCATCCGGTAAGAACTAACTGAACTGGGAGAGGAAGCTGCTGACTAGCCACAAAACACAAGGAGAGGGATGAATTAATAAAATGGAAAATCAACCCAGCTGTCATGCTACATATTCCCCCAAATCATTTGGCCTACTGCGCTAAGATACAGCTTCTTGTATGTAAAACAACACATGTAGTATCTAAAAAGTTAAGAGAACTGGTTTTGGATTTTTTGTTTTTTTGATTGATTTTTGTAATATCATTAATAACATCTCTTTCTAAAATAATGGTTTGATTGTTCTTGGCAATTTCTTGCAAAAGGTGGTAACTATGAACATTCGAACAAGGCACCCTGGTAGGTTCATAGTTGGGAATGTGGGGGCAAATACCCTTCCACAGACCTTGACGTCCCTCAGAATTCTCTACTACCAGAATGTAGTCTTCATGTTCTAAGGTTAGAGACAAGTATATAGTGAGATATGCCTTTGGATATGTCTTAAAATATTATTTGTTTTCCTTTTTTTAACAGAATGACCTTAAACCTGAAAGTGGTAGCAAGGTAAGAAGAAATCATCTGTTTCTCTCATGTGTTTCAAGTGTTTATATTTCTATTTACTCAGGTAGAATGTTTTTTGTTTTTTGGTTTTTTTAATTATCTTAACAAGAGAAGTGTTCCTTTTTTTCCTAAGCAAAAATCCTATTTTTCAGGAGCTTGGACTCAGTGCCATCTCAGGAAAAAAAGAATAGCTGAGTCTTGAACAGTAGGAAACATTTTGTTCATGCTTGTACTTGCTTTAAAAAAAAAAAAAAAAAAAGGAAATTCTAAAGCCATGCTCTGTACGGTTTTGAAGGAAATTAGTTTATGGGTTCAGTTGTAGAAGAGTATTTCTTATTCTTACATTAAATACTGTGAGAATAATTCTGTGTTGGGAAAATAACTGGAAAGTTGATTTTCACTTGAAAGTCTTTGAAGGAGTTACAGACTGGAGTAATTACTAGAATGGGCCTTTCTGTCCCTCTTACCCAGATTTAATCCTTGTGTCATGCAGTTTCAAATAGGCCTACATCCATTTCATTTACTCCATGATACAGCAAAAACAAAAGATTAAATATTTGAAAACCTTAATGTGCGCTGCAGGACCTACCAGGAACAAAATCTGGAAGCCATTTTGCTTCCCACAAGCAGGGCTGTTCATTTCCTTGACTGCATCACACATTTCTTGACTTCCATCTCTTGCCCTCCCACTTAAAGGGACAGCAGTTTAGTTGCCACCTAGAACATCATGGAGGCAGTGCTCCTTCCCCTTTTCCTTCTGCTAGCTTCTTGCTTCCCTTTCCTCACTGGCCTGGAATCACTGAACACGTTTGATACGGCACTTGAAGTTGGCCTAGACACAGGAATTCTTTCAACTCGAGAGACTGCTTGACAGTGTCTGCCATCTGTTGCTCTGCCGTCCAAAGTGTCTGTGGAAATTAACTCTTCCGTCTTGCTATACTCTGCTACTCTGAACTGGTGAATTGTTTATGAAGGGAGACGAAAGCGGTTTTTTAAATGCTACGTGAGCATTGGTGGTTGGTTTGTCTTCCCCTCGTGATGAAGGTGAAGATGGAGCTATGCATAGCCTTGCTGAGTATCTTGAACACGTCTGGAAAACATTGGTCTCAGTTACAGTAAACATTTAATTCAGGGGATATTCCCATTTGTATAAGAGATGCACCATGTATCTGGGAGCCATCACCCACTTTTACACAACAGTCATGAGAGCACCCTTTATTAAAGCAATAGAAAAAATTGTGGAATTATAATGTCTGAAATTCTACAAATTGCTTCTTGTTGCTGTTTTTCTTCCTTGCTAGTTCAGTATGTGATTAGGATCATTCTTAGCAATGGAGAGTGGTGTTTTTCAAATTCCGTCCGGTGGGCCATCTGTGTTCGAATCCCTGGGCATGTGTCTGAAATGTCTATTTTCTGGGCTCCCGCTACTACTGATTCATAATCTCTGGAGGTGGGACTTGGGAATTTGCACTTAAAGTAACCCAGGTAGCCAAGCACCAGACTTCTTGCTGAAAGATAGGCCCATCTTTTCATTTGAAAAGTTTGGGAACTTGAATTCTGTTTTCTAGAAAGCACTGTCTGCCTTTTGTAGGCCAAAGAATTAATTAGAGATGTCTCAGCTAAATTAAAACTGTTGAGCCTTGGACTTTTTTGTAAGAAATACAGAAAAAGAAATCCTTTTAGCTCACTGAATTCTATAATAATTTAGAAGTTTCCAAATGTAGTTTGGCCCCTGCCTCATATAAACAGTGAGTGACTAAAGGCAGTATTTTCAAAGCTCTGTTTTTCGTTATGTCTCTTGTACCCAAAGGACAGTCTCCATTAAGTAGAGAGTAGGTTATTGAGTGTTTTCAGTCACAGTGCTGTACTTCAGGCAGATCGGGCAAGGAAAACCTTTGGGGAAAATTTCAAGACCACACATAGGTTTTTATAGAGCTATATAGTCCAACCTGATTTCAGTTCCAGGAAGACATTCCTGGTCCCTCAGATTTATTTCTTACAAATTAAATAGGCACTTCTGTGTCTAAGATGTAGATGTCTCTTTTCTTAGTTTTTCTGTATTCCCCATGAAGAGAAGGATGTAAAATTCATTTCATTAATACTTTCTTTTGGTTAAGGGTTTCTGAACCTCTACAAAGAAGTGATTTTTTTTTTTTTTTTTAAGCCTAATTAAAAGATGTCTTCTGCCTTAGGAGACAAAGGTTTCATTTCCTTTCTCTTTCTTTTCCTTTCCTTCATTTTTCCACTTCTCTTCTCCCCCCAAAGTTTCCCATCTCTTCCCTCCCTGAAACTATCACCTCCAGCCTCCCCCTCAGCAAAATTAAAAAATAAAATAAAATAAAATAAAAGCCACCCAGAATGTACTATTACACAATCTAAATCTGGAACCTTTCCTCAGTTTTTTGCAAACTGCCTTTCATACTGCTTTTGCTTTAACATAGGTAAATAATTGATGCTCACCATTGTTTTCTTGTTAGATTGATAATGCCCGAGGTCCATGGCCCTGAAATAGTACAATACTAAAATGTAAAAGCTTAGAAACTACAAATCTGGGGACAGATATTTTTCTCACTTGTTTCAGTCTTCAGATAACAAACCAGACTTAAAAACCTTTCTGTCTCTTTGAATCTCTTCCTCCCTGGATTAGTCCCCATGCTGCAAGCCGTCAGTCTTCTTTTTCTACTTGCGTTAACGTTTTTCTGGTATGCTTTGGGTTATAGAAACGCACCTTAGAAGTGCGTTGAGTTTTCTGTGCCATTTGGCCTGCCCGTCTCCTGCGCTTCAAGAAACCTAGGCACATCTGTGGTCAGTCACGTCTCCCTTTGGATTATGCGTTCACTGGTGGGGTAGCTGTTTGATGTGCCACCAGTTCAGGAGATGCAGTACACACGAACACGAACCGACGAAAGAAGTCGGTACCATTTCACTGATTTATTCCGTAGATGTTATCTGGGCAACAGTTCAGCTGCTTCAGATATCATTGAAGTAAATAGATTCAATACCTGGACCATTTTCCATTTAAATTGTTGAATGGGTAGTACATGATGGTACATAGTGAAAAATTGAAATAGTGCAAAAAGGTATACTTTTTATGTATACGTTATGTATGTATGTATATAAAATGACTCCCTTCCATCTCCAGCTCTCAGTCTCCGAGCTCCCTTCCCCAGAGGTAGTCAGCTACCATTTTCTTGTTTACTCTTCCAAAGAGACTATATGCATTCATAAATATAAACAGATGGACGGACGGATCCATCCATTGATTGATCAGTTGATAGGCAGACCAATCATTCCTTCCTTTAAAAAAAAAATCTTGCTCTGTACCTTCTTTTTACTTAAAAATTTTATTGTGGTTGATTTTTCTTTATCGATATTCCATGGACAAAAATTTCAGTAAGATCGCATTTGCTGTAATAGGATTTGATGTATTTTTTTAAACAAATAATATCATCTCTATAAAGGCTTAACATGTTATTTAAACTTCATTTTTTAACTTAGGAAGTTTAACTTTTATGTTAGAAGCAATCTATAAGTTGCATTTAAAGGCAAATCTATTTTTTTACTCCTGATGCTACTGACTTTTGTTACACAACATTTTTCTCTTACATGCATATAGCATTCAGTTTACTTTCTGTTTTATGGAAGAGAATCTAAAAAGAATACATTGTTTGTAATTATGTAATGTAGTTACTTGGTTGCATAGTACCAAAAATTTCCTTGTAAGAATTGTTTAATATTCCTGTCATACCTACAACCTAATTTGTTAAAGTTTGGAATGGTTATGCCGATGCCCTTTAGATTACTCTTTACCAAATAATTTTGTAGGGTTGTTTCATTGTTCTGATTTCATCTAGCATTTGTTTTTTGTAACGTAGTATTTTGAAATAAAGCATAGAATGTAATGGCAAAAGCCTCTTGAAAGGCAAAATTCCCATTGCTGAGGCATCTCAAGGATTAATGCCTTCTCCTCATGACACTTTATTTAGAAATAATGTGTAGTTTTGCAAGAGAAGGTATTAGGAGGACAAGGTAACATTGTTTTCAAATCAGCCCTCTAGTATAACAAGTTTTTCACTTCTTTGGTCCCAGTAGAAATTACTCTATGAATGTCCTATATGTGTTATCACAGTGGGTTCTTGAGACGGTCCTACAGAAATTTGTCTGAAGGGTGTTTTTCATTTGAATTTTGCCCCCATATGTGGGGAAATATTTTTTACTTGACTGGACTGCCTCTAGGGATGGTACATACTTTATAAGACCGTAATTGTTAATACATTGGAGCTTTTGAGAAGGCTGCCCTCAAGATCCACACATGGCCATAGGAGGGACTATAAAATGTTGAAATCATGTATTTCGACAAACTTTTTGGGTTTTAAGAAACTAATAGTAAAATTCATATTGCGGCCAAAAGTTCCAAAATTATTTTTCATAAGTTGCTGGCTACATAGCTACCAAAGTGTTCTAAATAAAAAGCTGTATTCAACCACCCAGATACTCATTAGCTTTACCAAAGGTGTCATGTGGTTTAAAATCCACTTTTTCCAATTTTAAAACTTGGAATCCTCTTGGAATAGCAAGCATACAATTTAAGAATTAAAACATAAGCTCCTTATATACCTTGCAATAGATTTCCCTTCCATTTAAAATCTAAATATGAACTATTGAGGTTGAAGGTACATTTTATAAATGCCCTATCTATATATACATACATACATACATACATATATATGTATGTATGTATTTTAATGCATCGTAATCCTAATTCTGGTGCATTGTTTCCAATATTTATGTCCTGGTGACAGAGTACACTATTCCTTAAGCATGTATTGTCTCATGTTTCATAAACAGTTTTCATAGTGAAACCACGCCCACTGACCCCCAAATAAATCCTTTCCCATATGTTTGCCAATTATGACATTTCTTTGTCATTCTCTTAACCATATCAAAAAAAGTCCATACTTAGGGCACAGTGTCTCTTGGAAGAGTATCTAGAAAAATATATCTTTATATACCTGGTGTAAGATAAGAAAAGTCTACATGTGGGCCATGCTCTGTCAGTCTTTCCAGACATGGGAGAATAGTGTTTCCTTCTCTCTAACCTTTAGAAGGCTGCTAGTGTAGATTTTTTTTTTTTCTTCTGCTATTGTAGATTTTGCTAAAATACCCTTGGGTTAGAAAATTGTGTTAAGTCAATTAAATATGGCTTTAGAATTAAAATTGATCTGGTCCGAGCCTTTCATTTTGTAAGTGAGGAAACTGATTTAGCATTGAACTTGAAGGCAGTAGACAGTTTCAGTTATGAGTAGCTTTATTAAAAGGCTACTCAGATATCATGAAATATTCCCTTTTATCCTACAGAGTCCTTGTTTAGTTAGTTAGTTAGTTTGTTTGTTTGTGGAATTAAAGCCTTAATGAACCTTGACGTTTAGGAACCAGTTTATTTAAATAGTTCTTTTCTGTTAATTTTAAACTAAAATCAGAGTAGACTGAAAATAATTTAGTGGTTTGGAAGTGTATTCCAGAAACATGCATATTAATTACTTGGTAAGGCTTTTGGTAGAAGAACTCTGGATTCGATCTGCTCTGTTACAACTAAAATCAGAGTATTGCAATTGTAGCTTTCCATGCCAAAGACTGAGCAGTCCCCGTTCTCCTGACTAAGAATCTTGCATGTAAATTAAAATGTGGGCAAGAACGTAACCAGCCAGATATGTCTGAATACACAAAGGGAGAAGTTAAAGTCCATCATAAACTATGGGAATCTCATTTAAGCATCCATTAGATTTAGCACCGAGCTTTGGAGTAGAAATGGGAATTGGGAAACAGCATGGAGAGAATGGTGGCGTGGGGGTGAAGGAAGGTTTTGTGTTAACAGAACCTTTTCTTTTTAATTTTGTTAAATTAAAAATAACTTATTTGGCTTCTTTCTGAACTTGGCTGAGGTACTTGGCTTCTAAGAGCAGTGCCTTAAACAGTTCTTTCATTGTAGTTGATTAAAAGTGGAGTCACTGTAGTTTGACATTTACTTGGCTGTCAGAATCCCAAAGAGAAGGTACATTTCTTTCTCTTTGCTTTCCTCCAGTGGTAGAGAAGTTGGTCTTTTTGCCACCAGGGGTGGAATGATCTTAAAACAGGAGTTGAGGTACTTGGTTTAAAAAAAAAAAAAAAAAAAATATATATATATATATATATATATATTTAAAGTTTTTTTTATTGCTTATTAGAAACTGTTACACTAGGAGCATATTATGGTCTTCCTTCTGTCTGGTCTTTGCCTCTTTGTTTTCTCAGTTGGTTCCCGCACTGTTTGAGACTCACTCCACTTACCACACATTCCAGGCGTTTAGTTTTAAAAGATCCTAAAGGTTTGAAATCTAGAGAATCCATTTATGTGACCCATATGGCTTTTACTATGATTACAGATTAAACATAACACGTACATTTCTCCATAATGCTCTCCTATAAGCTTTTGAAATGGTCTCAAAGTTTTTTTATACTAACCATACATTTTTTGTTCTGCAAATCATTGGTATATATGTGGATAAAGCATAAAACACCATGGACATTTTCCTGATGGAATTATTTCCTGATGGGAGTTATTTCATGGCTACTGTAGTGGAATCTTTTAAAAGGCAATATTATAAATTAATACACACTCTGCCATTACTACTGAAACCACTACCTTCCAAATCTATAAGACATTGGTTGTATTTTCTCAAAGATTGGCTTGTAACACATTTTACTTAACCTGATTTTATGATATTCTAGTAGAAATGTCCCAGATAACAGTAATCATTGAGGTCTCAAAGAAGTGTAGTAGTATATTAACTTGATTTATATGACACTTTTTATTAGAAGTTTTACTTGCCTATAGGCTAATTTCTTTTGGGTTTGGGGTATGTATTCATTTGCATGGCAGTGTTTTGGATACATGAAGTTAAAACTCATTTCACGATCTGCTCTGAAGTATCTAGGCCAGTATGTAGGGTTTTTCGAAATTGTTGGAGATTACTGAAAATTGTGGTTAAACACGGTTAATATTCTGTGTTCATATCTTAGCATACTTCTACATATTGGCAAAGAGGATGTTTTGGGCAGCAGTAACCTATGCAAATGGGCTTGTCCTCTGGCAGTGAGTTAGCAGTTCTTTTGTATATACAGCTAATTAATGGAATCAATAACTTCATTTGATATTTACTTAAATTGAACTTTTTGTTTTTAATGTTTATTTTATTTTTTGAGAGAGAGAGAGAGGCAGAGACAGAGTGTGAGTAGGGGAGGGGCCGAGAGAGAGGGAGACACAGAATCCAAAATCCAGGCTGACAGCACAGAGCCCAATGCGGCGCTCAAACTCATGAACGGTGAGATCATGACCTGAGCCGAAGTTGGATGCTTAACCAACTGAGCCACCCAGGCACCCCACTTAAATTGAACTTAATAACACATTTATGAGATATAATTAATGTGCCATCCAATTCACCTATTTAAGGTGAACAAGTTGGGTTTTTAGTATATTCACAGAGTTATGCAACTGTAATTACAATAATTTTGGAACATGTTCATCCCTCCAGAAAGAAACCCCATACCCATTAATCAGTCATTTTCATTTCCCTTTAACTCCTCTTCCCCCACCCTAGGAAACCACAGATCTACTTTCTGCCACTAGATTTGCTTATGCCGAACCTTTCATATTGATACTCTTACGTAATATTTATATAATACGTTGTGTGGTTTTTGTTTTACTTATTTATTTTTTTTTATGTTTATTTATTTTTGACAGACAGAGTGTGAGTGGGAGAGGGTCAGAGGCGGAGGGAGACACAGAATCTGAAGCAAGCTCCAGGCTCTGAGCTGTCAGTGCAGAGCATGACACGGGGCTCGAACCCACAAACCACTTAACTGACTGAGCCACCCAGGCACCCTATTCATTTTATTTTCTAAGTAGGCTCCATGCTGAGTGTGGAGCCCAGTGAGGGGCTTGAACTCACAATCCTGAGGTCAAGACCTGAGCTGAGATCAAGAGTTAGATGCTTAACCAACTGAGCCACCCATGTGCCCCAATATGTTGTATTTTGTATCCAGTTTCTTTCACTTAGCATAATGTTTTCTAGGTTCATCCATTGAAGCATGTATCAGTCAGTACTTCCTTACTTTTTATTGCCAAAATTTTGTTTTTAAGGTTATTTTGGTATTCCCCCTCCCCCCTAATTCTGTTCTTCCCATTTCAATGTTGAATAAGCCCTAAGGTCTATAGTCATAATTATTATGATTTCATAGAGTAAACCAGTTCATTTCTGTAAGCCACAAAGCAGTCCTCGGCATGCTTTAGAGCATTTCACAGTTGACCTGTTTGTCACAAGAGTTTGTATTTTTTTTAAAATATGTGTTCAGAAAATGTGATCTTAACTACTGCCAGTGGCAAGCCCAGCTGAATGAGGCATATCATTGTGACTGCAATTAGTCCCTTTCAGTATAGTTTATATCAGTAGCTTTTTTTCCCTTTTTTTCTTTTTTTACATCTAAAAAAGTTTAGGCCATTTCTCTATGCTTTCATTAGTTGTTCTTCACTAGGGAGTACCAGTATGTTACCAGAAATAGAATTCTTGGTGCTCCCATCACATTAGATTTGTAAATGTCAAATTGCATGAAAGATGAAGTTCTGTATGTAGATATTCAAGATTTGTATACTTTATTAATCTTTCTTTTTGTTTGAAATTTTTTAATATGCGTCTTCTTCAGGACCCTTCGAAAGATGCCACGTGCAAAAGGTTAGTATACATTCCCTGGACTTCCTTATGCTCAACTTAATATCTGGCCAGAGGTTCTTCCATAAATATACATGTATAACATAACTTAAGAATACGGTTTGACTCAGGAATGAAAGGTACATACAGCACAGCGAATACAGTCCGGAGGTATTGTGAAACCTTGTATGTTGTACGGAAACAGACGGCAGCTCCGCTGTGGGGAGCACAGTGGAAGTATAAACTTGTTGAGTCACTGTGTTGTGCATCTGAAACTAATGTAACATTGTGTTACTATATTTCAGGTACATGTTAACTATATTTCAATTAAGAAAAAGAGGACAGTTAACAACTATTTTTTGGCCAAAATTACTGCACATTCAGTAGTTCCTTACCATTAGCAAAATTAACTTTTACAGTTTCAGTCATTTAGAGTAATCTCAAAAGTTTGTGCCTTGAGTAATTTTTAAATCATGTTGTGACATAAATTGGGATCACATTCAGCGAGAGGCCGATATGCAAGGACAAGTAACTGCTGGTAAGTCAAGCCAACGGTCTGTGCTGCTCAGCCCAGCTATGCAACTTCTACTTGAAACTTAATCACATTTAATCCCCACAACCTCTCTGTAAGGTGGGTGCTATTATTGCATTTTATAGAAGAAAAAAATTATGTATTGCATGCATATTCAGGAATTTGGTTTCTTTCAAAGGATTACTTACGAATATCCCTTGCGGTCATTTTAGTAATATAATAGTATGAACTCTGAAAGGTATATTTTTGTCATCCCTTAAATGCCCTTGAAATGACTGGAATCCTTGGCTTGTAAAAAAATCTTTATAGAGATTATATAGATCTGTTTCATCTTTCTGAGCTTTCACTTAAAACATTTCAGAGAGAGAGAGATGTGGTTTTTTTCCCCCTATAAAAGTATTGCCTCTTTTTTATTTGAGGTGATGGACAAAGAATGTAAGAAATTTAAACTTAAAGGAAACTATTAGTAAATTCAGCTTCTTTAATACTAAGGCCTTATGCTCAGCCAGCTACTCTGTAGAGAATTTGAAAACACAAGCCATAAACTTGCAATCGATTTGGGCTACACATAACACTCGTTAAGAATTATTATGCAGAATACAAAAGGAATTCCTACAAATCAATTAAAAAATAATGTAGTAGAATATGAGAAAAAGGCTTAATTAAACAAGCACCTTAGAGAAGAGGAAACAAATGTAGACACACACAAAAAAAGGTTTAATTTCATTTGTTATCAGAGAGATACAAATTAAAATCTTAAGGTATGTATTTCACAGCTACCAGATTGGCAAAAATTGAGAATTCTGAAAATAAGAGGAGCTGTTGAGGAAGTGGATCACCAAGGTTCTTAGACCCTCTTAGGGGAGTGTAAGTGGGTACAGTCACTTTGGAAAAGAATTTGGCATTATCTAGTAAATTGGACAATATGAATAACTTTTGACCCAGCAAGTCCATATCTAGGGATATACTCCAGAGAAATGTGTGCGCAAGTATACCAGGAAACACATAGTAGAATGTTCGTAAGGGCATTATTCAAGATAGTAATATACTGGAAGCAACCCAAATAACCATTCCTTAATAAAATGAATGAATCCATTCTGGTATATTCATAAAGTGGAATACTACAAAGTAATAAAAACAAATGAGTCACAACTACATGCAGCAACCTGAGCGACTCTCCAAAAGAGAGTTCTGTCTTATGGCTAAGATGTTACTGTTGAACTCTTTGGGTTCAGCATAAATCCATTTCCTCTGCTTCTATGCCCAGTGACAGTTAAGTATTACAAAACATTATATGGAGATTGGCGGTCAACCATTTTCAGTCTTTTGTACTGAAGAATGTCTCTTTGGTGTTTTCTCAAGGAGCCTACTTTAAAACTTTTTTGTGTCCTGTGGTGGTTCTCCAAGATACCTGAACTGATTACCTTTGTGGGGACATGACTGCAGAGTCCCCACGTGCCATATTGCTGTTGTACATGCCAACTCGCTTGCTTTCCTTTTTTTACACAAAGCTACTCGGCTGACATTCTAAACTTCTCTGGAGCAGCTTTGTGCCATTCTGAAATGTACAAAGCACTAGGCATGTTTAGGCAAGGACAAGCAGTTTTATTATTGAACCTCAGCTGGTTTTATTGGCTTACAAACCTTTTAATACCAAGGCCGCATATGTCTTAGTAAGAGGGGCATGCAGGTCATTTGGATCGTGGAAGAACTACACCTTAAAAGTAAGAGTGCTAGTAAGCTGTACTAGAGAAGAATTATTTTAAGGAGAGTGATGACTGTCCTGAAATTCCTAAGGGAAGTCTCTTACAGGCCTTCTCAAGCCGACTGTCATTTAAAGTTTTTAGTTCCGTGTGGGTGTGTATCCGTATTAGTGTCCAGACTTAACTAGAGATTAAGTGCATTGATTGGAATCAGGAATCCATCACTAACTTCGCTTCATGATTTTGGGTGCCAAGCTTGTATTTGCTACGTATACAGCGGGTCTAATAGTATCTATTTCTTCAGGCTGTCATGAGGATTAAATGTAGAAAATACAGATGAGATAGATATCACTTTGCCAATAGTTGTATTAGATGGTATTGCTTCTAAATTTATAGTTATATGTATAAAATGGTAGCTTTTTTCCTGTTGAAAAATGTTAATTGTAGAATATGTGAAAAACAAAATACAAATAAGGTATTTTTTTGAAGCTTTTATTTATTTTGAGAGAAAGAGAGAGAGCATGAGCAGGGGAGAGGCAGAGAGAGAGGGAGAGAAGGAGAATCCCATGCAGGCTTTGCACTGTGGAGCTCGAACTCATGAACTGTGAGACCTGAGCTGAAATCAAGAGTCAGACGCTTAACCGACTGAGCTACTTAGGCACCCCCAAACAAGAAAAATTTAAGCCATCCCTAATCTCATAACCCAGAAATAAGTGCTATGTGTCTTTATAAAAACACATATAGAGGCGTGTATACAGGCATACATTTTTAGTATCATACTACACATTCTGGTTTTTATCTTTTAAAAATTGTTTAATATTGGGGCACGTGAGTGGCTCAGTCGGTGAAGCATCTGACTTCGGCTCAGGTCGTGATCTCGCGGTTCTTGGGTTCGAGCCCAGTGTCGGGCTCTGTGCTGACAGCTCAGAGCCTGGAGCCTGCTTCAGATTTATCTCCTTCTCTCTCTCTACTCCTCCCCTGCTCTCCGTCTCTTAAAAATAAATGTTAGAAAAAATTTTTTTAATTGTTTAATATTGTCATGCCAATGCAAATTTTTATTTATTTATTTATTTTGCTACTTGGGCGATAGATAAAAGCAGTTAAACTTCAGAGAAAGACAAATATATGATTTCACTCATATGTGGAATTTGAGAAACAAAACATGAACATAGTGGAAAGGAAGGAAAAATAAGTTAAAAAAAAGAGAAGCAAACCGTAGACTCTTTTTTTTTTTTAATTTTTTTTTTTTTTAATATTTATCCTTGAAGGAGAGAGGGACAGAGTGTGAGTGGGGCGGGGGCAGAGAGAGAGGGAAACACAGAATCTGAAGCAGGCTCCAGGCTCTGAGCTGTCAGCACAGAGCTCGACACGGGACTCGAACCCACAAACCATGAGATCATGACCTGAGCCGAAGTTGGATGCTCAACCGACTGAGCCACCCAGGCGCCCCATAAACCGTAGAGAGTCCTAATGATAGAGAACAAACTATGGCTTGATGGAGGGAGATGGGTGGGGGATGGGCTGAATGGGTGATGGGGATTAAGGAGGGCACTTGTGATGAGCACTAGGTGTTACATGTTAGAGATAAATCACTAAATTCTACTCCTGAAACTGGTATTATACTATATGTTAACTAACTGGAACTTACATAAAATCTTGGAAGAAAAAAAAAGTAGTTAAACTTCCCAAAGTAAATCGAAATCCTTTGCTCATGAAAATATTAAAATGTGGATGTTGAAAGATAGCAAATATTTGGTATCAAGTGTTCACAGCTTCGTTGCTTTCCCCCCACTTCTAGTTGCTGGTCATACTGGATTTTGCCCATCATAGGCGCTATTGTCTTAGGTTTCCTGTATCGTTACTACACGTCGGAAAGCAAATCCTCCTGAGGAGACAGCGTGGAAGTTGGAAAGCATATCCATTGGGAGTGCGAGCTAGAGACTTGTTTGGAGGCCAAGCGATACCCTCTTCTCGAATCCTGCCGGATGTGTGCTTCCCCCTTGGAACCCAGATGGTTGGCTAGACATCCACCCCAGACCTGGGGCCAGTGTCCTTCATTTCCCAGAGCCTTACTCCCAAAGCACCTGCTCGTTGTCCTGTGTCCCTGCCGGTGGCCCTTCTCTCCACTGGCTTCCACCAGCCCCCTTTGCATTTCCAGACTTGGTTTTATAATTACAATCCAGATGTCCTTGTGACATTGTCCTTTGGTAAAAATGCCTGGTTTCCAATACTTTGAATGCACATTAGACATTCTTAACAGGGCAACACTCTGGTTTTGAAGCTTTTCTTTTTCCATTTTTCTTTGAAGTATATATATATATACTTATATATATATATACACACACATATATACTTACATATATGTATATATGTGTGTGTATATATATACTTAATTCTATTATTTATCATAAGGGATTTAATTAATGAAGTAAAGTTGCGCACCTATAGCATAAAACACAACTGCCAAATGATCTCGTTCCTTGTTTTTATTTATTAAAACTAGGAAGAACCATGAAATCCTCTCCTCCCTCCTAAGCTAGTCTAGCAGGTAACTCTCACCACCCTCCAAGTCCAAGTGCTGCTGGGCAGAACTGTGCTTCCGTTGCATTTCTTGGGAGTGGAGAGAAAGAGGGGAGGGGAGAGATGAATTGGGGTGATAGGGTAAATTTGTAGTCCTCTTTCTTTTGAAAAATACTGAAAACACTACTTTAGGACAGGAGTTTAGGAAAAGCACCAAAGACTTCATTTTTTTTTTTCCACACTTCATTCTTTGCTTTGGTTTGACACCAGTTTCTAGCCATCTTTTTTCTTTTCTTTTCCCCCCAACCAACCATCTTTTATTGGTAAAATACAAATTTATAATTGTATCTGTAGAACTTCACTAGGGATTTCTGCTTTTCAATGTATTAATTAGCAAATTTTTTCATTCCTTCCGTTTTACAAAAGAGACTCCACTTGCTCTAAGATCCAGTATTTGATCTTTTGTTTGTTAGCCCCAGTAACATAACTTCCATAGTGCAGTGGCATTCGAAAGGGGGAGATCATGACAAAAGAACGTTTCCCATTTCATCTATATTTTATCTTCATGGCTCCAATTTGTGGTTTTGTTGTTTTTCTGTTGAGGAAAAAAGAAAGAAAAAAACAACAACTAGTCGTTTTATCCCTTGGATGAATGTTTAATTGAATAGTAGGTCATTATTTAGAATTCTGTTAGGGTTTCTTCTTGGTTCAGGAATTTTCTCTGGCTTATTTGACCTAACTTTTTTCCCCTGTGGAATCACCTGAGGACACAGTACACTGGCTGTTTTCTGCCAACAACTGTTTGTGGTGATTTTTCTCCCAATCTTCTAAGGATTACCAGTTTGCTTCTGAGCCATTGTCCTATGTAGCAGGGAGCAACTTGGTTCCAGAAGGACCATGGATACTGCTGTCTCCTCCCCGCTTACAGCTTGCCATGGACGGGAAAGTGCCCTGCAAGGCAGTGTCTGCCCATGCAAACTAAGAAAAGGTTCAACCCAAGTCTTGCAGTTGAGTGTATTCAGAATTCATCAAAAGAATATTAACCTTGTATTTGTACACTTGGATATGATATTATGGAGAAATTTCAGGGGATTTTTGAGAGACTTTTATATATCAGGGATATGGGAATAGTCAAACTTTTATCTTTAGAAAATTTTGTATAAGATGCCACTTTTAGACAATTTATTGAAAAAAACCTTTGGTTATTATGGAACAGAAGTGGTGTGACTGTTGATGCTCCTGCCATTTGAAGGCGTACGGAAGGGTTGCCTTGAATATGAATTGGTATCTAATTGCTGTAATAATTAAGCTGCATGATTACATGGGCCACATTGGGGTAGAAATAAAGAACAAAGGAGTATTGAGGAAATGGACGGGGAACATTTAGGCTGAAACTAAACCAGCAGATAAGTTGGATCAATTAGGAGTATGTTGGCAGTCTGTAAAATTAAATGAAAAACATCTGGCTTATAAGAAATGTTAAAGAGTGACAGCCTTAAGTAAAATTGGTGGGGGTTTTTTTTTTTGGATATTTTTAGGGTGAACACCAACACAAAAGGTATGTTTTTCTATTTCATATTGGTTGTCTTTTCCTGTTTATATCTGGACTTGTTTTTACTCAGAGCCAGAGGAAAAGGTTTTCAGACCTTGTCTCTACCATCCATGAAATCCATCCAACACCCAGGGCTTCTTTTGATCTGCTGCTAATGTGATGTCACTTTGTATTATAAAAACCACTTTTGGGTCCATTTACTGTTACTCTGCTGCCTACATCAACAGTCAGGCGAAAGGTAAAGCTAGTGTGTGAGTTTGCAGAGGTTTTTCTAAACTATCAGATAATACAATATGTTAGCCAAACCCACCAGAAAAGCCTTGTTTGCAGAGGTAGGACTCAAATTCTCGAAACAGTTTCAACATTGGTAGGTGGTGCAAACCCATTTGGAGAGCAAGTGGAGCCGGTCCCTGTCGGCTTAGGGTGCCCCCTAGAGCTGGTCTCTGGGGTGTTGGGTTGTTTATTCCCAGGGAAGACACAAGATGTCTGGAGGTCACGAAAGGAGAGGAGGGAAAGCGGGTGCCACCAAAATAGGCATGTCGGTGCCAGGTCTCCAAAATTTCTTAGTCCCTGTCCCTCAGGAATCGGTTTTGGTTTCTAAATGACTCCACATTTGTAAGGACAAGAAAGTGGTGGTGACAAAATTGATAGTGTTTAGTTCTTATGCGACCCCTAAAGCAGAAGCAAAAATCCACGGGAACCTACAGTTTGAGCCTGTAAAGTTCTTTGGGCAATTGTTGTAAATGCCCAAGTTGTGAGATAAGAGCGTCGTTGAGTTTATGCTCATTTAGTCCCGGCGTGGAGCAACGAGAAATGCTCTGTGGGCCAGGCATATCATTACGCACGGTGTCTCGGGCTTCACATCTCAAGAGATTATCTGGTTAGATTCCATTTTAGGAGACTGAAATGCAGAACGTTAACGTTCATAACTTCCTTCCCTGGGAGAAGTGGATTCAGACATGTCTTGTCTCAACAAGAGATTGGTGTTTTTTGTTTTTTTTTTTTTAAGCCATCTCATTCTGTTGCCAAATATCACAGAACGAATGGGGAGTTTACTTCACATTTGGCTGTTATTCTCTGAAAGGGCCTGGTTAGGAATTTGTGGGGGTGATTTCAGAGGGAGATTCCGGTAACCCGAGTTACCAACCCAGTATCTAGCATCTTACTCATGAATTTTAGGAGCTGTACTTTTCCTGTACCTATATCCAACATGTGCTAGTTGGGTAAAATATGATTATTTAGCTTCCTTTCTTTTTACTTCACCCTCAACTGTGAACGAGTAATATTAACATTCTTTTTGTGTATTCAGTAATGGAGTTTGTTTACCTATTTTATTTCAGCATATTTTGAACAAAGATCTTTGTCTCTTTCTGCTGGAATGTGCACACAGTGAATGTTTGTTAGAACCACACACAATAAAGATACTGTTTTCCTTTTCTTGCCCTGACTATAGTTATTATTTTTTTTTTTTTTTTTTAAAGCAGAAGTGTTGGCTCTGTTATCCTAAGGTGTTCTGGAAGAAAAGATTCTGAGAAGCATAAAAGTCACCTGTATCTATGCAAATAATTGTGTTTAGTGTAACTTGATGGGGAGTTCTGTGGTTCTTCAGGATTCTTTCTGCTACTCTTTCTTTGAAGTGAGTTGCTCAGTTGATAATCACGAGAGGCAAAAATGAAGACTTGTGCTGTATTAATGGATATGAAGTGGCAACCAGGTAGACCAGTTGGGAGTTCTATTTTTACTGAAACCATCTGGTAAAGAGAAGCCAGTACAAGGTAATAATATTTTGTTATCTGCAACGCCAGTCTTCAAATGATTGTTTTTCTTGGAAATAGCTAAACTGTTGGGGAAAATTAAACACTGAGATTGAAGTTCTAGCAAGTGTGTTAATTAAACAAGGGAAATAAACAATTTTTATAATTACCTTTAAAACATACTGATAGCCTTCTAACACTACTAATGAGACATCGTTCATTAGGGCTTGGTTATTTCACTCTCACGTGAATTAGTAACAGGAAAGGATAGTCCCATTCTTATTATTAGTGTTTGAATCTAATGTTTAATCTCCAATCCTAGTAATTCATATGACTGCAGTCTTCATGATGCTGAGTATTTGGCAGGTAATTGACAAATCCTGGTTGGTTCCTAAAAACCTGAAGTAGAAGATTGTGATTCCAATTATGTAAATTTAAGGTAAGAAATACCCACACAATCTACTAAACTGTTGGTAATTGTAGGTATTGTTGGTAACCTAACGTTAATTAGCTTAATAGGTGTCTGTATTTAAAGGAACACTCAGCTAAATCACATATTTTCTAGTGCTCAACAAACTTAATTTTTTTTTTAAGATTTTTTTTTTTTTTAAAGTGGTTTCTGCACCCAACATGAGGCTTGAACTCACAATCTTGAGATCAAGAGTTGCATGTTCCACCAACTGTGCCAGCCAGGTGCCCCTAAAAAACTTTCTTTTATAAAGCATCCAGGAGAGATGAGAGTTGCTGTCAGATAAAACATGAGGATAGAGCTGTAATCCTATTTATCATTTATCTTCCATATACTGTGTGCCTTGCAGTACCTTTGATGGCATTTTGGATCCTTGCCCTTACAGTATCCTATCCTTACACACCGTAGATGGGGATGTCCACATTTTACCAGTGACTTGACTTGCTTGAGGCCACACAGCCCTAAACTTTCCATGTTCTTTATTGAAGGTTCTCAGATAAAAATTCAGCTTCAGCTGTACCAAAATGAATAATGTGCTTGGTGTATCTGCTGCTTGTCTTTCTATACAGGTGTTTCTGTGTGTGCTCAATGAAATGCCATCAATAATAATCATTTTCTGAATTAGTAGATTACTAAAAAATGGGCATGGTCTTAGGAGCCCCTGAAAAATCTTGGTTGTTGAAGAGAATCCTGTTGCTTCAGTGGAAACAATATATTTAAAATGATTCTCATATCCCTTGCAAAACAGCTTCTTTTTTAAATTTATTTTTATTTTTATTTTATTATTATTTTTTTTAATTTACATCCAATTTAGTTAGCATATAGTGCAACAATGATTTCAGGAGTAGATTCCTTAGTGCCCCTTACCCATTTAGCCCATCCCCCCTCCCACACCCTCTCCAGTAACCCTCAGTTCTCCATATTTATGAGTCTCTTCTGTTTTGTCCCCCTCCCTGTTTTTATATTATTTTTGTTTCCCTTCACTTGTGTTCATCTGTTTTGTCTCTTTAGGTCCTCATATGAGTGAAGTCATATGATTTTTGTCTTTGACTGAGTAATTTCACTTAGCATAATACCCTCCAGTTCCACCCACGTAGTTGCAAATGGCAGGATTTCATTCTTTTTGATTGTCGAGTAATACTCCATTGTATATATACACCACATCTTCTTTATCCATTCATCCATCGATGGACATTTGGGCTCTTTCCTTACTTTGGCTATTGTTGATAGTGCTGCTATAAACCTGGGGGTGCATGTGTCCCTTTGAAACAGCACACCTGTATCCCTTGGATAAATGCCTAGTAGTGTAATTGCTGGGTCATAGGGTAGTTCTATTTTTAGTTTTTGGAGGAACCTCCATACTGTTTTCCAGAGTGGCTCACCAGCTTGCATTCCCAGCAAAACAGCTTCTTGAAAGCAGTTAATGAGAATTTAGATTTTTACTATGTTACTAGAAAACATTTGTTTTAATGTTTTATTTATTTATTTTTTTGAGACAGAGTGCACGTGAGTGGGGAGAGGTAAGGAGAGGGGACAGAGGATCCCAAGGGGGCTCTGTGCTGACAGGCTGACAACACAGAGCCCAGGGCTCAAACTGACGAACTGCAACATCATGACCTGAGCTGGACGCTTAACTGATTGAGCCACCCAGGTGCCCCAGAAACAACTTTTGATCAAAGGCAATCAATAAAAGAAAGTTGACGACTATTGATGAAATCTTTAGGTGGCATAGTTGAGAAGCTCTTGCATGACTTCACCTGTCCCATCACTCAGTCTAGGACCCTTGATAAGATTTAACCTGGAAACACATAGGTAAATTTATAGTTTTTAAATGAGAAGTGATTGGTAATTGGTTGGCTTGAACTTAGCCTCTTCTTATCTCTACAAATCATGTGGACATCTGAGAAGTGGAAATCCTGTACTTCGTGCCATGTACCATAAGATTTGGACACGGTCATTTCCAGTTTTTGAGATTGTTACATCCTAAAAAGATAATTCAAGCTGAAGTGTGATCAAAAGAGGCACAACATAGCGCAAATAACAAATGCTGTTTGCTACAAGTGTGACATGGCATTTTTTATTCATCAGTGCCAGCCCCTCGTTTGTTCCTGGCCCTAATCTCTGTACTCAAACACTGAGGTTAACTTTATTTTTATTTTTTGTTTTAAAGTTTTATTTATTTAAGTATTTTCTACACGCCACATGGGGCTCGAGCCCACAACCCTGAAATCAAGAGTCGCACGTTCTTCCAACTGAGCCATCCAGGCGCCCCACATTGGTGTTAACTTTAGCACTACGTGGACCCAGAAAGAGAAAAAAAAGTAAAAAACCAGGTACTTGAATTTCAGTTTTCCTTAGAGAATCTTGCTTTTGGGGTTTTGTTTTTCTAGTTTCCTCATCTGAGTTTTTCAGAAAGGAGAGGTGGCATCTCCTTACAGAAGAGCAGATGGTGTCCAGGGTAAAAATGAAGCTTCTCATGAATCTGCCCACTGATTTAACTACCCAAGAAGTCTGATAATCAGGAACAAATAGAGAAATGGGGGACGCTACATCCTGAACGGCACAGGAAACAGCTCTCCAAGACTCCATTTGACACCCTTTCTTCCCTGAATCCTTTAAATTTGTTGTTTTGTTTTGTTTTTCTTTAGCTCTCATCTTAACCCCTGCCCTGCCCTGCATTGAACTACTTTGCCTTATGTTTCACTGACAAATTACAAGATAACACTTCAACTATGCTTCTCTTCATTTTAAAGTATTGTGGTACAGGGGCGCCTGGATGACTCAGTCAGTTGAGTGTTCCATTCTTGATTTCAGCTCAGGTCATGATCCCAGGGTTGTGAGATCCAGCCCTGCATTGGGCTCCATGCTGAGCGTGGAACTTGCTTGGGATTCTTTCTCTGCTTCTCTTTCCCGTTCGCATGTATGCATGCACACTCTAAAAATAAATAAATAAGTAAGTAAGTAAGTAACACAAAAATGTACCATTTAATCTGTCCTAGAAAACATTTGGAAGAAATAGAGCTGATTTGTTTATGATCTGTACCATCCATGTAAACTAGCACAGATCTCTTTGAACATCTTTGTTGACCTTCGTTTAAGGCTAAATTCTACCTCTGGACCTTTTGTGTATGAGTCCATAAATTTGCTTTTTGTCTTAAGCTAGTTCAAATGTGTTTTGGTTCCTTTTTAAGATTTTATTTTTAAGTAATCTCTATACCCAATGTGGGGCCCAAACTCGTAACGCCAAGATGAAAGAGTTGCATGCTTTACTGACCACTATGGCCTCTGCGATTTATCTGACCTTAAATGCCTGCCTTGGTAATGATGTCTTTGTAAGGATTCTGCCTCTCCATGTGTACCCAGGTTCCCCTAGGGCAGAAACTCACTTTTTATTCTGTGCTAAGTCTACATATTTTTACAAAGAAGAAATATTCCTCATTTAAAAAAAAGATACACATTTTTTTTTTCCATAGAATAAGATAGAGAAACCGATTTAAGCTGACATAGGCAGAAGGGAACTTACTTGTTATGAATCAGTTACGAGTATTTGATGGAACTCAAAGTTGGAAGCATAGCTGGACCTCAGGAGGAACTAGGACTAGGAATCCAAAGACCAATAGGAATCAGAGTGGCTACGTTAGTTTCCAGTCCAAATGCCTAATGGGAATTAATTCCTAGAAGTGAGAATGTAGTCAGCCAGATAGTATCACAGTGTCTACTTCTAGTCCCATCAAGGGCATGGGAACACAGGGTTGAATGGGAGGGGGATCACAAGGGAAGCAGTTCCCCAAGGCAGACACTGTAATCACACACTCTGTGTGTGTGTGTGTGTGTGTGTGTGTGTGTGTGTGTGTGTGTGTTTGTGCGCGTGCATTCAAGTTCTTTGGTAATGGACCGTCTGTGCTCTGAAGGCAGGGTCTTCCGCATCCCTCAGGGTGCCCCGCGTTAAGCCGGATCATAGGGCGGGCTAAGTACATTGAGTATGATTTATCATGCTGTGTCTGAATGAACAACCATAGCCAAATTTGTTGAAGAACTATCTAGGACTCCCAAGTTGAGTTTTGAGGTGAATCCCAATGTTGCCTACGCCACTAACAACCAAAAACCCCGTTCACCCCTGCATGCCCGCAAACCATCCTGTTTTCTCTGTAAATAGATTCAGCTGCCAGTATTTATTGGTTTCCTGTAAATATTTTAAGTTTTATTTTTTAGAACAGTTTTAAATTTACAGAAAAACTGTGCAGATAGTAATTAAAGTCCATACTTTATTCATATTTCCTCACTTTTTACGTGTCATTTTTAAATTTTAGAATAGCACATCACATTTAATTATCATGTTTTCCTTGGCTCCTCTTGACTGTGACAGTTTTGATGACCTTGACAATTTTGAGGAGTACTGGTTAGGTACGTTGTAAGATGCCCTCTATTGGAACTTGATATTTTTCTTAGACTGAGGTTATAGGGTTGGGGGTAGGAAGGGGTGGGAGGTGGGAGGAAGGCCACAGAGGTGAATTGCCATTTTTATCACATCAAGGGTATATACTATGAATATGACTTTGTGACTGTTGATGTTGACCTTGATCAACAGGCTGAAGTAGTGTTTTTTAGGTTTCTCTACTATAAAGTTATTCTTTGATTTTTTTTTTTAACATTTTATTTTTAAGACAGGGAGAGACAGAGCATGAACAAGGGAGGGTCAGAGAGAGGGAGACACAGAATCTGAAACAGGCTCCAGGTTCTGAGCTGTCAGCACAGAGCCTGACGCGGGGCTCGAACTCACGGCCTGCGAGATCATGACCTGAGCCGAAGTCGGCCACTTAACCGACTGAGCCACCCAGGCGCCCCTATGAAGTTATTCTTTGGAAGGAACTTACATACTATTCCATATAGGAAGTCACTATGGGCAGCCCACATTTCAGGAATGGGGAGTTATGTTCCACCTCCTTGAGGGTGGAATATCTACATAAATTATTTGTAATTCTTACACATGGGAGTTTGGTTCACAGAATTTTATACTTGATTAATTTTTAGATTGCTTTAAAAAAATTTTTTTAGTGTTTATTTGGGGGAGGGGCAGAGAGAGAGGGAGACACAGAATTGGAAGCAGGCTCCGGGCTGCAAGCTGTCAGCACAGAGCCCAATGCAGGGCTCGAACCCATGAACCACAAGATCATGACCTGAACCGAAGTCGGACACTTAACCTACTGAGCCACCCAGGTGCCCCTACGTTGCCTCTTTAAAAGTGTGTGTGTGTATGTATGTATGTATGTATGTATGTATGTATGTATGTGTGTGTGAGTAACTAAGCAAGGAATCTCTACACTCACTGTGGGACTTGAACTCATGACTCCAAGATCCAGAGTTGTGTGCTCTACTGACTGAGCCAGCTAGGGGCCCCTTTAGATTGTTTTTTGGGGTGCCTGGGTGCTCAAGTTGTTTGAGTGTCTGACTTTAGCTCAGGTCATGATCTCATGGTTCGTGGGTTTGAGCCCCACATTGGGTTTCGTACTGATAGGGCAGAGCTTGCTTCAGTTTCTCTTCCTCCCTTTATCTCCTCTCATGCTCTTTCTCAAAAGTAAGTAAACATTTAAAAAAATTAAATATAGATTGTTTTTTGAGCACCCTAAAAAAAATAATAACAGGGAGTTCTGATTGAACATAGTAACTTGAGTAAACTTGTTTTTCTCTGCTCCCTTCCAAAAGCCACACAAATGAGAGTAAGGTATAAAGAGAGATCTAAATCCATAGACAGTGAATGAGAGAGTACACTTTAGTTGATGAAAGATCTCAAGAAATTTTCAGAAGAAGGAAGGCCAATAAACTTAGAAAAACAATTTAAATGCCTACAGGAAGAAAAGTCAACAGGAATGAAGTCACACCACAGATCCCTGAAAAACTCATAAATGGGAAGCACTGTTTAACTGTGAGTGTAGAAGGTGTGTAGCACCCTTGAAAACAGTGAGTTAAACTTCCCTCCCAATGCCCACTCCACCAAACCTAGCCTGCACAGCAAGGCAACTGTTCCTCTCCTGACGAAAACTGGAGGCTTAATCCTGGGCAAAGTTGAACCTGAGACGATCCTGATGGGTGATCACAAGACTGAGCCAAGGGCAGTGGCAAGTAGAGTGGAAAGTAGGACTTAAGTGGAAGTTCATACTAATTGCTGAGACCTCCGCCCTCACCCCTTGGCTCCTTGGATACAATAGGAATAGGAAGATTCCTCTCAGGAGAAACTCATCAGTCCAAGAGAAGATCTACGGATAAGTGACATTTGGTGGCTTCCACATGCTCACCCTGTAGTGAAATCCTTCAGTCAACAAGCTTTGCTGTTGCAAAACATCCACAAAGGTGTATGGTGCCTTGCTTAACAGTTGAGTATGAATGGAGAGCCAAGGACTGTCAACCATTCTTTGAAAGCCTTAACATGATAGAGATCAAAACAAATAGGGGAAAAGTCAGAGTAAAAGATAAGGCACAAGAAAAGCAACCAAAAAAATACAAACTCCCTGATAACTTCAGCGAGATGATACTGTACCCACCTACTACAAACTGTACAAACCTAGGATGCTATTTACAAAGGAACATTCAAATTAAAATGGAACATTAAGAGAATGAGAATTAAGAAAATTACAAATTTGAGTCCACCAATGAATGCTAAAATCAATGGGCAAAAGCTTAAGGAGAAACAGGATATTTACATAGCCTCTAAGTATCTCCCCCAAAGCATTTATTAGTCACAAGGACAAAAGCAGTAATTTTACAGTGAAGAAAGCTGGCAGGTGATTCAATTTAACATCCCCAGCAATAAATAGCATCATGTACCCTTGAAATGATGCCTTGAGGATACATCACCCCCACTGCATTCCCCATAATTTATAACCTCTGTCTAATCATGAGAAAATATCAGTCTCAAGTTGGCAGACGTTCTACCAAACCACTGACCGGTTTCTTCAAAAGTTGTCAAGCTCATGAGAGACAAGGAAAGACTGAAGACCCGTCACAGATTGGGGGTGGGGAAATTGACAAAGAAGGAATGACAACTAAATGCAATTGGGATCCTGGATTGGCTCCTGGAACAGAAAAGGAAATGTCTTTTTTCTTTGTCACCAGTGGAAAAACTGGTGACATTAAAAAAAAAAAGTCTGTACTTTTTTTTTTTTTTTAATAAAGTCTGTACTTAATAGCACTTTTGCAATGTTAACTCTTTTCATTTTGGTAATTGTTCTTTGGTTATGTAACATGTTGACATTAGAGGACGCTCAGTGGTGAATATAGGGGAACTCTGTACTATCTTTGCAAATCTTTATAACCCTAGAATTATTTCAAAATAAAAGGTTTTTTCGTTTTGTTTTGGTTTTTTGTTTTGTTTAATTAAAGCAGGAATAAAAAGGACAGCAATAGCAGGATTGGAAAATAAAAATGAAGAAATCCTCCCACAAGGTAGAACAAAAAGGAAACAATGGAAAGTGAGAGGTTCACATAAGAAGATACCCTGTAGGAAATCTGGAGGTGGAAATGAAGAAATTGTCACAGAAATAATACAAGAAAACATCCCAGAACTAATAATTATGATTTGGGGTCTGGAAAGGAGCCCTGAGTGCTCAGCACAATAATGAAAAAGGGACTCCTACAGAGAGGCCTGTCATTGTGGAATTCGAGAACACTTGAAGGGTTAAGAATAAAGTCCAAAATCACAGACCGTGGCAACACTTTGGATCACCTTGAAATCATGGTGAAACATGAAGAAATACCATCTGTGGCCATGCCACACATCAGTGAAAACAGAATCTCTGTTTCAGGGGAACCTGATTCATGGTGACAGTTGAGAACCACTGTCCCGTAAGCTTCCAAAGAGAAGCAACAGATCACTTACAAAGAATCAGGAAACCTGTATCCATGACCAACAACACTGTAAACAAGAACACCAAGCAACAATGCCTTCTGAATGAATATATCGTCTAACCTAGAATTCAGGACACTTAAGAAATCTCTTGTTCATGAGAATTAAGAATTATCACCTTTAGGGGCGTCTGGGTGGCTCAGTCGGTTGAGCGTCGACTTCTGCTCAGGTCATGATCTCACAGTCTGTGAGTTCAAGCCCTGCATCGGGCTCTGTGCTGACAGCTTGGAACCTGGAGCCTGCTTCAGATTCTATGTCTCCCTCTGTCTCTGCCCCTCCCCTGCTAATGCTCTGTCTCTCTCGGTCTCAAAAATTAAAAAAAAACATTAAAAAAATTTAAAGAACTATCACCTTTAAGTCTACCCAAGGTTTGGGCTTTTTCTCAAGACTTTTTTTTAAGTGGGTGCACCCATTTTTCTGTATTTGCTATGCCTATTCCTTCCAAGCTATTCTTTTTTTTTAATTTTTTTCTTAGTTTTTAAAAATATTTTTTAATGTTCATTCATTTTTGAGAGAGAGAGAGAGAGACAGACACAACATGAGCAGGGGAGGGGCAGGGAGGGAAACACAGGATCCGAAGTAGGCTCCAGGCTCCAAGTGTCAGCACAGAGCCCAGCACAGGGCTCGAACCCATGAATGGCCATTATCATGACCTGAGCCAAAGTTGGACACTTAACCCACTGAGCCACCCAGGTGCACCCTAAGCTATTTGTTCTTTAACACATTCTTTATTCAAGAACTGCTTAGTTTTCAGTACCTTCTGTGATCGGACCCAATACCGCCTATCAGATTTTATTACCTAGATCTTCTGCTCCCCGCCAGTCACTCCCCCTACCATCTACTACGTCCACCTGCACTTTCCCACTTCTTGTATCCTTGAAAGTTCTTTTCCATGAGCCAGAATATCCACCTCCATCCCGTTCCTAATCCCAAGTGGGTTTTTTCATGACTTTTGATTCCTGTTGACCAGTCTGGGTTGCCAGTTGCACTGTGTCTGGTCCGAGCTCGGCGGGAAGTGGAGCCACCCTGGCGTTCATAGCAGTGCCCGCCACAGGTACAAAGAGTGGCAGCAGATGGGAGGCACATTTACCATGCTGGATGAATCATACCCAGACTGCACAGTCAGATGCTGAGTCTCACTCTCTCTATGAAACCTCACATTACCCCAGTCCACTCACTTCTTCCTTCTCTAAGTGCCCATCACACTCATGACCATTTTCATTCTTTGGTGCCAGACTAGTTCCTTTGTTAATCTTTCCAACTAGACTGGACTGTCCTTGAAAGAGAGGATTGAGCAGTATACTTCCTTTGTTTCCTCCCTGTACAGGGTGCAATGTTCTACACATTGTAGGTGCTCGGAATACATTTGCTCAGTTGGAGTAGGCATAGTCATCCCTCACCTTCCCCGCGGGCTCTTTTTTGGCAGTTGCAGTTACCTGTGCCGGCTGTGGTGTGGGAGCAGATGATCCTGGTTCTGCGGTATGGTCAGAAGGTCAGTCGTAAGCTAACACCATGTCACATTGACTATGTCATCCACCCCTCGCTTCATCTCCTTGTGGGGGCATTTTGTCATCTCACATCATCACAAGGAGAAGGGTGTGTACAGTACAATAAGATATTTCGAGAGAGGCACCACATTCACATAACTTTTATTACAGTTTGTTGTTAAAATGGATATTTTTTAAGTTTGTGGAGAGGGAGAATGCGTGTGCGAGTGGGCGAGGGGCAGAGAGAGAATCCCAAGCAGGCTCCATGCTTTCAGCAGTGAGCCCCCCAGTGCATGGCTCAAACTCATGAACTGTGAGATCATGACCTGAGTTGAAATCAAGAGTCAGGAGCTTAACCGACTGAGCCACCCAGGTGCCCCAAAACTGTTTTTTTAATTATTAGTTATTGTTAATCTCTTACTGTGCCTAACTTAAAAATTAAACTATATCATAGATAAGTATGCATGGGAAAAACATACTTAGGGTTTTGTATTATCACTTGTTTCAAGAATCCTTTGGGGATCTTAAAACTGACTTACTGAGAAGGGGGACCCATTATATAGGGAGGTAGAAAATGTACCCTCTGCTGGTATGGTAGAAATGAGCATTCTAAAAATCTCTACAACCTTAATCTGACCTTTGTAGAGCAAATGAACAAGCTCTTCATACCATTTGGGAATCTTCATTATAATGAAGGTCTGTATCTTCTATTTTGACTCTGTTGGGTCTTGGCATTGTGCGATACTCAACTTCTTTCAAAAAGGTCTGACCTATATCAGAGAGCAAACTGGGGTAGTTTGGGATTATAAATAAAAGATAAATTCCCAGTTGATATACATAGAAATAGTAAAATATATATGCCTCATATGTTATTCATGAGAAAGAACTGGAATTCTAATAAGAACGAACATTCGAACATCCAGGAGTTAATTGGAAGTGTGCTGGTTATAAAAAAAAAAAAACAACCCACAATTAAAATGACTGATGATGGGGCATCTGGCTCGCTCAGTTGGAAGAGCACGTGACTCTTCATCTTGGGGTCGGGAGTTCCAGCCCCGCGTTGGGTGCAGAGATGACATAAATAAAAAACTTAAAAAAATAAAATGATTGATGATCACAGGGTATTTATTTTTACTTTGGTAAAAAGAAATACATTTTCTGAAACTGGGGGACAGGGGTTAGACCCGTTGGGATCAAATGTGTTTGATGTACTTTCCCATATTAGAACTATACAGGTTTTTGTTTTTTTTAATTAAAAGAACATTTTATTTCATTATTTTTTTTTTAACATTTATTTATTTGAGAGGGAAAGAGAGAATCCCAAACAGGCTCCACACTGCCAGCAAAGGGCCTGATGTGGAGCTCAAACCCAAGAACTGCGAGAGCGTGACCTGAGCCGAAACCAAGAGTTGGCTGCCCAGATGACTGAGTCACCCAGGCACCACCCCTCCCCCCAAGTCTTTTATTATAGAGAGAGCACAAGGAGGGAAGGGGGCAGAGAGAGAGAGAGAGAGAGAGAGAGAGAGAGAATCTCAAATAAGCTCCACACTCAGTATGGAGCCCGATACAGGGCTCAATATCATGACCCTGGGACCATGACCTGAGCTGAAATCAAGAGTCGGAAGCTCAACTGACTTAGCCACCCAGGCGCCCCAGAACTGTACATTTAGATGTTATTGTGCTGATATTGTTGCCTTATAAATATAGTAGCAATTAAAATTAGAAACACTTACAGAGGTACCGGGGTGGCTCAGTCAGTTAAGTGTCCGACTTTGGCTCAGGTCATGATCTCACACGTCATGAGTTTGAGCCCCAGGTGGGGCTCTGTGCTGACAGTTCAGAGACTAGAGCCTACTTCAGATTCTGCGTCTCCCTCTCTATCTGCCCCTCTCCTACTCGTGCTCTGTCTCTCTCTCTCTTAAAAATAAATAAACATTTAAAAAGTTTGAGAAAAAGAAACACATTAAAAAAATTCTTCAAGAGTAGTTTTGTGATATGTATTTTTTTTTGAAGGATATGCTGGATATTTTACACGTCAGTTGGAATTGCCCTTGTATTCATTTTTTCTTGGTGCTGAGAATAGTGTCAGTTGTGTATTTATCCACCATGAACGATTAAAGACCCTTCTTTTCTTTACAAAATGTAAAATTATTGGTGCACATACACTCATATATGTAAAATTTATATGCATATACAGTGTGATACCTTATCTTTGAAACCTGTTTGCCATATCCACAGACATGCACATTTTACCATTTAATACAAAAATATGACTATTGTATATCATTTTTATGATCGTTTTCCACTGATGCATATAGCTTACCAACCCAGATCTTCTTTGATGATAGATTTCACCTCTGAGAGGTATTCACCAGTGCTCTCATAATATGTGACCAGCACATTGATAAAAAGGGATGTAAATATACTACATTTTGAACTAACTTACGCAAATGAATATTAATACAATCGACATGTATGACTGATATTTATCATATTTTTTATTTTAAAATTGGGATTTTAATGTGGAGAATATCCAAACTTCCAGGGGGAATGAATGGCTGTTGGGTATTATCAAGGTAGGTGAAGGAATTGGAGTCCTTGAGGAGCCATGACTCCTGTACCTGGTAGCATTTTAATGGCATGTCCTTTGCTGCTTGCCATCATGTGACTTGTAAAGAAGTGGGATTTGTCCTAAGTGTATACTGAAACATGTCTTGTGATTAACATAACTGGTAACAGACACTATCCCAATAACTTTTAAAATGATGTTTATGACTCAGTGCCCAAACAAGCAACTCAGAGAGGAAAGATCACTGGCGTTCAGAGGAGAGAGAGAGGGCAAGAGCTGCTGTGTTTATTTTGCCACGGTCCATTTAGTCTTTCCTCACTGAGAGTTACTTACCTGTAACCTTGAATCTCCAGCAGTATGTTCAGCCACAAATCTCCACTGTTTATAACCCTTGTTACCATTGAGCGTTATAAAGCATGTTTATAGATGCATTGAGCCAGACATTTTCCATTTGTACTGTGTGGCGTTCCATAGGAAGCATTGGAGTGGACTTTTCAACATCCATCCCACCCCACATACTAAGTCTAAGACAGTTGGGCAGTCCTATCCCCCTGGCCTGATCGGTTGTACATGAGACCTCTGTAAGAAGTTTCCTCTCCAAAGAGAGAGTCATAGAAAGAAGTGGTGTGGCTCTCCTGCTACCAGCCTGAGGAGGAAGCGTGCACTAAAATGGCCGAACGGAGAGATGGAAAGAACATGAGACTTTGTTGACTCCAGCCGCCGATTCAATGAACCCCGAAGCTCTCTCTACAGCAGGACTTCCATTTATGTGGAGATCATAAATTTTCTAATGTTGTTCAAGCCTTTTGAGTTGAGGTTTCTATTACTTGCAGCTGGAAGCATCCTCACTGATGAACTATTCTTAAGAAGAATGACTCATGGGGAAACAATCCTCCCAGCTTCTGATTAACTTTGGCCTCCAGAGATAATTATCTGGGCCATCAGATGCATAAAAAAATATGGAGGTCGTAAGATTAAAATTTTAGTGGTTACATTTAGGGAGAGGAGTAGTGGCTGGAAGGGGGTCTGAGAGGGGCTTCTGGAATGCTAGTGTTTCTTGATCGGAGTTGTGGTTATATGGGTGTGTGTACTTTAAGATAAATTCATCAAACCATATATCTGTGATTTGTGTACCTTTCTGCATGTAAGTTGTACTTCAATTTAAAAAGCTTGCTGAAAAATACTATATTGTAACCAGGCCTCCAAACAAGCTGTATCTTGACTGGAAGGATATGAATGGTATATTGTGGTCATTTTTTTAGGCAGCTGAATTAAGCTAGAGACATGCTTTCTTTTATAAACTTCCAGAAGCTCACTGTAATGACCTTGGGTGTGACCAGCCCACTCTAATCTCAGCCAAAATGTTTTCCCTTTTGGTTAGGCTGGGAGAGCCTCAAAGCCTTGCAAAGGAAGGGCTTCATCATTTTTAGAATGTAGTCACAATGAATATTAAAAACCCAACTAAAAACTAACAGAGCAGAGTCAGTCCACGAAGGGCTTTGTCAAGCCGCATTCTCTGAGAGGTATTTTAGTTATAGGGGGTCCACTCCAAGGAAACCACTGGGTTTGGAAGAATGCAGTCACGGACCTCATGCAGCTCAGGTTATTGAGAGTTTTAATTCATGGAGGAAGAGCTATAACATGCTTAGGTTTTTTGTTTGTTTGTTTGGAAGAAAAAAATATATGGTCTTTGGGGACCCAATTATCTAGAGAAAGACTTAACTCCGCTACAAGAAAACTAGCTGAGGAGAGTTACCATAAATCATGGGTTAGATGGAGAGTGGAATTGAATAATGTGACAGCAAGACTCTGGGAATACCAATCTTCATGAGGGAGAGGATTTGAAGAGGGATCCCATCATGAAACTAAATGGGGAGTATGGTTGATTGGTGGTCAGGCCCTTGGAATTCAAATTCCTGAGGGATGTAGAGCCCTGTTCTGTTTGAGCAGCCACATCGATCTGCAGAACCGGAGGCTGACAAAAAGAATGTGGAGACAATGTATTTTATTATATTCCACCTATCTCTTCAGGGTGCTTTCACACCATTATATCCTCACTACCACCTGGTGATGTAGGTAAGTTAGAACTGATCCTAAGAGAGACAGTGACTAAGAGAACAGGTTCTAGAGTCACCAAGACCTGGGTTTGGTTCCTGTCTCTGTCTTGCTAGTGGAATGTTTGTGCAATCTACATAGCCTGTGTTTGTGGTTCTCTGCTTCAGAGGACATTAGGCAACGTGGAGATATTTTTGATTGTCACAACTGGAGGAGGGCCATTAGCATCTAGTGGGTAGAGGCCAGGGATACTGCTCAACATCCTACAATGCACAGAACGGCCCCCCACCACAAAGAATTGTTCAGTCCAAAATGTCAATAGTGCCACTGTTGAGAAACGCTGGGTCCTATCTGATTCTCAGTCTCTTTGTCTGTAGAATGGGGATATCAACATTATCTCACTGGGTTATTGTGAAGAGTAGATTAAATAACAGTTGACATTGGATTGTCTGTTCTTCCACCATCCCTTCCCCCTCTTCAAGGAACTGCCCTCACAGGACTTTACATCTCTACAGAATTAGATTTCTACGGGCTGAATGCCAATAACCTACAGTTCCATCTAGTTTCATGATGTTTGTCCCTAGCAGGCATTTTGCGTAGTATGACTCTGCCCCTTTGCCACAGTTGACTGGGTCAGGGGTGGACACTCGATCCAAACCAAAGCAGTCAGAATTCTCTCCCCAGGAAACTTTGTAATTTGCACTGAGAGTCAAGCCTGCTAGGGTCTTGAATGGAGAAGATACAAACCTGGGAGTTGTGGGTGGCCATTTTCTCCCATGTGGTCGGGGGTGCAGTTTATAACAAAAGAGAAAATTGCAACGATTATGGAGAGAAAGGCATCCAGAAGAGACCCAGTTCCCAGAGTCTGTGTCCTGGCTGCTCCCTGCCCTTAGGCCCCGTAGCCCATTTCTACGTCCTTGTAAGACTTTCTGCTTAACCTGGCTTCGGTTATGTGTGTCTCATGTCCAAGAGACACATAATAACCAGCGAGAACATATGTAACAGCACTTGGCATGGTGCCCAGGAATTAAGCCCCGAATAAGTGGCGATTATTATTATCATCCCATATTAGAGATAAAAAAGTTGACACCGAGAGATTAAATAATTTGTCTCGTTGTCTCACAGCTCTTTAGCAGTAAAGGTGATCTGAAATCCGGGTCTCCTCACATCTAGACTGAGGTTCTGTTCTGTCTGTTCTTTAAGTTGTGAAATAAAACTCAGAATAGCGCATGGGTAGCTAAGTATCTAGGTGTAGTTAAAAATAACTCGCAGTGAACCTTGGTGTATCTCACCCAGGACAGGAAGTAGAAAACTGGCTGTAGCTTGGAAGACCGTCCTGTGCCTCTCCCTGCCACGACTCCCTGCCAGAGGTAACCAATATCCTGTTTTTTGTTGAAATGGCTTTTAATAGTTTTTCCACCTACATGTGCACCCCTAAACTACATGATTTAGCTTTACTTGTTTTGGCATTTATAAAATGAGACTGTACATATTCTTTTGTAATGTTTTAAAAATTTCGACACTGTACTTGTGAAGTTCCTCTATGCTGTTATGCATAGTTGTAATCCATTTATTTTCTTTCTTTCTTCCACAGTGGATTTATCCAAGCTACTGGTGACGAGCATTAGGTGATTTCCGATTTTCAGCCAGTGGTATTACCAAGGGCATCCTGGTCTGTATATGCTGGTGCATGTGTGCAGGAATGTCTCCTGGGTACCTACTGGGAGTATACCTGTCGTATCTGAGACTTCCTCTGCTCCACATACTTGGGGGTTTGGGTTCTTTCGCAGGCACATGCCAGTACCGGGGCCAGAGGCTGAAGAAAGTATTGTGTAGTGCTGTAGGACACATAGAGATTTAAAACAAAGTATCTTTCCTCAAAAACTGAAACATAGGGTTACCACATGGCCCAGAAATTCCACTCCAAGGTATCTACCCAAGAGAACTAAAAACATATGTTCATGTTAAAACTTGTACATGAATATTTATAGCAGCACAATTCAGAATAGCCAAAAGGCCCATCAATTGATGAATGGATAAACACGATGTGGTCTGTCCATACAACGGGATATTGTTCAGCATAAAAAGGAATTAAATGCTGATACATGAGACCACGTTATGCTAAGTGAAAGAAGCAGGCACGGAAAACCATATATTACATAATTCTGCTTCCATGAAGTGTCCAGAATAGGCAAATTTATAGAGACAGGAAGTAGATTGTGGTTCCCAGGGGCTGGGCGAAGGGGTGAAGTGGGGAGTGACCCTTATGGGTACAGGGTTCCTTTAGGAAGTGATGAAAATGTTTTGGCATTAGTGATGTTGGTCTCACAGCTTGGGAATAAACTAAAAGCCACTGAACTATAGTCCTTAGAAGGGTAAGTTTTATGGTATATGAATTACATCTTAATGAAAATGTAACTAAAAACATAGTATCTTTGCTCATTCATTTACTCAAAACACGCGTATTATGTAAGTACTAAGTACCTAAGATATGCCAGACATCCCTCAGCACATTGTTGGGAGACATTGGTCAGTGAGTTAGACGCGGCCCCCATGTGGGTCAGAACCATTGTCAGAGAGCAAGTGACACATTCAAGAGTGGTCACTGAGCAGAGTTTAATGAAGGGACTGCTTGCAGAAGTATGGGCAGGGTTAAGAGGTCCCTGGGGAAGTGAGGCATTTCAGGGTTGGCAACAGACGGCAGCCATTACCGCCCCCCCCCCACAGGCCTGGAAAGGCAAGGGGAGAAAAGTGGTTCCCGGAACCCAGCAAGAGCTGCAGGAGAAGCTGCGTCACAGGGGCTGTGGCAGAGAGGGGGCCACCTACCCACGGCTCCCTCTCCCGTCTGCTGCTGGCGGGTATGGGAGTGTGGGCCACACAGACCCCATCCGTCAGCCTCCTCAGGCCTAGAGGACAGGGGAGAAGGCTGGAGAGGGACTCTGGAGAAGCAAATAGAGACTCTCTGTCCTCACGGACTTTCCATTTTCAGTGGAGAGACATACCAGAAAAAATAAAAGCAACAGAATGTGATAAGCAAACAGGCTGACATGAAAGAGAGCATCTTGGTGTGTGGGTGTGTGTGTGGGGCGCGGGAAGACGACACTAGATTTGCTGCCTGGGAAGGTCTTTCCAAGGGGAAGGAGGCGGTGCCGTTTAGCTGGGACCTGAAGAATGAGCGCCTAGGTGATTCGAGTGTTATTTATTGAGATGGGGAAGCTTGGAGGAGAAATCAGTTTTAGGGGAGGAAATCAAGAATGCCCTCTGGGATATATTAAAGACAGAACATACACCAACATCGAAAAATAACAACTCAAGTTGGAGTGTGAATCCATGGGACTCGGGAGAGGCCACGGCTGCGGGCTGACACCCAGGGCCTACCTCTCGGAAAGCCAGGACTTGCGTGGACTGCGCCCTCCCTGGAGGTTACACCAAGTGCTGGCACAGCGCGCTGGCTCGGGGCCTCCCGCCTGCTCCCAGGCCTCCTCCCAGCATTTATTGGGACTTTGCCACATCCCAGGTTCTTCCTTCACGAAGGCGAGAAGGGCCAGGGGAAGGGAGTATCCTTTCTGAACACCAGACGTGACACATCGCCTTGACCGGGCAGGAGCTTCAGTGTGATAGCTAGGGGGGCCACAGGTAGGCCTGCCGACCACGAAGGGTCCAAAACCTACTTGGAAAGGCACCCAGGCCTGTGACTAATATGGTTGGTGGTGCTTCGGAGCACCCAGAGGGAAAAGCTGGCCCAACATCCTAGCTGGAGCCAAATCAAGAAAGACAGCAGGAGAGAAGTGAGTCTACAACTGGCACATTCTTCCTCACCCGGTGGGTCTTGTGGCGTCAGCTGGAGTCCTCCTTCGGGTGCCTGTAGCCCGCACAACTTGGCACATCTCTGTATTTTCTTCCATAGAGGTCTCTCCTCTCTGGCTCCTGGCCCAGCCAGTTGCCCACAGACTGGAAAACAAAGGCTCACTGCCTTCCCTAGAGACCTGGGCTTAAGGGATGGGCCTTGAGCAGGCTGGGCGGATGCTCTGTTGATTTTTTTTCCAAGTGCAGAGAATGTGACAGCCAATTCCTGTTGGAAATGGCTTTTGTTTTCTTTGGAGCACAAAGCACTTTTCCTTTCTCGTGATTGTTTCAGTTCAGGTCATGTTTAGGATGGAGATGATTTGCTAACCTAATTGCCTGCCTTTTAGATCTGTGGTTCTTAAGCTTTGGGGGCACAGATCCTACTGCAACCCTGATAAAAACCATAGACCCTCTCCCTAAAACACACACACACACACTGCTCCCAAATTTAACATTTAACATCAATCCTAGCAGGTTAAGATCCCTTGGGTTAAGGAAGGTCAGTCCTTCCAACTCCCCCACTCCCAATCCCCTCTGCCCCCTCTTTCTTTTCAGTCTGGATCTTAAAATTCCCTTTCTTTAGCACTTCTCAGGGGCCAGCATTTCTTGCCTGCTTTCTGCCCGAATTAATGCCAGGTGCCCAGCCTCTGAGGAGCAGGGGCCTTCGCTAGCTTCAAGCTGCTTTTGGCTCGGAGGCTCCAGTCCGGTGTCGCTCCAGTTTTTCAGACAGCAGAATATTCCAGTGGGATTTGTAAAACTTTTGTCTCATCCGTGCCTAGCTGTTACGAAGGGGGCAGACAGCAAGAGTCTCTGCAGATTCTAGACGAAGGGGCACAGCTTTGGATGAGACTAGGGAGACAGGCGTTGTCTGGTTTTGTTAAATTCCAGAAGCAAGTCACTTTGCCAAAATTGCCAAAAATAAAAGGACTGTCTAGACACATATTAGAAGCTCTCCTATGAAGACAGACCATCCTGAAGATCATGGATTTATGCTTAAATGGTGAGACAAAGGGGGTCATCTAAGTAACAAACAGGTATTGTACCTGCTGGTGCTCTAGGCGGGTTCTAGGAGCCTGGGGGAGGGGGGACGGGGGGGCACGTGGTGAATGAGACAGACAAGGCACCAGAGAACTTTAGGTAGTGACAAGTGCAAGTATGAAAACAGGACGAAGTGATAGATGTGACCGTGCGGCCGCCACGACGAGAGAAGATGTCTCTGAGCAGGTGGCACTGGAACTCCAGCCTGATTATTGAGAAGGGAGCATCCACCGGGAGGAAGCGAGCTCCAGGTGGAGGCAGCGGCCGCTGCAGGGCCTTGAGGCTGGAACGAACTGGTGCGCGCGCAGAGGAAAAGGAAAAGCGCTTGTGGACGGCGCGGTCGAAGTGGGGAGGGAAGGGAGGGAAGGAGAGAGGTAGGCGGTGGGCAGATGGCTGTGTGCTTTGTCGGAAAGACGACGAAGGGTCTAGAGCAGGCGTCTGATGTGATGTCATTTGCAGTTTGGGAACGGGCCTCCTGGAGAGAAGCACATTGGGAGAGAGCGAGAGCGAGCGGAAGTGGAGGCAGCGCGAGGCCGGTCGTGGGGGCCAGGTGAGGGGGGGCGGGGATGGCGGCTCAGGCCTCTCGGTGGCGCTACAGTCGGAGAGAGGAGGAGGCTGTTTTCCAGGTGAACGCACGGGGTGCATAGTATAACGCATGGCGGTTAAGACTCCATGGAAACTTAAGTTGAATACGTTTTCGAAGGGCCAGGGCTATGTTGTTCTCGCTCTTGGCCAGTCCAAGGCTTCCTGTTCGTGCCCTTCCAGGAAAAACAATGACAAAGATACAAATCCTCCAGAAGAGAAAGTTGCTTGGCTGTTCTTGTCTCTGCAGAATGTCAATGTGCTTGGCAGGCAAGAGGAGGGGAAGGACAGCGGATATGTATTAAGTGCCAACTGCATACCTTGATCTCATTATCTAAGAACCCTGCAAGCCTCACTTTTTTTTTTTTTTTTTAGATGAGGAAACAAGTTCAGAGAGGTTAGTTTAATTGTCCAAGGTCACATAGCTAACAAGTGACAGGGCTGGGATCCAAACCCAGGTCTGTCTGAGTCCAGTTCCTTCCACATCAGGCCCTGGGCTGGCGAGACCAGGTGAGCACACTGAGTAGGCCTGCATGGCCCCGAGGCTCCCCAGGGTTTTAGCTACTCCTCAGATGAAAGCTGGTCTCTGTTGGGGGTCTGCTGACTTTTCCAGACCCTGGGGGTGTGCTGGGTGCAGTGATGTTGAAGAGTCATGTTTTAAGACAGTCCCAATGGTCGGAAGATTTCCCAATGCCAGCGAATCTAGTAAAGACAGAAGGAGTTTGAGTCTTGAGACAAGCTCATTAGCACTCATTCCGTTTGGGTGAAATCAATTAGGGCTAACTGGAAGGTACAGCCTCTGCTCTCTGTTGACTCTTGAAATGAGAGACTGATGGTGGCTACCAGTTATCATGGAGGCATGCTCAGGGGCAAAGACTCTGATGACAGAGTCTAGGCTGTGAATCCTGCCCCTGCTGCTCTGTGGCCAGTTGCTTGGTAGGAGGACTCTGCAGGGCTCTGGAGGGTGACTGTGTGTGTCACCTAAGACCCCTGTGGGTCTCAGGCAACTTAGAACGGACTGGGCCTTGCAGATTCCACCCGGCCTGACTGCCCAGGCCTGTGCCAGAGAACGACCGGGCGACGTGCCCAGTGACGGCACAAAGGAAGAGCCTCACACCCCGGGTTACACCCAGGGTTACGCAGAGCAGCATGACACTGTGACCTTGTCTTCGGTGCTTTTACCATCTGCTGGGTGCTGCCTACTAGACTACAGGCTCAGTGCGGGAGGCCTTTTTTTCTCTCTCCTTGTTTCCACTGTGCTTGAGTGGGTTACCTGAGGTTGGCTGACAGATATGTCTGGACCCTCCAGGACTGGACACATCAGTGGGAGTTAGAAGCCCAGCAAGAGGAAACCAAGGCATTAGGAAGAGTACGTTTTAGGATCAGGTAAAAACTAGCTGCCAGCACAGGGAGGGAAGCCTTGGTTTTCCCATCTGTGGAATGAGGCGATGAGGCATGAGGTCGTGCACCTAAGTGCTTAGCAGAATTCTCGGCACATAGCGCCCAGCCCACCGGAGTGAGTGCATAGCGCTTCTACAACCACCCCCGGCGCCTTGCATGGTTCTTCATGTCTCGGTGGGAACTTTTACATTTTTTTTGACTGTGACCCACACCACAACCTTCTAATGTGTGTGCATGTCTCTTTAAATATAACCGAACTATAAATTTTGTGAACTAAGACCCTTACTATGTGTGATGAACTTTGACGGTTTGCATTGTGTTCAGTTTTGTTGAAAGAATCCTGAAGGGGCAAAGGGTTACTTTCTGGGGTGATGGACATATTCTGTATTTTGATGAAGGTGGTGGTGGCATGGATGTCTTTGCCCAAAATCGTTGAACTCTATATTAAAATGGGTGCCTTTTATTGCATGTCAGTTAGATCTCAGTAGATTTGCAACCCTCTAATTTTTATTGAGATACAATTCACATTTCACAAAACTCACCCTTTTAAAGTGGATACTTAAGTGATTTTTAGTATAGTCACAGAGCAACTGTGACCACAGTCCAAGGTCAGAACATTTTCATTACTCCAGGAAGAAGCCCCGTACCCATTAACAGTCACTTCCCATCCCCCCAACCCTAGTCCCTGGCAACCTAATCTACTTTCTGTCTCTGTGGATTCGCTGGTTTCAGTCTTGCGTGGCCGGGATACTGGGCCTCTCAGGGGCCACCACTCACCACAACTGGGATTTCTCTATTTGGTCCTGGCACTGGGTGGTGAACTCCAAGAGCATCAGAGACTCTGGCAGATGACTCACATCCTGTGTCCCCACCTCCTTCCTACACAGACCCCAGGCCTGTTCAGTCCTCCGGAAGTGCCCCTTGCTCTCCTGGTGAAGATCTGGACGATGATGCACCAGTGAAGGAGTGGAGAATGGACTTTCCAAAGTCCATGGGCAAACCCATCACAGAAATACAAAGAAGTAAGTAAGGTCTCAGAAATGTGTCCAGCAAGGTGGGGGTTGGGAGTGGACTTGGAACAGAGGTTGGGCAAGATGAGTAAGTTAAGGGGCTGTTACCAGCCTCCTGGAGGACGGGGGACCTGGAGGTGGCTCGTGCCCCATGTATCTGGCTCTTTCCCACACCAAGACTCCACCCAGGACTATGGAAACTGTCCTCACTCCCTCCACCCCCACTGCCTTGGAAAGGTGCGGCCAAAGGAACAGCTGAGGAAGGGAGAGGTTGAGAAGCAAAGGGGCTAAGTCTACAAGGGGGGTGGATGGGGGGAAGGGGGACAAACCCACAGCTGGCTAATGACTGGCACCGGCTCTGCAATTACCTGGAAATGGGTCTGCTACAAGTGCTTTCAAAAGAGACATGGAGTCTTCGCAGGGACCACCTGGAGAGGTGAGAGGAAGAAGTCCGGGAGCTTTAGAAATCCTTTTTAAATTCTTACCAATAGGGATGGAGGTAGGACTCCGGTGATGTTTAGGGAATGAGTGCACAAGCCACTTACATAATAAAGTTATCATGTGTGATTGTCTCTAATAAGCCTGGAAGGATTCTCACTAACCTGCCAGTAACCTTAAGGGAAAGGAGTTTCACTGTCTACTTTTTTTTGCTTTCTTTTTTTTAGAATTGTTTGCTATTTGCAGAATTTTTTAAAAAGATATATTTTTACTCTTTGTTTAAATAGGTGATACATTCACATAGAAAATCTTCCCATTCTTGCCCTCATCTGCAGAGACACCCTCTCGGCATGCTGCAGGTGAGTAGTGTTCTTAATTATGTATCTTTCCAGAATTTCTTTATGCATATTTAAGTAAATTTATATAAAGTTTCTTTTTTTTTTTAATAGAGAGCACGTGCAAGTGATGGGAGGGGCAGAGGGAGAGGGAGAGAGAGAGAGAGAGAGAGAGAGAATGAGAATCTCAAGCAGGCTTCATGGTCAATGGCAAGCCCAAGGTGGGGCTTGATCTCGTGACTGTGAGATCATGACCTGAGCCAAAATCAAATGTTGGATGCTCAACTGACTGAACCACCCAGGTGCCCCTATATAAAGATTCTTAATACAACTTTTTTTGAACTCTATCTCTGGGAGGGAAAATTTGAATTCAAACCAATGACTAGACATAAGGACTCTGGAGATTTCCCATAATGAAATATCCACAGGCAGCCACTGGGAATGAGGTTTAGCCCTCCAAAGGGAAGAGAGCGTTTAGACATAATATATGTAAAACAAAAGTGATAAATGGTCACGGGCCAAGAAATACAATAAGAAGGAAAATTACTCCAAATCTCTCCACCCCAAAATAACAATAATTAACATCAATTGAACATTATTCTGGACTAGTGATGTCTAATAGAACTTTCTGTGATGACATAAATGTTGCCACACTATCGAAGTAACCATTAGTAACATATGCCTGTTGAGTGCTTGAAATGTGGCTATTGCAGTTGAGGAACTGAATTGCTTATTTTGTTTTTTTTTAATTAACTTTAACTTAAACATACATAACCCTGGGTGTCTGATGCCTGCTGTAATGGACAGCACAGTTCTACCCCCTGCTGAGTGCGTACGCATGAGTGGAAAGATGTAAAAAAAAAGGCCGCGGATGCTTGGCATTGCCCAAACGCATAATCATGATTACTAATTGATTTAGTAATTCTATTTCTAGGAATTATGTTTAAAAAATGGTTATGACTGGGGTGCCTGGGTGGCTCAGTTGGTTGAGTGTCTGACGTCGGCTCAGGTCATGATCTCACAGTTTGAGAGTTCGAGCCCCGCGTCAGGCTCTGTGCTGACAGCTCAGGGCCTGGAGCCTGCTTCGGATTCTGTGTCTCCCTCTCTCTCTACCCCTCCACCACTCACACTCTGTCTCTCTTTCAAAAATAAATAAACATTAAAAAAATGGTTATGACTTTGTTCAAAACTGAGCTCTGAGAATGTTTATTAATGAAAAACTGGAACGCTGTAGGAAAAGTATTTACTGACATGGGAATATGTTCACAACTGTCTTTTGAGTGAAAGGCAGGTTATAAAGCAGGATGATTTCATTAAAATGTAGATATAAATAGCCTAGAAAGATATATTTCAAATGTCTCAGTACATGGCAGGCACTCATCATATATTTTTATACGAACGAGCGTATGTTAATAAGAGTTAGCACCGGGTGATGAAATTATGAGTGATTTTATATGTGCTTCTGCTCCCTTATTGTATTTTCTCACTTTCTGTGGTGAACACATTGAAAAAAAATATATTTGCTGAACAGGGGTGCCTGGCTGGCTCAGTCAGAAGAGCATGCTACTCCTTTTTTTTTTTTTTTTTAACATTTTATTTTTTGAGAGACAGACAGAGAGCATGAGCAGGGGAGGGGCAAAGAGAGAGGGAGACACAAAATCCAAAGCAGGCTCCAGGCTCTGAGCTGTCAGCACAGAGCCTGATGTGGGGTTTGAACCTACAGACGGAAGATCATGACCTGAGCCAAATTCAGATGCTCAACCAACTGAGCTACCCAGGGGCTCCGTAGAGCATGCGACTCTTGATTTCAGGGTCGTGAGTTCGAGCCCTACTTTGGATGTAAAGTACTAAAAATAAATTTAAAAATAAACTTAAAAAAATCTGCAGAAAGAAGTATAGTTGCTAGGTAATAATATTTGAGAGCTGGAAGGAATTTTGAGATGAAAGCACATTCGGCTAGTTAAAGGCAGAAACCCAGGTTTCCCGACTACACACAAACAATTTCTAGAGCCAAGGAGAAAAGGTTGCTGGATTGTCTCCTGTTCTGGATTATCCTGGCCAGGACAAACTCTCTCCATGTGGCAAACCAGGAGTGGATTTAGAGAGGAGAAGACAAAGGGTATTAATGCTCCTCAGCAAGGTATAAAATATCACAAAAAATCTCTCTTAACAAACTATGGGCATTGCAATCTTTGCTCTAGCTGGGCCTGCCTCCCCTGTGTTGGGCCCTCTGTTGTGACTCCAGCCGGACACCCTCCAGGACTCCCTATCCGGTCAGCGTGGGGGAGAGAAGTCTCTGTCCCTTGCAGGAGGAAGTTTTCTGGTTGTCCCCATGTTTTGGCTCTTCTTCAAAGCCTATCCTTTTTCAAAATTCTTAGCTGAATCACTAAGTCTCCACCTCAGATGTCCTTTCTTTTTATTCAGCCCGTGCTTTTGGTATTCATGCTCCACATTGAAACTTTATTATGTGAAATGATTATTACTACCTCAGAGGTCTTAGTTCTGTGACTTAGTCACACTTTTTTTTATCCCGCTTTTTTTTTTTTTTTTTTTTTTTTGTTAGTACCAACTAGGTCCTAAGCTCTGGTGAGTACAGAAATGTACAAAAAGTATTTATCCAAGAGAAGTGAGAACACAGACCCACCAAAAAACCTCTGCAAAAATGTTCACAGCAGCTTTATGTGCAATAGCCAAGACTGGTAGTAACAAACCAAATGCCCATGCACAGGAGAACAGATAAATAAATTGTGACATAGGCATTTATTGCTTAGCGATAAAAATATGGACCAAGGGCTTGAGTAGACATTTCTCCACAGAAAATGTGCAAATGGCCCACGAGCACATGAAAAGATGTTCAACATCACCGATCATCAGGGAAATGAAAGTCAAAACCCTAGCGTGATACCCCCTCACACCCACCGGGATGGCTCCTGTCAAAATCCCCTAGACAGTTGCAGGTGTCGGCAAGGATGTGGAAAAAGCGGACCCCTGTGCGCCGCTGGTGGGAATGTGAAATGCTACGGCCGCTATGGAAAATAATAGGGCAGTTTCCCAATTACTTATGTTCACAACAGACAAAAGGTGGGAGCAGCACCCTGTCTGCTGATGGATGAACATATAAACTAAACGTGGTGGATGCATATGATGGGATAGTGCTCAGCCTTGACAAGGAAGGAAATCCTGACACAGGCTGCAACATGGGTGAACCTTGAGGACATTATGATACGTGAAATAAGCCAGCCACAAAAAGCTAAATACTGTATGATCCCATATCTAAAAGAGGTAATAAAGTAGTTGAGGGGTGTGGGGCTGCCTCAGTCGGTAGACGTGCAACTCTTGCTCTTAGGGTTATGAGTTCAAGCCCCATGTTAGGTGTAGAGATTACTAAAAAAATTAAATAAATTAGCTTAAAAAATAAATCAAGTAGTCAAATTCGTAGGAACACAAAGTAGAATGGTGGTTACCAGGGGCTGGGGAGAGGGGAGAAAGTTGTTGTTTATGAGTGTAGTGTTTCAGTTTTGCAAGATGAAAACATTCTGGAGATCTGTTGCACAACAGTGTGAATGTGCTTAATGCTACTGACAGTACACTTAAGTATGGTTAAGTTGGTAGATTTTTATGTGTGGGTTTTTTTTTTTTTAATCACAATTTAAAAAGCTGTCTAGGTCATCAAAAATGAGGAAAGTCTGAGAAACTGTCAGAGACAAGAGGAGCCTGAGGAATATATATGATGACTGAATGCAATAGAGTGTTCTGGATGGGGTCCTAGGACACAAAGAGACATTAGGTAAGCTGAGGAAATCTGAATCAATTATGGACTTTAGTAAATAATGATACATCAACACGGGTATGTTAATTGTAGCAAATGTACCATACTGTGAGATCTTAACAGTAAGGGAAACTAGGGGTGCCTGGGTGGCTGAGTTGGTTGGGCATCTGAATCTTGATCTCAGCTCAGATCTTGATCTTGGGGTTATAAGTTCAGGTCCTGCCCTAGGCTCCATGTGAGGTTTGGAGCCTACTTAAAAAACAAAACAAAAGGTTCCTGGGTGGCTCAGTAAGTTAAGCATCCGAGTTCGGTTCAGGTCATGATCTCCTGGTTCATGAGTTTGAGCCCTGCTTTGGGCTCTCTGTTGTCAATGCAGGGCCTGCTTTGGATCCTTTGTCCCCTCTCTCCCTGCCTCTCCCCTGCTTGCACGCGTACACACTCTCTCTCTCTCTCTCTCTCTCTCAAAAATAAAGAAACATTAAAAACAAAACAAAACAGTAAGGGAAAGCCCGCCTGGGGTATATGAAACTTTTTTTTGGTACCTTTTGACCACCATCACCCATTTTGCCAACCAGCCCCCCTCCACCACCCCCCCCCCACCCCACACACACAGCTCTGGCAATTACCAGTCTGTTTTCTGTATCCATGAGTGTGTTTTTTTTCCTTTGCTTGTTTGTTTTTAATTTTTATTTATTTTTATTCTCTATACCGAACATAGGGCTCAAACTCACAACCCCTAGATCAAGAGTTGCATGCTCTACTGACTGAGCCAATCAGGTGCCCCTGTTTGTATGATTTTTTAGATTCCACATATGAGTAAGATTGGACATAATTTGTCTTTATTTCGTGAAAAAATAGAAAATCTGAAAGACTGATTATTAGAAAGGAGATTAAACCAGTAATCAAAAACCTCCAACAAACAAAAGTCCAGGACTAGATGGCTTCACTGGTGAATCCTACCAGACGTTTAAAGAATTAATACCACTTCTTCCCAAACTCTTCTAAAAACAGAAGAGAGAACACTTCCAAATTCATTTTATGAGGCCAACATTACCCTGATACCGAAACCAGACAAGGATGCCACAAGAAAAGAAAAATCCTTGACAAAATATTAGCCGACCAAATCGAATACATGAAAAGGATCATACGTCATGGTCAACTGGGATTTATTCCAGGGATGCAAGGATGAGTCAACGTATACAAATCCATCAAGAGGATACATCACACTGACAAAGTGAGGGATAGAACTTACAGGACCATCTAAATGAATGCAGGAAAAGTATTTGATAAAATTCAACATCATATATGATAAAAACAAATGGCGAGTCCAGAGGGAACCATGCCTCCACATAATAAAGGCCGTATGTTTATCCAGCCAGCAAAAAGAGTGAAATCTTGCCATTGGCAATGACATGGATGGAACTAGAGAGTATTACGCTAAGTGTAATCAGTCAGTCAGAGAAAGATGAATACCATGTGATTTCACTCATATGTGGAACTTAAGAAATAAAACAAGCAAAAGGGAAAAAGAGAGAGAGGCAAACCAAGGAACAGACTCTTAGCTAAGGAGAACAAATTGATGATTACCAGAGGGGGTAGTGGTTGGAAGGATGGGTGAGATAGGGGATGGGGATGAAGGAGTGCGCTTGTCCTGAAGAGCACCAGGTGTTTAAAATAAAAACTTAAAATAAACAAATACATACATGCGTGCACGCATGCATACTGTATGTGACAGGTCCGCAGCTAACATCATGCTCAACAGTGAAAGCTGAGAGCTTTTGCTCTAAGGTCAGGAACAAGACAAGGATGCCTGCTCTCAACACTTTTATTCAACATGGTATTGAAAGTCCCGGCCTGATTATTTAGGAAACGCTTTGTATTATCTTTATAATTTTCTATAAAGGTAAAACCATTCAACAAAATAAAGGCCTTTAAAAAAATAATTCAGGGGGCACCTGGGTGGCTCAGTCAGTTAGCATCAGACTCTTGATCGTGGCTCAGGTCATGATCTCACGGTTAGTGGGTTCGAGCCCCACATCAGGCTCTGCACTGACAGTGTGGAGCCTGCTTGGGATTCTCTCTCTTCCTCTCTCTCTCTCTCTCTGTCTCTGCCCCTCCTGAGCATGCTCACGTGCACCGTCTCTCAAAACAGACAAACAAAATAAAAAAAATAATAATTTAGGCTCTGCCTTGGAGGAATGTGGTGGCTGGGGGCATGAACTTGGAATGGGTTTCCTGGGTTCAAACCCTGGCTGTACCGTGACCTGGCTGTGGGCCCTAGAGAGAGATGTAACCCTCTCGGTGGGACAATATCTTCTTCTGGAAAGTAAGTGGTAATACTAGGACCTCCCTCAGGGGGGAGCTATGAAGACCAAATGAGATACTCCACACAAGTGCTCGGCACCACCCTTGACTCTTCTATAAGAGTAAGAAATCGCAGCAGACAGATCAGTGGCTGAGAGTGCATTTCAGAGCCAGGCAGTCTGGATTCAAATTCTGGTCTCCAGTGTCTATTTATAAATTTGTGGGCCAGTCATTTGGACCGAGCCTCAATTTCCTTAGCTATAAAAAGGGCTGAATAACGCCCACCCACAGGGTTGTTGGGAGGATTGAAGGAGCTCCGTGCACAGGGTGAGCGCTGGCTCAGTGGTTGCTGCTGGAGTTGAGTAGATGTGCAGTAAGAACTCAGGGGAGGAGCAAACAAAACCGCCCGGGCGTTCACGGAGGCTGCAGAAAGGGGCCCGCTCTGGCTTCTGGGCCGAGGCTGCTGATGGGCTGCTTTGCAGTGCTCCAAGATCCCATGTGACCTCCTCCCCCACCCTGTGAGGTCCTCCCAGGTCCCCAGCTTTGGAACAAAGCCTCCGCCTGCCGTTCTGCCACTGTTCTCTGTCTGAACTCTGATTAGGCCCTTATCTCAGCGGCTTTGCCCTGCTTGGCTGCCTGTCACATTCAATTCCATTCCAGGCCTTTCATCCTGCCCTGGCCCGAGTGTCCCTGAGTGTGAGGTTGTGGGACATGGGGCCTGGTCTCTATCGTCCTTGATTCCCACAATCCTAAGCACCGGTTCCAGAACACAGCAGCCGCTCAGTTCATGGCGGCTGAAGAAAATAAAATGAGAAGCTAACTCCCAGGCCTTGTTGTAGTTGGTTTTCAAGGCACTGAGAAACACCGGCGTACTCCCCCCTCCTCAAAAATACCTCCTGTCTCTGGATTCCCTCAACCCCCAAATTCTACAATTAGAGCTTCATTGCTTTGGCTTAAACCAAATTGGGGACCCCATACTTGATAAAAATGCGACATTCTGTATCATTCAGAATCCTAGCAGGAAGCAGAAGGCACACTCAAAAGGGTTTAAGTAAAAAAATAAAATAAGACAGTGACAGGAGTGTTTACAGTGAAGTGTGCAGGATGGAAGCTGCTGGCAGGGATGGTGAGGCACCCTGGGATGTGCGACAGCAGGCAGCTGGTAGTACCCTAGGGCAGAGGAGCCAAAGGGAGCCTAATGGAAGCTGAGCCACGAAGGGCCGCCTTGAGGGAGCACCGATGCCGTGGTGATGCAGACACTGCCCAGTGATGCGAGGCTGCAGCGGGGACTAAATATCTCCTTGTTCCTCTCCTCTTGCCCTCAGATCTCTCTGCAGTGCTCCCCCCCACTCCCCGTCCCGCACCATTGGCCACCCGGAAGCCGGAGGGTAAGGGGGCCCAAGGGTCCAGGCTCCCAGGGACAGAGAGCGAGAGAAAATGGATCTGGGCGGAGGGTAGAGGAGCAAACCGAGAACAATAAGCCTTCAGAAGTGACGTGTTTTAATCTTATCAGCCGTGTGCAATTCAGCATAAATGACAGCATCCGATCCTTTAAGAAGACGGAGGGGTAAGAGACCAGGGTCCTGAAGATTTAGAAAGAGAAGAGCACTGCTGTTTGGGGAAAGTATACGTCCCCTTACGAAAAAAGGCAAACCTTGCCTGTTTCCTGTGGTGGTTCTAGAATTTCCATATGTCTGTACACTTGTTCATAAGGATGGTAATCTGGGGATGGGTAGGAAACCACCACTGAGCAATCACATGCTCCACTGAGGTCTGAGTAACTAGGGGTGGTGCTGAGGAGGATTACGGAGCATTAAGTTTCTCCCCCATCTCAGCCATTCCTTGGGCTCCTGCACAAATCTTTGTCATCGCAGGATTTCTGGGAGCCTCAGACATGCTAACGTGACCTATGATCCTGAGTTCTGGGAGAGGTGATCTGGGAGATATCCTTGACCCCAGGAGCCCCCTCACCAGGTCCACCCTGGGACCAGTGGGACCCACTGTGGGAACTGCCGGGATTTGGGTAGATGGTCTTCAAATCGGTGTCTGGGCTGTAGGGCAAATGGGATCAGTGGCTAAGGCTGTTGGGGAGCGGGGCGGGGGGGGCAGTAGAGGAGCTCAGGGGCAGAGGAAGGGAGCCTTAGTGTGGGATGAGGCTCCCTTGGGGCTGAGAAGGGCCAGGGAATCATCAAGGGCCTTGGCACAAAAGTGGGATCCAGGGAGCAGGAGTCTGGGCATCACCCACTGTAGCTTGTTGGGAATAGAGGAACTCGGGCCACACCCCACGCCTCCTGAATCAGGATTTGCATTTTCACCAGATCCCTATGTAATTCTGCTTTGTGTAGTTTGAGAAGCCCTGCTCTGCTGAGCTTGTCTGCTCTTTTCCCCTCAGTGCTGCTGAGCTCTTTCCCCTCAGGGCCTTTTTCATTCAGAAAGTCATTCAACAAATGCTGAGTGACTGGTCCTTGCCTAGTACTGGGATTACAGAAATTAATAGCAGAGAAGCAAGTAGGAAATCGCAACCCAGTATGGAAAATGCTACAGTAAGGATGCCGTCCGTTGTCGGGTGGAGGAGGACCCGCAAGCTATGGTGGGGGTGTGTGGCCAGGGAATGCTTCTTGGAACTGCGTCCCTCCACCCTGCTCCTGACGCACTACTCACTTGGCCCCAAATCCCCCTCCTCTGACTCTTTCACTGTTTGTGTGCTCCGTTTCAGTTCATTGTCTAAGCAGTGCTCCTCTTGTTTCCTCCCACTCAAGCCCTAGTAGGGCCCTAAATTCTGAATGTGAGAGGTTGAATGAAGGGATGGATGGATGGACGTATGGGACAGATTATCAGTACAGCAGGGAACAATGAGACCCACTGCACTTTCCTATCACCCACCAACCTGCTCTGCACACCTCCTTAGCCATCTCGTCCTGTCTAGATATGATTTTTGAAACGTGAGTGTTTATTTCCTCGATTATGGGTTTTTCGAAGGAGCACATCAAGCATGCTAGGAGTTCTTGCAAAGAAAGTGGTTAAAAGCGAGGCAGCTGAGTGGCTCAGTTGGTTAAGTGACTGACTCTTGATTTCAGCCCAGGTCATGATCTCACGGTTTGTTAAGGTTGAGCTCCTCAGCACGGAGCCTGCTTGGGAATCCCTCTCTCTCCCTCTTTACCTCTCCCCCGCTTGCACTCTCCCTCTCTCTCTCTCTCCCTCTCTCAAAATAAATAAATAAACTTAAAAACAGAAAAAAAGGAAAGTGGTTAAAAGCACAGACACAAGCCAACATTCAAATCCTTATTTACTAGGTCAGTGACTTTGAGCATGTTTCTTTACCTCTCCTGACTCGGTTTCCCCACCTGCTAAATAGGGATAATAGGAGTACCACCCTCATAGTGTTACCGGGCGGGGGTCACATAAGTGATCTGTAAAGCGCCTAGGACAGTCCCTGGCACTCGGTAAGTGCCATGAAAGTGTTTGCTATTCATGAGAACTTGCTGTGTGTCGGGCCTGTGATCCACTGGCCTGGTCTCAGGTAATCAGGAAGGCCAAGAACATCCTCTGTGAAAGGCAGACAGTGGGAGGCTGTTCTTCCCCTCACACACATCAGAGAGTCTGAGCTAAAGGAGAAAGGTCTTTGTCCCCAGCAGGTGGCTTGCCTGGAGCCATCACAGTCTGGTAACCACTTTCATGGGGACTAGAAAGACCTTTTCCCCTGTCGTTCTCATCAGGGCTCTGTGATTGATTCTCTTGTCAGGGACCTCCTCCTCTTTGAAGCCTCCCCCCCCCCCCCCCCCCCAGGGCTGGTCCTCCCCCTGCTAATGGGAAGCCAGTCAGTTGGCTCTGGCGGGCAGATGACGAAACCCAGGCTTGGCTGACTTTGAAACCAATTTGTAGAGTTCACATTTAGTGAGCTCTGAAGGCCAAAGGGCCAATGTTTTTAACTTGGGAATCCTCCGGGCCTTGATTGGATCTGTGTCTTCTGAGTCTCTGGGGCTCCCAGCTGTCTCCTACACATCTAATGGAATAAGAATCAGAACATGCACCTTGACCTCTGAGACTGAGTAGTGTCGTGTGGAGGGGGGTTCTTACCCTGGACCATTTCAAAGACATTTGGCTGACCCTGCGGCTCTGAGATGTTCTTGGAAACTTGGGGGATTTGTTGCCACGGCTTTCTAGCCAGGCTGCCTCTGATGTTGGGGGAACAGGAGAGGTCTCTGCCTTTCAGCCCAGGGCCCGATTGAGAAGAAAGAGGCACTCGGTCTTGGGGAACAAGAGGGCAAGTGACGCTCTTGGCCAGCTTGGGATGTCTCAGAGGAGCTCTTGAGGTGGCTGCTGGGCCAGAGGTTGGGGGCAGAGCAAGCTGAGACTGTCACTTTCAGGGGCTGACTGTGGGGTCACAAGGACAGTGTAAAACTTCAGTATGGCTGGAGTCTTTCTTTTTTTAAATATTTTATTTTTAAGTAATCTCTACACCCAATGTGGGCCTCGAACTCACAACCCCCAGACCAAGAGTTGCATGCTCCACTGACTAAGCCAGCCAGGTGCCCCTGGAGTTTTTATTCACTGCCAGCAGATGTTGTCAGCTGAAACCGTTGGTTGTCACTTCCAGCACCCTACCCACAGCACTGTCTGGGTCATGTGGGTAATCGGCACCTGGCTGACCTTGACTTTTTCAATCTACAGTTCCTTGAAGGAGCAATGACACCAGACTATCTTGGCCTTCACAGAAGACCCTCGGGTGTTTCTTTTTTCTCTGTAAAATCTTTTTATTTCAAAACAATTTCAATTTCAATTTTACAGAAAAGCAGCAAACATAGCATATGTATGAAGAATTCCCATATGCCCTTCACCCAGATTCACTGTTGACATTTTGCTGCATTTACTTGCTGTCTCTCTTTCCATATGTGTGTGTGTCTGTGTGTGTGCATGCACGCACATATGTATATGCAGAATTTTTTTTCTGAACCACTCAAAACTAAGGTGTAGACACATTTACCCCATAATACTTCAATGCATATTTCCTAAGAATAAATATGTTTTGTTGCATCACCACAATATGATTATGAAATTCAGAAACGTTAACATAGTACTGATCCAATACTATTATTTAATCTACAGTTTGTATTCCAATTTGACCAATTTCCAGTAATGTATTTTCTAGCCACTTTTCCCCCATCCAGGATCTAATCCAGGATAAGCATTACATCTTGTTGTCAGGTGACTAAAAGTCTCTAGAAATGCTCCTTAATCTATCTTTGTGTTTCATGTCCTCGGGAATTTTCCAAATGAAAATCAAGCTGAAGGCATTCTTGAGGCTGTAACTACTCTAAATGCTAACTCAAAAACAAAAAAATCCTTTCCAGTTGTTGCCTTTGAAGCCTCAAGACAGGTGGGTTTGACAACGATCTATTTTGGTCATGCCTGGCCCTTTCTGGCGTTTCCATCTACACTAGTCTCAGATGATCCCGGGCTTTGGTCTTGGGTACACAGTAGATGCTTAATAAGTACTTGCTGATTTGCCAGGAGACAACATGGCTTTGGCTCCTGGATCAAATAACCTCAGTGACATTCCAGGCGGATTTTGCTGATGTAGATAGGGGGACAAAGCGTTGGCTCTTCCAGAGGTGAATACCAGGGGCAATAATCCAAGGACAGCAGGAAGGCTGTATCTTTCTATTCTGTAGTTCGCTGAGATTCTCCTTCTCCTCGAAGTCCCCAGCAGGACAGTTGGGAAGCTCCACTGCAGGTTGTTAAATCCACCAAGTGGTGGCGGGGTGCAACCTGGTGCTGTTACAATCCTGTAAACCCTGCCACGTATTTTTTGACCTCTTGCCTAGGGTCTATAAATTTAGATCATCTCCGCAGGAACAACAGAGAATGGAGCTTTGAAATCAACCTATTTGTGGTTGCCAGCCTCCAAGATGTCTCCAACCTGCCTCCCCTGCCATCTGCCCCTTGCACACCCCCTCCCACATGAATCAGGGCTGGCCTATGTGAACGACAGAACTTGGTAAAGGCGACAGTTGTCTGCCTTCTGAGGCTAAGTCATAAAAGATAATGCAGCTTCCACCTAGGTCTCTTGGCTAGCTTGTTTTAGAGGAAGACTGCTATTTTGAGGACACTTGGGCATCCCTGTAGGGAAGCCCATGCAGAGACGAACTGAGGCCCCACCCAAAAGCTGGCACTAACTTGCCAGTCATGAGTGAGCCACCCTAGAGGTGGGTCCCCCAGCTCCAACCCAGCCTTCGGAGGACTTCCGCAGTGACCAGCGTCTGACTGCAGCCTCCTACTCAAGTTACTCCCAAATTCCTGACCCACAGGAAATAGTAAATGATTAGTGAGAGATAGTAAATGATTAGTTGTTGTTTTTTTAATTTTTAATGTTTATTTTCTGAGAGAGAGAGAGAGAGAGGAGAGAGAATGAGAGGATGAGTGGGGCAGAGAGAGAGACACAGAATCTGAAGCAGGCTCCAGGCTCCAAGCTGTCAGCACAGAGCCTGATGTAGGGCTCAAACTCACAAACCGAGAGATCCTGACCTGAGCAGAGGTAGGGTACTTAACTGACTGAGCCACCAGGTGCCCCTGATTATTGTTCTTTTAAGCCATGAAGCTCGAGGTAATTTTCCGTGCAGAGATCGTTAATTGTCACATTATTCTATTGAAAAGTAAAAGGGTGCCTGGGTGGCTCAGTTGGTTGAGTGTTTGACTCTTGATTTTGGCTCAGGTCATGAGCTCAATGAGATTGAGCTCTGCATCAGGCTCTGGCCTGGGCATGGAGCCTGCTTGAGATTCTCTCTCTCCCTCTTGCTTTGCCCCTCCCCTGGCTCACATTCTCTCTCTCTCTCTCTCTCGCAAAAAAAAAAAAAAAAAAAAAAAAGTATAAAGGTACATATGACCCAACAATTCCATTTCTAGATATATGCCCAAGAGAACTGAAAACATCTATCCAACAAAACTTGTACACTGTGTTCATTGAGGTGTTATTCACAATAGCCAAAAAGTGTCCAAGCTCAAATGTCCACCATCTGATGAACGGATAAATGAAATGCCATTCCATACAATGGACTATTATTCAGGCATAAAAAAAGATTGGAGTGCAGATTCATGGTTCAACATGGATGAACCTTGAGGACATCAGCCCCAGTGACATAAGCCAGTCACAAAAGACCATATAATGATTCATTTATATAAAATGTCCACACTAGGCAAATCTATAGGGACAAAAAGTGACTTAGTGGTTGCCTGGGGCTGGGGGATATGGGAGAATGGGAGGTGACTATTAATGGGCACAAAGTTTCCTTTCAGAGTGATGAAAATATGAATTGTACACTTCATATGGGTGAATTGTATGGTAGGTGAATTATACCTCAACAAAGCTGTTACAAAATTATAAAGAGACAAACTATACAGGGACCTCATAAGACTTTTGTTCCTGTTCTTTTTAGTTAAGATATTAGTGTCTGTGGGGTTCTTGGAGAAGGTCCTAAGGGACTCACCTGGCTACAAGGTGGGAAAGAACAGCTAGAATTGAAAGGGAGGAGCAGAGGAGATGGTCTGCTAAGATAATTAAAGGATAACTCTAACCTTCCAAATGCTATACAGTCAGAATCATGAATCATAATCCCAACAAAATTAGACTTTGGGGAGGAAATTAATAATAGAATCTGGATTCTTCATTAAGTCCTGGAGAGAATGTGATGTTTCCACCTCTGACGAATGACAGCCATTGTCAAGTGCAGTGTTCCTCCTCCACCTGCTGGAGCTTTAGCTCAGATGCTAAGCTCATCTTTTTTTTTTTAATCACCCCAGACCATTGATGTTTTAGCCCAGAGTCTTTATTTTGAACTTTGTTTTTAAAGTAATCTCTATGCCCAATATGGGGCTCAAACTCATGACCCCAAGATCAAGAGTTGCATGTTCTTGGGGCACCTGGGTGGCTCAGTCAGTTGAGCGTCTGACTTTGACTCAGGTCATGATCTCCCGGTTTGTGAGTTGGAGCCCCGCGTCGGGCTCTGTGCTGACAGCTCAGAGCCTGGAGCCTGTTTCAGATTCTGTGTCTCCCTCGCTCTCTGCCCCTCCCCCACTCATGCTTTGTCTCTGTCTCAAAAATAAACATTAAACAAAAATTTTTTAAAGCGTTGCATGTTCTACCAACCAAGCCAGCCAGGTGCCCTCAGAATGTCTATTCTGAACGCTATTAAGTTACTGGTTAGAAATGGTCACTCTCTCTCCCGTTTGGTATATGAATACCAATCTGTTGGACTCCAAAAAATTTTATAATCATTATTGTTTAAAACAAAATTTGGTTCTACTTATTCCTATCTCCTTTTTCAAAATGTTCTTTATAAATAATTCTTTATTTTTCAAAATTAGCTTTTCTAATTTTAGACACCAAGGATAATCAAGGTGACCTGTAATTATTTAGCATAAATAAAGGGGCAAGCAATTAAGAGTTCTTCTTAATGACATAATATTTAAGCTAAATTTGTAGCCCCCTTTTACAGATGAGGAAAGTGAGACCCAGGGACATTTCATGACTTGCTCCAAATGACATGGGTAATATAGATCCTCACTGGGATTCACAATCTAGAATTCTCACTGTTATTCCACGTTGCCTCTACTGGCATGCAATGGGACTGAGTAAAATGGATTCAGTATTTTATGAATGGCACCCATGCTGACCATACCCTACCAAAAGTATCAGAGCTGAGATTTAATTATTCCATCCAAATGAAATCATGAATACATAACAAATACATTCATGTGTATTATATCACCAATGTAACAAAATAAACTCAAATTCTTACTTTTTTCAGCCTTAGTTCTTAGTCTCTTATGTTCAAGTGAAGAAATTTAAGGTCATTTTAATTGATGAATGTTTACTCTGGGATCTAGAAGTCTGTTAGAACTCCTGTTTATAAATCTGCCGAATGAACTGTGCCAGGAGTTTACGCAAATCCTTCTTTTGGCTGTTATTAGTGTCTCCAGTAAGCTTTTTACATTTATGTATGTAAAAAATGCCTTTCTATCATCAAGGTATGTTGGGGATTTCTTTTGATGGGCTGGAAGAGTGGCAGGGGAGATTTTAAAGAGGTACTTAAAGATGTTCAGGGCTGGTACCAGGGTAAAGCAAGTGCAAAATTTGAGAGAGCGCCCAAAACCACAGTAATCAAGAAAAATGTCATTTTAATGGAATATTTTTTTAAACCAAAATTAATGCAAAAAGATCCATGATGAACAAAACACCAATATTTTAAGTGAAGGTAGGTCCCAGCATGGGTGGGACCAGGAGAGGGCAAGTGATATGAATTATACAATTGCAGAGTTGCACTGACTTATTGAAAATTTTAATATTTGGTTCATCGTAGAGCTTTTTCACCTTAATTTTGTTTTGTTTTGTTTTTTGTAAATAAAAATATGGCAGTTGGCACAAAAACAGACACATAGACCAGTGGAATAGAATAGAGACTCCAGAATTGGACCCACAAAAGTATGGCCAACTAATCTTTGACAAAGCAGGAAAGAATATCCAATGGAAAAAAGACAGTCTCTTTAACAAATGGTGCTGGGAGAACTGGATAGCAACATGCAGAAGGATGAAACTAGACCACCTTCTCACACCATTCACAAAAATAAACTCAAAATGGATAAAGGACCTGAATGTGAGATAGGAAACTATCAAAACCCTAGAGGAGAAAGCAGGAAAAAACCTCTCTGACCTCAGCCGCAGCAATTTCTTACTTGACACATCTCCAAAGGCAAGGGAATTAAAAGCAAAAATGAACTATTAGGACCTCATGAAGATAAAAAGCTTCTGCACTGCAAAGGAAACAATCAACAGAACTAAAAGGCAACCGATGGAATAGGAAAAGATATTTGCAAATGACATCAGATAAAGGGCTAGTATCCAAAATCTATAAAGAACTCACCAAACTCCACACCGGAAAAACAAATAATCCAGTGAAGAAATGGGCAGAAGACATGAATAGATACTTCTCTAAAGAAGACATCCAGATGGCCAACAGGCACATGAAAAGATGCTCAACGTCGCTCCTCATCAGGGAAATACAAATCAAAACCACACTGAGATATCACCTCATGCCAGTCAGAGTGGCCAAAATGAACAAATCAGGAGACTATAGATGCTGGCGAGGATGTGGAGAAACGGGAACCCTCTTGCATTGTTGGTGGGAATGCAAACAGGTGCAGCCACTTTGGAAAACAGTGTGGAGGTTCCTCAAAAAATTACAAATAGATCTACCCTTTGACCCAGCAATAGCATTGCTAGGAATTTTCCCAAGGGATACAGGAGTGCTGATGCATAGGGGCACTTGTACCCCAATGTTCATAGCAGCACTTCCAACTATAGCCAAATTATGGAAAGAGCCTAAATGTGCATCAACTGATGAATGGATAAAGAAATTGTGGTTTATATACACAATGGAGTACTACATGGCAATGGGAAAGAATGAAATATGGCCCTTTGTAGCAATGTGGATGGAACTGGAGAGTGTTGTGCTAAGTGAAATAAGTCATACAGAGAAAGACAGGTACCATATATTTTCACTCATATGTGGATCCTGAGAAACTTAACAGAAGACCAGGGAGGAGGAGAAGGGGGGTGGGGAGTTACAGAGAGGGAAGGAGGCAAACCGTAGGAGACTCTTAAAAACTGAGAATAGGGGCGCCTGGGTGGCGCAGTCGGTTGAGCGTCCGACTTCAGCCAGGTCACGATCTCGCGGTCCGTGAGTTCGAGCCCCGCGTCCGGCTCTGTGCTGACAGCTCAGAGCCTGGAGCCTGTTTCCGATTCTGTGTCTCCCTCTCTCTCTGCCCCTCCCCCGTTCATGCTCTGTTTCTCTCTGTCTCAAAAATAAATAAACTTAAGAAAAAAAATTAAAAAAAAAAACTGAGAATAAACTGAGGGTTGATAGGGGGTGGGAGGGAGGGGAAAGTGGGTGATGGGCATTGAGGAGGGCACCTGTTGGGATGAGCACTGGGTGTTGTATGGAACCTATTTGACAATAAATTTCATACTTGAAAAATTTAAAAAAGAAAAGAAAAACGTGGCAGTAAAATAGTATTTATCTTGATTTCTGAGATTTGGGGCGGCCTCTTCAATTTCACACAGGAGGCGAGTGCGTCTCCTGTCTCACCCCGGCCCTGGCCTGCACTGGGCCTGAATCTTTCCCAGGGAGAGCTAGAAAGAAGTTCCCACACCCCGCGCCCCAGGCACGCCTGGCTTTGGGGAGCTGAGTGACATACGTCTCAGGAAAAGTTCTTTCCCTAGTGTCACTGGTGGTGAGAGGAAGCTTTTTTCAACCCTCTCTGTTGTGACACGCTTACCAGTTTATGGGGCACATCTGGCGGCCTCTGGCTAGTGAGCAACTTCCCAGGTAGAGTCATGGAGTCAGCTGAGCCCACAGGCCAATGGGAAGGGAGTCTTTCTGCTGAGTTTGCACATTCCCCAGCTGAAAAGTAAGATTTCTGAAGAGTCCTAATGAAGGCCCAAAGAACTGAAAGTACACATCACACACTTAATAATACTTGTCAAGTTGAATTAAACTTGGCTTTTGTGTAACCTGAATGTCCTCACATGCTCCGTGTTTCTGGGGTTACTCTTCCTCTAACAGACACACGAGAGGCTTGGAGGCTTGCGTAAACGTTGGGGTGCTCCACGATGAGAGAAGGATAGTTTGCGTCATCTCTGTTGTCAATTTCTGCTGCTGTGATTCTCCGTCTTGCCCCTCTAGCTGTGAGGCTTTTTACCCCCGCAGATGCTTTTCTCCCCATGCTCCCCAAGACCCCAGTAACCAGGCTCTTTGTGAAACAGCCTTTCCTGAAGTCTTGTGGGAAACACAAGGGCACTACAGCATAGTCCTGGACAGGAAACCATTTAAAATTAAATAAAGACATTTATGGGTAAACAAAACCTAGGAGAATTCATAGACAACAGATCTGCACTGTAGGAAATGCTAAAGGAAGTTTTTTCAGAGTGAAAGGAAATGATACCAGGTCGAAATTTGGATCTTCAGGAATAATGAAAAGCACCAGAGATAGTAAATATAAGAATAAATATAAGGGGCGCCTGGGTGGCTCAGTCGGTTGAGTGTATGACTTCAACTCAGGTCATGATCTCACAGTCCATGGGTTCAAACCCCACATCAGGTTCTGTGCTGACAGCTCAGAGCATGGAGCCTGCTTCAGATTCTGTGTCTCCCTCTCTCTGCCCATCCCCCACTCGCATTCTGTCTCTATCTCTCAAAAATGAATAAACACTTACAAATTAAAAAAAGAATAAATATAAGAAATCACTTTCCTCTCCATTTCTTAAAATACTTATAAATGTTTAAAGCAAACATTTTTAAAGCTTCACTTTCTCTCTCTCTCTCTCTCTCTCTCTCTCTTTCTGGTGAGAGCTCGTGGGCATGCAGGGGAGGGGCAGAGAGAGAAGGAGAGAGAACCCCAAGCAGGCTCAGTGCTGACAGTGCTGATGTGGGGGCTCAATCCATGAGATCATGACCTGCGCCAAAATCAAGAGTCGGATGCCCAACTGACTGAGCCACTCAGGTGCCCCAAAGCAAACATTTTTTTAAAAATAGAATTTAGACACATTATTTTTAAGTTTATTTATTAGTTTTGAGAGTGGGGAGCAGAGAGAGAGGGAGACTGAGAATCCCAAGCAGGCTCTATGCTGTCAGTACAGAGCCCCATGCAGTGTTTGAACTCACAAAACCTGAGAACATGACCTGAATCAAAATCAAGAGTCAGACGCCCAGGTGCCCCCAAAACAAACATTTTAACATTGTATTGTGAGGTTTTTAACTTACATAGATGTAACACTTAATACATATTTTGCATGAAGTGGCACAATATTAATTCTAAATAGACTGAAATGTTATGGATATATATTATGTTTCTATGGTGATCACTTCTTAAAAATGCAAAGAAGTATAACAAAAAAGCTAATTGATAAATGAGGGTAGATTTCTAATAAATATTCAATTAGCCCAAAAAGAAGGCAAGAGAGGAGGAACAGAGGAAACAACAACAACAACAACAGGAGATAAAGAGGAAAAAAAATAGTAAAATGGTAGACCAACATTCAACCATATCAGTAATTACATTAAGGTTACTAGTCTAAATCACTTCAATTAAAAGGCAGAATCTGCCAGTTAGAAAAGCACGGCCCAACAATACTGTCTATGAGGGACACATAAAAGACGTTGATAGGAAGCAGATGAGAAAAGATGTATTATGCAGACAGTAAGGATAAGAAAGTTGAAGTGGCTAAATTAATATAAAATGAAGTATTAAGATGGAGACTGTCATCAGAGATTAAAAAAGAAACCTCATAATAATAAATATCACCAGGAAGGTATAATAAGCATACATTACAGAGTTTCAAAATACATGCAGGAAAAACTAACAGAATGACAGAAATAAAGGGAGAAATACACAAATACACTATTGTAGTTGGACATTTTAACACCACTCTCTCAGCAATTATAAAAAACAACTAGACAAAAATCAGTAAATACATAAAAGATTCAAACAACACTTTGAACCACCTCAATCTAATAAATATTTATGGAACAAAGTACCCACCAGAATACACATTATTTTCAAGTTTAAGTGCCCTTGATATATTCACCAAGGTAAATCACATTCTGGGCCATAAAACAAATCTCAATAAATTCAAAAGGGCTAAAATCATATAGAGTATGTTATCTGACGACCATGGAGTTAAATTCCAAATCAATAACAATGTATGTAGAAAACCCCAAATATTTGGAAATTAAACAGCACAGTTCTACATAACAAAAAGTCTAAGAAATCCCAGAGAATATTAGAAAATATTTTGATTTGAATGATAATAAAAATAAAACATACCAAACTTTGCAAGATGAAACAAAGCAGTTCTTAGAGATGTATTTATAGCTGTAAAACCTAATATTGGGAGAAAAAGGCCTAAGTTTCACTTTTGGAAGCTAGAAAAAGAAGAGCAAAGTAAACCTAAAGTAAATGATAGGAAGGAAATGATACAGAGAAGAACAGAAATTATAAAATAGAAAGCAAATAAATAATAAATTTAGCAAAGCCAAAAGATGGTTATTTGAGAAGGTAACAAAATTGATTAGCCCCTAGCCAGACTGACCACCTTCCCCCTGCCCCCCAGTAAAAGAGAGAAGACAGACTACCAATATCAGGAGCAAAAGAAGGCATATCACTGTGCTAAAGATATTAAAAAGCTATTAAAAGGATGTCATAAACAAGTCTATGCCAATAAATTAGACAATGTAGAGGAAATGGACAAATTCCTTGAAAATTACACCTTCTAAAACTGATATAAGATAAAATAGAAAATCTGAATGTCCCTTTATTTTATTTTATTAAAATAATTTTTTAATGTTTATTTTTGAGAGAAAGACAGAGCACGAATTGGAGAAGGGCAGAGAGACAGGGAGAGACACAGAATCTGAAGCAGGCTCCAGGCTCTGAGCTGTCAGCACAGAGCCTGACGTGGGGTTCGAACCCATGAACCATGAGATCATGACCTGAGCTGAAGTTGGACACTTAACTGACTGAGCCACCCAGGCACCCCCTGAATGTCCCTTTAGCTAGTAAATAAACAATGCATTATCAAGAACTTCTTGCAAAGGAAACTCTGGGCCCAGATGGTCTATTCATGAATTCTATTAACTATTTAAGAAAAATATTACCAATGCTACAAAAACTCTTCCAGAAAATAAAGGAATGCTTTCCAATTTGTTTTGTGAGGCCAGTGTAACCCTGATACCAAAACTTGAAAGACATTAGAAAAGAAAAAAGAAAGAGGGAGAGGGAGGGACAAAGGAAGGAAGTTAAAAACCAATATCTCTCATGAACATAGATGCAAAAATTCATAATAAAATGTCAGCAAATAAAATCTGATGGTATATAAAAATACATCATAACCTATGGGATTTCTCTTAGGAATGCAAAACTGGTCTAACATTGGAAAATCAATGTAATGCACCATATTAACAAAAAGAAGGAAAAAAAGATAATCGCTGGTAGAAAAAACTTTATACGTTTTCGACATCTATTCATGACAAAGCTCTCAGCAAGTTAGGAATAGAAAAAAAGTTTCTCAATGTGAAAAAGCATATCTGTGAAAAATCTAGAGCCAACATCATATTTAATGGTGAAATATTGAATGCTTCCCCCCCCCAAGCTTAGGAACAAGGCAAGTATACTCTCACCTTTGGCATTCAACATTGTACTGGAGATCCTAGTCAGTGCAGTAGCACAAGAGACATAAAGATTGGAAAGTAAAAAGTACTCTATTTGTACATGACATGATTGTTTATATGGAAATACCAAGGGGGGTGCCTGGCTGGCTCCGTTGGTAGAACCTGTGACTCTTGATCTTGGGGTTGTAAGTTTAAGCCCCATGTTGGGTGTAGAGATTACTTTAAAAAAAAAAAACCACTAAGAGATCTACAACAGAACTAATAACCAGAATCAGCAACTTCACATGATACAGGGCTATTTTTTTAAAAATCAGTTATATTTTTGTATATCAGCAGCATATAGGTGGAAAAAAAATTCCACTTACAATAGTATCAAAAAAACAGGGGCACCTGGGTGGCTCAGTTGGTTGAGTGTATGACTCTTGATTTTGGCTTAGGTTATGATCTCATGGTTTGTGGGACCAAACCCCACATGGGGCTCTGCGCTGATAGTACGGAACCTGCTTAGGATCCTCTCTTTGCTCCTCTCCCCTTTTGTGCTCTCTCTGTCTCACTCTCTCTCAAATAAAAAACAAACAAAAACATACACTGCTTAGGGATACATTTAACAAAAGACAAGTCCTATACACTGAAAACTGCCAATCATTGCTGAGAGAAATTCAGTAAGACCTAATAAATGCAGGAATATGCCATGTCATAGCTTGGAAAACTCGGTATTATTAGTCAAGTCCAGTGTATTGGTATGTAGATTTAACAAAGTCTCCTTCATAATCCTAGCCACCTTCTTTTTTAAATGACAAATTGATTCTAAAATTTATGTGGAGGACCTGGAATATCCAAAGCAATACTGAAAGAAAAAAAAAGTGTAGAACTCTTCCTATTTCAGGATTTACCTTGAAGCTACAGTAATCGGACAGTACGCAGGGCGCCTGGGTAGCTCAGTTGGTTGAGCGTCCGACTCGGTTTCAGCTCAGGTCATGATCTCATGGGTTCATGGGTTTGAGCCCTGTGTTGATCTTCACGCTGACAGTGCAGAGCCTGCTTGGGATCCTCTCTCCCTCTCTCTGCCCCCACCCACCCCCCTCAAAATAAATAAATAAACTTAAAAAAGACAGCATGATTCTATCATAAGGATAACCATTAGGTTAATGGAATAGAATAAAGAGTTCAAAAATACACTTAAGTGGCCATTCAATTTTTGGCAGGTACCAAAGCAATCTAATAGGAAAGGAAAGTCTTTGCAATAAATGATGCTAAGCAGCTGGATATCCCTTACAACATTATCTTGTACTATATACAAAAATGAATTTGAGATTCTGTGTCTCCCTCTCTCTCTGACCCTCCCCCATTCATGCTCTGTCTCTCTCTGTCTCAAAAATAAATAAACGTTAAAAAAAATTAAAAAAAAAAAAAAAGAAAAAGGGGCGCCTGGGTGGCTCAGTCGGTTAAGCAGCCGACTTCGGCTCAGGTCACGATCTCGCGGTTCGTGAGTTCGAGCCCCGCGTCGGGCTCTGTGCTGATGGCTCAGAGCCTGGAGCCTGTTTCAGATTCTGTGTCTCCCTCTCTCTCTGACCCTCCCCCATTCATGCTCTGTCTCTCTCTGTCTCAAAAATAAATAAACGTTAAAAAAATTAAAAAAAAATGAATTTGAGGTGGATCATAGAGCTAAGTGTAGTAACTAACATGATAAAACTCCTATAAGAAAACCTAGGACAGCATCTTCATGACCTGGTGATAAGCAAAGATTTTTTTTTAGACATTCAAGAAAATGAATAGGCAGGCCATAGACTGGGAGACATTATTTGTAAAGAAAGCATTTATCTGACAAAGCATTGGCCTTTAGGACTTTAGGACACCTATACTTCAAGAGCAAAAAAGACAAACAACCCAATAAAACAATGGCTACAATTTGAGCAGACACTTCACAAGGGAAGATAGATGAATGGCCAGTGGGTGCTTGAAAACGTGCTCAATATCATTAATTATCAGAAAGAGTGCAAATTAAAACAAATGTAAAATGAGGTACTGCTACATACCCACCAGAATAACTTAAATTAAAAAGACTGACAATACTAAACGTTAGCAAGGGGATTGAACAATATTAACTTTCTTATTTTGTTACTGGAAGTGTAAAAACATGTAAGCACTTTGAAATAAAGGTCTGGCAGTTTTGTATGAAACTAAACATACCCCTATGACCCAGCAATTTTGGTTTTAGGTATTTACCCAAGAGAAATGAAAGCGTATGTCTCCAAAAAGACTAGTATAAGAATGGTAATAGTATTTTTCTTCATAAAGCCCCAACTGGAAACATCCCAGATGTCAGTCAACAGGAAGATGTACAAATTGTGGTATATTCATGCAATAAAAAGGAACAAACTACTTATGCAACACCATGAATGAATTTCAAAAATATTATGCTGAATGAAAGAAGCTTTAGACAAGAGAGTACATATTGTATGATTGCATTTACATGAAGTTCTAAAGCAGGCAAAACTCATCTATGGTAAAAAAAAAAAAAAAAAAGATGAGAACACTATGGTTGTGCGGGGAGGACATTGACTGGGAAGGGGCACAGGGAACTTTCTGGATGATAATAATATTTTATATTTTGATAGACATTTGGGTTATACAGATGCATGCATTTGAAAAACTCATTGAATAAGAATACTGTTAACATGAATGCATTTTACTTTGTGTACAGTTTTCCCTCAAAGAATAAATAGTCAGTGATATATATATTGTCAGTGATATATATATATATACTGAAATGTTTTTGGGTAAAGTATAACGCTAGGGAAAGTGCACCTTACATTGAAATGCATCAAAAGGGGAGGCAAATGATGGCTTCATGGATGGGTAAAGGGATAGATACATGACAGAGCAAATATAGTACAATATTAACTTTTTAGTACAATATTAATTTATAATATAAGTGATTCATATAGAGGATGTTCACTATACAATTATTTCAACTTTCTTTTTTTTAAAAGATTTTATTTTTAATCTCTCCACCCAACGTGGGGCTCGAACTCACAACCCACAACATCAGGAGGCATACGCCCCACGATCTGAGCCAGCCAGGCACCCCTATTTCTATTTTCTATATTTGAAAATTTTCTAAATAAACTGTTGGGAGTGGGGGAGTGAACACTAGGCACGTCCAAATACGTTTGTGGCAGCACTATTTGCAATGGCCCCCAAATGGAAACAATTTCTATGCCCATCAACGGGAGAAGAGATAAATCAATTGCATTACAATCACATAATGGAATAGTCTACAGCAGTGAGGATGTAAGATGGACTGGACGCAACAGTATGGATGACCCTCACAAACACAATGTGAAATGAAAGAAGTCAGATGCTAAAGGCACAACTCATTTGTATAAAGTACAAAAACAGGCAAAACTAGTCTGTGCTGTTCAAAGTCAGGATAGTGATTGCCCTTGGGTGGAGTCATGATTGGAGGAGAACATGACGGGGGCTCCTGGGGTTCCTGACTTGAGTGCAGGTTATGTGGGTTTGTGAAAATCCACGTTTCCCTCTGTATCTATTACTTCAACAAAAAGCTCAAAGAAATTAGTGTTAGACCTCACTGTTCTTAAAACAGGTTCCTCAGCCTCGCCCCACCTCTGGGAATTCTGTGCCAGCCATCTTTCTCCCATCTCTCTTCTCCCATTTCCCAGGCTCTGACACGCCTGTCTTCCTCACCTGCCAGGGAAAAACTCAGTGCAGAGGAATTTAATTCTCAACCCCTACCCTAGTCGAGGCTCCAGGATGGAGCCAACTGGAAAAGGATCATTCATGATTTTGTCTAAATCAAGGAGCCATGCAGCCCCAAGATAAATTCCTTTGCTTCCTGACAACAGTAATTGCTACAGGCATTTTTTAAAAGCAAAATTTGTTTTCCCTCTATATCGGTGTCTCCATCTTCCCCTTCTACCACCCTCAGTTTATCCCTTTCATCCTCTTCTCTTTAAAGCGGTAGCGGCATCTTACTCCCTTCGCCAAATCTGGAAGCAGTGACTTGCCTTAGAGATTGTCCTAGTGCTTCAGCTCAGGGCCAAGATTCCCTTGGCTGGTAAGTCAACCTCCAGACCCCAGCAAATGGTCGGGTGTAGGGGTAGAGGTGGTCAACTGGAGGAGGGGAAGGAGAGGCATGGTGGGGGGAAGGGAACCAGGTACAGAATAGCAACAGGAACCGATCCCTGTTCTTCCCAATCTTGCTATCTGTTGAGAAGTCAAGGTGAATACACATCTAAACAAAACAAGGCAACTATTTAATTAAGCATTTCTTCTATTTATCTGATGGGTCAATTTTCGGTCTTCTTGTTACTTGATCAGTCAGAAGCATCTGATACAAGTGATCTCTCCCTCTTCCTTGAAACGCTTCTGGGTTGCTTCTTACCTCCTTGTCTGTTCCTTCTTAGTCTCCAGTTGGTTCCTGTTCATCTCTTTGACCTCTAAATGTTAGAGTGCCCCAGGACGTGGTCCTTTGACCTCACCTCTTTAGCTGCTTTGACTCCCTGGATGATTTCACTCAGTATTTGTGGCCTAAAAAATACCATCCACACCCTAATGACTTCCATATTTGTGTTTCCAGCTAGATCTCTCCCCTGAACTCCACAACTGTGTATTTATCCACCTACTCACTTAGATCTTGGATAGGCATCTCAGATTTATCATATCCAGTACTGAGCTTCTGATAGCCCTCCTTCAAACTGTCCCTCCACCCTTATCTCGATAGAGCGTCCATCTTCCAGATGCTCAGGACAAAAACTTGGGTGTCATTTCTGACTCCTCTCTTTCTCTCACTTCCCATCTCTAATCTGTCAGGAAGTCCTACTGAGTTAACATCAAAATACATCAAGAATCTCACTGCTGTCACCATGCCCTCCATCCAAGCTGCCATCATTTCTCACTTGGATTATAGATAGCCTCCCAACCTTGTCCCCTTTCAGCCTGCTCTCAACACAACCACCAGAGAGACACTATTAAAATGCATGTCTGCTCAAAACCCTCCAGTGGCTTTCCATTTCACTCAGAATGAGTGCCAACACCCTGCCAGTGGCCTGCAAGGCTCCGGAGCCTGGCCTCTTCTTCCCTCTCACTTCATCTGCAACTGCTCTTCCCTCACTCGCTCTATTCCAGCCACACTGGCCTCCTTGTTGTTCCTGGAACATACCAGGCACGCTCCTGCCCCAGTGCCTTTGCAGCTGCCCTTCCATTTCAAATGCCCTTGCCCCACACGGCCGTTCTCATGTCTATAGATCTTAAGTCTGGTACTATTTTCTCAGCAAGGCCCACCCTTGCCACCCTGCCTGAAAGTCTACACTTTCTCAGATATTCTCAATCTTCTTTCTCTTTCTTATTTCTCTCTTTGACACTTACTGTCACCTACTATGCGTATAGTGTCATGTACTTATACTCTTTTTTTTAAAAATGTTGATTTATTTTTGAGAGAAAGAGAGAGAGAGCATGCATGTGCAAGCAGGGAAGGGGCAGAAGAGAGGACAGAGAGAACCCCAAGCAGGCTCCACACTCAGCATGGAGTCTGACATGAGGCTCGATCTCACGACCATGAGATTATGACCTGAGCCGAAATCAAGAGTCAGGCGCTTAACCGACTGAGCCACCCAGGTGCCCCATTTTGTTTCAAAGTAAGCTCTGTGCCCCATGTGGGGCTCGATCTTACAGCCCCGAGATCAGGAGTCACATGCTCTGCCAACTAAGCCAGCCAGGTGCCCCCTATATTCTTTAATGTCTGTCCTCCCTCAACTAGAACAGAGTCCATGATTATACAGAATACGACAGTCCTAGTGTAGGCATCTAATATCTGCTGCATGAATGAATGCTTATTTCAGAATGGCCTGAGAGGTGCTAACAGGTAAAAGGAAGTAAGTCAGATTAGGGAAGGCCATGGAAGACTGCAGATATCTGGAAGGGGATGGAATTTCCTTCAGTCTTTGGAGAATGAGGACTCCTTAGAAGGATGAGGATGAAGAGAGAACCCTTGGCATAGAGTTGCAGAGTACCCGTTTTGGAATCACCTGGCTTGGGTCCACGTCCTGTCTCCATCATGTAGTAGGTATAGACGAGGTAGTCTGTTTCTCTGGATGCCAGTTTCTATGTCTGTAAAACAGAGATTCTTCTCTGGGTCTCAGTTTCTGTATCTATAAAATAGAGATTACCATCGTACCTACCTCATAGGGGTGCTTGGGTTGTTTTAGGATCAAATGAAATAACGTGTAAATAATGTTCAGTGAGGGCAAGGCACTTAGGAAGACGTGTTCAAAAAGTGCTACTTTTTTTTTTAAGTTTATTTATTAATTGAGAGAGAGAGAAGGAGAGAACCAGCTGGGGAGGGGCAGAGAGAGAGAGGGAGACAGAGGACCCGAAGCAGGCTCTGTGCTGACAGCAGTGAGGCCGATGTGGGGCTTGAACCCTCGAACTGTGAGATCATGACCTGAGCCGAAGTCAGACACCCGACCAACTGAGCCACCCAGGTGCCCCGAAAAGTTCTACTTATTGTTGTCTAGAGCTTAGAATTCCTGTGAGCTAAGACTTCACGTCGAAGGCATTGTAGAGTGTTTCGAACTGGCAACAGAGTTAGAATGAGTTGGGCTTGAGCTTTAGACACAAGAGGTCAGCCCCTTGTGATGGAACAGCTTCTTTCTCAGAACTGTCAGTCCCTGGACTCGACCAGATGGGTTGAACCTAATCCCTGTCCTGCATTAGTTAAGATGGCACTGCTTACAAGCAAAAAGGGAATCAGAGTTAGGCGCAAATATGGCATAAGGCCTCTGCTGGGAGGACGAGACAGCTCTCAGCTGCCTGTTGCTGACACAATCAGAGCAAAGAGCAGTGATTCACTCCAATCCTGTCATTGAACTCAGGATTTTGGCCAAGTGTAGGTTTCGGGGTTGGTCGGTGGATTATTTTTTCCCCTTCCTGAGTTGAAAGAGTAACTCTGTGTTTCAAAAAGGCACTTTCTTTCTGCAGAGAAATTCTGTGGTGAGAGCTTGCTGGGCTCGGTGTGGGAAGAACCACCTTTGCTTATGTCTGGGAGAGAATGAAATCTAGCGCCCCTATTTTTTTTCCCCTCCCACCCAGTAAAGATGCAGAGCTGAAAGGTGTCTTTCAGAAGGGCCAGAGACAAGGGAGTTGACTCGTAGGTAAGAGGACGCTGTACAGGAGGCCAAAGAAGTGGCTTCTTGTTTGTTAGCGTAGGTTTGTGGCAAGGAGGTCTGTGAAGCCCTCCCCCAGAGTACCCTGGACTAAACAGAACAAATAAAACCTCTATTTGTTCATCTCTACCCTGGATTTAGATGGTGCTTTATGGCCAGGGTTATTGGGATCAGCTGAAACCCAGGCTGATGTTTATTCCTGGGATTGCAAAGACAGACAAATACCTCTCTGTCCTTCCATTTTCCAGGCCAAGAGGGCAGGAGACAATTTCAATCAAGCAGGCAAGCGGTGAAGAATTATTTTTTAGGTGCCCACTGTGTCCCCAATGCTGAGCCACCTAAATATAAATAGAAAAAGTGCAAAATTCTAGCTCCAGCCCTCAAGGCACATAAAATCGAGCCTGCAGGAGGAGGCTGGGGGTGGGGGTGGGGAGAGACCAAACAAATTCAAGAGAAACTGTTAACAAACAGCAGTGTGAGGTACTAGGAACTAATCTTGCAAGAGGTAAGAGAGGAGGGAGGTAAGGAGTGGGAGTTGGGGCGCTCTTGGAGGAAGTTCGTAAGACAATTAACAACATGGTGAAGGAAAGCCTATCTGTCTTGTTCTCCGCCGTACCCTGGCATGTAGCATAATGCCCAATGCGAAGTGGGCATTCAGTAAATATTTGAGGAATGAATGCAGAAGGAGGGGGGTGATATTAGAAGGATAAACAGGCGAAGAGGGAGGAGGGCATTCCAGCGTGAGGAAAGGCCCAGAGAAATGGTCGGATGTCTCGGTGAGACTGGTTTAACCACAGCGTAGGGTGTGTAGTGAGGAGTAGTGGGAAATGAGGTTAGATATGGGGCCAGATGGGGGAGGCTGGAAAACGAGACAGAGAAATTCAGAGATGAGTATTCCTTCATTCCTTCCTCAAGCTCTTACCGAGCGCAGACCATGTACTAGGCAAGGGAGAATAGGAGGGATATAAAGACGAATTAAAGGTCTTACCATCCATTGGGGATAGGTGGAATATCTGCACTTTATTGTTGTAATAAATGATGTGATAGTGATGGAATGGATGAAATATTTTGACATTCTAGTCACAGTTTGGTTGCAAGAAATTCAGGCCATGTCAAACTTGCTCAATTTAACTAAGACTCTATTAAAAGGTATATTAGACAGCCAAGGCTAGGAAGTGGACTTCAAAAGTGACAGGAGAGGGCTCAACCTGGTAAATTGGAGGTTCTCCTCCCTGCCTCTCCCTCTGCATTGCCTCATGGGTGGTCTCTCACCTCTGCCCCTCTCTCTGTGTATGTTCCATTCTCCTGCTTCCCTCCCTTCCTAGGATTTTACTTGGTGCAAGCTTACACTCTGACACCACAAGACCCTCCTGCTCCAGGGCCGGCCATCACCATCTGCTCTCTGAGCCTTTTAGGGCAGCATATGGAGGAAGCAGACGCTGATTGGCTCAGCTTAGCCTGTGGATGGGTATGCCTGGGTCAGGTGATCACTTAGAACCAATCAGCTATGGTCAGAAGGCAAATCATGTGATTTAAACATGACTGCCTAAGCCTACCAAGAACTGCAGATAAGGGACATTCCAAAGAAGGGATATGGACTAGAGGGCAGTAATAGACAAGCCTAATTCCTGCTGGTTAACAGTGCAGGGAGCAAATCAATTCAGCGGGTGGGGTTGGTAAAGGGGGAAGACTATCAGACATAAACAGAATCTGATTGAAAGGTTTGAATTAGGGGCACCTGGGTGGCTCCGTTGGTTAAGCTTCTGACTTCAGCTCAGGCCATGATATCACAATTCAGGGGTTTGAGCCCCACCTCAGGCTCCGTGCTGACAATGCAGAGTCTGCTTGGGATTGGGATTTTTCTCTTTCTCTCCCCCTGCCCTCTGCCCGTCCCCCACATTCTCTCTCTTTCTCTCTCTCTCAAAATAAATAAATGAACTTTAAAAAATAAGTAAACAAATAAAGGTCTGATTTAGTCCTAGGAGAAAAAAAACAATTCCCAGTTGTGGATGAAAGCAATATTTTAGAGCAGTTAGACTGACTGTGGCCCATAGGTCAGAAACTGAAGCGACCCAGACCATCAAGAAAACTTTTGCCTGATCCAGAATGGAGCAGTTTAGAGATAAGGATTTTAAAAATAAAAGTAGCCTAAATTGTTATAGGGCAGAGTCAGCTTCTCATTTATTGCTATAACCCTGTCCTCATAGTCAGGCTCAGAGAAGAAATTCACTACACAGTTGTCAGAATGAATCAAATTTCCCTAAAACCCAGACAAACAACTGAACATATTGCTATTTGTATTCTGTCAGGGACACAGCCAGGACCAGGAACACAGAACAAAACAAAGCAAAATTCAAAATACGATTTTTCTGATTCCTGATGCAGGGCTCGGGTCACTGACTGCAGACTTGGTGAGAAGCAAAAATGCGGCAGAAGGAGTCTGGGCCAGGCTGCCTGGCAGAGGGCTAGATGGACAGATAGCGCCGTGCCCAGTGGCCCAGAGGCAGATCAAAGCCAGCTTCCTCAGCACTGGCAGCAAGCATGGCAGGAATCTGAGGGACCTCTCACCCAGTCCTTCACCCATGCTCACAGATGGAAAGCCACACCATTAGTGGCCACACCTTTGAGCACTGCCGCCACACAGGCAGCTGTGACGGATCTTTCATAGTGGAGTGTGTGGCTCTCTCCAGACAGGCAGCTTTGATGCCAGTGAGCATGGCATTCCTGGCCGGACCACCTGGCCTCCCAGCCCAGGTCTGCCTCTTGGGCAAGCTGCCTAACTACTTAACTACTTCGTGTCTCAGTTTCCTCCTTTGTAAAACAGGGATAATAAACCTCCTTAGAGGGTCGATGAGAAGATTCAATGAGATGATATCTGCAAAGCAATTAAAACAGTGCCTGGCACATTTTAAGCCATCATGATTACTATAATTGGTACAAAAAAAAAAAAAAAAAAACCAGACTGCAGAGAAGAGCTTCCCAGACTGGAGGGTTCTGGAGCTCCTTTAAAACCTGCATAACCCACCAGTTAGTGGCTATGATTTGGGTCTAACACCCATCCCTTCTTTCTTCCAGGAACAGATCCAATTGGTCTAGGAGCTAAGCCAGGCCAATCATAATTCTTCCCTAGGATTTTTTTTTCTTTTCTTTTTAATGTTTTATTTTATTTTTTGAGAGACAGAGACAGAGCGTGAGCAGGGGAGGGGCAGAGAGAGACACACACACACACACACACAGAATCCAAAGCAGGCTCCAGGCTCTGAGCTATCAGCACAGAGTCCCATGCGGGGCTCAAACCCATGGATGCGAGATCATGACCTGAGCTGACGCTCAACCGACTGAGCCACCCAGGCGCCCCCCCACCCCTAGGATTTTTCTAACTGGATCTTCCAACTGGTGGGAAGAGAATATCACCACTACTCACCATCCGTCCTTTTCCCCTCTTTGGGGATTCAAATAGTAAAAATATGAGCCCAGAGTTGCCTTTGCTCCTTTCTCCCTTCCATGTGCAGAAGCAGGCCTGAGACAATAAAGTTTGTGAGGAGAAGCTGGAACAGAATCTTGGCTGGGGCAGAGCCCAAGTCTCTGAATCCAGTGGACCCTGGATCCAGACACCCACTCCTACTGGTCTGCGTTCGATTACAGAACCCTTTAAATCAGTCAATCTTGGGGCGCCTGGGTGGCTCAGTTGGTTAAGCGTCTGCCTTCAGCTCAGGTCCTGTGAGTTCAAGCCCATGTCAGGTTCTGTGCTGACAGCTCAGAGCCCGGAGCCTGCTTCAGATTCTGTGTCTTCCTCTCTCTCTCTCTCTGCCCCTCCCCCACCTCAAAATAAATAAATATTAACAAAAGAAAAAAAGACCAGAGTGAGTGATGGGGACTGTGGCAAAGTGGTGGGCGCTTGGCCCTTCCAAGGGAAGCTGCTACCCGCAGCCCCGGCCCGTTGCTTCCGTGTGCATATGTGGGCACGGAGTTGCCAGGTCCTATGGTTTTTAATAGATTCCAGACATTTGGAATGTTCACTGTGAAATTCTAAACTTTGAACATTGTGAGTTTTTGATTTAAAAAAAAAAAATGGGTATGTAGGTAGGGTGACTGACTATCCCGGTTTGCCTAGGACTAAGGAGTTTTCTGGGATGTGGAACTAAGATTGCAAACCAGGACAAGCTGGTCACCCTACCTGTGGGCCAAAAGGAGCACACGTGATACTTGTGGCCCACACACTCTCGTTTCAGCCAGAAACAATCCGTGAGGTAGCTAAGCAAGGAACATATGTCCTCCAGTCCCCATCCTCAAAACCCCAGGAGGAAGATGCACTGTTACTCCCATTGAACAGAGACTCACATCCCCTACAACGAGTGTGAGGCAGAGAATTCTTCCAGGAGCCGGTGAAACATTCCCTTGGTTCCCCTTGTGGGCCTGGCCCTAGGTGATCTGTAAGATTCAGGCCTCTCCCTGCCACTTCCAGCAGCCTCTCCACGGCTGTAAAGTCTCATCTCTGCTCGGAGAGGGCAGGGCCTTCTAGGCAGCCGGGAGATTAAGGGGTTTTTCCCTTAATCCCTCCTCTTTAGGCTGAAAGGCTACATTTATGATTACATTCCATACGGTGAACTTGGAGCTGGTCCACTTTTATGAATGTGAAAACCAAAGGCGCAGAGTAGGGAGGCGACTTGCTTGAAGCCCACAGCTCACTGACTGAGCTCTGGGGTCTTCCTTGCTGGCTTGGTACCTGTCTCTCTGTTAGGGAAAGGGAAGGGGACTGACATTTGCTCACTGCCTCCTCCATCCTGGGACCCTCCTAACGCCCAACAAAATGCCAAGGGAAGGCCTGGAGTCCCGGGCCCGTGCCCGTTCCAGGCCACCACCCTGCCAATCCAGGCGTGCCAGGAGGGCGTTTGGAATTGCCAGGCTGTCATTGCACAAAGGGAGGGGTGTGCAGCTCCGAATAGAGTGAAATAATAAGGGTCACAAATAGGCTCCCTCTGCCGACGTTCACCAGGTGTTGGTGGCTCTGTGGGTGGGTTACAGGGAGAGACAGGTCCACCCCCTCACGAAATCGTTCTCTGATGAGATGATGCATGTTAAGTGAACTATAAACTTTTAAGAGCACATTCCAGACCCACTCATAAACATTAGGAATCATTCCCTTTGGGAAAAGCTAATATTCTTGAGGCAACAGAGTGTACTACCAGCCCAGAGGGGGCCCCGCTGGGATTTCCTTTCAACCAGAAGACTGAATTCTTCTCAGGGAGCCAAAATTAGAGAGAAAGTGAGGTTTGTATTTTATTCGCGGCTTTAGCCCTTACGCCTGGGTATCTCTGACCCCTTTTAACCGGGTGGCGGAAAGCCAGTGTTACATCAAAGTTACAAGCAGAAGGCAGTTGTTGTTGTTAGATCTGAGTTCAAATCCTATCTCTGCCACTGATCTGATGGGTGATGTGGGAGACAGCCTACTAAAACACTCTGGCCCTCAGATTTGCCCTCTGAGAACGAGCTGGCAAGGCCAGATCACAGCACAATTGTAAGGATGAAAAATGAGATGATACACACTGTCCACGTGACCCTGTAATCCCACTCCGACATACTGGTCGATGAGAAATGTATATTCACACAAAAACCTGTGTATGAATGTCTGTAGAAGTTCCACTCATAATTGCCCCAAACTGCAGACCTAAATGTCCTCCAGCTGATGAATGGATAAACAAACTGTGATACATCCATACAATGGAATAGGAGTCTGGTAAGTGAAAAAGGTCAGATGCAAAAAATTACATATCGCCTGATCCATCTACGTGACATTCTGGGAAAAGCAAAACTATAGGGACAGAGAACATATCAGTCGTTGTTAGGGGCTGGGGCTGGTGGCGCAGATAGGGTTGCTAGGGGCTGGAGGTGGGGGTAGAGGACGGCTAGAGATGGGCATGAGAGAATTTGGCGGGAGGGATAGAACTGTTCTGTATCTTGGGGCGCTTGGGTGGCTCAGTCGATTAAGCATCCGACTTCGGCTCAGGTCATGATCTCGCAGTTCATGAGATCGAGCCCCGCGTTGGGCTTTCTGCTCTCAGCATGGAGCCCGCTTTGGATCTTCTGTCCCTCTCTTCTCTCTGTCCCTCCCTGCTTGCTCTCCCTCTCTGTCTCTCAAATATATGCAAAACGTTAAAAACATTTTTTTAAAAAAGAACTGTTCTGTATCTTGACTGTGGTAGTAGCTATACAACTGTATGCATTTGTCAAAAATCACAGAGCTGTCCACTGAAAAGAGTGAATTTTACTGTATATAAGTTATGTCTCGTGAAACCTGACTTTAAAAAAAACGTGAAAACAAAGCAAAAGGGCCCAGGTCATCAGTGCCCCCCCAGAAGAATACCTATGGACTCCTTTTCACTGAAGTGTTAATAACAGTGTGTTCTTCTCTCCAGTATTTTCACTCTTGTGAAAAGAGCCTGTAACTTTTGTAGAAAAAGAAGGGTGACAGAGTGTGCCCGTGTGTGTGTGTCTGTCCGTATGCGTATATTTGTGTTTATTTATATATGTATAAAGAAACTCTGAAAAGATACACAAGAAACTAATAACAGCGGTAACTATGGGGGTGCGGTAGGAACTGGGCAGATGGGGACCCCGTAGGAGGAAGACTTTCAAAAATAACTTCTGTGTGTGTGTGTGTGTAGTACATTCACGTGGTTCGAAAATTATATAATTGTTATTATATAATAATATTATATATAATGTTTATTATAAGCATTATATAATTTTCGAACCACGTGAATGTGTTACACATAAAAACATGAAATTCTTCTTAAAAATCTAAAGGTTTCCGAGACAGAGAAATGCTTACTGCCGAGGCATGACTCTCCCCTGGTGGAATCTGTGAGGGGGTGGCATTCTGTGGCAGCCACATCACGTGAGCACAGCTTACTCGGCCTTGCCCCACCTACCCTGCTAATAAACCCAAGGCAAGGCTTGGCTCCTGGAGGAGGTGGGCTCCCGTTCTCAGGAAAGAGCAGAACTGTGAACGAACACCCTCCTTTTCCTCCACATGTCTCCCCTGTGTGCCTCCCGCTGGCAGAAATTCTTTTAGTCTTTCACCCTACCATCGAGGCAGGATTTCACCCACAATTGCTCCCTGCAGGTGTCATTACAGGCTGAAAGTCATACTTTGGCGTAAACGTCTGATATCAGACTCAGACTCTTTCCCAGACTCGTATTTTGGAAGAGAGCAAGCAGCCCACTTATATTTTGGGTGTGCAGCCCGTTTCAGGGCCCCGGGCACCCGACATAGAGGGCGGTGGAGAGACCCCAGTTAAATACTTCTCAGTCTCATCTGGGCAGGCTCTAGAAAACACAGAGTGCGGGTGGGGGGGGGGGGGAGGCCTGCCGCATCCCAGAGCACGTGCTCTGGAGTCAAGCTTGAGTTTGAATCTCACGTTACCCTCTTCCCAGCTACGACCCTCGGCCAAGTATTTAACCTCTCTGTGCCTCAGTTTCCTCATTTGCGAAACGAGAATCCTAATGACACCTGTGTTGAGTGCGTCGCTACACAGGTGAACGGAGATTATGTGGTGACAGGCAGCACCGTGAAAGACGCACCTTAGGTACTTAGCACCCGGGAGCCCTTCTCAGCCAGGTCCGCCAGGGCCAACTCAAGGCCACGCATACGGTTCGGGGGGAAAGGGTGACAGACCCAGGAGCAGCGATGTGGAACAATACCGAGAACGAAAGCAGGGTGGTGGGGCTGACTCACTGGATGACTCATTTCCTTGCCGAGGGATGTTCTGAGCATCCACTGAGCCGCTCCTCGTAGTCCTCACACCCTCTGTTCCCTTTTCGTGGGGAAGGCCCAGAGAAGGTCGCCCTGTACCCACGGGGAATGGGGAGCTGGATGCCAGACCTTCCCCTTCCACCCGGGACTGAAAGAGAGGTCAGCCAGCTAGAAACATCCTTTTTCGCCCTACAAAATAACAGTCCCTGAGGATGCATTTTGAGAAAGGACAGTTTTTGCTCTGGAACACAGGAGAGAATCTAGACTCATTTTGCCCTTGTCGAGATTATCACAGAGGTTTCTGCACCCCATAGAACGTTAGGGAAACACACAGAAGTGTAAAGTAACTAAAAGAGCCACCCATAATCCTGTCATTTAGATTGAGCCATAGGGATGAGTTTGGTATTTTTCCATTCGATGTTTTTCTCTGTCTTTTTTTCATAATACGGTCGAGCTTATATTGTTTATATCAGCACTACTCAAAAGAAATAGTTGAATCACAAATGTGAGCCACGCGTGTAATTTTAAATGTTTTGGTAGCCTCGTTAAAGAGAAACGAACACAAAAAGGTAAAATTGCTTTTAACGTTATATTTCACACAATAATCATTTCCTCATATCCTCACTATTAAAATTATTAATGAGACACACTTTACAGTCGCTTGAAGTCTTTGAGATCTTTCTTTTTCTCCACTACGCCGTATCTCAATTCAGCCTGGCCACATGGAGCTCGTAGACAGCGCCGCTCCGTACGATTCCTACCTTGCCTTTGTGTTTGCTTAAATTGTATCCTAGGTATTTCCTCACATCATAAAATATCTTTCTTTTTTCATAAAATATCTTTTGGCAAAAATAACTTCTAAGAGTTTAAATACCACGTATTTACTATCTACTCCCAAAGGTAATATATTTATTTCTGTTTTGTTTTGTTCTGTCTCCTCACTCAGGGACCATTTGTGTTCGCCATCTGACAGAATTACTTTTAGACTATTTTCTCGGCAAATATTCAGATCGAGCAAAAACTGGATGCATACAATATGTTCTGTTTTGTTTTATTTATTTATTATTAAAAAATATGTTCTGTTTTATAACCACTCTTTTCAGTTAATGATGCCTTGTGAAAACACCAACAGTAATAATGACAGTGTCACCTTTGAGCCTCTGCAGCGAGCCAGGCATGTTCAAACACCTGCTCTCATCTCTGCAGTGGGGGGGTGGGAGGGGTGGGGAGGTGGGGAGGGGTGGGCAAGCGTTTCCAACCCCAGTTCTCAAAAGTGGAATTGGGGGCTCAGAAAAGTAAAGTGAGTTTCGTTATTGCCAAGTTGGGATTTAACCCAGATCCTCTGATTTCATCTCCAAGAGCCTTTCATTTCACCATATGGACTCCTTCTGGAGGAAGGCAGGCAGGGGACCCAAGACATGCCAAAGAAGCAATTTACAAATTAACTTCTGGAGTAGGATTCTCACTCAATTGAGACTGTCTCTACCCATAGTTTTGCCTAATAACCTCCAGAATCACCCAGGCAAATCCTCTTCCCCTTGCACACGTATGCCTGCTGCCACCTTCCTGTGGGGCATCCGTCCCCCTCTGGGTCTTCCTTCTCTGTAGCTTCTAAGAAAGGATCCTGAGAGTCTCTGTTAAGTCCATTTCTCATCCTAAGCACTACTGACATGAGGTGCCCTTCTGTGCCTTGTAGGTGGTTAGCAGCATCGCTGACCTCTGTCACTAGATCCGAGTGGCACTGCCACCACCACCGCTGCCAGTTGTGACCATCAAAAGTATCTGCAGACGTTGCCGAAGGTCCTTGGGGGCTGGGGATGTGTGGATATTGCCCAATGGTTAGAGCCATTGCTCTACGTATTAACAGAGAGAAGAGTCTTTCCTAACTAAACTAGTCATTTGATAGAACCCAGAGTACGGGTAAGGCAACGCCTTCCTATATGGCCTGCCATCCTCACGAAGACAGGAATCTTTTCCCTCCACCAGTGGGTCTCTAGTATCTGCATCTAATAAGCACTCAACAAATGTGTGCACGGTGAAGGAGGCTGGTGATATTTTGTCGTGTTGTACCTACTATTAGGCTTTTCAGGACTGAGCCAAATGCACCTGATACATGGCCCAGATGATAGTGCCCTTTCCAAATCCTTTCCTCCTTTCTGCTTCTGGTATTCAATCTGTTATTTTTTTTATGCGAGGGAGAGTGATGTGCAATCTTAGCATTTACATTCCTGACTGTCATATTACACTTGGATTATGCACATATGTCTGATGCTAGATTGACAAATATTTCCACGAGGCAAAGGAAACACTTTTTAACATTAGCTGTTTCTCTAGTTTGGAGCATTTAGATTGTTTCCAAATTTTCTCATTATAAATAACCCTGTAGTGAACATCTTTGGGCCTATATCTCAGCTTTACAATTTTTTTTAATAAAAAAATCAATACCCTAAGTATGAAATCCAAAAGAACAAATCCCTTCCTATTCAGCATCTAGACTCCTTTTGTTAAGTTTTACATCTGGAAACTCCTCTATTTCAGAAAACAAATATCCAACGTTAACTGAACTAATAAAATTCCCTTAAATTCAGCTCAGGTTGGCCTCCATCTTTGTGAGTATAACTGGAGTAGTGTTTTTGTAGACAAACTTGTTGTCTGTCACCTTAACTCTTTGAGCCTTAATTTCCTCATCCACTAAATGGGAGTAATAACAGTATAAGCTTCAGAGAGTTTTTCATGGATTAAGTGAGATAACGCACACAAAGCTATCGGCACCTAGAAAAAACAATAAAAAAGGTAAAGTATTGTAAACTGTTCATGGTAGAGTCCAGCTGGCAGGTATATGAGCGTTCCCTGTGAAATCCTTTCACCTTGTGTTGAGAAGTTTTTATGCTAAAATGTTAGGAAAAGACAATTTCACAAATAAATATAATGTTAGTTGACATCACAGTTATTTACTAAAGAGAGAATGGGGCAGATCTCAGAGAACGTCAGGTCCAATGTAAACACATTAAACCAAGCTTGACATGTGGAATCTGTTCCTTGGGTACTACGTCAAATGTATTTAGATCTTCCCTGAGTATAGAAAAGTATGACCAGAATTTGAGTGAGTGCTGGAAAGGACTGTTGGTTTTTATTTTACCATCTGGTCTCAGAATATAAACCACAGTGTGGGGATAGCATATGCTGTAGAAGTGGTAATTTTTTTTTTTTTTTTGAGTTTAAGAGATTAAAATATATATAGTTTGTTTGCAAAGTCACTCTGAAACATTTTTAAAAACATCTGTTTCAGAGTCAAACACTTCTGGATTAGAATCTTTTGTCAGCTGCTTAGTAGTTGTGTGACATTTAGGTTGGTCACCTCTCTGTGGGCCTCAGTGTCTTCACCTGTGAAACAGGGATGATGCTAGAACATCCCTCACAGAGACGTGTGAGGATTAAGTGAGCGTGTGAAAGTGCTAACGTGGGGCTCGCGCAGAGTGAGGCTAATACCCAGTGAGGTTTCCTTCTTTCTAAGGGGCAACCCTCTTTGTTTCGCCAGTGAATTATTCAAAATGCAGCTTTGCTGGGGTGCTTGGGTGGCTCAGTCGGTTAAGTGTCCGACTTCAGCTCAGGTCATGATCTCGTGGTTTGTGAGTTCCAGCCCCACGTCAGGCTCTGTGCTGACAGCTTGGAGACTGTTTTGGATTCTGTGTCTCCCTCTCTCTCTCTGCCCCTCCCCTGCTTGCACTCTGCCTCTCTCAAAAATAAATAAACATTTTAAAAAATGCAAAATGCAGCTTTGCTAATATAACCAAAGGTGATTTTTCTGTTGGGAAGGTCACACGGGGCCAGAATCCTGAACTGCTCACAGACTAATGTTGAAAAACTCAGCATACTGTTGTTCCAATTTCCTCCTATTCAGAGCCCCTGCACGTGGTGACTGGCTTTATGATTCACTGAGATCCCTCCCAGAAATTTCACTTTGACCTTAAATGTGTGAAAATTCCATTCCTGGCAAGTGAAGCACATTGCTTTGGGGAGGAGAGCTGAACTTATTTTGTGTTTTGCATCCTCTGCTATTGGTTAACATCAGAGGACCCAAATATGTGCCATCATCATCTGCAGACGACAAGCTTGCTATAACATATTATGAAGTGTCGTGCCCGTGTGTTTCCTTATATTTCAGAATACACCCCTCTTCTGTCCTTCACCGCGGGCAATGCAAAACACATCCCAAATCACACTCGCCATATTCTACAACGATCATGGCCGTGACCAGCATCACCATCCTGTCAGCATAGGAGAGAGGGAGAGAAGAGAGCTGGTGCTGGTCCATGTGGAGCCTTAGTGCCAAGTAAAGGGGTCCCCACCCTCCAAGCAGATACAGCCTTTGCCGGAGTGAGTGACAAGAGTGACAAGAGTAGGAAACACAAGAGTAGGCCCTGACTCACCTCCTGAGCTGAAAGCTCTTGTGCAGGGCACAGCCTTGTGGATTCTGGGAACAGCATGGAGTTCGGAGTTAGGTAGAGTCAGCTTTAAATCTAGTCCCAGACATCTACCAGTGACCCTGAGCCAATTATTTACCTGCCCTGAGCCTCCTTTTCTCATTTGATTATAATGCCAATTTCATATGATTATTTGAAAGGTTAAATGCAATAGAATATTTAAAAACTATTTGTGTGTTTGGATAAACATAAAAGAAAATGCCTGGAAAGGCACACTGAGCTATGAAACGTGGTTAGAATTTAGGGGAAGAGTTACAAGTCTCCTTTTTTGTTGTTGTTTCTTTAAACACTTCTGTTTTGTTTGAACTTGTTTATTATTTTATTACATTTATCTTTACTTTTTTATTTTAAAATTATTTATTTTTTAATTTTTTTTAATGTTTATTCATTTTTGAGAGACAGAGAGGCACAGTGTGAGCGGGGAAGGGGCAGAGAGAGAGGAGACACAACATCCGAAGCAGGCTCCAGGCTCCGAGCCATCCACACAGAACGTGACACGGGGCTCAAACCCCAGGACCCCAAGATCATGACCCCAGCCGAAGTCAGATGCTTAACTGACTAAGCCACCCATGTGCCCCAATTTCATTATTATTTTTTAAAGATTTTATTTTTAAGTAATCTCTACACCCAGTACAGGGCTTGAACTTACAACCCCAAGATCAAGAGTTACATGCTCCAGTGACTGAGCCAGCCAGGTGCCCCTACTTTTTTTTTTTTTTAAGATAATTTTATTTTATTTTTTTAATTAATTTTTTTAAGTAAGCTCTACACTCAATGTGGGGCTTGAACTCGTGACACCAAGATCAAGAGTTGCATGCTCTACCGACTGAGCCAGCCAGGTGCTCCTGTTAAATACTTTTTTACTTTATAAATAATAGTATTATTTGGGAATTATTTAAGATTTACAGAAGACATACAAAAATAGTACAGAGAGTACTTATACTCCCAGTTTCCCCTCTTGTTAACATTTTGCATAACCATGGAACATTTGTCAGAACTAAGAAACCTATATTGGTACATTACATTACTGCCATTAAACTTTGGACTTTCTTCAGACTTCATTTATTTTTCCATTAATATCCTTTTTCCGTTCTGGGATCCTGTACCCACTTTGCATTTAGTTATATCACTTTTAAACTTACATATATTTATATAATAAATACATATATTCTCCTATATTTGAAAATAACAAGACTATACATATTATGTATTTTATACTTTATATATTGTAATATTATGTTATATTATATTATATTGTATTGTATTGTATTGTATATTCTTTCGTTGTTCCTGAATATAAGGGAGAGAGGAGATTAAGAGATTTGGGAATGACTGCCATAAATATCTGTGCACTTTGAGCCAGATGCTTCCCCCCTCTGGGCCTTAGTTTCCTCATCTATAAAATACAGGGGGAGGGTAAGTGATTACTAAGCTCCCTCTCTCACAGTACAGGCCCACTGTTTTCTAGATGAGAAAAAAAAATGAAGAAGTTAAAGTAAACACAACTTTTAAAATATTAAAATAGATGTCTTAGCTCCAAGGAGTCCCTTTTGGCCTCATTAAGAAAAGGAACGGTTAAAGACCTGATTACATCTTGCAACGGGGATCCCAACTACCATGGCCACTGGGGAGGGAGGTATTTGGTGATCTAACAAGTATCTTCCGTTTCTCTCTACTAGGATTATTTTTAGTGTAATGGAGTAGAACAGAGGGAGGTTTTGTCCAAATTGTTGGACAAATCAGAAATATAAATCCTGATTCTCATTTTGCTTTATTACTTACGACTTTCTGATCTCTGATGAAGAAGACAGGACCTGCAACTGGTCTCCATTTTTTTTACCAGCTGGTTTAGTCTTAAGTTCATGGCAACCTGCCCAAGCTTGCCAGTTGAGTGAGCTTTAGACAGTAGGTGCTGACGTGGATAATTATGCATCAAAACCCAGCTTACCTTACCTCTCCTAGAGAAACCTGACATCTCTGCCCTTGAACATCTTACTTCCTTTGCCCCTGGCAATTGGCATGGATTTATTCATTCAGAACTGTGTCCATGGCAGGCAAGTTCTGTCCATGTTTGGCTAACAGAGCAGGCAATGTTGTCACATCCTTAGGGAAACATCCTTATCTACCCCTTAAAGATTAGGTCAGGCTCCTGGTAAATACTTTTTCTTTTCTTTTCTTTTCTTTTCTTTTCTTTTCTTTTCTTTTCTTTTCTTTTCTTTTCCTTTCCTTTCCTTTTCTTTTCTTTTCTTTTCTTTTCTTTTCTTTTCTTTTCTTTATTTTTCCTCTCTTTTTATTTTTTATCTTATTTTTTTAATTTACATCCAAGTTACTTAGCATATAGTGCAACAATGATTTCAGGGGTAGATTCCTTAATGCCCCTTATCCATTTACCCCATCCTCCCTCACACAACCCCTCCAGCAACCCTCTGTTTGTTCTCCATATTTATGAGTCTCTTCTGTTTTGTCTCCCTCCCTGTTTTTATATTATTTTTGCTTCCCTTCCCTTATGTTCATCTGTTCTATGTCTTAAAGTCCTCATTTGAGTGAAGTCATATGATTTTTGTCTTTCTCTGACTAATTTCACTTAGCATAATACCCTCCAGTCCTATCCACATAGTTGCAAATGGCAAGATTTGATTCTTTTGGATTGCTGAGTAATACTCCACTGTATATATGTACCACATCTTCTTTATTCATTCATCCATCAGTGGACATTTGGGCTCTTTCCATACTTTGGCTATTGTCGATAGTGCTGCTATAAACATTGGAGTGCAGGTGCCCCTTTGAAACAGCACACCTGTATCCCTTGGATAAATACCTAATAGTGCAATTCCTGGGTCGTAGGGCCCTGGTAAATACTTTCAAAGCGTCCTGCATGTCCCCAGCACAGCAGTCAGCACATTTATTATCATTTACATAACTTGTTATGATTTGATTAATGTCTCTCTTTCCCTGTGGTTCTCATGGCGGCAATGTTGTCCCCCAGGGGACATTTGGCAATATCTGAAGACATTTTTGGTTCCCAAAATAGAGGGTGGATTCTGCTGGTATTTAGTAAGTAGAGGCCAGGGAGGCTATTAAACATACTATGGTATCCAGAACAGCTCCCACAACAAAGAATTACCCATCAAAATGTCCACAGTGTTGAGAAGCCTGCTGTGGATTACGAATTCCATGAGGACAGGTACTTTGTTTGGTTCACTACTGACCCTAGGCCTCACACAGGGTTGGCCAGAGAAAAGGTATTCCGCGAATAGTTGATGACTGACACTTGTCTAGTCTGTCCTCTGGGACTGGGGTGGCATCCAACTGAATTTTGTTTCCCAAGGGCTGAACCCAGGGCTTAATATATAGTCATTACATTATTATGAATGAATGAATGAATGAATGAATGAATGAATTGATCCATCCATCTATCCATCCATTCACCCATTCCCAAATGACCCAAATGAACCCTCATGCCAAGAACACTCAAGTAGTGGTCTTCTGACATCTGTTTTGGTTTTACTACTACCTAGCTACGTGATCTTATGAATTTGGCATGTATTTGTTTTAGACAAGCATTGTCCAGTAGAACTTATGCAATTATGGAAATTGTACATATCTGTGCAGTCCAATACAGTAGCTCCTAGCCAAATGTGGCTACTGAACCCTTGCAATGTGTCTAGTGCTATTTTACTTACTTTAAATTTCAATAGCCACAAGGTACCTAGCAGCTACTGTATTGGACAGCATAATTCTACACGTTCTATAAGATTTTTGTATTCAGTATCATATCGCGTATCATTCATTTTATGCCCACCTGAAAATAGTATTGCTAGATGGGTTTTTATATAAATATGTTTTTCACAGGTTTCTGCAACTTGTCACTCTGTTTTTTCACCTCTGTCCACTTAGATCTAGCTCATTCCTTTTATCTACTGCATAGTGCTTTTTGGTATGACTATTTTATGTTTTATTAGCCATTTTCCTACTAATTTTTTTTCTGTTACAAACAATGCTGCAATAAACATCTTTGAATGTCTCCTCAGGCCTCTCCTTGGTAGCTCTCAGCAGTGGAATTGCTGGGTCATAGTATATGCATAAGTCTAATTTTATTACTTCCTGCCAAAATTATGCCCCAATTTTTTCACCTGTAAAATAAGAGGGATTCAGTGATTTCTAAGATTTTTCTCCCCCAGTTCTGAAACCCAATCATTCTGAGCCAATAGAGGTGAGAAGCAGACTTGAAACTTTTGGCAGTGATCTAGTATATACTGTGCTCGGTCAGATGCAGCGGAAACAGATAATATCCAGGGTCATATGTTCCCAGTTGTTCCCTCTCTGGGTCCCTGGGAAGAGAAAACTCCATAAAACACCAGATCAAATGTTCTTTTAATCCTCTAAGTAATGGAGTGGATAAAGGTTTCTGACAGTGGAAAACTCCGATTATTCAATTACATTAATATAAATCTGTCACTAGATTTGGAAGCTCAAGTTTGCTTGCTCAGATAGCTACTAAAGTAAAAAGGTTTCCATGCTATGCACACTTTTTCTAACTTCCCCCACGTGGTTGTGATTTAGAATCATTTTACCCACTCACACCTGCTGTTACCCAACTTAATATCAGTGCAATGAATGATAAAACATTGTAAGAGGAACTCAATCTAATCTTAGCAAATACCTCATTTTTACCAATTTTGAATGTGTCCATTGTCTCTGAGCAGTAACCACAATTCAGGATATCAGAATACACACACACACACACACACACACACACACACACACACAGGCACATGTAAATTCTGTTCCTTCGAAATTAAAGAAACAATACCACTGACATCTTGTCCATGACTCATGTCTGCATGATTCCAAGCTCATGAGAGGGATTTAAACCACTTATCTGAGTGGGGGATATTTTTCGGATAATATGGGCTTTTCCATCACCTATTAAGTTACAAATACTATTAATATACTAGGGCATATAGTAATAATATATATAAAAATGCATAAGGTAGATAGTGTTGACTCTAAACTGACACTGACTACTCCCAATATTAGGATAAAGTTTGCTAAAAACAAAACTTTAGAAAAAAAATGATTTGGTGGTTTCCCTCCCATTATAGATTTGCTTATTACAAAAACTTTGGAAATTATAGAAAAGCAGAAGGAAGAATAAAAAGATGATCTTTATTCCTTTTTCTTCCCATTTTTCTTTAGAAATTCTTTTATAGCTTGAGAAGTTTTTAAAATACAGAAAAGTACAAAGAATAACAACAACAACTCACCCATATTCTCACCATAACTCAGTATAACTGTTTTTTAGGGCGCCTGAGTGGCACAGTCAGTTAAGCAACCAACTCTTGATTTCAACTCAGGTCATGATCTCAAGGTTCGTGAGTTTGAGCCCTGCATTAGGTTCTGCACTGACAGCGTGGAGCCTGCTTCAGATTCTCTACCTTTCTCTCTGCCCTCCCCTCCACCTCTCAAAAATAAATAAACATTAAAAAAAATTAAAGGGGCGCTCTTGAGCTTGAGCCCCGCGTTGGGCTCTGAGCTGACAGCTTAGAGCCTGGAGCCTGCTTCAGATTCTGTGTCTCCCTCTCTCTCTGTCCCTTCTACTCTCCCCCTCTCTCTCTCAAAAATAAATAAACATTAAAAAAATTTTTAATATGAAATTTATTGTCACATTGGTTTCCATACAACACCCAGTACTCATCCCAACAGGTGCCCTCCTCAATGCCCATCACCCACTTTCCCCTCCCTCCCACCCCCATCAACCCTTAGTTTATCCTCAGTTTTTAAGAGTCTCTTATGGTTTGGCTCCCTCTCTCTTTTTTTCTTTTTTCCTTCCCCTCCCCCATGGTCTTCTGTTGAGTTTCTCAGGATCCACATAAGAGTGAAAACATACGGTATCTGTCTTTCTCTGTATGACCTATTTCACTTAGCACAACACTCTCCAGTTCCATCCACGTTGCTAATTTTTTAATTAAAAAAAATTAAAAAAAGAAATAACCATTTCTTCCAAATGTCCTTGGGAGTTCTGTATGACTAATGCCATAAACCAAGGCAAAGACCAGCATTAACAGGGAGGAGATACTTGCAACACATGTAAACAACAACAGATCTGTAACCAGAATATATGAAAGACTAACAAAAGATATAAACAACCCAAATGAAAAAAGTGGCCAAAGGAAATAAACAGAAGAGGAGCTTGAATGGTCAATAAATATCTGAAAAGGTGTTCAAACTTGCTAATAATAGGAAAATGCAAATCCAAACAATGTTATACATATATATAGTAACAGTATAAACACCAACACGGGATGATATACTTCAACTTTAAGACGGTGGTTACTATGGGGAGGGAGAAAGGAAAGGACAGGTAATGAGACTTCAGTGTTATGTGTAATGTCTTAAGTTTTTCTAAAAAATATGAACAAATATAGGGAAATGAATTTGTTATCTGGGTGATGGATATATGGCATCTATTTCCTATATATTTGAAATATTTCCTATTTTGAGATGAAAAAAACCCTTCATTTTGGGCTGATTTATATGAATATAAAACTTTGCAAGGCATCACTTTATGAAATTACTTCCTTCAGTTTCAAGTACTATGTTTATTTCATTAATTGATTTTTGTGCTTTGATCAAGACTGCCTGGAATAGTTTGCATATTATAAACCTAAAAGCTGTTGGTCATTGCGGTTTAATTATCCTCTAGGGTCTAGAGTCTAGGCTTTTAGGCTTTGCTTAATAGATGTTGACTTCTTGCTTTTAAAAACACCAAACTGGGCGTGGATTTAGATGAAGGTGACATTAATATCTTGGTGTATCAGTTAGAACTCAGTAAGTCTGCAAGTGACAGAAAATCATCTCAAGCATACTTAACATAGAATGTTATTTGGTCATGTAACTGAAGCGTTCTTGGTTGCAAAGTAGCTGGTCAGTCTTCAGGTACCAGTGGATCCAGGTCTTCAATGATTCCAACTTACTAGTTTTTCAGTATCATAAATAATGTTGCAATAAACATGTCATTGCATGCTTATATACATGAGTGAGAGGTTCTCAAATCTGGAAGTGGAATTGCCAGGCCAAGAGTATAGACATTTCCAACATCACCAAATATTGCCAAATTTCTACCCAAAGTGAGAGGTTTTTATTTTGTCACTTTATACTTCCATAAGCACCAGCAGTGTATGAAACTTCTCGTTTCCTTTCCTTTTGTCCTTATTACACTTAGAATTTTTTTTAATAAAGTGTATCTATTTTTGAGAGACAGAGCATGAATGGGGGGAGGGGCAGAGAGAGAGGGAGACACAGAATCTGACGCGGCCTCCAGCCTCCGATCTGTCAGTATAGAGCCCGACGGGGGCTTGAACCTACGGACTACGAGGTCACGACCTGAGCCGAAGTTGGACGCTTTACCTACTGAGGCACCCAGGCACACCTACACTTAGAATTTTAAGATCTTAAAATTTTTCTGTTCTTCAGCCAGGTGATCAAGATCATCAACAGTCATAAATTATCTTGATAGTATGTATCCTTGACATGATGTGATGAAAATGGCACTTAAACTCTATGGTTTTCCTCCCCAAATCTCATTGCTCCAGTCTAGGTACAAGAAAAACATCAGACAAATATAGTAGAGGGGTGCCATACAATGTACCTGTTCAGTAGTCCTCAAAACTGTCAGAATCATCAAAACCAAGGACAGTCTGAGAAACTGTCACAGCCAAGAGGAGCCTAAGGAGCATATATGGTGACTAAATGTGAAGTAGTATTCTGAATGGAATCCTGGAATACAAAAAGGACATTAGGTAAACTGAGGAAATCTGGATAAACTGTGGACTTATAATGATGATGTGTCAATATTCGTACATTAATTGTAACAAATGTACCACATTAACATAAGGTGTTAATATTCACCGCAGGAGGTATATGGAAACTCTGTATTATTTTCTCCAATTTTCTGTAAATCTGAAACTGTTCCAAAACACAAGGTCTATTAAATTTTGTTCTACTCATAAAGGTACCTCCTTGTTTTAATTTTCATTACTCCAGTTACTGGTGAGGTTGAGCATTTTCTCACGTTTATTAACCATCCAGAATTCTCTTTGATGAATTTCTGTTGTTTTTAATATTTATTTATTTTTGAGAGAAGGAGAGGGAAAGGCATGAGCAGGGGAGGGGCAGAGAAAGAGGGAGACACAGAATCTGAACAGGCTCCAGGCTCTGAGCTGTCAGAGCCCGACACGGGGCTCGAACCCACCAACTGTGAGATCATGACCTGAACTGAAGTTGGACGTTTAACCAACTGAGCCACCCAGGCACCCCTCTTTGATGAACTTCTTGTTCACCTTTGCTTACTTTAAAAATTGGGTTTTTTGCGGGGGGGATGCCTGGTTGGCTCAGTCGGTTAAGCGACCGACTTCGGCTCAGGTCATGATCTCTCGGTTTGTGAGTTCGAGCCCCGTGTCGGGCTCTGTGCTGACAGCTCGGAGCCTGGAGCCTGCTTCGGATTCTGTGTCTCCCTCTCTCCCCTCTCTCTCTCTGCCCCTCCCCCACTCATGCTCAGTCTCCCTCTCTCTTTCTCTCTCAAAAATAAACAAACATTAAAAAAACATTAAAAATTTAATCCAGTCTGATTTATTTTTATCTGGTATAAGGTAAGGAACTCACTTACTTTACTTCTTTGTGTAAGTACCTATTGTTCTGGCACTATTTATTATGTTTTTCAATTTTCCCCACTGATTTATAATGCAGTTTCTGTTTTATGCCATATGTCTTTAAGCTGTTTGTGGGTTATATCTGCTCCTTTAATCTATTTGTCTATTTCTAAACAAAAGTTGAATTGTTTTTAAAAATAAGACTTCATGACACATTTTTCTTAACTGATCTGGTAGATCAGGTCAGGTCTCATAGGTCCTTCTTATTTTTTCCTCAAAATTATCTTGGCTGTTTTGGGACTATTTGTTCTCTCGTATGAAATTTAGGATCAGTTTATAAAGACCAATAAAATGTTCTCTTGGAATTTTGATTGGCATAACAGTGAATTTATAGATTAACTGACATAGATTAATGAATGTATACACCAGTTATAGACTGATACTGAGTCCTTTGATCCACAAACATAGTATAGTTTCCATTTACTTAAGTGTCCTTTTCTATCCCTCACTAATGTTTTATAGATTTCTCCTTAATAGTCTTGCCCATCTTTTTTCTATTTATTCACGGATGTCCCATAGTTTTTGCTGCTCTTGTAATTGTATTTTTTTTATCATTAACAACACTGTTGATTTTTGGATGTGGTCTTTACCAGTGAGCTGCTGAACTATTTTAATGTTTTTCTTGGACTTCTTATGTACAACCATTTCAACTGCAAGTAACAAAGATTCTTCTCTCTTATTTTTCCAATTCTTAGTCCTCTTATTTTTTTCTAACTGCATTGGCTAGGATCTCTAGGACAATGTTTCATAGCAGCATTGAGAGGAAAGTATCCTTGTCTTGTTTCTTACGGTAATGAAATGCTTCTATTTTTTTTCACCTTTAACTATGAGGTTTGCTGTAGATTTGCTGTTATTCTTTGGTAGACAACTGCCTCCCATGTGCTGTTCTATTTTTCTTACAGTCACAGAACCTTAGATTTGTAGCTAATCATATAGCTATCCGAAATGCATACTACATTTCTCAGATTCCTTGCAGTTAGTAGATGTGGTTATCTTTAAGCTTCAGCCAGTAAGACATAATTAGAGGTGGTCCATGTCTTAAAGGGAAGGGGAATGCTCTTCCCTTTCCTTTTGCTATTCCTCTCTGTTGATGATATACATTCTAGATAGAAGCAGTAGAACAGCCATCTTGAAACACAACATGGAAAGATGACAGGAAATCACAGTAGAAGGAGCTTTGGGGTTTGATGCTGTTGGAGCTGCTGTGCTACCCAGGGAATGCCCATATTGACTTGAGTAAGAAGCAGGTTCTTGAGCCGCTATTTTTGTTTTTATTTCATCATTTGCATCTAACTTTATCTTAATGAAACCTTCATTAGGTTAAAGAAATTCCCTTTGACTCCTAGTTTGCTTAGGTTTTCTTTTTTCTTTTTTTTTTTTTAAACATGACCGAGTAATGAACATGGCACAATACTTTGTGTTGATTGAGATGACCGTAATTTTGTCTCCTTTACAAGGTTCTTTCCACCTCACCTATAACCTTTATTTGTCTTGTGGTTTGTTTCTAACCAGGACAGTAAGATTGATTTTATTCTTCTAGAACATAGATTAGAATGGTATGTCTTCTGCCTATTTATAAATATTTTGAAAGCTGGATGAGAATAAACTGATTCAGGGACATAAAACCCTAAATACTCTCAACTTGGGATGAATTTCTTTAAGTTGATTTGTCCATGGCATTAAAAATTCTAAAGAAGTAAAAAGAAAAAAATAAAGCAAAGAAGGAAGCCTATTTATTCTTCATACATTAAAATATTTATTTAGGAGTGACTGGGTGGCTCAGCTGGTTAGGCGTCCAAATCTTGGTTTCAGCTCAGGTCATGATCTCACACTTTGTGGGTTTGAGCCCCACATCAGGCTCCATGCTGATGGTGCAGAGCCTACTTGGGATTCTCTCTCTCCCTCTCTCTCTCTCCCTTCCCCCTCCTCAAAAATAAATAAACTTAAAAACATTCATTTGAAGTGATGTATTATGAATAAAGAAATTTTTTATTTTTATTTTATTTTATTTATTTATTTTTTTTACTTATTTATTTTTTGAGAGACATAGAGAGACAGAGCACAAGTTGGGGAGGGGCAGAGAGAAAAGGAGACACAGAATCCAAAGCAGGCTCCAGGCTCCAAGCTGTCCGCACAGAGCCTGACGTGGGGCCCAAACTCACAAACCGTGAGATCATGACCTGAGCCAAAGTCAGATGCTTAATGACTGAGCCACCCAGGTACCCCGAGAAATTTTTTAAAAGAAAATCTATAAAGTTGCCTTCTAAGTGTGAGTATTCTTATTGTCGCTTGCTTGCTTGCTTGCTTTCTCTCTCTCTTTCTTTCTTTCCTTTATGTTTTATTTTATGTTTAAGAGAGAGAGAGCAGGAGAGGGGCAGAGAGATGGAGACAGAATCCGAAGCAGGCTCCAGGCTCTGAGCTGTCAGCCCTGATGTGGGGCTCGAACCCACAAACGGTGAGATCATGACCTGAGCGAAGTTGGCCACTTAGCCAACTGAGCCACCCAGGTGCCCCCATATACTCCTGTTTTTGCGCTTACGATCGTACTATAGAGATGCTTTTTGCATTTTAAAATTTTATTTATTTATTTATTTTAAGTTTTTTTATTTGAGAGAGAGAACGAGCAAGGGAGGCGCAGAGAGACAGGGGGACAGAGGATCCGTAGAGGGCTCTGTGCTGACAGCAGAGAGGGGATCATGACCTGAGTCACCTGGGTGGCTTGGTCAGTTAAGCATCAGCTCACAGCCTGGAGCCCTGCCTCAGATTCTGTGTCTCCCTCCCTCTATGTGCCTCCTGCACTCATGCTCTGTCTCTATCTCAAAAAACAAATAAACATTAAAAAAAATTAAAAGAATAAAGTTTATTTATTTTGAGAGAGAGAGAGTGCACATGCATGTAAGCAGGTGGGAGGGGCAGAAAGAGAGAGGGAGAAAGAAATTCCAAGCAGATTTCTCACTATCAGCTCAGAGCCCGATGCAGGGCTTGATCCCACAAACCACAGATCATGACTTGAGCTGAAATCAAGAGTCAGATGCCCAACCAACTGAGCCACCCTGGCGTCCTCCCGCCCCCCCCCCCCCGGACAATTACTTATTTTAAAGTTTAGGTCCTTTACGTCTCCATGTAAGAATAAACTCCCGACCAACAAGAATGAAAGTGCATAGAATACATATCCCTTCCCTCTTGAGTCATAAAATAAAAGAACTGTTAGAACTTTAGTTCTTTTATCTCACCTTTTGAAGGTTGATTTTAGTATTTATTTCTGTAAGATAATTATTCGATGATTGGTTTGATTGAATGCTGTCATCACATTACATTCTTATATTTAGGATTGCATTTATGCTGTATGATATTTTTTTAAACATTATTTAAAAAAAAATTTTTTTTTAACATTTATTTATTTTTGAGACAGAGAGAGACAGAGCATGAGCAGGGGAGGGGCAGAGAGAGAGGGAGACACAGAATCCGAAACAGGCTCCAGGCTCTGAGCTGTCAGCCCAGAGCCCGATGAGGGGCTTGAACTCACGGACCGTGAGATCATGACCTGAGCCGAAGTCGGACGCCCAACCGACTGAGCCACCCAGGCGCCCCTAAACATTATTCATTGTTGAGAGACAGAGAGACACAGAGCACGAGCAGGGGAGGGGTAGAGAGAGGGGGAGACACGAAATTTGAGCTGTCAGCACAGAGCCCGAGACGGGGCTCGAACTCCCCAACCATGAGATCATGACCTGAGCCGAAGTTGGTTGCTTAACCAACTGTGCCACCCAGGTGCCCCTGCTGTCTGATCTTTGTGAAAAACTCAGTTCTTGTAAAGCCTGAATTTTTCAACACTCCATCAATGACAATAACAATTACCAGTAACATTTGTGTTAGTTACAGTATTACACTTTACAAAGCAATCTCTTACAATTTAGCTCATTGTCTCCCTATGATGCCTCTGTGAATGACACGGGCACTGTTATAAAGCCGTTTTGCCAAGGAGGAGACTGAAGTTTCAGGATGATTAAGAGATTTATGCATTTAATAAGTGGTAGAGTGGAAATTTAGAACAAAATATTCTGCTTTTTTCACTTGCACTAATACTTTTTGAGCTCCACCAAATCAGATAATGCCAGCCTTTCACCAGTTTAGATAGAAAAATAATTAATGGGCCAAATTTTCTCAAATAAAGTTTTCTCTAATGTGTTTTTCTTAAATCGGTACCTCAGGCTTGTCTGTACTAGATGCTGGAATAGGATGGTATCTGATGCAGCATGAAGTTGGATGTTTTGTGATTTTAAGTTTCCCTACCAGCATTTCTTCTGTGTTCTGCAGACAGCTCAGATTCCATAGGGGCCACAGGAATGGGGCCATAGGAATATATTTTAAAATCATTGTCCTATGCTAAGTAAGCCCTAGACCCAGCAAACCAAACACATTTTAGGTCCCCAAACAAGGCTAAATAGAGCCACTATGGCCTTGCTTCACTCTCTTACATTACATCTGCCATTTTCTCCTTCTTCCTCATCAAAGTAAAACTTACTAAGGGGTATATCCAAAGGAAATAATTAAGAAAAGACTATAAGCACAGATTAGCTACAAGGATGTTCATCTCAGTGGTATTTACATATTTACAAAGGTTTTCAAAAAAGGAAATAAATGAAATGACAAAGTAGGGGACTGACCAATAAGATATATTCTATAATGGAATACTCCTCTGCCATGACATATTATTAAGAATATTCACTGATGCGTATTGATGTTCACAGTTACATCAGGAATACAGGATAACAGTATACATAGTGTAGCCAATTTTTGTATATGTAAATATACATTTTAAAAATTCCAGAAAGATCTATGCTAAATGATCTTCTCTATGTGGTGGTTTATGGGTTTTTGAATAATTCTTTTTTTTATTAAGTTTATTTATTTAAGTAATCGCTACACTGAACATGGGCTCAAACTCAGAACCCCAAAATCAAGTCACATGTTCTTCTGACTCGGCCAGCCAGGTACCCCGAGTTTTTGAATCATTCCTATTTATTATCTTGTTTTTTAAAATTTTCAGCTATTATTTTTAGTTTTTACAATGAACACATATTGCTTTTGCAATATAAAACCCCCACATAAATTATTTTTCAGTAAAAAAGAAAACCCACTCCGGCCTTTGTAAACATTGATAAACACGTCCCTTGCTGTGTTCTGGCAACTTAGCAAAGGAAGAGGAAATGACTTGCATAGAATTTAATTTAAACATAAGAATTTCCTGAAGGTAAGACCTTAACTGATTAAAAATCAGTGAAAAGGGGAAGGCGCCTAGGTGAAACAGTTAGGTGAAGGGAGGTGGTCAGGTACTGACTCCTGTGGTGAGTTGAATATACAGGGGTGGAGAGGATTTAAAGGTAGAAAATAAAAGGCCTTCTTTCTAAAGCTGGCTTCCTAGGATACAAATTGCCTTGGTAATCACTCTGAGATGCAGTCAGTTAGCAAGCTTGCACAGAGGACAGAGTTGTGAAGAGGAAAAAAGAAACAGAAATTCAGATTTCAATTATTCATTCATTTATTCATTCATTCATTGCTCAACCATTCTTGATTGTTCACTACAAATCCAGCATTGTGCTAAGTGTTGGGCTCTGCTCTTTACTAGTTTACAATTTAGTTGGGAGCAATAAAAGATGAGGTTATGAAATCATGTGAGAAGTCCTGGAAATGAGAAGGAAAAATAGGTGACTTTGTTCAATTAAAAGAAGGGTAAGAAAAGTTGCGATTAGTGAGAAGAGGTTTCTGAAGATGGAATTTCAAAATGTAAGAAAGTTTCCTGGGGCGCCTGCGTGGCTCAGTCGGTTAAGTGCCTGACTCTTGGTCTCGGCTCAGGTCATGATCTCATGACTTGTGGGTTTAAACCCTGCATCACGCTTTGTTCCGGCAGTGCAAAGCCTGCTTGGGATTCTCTCTTTCCTTCTCTCTCTGCCCTCCCTCCCTCTCTCTCCCTCTCTCAAAACAAATAAATAAACTTCTATTAAAAAGTTAAAAATAAAAGTTTAAGAAAGTTTCAGGAATGGGATAAACGTGAAGAGCTTTTGACATAACCTGGTATTTCCTATGTACCTGTTGTCATTTCATTTATGAGATATACCTCTCTCTACGTCTTCAAAATTTGCGATTTTAAAAATGTGATTCTTTTCCAGAAAATATTTAGCTCTTTTCCATTAAGAAAGGATTAGGTAAAACAAAATAGAAAGGAAATTGGAATTACAGAATTTCAGAGAATGAGGTTACCTTTTGCTATTATGTAGTCTGTAGCGAATACTGTAGTTGTCTCCCCAACATCTGTTCTCCTCTTCTTCCTTGCCAACTGACCTCCGATTGTGTTCAGAGCATCAATGTACTCTTCTAAACTAAAAAAACCCGCACACTTCCTAGCCTTTCAGATGGGGTGACCATGTGATGTAGTCCTAGCCAATGTGATGTAAATAGAAGCCATTATGTGGGTCTTCCAGGGGCCAGAGTTGACCTTTTAGTCCTTTACTCTGTTTCCTTCCTCTCACCTAGCATGCAGACAGGATGCTTGGAGGTGATATCTTGGTTTTTTAATTTTATTTTATTTTTGTTGAGAGAAAGAGAGAGAGAGAGAGACAGAGTGCAAGAGGGGTAGGGGTAGAGGCAGAGGGAGACACAGAATCCAGAGCAGGTTCCAGGCTCCGAGCTGTCAGCACAGAGCCCCATGCGGGGCTCCAACTCACAGACCGGGAGACCATGACCTGAGCTGAAGTCGGATGCTTCACGGACTGAGACAGCCGGGCGCCCCTTGGAGGTGGGTGACATCTTGTAAGCATGAGAACAAGGGCCACCTTGAAAGCTTGTGTGCCTGATTGCATGTGGTACTGTGAGATTAGCCTGGATTGTCTAATCCAGGCTTTTTGTATGAGAAAAATTAAACCTCTAAGCCACTGGTGTTTGTTGCTAGCGGCCAAACACAATGCCTGCCTGGTAAATAATCTCACCCACTTATTTCACAGAGAGAGGAGACAGAGGTCCGAGAAAGTTCCATAAGCCTGGGCAGGTTGTATCAAGTTAAGATTTTCTTACTTTGAAGGGACAGAAAACCCAATCTCAAACCTGTTAAGTAAGCAAAAGAATTTTTCATTTCAGATCATTAAAGTCAGGTGTGGCCTCTTCCAGAAACTTAGTAGTAGTAGTAGTTCAGTTTCTGGTCTGGGTTTTCTCTCTCTCCATCTTGTGGCTGCTCTCTCCACTCCAAACAGGCTCTTAATCTCTTTGTGGCAAGGGGAAGCCAACAGCTCCTGCCTTACCCCACCGAGGGTTAATTCCAGAGGAAAAGCAAGAACTGTTCCCTGGAAGAAAGTCACAGTACTCCAGGAGAAGTGTGACCACCTGCTGGGCATTCCAAAAATGGACATCCTAGATGCCTCAGTGCCTAGAACTAGAATTTAGGGCTCCTGTTTCCAAGTGACTTCACTTCCTACTTCATCAAGTAGCCTCTCATTTAACATAAATAGGTATATGCACCACCCATAAGAAATACATATCTATCAGATATTTCTTTGGATCATATAAATGATTATATGCTCCTTTGGTAGCTTTTGATCACCACAGTATGTGAATACTGTAGAGTCTATCCAGAAGAAATTAGAATTCACTGGGCGCCATATTTAAAGATGGCCCCTAGGGGCACCGGGTGGCTCAGTCGGTTAGGCAACCGACTTCGGCTCAGGTCATGATTTCACAGTTTGTGAGTTCAAGCCCCACGTCGGGCTCTATGCTGACAGCCCAGAGCCTCGAGCCTGCTTCGGATTCTGGGTCTCCCTCTCTCTCTGTCCCTTCTCCATTTGCTTGCTCACTCCCTCTCTCTCTCAAAAATAAATAAACATTAAAAAAAATTGGGGTCCCTGGGTGGCTCAGTTGGTTGAGCATCCAACTTCAGCTCAGGTCATGATCTTGCAGTTGACGAGTTCGAGCCCCGCACTGGGCTCTGTGCTGACAGCTCAGAGCCTGGAGCCTGCTTTGGATTCTGTGTCTCCCTTTCTGCCTCTCCCCCGCTCATGCTCTGTCTCTCTCTGTCTCAAAAATAAAGATAAACATTAAAAAAATAATTTAAAAAAGGATGGTCCCCAGCACTGACGACCAAGTTGGATTGGGGGTTTGGGGTTGACCCGCTCATGAGCAGTGATACAGGTTGCATTTTCCTCTTTATTTCTGGAGGGAAGCCTATTGGAACAACTTGCACCCCAAAAAAGGTATTTATTTAATAACCACAAAGGCAAGGGTGCCTGGCTTGCTCAGCCAGTAGAGCATGAGGCTCTTGATCTCAGGGTGGTGAGTTCGAGCCCCAAACTGGGTGTAGAAATGCTTAACTAAATAAAACAACAATAATAATAAGTACAAAGGGCAGACCAGCTCCTTGTTCCATGAGTTCCGAGTTCCCTCAGTCATTTTGTGCCCGGTTTTTAAGTGCTTTGATCCTCAGGCCAGGCCTTACAGAGTAAACCTTGCTAGGTCCATTATTACCCAAGACTTCCATGAATGGAAGTTTTGCAAACTGATCCTCTTTAAAGACATTATGGCTGCTTTTTATCTCTACAAGTCTTTTTTTCTTTTTTGGAAGAACTGTTGGCCTTTAGGATTCTTAAAATTCTTCCATATTTAGTTACTATGAAAATTAGCATTTAGAGGCTTATGTGTTAATGCTCAAGTGTATTTGGAGTGAACACCCGGAACACATGCTCATGTAGATTTGTTTCTAATCAATTTACTCTTTCACTGAGTTTCAGCAATTTGTGTTTACTTGGATTTCCTACAGGTAAGAGGTAAATCTAGGATAACTTCTTTTCTGGTTAGAGTTTTTGCCACTCCATGTAACAAAGTATAAAGCCTCTTGGGTGATTCATGTTTAAGTGGTGTTTGCTTCTCTCTGTTAAATAGTTTTTTGGCATGTTAAACGACTGGACTCCAACAATGAAGAACCTGTTAGTGGTTGTTTTAAACTTCTCTCTCACCATCTCCTTTTCTTGAATATTCTCATCCTTTTCTCTCTTTCTTACTCTCAACATTTAAGCAATTTCTGAGTTCTTCTGATTCTATTTCCATAATGTCTTGCATATACAACTCCTTTCCATCTTTTTAGCCTTTACCCTTCAGGGCCTCATTGGTCTTTGCTGGGCTCTCTTCCTAGGCTCTCAGCTACCAACTTTCTCTCTACACTGTTCCCTCTGTTACATTCTTAAAATACAGCTCTGGTCAGGTTATCTACCTCCTCCAAAACTTTCAAGAGCTCCCCAGTGCTTATGGGATAAAGAACAAAATCCTTGTTTGTGGCCTTTCACCTCTAACCTTTCCTTACCTTTCCAGTTTCTTCTTTCCTTCTATTAATCTCTATACTGAATGTCAAATTCCTAGTACAATATCAACAAATGGCATACTAGAGAGTTTGTTTCATTCTGTGTGGGTACTAAAGTCATGTGCTCAAAATCAATTACAAGTTATTTAAGGCAAGGATTTGTTTTATTTAACCTTCTCAGATACTGTTCAACCAAGTGTTCACAACACATTAGAGAGAGACCCATGAACTGTGTGTAATTCACTGTCATGATCACCCTACCAACATTTTGGATGAAATGCTATGGGAACCCAGAGAATAATTAATATTACTTGGAAGGGTTCAGGATGAATTCACATATGTAATATCTGAGCTGGACTTTGAAGGATAAACAGGATTTTTGTGGGTCGAGAAACTGAATGAATAAATAAATGAATAATTGTCTTTAAGCCTCATATTTTATAATTAGATTCTAACAGCTGTGGGCAGATCCCTTGCATGCCTCTTCCCATGTTGGAGGAGTCTACGTTTCCTCATTCAGCTGAAACAAATGCTTCTCAGGTGGAATACATTATTTCTAAAGCCCGTCTCGTTTATCCAGTAACTTCAACCTAGCCCTTCAATTCTGGGCTTAGTTGTGGATGACCAGTTCAGCTATTTTATCATTACATCCTTAACCTAAGCATTTAGCCCTAATCCTCAGCAAAGCCGAAAAAAGATACTCCGTGTTTCTTTGACAATCCACTGACAAAGTCCAATGAAGCCCAGGTATTTCTTGGAATATTTGTATCAACACGTAATAGCTGTGATGCCTCACAATGTAAACATTTCTATGTCAGGACTTTGCCCTGCAACTGTCTAGTCTGTCTTAACCACTGTAGGAAATTGTGGTTGGAGTGAAGAGAAATCAGGTGTGGGGGATAGCGGGCGGAGAAGAAAGTGATGTGTGTTAGATGGCATCCTTTTCCTTTTCCTCTATCAGCCTACTAATAAAGCAAAAGATCATTGATTTCTAGTACCTGAACAAAACTCTAGCATAGCATCCGTCACAATGCATATATTTGTTTAAAGGTCATCCCCCACATCAGGCTGAGAGTTGACTTCTCATATTCATCTTTGTCAAATTTTGTATTTCCTGCACCTAGCACAGTTCCCGGAGCCCGTTTGTGGAAAGAGGGAAGAATGGATTTGCTTCATACAGAAGAATGCTTTTTCATCTGCTCTGGGTTATGGATTGTTTTTGTTTTTGTTTTCAGAAATCTTACAAAAGTTAAAGACTTTCACCCTTCGGAGAAAGGTGCACGTAGGTATGAGCTTGCAAAAATGTGTATCCAAGTTTAAGGAGATCACAGATGCCTTGAAACAAACCCATAGACTTTAGGTTAAAACTCCCTGAATTAAGAGAGAGGGTAACAGGAAATGGTAAAATGATTTTTAATTCACACTCTTGGTCTAACTAGTATCACAGCTGAGGTGGGGCTACTAATCATATTATGATTAGATGTGGAAAGAACATCTTAGCAAAAGTGGTAGTGTCCAAGCCAGTGTGAATAAGGACTTGTTTGTGTGAATAAGGACAGTTTGCATAAGTCCAACCATGCCTACTGTTGGGATGACCTAGAGGCATCCTCCTTCCTTTCTTGGTAAACCTCAGGGGTTTCTATTTTCCCATTAAAATTTCTCCTCCCTAATCCACCCTTTGAATTTCTCTGGCATTTACCTCCCTTCGCCATTGTTCACCAGGTTCTTCCAATTCAAGCTGATTGCTCTGTATCTCAGGACTTGCAATTATTCTAGATCTTGAGAAACTGAACTGGTCTCTGTGAGATTTCAGATGAAAACTCTGACTCAGACCCAGTCATAAAGTACCGAAGTACTTCATCAAAGTGAATTAGATGCCTGATTATCAGATTTAGGCAGTGAAAGATACAAGGAGTGAGAATGTTCTAAATCCAAAGGCAAAACTATCAAAACTAATTTTGCCTTCAGAAATATTTGCTAGAACATGATCTAAGGTGAAAACTGACACACAATCACAGTCAAATAAGACTTTGTTTACAATTTTAGCACAAATGCAGTCATTGCTATTTCCCACCACTATCAATTCTCCATTATTATTATTAAGGAGTGCTCCCAAGGTGAAGCGAAGATAATTTTCGGTCTAAACTTTTTTTGTCCGTGACTTGAATTGCTCTGGAAATTTTCCTTTCAGATCTCATGTTTGTTTAGCAGGTTCTTTACAATATGCATGTGACTAAAATTATTTTAACAGCCTTAATTGTATTACAATGACAAAGATTCTGTAGATCTTGTGACAACACATTCTTCTGTAGGAGTTGATTTAATTCCTTTTCAGTGGTTGATATTTGAACCTCTTTCATTTAGAGGAGATCCAGCAACACAATTCACTAAGCGCCTAAACAGGTCCAGGAGGGGTTAAAGAACACACCACCAATATAAAAACTGCCACTCTCTTGCGTAATCTATACAACCTTGTAGTTGAATCTGGGTTCTTGTGAAATTTTAATCAAGTAACTTGGGAATGCGATATGATGATTGGGGAGCAATATAAAGGAATTCTACAAACTACTAAATCTGCTTTATGTTTTGTTCCATAATCCTATTGTAGTTTTCAATGAGAGGAAATTTCCAAATTTTACATGCTTAAAGTTTTACCTTCTATTGTGCACAAAGTTTTATGAAGGTGTATATTTGGGTGATGGGTGGTTTTTAAAATATAACATGAGAATATTTCCAAGATCAAATAAAAGGGGAAACAACTGAGACATTAATGACTACAGAGGGAAATATCCTTGGAACTGGGGGTAGCATGTATTTACTAAAGACACAATGACCAGGTAGTTATTTTTGGTAACTCTCAACATTATGCGGGTCATATCATATTTTGTGATCAGAGCAGAGCAAACATGTTTACTAATGAGTTTGTGTTTTTAGTCACTGAAATTTTAAGGATAATGTAAAATCTAGGTCTCAATGCTAAAGCATGGCCATGAAAACTATCCATCTAAACAGTTTTTCAAAAAATTTATCTCTGTAAAAGGACATGGGAGGGACACAGAATTTTCAAATATCCATTGAGATAGAATCACTGCCTGATGAGGTAGGGCCTGCGCCTAAAGAATCCATCTAGGAGAATTCACAGTCTAAGTCAAGTCACACTTGGGGGGCCATCTCATTACTTTGTTGTATCAAATCAGGGGAAGTCTGATTAACATGGACAACAAAGCGCTCATACTGGAGGGACAAAAAGGTACAAAGGGGCAGAGAAGTACTGAGGGAAAGGGGAAGGAAGAGGCCTTGCCAATTCTTGTTAATTGGGGTCAGAATAGTACTGGGAATTTCCTATACCTTAAGTTTGTTGAATGATTACATAGGTCTAGGGAAAGGGGATATGCTCAGACTGATATACCCAACTTTTTAGTATTGGGGTTCTACCTAGTAAGTTGCAATTTCCTCTTCTCACATTTTGTATTGACTAATGGGAGGGGGGAGGTCTCCAACAGGTGTTTGCTCCAATTCAAAAGCTTTGGCCTGTTGGGCAATTTGGGTTTGAATCTTCCTCTCTCAAATGAGTGGGGCTCTTACCAGTTATGAGGGACTTCCCTTGGGACTTGTTGCAACAGCATACAGTGGCAATGGAGATTTGAGGGTAGTTTCCGGTTCTGCTTTGCCATCTTGGGGTGGCTCTGAAAAGCTTTCTTACCTCTGACAGGAAGAAAATGCTCACAGGGTTGATTCATTACTACACAGAATGCAGTGAAGATAGTTGGGCAACCTGAGTCAGATGTTCAGATGGAAAGATAGGGAGACTCTGATGACACAAGTTTAAATTCTAGGTCTGCAGGTAAAGCTTTGCAAAGAGCCCCACCCCAGAGACACCTGCACTGGGGCCTCCTTTGCTGTTTCTTCCCCATCTCCAGGACTCTAAGTCTAGATGAATTGCCCACATTCCTGGGGGAAAGGCTGTATTATATCACTTATATCTATCTATATACATAACTACATATGTATGTATAGATAGATATGTGTATATATACACAACAGACTAATTGGTATGAGTTGTAACCATCTTTGTAGATAAAATAACAAAAACAAAACCTAACCTAATAGCTTAAAAACGTTGCCCAGTGATTGCTGGCATCAATATCCCACACAAGATTAAAATTATTCCCCAAGTTGCATCCCCTGCACTCCAATTGATATTTTAATAACTTGATTAAAAATTTCTCAGAAGTCTATTAGAGTCAGGAAACGGTCTGTGGTGTAGGTGAGGATTTTCAGTTTTTGCAACGGAAACTTTTGGCCCCATGAACAGAATAGCAAAAACTCAATTAAATGTGTTTTTCCTCCATCCTTGCCTAATCCAAAAGTAAAAAATGAAAAATGGTTTGGAAGAGTGGTGTTTAGGTTTGCTTTTCTTCGTTTTTTCCTGTAGAACGGCCAGGTGGATTCATATGATCCAATTTTTAAATAGACTTTTATCTCCCATTCCGAATAAATCCGGCCACCCAGCACAATCAGAAAGTTGTTTTTTGTTTTGTTTTGAATTTTCAGCCTCTAAAGGATGGGGGAAGGGAAACAAAAGAGGGGGAGGGCAAAGGACGGAGAAGTACTTTAATTAAAAACAACCAATAACTCGAGTTTTTTAGATAAGGTTTTTCATTTCCTAATTAAGAAATGAGTTTAATAGTCCTTTGGCCAACACAAGTTAGACACTCCTATGAAAACCCTAAAGGGCTGGTGGCTGTCCCAGGGACTAAACTCCATTCCCCTGCGAGACCCCAAGCCAGCCCGCGCCCCTGGCCGACCCTGCCCAGCTCTGACTGGGGTCCTTCCCACTCGTCCAGCAGGCACCTCGGCTCCCCCAGGTCTGTCTTCTCTTGCCCTCAGTTCCGCGCTGGACCGGCCGCCTCGGGCTCGCCGCCACCAGGTCGGCGCAAATACCTTTTCCCTCCCCGGGGCCCCAGGCGCGGACACCTCCCTGCCTCCCTCCCTGCTGGCGGGGCCCTTTCCCGGCTGGGGAACAGCAGCCCCGGCCGCGGCGGCAGGAAGCGAAGCCCTTGTTGATGCTGTTCCATGGCGCGCCCCCCCGCCCTCCGGTGGCCGCCCCGGCTCTTCCCGGCTCCGGGGCGCCCCCCTCCGCGCCTGCGCAGTGCCCCGCGGGGGGCGGGGCTCAGATTCCTGTCAGCGGCGGCGGCGGTGGCGGCGACCGTCAGTTTTCGCTGAGGAGAAGCACGAAACGGACCCGTTGGCTCTCCCCCCTCCCTTTCCCCGCCCTGAACCCCCCTCCTGGCTCGCCGGGAATTAGTCCCCGTGGAGTTTCGCCTCCACCTCGCTGCGGTTTCCTCGGCCCGGTGGAAGTCACTGCCCTCGAGGAGGAGGCAGCAGCGGCAGCCGCCCTCGCCTCGCCGCCCCCGGTTCGGTGCCCGCGGTCCCGGAGAGGAGGTGCCGCCGCCACCGCCGCTCCCCCCCTCCCGCTGCCCTCGGGCCGGGCTGGGTCGAGCTGCGATGCCCTCGGACTTCATCTCATTGCTCAGCGCGGACCTAGACCTGGAATCGCCCAAGTCCCTGTACTCGCGAGGTGAGTCAGGCTGGGGGCTGGGGCGTGGGGGCGGGGAGGCCCGGCCCGGGGGAGCCGGAGGGGTTCCCGTCGGGGGGTAGGGGCAAGCCCGGGCCGGTCGGGCCTGTTTTGGGGGATGGGGAGAGGCCGATGGGGTCGGGTGGTGGTGGAAGGGGCCGGGGAGGAGTGGCGGCCCCTCCCCCGCGGAGCCGCCGGCCACACGGGGCCCAATTGCCGTCGGCCCCGGGTCTCTGCGGCACCAGTCGCACTGAGAGTCCCTCGGCGTGTCCGGCCCGCCACACTCCTCGAGCAGCCGGCCCCGGCCTCCCCAGCTCAGGGATCTTCCCCGCCCCCCCCGCCCACGTCCTCTCCCCCCACCCCCGACTGGGCCCCGCGCTGGGGCCGCTGCGATCGGTGCGCCGCGGCCGCTCTTACCAGGACCATCCTCCCCAGCAAAGTTGCCCCCAAGCGGGCGGCGTGGCTTGGAGCCGGTTCTGGGTGCAGGGGCACCATTTTTCTCCCCCTCCAGGTTGTTTGTGCGCCGTCGTTCTACCCCCCTCTCCCTCCGGCCTAGTCCACTCCCTCCCCTTGTTGGGACGGCCCCCCTCGACCAGGCGTTCTTCCTTTCCTCGTCATCTTATTGCTGGAAAGGGCCCGAATTTTCTGTTTTCCTCTCTTTCCACCTATGTGGCATTCTAACGACTTGCATCTCCCTCTCTTTTACAAAGGCAGGGGTGGTCTCTCTCTGGCTCAGTTTTATCCCTCTCCTGTCCCGGGGGTACCAGCTCAGGCACTGACGCTGTCGTCCTTTGAGAATTTTCTCTTTCGCGGCCGTTCGAGGGTTCGTGGCAGGGAGGGGGCAACGAGATTCCCGTTTTAAAAACTCTTTTGGCCAAGGCCTGAAGGGGATTCCCGGGATCCACGGTACCAGCACTTGAGCTGATCTCTGCTGGGTTTGAATTCCTATACTGGGCACCACAAGAATGTGTTAGAACAGGTTCCCTGTGCGAAAGGGGCATCAAACCGAAATGCTCCCTCCGCACTCCTCACCACTTTTTACACCACTGGGAGGGGCAAAAGACATAACTGGGTTATTAGCTCTTGATTTCACCATATTAAAAAAAAAAAAATTGAGTGCCATTGCGAACCTCCTTCCTGAGACGGCCAGCGTTCCTTCATTTTTTTGGTGTTCCGTATCCATCCGCTGATTCCACCCCCTCCGGAAACGGGGACTTCAGCCTTCACGCGAGTACCTTGAAATTGTTTAAGGGAATCAGTGTGCGATGGTTTCGTCTGGAAGGTACTGGACTTCGCACACCGACGATTGGGTTTGTGCACAGAGTCCTACTTAGTAACTGTGGCCATTGTCTGTTGCTCTGATGACTTTAGTTGGCAGTCACCATCCTGTAGGATGTTTCTCCGGCAACGTACCTGAAGTAGTTTGGAAATACTGTAGTTTTGAGCGTCAGAAGAAAAAGATGATGTCAAGAGGTGATTCTTAGAAGAGGGCTAATGTGGTACCATCGGTGCTAAAAATAGCCAAGACATTAACACCGTTTGTGCAGTAATCATCAGATAATTTTCCATGAAACAAACACTTTATGACCATCTAAGTTTAGCACAGAGACCGATGTGAGAGGCAGTTCAGCCTTCTTTGACAGCATATTCGCGAATATGGGCTTTAGCTCTTAAAAATACGTGGCAGTTATGTAAGAGATGTATGCTACCCTTGCCCTTTTTTTTTCCTTTTTTTTTTTTTAAGTCATTCAGCATAAAAAGTGCTTAATGCTTTTTGTGTTTTTCAGATTCTCTGAAGTTACACCCATCACAGAATTTTCATAGAGCTGGACTATTGGAAGGTCAGCAAAGTGCCATTTTAAAAGCATATTGTGTGAGTATGCAAAGGCTTTCTCTGAAATGGAGTTTAAATGAGAAAGTGTGAAACTTTGCAAACTCACACAATGTAGTTTTCTCTTAAAGAGCCTGATCCTTCTTTTAGAGCAGCTGAATGTTTCAGTGGATTTTGTTGCTGTGTTTGATGTGCTTGTTAGCTTATTGTATCTGCTTTGAGAAGCCTTGAAAAAACTCCCACAAAATCGTTAAAAATTATGTGTTGGGTGTTCTACTTTAGAATTCCAGGTCTTAATTCTAGCTTCTTAGAAACAAACTGAATATGAAAAGGCTCAAACATTAAGATCATGAATATAACTAAGAATGACACCAAACACATACTTAGTTTGAAAATTCAGAATTTAGAACTTTTATATGCTGAGCATTTCAAAACGGTATGTTAATTATTTGTTACAAAAGCATTGATGTCATTACTGTTGTATTACTTTTAAGGATAAGGAAAGCCAAGTGACAGACATGATGAATGAACTACGCTTAGAAAAAAAGGGTTTGAGAAAGTTCTGGAAATGTTAATAGAAGGTGTAGAATTTAAACAGCTGACAATTACTTTAGAAAACTTTGTTATTTTAGCATTTTAAGACAAAAAAAGACTCTTTGTATTTTGTAATTTTTTAAAATATATTTTTTAAAGTTTATTTTTTTTAGTAATCTCTACACTCAGTGTGGGGCTCAAACTCATGACCCCCTAGATCAAGAGTTACATGCTCTTTGGACTGAGCCAGCCGGGCACCCCAGTGTTTTGTAGTTTTTGAAGGGGCTTTACATATATCCTCTTGGAATTTTCTAATCCTGCAATTGGACAGCAAGGATATTAATTTCCCCATTGTAGAGATGAGTAACCTGAGGTTGAAATTAAGAGACTTGGGGGTGGGGGGGGGGAAGTCACATGATAGCAGAAACAATGCCTTTTGTGTTTTAGCTAGAGTTCTTTACCCAAAGCCAAGCTGCCACTGTAAAATATATTTGTGACCAGTAACTTAAACATTTTGTGGTCAACTTAAAAAATGCCCTAAATATTTAAGTTTGATTTCAGTTGAGATGTTTGAGATGTTTACTTCTCATAGTGGCGGGGGGGGGGGGGGGGGAGTGGGTTTTGTAATTGAGCTTAAGTTTGAATACATAACAGTTTAGTTGCTTATTAGCTTTGTGACCTTGGGCAGGTGATTTCACCTCTCTAAACTTTACTATTCTTTCTATAAAAATAGATACAAGCTCTTAAATTTAGTGACGTAAGGTGTATGAAAATGCCTAGTTTAGTGTCTGGCTTAATAAATTTTTTGTTGTTGTTTTTTTTTGTTTTTTTTTTTGTTGTTGTTTAGTATTAGCTAAATTGTTTCAACTATAATTTAGAGCATATAAAATATTCGCTAATTATTGATTATATTTATACTTATCAGAAACTCATTGATATATATTAGTATAAAGATCAACTACAACTTGAGGTGAGGAATTTTATAAGTGTTTCTTAGTGAAGCAGATTTCTGTTTTTTATTCATATTGTTCAGTTTGTGCCATGCTGTAGATTCATATTTGTCTATACAAATGTATCCATTTTCTGGGCAGCAGACCAGAGAGTATCATAATCATAGAGATTATTGGGCAGGAGAGAGATATGAAAAAAAAAGGGTGTTAGTTATTTCAGCAAATAATTTTAACAAGTTGATGGAACTGCAGCCAGTCATTTAATATGTATATTTACATGTATGTGCTTAAATATTTTCATTAATTTCTTATTTTGGTTGAGAGGATATTCAGTTTTTTAAAAATAAGACCATCCTTTTACAGATTATATATACATTGTAAAATGTATAAATATCAAGTATCCTTTTATGTCTTTGATACAGGGAATCCTAAGAAAGTTGTTTGGTTGTGGAATGAAAGTGAAGTATTTAATCTCTGCACCCTACTTCTCTTTTAACCATTTATTATGGGCATTTTAAGTAAAGAGAATAAAATGATGGACCCCCAAATACCTATTACTAAGTTTTAACAATCATCAATACATGTCTAGTCTTATTTCTTTTATCTTCTCCCAAACTATTATTTTATTTTATTTTTAAAGTTCATTTATTTTGAGAGAGTGTGCACGAATGGGAGAGGGGCAGAGAGAGAGAGGGAGAGAGAGAGAATCCTAAGCAGGCTCCGCACTGGCAGTGCAGAGCCCAACAATGTGAGCCTTGAACTCACAAACCATGAGATCATGACCTGAGCCGAAACCAAGAGTCAGATGCTTAACCAATTGAGCCACCCATTTGCCCCAAGCTATATTATTTTAAAACAAATATCAGACATCTATTATTTCATATATAAATACTTCTGTATTGTAGTGATATTTCTTATATTAATTTTTAAAATACCCTACTTTATTCCAGGAAATACTTATTTTGATTTATTTCAGCAAAGTCTGTCCTCTCTCCTGCCCTTTCCTTAAGATAAAGTATGATTGGAGGCTACTGCTTCTAGTATGTAGTGTACCTTGCAATCTGTGTTAAAATTGTAAGTCATGCATCAGATTTGGGTTCAAATCCTTGTTTCAGTACTTATGCATGACCTCAGCTTAGTTATTTAATCTCATTGTGCTTTAATTTTCTCATCTTCAGATGGAGGCAATCATAGTGTCTTCATTGTGGGTTACTGAAGATTATTTAAGGCAAAATCACGTGTAAAGCATTTAACCTAGCACATAGTAAATGCACAATAAATGTTAGCTAAATTAAAAATTTAATACAACATCCACTTATATGGCTTTTACTGTGTGCCAAGAACTTTATAAGTGTGAACTCACTGAACTCTCATAACAACCCTTTGAGATGGTTGTTATTCCATTTTATAGATGAGGGAGCTAAAGTGTAGGGAGGTTTAGTAACTTACCCAGAGTCACACAGCTGGTACATTGTAGCCAAGATTCCAACACAGGTATTGTCACTATAGTCTGTGCTGTTAACTACTATACTGTACTGACTCCCTATGTTATATAATATGAAGTACTTTCTGGTATTATGTGTGTATACTTTCTATCAGTGGTCTAGATATCCATTTAATAGTGAAGTCAGCCCAGAGTGAGGAGAATTTAATTACTATCATACATTTGTTAAATTTTTTATAGAACATGTTTTTTCCAAATTTAAGTTCTCTCTTTAGGAAAACAAGGTTAGAAAATTTATAGCTGAATATTACTGAACTTGAAAAATAGCTTCAAAATCTCTTTACCATTTTAATTAAGTTTGCTTTTATCCTACATATTGATGCTGGTCCTTCTTGCTACTATACATATTTTTTTTTAAAGAATAGGGAATTAGTTTTTTTTTTAATTGAGATATAGTTGACATAAAACACCATATTAATTTCAGTTTCACAAGGTAATGATTTATTATTTGTATATATTGGGAAGTGACCACCACAATAAGTCTAGTTAACATTGGTCACCATATTTAGTTCTCCTACTACCTTTTTACTCAATGTGATGGCCTGACAATGAGAAAAGAGTGTAGGTATCTAATTGAATAATACATAGCCATAAATAATGTTTCTGATGACCCCATAATTACATGAGAAACTCTTAATAAAATAAGTAAATAAAAGAAATATTGTTGCAATTATATTAAAAATAACTCCCATAGGGGCGCCTGGGTGGCGCAGTCGGTTAAGCGTCCGACTTCAGCCAGGTCACGATCTCGCGGTCCGTGGGTTCGAGCCCCGCGTCAGGCTCTGGGCTGATGGCTCAGAGCCTGGAGCCTGTTTCTGATTCTGTGTCTCCCTCTCTCTCTGCCCCTCCCCCGTTCATGTTCTGTCTCTCTCTGTCCCAAAAATAAATAAAAAACGTTGAAAAAAAAAATTTAAAAAAATAAAAATAACTCCCATAGAAACTCCTTTACAGGGCCACATGGGTTGCTCAGTGGGTTAAGCGTTTGACTCTTGATTTCGGCTCAGATCGTGATCTCACCATCCTGAGATCATGTCCCAGGTCTGGCTCTGCGCTGACATCACGGAGCCTGCTTGGGATTTTCTGTCTCACAATAAATAAATAAACTTAAAAAAAAGTCCTGTGCAAAAGTATGTACTGTAATATTTTACTCTTTAATTCTATTTTTGCATTTTCTCTGCCTTCTTTAAGGAAGATAGTTTATATATATTGAAAAAATAAAATGGTTTACAAATATGAAGGCTAGGAGTCTTCTTGAGTACCTGGAGAAAAGATTCACTACAGAGAAAATGTTATCATTTCTTATACTTTTCTGTATTGAAAAATACTGATTTGGGCATATATTGTTTGCTATAGAAAAAATTGAGATAAAAATTAAACTAAATGAAAGTAAATGAATATGATTAAGAGGTCATTCTGGAAATACAGAGATGTAAGATAAGATAGTATAAAATCAGATAAAGTAGGAAAAATAATAGAAGTGAGTTGGAAAAAATAGAGTAATAAAAACAATGGATTAAAATTTTAAAATGTGTTTACAAGCAGGAGTTACAAGATTACATGATGGATAAAATTAAGTAACTGGTTAAATAAGAGCTAAATACCAATGTGAGGTGATCGTAGTATGAATTTAATATTTGAAACTGGAAGATTTTTATTTTTTATATTTATTTTAACAATGAGGGACAATAAACTATTTTTTCTTAACCGCTGTCAAATTATTTGATATAGTACCAGGCATAATGATACTTTATAGTTCACAAAATGAAAATCCTAAAAATAGTAGCAGTGTTTTGCTGACTTTATGGAATATTTCTGAATTGCCATTGAGCCCAATTTATTTCTCTTCCTAGAGCTGATAGTTCATAAGATAGTTAAGCCATTACTTCTTAAATGATGAAATGTATGAAGGTATCTTATTAGAAATGATAATCTTCATTAGAAATGAAGAGATCTTACTAGAAATTAGAAAAAAATTAGATTTTTTTGAAAATATTTAAAATTAAAAATAACCTATTGGATTCTTTTCTTGTTTAGTATCTATTAATCTCTATGCATTATTACCTAGTACACAAAAAATATCATTATGGAAATAATTATGAAAATGAAGTTCAAACATGATAAAAGTTACACACCTAGTTCCTTCTAACTTCTTAGTTCTAGGATCCATCTTTCTCTGATTTTCCTACCATTTGTTTTTGTGTCTTTCTAAACTCTGTTTTTGTAATTTTCATTCAGTACTAGAATTCTGTTGCTTATTACAGTAAGAGGATAGAAATTCATAATTAAATGGTTCTTGGCTTGCTCTTAACTCACCCTTGACTGTAGTATAATTATTCCAGGAGTTCCCTAAAACTTGAAACTGATAGTACAGAGAAACATTTCTTACTGTGATTAATATTATATATAAAAAATAGTCACTTTATATTAGAAAAAGTTGACTCAGATTATATTTTCTGTAAAATAATAGAGAATTAGAAAAAAATAAAAGATCATATTAATCCAAGACATTATTGGGCCTGCTTGTTTAGTGAGAGAAGACAGTCCTGTTAGTTCTAAGGTATAAGACACTCTTCAGTAGAAATGTTGCTTATTATCTTATGTTACTGTCTTGTTGCAAAGACTTTATTTCAAGTTACATAAAAGAGATTCGTGTGACTTTTATTTGCTGTTGTCTTAATAAAAATCAAGGTTAAAAAAAAACTAACAGTATGTAATGCATTAAATATAAACATGTCCTTGAATGAAAATGTAGACATTTTCTTTATGGATGAACTACAGATAATGATTTTAGCTTCTAAATATAAATAAAACCTGGTGTTGTGATAAAGGATCTATATTTCTGATAATTTGAATGAAAGATATGCTATATGGAAATTTTCAGTTACTTTTATTCTTTTTTTTAACTTAAAAAATTTTTTTGACGTGTATTTATTTTTGAGAGATAGAGACAAGCACGAGCAGGGAAGGGGCAGAGAGAGAGAGGGAGACAGAATCTGAAGCAGGCTCCAGGCTCCGAGCTGTCAGCACAGAGCCCAACGCAGGGCTCCAACCCACAAACCGTGAGATCATGACCTGAGCTGAAGTTGGGTGCTCAAATGACTGAGCCACCCTGGTGCCCCTCTTTTATTTGTTATTATTATTATTTTTTTAATTATTAAAAACATTTTTTTTAATGTTTATTTATTTTTGAGAGAGACAGAGTGCAAGTGAGGGATGGGCAGAGAGAAAGACACAGAATCCCAAGCAGCTCCAGGCCCTGAGCTGTCAGCGCAGAACCTTATGCAGGGCTCAAACCCATGAACCGTGGGATCATGACCTGAGCTGAAGTCAGACACCCAACCAACTGAGCCACCCAGGCACCACCCCTATTTACTCTTAATAGCTATTGAAAAAATTAAAGTTTTTTCTTGCTTTTTTTTTTTTTTTAAATATTGACAGATGATGATAATTATGGCTGGTCAGTCATGAATGTTTTATTCATTTCTTTCCCATTTAGAAATGGTATGATGAGACTTTTAGTAAATTTGATATTTTATTTATTTATTTATTTATTTATTGGTATTGTTTTTGAAGGTGAGGCAAGAACAGAAAAGTTTCTAAGAGTGACCTAAGTTGTTGTTGATTACTCTTGTCATTATAAATATAGGGTTTTTTGGTTTTTTTGTTTAGTTTTAGTTTTAAAAAATTTCCTTAAAGTAATATTTATAGGACATGTTAAAAGAAAGTGTTGGTAAAGAAAGATTAATAAATTCAATATTAGTAATAATTGAATACATTTTTCAGCTATTTGTATGTGCCAGAATTTTATAGATATTTTTCACATTAGTCCTCAGAAAAATCCTATGAGATCATATCAGTATTCGTATTTCATAAATGAGCAAACTGAGGTACAGAGGGATTCACTAATTTTTCTAGCGTCACATAGCTAATCGAAGAGGCTGGAATTTGAAACTTGGCTATTTTACCACAGAGTATTGAGCTTATCATGAGTTTCTTTAATATAAACATTTGATAATTGGTGTTTACACTTTGGGCCCTACTAAAATTACACCACTGTTCAGATGGTGTAAAAAGAGTGGTTTGTGTAGGATTCTTTACCTAAACAGTTCCCATAAAAGAAGAGAGACAGTCTATAAGCCACACATAAAAACCAGTTAAGAATATGATGATGACCCTTTTGGGGAATATTTTAACACATAAAATTAGCAAATCATTGCCTGGCTTTGGTGAGTGTCTTTAAGATGTAGCTGAAGCACATCACTGGTTGAGCCACCTCTGTTTTGACAGATGATGATACTCAGAAATGAAAAGCGGGGGAAGAGTAAGCAAACTATCCCCTCAGGAGAATTACTTAAGAGATGGAGGATGCCATGCGACTCTTGGTATCTTTGGCAGTAGTTTATGGAAGCATGGAATCGTTGCACCTTTTTCTGCTGATGTGTCTCAGAGCCTAACTAAATTTGAAAGGAGATGAGCAACAGGAAAAACAGTACTAATAGTGCTTCAGGAGTTAATTCATTGTTAATGAACTTCCTGAAAATTCTGTGTTAGCCATTAGAAAAATATGGATTTTCATTCTAGTTTGGCCTTGAGACCCTGTGAAAAATCGTGCAAGCGTTCCTTTTCTTCAGTAGAGACATTAATGTCAGTTTTGCTTACCTCAGAGTTAAGAGGAAGAACAACTGACACTATGTTAGAGGACCAAACTATGAAATGTTGTATGAGTATTGGTATTTTGCATAGGGCCTATTAATTGACTTTGGTGGTTTTTCCACTGGCCCCCCCTTTTTTTTTTTTGGTCTTTTATTCATGTCTCCCATTTTCTCAGGGTACTCTACATTTTACTTGTTGGCTCTGTGGTTACTACTTGTATCTTTTCTCTCTTTCTCTTCTCTTTTAATAACAAACCATTTTTATATAGAGATACAGAGATTCACCAGTTTTGAGCATCCCAGGGGTTTTAAACAAGTTATACATTTGTGTAATTACTGCAGATAGGATACAGAACATTTCAGTCTATCTCTTGCTCTTTTATAATCAGTTCTGCCCACTCTGGCCCCTCAGGCAACTACTAATCTGTTTTTCCTTAAAATAGATTAGTTTTGCCATTTTTAGAAGTTTATATAAATGGATTTATACACCGTATATTCTTTTCTCTTTAACTTCTGTTTAACCACCATAACGTTCTTAAAGGAAGAGCTATTTTTTTTTAAGGGCATAAAAGTAATGAAATTTTTTATTCTCTTAAACATTCTTGTATTCTATACTGTAGCCAAGTGCAGTTTTTTAGGGATGACTTTTGATATTTATGCACAAGTCTAAGTTACTTAGTCATAATATTTGTATTTATTCATTCACTCAAAATGAATTTACACCTAGATTCTAGCCACATGTAGTTTACAGCTTAGTAGAAGAGATTGTATGTGAATAAACAGTGATAACAGTATTTTAAAGGGTTTCATAATTCAGTCTAGATTGGAGAATGAAATTAATATGTTTGACTTTTAACTTTTATTTGCTAATAGGGCAATACTTTTGTGCACCTTATACCAGAGTATATGGTTTGCCCCTATACTTAATAATTGTAATTGAACTTTAGAACTTTAAAATTTTTTGGTAAAGTAGTTTAAGTCTTGAGAGGGTAACATAGCTGAAGAGTGTGTAGGGAGTATGTACTTATTTACTCTGATTGTTTCTGTAGGTTAATTGTAAAGGTCAAAACAGATTATGAGCTTTCTATCCCTGATAAGTGAGTCTGCCTTGTGCTTAACTGTATTGTAAGTACTAATTTGTAATAAAATTCAAATTTGCCCAGTAATCATATATACTATATACCATACTGCTAGTTTGGACCTTAGGTATTAAAATACTTTTTTTTTTTTTTTAACGTTTATTCATTTTTGAGAGACAGAAACAGAGCACAAGCAGGGGAGGGCCAGAGAGAGAGGGAGACACAGAATCTGAAGCAGGCTCCAAGCTCTGAGCCGTCAGCACAGATTGGAGCTTTTCAGAGTACATGATGGGTGCATCATTTCACATTTTCAGCAGCAATGTGTGAGAGTTCTGATTTCTCCATATCCTTGTCAACACTTAATAGTATCTCTTTTTTATTATAGACATCTTTATGGTTTTGATTTCCATTTCCCTATTGACTAATACTGTTGAGTATCTTTCCATGTGTTTATTGGCCGTTAGTATGTCTTCATTGGAAAAATGTGTATTCAAGGATTTTGCCATTTTTAAATTGAATTACTTGTCTTATTGTTGAGTTGTAAGAATTCCTTATATATTCTGTACGCAAGTCCCTTATCAAATAGGTGATTTACAGAAATTTTCTCCCATTCTGTGGGTTGTCTTCACTTTTGTGATGGTATCTTTTAATGCACTATCATTTTAAATTTTGCTTAAGTCTATTTTATCTTTTGTTGTTGTTGCTCATGGTTTGTATCATATTTAAGAAACTGTTGGCTAACTTAGTGTCACAAAGACACCTATATTTTCTTTTGAGAGTGTTATAGTTTTGGCTTTCATATTTTGATCTTTGATCCACTTTGAGTTAATTTATTTTTGGTGTCTCAATTCTTTTTCATTTCTTATGTTAGTACTGTTCTGTCTTGATTATGTAGCTTTGAAATAAATCTTGAAATTGAGAAGGGTGAGTCTTCCAATTTTGTTCTTCTTTTACGGGATTATTTTGGCTATTCAGAGTTCCTTGAATTTCCATTGAGTTTTAAGATTAGCTTCTCAACCTCTGCAAAAGAGTGAGCTGTGGTTTTAATACAGATTGTATTGAATCTATTTTGAAGAGTGTTGTTTGTGGAATATTGCCATCTTAATAATATTAAACCTTCCTGTCTAGGACCATGGGATTTTTTTCCCTTTTATTTAGATCTTTAATTTCTTTCAGTAGTGTCTTGTAGTTTTCAGAGTATACGTTTTACACATCTTTTTAAACATTTATGTTTACATATTCTTTTTAATCATTGTTTTTAAGTGTTAGCAAAATTACAGAAATAATTTGAGGAATGGTCTCTTAAAACTTAGGAGAACTTTAGTATTGAAGTACTAGATTATACATATAGTCAGAAAAAAACCAAACTGTGGTAAAATAATTGTAAAATATTGTAAAAATTAAAGCTGCCATAAAATTAAAGCTGCAATAAACCATAAAGAACATCTAGTAAAGTCCAGTTTTGTTTAAAAAGTTGTACTGGGTGGTAATTTTCTCAAGGATAGCAACTATACCTTGCATTCTCATAGCATCTGGCACAAGTGCTTTATAATCTAAAAGGTGCTCGATAAATATTGAAGAATGAATGAATACCATATCCAGAAAAGAAGGAAGGCATGATATTGAAAGTCTGAGAAGATTATGTTCTAGTTATATAAAACCTTGTGGAAAGCTTCAATTGAAATAACAGTTGCATTAAAATTACAACAGATCAAAAACTAGGCCTTTAAAGAATCAGAGCTATTTAAAGACAAAAATTTAGATAATAAAGATGAAAATGGAGGTAAATTTGTTCTCTAAACCTAGAATACTCAAATAAGAAAGTTTTCTTGAAACTTGAATGTAACAATGTTAAGGCAAAATGTATGACTATGTAATAGTTCTCTTAGGAGAACTTTTACATGTTACAACTGAAAATAAATAGGATCTAGAATGGTTAGTTAAATTAATACATAATAAGATGACCATCGTGGTTAATTAATTGAGAAAGCTGGAGATGTGAATTTAATTTTATGGTATAGAAAATATTTAGTGCCTTTATCAGAAAATGTAATTTTTGCCAACAGAACTTTTTTCTCTGTGCTTGGGATAGTTATATTTTGGGTGGTGAGTCTTAGGAAAAAAGGTTTTTTAAAATTCTGTGCCCCACAGAACAGAATAACCAGGAAAGATGATGTGATTTTATAGAACTGAAAGAAGACGTTTTTATTCAGCATCAGTTCTGCATAACTTAGCTTTTTCAAGCATAGTTTTCCTGGGAATTCAGTAGAGTGAAGTGGGGTATGTGTATGGGTGTGTGTGAAGATCATTTCTGTTAAACCCTGGTCTTCAACAACTATTCAGTCTTCTCATTTTTAACTGTCATTTACTAGGATCAAACTTCACTTTAAGTATATAAGTGAATGAGAAATAAGCCTTAACAATCTTTTTTATAGACAGATTTTAAAAACTGTGTGTGTATATCTTTCATGTGTAGAAACACTGCTTAAAATTTTTTTTTAGCCTTTAATTTCTGCAGGGTCTTAGGAGGGATATAGCATCTAAGACAACGATTTGGGACTACCATACTTGTATTATTTATTTCATTGGTATAATACCACTAATTTTGGAATAAGTGTGTTAAGAGTTAAGGATACTTTTTAAACACTTTTTTTTCTTTTTAATGTTTATGTTTGAGAAAGAGCGAGTGCGCACAAGTGGGGAATGATTATTGGGAATGATTATAACAATAAGTTTACTTAATATCCATCACCACATGTAGTTACAATTTTTTTCCTTGTGATGAGACTTTTTTACTCTCTTAGCAACTTTCAAATATACAATACGGTATTGGCAACTATAGCCACCCTGATGTACATTATATCCCTAGAACTTACTTGTCTTCTAAACTGGAATTTTGTACCATTGATCAGCTTTACCTATTCCCCCCACCACTTGCCACTTCTGGAAACAATCAGTCTCTTTTCTGTAGTTCTCTGTACCTCTGAGTTCAGGGTTTTTGTTTTATATTATTTTCTTTTGTTTTAGATAACACATATAAGTGAGATCATACAGCATTTGTCTTTCTCTGTCTTATTTCACCTAGCTTAATGTTCTCAAGTTCCATTCACGTCACATACAGCAGGATTTCCTTCTTTTTTATGGCTCAGTAATATTCCTGTTCATGTGTGTATCACATTTTCTTTACTCATGTAAAATATCCTATTGATGGACACTTAAGTTGTTTCCACGTCTTGACTATTGTATGTAATGTTTCGGTGAACATGGGGGTGCAGGTATCTTTTCAAGATAGTGATTTCATTTTCTTTGGATAAATACCCAGAAATGAAATTGCTGGATCATATGGTAGTTTTATTTTTAATTTTTAATTTTTTGAGGAACCTTCATACTGGTTTACATAGTGGCTGCCCGATTGACATCTTTTTAAGTATAGAAATTGATTCTATTTGAATAAAAATGTGTTCTTTGTTTTTTTTTAATGTTTATTTATTTTTGAGAGAGAGGATGAGCACAGGAGGTACAGAGAGAGAGGGAGAGAGAATCCCAAATAGGCTCCTTACAGTCAGCGCAGAGCCTGACACAGGGCTCAGACTCACAAACGAACCGTGAGATCATGACCTGAGCTGATATAGAGTCCGACGCTTAACCAACTGACTGAGCCACCCAGGTGCCCCAAAAATGTGTTCTTTTTTTTTTTTTTTTTTTAATTTTTTTTCAACGTTTTTTATTTATTTTTGGGACAGAGAGAGACAGAGCATGAACGGGGGAGGGGCAGAGAGAGAGGGAGACACAGAATCGGAAACAGGCTCCAGGCTCCGAGCCATCAGCCCAGAGCCTGACGCGGGGCTCGAACTCACGGACCGCGAGATCGTGACCTGGCTGAAGTCGGAGGCTTAACCGACTGCGCCACCCAGGCGCCCCCCAAAAATGTGTTCTTTAAGAGAAACACTTAAGTGGTTGGCTATACATGAATACAGTATGAAGAGAGTCTCCTCCATTTTATTGATTAGAACAATTATTTGTCTATATAATATATAATGTTATATGATATAATAGCAGAATACTGCTTGTGCTATTATACATATTTTTTTTAAGTTATATGTAAGAACATACTGACTTTGGGGCACCTGGGTGGTTCAGTCAGTTAAGTGTCGGATTTCGGCTCAGGTCATGATCTCACAGTTCATGAATTGAGCCCTACATTGGGCTGTGCGCTGACAGTGGAGATCCTGCTTTTAGATCCTCTGTCTCCCTCTCTCTCTGCCCCTCCCCAACTCATATGTGCTCTCTTTCTCTCAAAAATGAGTAAATATTTTTAAAAAAAGAACATACTGACTTTAATATCTTTTCCATAATTATTGGTAAATGTATAGATTTTTGTAAATGTTTATTTGTTTTTGAGAGAGAGAAAAAGAGTGCAAGCACGTACATGCACACTGGTTGGGGATGGATAGAGAGAAAGAAGGAGACAGAGGAGCCGAAGTGGGCTCTGTGCTGACAGCACAGAGCCCGATGCAGGCTCAAACTCTTGAACTGTGAGATCATGACCCAGCCAAAGTCAGACACGTAACCGACTGAGTCACCCAGATGCCCCCATGTAAATGTTTTAATGTAAAAACACTGATACAATAAAAATACAAAAGCAATGATACAATAATAAAAATATATGCAATATCAATAAACATATGAAAAGTTTTTCAGCATCATTGGTCACTAGGGAAATGCAAATTTAAAGCACAGTGAGATAATACTTTCTACCCATTAGGATGGCTATAATCAAAAAGACAGGTGTGGCAAGCTGGTGGACAAATCACTTTGTATACTGCTAGTGGAAGTGTAAAATGGTACAGCCACTTTAGAAAATAATCTGGTAATTGCTCAAAAAATTAAACATAGGGTACCATATAATCTAGTAATCTCACTTCTAGATAGATACCCAACAGAAATTAAAACTTCTGTAAATACACAAAAACTTGTACATAATAGCAGCATTATTCTTAATAGCCAAAATGTGGAAACAGCCTAGATGTACATCAACTGATGAATGGGTGGATAAAATGTACATCCATTCAATGGAGTAATATTTGGCATAAAAAAAAATGAATTACTGGTACATACTACAACATGGATGAATCTTAAAAACATGCTAAGTAAAGGAAGCCAGTCACAAAAGACCACATATTGTATGATTCCATTTATATGAAATGTACAGAATAGCCAGATCTATAGGGGCAGAAGGTAGATTAGTGGTTCCTTGGGTGAAGTGGGAGTTGAGGATAGGGATGACAGTAAAAGGTTTGGGGGTTCTTTTGGAAGAGTGATAAAAATGTTCTAAAATTTATTGTGGTGATAGTTGCACAACATTTTTGACTATACTAAAAACCAAGTGTCCATCAACAGATGAATGGATAAATAAAATATGGTCTTATGCAGATAACGGAATATTATTCACCTTAAAAAGGAATGACATTCTAATACATTTTACAATGTGGATGAAAACATATGTTAAATGAAATAAGCCAGGTACAAAAAGGACAAATATTGTAGGATTTCTTGAAGTATCTAGAATAGACATAGAAAGTAGAATAGTGGTCACTAGGGACTATGGTGAGAGGGCATTGGAGAGTTATTGTCTAATGGGTACAGAATTTATATTTGAAATGATGAAAAAGTGCTGTGAAGGGGTAGTGGTGATGGTTGCACAACATCGTGAATGAACTTAAGGCCATTGAATTGTACACTTAAAAAATGCCGTGGTGGGGTGCGTGGGTTGCTCAGTCATTTGAGCATCCAACTCTTGATGTCAGCTCATGTCATGATCCTAGGGTCATGGGATTGAGCCCCACATCAGGCTCTTGGCTGAGCACAGACCCTGCTTAAGATTTTCTCTCTCTCTCCCTCTGCCCCTCTCCCTGGCTCTTGCATATGTGCGCATGCACTGTTTCTCTCTCTCTCTCATTCTCTCTCTCTAAAAAAAAAAAAAAAAAAAAGCAGTGGTAAATTTTATGTTATGTATATTTTACCACAAAAATATATTAAAACAGAAGAAAGTAATTTTTTTTAAATTAAAGTTTATTTATTTTGAATGAGCAAACACAAGCAGGGGAGGGGAAGAGGGAGAGGGAGAGAGAGAATCCCAAGCAGGCTCTGTGCTGATAGTACAGAGCCTGATGCAGGGCTCAGACTCATGAACCATGAGATCATGACATGAGCCAAAACCAAGAGTCAGATGCTTAGCCACCTAAAAAGTAATTTTAAGAGTCTAATATACACTGACTTTTTTGGTGAAGTTACTGACAGAGGTAATTATGCGGTAGTACATTGAAAAGAGACTGTCCCATTTAACAGAGTATATTTTAGTTATCTAAATCATATATGGTTTTCTTTCTTGTGTTTTCATATGTGAATTTCTCTTGCTTTCTGTAGGGGACCCATAATCTTTAACTTTAAATGTGAATGGGATGACCTAGACATCACTGAGTGTGCTGCATCTTGAATGCTCAAACCCAAAATTTTGATGAGCCAGTCTAGACTACAGATGACTTTGTGAAAAATTCATGGAGTAGACACATTAAGCTCGTTTAGAGTGGAATTTTTTTTTTTTACTATTAATATGCATAGTTGATTCATTTTGTTGATTTCTGGAAAGCAAATGTTTATATTTAATAGTAGCAAGTGGATTGCAGTTTTCCAATAAATGTCACAGAATTGTGGCAGTGAGCCAGGAAGAAGAAAAGCTGCATTAGTGAAGTTGAGACACACTTCTGTAGTTATGGTAACCGTAAACCGTACTAAGTCTCAAAAAGGTATTCTCTTTGTGTTGGTACGATTAATTAGACATTAGTAGGGGTTAATGAGGATTCTGCATAACTGCTTGATTAAATATAGGTGTAATTGTATTCATCAGAGGGCCTGGGTAAGAGGCATTGTTGGGTGGTTTAGTATTTTTTGGGGTGAGCATTAAAGTGCTTAATTTCCTTTTCTTTAATTTGCTTTGTTATGGTCTTCCACTACAAAAATACTTTCTATTTAGAAATGTTTTCTTATTGCCATACTTCAGGTTTTAATTTGAGAATAAATGAGAAAATATGAACATCATTCAATTTAGTAAATTAACCTTGACTAGTATTTGTATGTTTACTAATAAATGCATATTACTCTGTGCACAAGTAGATTTTATGAATAAATAATGTTTTAAGCATAAATTAGGCACTTTGGGGCCCTTTCTGACTCTTGATTTCGGTTCAGGTCATGATCTCGCAGTTCATGGAGTCCTGCATCAGGTCCCATGCTGACAGCTCTGACAGCACATAGCCTGCTTGGGATTCTCTTTCCTCCTCTCTCTGCCCCTACCCAGCTCATGCTCTTCTCTCTCTCACGCTTTGTCTCTCAAAATAAAGAAGTAAACTTTAAAAAATAAGTAAACATATCTTTAAAAAAAAACAAAAAAATAAATTAGGCACTCTGGTAATTCATAATAATTGTTGTAAAATGATTGGTGCTTTTATAAGTAAGAATTTCTTGATGGATACCATGACTTACCGGTAGTCTAATATTTCCCCTAATTATAGAAACTAACTCCAAAGAAAATTTGAGATTAGGTCTTTTTTTTTTTAACGTTTATTTATTTTTGAGACAGAGACAGAGCATGAACAGGGGAGGGGCAGAGAGAGAGGGAGACACAGAATCTGAAACAGGCTCCAGGCTCTGAGCGGTCAGCACAGAGCCTGACGCGGGGCTCGATCTCACGTACTGTGAGATCATGACCTGAGCCAAAGTCGGATGCTTAACCGACCGAGCCACCCAGGTGCCCCAAGATTAGGTCTTTAATCAGGGTTGAATATACTCATTTGATAGAATTATAATGGGCTGCTTGAGGTGGCAAGCTTCTGGAGGGAGGTGCCATCCAATTCTAAAAATAGAAAGGTAAACTAAAACTGAAAGATAAATTTGTGTTCTCACCATACTTGTTTGCTTGTTTGTGTGTAAATACAAAAGTGCATTTTCCCTTAAATTTATATGTGTTTTGCTCTCTTATGCCTTTATACTAAGAAGTCTTTCTTCAACTTGTTGGGCCTCTTCAGAAACATCAGTTGTCAACCAGCATATGGAAGCCAGTTGTATTTTGATACATTCCAAATCAAATGGACTTAGAAGTGAAATTTAGCAGTCTTTTTATTGTATGAGCAAAATGAAACAAAAAGTGAGCCATGAGAAGTAAACTCTTTTGAAAAAATCATTTTAGGTTGGACCCTATGGTATTTGTCCGGAAGAGAGAACCTATCCATCTGCAAATGCCAAATTAGAGAGAAATTGGTAGAGAAAAGGTACTGGTCCTTCTTGCATTAAGAACTATTTGTATATTCACCATCTAGTTCTTGAACAAAAGTAGACCAGAACATTATATGGAAGGTCCATCTCAGTGTGTTGGATCTTTCCTTTTCCTTCTTTCTTTTTAGCAGGACAATGTTCATCTACTTGACTACTAATTGTGTTTTGCAGAGATAATGGATTGTAGTAAACATAGCTCTTTATAAAGGGACTGGATGGTGCGTTCTGTGAGAAAAATACCATATTATGGTTTTTTTCGTGCTAGTAGCACATCCACATTTGAATTGCAAAAAAATCCTTAAATATACATAAAACTCAGTACAGAAATTCAGAGGATACCATTTAATAAAAATAAGAGTAAAAAAGGTTTTATCAGTTAAAATAGCTAGGAATAGACAGTACAAAGCAATATCCCTAATTTTGGTTATTTAAAATTGAATAGAAACTGCAGGTTGCAGAGTCTGTACTTCAAGATGATTCAGATCACTCCTTTGAGTCTTCAGGGTAAGGTTCTTGAATTCCAGTCCCAGAAATTAAAAGAGAAGTGTCTGCCTTCCTCCCTTCCCTCCTTCCTTGCTTGCTTCCTTCCTTTCTCTTTCTATCTCTGAGCAGCAAGAAGCTATTTTCTTTGATACTTTATTTTGTTCCTTTGTTTTCTTGTATCCCTTTTCTGTATATTTGTCTTCCATCATAGGTGATTCTTTGACAACCCAGGTATCTAAAATCTCCTTACTTTGGCTTTTGTACATCTTCTCAGTACAGATTTTAATGAGTGCTAAGTGTCAGGTGACTAGATATGACTATTCCAAATGAACCAATGAATTGGCAAATCTTGTTTTAGGCAATTAGGCTATGGTATACAAAGGAAGCAAAATGGTTTTCTAATAAGTTTAGGTTTGAGCATTTATTTAAAAAACCGTTAGGCAAAGTTTAGGATTTCTCAGAGATAGGTATTTCACAGTACAGACCAGTACTATTTCTTTGTATTGTAAAAATAAAACTCAGTTGAATTTCAGTTTGTAAATATCGGAAACTTGTCATTCACAGTTACTTTGTCTCAGGTTAGAAGATCATAAGGAGAAAATAAATTCTAAAGTGATATAGACAACATCATATTTTAATTTGTTAAGTTGTATTCTGTATCTTTTCCGGGCTTTTTTCTCCCTTAGCCTGACAGGATAAGAAGGTTTGTCCCACTTATGTCCCACTGAGTCTCTTGTTGCCTCAAAGGTGAGTTGTTTTCTAACAACTTACTTCAGTAATTACACACTTTTGCCTTATTTAATTTCTCCACAGAAATTATGGGTCACACAGAAATTATGTTGTGGGACCCTATTCTCTGCTTTATAGCAGATCTAATTCCAAGGTCTAATGCCCAACTACGTAGGAACTTTAATATCTCACTTCATGGGGCCAGTGTTCTTGTTTAAGAGCAATAGTCTTCTGCTCTGACCATATAGAATTTTGAAACATTAAGACAATTTGAAAAAAATTTTTTTGTATGTTTACCATACTGTCTCCCATGATGTTATGTTAACATGGAGATGACAGTGCGTGTAAACATGTGCGTGTAAAGACTGTCTGGCTTCAGGTTCTGATTATGTTGTTCCCTAGGTGTGTGACAGCTTGGACAAGTTTATTGACCTCTGTGCCTCAGTTTTCTCATCTGTAAAACGCTGTCGATAACAGAGTTTTCATCATAGGGTTGCAAGAATTAAATGAGTTAATGTGAGTAAAGTGTTTAGAGTCATACCTAGCATAAACTACATAAGTTGTTGTTATGATTATGGGAATATAGTTGCTGCATAAGCTACATAAGTTGTTATGATTATGGGAATATAGTTGCTACATTATCTCTTTTTTTAAAGGATAAAAACCATACTTTTATTCTAAGATCATTATTAGTACCCAAGAAAAAGTGGAAAACATCACATTTCATGTTGCCATCCAGTTTTTTCCAGCACCATTTGTTGAAGAGACTGTCTTTTTTCCAGTGAATATTCTTTCCTGCTTTGTCAAAGATTAGTTGACCATATGGTCATGGGTCCATTTCTGCATTTTCTGCTCTGTTCCATTGGTCTATGTGTCTGTGTTTCTGCTAGTACCATACTATTATAATGACTACAGCTTTGTAATACAACTTGAAGTCTGAAATAGTGATGCCTCCAGTTTTGTTTTTTTCTTTTTCAGGATTGCTTTGACTATTAGGGGTCTTTCGTAGTTTCATACAAATTTTAGGATTGTTTGTTCTAGCTCTGCAAAAAAGGCTGGTGGTATTTTGATAAGGATTTCATTAAATGTATAGATTGCTACGGGTAGTATAAACATTTTAACAGTGTTCTTCCAATCCATGAGCATGGAATGCTTTTCCATTTCTTTGTGTCATCTTCAATTTCTTTCATAAGCGTTCTATAGCTTTCAGAGTGCAGATCTTTTACCTCTTTAGTTAGGTTTATTTCTAAGTATCTTAATGATTTTGGTGCAATTACAAATGGATCAATTCCTTGATTTCTTTTACTGCTGCTTTGTTATTGGTGTATAGAAATGGAAACAGTTCTGCACATTGATTTTATATCCTGCACCTCTTCTGAATTCATGTATTAGTTCTCGCAATTTTTTGGTGGAGGCTTTCAGGTTTTCTACATAGAGTATCATGCTGTTGGCAAGTAGTGAAAGTTTGGCTTCTTCCCTGCCAGTTTCGATGCCTTTTATTTCTTTTTGTTGTCTGATTGCTGAGGCTAAGACTTCTAGTACTGTGTTAAATAGTAATGGTGAATAGTGGACATCCTTGTCTTGTCCCTGACTGTAGGGGAAAGGCTCTCAGTTTCTCCCCATTGAGGATGATATTAGCTGTGGGTCTTTTGTATATGGCCTTTATGATGTTGAGGTATGTTCCATCTAGCCCTAGTTTGTTGAGAGTTTTTATCAACAATGGATGCTATATTTTGTCAAATGCTTTTTCTATATCTATTCGCAGGATCATTTGGTTCTTATCTGTTCTTTTATTAATGTGGTATATCACACTGATTGGCAAATATTGAACCAGGCCTGCAGCCCAGGAATAAATCCCACTTGATCATGATGAATAATTCTTTTAATGTCCTATTGAATTCAATTTGCTAGTATTATATTCAGGATTTTTGCATCCATGTTCATTAGGGATATTGACCTGTGATTCTTTTTAGTGCGGTCTTTTTGTCTAGTTTTGGAATCAAGGGAGTGCTGGCTTCATAGAATGAGTTTGGAAGTTTTCCTTCCATTTCTATTTTTTGGAACCGTTTGGGAAGAATAGTTATTAACTCTTCTTTAAATGTCAGGTAGAATTCCTCTGGGAAGCCATCTGGCCCAGGACTCTTGTTTGTTGGGAGATTTTTGATTACTGATTCAATTTCTTTGCTGGTTATGGGTGTGCTCAAATTTTCTATTTCTTCCTGAAAATATCACATTTTATTCATTTAAAAAAAATTTTTTTTTATTTTGAGAGAGAGAGAATGAGCAAGGGAGGGGCAGAGAGAGAGAGAGAGAGACAGAGCCAGCCCAACGTGGTGCTCAGTCTCACGACCCTGAGATCTTGACTTGAGCTGAGACCCAAGAGTTGGACACTCAACCAAATGAACCACCCAGGCATCCCAACATCACATTTTAAATACAGCAGAATAAGTATTATTTTGAGTCATTTTGGCATTCTCTGTGTGTGGCTGTTTTCCTTTGGGTGGTATCTTGATTTATCTGATTGTAGACATACTAACAGTGCCAAAGTTTCTTTGGGTTAGAAAACAATTTTTGCCAGTACCATAGCAACTAATACTTCCAACCATCTCTTCTTTACTAACGATTGTATTATCTAAGGTGTCTGGTTTTCAAGGCTTAGTTTTCTTATTCTGAGTGAATTATATGAAGTAGAAAAGCTTTAGATAGTTATAGGCTGGCCATCGGGGAAAAATTACTTCCTGTTACATATTATTTGCAATTCAGTTCATTTAGAGGTACCTGTTTGATAGTGAGAGAAAGTACAGAATTTATAGTCAGGAAACATGTATTTAAATAATCAGTTTTACATTTTGCTAGTCTTATTTAATTTAATCCTTTCATCCTCATTTCCTCTTTATCTAACAGGGTTATTATGAAGTTACATGAAATAATGTTTTTCATTATGCTGGTACTTAAAAACATTTGAATGTGAATGTCTAATTTGCTCTAGATATTTTGAGAAAAAGTTGAGTATATATATTTGAAGAAAAATTAATTTTTTTAGGACAAGTCATTCTTTTTGGGTGCTTAAGATATTTTTAGAAAGTTCTCAAAAATTGAAAGCTTACTTTTTTCAAATTATAATAAAATTATACTTTTTAATGCTTATTACACAAAGAACTAGGCTCTTGTAAAAGTATAAGTCATATAAAGTAGAAAAGGAAAATAATATGTACTCCTATCACACAGAGGTAATCACTGTTCATATTTTGATGTACAGTATCTCATTCTGTACTTATCTGTCTGTTCTGTGTGTGTATGGACATTTTATATTTGTTTTTTCTAAAATAGGATCATATGAACTTTGTAACCTGCTCTTTTCTCTTAATATATTTTGAATACCACTCTAGGTTAATAAATGGAGTGTAACTTAGCTTTATTTTTTATTGTGACAACTCTAGACAATATAAAAATATAAAGAATAAAGTAAAACTCACAAAAAATTTCATCTCTCCTAGATAGCCACTATTATGTTTTGATACATATACATATTTTTTACATAAGTGAGATTATTTTCGTTAGGTTTTATACAGCTGTAGCGCGCTTCCCTCACTCAAGAATATATTTTCTATGGTCCAAATAGATCTGTGTCTTTATTTTTAATGGCTACATTATATTTCATGATATGGTTGTGTCATCCTATGTGTTTTCAGTTTTTTCTATCAAAACTTGGAAGCTATGGTTCAGGAATGTTGAAGATGAGTGGTTAGGATCAATATGATAGAAAAACTCTAAGGACAGGGTAAAGGAATTCTTCAAAACAAAATCTCATGTTTTTCTTAAAGTTGTACCCCATTGGTCTTTTTCTTTTTCATTTGGTACTTTTCCCTGCTAATGCTGCCTTATGTTTAATCTGTTAGAATTAAAATACACACACAGACACTCCTTGAATTTTTAAAAATGCGAAAGTACAAAACAAGGATAAATCGCATGAAAGTGTGCTGTTTCTTGATATAACCACTATTAATATGTTGGTGATTATTCTTTCAGACATCTATGTATGTGTACAAATCGACATATTCATGTATTTCTGCATAAATTGGATTATACAATCATGTTTTCTTATCTGCTTATAGATATTATTAAATAGAGATCTGTTTTGCTATTACTGCAGAATATTCTATAGTTTAAATAACAGAATATACTTATATCAGCCAATCCTTTGATCATGGGCTATTTTCCTTTTTAACTGTTACAAACATCACTGCAATGAACATAGTAAGTAGTGCATACATTTTTTTTTCTGTACTGTTATGGATATTTCCTGTAAATAATAATAGCTCATACTTAATGTAGTATCTTCACTATGGTGAACAGTGTTCTAAGCACCTAAATTTGTCTTTTATTTATAAATTTATTTTGCTGTTAAATTTCAAGGAGAATCCTTCAGACTTGCGTCTTTTAGCTTTATCTAGAGAATGCAGTAACTAAATAAGACTACCTACATGTAATTGAGTAAGACCATACTCAAACCATCCTGTAATATATAGTGTTGTGGTTAAGTGCTTAGGCTTTGGAGCCAGAACAGATCTATATTCAAAAATCCTTGCTCTGCTACTTACTTTGGTTGTAGAACTCCAAACTTCACCTTTCCAGTTTTTTTAAATGAAAGGCATTTAAGGCATAAGACCATTTTTGCAATGGGAGGATTTTTAAACTAAGATGAAATAATAATTATTTCCTTCAGGGTACAACTTAAAATTATTTCCTTTTCTAGGTTAAGGAAAGGTAGAGAAATTTTGGTTATCATCTATTTAATTTTTTGAGAGAGGGAGACACAGAATCCGAAGCTGGCTCCAGGCTCCGAGCTGTCAGCACAGAGCCCGATGCAGAGCTCGAACTCACAAACCACGAGATCATGACTTGAGCCAAAGTCTGATGCGTAACTGACTGAGCCACCCGGGTGCCTCAGTTATCATCTTTTGTTTAATAAGTGTTCATTAATGGGGCACCTGGGTGGCTCAGTCGGTTGAGCGTCTGACTTCGGCTCAGGTCATGATCTCACGGTTTGAGTTTGAGCCGCGCATCAGGCTCTGTGCTGACAGCTCTGAGCCTGGAGTTTGCTTTGGATTCTGTGTCTCCCTTTCTCTCTGCCCTTCCCCCACTTCTGCTCTGTCTCTCAAAAATAAATAAACATTTAAAAAAAAATAAGTGTTCATTAATGAAATCTGTGCTATTCTTATAAATCATATTCAAAAAATAGTTAATGCAGGGAAGTGCCCATGATGGATGTTAAATTAAAAAAAAAAAGAAGATAGAGGGATGCCTCGGTGGCTCAGTCAATTAAGCGACTGGCTCTTGATTTTCTCTCAGGTCATGATCTCATAGTTCATGAGATCAAGTAGGTTCATGAGGTCAAGTATTGGGCTCTGCTGACAGTGCAGAGCCCGCTTGGGATTCTGTCTCTGCCTCTCTTTCTTTGTTCCTCCCCTACTTGTGCATGCACAGCTCTCTCTCAAAATAAATAAATAAACTTAAAAAAAATTAAATAGGGGTGCCTGGGTGGCTCAGTGGGTTAAGTGTCCGACCTTGGCTCAGGTCATGGCCTCACAGTTCTTGAGTTCAAGCCCTGTATCAGTCTCATTGTTGTCAGCACAGAGCCCACTTTGGATCTTCTGTCCCCCTCTCTGCCCCTCCCCCCCAAAATTAAAATAATCATTAAAATTTTTTTAATTAAAAAAATTAGATACAAAGTAATGATCCAAGTTTTATTTTAAAAAATAAGACTAGTAGGAAATAAAATGTTAGAATGATGATCTCTGAGAATTGGGATTTGAAATGACTTTATTTTCTCTTTTATACTTAAAAAAAATTGTTTTAATGTTTATTTTTGAGAGAGACAGAGAGTGAGTGGGGAGGGGCAGAGAGAGAGGGAGACACAGAATCCAAAGCAGGCTCCAGGCTCTGAGCTGTCAGCACAGAGCCAGACACAGGGCTCAAACTCAGAACCGCAAGATCAGGACCTGAGCTGAAGTCAGATGCTTAACCTAACTGAGCCACCCAGGTGCTCCTTTTCTCTTTTATATTAAAAAAAAAAAATGTTTCTGGGGGTGCCTGGGTGGCTCAGTCAGTTGAGTGTCCAACTTGTTTAATAGGAAGTGTTTGGGTACTACATCCTTATTTCACCCTCTGGAAGATTAGGTACTTATCAGCCCTTGACTATCATATGCTGTTTCTTTCTTATTAAATTTGCCTCTGGATAGGGATCAAGAAAATTATAATTTTGATGATTGTTGCAGAAAGTTGAGACCACCATTAAAGTCTTTAAGCCATTGCAAAGTTTCTCAGGAAAGACTTTTGTCGGCTTCTCCTCCCATTTCATAAAAAGACCTCAATCACATAACTCCCAAGTGTCGAGGTTGAAGACTCGGATGCCAGCAAGACTCAGAGTGTAATGCAAATCAGTGAAATTGGCTGAATGGTACTTACAGTAACTGGAAAGCACACTAAAAGAGGCAGCTCCAGTTTTCCTTATGGGAATATATACTTAATGTTGCCAGATCTTCTGATTTGTCAAGAGGAGCCAGAAATCTAGATTTTTATGTAAAATTCCATTATTAAACGTTGACAGCTAGTTCGAAATGTTTTAGAACACTGTGCAGGCCAAATATATCTGGAGTCCAGATATGTCTTATAGAAGATGCAAGACCTGCAGAAAGAAAAGCTTTGTATTTTTAAGTGAAATTAGAGTTATCTTGAAATGAGCATGAGGTATTCACCTGATTGCCTTGGGAATAAAATAAATAATGCTCATGGAATATGTCAGTAATACTTCTTCATTGCATACCCTTTTGGGAGTAGGAATTATGACTTTTATTATTGTTAGTAACTCCAATTAATACTTCCACTCAGTGGTTCCTGGTAACTTCTCAGTGACTGCATGTAATTTAAGCCAAGTGGCTTCATCCGTAACAGAGTTTATAGGGTTGTGGTAGTGACAATCACAAATTATAACCAGTTTACATGTAAATTTTTGGCACATTTTAAGTTGGGAGATTTTAGGTTGGGGGAGCAGCCGCAGTACTGTGTTGCTAATATGTTTTTAGCTCTTGTTTACCCTAGCATCTGTGTTTTTAGGCTTACTAGGAAAATAGTAATTATTCCTATATTTTTTACTTTGTTTCTTACCTACAAAGTGAACTAATGTAAGTTGAACTTGACTGTTTTCACTTTTATTTTTTATTTAAAAAGTTTTTTTTTTAATTTTTTAAGTTTATTTATGTATTTTGAGAGAGAGACAGAGAGAGTGAGCAGGGGAGGGGCAGAGAGAGGTGGGAAAAGAGAGAATACTGACCAGGCCCTGCAGTGTCAGCGTGGAGCCTGATGTGGGACTCGAACTCATGAACCATGAGATCATGACCTGAGCCGAAGTCGGACACTTAATCAACTGAGCCACCCAGGACCCCCTTCCCCAATTTTTAAAAAATGTTTGTTTATTTTTGAGAGAGAGACAGTGCAAGTGGGAGAGGGGCAAAGAGAGAGGGAGACACGACATCCGAAGCAGTCTCCGCTGTGAGCTATCAGCACAGAGCCTGATGTGGGGCTGGAACTCACGAACTGCGAGATCACACATGGCCTGAGCTTAACTGGACGCTTAACTAGCTGAGCCACCCAGGTGCCCCTCATTTTTGTTTTTTAAAGATGCTGGCCATATCATATGATATTTCTTTCTTGTGAGTCGTTTGTATGAACTTTGAATTCTGTTTCTTGCATGCATCCATCTATCCATTCATTCAGTAAGCATTATCTTGACCTTTTCAAAGATGCTAAGGCCCTGCATAACCTACTCTGCCATACCCACTAACCATATCTCATTGTAGCAAGGAGAATGTCTTGGTTACTGTGTTTTAGTCACACTGTGCACCATTTGGTTACTCAGACATGCCATGTCTTTACCTGCCTAAAGTCTTTTATACATGCTGTTGCCTCAGATGTTTTTCTTCTTTCTGCTTTGAGTTGCCGATTCTTTATCCTCAGGAACCACTCAGAGAAGCCTCCCTTAGATAGAAGAACTATCTTCTCTTAAAGTAGTTCTCACATTCTTTCTTACAGATTCCTGTTTGTTTTGTCTTTTCTTTTCTTTTCTTTTCTTTTTTCTTTTCTTTTTTTCTTTCTTTCGAGAGAGAGAAAGAGTACGAGCAGGGTAGGAGCAGAGAGAGAGGGGGACACAGAATCCCAAGCAGCCTCCAGGCTCTGAGCTATCAGCACAGAGCCCGATGAGGGGCTCAAACTCAGGAACCGAGAGATCATGACCTGAGTCGAAGTCACAGGCTTAACTCACTGAGCCACCCAGCTGCCCCTGTTTGTTTTCTTCATAGCATTCATTCCACTTTGTATTTAAAAACTAGTTCCTTGTTCCAGAATATTTTCTGTTTCTCTCATTACAGAAAAACTCCTTAAAGACAGGGACCTCTTTTGTCTTACTCAATTTTGTATCTTTGGCTCACAGTAAATTACTTTTGAATTAATTAGTCATCAGCACAATAATCATATGCTTACATGATGGTGGCCAGTGCTTTCTAGGCATATTGTATACATTATTGCTAGTGCTCATAACTCTATAAGGTAGATAGATATTTCTGCCATATTGTGATTGAGAAAAGTAACTTGCCCAAAGTCACACAGAAAATAAGTGATAAAAATATAATGAGAGCTCAGTTCTCACTGCCTTTGCTCTTTCATTATGACGTGCTACCTACCTCTTATTTATTGTAAATAGTATTGGTATGCTAACATAGGGATCATACTGCTTTGTTATAGTGATTGCAGACGTGGTTTTCTCCTTCCTTCCTTATTCCCCCTTCGTGCAAAAAAGATTACAATAATATTTTAAATGCCTACTAATAGTATATCATGATTTTGACTTTCTGATCAAGCCAAATGAAAATTCGTGTATTTTTATTTAATAATAATATTCATACTGTCTTGTATTAGAACACTTATCCCCTGAGTCTTAACCTCTTAATTCTTCTATATGATATAATTAGCCATTTAAACATGATAGGTATGGAAGGATTTCTTACATGCCTCTTAAGCATCTACTTCTATAGCACAGCCATTGGCAAATAGAAATAATTGAATTCTCAGGATGCCTTGATGGCTCAGTCAGTTAGTTGGGTATTGACTCTTGATACCAGCTTGGGTCAGTGATCCCAGGGTTGTGAGATCGAGCCACATGTTGAGCTCAGCAGTGAGCATGGAGCCTGCTTGCAATTCTCTCGTGCTCTCTCTCCCTCCCTCCCTCCCTCCCTCCCTTTCTCTCTCCCTCTCTTTCTCCCTCTGCCTTTTTCCCCTGCTCTTGCTTTCTTTCTATAAAATTAAAAAAAAAAAAAAAGGGCCAGCTGGGTGGCTGTCTCAAGTTTTAAGCATCCAACTCTTGATCTTGGCTCAGGTCATGTTCTCATAGTTTGTGAGATCAAGCCCATGTCAGACTCACCATAGGGTTTGCTGGAGATTCTCTTTCTCCTTCATCCTCTGCCCCTCCTCCTCTCGCACATGTGTGCATGCATGTGGCATGTGTACACTCTCTAAAAATACATAAACATTAAAAATAAAATTAAAAATACAATAAAATAATTGACTTATCTTCTACAGCATTTTAAAACCATCCCACTGAAGTCCCTCAACTTTTTACCTCTTCATCTCAAATTTTTGTTTGGGTCTTCTTATTTTCTATTTTCTTTTTCTCTCATGTCATTGGAAGAAATGCCCAGTCTTTTCCTAAGATGGCCCCAATCTTTTGGACTTGATTCCATGACAGTTACCTCATTTTAATATTTTCCTCTCTTCTTTTTCATTTTCTTTCATGTTTTTGTATTCTTGTAGCAGTAGTTGTCAAACTTTTAAACTATGATTTCCATGGAGGTTCCTCTGTATATGATATAATTTCCAAAAAAATTGTACTTATAAAGGAAAATGAATTCTTTATGGTAGTATAATCCTATAAAAATGCCCTGGAAAATTTTTATTTAGTCATTGTTATACTGATCTCAACTTCTTCACCATCTAGTTGTTCCTAAACCTTTTGTTAGCATGTAAGCATTTGCTAGGAAATTCAGTTATAATTTCACAATTGTCAAACCTGATGGTGTTTTTTTTTTTTTAATGTTTATTTTTTGAGAGAGAGTGCGTGGGGAGGGGACAGAGAGAGAGACAGAGAGAGACAGAGAAACCAAAGCAGGCTCTGCGCTGCCAGTGCAAAGCCTAATGTGGGGCTTAAACCCACGAAATATGAGATCATGACCTGAGCTGAAGTCAGCATCTCAACCAACTGACCCACTCAGGCACCCCCTGAGTGATCACACTTTTTAAATTAAATCTCTTCTATATGTCCACTCTTGGATCTTCAAACATTTCCTTATTCCTGGCTGTTTCCCTTATATCATCAAACATATACACAATTTCTTTTTCTGCACAATAAAATTAAATGAACCCTTTATTTGGTCCTGTCTCCTTAAATAGTTTTTCCTTGTCTTTGGAAGGACTTTATGAAATAGTAGTGTATATTTCTGCTTGCACTGCATTTACTTCCTCACTTATATTTGGTCTTCAACTCTTTGCCTTCTGGCTTCTCTCCCCATCACTCCCTTGATACTTCTTTGGCAAAAGTATCAAGAAATACCTTTTGCCACATCAAATAAATACATTCTTTCAAGTTTTTCCTTACTTGAACTGAATGAGGCATTTTCATTTTTGGCAGTCCATACCAAGACTGTTCTTTTTTTTTTTTTTTGGACGCTGTACTCTTCAGGCTCTCCTCTGACTCTAGCTTCTTGCTTGGCTTCTTATTCTGATCCTTCTGCCTCTTTATTCTTTATATGGTCTGTTAGCAATCTTATGTATTCCCATCGCGTCTATCTTCTTGCTCATTCATACATTCATCAAATGATACCTGTGGTGCAAGGCACTGTGCTATTGCTGAGATCAGTGTGAACGAAACTGACAGCTACGATGTGAATAGTCTAATAGGAAATACATATAGATTGATTGGCAGTTGTGAAACAGTGTATAAAACATATTCTGTTAAAGGGAATACATAGAATGGATTCTTAACCAAGACTGGAGTGGTCAGGAAAAGGTTTTTGGGAAGAAGTAACATTTGAAAGGGCTGTGGGAAGGTCAGTGTTTCAGACAGAAGCGATAGCATTTGCAAAGAAATAAAAGTAAGGGGGTGCTTGGCTGAAGGATTGAAAATCATTGTACCTTGAGAGTGTTGAGAGAAAGAGGAGAATGGAAAGGGGTAAGATTGAAGGGTTATAAAATAGGCACTTGTTAGTATTCATTCAACAAATAGTGCTCTGTTGTGTAACTTTATAGCTATACTTACACATATGTATACATTTTTTATTTTTTTTAATTTAAAAAAATCTTTGTTTTTGAGAGAACATGCATACAAGCAGGGGGAGGGGCAGAGATGAAGTCAGATACCCAAGCGCTGCTAAAAATAAAATCTTTTAAAAAAGTATATACTGGGGCACCTGGGTAGCTCAGTCAGTTGAGCCCTGGGTCAGGCTCTGATCTGTGCAGAGCCTGCTTGAGATTCTCTCTTTCCTCTCCCTCTGCCTCTCCCCCTCCCACCACACTAGCACTTTCTCCTCTCTCTCAAAATAAATAAACATTTTTTTTAAATCTTAAAAAAAAAAAGTTAACCACATGGCCAATAAACATATGTAAATGTGCTCAAAAGCATTAGTTATCATATTAAAATCGCAGTGTGATACCACTCCATCTCCACCAGTTAGCCTCTAAAAAAATTATGAAAACATTTTTTTATGACTGAGCTTGTGCCATAGCCAGAACTTTTATACATTGATGATGAGAGTGTATATTGATACAACCTCTTGGGAAAACTATTTAGTGCCAACAACTGAAGTTGAATATACACATACCTTATGACCGAGCAATTTTCTCTAGGTATATATCCAAAGGAAGTACATATATGTGCATGTAAGAATGTCCTTAGCCATATTTTTGGAATAAGTAAAAACTATAAACAACTCAATCATTTAACAGCAGAGTGGATTAATTGTAGACTATTCATACAACAAAATAATATATAGCATTGCAAAAGAATGAACAGCTGTAAGCAACATCAATAACCTGAACAGACAATGCTGAGTAAAAGAAACTAGGCACAAAAGGATATGTCCTGTATGATTTTTTTTTATTATATAAAGCTCAAAAATAGGCAAAACTATAATTTATGGTGATAGAAGTTAGAAGATTGGTTACTTCTAGGGCTCGTACCTGAGAGGAAGCATGAAGGATGCATAATCTGCTGGGTGGTAGTTATGTGTGTGTTCACTTTTTAAAATTATTCAACCTCAAAACTTAAGTTATGTATACTTTACGTATATGTTATGCTTTAATAAAAAGTCGAAACACTGAAAAAAGTAATCTCTTCTGAAATTATGATAGTAATAATTACCAATTTTATTTATATAAATAACTTATTTAATTTATGTAAATGATATATAATGTTTGTAATTTGTGTAAATATTATGTAAATAATATATAAATAATTATATACAAAAAGTTAAAACAATGAAAAAAGTAAGAATTTATTCTGAAATTAAGATAGTAGTAATTATTTTATTTATATATACTTTACGTTAAAGCACCTTTTCATATATCAATACTATGATTATAAATATAAAAAAGTATTTTGTAAATTTTAAATTGTAATATTACCAGATATAATTTATTTTTGGAACAATTTTCAATTTTCTAGAGCTGTTTATCTGTTTCTGTTTATGGACCACACCATGGCATAAAAGATTGCATAAGCTACCCTTTCATTTGCTGTTGTAAAATGACAACTAAAAATCATTATCAGAATTAATAAAAAGAGGGGCACCTGAGTGACTCAGTCAGTTAAGTATCCAACTTCGGCTCAGGTCATGATCTCATGGTTCATGGGTTCGAGCCCCGGGTCAGCTTGGAGCCTGACAGCTTGAAGTGCTGACAGCTTGGAGCCTGGAGCCTGCTTTGGATTCTGTGTCTCCCTCTCTGTCTCTCTGCCCCTCCCCCACTCATGCTCTTTCTCTGTCTCAAAAATAAATAAACATTATTAAAAAAATTTTTTTAAAGTATAAAAAGAGAGGCTTTGCTGATCAGTAAAGTGACATCTACTCACTATATCAAAATCAAAAGCTGTTCTTTTTTTGTAAGAAACAGAGTATTTTCATGTTATAACAAATGTTATTTGTAAATAGAGAATAGTCAGGAGATAAATGATCTGGAAGAATACTCTATGCTGTCAGAATTTTACCCATTGAAAATCTTTGGGTTTTGCCCCTAAGCGGTAATTCTAGATAATATCTCTCAGGTTCAAAATAACAAGAAATGTACTAATTTGCTTCATTATTTTAGGTATTGTTCAAGACTACATGTATCAAATACAAGTATCAAATATCTAAAATTACCTATTGCCATGTGAAATAACAATTGTCATTTAAGTCAAGAATGATAGACAACACTCATTTCTTCTTTTTGATATGTAAATATAATTGTTTTGTCTTCAAGGTTTAAAATTTAAGTAATCTTGCAAAGGATGGTTCAACTCTTTGTTACTCTTCTTTTTTACCTTTTAGGGGGAAAAATAGCCATACTTAAGGAGGTAATAAACTTATGCCTTAACATTTGAGACTAAATTTCATGCTTTAAAGTAATGGCTCTTTGCCAGAATCAACTGTGGAGCTTTATAAATATGCATTCTATGATCCTGCCTACTGTAAACCCTTATTCAGTAGGTCTGTGATGGAATCCCAGGGCATCTTCATTCAAGGGAAAAAAAAAAACACCACATATTTCCATATGCAATTCTGATATTCCTCATTGATTACTACTGTCCTAAATTAAAAGGCAGAAGTAATGAATTTGTTCATTTGTTTATTGCTGCTCATGGTAGACAAATATTTTGCTCTCTAAACAACCAGCTTATGTCTAGAAGTAGGAGGTTTAGGGGCAGCTGGGTAGCTCAGTTGGTTAAGTGTCTGAACCTTGATTTCGGCTCAGGTCATGATCTCACAGTTCGTGGAATCAAGTCCTGTGTCGGGTTCCGTGCTGACAGCATGGAGCCCGCTTGGAATTCTCCCTCCCTCCCTCCCTCCCTCCCTCTCTCTCTCTCTCTCTCTCTCTCCCTCCCCCCCCGCCTCCCTCTCCCTGCCCCCCCAAATAAATAAAATAAACTTTAAAAAAAATTATAAGGTTTGCATATTCTGTTTGTTGATAATGCTTGTGTAAAGTAGAGAGGAAAAAGTGAGCATTGTTGATTTATTCAGTATTGGCTTGAGGGAGGAAAAAAAATCATGTTATATGAATAGAAAAGAAATTTTACAGGAAATCACTTTTTAAAGTGAAAATGAAGATCCTAAAATATGAAAATTAATGTTGGTTCATTAAGAAAATGGTAGTTTAGGTACGCTTGGGTGGCTCATTCTTTTGGGCGGCTGATTCTTGATTTTGGCTCAGGTCGAGATCTCACGGTTCTTGAATTCAAGTCCAGTATCGGGTTCTACACTGACAGTGTGGAGCCTGCTTGGGATTCTGTCTCTCTGTTTCTGTCTCTCAAAAATAAATAAACTTTTTTTTCAATTAAAAAAAAAGAAAAAAAAGTAGTTTAGGGGTGCCTGGGTGACTCATTTGGTTAATAAGCATCTGGCGTTGGCTCAGGTTGTGATCTCATGGTTCATGAAGTGGAGCCCCACATGGGCTGTGCACTGACAGTGCAGAGCCTGCTTGGGATATTCTCTCTCTCTCTCTCTCTCTCTCTCTCTCTCTCTCTCTGCCCCTCCTCTACTTATTCTCTCTCTCTTTCAAAATAAATAAATAAACTTAAAAAAAAAAAAGAAAATGGTAGTTTAAGTGGTAAGAGAGTGGAAGATGGAATATGGGGAAATAGGGTATTTGGAGTAGAAAATACTATAGAAAAATGACATTTTTAGTTAAAGTGGTGGAACATTCTGGTAGTGATAACAAGGAAAATAAGATTTTTGTTTGTTTGGTTTTCCCTCACTGAGACTCTGGGGAACAGAAACAAGAATTAATGTTTTACATTGTTTGGGTAGAATCAGTCATGGTAGATGATTTGCTCATTCATTCATAATATTCATTCATTCATTCTAATTGCATAGACAGGAATGTTGGAGAAAAGATTTATCTTTCAGCAGCTATTCTCCTGTTCAGAAACCAGCTCCATCTAGTCTTGGCTATTGTAATCAAGTCATAACCTAATTGGAATATAATTTCTTCTCTGTAAAAACTGAGGGTTATGCTGAATACTTTCACCAGTTTCTAAAATTCTATGCTTTTTATGTGAATTTTAGGTTAATCTCATAAAAACACATTCATTCCATTCATACCATTCTTGCCTAGCGCTCTTTATATTTATTCTCTCTTTTTTTTTGTACATAACATCTATGTCTTGGTACTGATTCCATTGGTTATTTATGTACTTGCTGTCTACCTCACTGGACTGTAAGCTGTTTGAAAACAGAGACACAGGTCACTTTAGTGTCTGCACCTATGCATACAAAATGGATTACTAGTGACAAAATTAAGTTTTTCTTCTTTTAGAAAATAAACTTTAGGGGCACCTAGGTGGCTAAGTCAGTTAAGTGTCCAATTTCAGCTCAGGTCATGATCTCATGGTTCGAGGGTTTGAGCCCTGCGTTGGGCTCTGTGCTGACAGATCAGAGCCTGGACATGCTTCAGATTCTGTGTCTCCCTCTCTCTCTCTGCTCATCCCCCACTCATGCTCTGTCTTTCTCTCTTTCTTTTTTTTTTTTTTTTTTTTTTTATTTATTTTGGGACAGAGAGAGACAGAGCATGAACGGGGGAGGGGCAGAGAGAGAGGGAGACAGAATCGGAAACAGGCTCCAGGCTCCAAGCCATCAGCCCAGAGCCTGACGCGGGGCTCGAACTCACAGACCGCGAGATCGTGACCTGGCTGAAGTCGGACGCTTAACCGACTGCGCCACCCAGGCGCCCCTCTTTCTCTCTTTCAAAAATAAATAAACATTAAAAAAAAATTTTAAAGAAAATTAGCTTTAAAAAAATGTTTACTATATATTTTTGAGAGAGAGTGAGGAGAAGGGGCAGAGAGAGAGGGAGAGAGAAAATCTCTAGGTACCCCTAGAGAATAAACTTCTGAACTACCTTGTTGTAATGCAGGGTCTGTGCAGTTAGAAATAACACTGATGTTAGGAATTCCATCTATTTTATTTACTAGATTATTGTGCCTGGCACATAATTGACACTTCAGTTCTGTGTTTAATAAATATATGAATGAATTGGGGCACCTGAGTGGCTCAGTTGTTTGGGCTTCCGACTTCAGCTCAGGTCATGATCTCATGGTCTGTGAGTTTGAGCCCCATGTTGGGCTCTGTGCTCACAGCTCAGAACCTGGAGCCTGCTTTGGATTCTGTGTCTCCCTCTCTCTCTCATGTTCTGGCTCTCTCCCTTTCTCTCTCGAAAATAAACAAACAATAAAAAATTTAAAAAATAAATATATAAATGAATGAGCAAATAATCATTTATTAAATGTCTTCAAGTTTAAAAACAATATGGATGGGGGGCGGTGCCTAGGTGGCTTAGTCGGTTAAGCATCTAAGTCTTGATTTTGGCTCAGGTCACGTGGGTTGAGCCCTGAGTCGGGCTCTGTGCTGACAGCACACAACAACATCAACAACAACTATGGATAAAATAACATGTTGATTCCACTTATTTCTTTTCAATGATAGATTATTACATACATTGATAAGTGCATGGTTATTTTATCCCTCTTTTTTTTTTTTTTTTAATGTTTATTTGAGAGAGAGAGAGAGCAGGGGAGGGGCAGACAGAGAGGGAGAGAGAAAATCCCAAGCAGGCTCTGTGCTGACAGCAGGGCCCGATCCCAAGAACTGTGAGATCATGACCTGAACTGAAATCAAGAGTTGGACGCTTAACCCACTGAGCCACCCGGGTGCCCCCAAGGACATGGTTACTTTAGTTACAAAAAAGTGACTATAAAATATATGGTTATATAATATAGTTAACACTTAAGCAGTGGAAGAGATCTGTATTCGTTACTGTTTTCATAAACATCAGCTAAATTTTAAGTGTGTATACATTACAATGTATGGCTCTGATAGCACATACTAGGCTGCAGATAATTTCTTTACCTTGCTTGAACTGTGCACCTGGATATCTCTTCTCTCCCTTCCCCTCCCATTAATGCTTTCCTCACCCTGTTTGGGCTCTGAAACCCCATGCTAGAGACCCCTCCTTCCCCTCATCCCCATAGATGACCCTCCTCACCCAGCTAGGCTTCTGACACCCACCCCCTGGGTCCTTCTCATACTCACATCTTTGACTCTGTCTGAACTCCACAGTTCTTAAAGCTCTGTTGAAAAAGTATTCTTATAAGATATTTGAAAATTGTAAATAAACCATAAATGTTTTACTCAATAATTTATGCCATAGATATGACATTGAATGTCTTATTTTTTCTAGGACAGACTTAAGTAATATCTTTTGAAAATAATATAAGTGAATTTAGAATGTAGATAACTAAAATGGTTAGTTGAATAGTATACTCCATTCTATATTTCATAAGTCTTAAGTTATTTTGAAAATAATTGTGAAGTTTTTAGATGAAAAATAGTACTTACAAGAAAAAAATATGATGTATTAAAATGATTGTGGAATTCAAATTAGTTTTCTTAGGGGCACCTGGGTGGCTCAGTTGGTTAAGCATCCAGCTCTTGGTTTTGGCTCAGGTCATGATCTCACTGTTTCGTGGGTTTAAGCCCACATTGGGCTCTGCACTGTGACAGAGCTTGGGATATTCTCTCTCTCCCCCTCTCTCTGCCCCTTCCCCACTCATTCTCATTCTCTCTCTCTCTCTCTCTCTCTCTCTCTCTCAAAACAAATAAATAAACTGAAAAATTTTAAAAACCCAAAAAACAATAATAAAATATAATCAGGAAGAAGTGATGTGATTAAGTAAATATGTGATAGCAAACTATTAATTTACTTAAACTGAGAGGAGAAAAATTTGTTAAAAAAGAGCATCACCTACTAGTTATTCTTGGACTTCATAATCTTTTAGAAACCAAATATCCAGTAGACCTGCAGCCAGTACATTTTTCCAGTGGACATGCCAAGTATGATGACTGTCAAGCCTGAAGTGTTTTTAACAGAATGAATGCTGTGTCTCTTCAATGCAGAACTATGTTGGCACATTGGAGGTGCCAGGCATTTTGTTTTAGAATATCTGACATGAAACCATAGCCTTGGGATTTATCAGCTTATTGAGATAGTTAATAGAGAGATGGAAGAGTGAGGCAATTCTCAAACCATTTGCAAGGACTTTTTGTAAGTTTTTTAACTCTTTCAGGTGCTATAGTAGCTTCATATTTAGAGTGTAAAAAAATAAGTAAAACTCAATTTTTTAAACAATGTACAGATGTTTATAATTACATTTTTCAGTATAATAGTGTTTGCATCTGATATCAAGGAGCATTCATTATTATATATATATGTATATTATGTATATATATATATATATAAAATATGTGCGTTATATCATTAGTTTAGTTTTTGTTAAATTTTAAAGCATTCCCAACAGAAAGTATCCTCCTTGTTGCCACAAATATTTCCATTCATGGCTGCTTGTTTGACAGTTGAACAGAAGCATCTTATTTCCAGAGTCCCCCTTCCCCCGACCTTTTATCATTCATCTGTGCATGGAGTTAAGGTCTGTAGTATTAGTTGTGTACAACTTTTATTTATTTTGTTACTTACCTTAAAGTAAATAGGGTAGTTTTCAGAAAAGTCATAAAGTAAGTGGGCTCTCTGACAAATTTGGCCTTTACTTTCTGATCCAAAAGCAACGGAACATTACACGCTAGCCATCAGGTCAAGAAGGGTGAGGTTGAGGATACAAATTCCAGAAAAGGAATGATAACTTATAGAGTTCTTTTTAGCAGATCATCTTAGAGCAACTCTGAGGCTACATACTGTCCATGCATAATCTTAATTTTTATTGAATTTATTGATTTATTATATATTTTAGCAAAAGAACATCTATGAGCCCACCATCCAGCCCTACTTATTTCTGTTCATCCTTTGCCCTGTCCTTTCTCCCCATCAAAGGAAATCATCGTTCATCATTCCTTTCTTTTGTTCTATCACATATGCTTTTTATTTTTTACTGTTGCACAATCTTCGTATTCTTTATTGGTACAACCTACTTCAGGATTGTTTTGAAATTAAGTTAAGAAATGTATATAATAAGCTTTGCACAGTGCCTGACCCATCCCCAAATGGCACTTGTGTTATTAATGTTCTTTTGTGGAGAGAGAAGAAGAAAAGCATGCCTTTTCTCAGCTCTTTTCTATGTTTTATCTTCCTGAACACTTCCAGGGAAAGGTAAGAAAGTATGAGGGTTTGAAGTCTTTTCACCTTTTCATGGGACTGAGCAATTTACAGAATGAAGCAGTAGAGAATGGGATTTGGACTATCCCCGGTTAGGGAACTGAGTTCCCAACTGAGAAAAATAAATAAATAAACTGCCCTGTTAAGTTTCCAATTTTTCCCTTCTCTTTCACACTGCTTTGTGCCCTTGGGATAGGCTTTCTGTCTACTTTGAGTTTGATGCAGTATAGTGAAACTCCTCATAGCCAGTGTTGAAGAATAAAAGACCGAATTGACCTAGAAAATAATCAGTGACATAAATGGATCAGTTAGAGTTTACTGAATGATCAAGCAAACAAACCCCCCACCCAGCCCATTTTTACACTGTTCACCTTCCCACCCAACATTGGGAAGCCTTGGTTTGTTTTCAATATCTGAAAATAATTTCAGTCCTCCATTTCTTCCTTCCCCCTGATGGCCCTATGATCTGCAATATTGCACCACTCAAGACAAATTCTTGATCTTCTGAGCTTTTTTTCCAATTTCTGCCTAATTTCCTTTTTTTCATACACTCATGTTAATAATTTCTATTAATAGAGTTATTTATTATATCACATCTGTCCTAATTCTACTACATGGATATTTAAGCAATGCACTTACCTGGGATTTTGGTCAACTAAAATTCATAATGTACCATTAAGTGAGTTGATTAAACATTACTGCATAATTAGCAGCATTCATAGGAAAAATAGGTAAGACAACAGTCACCTCAAGCCTGGCTGACCAGGGAAAGAGTTCCTTAGACAACAGGGGTACCTGGCTGGCTTAGTTGATAGAACATACTACTCTTGATATCAGCATCATGAGTTCAAGCCCCACATTGGGTGTAGAGCTTACTTAAAATAAAATAAAAAATAACAATAAAAAAAAGAGGGGTGCCTGGGTGGCTCAGGTGGGTAGGCATCCAACTCTTGATTTCTGCGCTGGTCATGATCTCACGGTTGCTGAGTTTGAGCCCTGCATCAGGCTCTGTCCTGGCAGCGCAGTACCTGACTGGGATTCTCTCTCTCTCTATCTTCTCTCTCTCTCTCTCTCTCTGCCCCTCCCCTGCTCATGCTCTGTCTCTCAAAGTAAAGAAGTAAAACATTTAAGAAAAAAAGTAAAATTATTTCTCAATTAAAAAAAAAAGAGAAAGTGCCTTTAAGTAAAAAGAGCAGTTTTTACCAACTGTTACATTAATCCTAACTAAATTTCACTTTATTCCTTTGGGCAGGTTTTCCTGCCTTGCATGATCTGTGATGCATTATGACACACAATATATCCCTCTTAAGCCTGTGTCATTCATAAATTTGATATCTTTGCTTAGGCTGTTGATGTAGTAGCCACCTCCCTCCAGGTGAACCTGTACATTTTTGGGTACTTTTGCTTAGAGTCATCTGTTTTATTAAGTCTCCATTTCTTGATCTCGGTCATGAGAACTTGATAATATTTTCTTAAGGTATTTTACTGAATTTAGGATAACTATACCTGTAGCATTTTCCTGATCCTCCAAAAGAAGACCCTTAAAAAGCAAATTAGATTAGCATTCAGCTTGGCCTTCATAATTTCACTTTTTACAAATAGAAGTTGTGTGAAGAGATATTTTTATCCATAAGGTTTATTAGGAACAGTGAGAGACATAGCTTGCTCTTATACAGTTTTCACTTGTGCTTGTTCTATTCCTCTTTCTCTTTTTTTTTGAAAATAGCTTTACTGATGGATAATTTACATATCATGAAATTCACCCATTTAGAGTGTACAAGATTCAATAGTGGTTAGTTTGTTTGTTTTTTTTAAATTTTTTAAAAAAATTACTTATTTCTTTTGAGGGAGAGAAAGAGAGAGAGAGAGAGAGAACCATGCATAGGGGAGGGGCAGACAGAGAAGGAGAGAGAGAATCCCAAGCAGACTCCATGCTGTCAGTGCAGAGCCCACTGTGGGGCTCGAACTCACAAACTGTGAGATCGCTACCTGAGCCGAAACCAAGAGTCAGATGCTTAACTGACTGAGCCACCCAGGTGCCCCACCATAATCCAAATTTAGAACATTTTTACCATCCTAAAAAGAAAACTTGTGACCATTCTCTCTTTCTCTTAAAAAAAAATATCTAGAAGTGATTTTATTTTGTTTTCTAAGGAAGTCTTTCCTCAGGAAACTGCCTTTCCATCATGGATTTCCTATTCTCTTTCTTCATATTCTGTGTTTGTAAACCTAGAATTTCATTCCTTTCTTATCTAATTTAAAAGATAACACAAGAAAAATAGATGTGACCTCTTAACATGAGGTAGTTAGCACCAACTTAGGGCTATTTTTCATGGATTGTCAAAAATTCTTTCACTGGGCAGTGGATACTGTAAAACTGTAATTTGGATTGAATTTAGGAGCAAATGACAATAGCATTAACAGCATGATTCATAATATTTTAATATTATAAATCTTTTAATATTTTTATGTCTTATGGGAAGCAGATTTAAAAGTAAGGCCATTGTATATGGTTGGGTTGTACATTCATAGCTTGGAGGGAATTTCTTCAAGGTAATGGGGTAAAAGAAAAGTTTAAATGAAGATTTAAGTCTTAGGTTGTTTGGAGTAGCAGAGCCAACCCAGTTATGTCTGAAATCATAGCCTGTGATGGTAATGACCATATTAACTGCTTCTTCCCTTAGGTAGACATGATAAAACTTCTGACTTCTTTAATTTCCAAACACTTGTGTCAGTTAGTCAGAAAATACCTTTGTTGAAGGAATGAGTCCATACTTCCCACACCTTCCATTTGTCCTTGCATGTTACTTTGTTTGTTTTGGGGGCTAGGTTGTGGGGAGGGCTAAGATATGGTAAGTTCTATAATTAGTTACTTTCCTGTGTGTTTTTATTAACATTGCTTTTATACCTCTAATATAGATTCAACTTTATATACTTCTTTGGGAAGGGTAGTGTGTCTCATTCCACACGAGTTTGTTTTGTTTTGATTTATTTTAATAATTAGAGAAGTGGAGAAATAGTTCCAACTAGTGAAGTACTGGTGATGGGGCTATTAGTAGGACAGTTTTTTTTTTTTTCTTGATGTAAATATATTTTGGTAGATCTTTCTCTTTTCATCTAAATTCTTTTTATTTTCATATTGCTTTTAGTTTGAACAAAAAAACAAAAAAGGACTTGAGTATGCTTCTCTTTTAAGTAACTGTCGTTTTCAACATGGATTTAGAAATAATTGTTTTAAAATCTATATCTGATGATAGTGCCATTTTTGTTTTACTTAGTTTCTCCCTGCTCTCCTCCCTATGTTATTTGAAAGATACGAATTATTTACTTAAGGCTTTTAGCAGCATTGTAACAAACAGAAAAATTGAGTCCAGGCATATTATGTTCAGGCAAATACTGAACTTGCCAGATGTTTTAAAGATGAAAGTTTCAAGAGTTAGGTAATAGAGTTTTTCAAAAGAAAATTTTCAAGTTGACTCTTTACTATGAATGAAGATAACATTTAATAGTAAATCTTCTAATTTTAGCTTTCCTTCACAACATTCTTCCTGATCCCTATCCACGTCAAAATTAGGGCACATACTTCAAAGATTAATTAATTGGAAGGATCAAAGTATTCATGCATTCAGTGATCACTTAACTGAAAGTATTGTTTGTTATCAAGGATAAAATGTCCGTGGTGCTACCTTTGTTTTTTAATCACTCATGCAAATAAATTAATAATCTTTTTTATTTGTCGGAATTTTGGGTTTCTTGGAATACTAGGCAAGTCTCTTAAGTCCTGTTTCTCAGTTCTTTTGTAAATGGGCATATGATTCTAATTGGTCTTTTGAAATTCCTTCCAACATTGATTCTACTACCTTTACAGGATATTTTGAGACTTATTCATGCCCAAAACCATACAATAGTAACTATAAAAGAATATATATTTTTTAAGTTTTTATTTATTTATTTTGAGAGAGACACAGAGAGTGTGAGCAGGGGACAGGCAGAGAGAGAGAGGGAGAATCCCAAGCAGGCTCCATGCTGTCAGGGCAGAGCCCAATGTGGGGCTCAAACTCATGAAACTATAAAAGAATTTTTTTAATAGTAGATATAAATGTAATTTTATAGACAATGATTATAAAATACATCAAAAAGATATGGATTCTTTAGTCTGGGATATAAAACTAATCATAGTCTAGTTTAGGCATTTACGGTTTCTGATTTAAGAGTATCCTATTCTTGTGCCTTTCTGGAGTATAAATACAGAATAGAGATGACATTATTTCCTTGAGCTCTGACATTCCTTGTTTAGCTTGTTTTGGGAGACAAAAATGCATTTTGAGAGTGAATTAAAATATTTGCTAAAAGGTGCTAAGAAGAACAAGACTAGACTAATGGTCTCACTGGTGAAGCCAATTTAAAGCTAATTATGAGTATGCTAAGTTACACTCTTATTACAAAGGAAGATAATGGACCATTTTGGGTTATTTGATATTTCTTATATTTTGTCTAATTTTGTCCAATTCTAAAATTTAATAAGTTTGGAGACCATCTTAAACATAAGGGATAAAGCCAAGAAGAAAACAGGGGACCGAACTAATGGAAAATTCATTCTTCAGTTCAGTAAAATTACATAATAAAAGAAAAATACTTGCTAATCTTTATGACAGTAATTATATGGATTTGTGTGTGTGTTCTCCTTATTAATTAATTTCATGCTCATTTGTTAGGTTATTGACTTATACTCTTTTAAATTTTTTTCTCCTTCCCCCTACAGAATCTGTCTATGATCTTCTCCCAAAGGAGTTACAGTTACCTCCATCTAGAGAAACATCTGTAGCATCAATGAGTCAGACAAGTGGTGGTGAGGCAGGCTCGCCTCCTCCAGCTGTAGTTGCTGCTGGTATGCATTTCATTTTACTTTATTAAAGAAAAGTAGTGTATTATCTGGCCAACATGAACAGTGCTGGCAAAGTCCATATCAAAAAGAGTGTGATTTGAGGGTTTGTTTTAGGAGGTTTTAAAACATATACTTTTAACCTTAAAATATTTCAATATGCATTTCTTGAGATAATTCTTCTTAAAATTTCACATTGGCACATCTGTTAGTGCCATTTCCTTTCTAGGAGCTTATTTTCAGCTATGGAAACAAATTTGAAGTTCTTTTGTTGACTGCTCATAAAAAGGTTACATACCAAGCTATGGATAGAAAATTACATTTGAGTCTCTATTTTAAACAATTATTTTTAAAAATTTGCTGAAAGGGAAAAATATTTGATTTTGTATAACCTGAAAAAGGACTCTAGCACTCAAGTCTCTTTTCTGTTTGTAGCATGTTACTACAACCTTTTCCCTACATTTAAAAACATGTGACTTAAGACTTCTTTTAAATTCAGTTGAAAGTAATGGGAAATTTGAATGTAATTTTTATATAAAGGTATTTTGATATATCAGTGAAAAAGTATAGAAAGTAATGTTTGAAATTTATCAAGTTTATTTTTACTCAGCTCTCAAATCATACACTTTATAATTACATAAAATTGGTTCAATTTTTTATTGAACCAGAATAAAAGATTGACAGATAAGGTAATAGAAAAAGTCTTGATTATTGATAAATTAATGAGTGCTTACAATAATACTAGATTGCCCAACTGTAATTCTTTTTTTAGTTGGGTTTTATAGATTGCAAAGTGTATTTGGTTTTTTAAAACAAAGGAAAATATATATATATATATATATTCTCTGAAGTTGTATCTATCGTTCTAAATAGAGGTTTCTTATCCAATGATACCTCTCATCTTTTAAAATGGTACTTAACATCCATCGCAGCATTGTTTTCAGTAAATTCATTTCATTTCAAAAAGAATGGTGAAGTGAAAGGTGATTTAAATGAGGATTTGGTACTATAATAGGACTTCATATATTTTTCTTGTATGCGTTAACCAGTGTATCATTAACCTTGTGTACCAGTCTTTTCCCTGAGCTGTATACGGCAGTATGCAGCCTTTCTGGCTGAGGGCAGGAAAACTTTAAACATAGCAAGGAAACTTATCAGCCCTGCTCACTGTTCATGTGTTGCCAGACATTTTCTAACAGATTCTGTGGATTTAATTGTGAACTTTTAAACAGTCAAATTGGTAAGATGACCTGGTTTTACATTATATGCACTGGGTTCTGGAATATTTTTTTCTGGAATTTAAAATTTTAAATATTGCTTAAAATTGTATCAGATGATAAAATATGAAAAAAGGTTGTAATGAAATATTTCACTTTAAATCCACAAGTAGAAATTGACTAACTGATTTCTTTTATATCTTTTGAGATTGTTTTTTATAGACTTGTTGAATCTATATAGAACTAAAAGTCTGTTTCTTCTGTGCTTTTTAACATCTGTTGACAGTAGATCCAGTTCCTTTTAAAAGCTGAAAAAATGTCAGTTAGGTTTGGAAAAGAACACTTCCTTTTAAATAATGCCAAACTCAGTTTCAAATTGTTATATATAAATATTGAAAGTTCTTGAATTTGAATCACTAATAGAATGTTGATCCTCCCTCCCTCCATATATTTCAGAAAATCCTATCCACATAAATTAAATTGAAAGATATGAGTTGAAAAATCATAAAAATAAGAGAATTAACCAAAGGACGTATTCTGAAGTAATAAATTCTTACTAGATTGAGAAGTTATTCACATTATAAAGATGATGAAGAGAGTAAGGGGGTGACATTGGCAGTTGTCTTATATTCACATACAGAAAGTTTCTGTGGTCTACAACCAAGTCATTTGTAACTTTTTTTTACATAACTTTACTTTAGTAACCAATATAATATTATTCTAGGATTCTGTCTTATTGGTAAAATAGTTTTTGTCATATAACATTATAGGTAAGAGAGTTTATATTACAGAGTAATTATTGTAGGGAAATCAGTTAGTGTATATCATTATAGAGTTGCTTTTTTATTTAACATATTAATATCTTTAGTGACATAACTGTCAAAGAGAAGGATTTGGAGTAAATTACCAGTTACTCAGTGTTTCCTGACCAAAAGACTTGACATCTAGGGAAAGGCACATTAATTTAGACTTCTGTGAGTTTTTTTTTAAATCTATACATTTGCTGTTTAAATATGAAATGCATAAAAATGATGACTCTTGATGTAGTTAATTCTTCAGAGTTTTGAAGGAGCCGGATTGGCTGCTATCAGGTATGAGGGCCTGGTGGGAACAGACTTCTAGTTCTGCCATAAAGGTTTGTGTTTCACAAGTTCTAAATCAATTTAAATTTTAAAATTTAGAGGCTGGGCATGTAGGTGTTCATGTACTTTTTTTATTACTTAATTATTAAAAATGTGTTTCTCAGATTCGCCAATCTAGATTTTTTCCCTTTACATATTACTGAGGGAATGAGTAAAATTGGTGCTGCTAATCCACAATCCAGAATATTGGGTAAAAAAGTATCTCTTAAAATTTTTCTGCTTGTATGCTATTCACACTTTTACATACTCCCATCAGTAAATTCTTTTTATCTGGTAAGTTTCAGAGTTGGGGCTGAGAGAAAGAGAGATTACTTCGACACCTCCTCTCCTCTCCATGGGCCAAGTGTCAGAATTTGGGAGGTGTAGTTGAGAGTCGCCAGTCTTCAAATTGTACTCCTCATTTTTTAAAGACCTCTGCTTTTGTCCCACTAGAACGGTAGTTGAGAGTTCAAGGTTCAATATGTGAATGAATAAGTTTTAGAAATACAGACCTTCTGAACATTATTATAAGTTCTTAGTAGTTAAGACGGGCCATTTTCCTAACACAAAAAAAGTTATCCAAATGAATTAATGGCATTTTTGGCAAAATAAGGAGTTGCTCAAGAAATGCAAATTGTGAAAGGATTCTTTTTGTTATTTGGGTTTTTTTTGTGGGGTGGAGGGAATCCTATAGTATAGGTTATAAAGAACTAAAATGCAAGTATTATTTTAGAAAACTAAAACAGTGACACCAGAGTTGAGGGAGTTTTTGCAAAAAGATATGGCAGGCAATTTTCTTAAATAACAGCTTTGTTGATATATAACTCATATACCAATCAAGTATTTTTTTTAACCTACTTACATGTTTATAATTTTTAATCCTTAGATTTACTTAAGTAAAATAGGAAGTCTTTCACAGAAGTGAACAATAAACTTTAATCTTCATTTTAAGAAATCAGATTGTTTTCTTTTTCTATCCCAGACTCTTTTTCTTCATTTTGGTATATGGCATTATGTTTATTAGTTTATATCAAAATAAGATTTTGCTAAGGTAACTGTTTAAGGTTTCTTGATAATTTTTATGCTAATTCATGAGATAAACAATGAATAATTAATCAAACCATAGGTTTTATAATTCAGCCAGAGAATCTTAAGAATAATTGGTGATTCTTTTGTTATTTGTTTTTGTAAAATTGTTACTTTCAGTAATTATATATTAATACTTCTAGAAGTAATACAGTCTCAAGACACTTTTTAGCATGTGTAGGTATACCAGCAGATTAGGCATGTAAATAGAAATGTCTGTTGACTATCTCTACTAGTTAGATGACTACAGGTTTTTAAAAAGGCTGTAATTTTAGTTAATAACTTTACGTGAAGTGATCCATCTAATAAACTTTTCTGTTGGAAGAGAGAGACTTATTAAATAGTGCTTTGAATTTTGTGCTATAGCAGTTAATAAATCACAAGTATCTAACAGGTATTTGCTATACTGAAAGAACCTAATTGAGTGCTATTTATATTAGAGGAGAGGACACGAGAGAGCTAAATGAATGTCCTGTAATCAAAGAAGGACAACCATGTTTCAATTTGTTTCAGACATCTTAATCACCTAATAAAATCATAGAATTTCTAAACCATCGATAACAACAGACTGTATAAAAAAATGAATTAAAGAAACTGTAAGTTACCACTTTTGAGTTCCTACTATGTAAGAGGAATTGTGGTAGACAATTTGCATCATCATCATATCTCAATGCTTCCAGGCACAAGCTACCTCTCTTCTTTCCTGCTGGGATCTAAGTTCTTTTCTTCTTGCTACTGCACTTCAGAGAATTGTGTGCTGTTATTTCACTTAAGGAAACTGTAGTTCCTGGACTAAGCAGTGTGTAGGATATTGAATTGGAAAAGCCATACTCCCCTTTAACTCTGCAAGTTTCAAGATCTACAAAATGGGAATATGGGGGTACCCGGATAGCTCAGTCACTTGAGCATCTGACTCTTGATTTTGGCTCAGATCATGATCCTGGGGTTGTAGGATTGAGCCCCACCTCTGGCTCTGCATGGATTGTGGATCCTGCTTAAGATTCTCTCTCTTTCCCTCCGCCCCTTTCCCCTGCTTGCGCACGCTCACTCTCTCAAATTAAAAAAAAAAAAGAAAAAATGGGAATATGATTTCTAGAAGAATATTAAGTTTTAATAAAAGTGATTCACAACTTATTTACTATGTTAGAAGGTATTTATAGTTATATAATTTGCATTTTCTTGAGTTGAATAAATTTTGAGAGCCAGTTTGTCTTTGATTGCTGTCCTAGGTTAACTAGGTAAACATATTTCAGAGTTTTGGCCATTTATTTAGTATACTATTCCTAAAATTAAACTCAAAACTCATTACCTGGAAAGATGATTCACCTATGTAACCTATATATTGATGTGGTGAGCTAAAGTATGAGTTAATCTTGGTTGTTCCATATGGCCATTTCTACTTTTTCTAGAAAACAGGACCACTTCAGAAGGAAGTCAGATTCTAGTTACAAACATGTTGCAAGTACGTTTAAAAACTCTGCTCCTCTTGGGGCACCTGGGTGGCTCAGTTGGTTAAGCGGCCGACTTCAGTTCAGGTCGTGATCTTGCAGTTCGTGGATTCAAACCCTGCATCCGACTCTGTACTGACAGCAACGTGGAGCTTGCTTTGGATTCTGTATCTCCCGCTCTCTCTGCCCCTCCCTCTGTATCTCTGCCCCTCCCCCACTCCTGCTCTTCTGTCTCTCAAAATTAGATAAACATTAACAATTTTTTTAATAAAAAATAAAAACTCTACTCCTTATTCTGTCTTTTTATTGTAATTATATAGTAAATCTAAATGTATACATTTATACATACAGAAATATATATGTATGTGTATATAGATTTATGTTAACATCTGCGCTATTAAAATGAAAAGCATAAACAAACTTGGGCCATAATGGTTAATTCAGAAACAAGTACTAATTCAAGAGGCTAACTGTATTATGAATTATCGTTGACAAAAAGTACACACAACTTGTTGATTTATTCCTTAAATGTCCGCTTATAACTTTTAGCAACAACTTTATAAATAACTGCGATTTATTCTGTTTCTGTTAGAAAAAGCACATTTTTATATTACCTGAGTCTGTAGATTAGCATTTTAAAACTGCTCACAGATTTGCAACCTTTCATAGACAAAATACATACATAAAATAGACACCGTTTCTATCTGTATGTATTTTACACAATTTCACATTAACAAAGCAATGCACAGAAGTGGACTTACTTTCTTATATCACCAATAAGATTGATGATATCATAAGTAAAAGGTGTTACCATACTAATTGCCATAAGTAATTGTTTTATAACAATTAGTTGTGTAAATATATGAATAAAGTTATATAAATAGTACTCCAGCTGGGGCAGGAGTGAGGAGAAGGGATTAGGGTAGGATACAACAAGAGATTTCATCTGTTTCTGTTACTTTTCTTCTCTTAAACATAAAATCATATGTAGTAAAATGTTAACATTTGTTAAAATACGAGCAAAGGAAACATAAGTATTAATTTTAAATATTTCATATTTTAAAAAACACCATGTAGCAGTTGATTAAAATAAGTCAAAATGAGGTGCCTGGGTGGCTCTGTCAGTTAAGCGTCTGATTCTTGGTTTCAGATCACATCATGATCTCACAGTTCACAGGTTTGAGCCTCGCATTGGGCTCCACACTGACAGTATGGAACATGTTTAGGATTCTTTATCTCTTCCTCTCTCTCTGCCTCTCCCCCACTTACACATACTCTCTCTCTCCCTCTCTCTCTCTCTCTCTCTCTCTCTCTCTATCTCTCAAAATAAATAAATTTTAAAAAGGTAGAAATTATTTTTTAAAAAGTTTAAAAAAAGTAAGTCAAAATGTCCAATCAACTATGTTTTTAAAAAGTAATAAAGGTGAGGCACCTGGATGGCTCAGTTGGTTAAGTTTTCGACTCGATTTCAGCTCGGGTCATGATCTCATGGTTCGTGAGTTCGAGCCCCACACTGGCTCTGTGCTGATAGCCTGAAGCCTGCTTGGGATTCTCTGTCTCCCTCTCTCTGCCCCTGCCCAGCTCTCTCTCATGCATGTGCTCTTCTCTCTGTCAAAATAAATAAATACACATTTAGAAAGGTAATAAAGGTATGAGCTATATAGGACGCTTGGTGAACTTATTTTTGGCATAAGTGAGGGTACCTTATCTTTCATTCATAAATGCAAGTAGATGTCTATCAGTAGTATTTATTTAGCCCACTGAGGTAAAACTCATTCCCCCCATGTCATTCCTTCATGAAAAGGTGTTACTGTCAATTAAATTTAATCAGAAAATAAATGAGAAAGCACCTCAAAGTGCCAGGACTATACAGGCATATTCTAGATATCACTCACACACACATGCACACACACACGTATTATAATATGGATTTTGGAATCTTAAGGATCTAATTTGAATCTCATTACTATCATTTCTATCATATAGACAGAATTTTGTGGAAGTTAAATAAATTTGTAATATTGCCCCTGTGAATAGACATTGATACCAACTTTTTCTTAAGGTTATTAGGAGTATAAATATGTAAAATGCTTAACATTACCTAACAATTAGTGATCATTCAGTAAACATTGACTTTTCTCCCACATGTGTATCATGTGTTCATTTGTTCATTTGTATAATGTGTATCATGTGTTCATTTGTTCATGTGTTCACTTGTTAATAAGGTTTTAAAAAATAGATCTTATTTTTATAGAAATAAGGTTTTTAAACTTATTTTGCTTTTTTCTTTCCATTCTCATCCAGTCTGTGTTTTACCTTATTTTGAATTTTTGCCTGTCAGCCAAGATAGAGCCGCTTTTGGGGCATGGTATTTACATTCTGACTTATTCTTTCATGTTGACACTCTGTCAATAGGAGCCCTTGTCTATAAAACAGACATTGATAGAATATGATGAGTCATAGGGAGAACAGACATTTCCCAAAGGGATGTTCTGAAAGGTGACTATTTAAGAGTTCTTCCTCGAATTCTCTTCCTTTTTTTTTTTTTTTTTTTAAGTGAAGTGATACATTTGCATGATCGGGTATCAAAACTGCTGGTAGGGCAATGTATGACTTACCTTCTATTTTTTGCTTAGACGCTTTGTTTTGTCTGCAGTTGAATCCAGTATCTAATACAGACCCAGATGTAAAATCTGATTAATTATATTACAAGATTTTAATGATACAAATACTATTTTCTTTCCCCTTTTTGGTCTCCTAGTCTAAAACAAAGAAATGTGAAGACATTGGACTAGAGTTGGCAGGAGTACCTTTATTATTTAATCTAAATAAAGTGTATTATATGATGAAGCATTGAGGTGACCTTCAAATAGCATCCTTCAGACTTGTTCTTTTTAATTCTTATCTAAATTAATATAGTGACAATCTCTGTTTTTGTCTTAACATTGCCTTTCAAGTAGTAAAATGATTGTCTTTTATTTTCCCTGTACTTCTTCCGAGTTTTTGACATTGTGATAAATATAGTTATCAGCTAGTGTAAGTACTCCCTTTTGTGTTTAATCTACTTGAGGTAAAGGATTTGTTCTGGGCTTTAGTCTCTTCATCCAGTATTGACCAGTGATGCTGCCCAGTAGTACTGTAATCACTGGATCATAGAAAGCATCTTTCTTTTCCAATAGGAAATGATTTAAAAAAAATTGCAGGGGCGCCTGGTGACTCAGTGACACGTCCAACTCTTGGTTTCGGTTCAGGTTGTGATCTTATGGTTCGTGAGTTCAAGCCCCAGGTTGGGCTCTGCACTGACAGTGAGGAGTCTGCTTGGGGTTCTCTCTCTCTCTCCACCCCCCCCCACCTCTGCCCCTCCACTGCTTACTTTCTCTCTCTCTTCTCAAAATAAATAAATAAACTTAAAAAAATTTTTTTAATAAAAACAAAAAAACCTCCACCAAATTGCATAATATATACCTAGTACATGTCTTACACCATGCTTAGATATATTTAAAATATTGCTATAAATGTCAGGACACTTACAATTTTTCTAAACATTTTATTTTTCAGGAAACATTCTTTAATAAATATTTTGTGAATATATTAATGTCACTCTGTCAAGGTAAAAATAATTATTTTAGGAGAATTTAGATTAAAAATAGAATAATTATTGTGTAGTATTAGAACCCTGACTGGCAATTTCTTGGCCTGGGGAAGAAAAAGATGGTTTCCAATAAATCAGTAACAAACATTTCAGCTTCAGCAACAGTGCTAATTATTTTTTAAAATAGAGCCTCTAGGATCAAAAATTTATGTAGTTTAAAAGTGAAAATTGGTGGGGCGCCTGGGTGGCGCAGTCGGTTAAGCGTCCGACTTCAGCCAGGTCACGATCTCGCGGTCCGTGAGTTCGAGCCCCGCGTCAGGCTCTGGGCTGATGGCTCAGAGCCTGGAGCCTGTTTCCGATTCTGTGTCTCCCTCTCTCTCTGCCCCTCCCCCGTTCATGCTCTGTCTCTCTCTGTCCCAAAAATAAATAAACGTTGAAAAAAAAAATTAAAAAAAAAAAAGTGAAAATTGGTAACTTTTTTTTAGGGGTATAAAGAAGTATGTGAAAGTTGGCCTGAGAAATGAAAAGATTCTTTTTCTGCTAAAATACAGATTATGTCTTTCTGCTTGAGTGTATTGGTCAGAGCATATTCTCTTCTACTCTATAAGAGAATTTGGGTAAAGGCACAGCCTAAAAACATCTGAGAAAGAGAGCATTCTGGCTTATGGATTAGATTGCATTAGTAAACAGGAGAACAAATTGGTGAATATGAGTTAACAAAAATTTTGGATAAGAAATTTTTCCACATGGCATTTATTTGGATGTTGATAATTTTTTTTAAAGTTTGTTTTAAAACATTGCTTATTGTGGCATGTAAACTTATGTTGGGTGGGAAAAGTACAAATGGGAAATTGAAATTGTTAAACATGTAAATTAAATGATCAACCCTACAATTTTTGTTTTTTGCTTTTGCTTTTGGTAAAGTAATCTGGATTGCTTATTTTATATGCTGGGATGCTAGTTGTTTTTTCTATTAATACACTTAACTTGCATTCTAGCTTCGCCATTCAGAGACAGGCATCGTGTGGTGGGTTGTGTGACAGTGTCTGTCAATAGTGAAGACAAATAGTGCCAGAGACACTTAACCCATCCAATCTCACCCAGGGTATAGGTCGGTCTCGTTTTCAGACTTCTTCATAAGTCTTTTTTTCTTTCTTTCTTTCTTTCTTCCTTCCTTCCTTTCTTTTTTTGTTTCTAAATAGTGGATTGATACTGATTGAAACTAAAAACTCTTTGTAAAGTTTTAAACTTTACATTAATACTATAAGAAGAAGAAGAAGAAAAGTAGAAAACGAAGGTTGGCATGTAAGGTGTTGACAAAGCAGGTTTGCAGCCACTTTGTGTGTTCTAGATTTTTCAATCCCTTAGCAACATGAATCTTGGCCTTACAATTTTTTTCTCTTGATATCTTTCTTCTTTGATCTGAAATTTTGTCCTTGTATCTGGTGACTTTTATCAGGCAAGATGTTTAGATTTGAAGTCTTTGTTACCAGAAAGAAAAATGAAATACTTAAAAAGGATAACTAAGGTTGAACAATAAGTGTTTTAGACCAGAAATATCTGGATTGTTTTTTAAGATTATTTTCTGAACAGTCAGTGGTTTACTCCTTCTCCGTTCCACTATTGGTTCACTTAAGCACACTTGCAAAATTTTATGGCTTTTGTTTTCATGACATTTTTAGGCAGCTCAACTGATTTTGCCTGGATGTTGGAAAGTTATAAAATATATGTGCATATTTAAATGCTAAGGATCACATTTTCATCTTGGAAGCTCAGTTAAATGTCATTTCTGTCACATCTTTTAAATTAGTGAAGGGTATTTGTTTCTTTTAGGGACTTTAAAGAATGTTTCCAATTTCAAAGCTTTCTATAAAAGTGTAGTTAGTTCCATATAAAGTGTCATGTCTTTTTTTATGGTATTTTAAGCACTAAAATGATACAGTAATTAAAATAATTTCTAGTTCACAAATCTAGAACTAATAGTTCTTAATTTCAAAACTTAGTTTAAGCAAGGAATATATAAAATCTACACGAGTTTCTATATGTGGTAGCATTTAAAAGTCCCATTTTCATCTTTCTCATCAAACTAATAATACTTATAAATTCTAGGGTATCTGGGAAGGCATTATCTGCCACTCTTTTTATCCCAGCTACTTTGAATACTCATAGTGAACCTTAATGATTCCATTGGTTCTTAAAAGCATATAAGAATATACAATTTCAGTTCACCATCATTACTGGCATTTGGTCTGGTAATTGGCTCATGCTAATAATAGAATTGTTAGATGTAGACATAGAACACTATGTATGTGATAACTTCACTTACACATTTTAGAATTAATCTATTGTTCTGAGATTGTAAATGTCTTTTAGTAAATATAGAAGTGGGTTTTCCCTTTGGTTTACCATGCTCTCTAGTCACATAAAATGTTATAGAAAAATAAAATTCCCCTAGATTCAAAGATAATTTTTTCATAAAAGAAAAAAAAAGAATAATAAAAATTTATTCATGTGTTACTTAGGTAAGAGGATAAGTTTAAGAAAAAAATTTAAAAACTTACAACTTTACGAAGGATTGGTAAGGGATTTAAAGAACAAATAAAATTATAAAGGCATACAATAGAAATACATTATGACTATTCTGCTTAGTGAGAAAATAAAACCAGTTAATAAAATTTTTTATGTTGGAATTTTTTATTTTTAATATGTAGCAATGAAACATTGTACATTCCTAACAGATAAAAATGGAGACTCAAAACCAAAAAAGAAGGGAGAGGTAATTAGCATATTTTGTTTATAACAACTTAAAAAAGAATATATAGATGAGGCAGGATTACATTAGCATTTTAGTTCTACAGAATGTCAATTAAGCTGTTTCTTGACATTTAATGATTTAGTAACTGAAAAGTCTTTGTAGATATTTTAAGTACATTTACAGTATTCCCAGGAATGTTTTTTAGTGCTTTTCTGGGACTGCTTGGAAATGAGAAATTTGTGTTTAGAAATCTAAAGTGTTTTTAATATCACTTATGCATTTTTAATAGATAATATTAAGGATTTTTTATTCTTAGTTTATGGATTGATACACAAGTAGATAATAGGGCTTATATATAGTTTCACGAAAGAGTTATTAGCACTGGGGCACACGTGGCTGTCTCAGTCGGTGGACCATGCAACTCTTGATCTCGGGGTTGTGAGTTCGAGCCCCACATTGGAGGTAGAGATTACTTAAAAGTAAAATCTTAAAAAAAAAAAAAAAAAGGATAGTTATTAGCACACTCTCTGTAGAAATAGCGAATAGTTACCTCTAAACTCTTAAGTTACTTCTAAACCCTTCCCTGGTATCAGGTAATGCCTTTATAGTAATAATATAAACACTTTGAGTAGTACATCCTTTTTTTTAAAACCTGATGTGTTTATCATGGGTACATTGGTACATTTGTTGGCCAATATAATTTTAGTATAATTCAACATATGTATCAAATATTGGCTTCCAATTAATTTAATAAAAAAGTTGAATTTTTACAGGTCTTGATCTCAGGGTCATGAGTTCAAGCCGAATTTTGGGCTCCACGCTGGATGTGGAGCCTACTCAAAGAAAAAAAAAGTTGAATTTTTACTACATGCAAAACACTATGTTAGATTATTGGGAGGGTCTAAGAAAGATGTCTATGTTCTCAAGAGGCCCATATTGAGGCCCATATTTCTCCACTTCACCCCTTCATTTGGCAACATTATTACACTTAGGTGATCCCTTGCTAACCAGAATGTAACATCTTTATGTGAAGATTTTATACACCATTATCATGATCATCAAAGTAACACTGATATTGTTATAAAGAGTTTTATAGTTTAAAAAAATTATCTTACTTGTTAGAGTCTTAAAATGAGTAGAATCTTTGTAATTTAGACTCAAACTGAGATAGCTTTAAAAAGTAATACTATTTTTAAATTAGAGAATGCTTACTGCTGTCTTGTGACAGAGTTTATGTTTTCAGTTTCATAGTTCTGTGCTAATGAACTTTTTTATTTAATAAGTATGTCCAGGAAACTGCAGGTAAAACATAAAAATTATATGTTAGGTGCCCAAGGAAAATGTATAGAATATTTTAATTTATGTAGGGTATGAGATCACAGTTTGGCATACCTGTCCCAGAACAGACGTTTATGTATGATTATATCAATTGGGTTTTATAACCATGACTGTTTTGATAAGATTTGCAAGATAAAATCATATATACCTGTAGAGCAATGCTAGGTAATGTCTTGCATATTAAATTCACAAATATCATATGACTTGCTTTTGAGTTCATGATTGCTTTTCACCGGTACTTTCCATCTGTCATGGACAGGGATCCCTGAGATGTTCATATTCTGCATTCTCATGTGCATGGTACTTAGATTCAAAGAGGGGTGGTGGCGGGCGGTGGGGGGAAGCTTCGTAGAAATACACGTTCACAGCATTCATGCTGCATGTTTTGTGTGTTCCACTGCAAATACTGCATGCTGCCTACTTTTATTTCTCTGAAGATGAAGAACAGAGGCTTATACACACACACACATTTAGTTTCAATTTTGCCAATAGTTGGAACAGATGGAGGAATGTTATACATAATACCTTTTCTATTTTTTAATGATTTTTATAGTATTTTTCAAAAAAAACAAGAAAAAAAACTTGTTAATTTAAACCCAAAGTGGCTACAAATCAGCTCCTAAACTATCACTGACATTAGCATCTAGATTTTGTAGTTTTTACAAATCTTTTAAAGTATTTATTTACTAAGAAAACATTGCATTAATGCATGATACAAAATTGATAAATTTTCTTTAAATTGGAATGCAGTTTAAAGTGACTGAATTTTCCAATTTCAGCTACTGCATTTGACAAGGATACAAACTGGAAAATGGAACTGGTATCATCTTATTGCTCTAGGTTCTTTGACTTATGGTAGTTGGGAAAAATATTACCATGTGGCATTATGTAGATTACATCATTAATGGCTAATATTAATTACTGTGCTCTTCAGCTTTGACAGCAGTGAAAAATTATGGGTGAATTTAGCGATTTCAAATAATTTAAGTGTTCTGGTACATGTTTTTAAGAATGATTTTTGGCACTTGGCTTTTGATTATCTGAACATTGGCATTCTCAACATTTCACTCTGTACATTGTAATTAATAAGAATGTTGCAATTCCAATAACTGCCCATCACAGTTTTAAGTTTTATCCTACCACTTTAGCACAGTGGCATACTTGGCTATAGATAAAAACTAATTTTAGCTTTAAACATATATTTTAGTTCTCCGTATTAAATTAAATTAAGTGTTATTATGTATTTTTAGTTTTGTGTGTGTATGATTATCAACCTTTCTATATCTTATACAAGATCAAACGGTATTTCTAAAATTTTAGAACTAAAAACGTCCAACCTTAACGTTATTAGTATGCCTCTGAGGCAGTGCTGTTAAGGGTTAAAGTAGTATTATTTTTCAACAAGCTGTTCTGCCAGTTGCCACCCATTTTGAAAAGGTCTATTTAAATCTTTTTTGCTAGACGTAATAAATAAATGGCTTTTACAAAAAACCTTCCCCAGGACTAGAATTTTTTTTGTTTAAACCTCTTTTTTGTTAGACTTTGGTCAATAAAAGTTACTGTTACTCATATTAAGAAATTCCCTAAATGGTTAAAATCAAGCAGGCCCTTTAAAGAGAGGGGTATTGGATAGTGGTAACCAATTGCTGAGTGTGTAATTAAGGATGTTGTAAGAAATATCCATCCAGTAATCAGTCCTTACTCTGCTTTTCATTCTGCCATAAAGGATGGATTTATTTATTTTAGAGATCATGGTTTTGAACTGCCATTTCTAACTTCTGGATACCCTCAGTGGTTAACTTCCTTATTTTCCACAGCCCAGCATATTCCAAATCAAACTTTTTTCACTTTAATTCTAGATTTTACAATAATCATAGTGATGGTACCAGTTCCATTTTGCCTCCAATTCAGTTGATTATATATTTTTTCTATTTATTTCTCATTTTATAATTGATATCTGGAATAATCAGCAGCTCTTTTCTCATTTATTTTCTCATATTTTTATTCCAGGATTTGCCTCTGAAGCAGGGAGTGTCTGCATTAAAAATGACCTGTAGTTCTCTGCTTCATAGGTTAGAAACTTATTTTAATATTTTGTGGCTAAGCACAGTCCCACTTTTCAAATTCTATAATAAATTATTTAATTGGCATTGAATGTGGACCACAAGCTTATATTTCATATTGGGGTTTTCTTTATTATTTTAAATGATTAAAATTCAACAGAATATCCAGCTGAGGCAATAAAAGCTTTATTCTTGCTTTACAGCTTTAAACATTAAATTAGATTTTTTAAAATCTATCAATTCTAACACAAGTAAAATATTGCTATTTGGGCATTTTTTAAAATTGCGTTTTTTAGGCTTTGTATTGCTTGAAGCATTTATATTCTAAAACTTAACCAAATTCCAACTATTCATTTTGGGGAAAAACAATCAGTTCACAAATCACATTTTCAATGGGACTGCTAGCCAGCATAGGTGAAAACATGTATAGTGTATTTACTCTTAAATTGTACACCGCAGATGCTTCTTCAGCTCCCTCCTCTTCCTCCATGGGCGGTGCTTGCAGCTCCTTTACCACCTCTTCCAGCCCTACCATTTATTCTACCTCAGTCACCGACAGCAAGGCTATGCAAGTGGAGAGCTGCTCCTCAGCCTTGGGGGTAAGTAACAGAGGGGTAAGTGAAAAGCAGTTAACCAGTAACACAGTTCAGCAGCATCCATCAACACCGAAGAGGCACACAGTCTTGTACATCTCACCACCACCTGAGGACTTGCTGGATAACAGTCGGATGTCCTGCCAGGATGAGGGGTGTGGATTGGAATCAGAGCAGAGCTGCAGTATGTGGATGGAGGATTCCCCCTCCAACTTCAGTAACATGAGCACCAGTTCCTACAATGATAACACTGAGGTACCTCGTAAATCACGAAAACGAAATCCAAAGCAGAGGCCGGGGGTCAAACGACGAGATTGTGAAGAATCTAATATGGATATATTTGATGCCGACAGTGCCAAAGCACCTCACTATGTGCTTTCTCAGCTTACCACGGACAACAAAGGCAACTCAAAAGCAGGAAATGGGTTGGTATTCACATTTTTTAAAGTTTTATCACCATTGTGCAAAACAAGCAAGAAAAATAAATCATTCCCCACTTTTTGTAATTGCTCAGCTTAAGTTTGAATATAAAAGCAAATACTGATTTTATCATTGAAATACATGAAAATTCGAACTTAAAATTACCAAGTTTTGCTAGAGAAAAACATATTAATAGATTTTAGCAATAGGTATCTTATTATGAGTATGATTAAGTAGTAGAAAATCTGTTTTGACATAATTTTTAAATTTCAAATGGATTCATATTTTAAAAGGATTTAAAAATATTTTTACTCAAATAACTAGCAATGTAATGACTGTAGTTAAACAACTTCAAAACATTCTAAAAGGGCTAGTTTGTGTTCTTTCATGTTGTCTCCCCATATGGTTCAACCCATTTCCATGTCTGTAAGGGTTTGACTTTCTCTTTTATTTGATGAAAACAAGAAAAAGCTGCATTGATTCTTGTATTTATTTTAAGCTTTTTCTTTAATACATTCTCCTGACCTTTAAAAAAAATAAATAGATCACTAATTTTTTTCCCCTGTGATTCTGGGTTTATGTATTGAAAGCATGATAGAACAGGATCATGGTACATATTTGAGTTCTCATTCATCTCTGCCAGTCTACAGCACCCACTATAAATATATTTGTAAATAAATATATTTCCATGGCTATATTATAGAATATTTATTGCTATAGTATAGAATACTATGACTTATTTTTAACTTTTTAAAATTCTTTTAGTACTTTTGTTATATTTAATTGCTAGACTTTTAGTTACATTTTCCTATTGCATTCAATATAATTTTGACCAAATTTAATTCAGTGGATTTTAAGAGATTACTTTTTGGGGAGGCAGATTATGGTCCTTTAGTTGACCCAGAATCTCCTACAATTTCAGGTTGTTACAAAGAGTGATGCAGAAGCTTTTGGTTGGTTTACTACTTGATGACATCATTCTTATCTTTTAAGTTAGTAATCTGGTTGACTATTATAAAGAGTATTCTTAATGTATATTTAACTTGTTCTTAAATGTTCTCTCAGTACATTTTTAAGCAATATCTACCATTTAAGCATAATTATTTTATATTATTTTCTTCTCTACTCTCACTTAAAACCCCTTTGGAGTGATGTAGTTAAATAAAAATAAACATTTAAATGTTTTTTCTTTTTAGAAAGTCCAGATTAAAAAATTATCTAAAAGAAAACAAGACTAACCTTTTCCTAAAATGTTACCATTAGCAGAGCTAATTTCAAAACATACTTGTAGAACTAGTAGCTATAGAATAATGCTCTGAAATGTAGTAGCCAGATTTAAAAGGCTCATGTATATCCGTCATTAAATACGAGCATGCGTTTATTTGGGTTTCAATGCAAAAGGTTTTTTGGTTTTTTTGTTTTTTTAAGTTCCAAAAGAGAGATTTTCATTGTTATACTGAAATAAACATTAAAGGTCCAAATGAAGAACAAATAGAATTTTGACATAGGGTTAGTCAACACATATCATTTGCAGTTCCTGTTAAGAGAGATCTTGACCTACATCTTTTCTGCTTCTGCTTTTGTATGATAGATATATCTTAGAAATGATTTGAGGTTACCCAGGGAAAGTATAATAACATTTGTCGAGACAAAATCTCTCATGAAATAATTCATGGAACAGAAACTCATCAAGCAGCAGAAGAAATGTCCAGCTTCTTAGGTAATGGAAAAATATTTGACACTGGCAAATAGAAGTGGTGGAAGAAGTTTAAATTTTGAATAGATAAGAACTATATCAAGGAAAGGATAAAGCAATATGTAAATATATTGAAACATAGGCTTTTGAAAGCAGTTATTAAGAGGATCTCAAGCTTTCTCTTCAGTAAGAAAGGCATTAGAAACAAGAAAGAAATTCAGAAATCTTTTGAGGGATAAGGTATATATAGCCTTAGATATCATAATGTGCCATAAATTTACAATTTATATAATACTGAATTGTAGGAAATGTACTCTGAAATATGTTATAAACAGCAGTTTATTGATCTTCAAGATGGAAATAGCATTTTTGTATAATTAAGGTATTATATAAAAGAGTTTATTAAAAAACAAAATCACTTAAAAAAGAATTACTCAGTATTTAAACATTACTTAGCCACGTTCTTAAATTCTTCAACTAAATGTTCTGAGCATCAGTAGGCTTATGTTTTTTCTAGATAGTCCTGAAAATTAAGGTATAATGTAATGTGAAACTCCTTTTAGGCATTTTGTAGTATAAATTATTTTTTTGTGTGACAGACAACTAGAAGTATACATAGCACATAGGAATTAGAATGCCATTTTAAGACTTCTGAATAGAATATAATAAGACAAAGGACTTAGCTTTTTGGATGCCATTTAGAAGTAAAATCCCATACAATTAACTGTAAGCCATTGTGCCTTAAAAATTACTAATTTCACTGACTTCTTTTCTAAAAATTAGTTGACATTTTCATTGTTGTACATGTCTGAAGATCTAAATATATATGTATTCCATCTGTACATTTAAGCCTTAGAGAATAAAAGTAGTTTTAAGGGCTTTTAAAAGTATCATTTCAGAAATTGTTTAGTTACATGGACTATTCTTTAAGCCATAATGTGTATACTGTGTCAACTCACTCATTAGTCTTCATCCCAAATGAAATATTTTGTTTTACTAAAATAATAAAACTTGTTTTTATCTATTTATTCTCATCAATACTAGCTTGGCTAGCTTAAGTGAATATAAAAACTGTATCTTGCCAAATTCATTGGTATGCTAAATTTTCCTTATAACTCGAGCTGAAGTTTTCCCTTTTCTATTATAAAATTAATAGATATTAATTACAAACATGCAGAAAAATAGAAGAAAATAAATAACCTATAATTTAGTCACTCGATACAACTCCTATTAGTATTTTACTGTATTTTCTTTTGGTCCTTTTCATTGAATATTTAGGGGGTGTTTTTACATAGTTTCTGTAAGTGAATATTTTTGCTTTGAATTTAAAAATAAATATAAAATGATACAATTGTAGAGTTTCATATGTAAGGGACTGCACATTGTATTGAGAGCACATGTTTGAATTTCTACCTAGAACGATGAACAGAAAAATAGGATTTGTTGCCCATTGTTCCAGTTTCAACTCAGTACTTTGATTCATAGAATGTATTCTTTCAGGGCCTTTTAAATGACTTACATGGGTAATCTTTGACTTAAGTATGTGAAACTTACATGAATGGCATTCCTTGGCCAGGAATCCAAGGATCCAGTCTTCTTCATCTTGATATTATAGGAACTCTTTTTATTCTGCTTTCTTTTCTTTGTCCCTTTCTTTTTCCTATTTGCAACAACAACTATTTTTTCAGCACCTGCAGCTTCAGGAATTGTGCAAGGTTCAGGGAATGTGAAAACGATGGAGCACAGTACTAGCCCTCAGAACTCTCCCACTTACCTAGTCAGTCTTACTTCGTATTTCTTCTCTTCTCCATCCTTCTGTCCCTTTCCTCACTATGAGGTTCATCCCAGTGCCTGGTTTCATTGAGAGTACAGCATTTCTTCTTTTTGTTATTGATAATAGAGGCAACAACTTAGAGCTGGAGGGTTAAACATTAGGGGCAGGTTTAAGGTTTCTTAGCCACTGTTGCTCTTCTTTGTTTGAAATCATAACATTCCTCCTGGGATCTGTTTGCTTTTGGAGATTTTGTCCATAGTCATCTCTTAGCTCCTGTATTTTCAATGTGAGGCATACAGAAAGCAGTATAGGCCCTGACTCTATTTTAAAATGTACATGGGTAATTTTAAATCTGTTTTAAAACTAATAGTATTGTTTTATATTTATTTTATCACATATTTGCAGTGCTTCAAATGAAAGGTGTTGACCTAAAGTCCTAACCACCGGTTGAAATATTTTTCTTTGAACATACATTCCACATAGCAAATGAATGATAAACAAATAAATATTAGAAATACAATTTTAAAAAATAGATTGCCTATCTGTAAAGGCCAGATTATAAAGATTTTATATGCTAAGGGCTTTAATTATTTAATCATAACTAAAAACACCGTGAAAAATTGTACTTCTAGAAAAGATTGGTTAGAATAAATCTGATTTCCCAATAAAAATTGGATCACTGATTTTTTATTATAATTTTTTCAGAAAAATTGTACTGAAAAAGATATCCCCCAAAAATGTATGCTACATGTACTTTAGATTGTTTTTTAAAGCCTTCATTTCTTTGGGCTACCCCCCTTTTCTTTTGCATTGCAAGTCTGATTAGAAAATAATGGTAGTTAATCTTATAGTTTTATATTGCACTCACATATATGTGTAATTTTTTAAATTCGTTTTGACTGAAGTGCATTGTGAAAGGTTATAGTGACATTCGCTATTCTCTTACCTGTTATTTTTCTGTTCATTAACATTCATTCTTCCTCCATTCCTCCTACCACACATAGGTGTTGTCTTCCCTGTCCAATTTACTTTCTTTTATTTTTGCATTGTATAGTTAAATTTTATTTAAAAGTTTAAAAAGATACTTTGCTTATGGAATGTGTCTTCCCTTAGGCTGTGTTTTATTTTGTTGTTAGGATTATCAGTTGTTTTTAATGACACTGCCTTTTCTGTTCCTTCCTTTACCTTAGGTGACTTTTGTAAAAAAAAAAAAAAACAAAAAAACCAAAAACCAAAAAACTTCTTCTTGATACTCTTTCTGTGTTGTGCTTTGACTTCTCAGAACATTGGAAAACCAAAAAGGCAGTGGAGTAAAGAAGAGCCCTATGTTGTGCGGACAGTATCCTGTTAAAAGTGAGGGAAAGGAGCTGAAGATAGTTGTACAGCCTGAGACCCAGCACCGAGCTCGGTACCTGACTGAGGGTAGCCGTGGCTCAGTAAAGGATAGAACACAGCAAGGCTTTCCTACAGTAAAGGTACTTATTTTATTTAGCAAAAGAATTTTTTCCAGTTTTGCTTACTAGTTATTTTGTTTTTAACTGGCAAAAGCTGCCTAAAATAAATGGTAGAAATACCGTATATAATGGAAATTAAAGCAAGTCTGACTGAATCATAAGCCCAGTATTGTTACTTTAATTTGATTTTTAGTTTAGATGAAAGGGGAAGTGAGAATGTGTTCCCAATAATATTTGGAATTTATGAATTATGTTCCCCTTATATTTGACATTGGTAGCAACTATATTCAGTTCTTCCCAAACTTAGTATTTAAGAAGAAATTTTAAAGTGAATTCATTTAAAGTGAAATATTGTAGAAATTAGTATGGACTTGGAAAATAAGGTTTTTGAGATGGCTAAAGGAATCAGGACTATTCATTTCAGAAAAGAATTAGTTGATAGATAATTCAAATCTTCAGTTTGAGAAATAGGATATTAACTGATTGTTCATCTTTTCAGAATTTAGACTAAAAGAAAAAAGGGGCTTAAATTTCAGCCCCTGGGAAACTTTGTTACAAAGAATATTTCTCTTTGAAGATAAACCAAAAAGGAGTGAGTGGGGGATGTTTAACAAGTGTTCCTACCCCTTGTAAAACATTAAACGTAGGAATTTTGACTAGTCACGTGGTAAATTCTTGTTAAACACAGTTTGTGTAAATGTAATGTTAGTATTTACTTGGCTTGCTTTTCATTTTAAATTTTAATGGAATAATGGTAGAAATTTAGGATCAGGAAATCTATCCATGGTCATTAATAAGGTTGGTTAATAGTCCCATGTACAGCATCACTCCTATCCCTCTGCTACTCGTCACACCAAACCCATCCTCATTCCCCCAGACTCAGAAGAAATAGGTAAATGATAAGTTTAAGTCATGCTTTTTATAAATATTTGTTTGACCAGACATTTTGATAGGTTGGTTAGTATTTTTAACCCATATTGATCTGACTTTAAGTTATGCTTTGGTTAAGTACTCTCTGGTCAGAAGTATTATTAGATTAATTATCTCTGATAGGGAGTGAATTGACCTTAAAAGTTTATCTATTCATTCATTCAACAAATAAGCACCCCTCTATGTGCCAGACACTGTTCTAGGTACTGCTAGTGGTTTAGGTAGATTGCTTCTTTGTCTACTTATTTCCCTCATGATATCATTTCACAGAGATATTGCTATACTGGGTTACAAAAGATGTATGAATCTTTTAAAGTACTTTGGTGTACATTGTACAAGTTATTTTGTGATTTTATGCATTCTATATTAGTAGCTTCAGTATTTAACTATAAACCTGAACAAAAATCAGCATTGGAAAGATTTGTTCCCAAATGCTATTTTATTTATTCATTCTTCAACAAATTATAAATTATAATTTATGAAAGCATGTTAGAGACCTGTAAGGATCCATAGATCCTGGTTTGAACTAACACTTTTTCAAACCATGTTTTGGCCCAGAATTTCATGATGTTGTGGATATGTATCTAACCTATGCAAATGAGTTACATTTCCTTATTATTTATATAGCTGTACTTCAAATACTTTTCTATTCAAATAGTTTTAAAAGAGTAAAAATTCAGTATGTGTACACATTTGATGATGATGATGATGATGCCACTAACATAGTTTAATGAATTTTCCGTTAGTAGTGATGGTAAATTTTGAGTAACCCACATGCTTTGGCAGTCCATAAATTTATAAATACATAAAGGACTGTGTATTCATTTGCATCTGGTTGTACAAATTAATTGTAAATGACAATTTATCATTAAACATATAACATTTTAATCAAAATGTGATTATTACAGGATTAAAACTTAGAATTTCCTGCAAAAACTTAGCCAATTCTCCTCTTTATGAAAATATTTTACTTTTGGTTTTCTTGAAGATTTAAATTATTTCTTTACTGTTATCTATTTATAAATGTAGAACTTGGTCTTAAATGTTTGATTTGACAATTAGATTATTTGAAATGCTAATTAGTCTTTATGTTCTATGTTATCTCACTCCAGCTGGAGGGCCATAATGAGCCAGTAGTGTTGCAAGTGTTTGTGGGCAATGACTCTGGTCGAGTGAAACCACATGGATTTTATCAGGCCTGCAGGGTAACTGGGCGAAATACAACTCCCTGTAAAGAGGTGGACATTGAAGGCACTACTGTTATAGAAGTTGGCCTTGATCCAAGCAACAACATGACATTGGCGTAAGTACTTAGTAAAAATTTTTTCAGTATACATTACACTTTTGCAATGGGCAGGAAAAAAATTTTAGTTTCTAATGTAAAAAAAAGAAGATTTTGAGTATTTTATTAAAATGTTTTAAACATTACAAATAAAAACGTAGATTAATGCAGAATGGTAATTGGTCAAAATGAGCTCTTTTCCCTTTGCCATAGAATTCCTATGATGAAAGGCAAGGAAATAAAAGCCAGGTGGAATAATGGCTTTTTTGGAGATAATATGGACTAATTTGTTGGGACTAATAAAAGTAACATTAAAAATAAAAACTACAAACCATTTGATTTGTTCTCCTAAATTCTTAGTATTTGCATTAGAAAACTATTTGACAGAGACCTTTCATGGTACCTTGACCCATCCTGATGTGGAAAAGCATGTTGCTGTTCTAAATTCACTTTCTATTTTTGTTTTCCTATATTAAAAAAGAATGTACTGGGAGTATGTTTTTTTTTCCCGCCATATGCATTTTCATTGCCTAAAAAATATGAGGTGTTAATAATTTAAATTAAAACATTTTTTTCTTAAGCCTTTTGTTAAGGGGTTTTATCCTAAATTTGAAACCATAACAGCAGCAAATATATTGATAAGGGGTAGACTTATGTTGTAATTATTTGTATTGAAATAGCTAATGACATTTCTCTATTTAATTTTCAGTTTCCTTTTGAAAGCCATTTTGAGTAATAAGAGGTTAATTGGAAAAGAAAATTTTTGAAAAATAGTAGACTTGTTTTTTAACTTTTGAAAATTATGAAAATATATATAGTGGAAGAAAGGAAGGGAATTACTGGTTATAAAAATAGTACTTATTCATTATAAGTGTTTTGTAACCTTGCTTTCACTTACCATCAGCATTTTCCATATAGTAAATATTTTTTGGCATATATTTTAATGGCTACGTAGTGTTCCATTCTTTTGGGGACAGTTTGCTAGTGTGTTTTTGTTTTTGTTTTTGTTTTTAAGTAAAATTCATTCCTTCTATTTTAATATCTGAATTAGCTACAAAAATAAAGAGGCTACATTTATCTATCTATTTATGTATTTCAAGTGTATTTATTTTGAGAGAGAGAGCAAGCATGCAAGTGGGGAAGGGGCAGAATTAGAGGGGGGAAGAGGGAATCCCAAGCAGGCTCCATACCACCAGCACAGAGCCTGATGTGTGGCTTGAACTCAAGAACCCAATACCATGACCCGAACTGAAATCAGATGCTTAACTGACAGCCACCCAGGCACCCCCATTTATTTTCTAAAAACAGCGATTGGGATGCCTGGCTGGCTCAGTCAGTAGAATATATGACTCTTAATCTCAGGGTCATGAGTTTGAGCCCCACGTTGAGCATACTTTAAAAATAAATAAATTAAAATTAAAATTAAAAAATGGCTAAGGTGCCTGGGTGGCTCAGTCAGTTAGGTATAGGGCTCTTTATTTTGCCTGGGATCATGATCTCGTGGTCGTGAGATCAGGCATATGTGGGGCTCTGTGCTGGGCATGGAGCCTGCTTGGGATTCTCTCCCTCTCTTTCTGCCCCTCCCTTGCTTGCACTCTTTCTCTCTCAAAAAAAAAAAAAAAAAGAAAAAATGGCAAAAGTATCTCTTGTAAGCTATTACTTACATTCCGATTTTGAAATAGTGATTTTACTTTACTACTTTTTGCATTATTGTAAATGAAAAGTTGTCAAGGTTAAGAATTATGAATATTCAGAATTTACCCTTCTGTATTATTTGAATTTGGAACGTTATGATTGTATTACATATTCAAAAAATTAATAATTAGCAAATTTTTTAAAAAAGAAACTTATTTGGTTAAGAATATTGTGCTATTTATATAACAGAAAATATTGGTTAATGTATTTTTTCTGTGTCAGGGTGGACTGCGTAGGGATATTGAAATTGAGGAATGCTGATGTTGAAGCCAGAATAGGAATTGCTGGTTCCAAGAAAAAAAGCACTCGTGCAAGATTGGTTTTTAGAGTTAATATCACAAGGAAAGATGGCTCCACTTTGACGCTGCAAACACCCTCCTCTCCGATTTTATGTAGTAAGTAAGAAAATACATATCAAGTTTTTTTTTTGTTTTGTTTTCTATTAATTTTCAGACATAGCTAAATTTCAGATGTTTTAAACACTGTAGCTTATAATGGTGCAAATTTTGAAGCATTTTAAAAGTTGTAGTCAGGTTTCCTAGACTATAGGTGGATAATATCAAGTAAAATTGAGAAGATATGTAGCATTTTGTAGTTCCCTATTATTATCTCATACTACTTTTAAAGGTAATTTGAGGGGACACCTGGCTGGCTCAGGTGCTAGAGCATGTGACTCTTGATCTCAGGGTCGTGAGTTCAAGCCCCATATGGGCTGTGGAGCCTACTTAAAATTAAAAAAAAAAAAAAAAAATTTAAAAAAGTACTTTGAATGGTTTACCTGAATTAAATTCCAAAGCCAAAGGATTCTTCACTGTGTGATAAATTGCTGTGATCTTAAGTCTGTTTGGTATTAGAACATAAGAAACATTAAGGTAAGTAGAACTTTGTAAATATACAGCAGTTGGAGTTCTGATTACAAATTAAAGCATTAAAGTATAGTTTTCGCAAGTGGGAATCATAATTCTTATTTTGCTAATCTTGGCTTAGGAAGTAAATGATGTGTGTACGTGTGTGTTTAAATTAAATCTTATTGTTGTATGTGCCTCACAGTATATTCTGGTTTCCCTATAATGAGCATTATTACAAGCAGTAAATAGAAAATTTTTTCCCTTATGTATCACTTAAGATTTTCATTGAGTGTAATTTTCTTTAGCATTGCTTCATTATAATTTACACCTGAATTCAGAAGAGCAGAATAGACTGTTCCATTCAATTGAATTTCCTGTTGGGTTGTTTTGGGTATTATGACCTTGCTACCCCTAGGAGAGTTACACAGCCTTTGTAATTGTATTTTTGTTTTGTCAAATTATTCATCCTTTGTAAATCTTATTTTCCCTTTCTTTTAATTCATCTCAAAAATGCTTATAGCCGTACTTTAGCTTAGCAAACACCATAGTCTTTTTTAAAGTACTAAAATATCTTTCTGATCTCAAGAGAGCTCAGTTGGATTTCTCTATTTTTTGTTATTATAACAAATTTGTTTTGATACTAGTATTTCTTTAGGCTGTTTCTGGGTGATGTGCAATTATAAATAGACTGCTTTTACAGATCATATATTCCATGTCCATTCTATTATATTTAGATAAAGACAAAATAAAGAGTCTATAGATGGTTTATTGAATTCTTAAGCTTTTCTAATTGGGGTGCTCCAATTCTGGATTTACTATAATTTGTGATATGTTCCAACTTGACTCTTACTAGGATACAGTTCCAATTTTAGTGGTGTGTATGCATTTATTTTTTTATGTGAAGTAATACTTTGAGCATGACCATAGCCATTCTCTGGAGGCCAGAGCCAGAAATGCTAGATAATTCACATCCTACTACTTTAGCAGAGACTGGCAAATGGTTGCCAACTTTATGTAATCATTTGCTCTTTCATTAGTTTGTTTAGTCACTTCTTCATTTTCTGTTTCATTAAGTATTGTTAAGATATAAATATATTCAGCTAAAGGTGGTAGAGAATACAAAAGAAATAGAAAACATGATTTTCTGAAATTTCATCTGTAATTATTATCATTTGTTAATTATCACTATTAAAGATAATATATGTCCATATTTCAAAAAGTCTCTCTCTCTGGGAGTCGAGGTGGGGGGTGGATATGACAGCCCTTAGAAGCAGCAGCGCACAGTGGAAAGGATATACAGTTAATGATAAAAGTTAACATGCTTTGAACTCTGTATGCCGGGGATTTTGTTTATAAGCATTGTATCATTTACTCTTCTCTGTTACCTTATATGGATTCCACTCTACAGTTGATGAAACTAAGACTTAGAGAGATTAAATAACTTCCTCAAGATCACATAGCTAGTAAATAATAAGACCAAGATTCACAGCCTCTGTTAGCCACTATGCTATATTGTCATTACAATCACTTAAAATTGCAGTGCTGAAACCAAGTTTGAGAACGAGATTGTGTTAGTGAACTGCTTCCTCTACCTAGGACATTTATGTTGTGTAATTTAGACTTTATGAATTTAGAAAATAGATTTCAGTTGGGGGATTTTACTTGAATACCTATATGGTCCCTTCCATTTTCTTTTACGGAAGTCATTTATTATGGAGATGTAGGATATATATTTTTATTCCTTTAATTGACTATTTGTTACTTTCCATCTGCTTAGAGAAATTGGATTAGATACAAATGAGCAGTACTTTCTTTGAAGGAAAGGGATACTAATGATGAGGTCTTGCCATATGTGACAACATAGATGTACCTGCAGGGTATTATGCTAAGTGAAGTAAGTCAGGCAGAGAAAGACAAATACCATATGATTTCACTTATATGTAGCATCTAAAAAACAAAAGAAATGTGAATAAATAAAAAGAATAAGACTTGTAAATACAGAGAACAAACTGATGGCGGCCAGGGAGCTGGGGGATGGGCAGAATGGATGAAGCGGAGTAGAAGATACAGGCTTCCAGTTATGGAATGAAAGAGAATAAAAGGTACAGAAATACAGTTAATAGTATTAGAATAGCATTGCATGGTAGGTAACATATGATAGCTGAGCTAACATATGATAACACTAACATATGATAGTGAGCATAGCATAAGGTATAGAGTTGTTTAATCACTGTGTTGTACATTTGAAATTATTGTAACATTGTGTGTCAATTCTCAAATTTAATATTTTTTGCAAGAAGAAATAAAAAAATAAAGAGGCAGTAATAGTTGCCATGCTTCTTTTAATTTGCAAATATGTTTAGACAATAATTTCCCTATTTATTTCTTATTGTTATTTTCATAGAATTTCATGCAAATAGGATTTTTTTCCTTAAAATGTATAGCTAGCTTTAAAATATTTCTAATAGTGATTTCTATGAATATCAATTAGATCTAATCATTTAGGCAAGAGTCTAAGACTCTTACAAAAAAAAAAAATTACATAAGTAATCTCTATACCCAATGTGGAGCTTGAACTCACAACCCTGAGATCAAGAGTCACATGCTCTTCCAACTGAGCCAGCCAGGCACCTCTAAGCCTCCTGACCTGTACATTCCTAATGGATCAGTGATTTGATTTTTCTAAAAACCTGTCATCTTATGTAATGAATGTCCTTATTCTGTGTTCAGAATGTAACTTTACTTGATCATGAGTTTTCTTTAAATACACTACACAGCAGTCTGTAGGTTGGTCAGTCTTTTTTATTGTTAAACTGGTAACAAAATGAAATATTAAAAAAATTTTATTACTTTTTAATTACTGTTGTTTAAATATTAGCATTAGGACACACAACAGGTGTCCTACAGGTGAGGGGCACTTGGGTGGTTCAGTTGGTTAAGTGTCCAACTTAGGGTCAGGTTATCTCATGGTTTGTGGGTTCGAGCACCACGTCAAGCTCTCTGTGTCAGCATGGAGTCTGCTTCGGATCCTGTTTCCCTCTCTCTCTGTCCCTTCCCAGCTCACGCTCTCTCCTTCTTTCAAAAATAAATAAATATTAAAAGTTTAAAATGTATGCTTTATGCACGTAGGCAGATGCAGAAGAGAGAGGAAAGAAGACTGGGATAATCATGCCCAAGCCCTGGTTCCACCTCTTCCGTAGTTCACTCATTTCACCTCTCTAGTGAATATTAATCTAATGGAGTTTCCTGTTAATAATAGTGCTACATTATCCCATTTGATCTTAACAATAGTACTGTGTTATTAATAAAATAGAAATGATTAGTTTCACTTTTTGTATAATAGGAGAGGGATGAAACTGTTCAGGTTAGGAAATGAACAAAGAAATAGGAGATAATCTGATTTTTTTTGTTGTTCATTGTTTTGAGCTGGTGTCTACTGCAGAATATAGGAAAGATTTTATTTTTATCAATTTTAACATAATAGCAGATATACTTCTTAAATTGTATAGCTTATAATTAGGGTATTGACATATAGGCACTTAATTATCTTAAATTTGTGTACAGTCAGTCTTATGCTTTCTGTCCCATAGAAGATGATTTCTTTTTTTTCTTTTATAATAGTTCACTGAGATATAATTTGCACACCTTGCATTTGAGCCTTTTAATGTGTACAATTTTTTGTCATATTCAAAGTTGTACAACCATCACCATTATCTAATTTTAGAACATTTTTATTGCTACCTCAAAAAGAAACCCTGGGGTGCTGGGGTAGCTCAGTTGGTTAAGTGTCTGACTTCAGCTCAGGTCATGATCTCACAGTTCGTGAGTTCAAGCCCCATGTCGGGCTCTGGGCTGACAGCTCAGAGCCTGGAGCCTGTTTCAGATTCTGTGTCTCCCTCTCGCTGTGCCCCTCCCCAGCTTGTGCTCTATCTCTCGGTCTCACTCTCAAAAATAAATAATCATTAAAAAAAGAAAGAAAGAAATCCTGTAACTCTTAGCAGTCACTCTCTATTCTATTACCCCAGACCCTGGTAACCACTGTTCTATTTTCTGTCTCTATGGATTTGCCTGTTCTGTACATTTCATGTAAATGAGATCATACACTGTGTGGTCTTTTTATCTGGCTTCTTTCACTTAGCATAATGTTTTCAAGATCCACTGATACTGTAGCATATATCAGGCACTTTGGCTAAATGGTATTCCATTGTTTGGATATACCACAATTTGTTTATCCATTCATCCACTCATGGACATTTGGGTTGTTTCCAACTTTTGGTTGTGAATAACGCTACTATGAAGATACGTGTACAGGTTTTGTGTGGGCATGTGGTTTCAGTTCTCTTGAGTACAGACTTTGGAATAGAATTGCTGGATCATATGGTGGACAGTTTTCTTGTTTAACTTTTCTTTGAAATTCATTTATGACTAATAGAAGACAAGTTTTTTAAAAAGTAAAAAACCATTTCTCTGTACTTCTACTCCCTGTTTTAACATCAGTTTTCTGAAAATATTGAAGGGAACTGAATTCTTTGTTTTAATTTTATCATCATTTTACCTCTGTTTTCAATAATTTTATTTGACTTATTTTTGAAAACAAAATATGATTTACTACCAAAATATTTGTATTCATTGGATTGGTCAGCAAATTTTGGCAGGCAGTAAAAATGTTCAGATGGGCTTTTTTTTTTAACAGTTGTGCTTATTGGGGCTACAATTTACTTCATGGAAACACTACTGTATTCTAACAGAATACTGCCTGATTGACATTCTGTCATCATTTATTCAATATAAATGCATTGTGCCTCAATCCTGGCTATTTGTTAGTCTTCTGTGGTACACTTAGGATTAAAAAAAAAAAAAGCCGCTTAGTTAGAATCTCCAAAGTTGGATCTTAGCAATGTTTTGAGAAGACTTCATAGCTAATTTTTTTTAAGCTTATTTATTTTGAGAGAAAGAGAGCATGGGGGGCAGGGTGCAGAGAGAGAGAGAGAGAGAGAGAGAGAGAGAGAGAATCCCAAGCAGGCTCTGCACTGCCCGCTCAAACCCACGAACTGTGAAATCATAAGCCAAGCTGAAATCAAGAGTCAGATGCTTAATCAACTGAGCCACCTGGGTGCCCCAAAACTTCATAGCTAATTTAAGGGATAGTTACAACATGCCCAACTCTGGAAATAAAGACATGATAGCTTAAGGAGCTTACTGTAACAAGCTAGAGGGAAAAACAGACAAGTCAATGTCCTATTATAAAATGATATAAAGACTATAGCAGGGGTGCTTGGGTGGCTCATTCAGTTAAGCATCCAACTCTTGATTTTGGCTCAGGTAATGATCTCTCAGTGGGGAGATCTAGCCTGCTTGAGATTCTCTGTCTCCTTCTGCCCCTTCTCCTGTGCACGCATGTGCTCTCTCTCTGTTTAAAAAAAAAAAGAAAAAAAAAGCAACAATAGATGCATCAGTAGGGAACAATGGAAACATTAGGAAAGAAGAACATCTTGTTTGGAGATGGTAATATTTGTGCAGTATCTAGAAGGACAAATAGAAGTAAGCCGGAGCAGGACAGGGTTTAGATGAAGATTATCCTCATCAGAAGGAACAGTGAATATAAATCTACTCCATGAAAGTGTATGCTTCTTTTAGGGGAATTAAAAAGAGTTTGATATGATTGGAATAAAAAGATACTATGAAGAAGTAGTAAGATTTGAAGCTAGTAGAGCTAGGCAAGATCTCTTTTGTAAAGATTTGTGTGTTGAGCTAAAGAATTTGAATTTTAACCTGACCACCTTAGGAAGCCTGAGGCTTGCACTTCGGCTTTGGAGTGGGATATGAGGGAAGAGGAAAAGTAAACATATAGGTAATACACAGTGAAACAAAGGACCCAAAAATTCTTTTTATTTAAAAAATTAAAAATAAGAATGTTGATTATGGGTTTTTGGTTTATGTTTATTTCCATGAATATAACCTTTTTGGCAGGTTTGAGCAATTGGAGTAGAAAGAGAGGTGAAGAGGAAATAGGTTAGTATGAAGGGTTAGAATTGGAATGGGAGGTAGAAGGAAACAGGAAAATAAGAGGGAGGTAAAAAAGAAAGAGGGGCCAAAGGTGATAGAGGTGGAAGGGAGGAGAGGAAACAGACACTTCATCTTCCATCTAGAAACACTCAGTGGAAAGAAGGGCTATTGCCAGAATTCATGTGCTTTGTGACGTTGAAAAAGAAGTCCTACTTCTATTTGTTAGTTTAACAATGACCATTGGCTCCATTGTCGGTTTTTGTTTGTTTTTAAGGGGATGGAAGAATTATCCCCTTTTATATTCTTGATGTATTTCTATTTCTGCAGACAATACAGTCATACATTTTTTATTTGATGATACTAGATCAATCTAAGAGTATCAGCTTGCATACTTTTTTAGTATCTACCCCAAATACTAATTTTTTAAATACAGCAAAATAAGAAGAAATAGCTTTCTTTGCTATAATGTATATTGGATTTTATCTTACTATGATTATTGTATTAAATCTGACTGAATTTAACATGTTTCTACCTCCCTTGTTTCTGTGTATCCCACAACTTTAAGAAAAGGATAATATCATTGAGTAAAGTTTCCAACTCTTCAGAGACATTATCAAAAAGCTTTAATTCTTTTGGCACTTTGAAATACTTGCTTTGTTATTTTTCAGTATTCAGATATTCATTTTTTTTTTACCTTTATTTATTTATTTATTTATTTATTTATTTATTTATTTTAATGTTTATTCATTTTTTGAGAGAGAGAGAGAGAGAGAGAGACAGAGTGTGAGCGGGGTAGGAGCAGGGAGAGAGAGAGACACAGAATCCGAAGCAGGCTCCAGGCTCTGAGCTATCAGCACAGAGCCCAGTGTGGGGCCCGAACTCACAAACTATGAGATCATGACCTGAGCTGAAGTCGGCTGCTTAACCAACTGAGCCCCCCAGGTGCCCTTTTTCAGCTTTATATTTGAGGCTACTATTTGAAAAGCATCTAGAAGCACATTGTTTTTATAATATCAGAAAAGTGGCTGCTTTTTTTGTGTTATAATTTTTTAAGCAGTGTGATCACTTTGAAGAACTGGTTTACTAATTACTTAAAGATAAAAATAAAATAGTTAATGCTTAAATAATACTGACTTTACTTCTGTTTAATATAATGTCTGGGCTGTTGGGTAACCATTAAACTTTTTAATAGAAAAGACCTTTTAAGGTCAAAAGTTAAATTATCTTGAACAGTAACAGACTAGTTCTTTGTATAATGTAAATACAAGTATGTAGAAGATATATACACGTTGTACCTTCAGAGGAGTCTCATTTGGCCATCTTATGACCTTAATACATAAAAGGAAAAAGTGAGATAGGAAAAAAAAGTTTTGATAAGCATCACTGAAATGGAATTTCCACATAGTATTTGAAAATGGGGTGAAAGGTTATAGACTTTCCATTCATTTTGTTAATACAGTGTGTTCATATAATTTTGCACCTCTTGTTTTCTACTCAAAGTAATATTTAGTATTTTTTTAATGTCCTTTCAAAACAAATATCTAGTTCCAGTGTTACTCTAAAAAGCTATAAATTAAGGGCACCTGAGTGACTCAGTTGGTTAAGCATCTGACTTTGGCTCAGGTCATGATCTCATGGTTTGTGGGTTTGAGCTCCGCATTGGGCTCTGTGCTGACGGCTCATAGCCTGGAGCCTGCTTCGGATTCTGTGTCTCCCTCTCTGCCCTTCCCTTGCTTGTGCTCTGTCTCTCTCTTTCTCAAAAATAAATAAACATTAAAAAGCTATAAATTAGTTAATTCTTCCTTTAAAGGGGGTATATGATTGCCAACACGTGACCCATAACCATTTCCATTGTCCTCATGCATTAACCCTGTGTGTTCTAACCAATGTATATGGATATACATTCACAATTTCTTTTAAACTCTTAGACATTCCTGAAAATGTCATTTGCCATTTAAATATTTTAAAAGGCTAGGATACTTACTAGCTTGTATCAATAAGTGAGGCTAAATGATGTTGCAGTAACAAACTCAGTGGCGTTCAACAGTAGTCCTACTTCTCCCTCACTTTGTGATAATACTGACTGTGGTTTGGAAGTGGATCCATTTTCTTCATTGTCGGATCCAGGCTGAAGAAGCTGCCCTTATCTGGAACTTTGCCATTTTTGTAGTAGAAGAAAAAAGGAAATGGTGGAACCATGTGAGGTTCTTATAAAGGTTTTCCTTGGAACTGGCACATTATTTCAGGTCACATTTCATTATACAAACAAGGCACATGGCCAGTCCTGATGCGAGTGGAGCAAGAATTACAGCCTTTCCACGAGGAAGGACCTAAGGAAAGAGGAACAGTGAATATTTTGACATTAAATATTTCCCATATTGTATTCTTATAAGGATAAAATTAACTATTTAAATATAGAAGTGTCTAAGAAAAAAGCTTCTCCTAAAGTTTAGTGGAATATCTTATTAATTTAGAAGGTGGTGAGTTGTATAAACCATATTTAAATTTACCTTTGCAGTGCATATGTTGTGAGTGTTTACTAAAATGCCACATAGTATAATCTGTGTCCAAGTGCTTAACCTCCTGGGGAGCAGTTCTTTTGAGTACTTAAAAGGTATTTATTTGCATACACTAGCATCCCAGAAAACCAGTAGAAAACCAGTCCTTAGGTATCAGTAAGGAAGAATGTTTCTGGAGTCTAACATAAGGGGGAAACTGGATACTATATTCACTTCTTGGATATTTATTTATAGTATATATTGAATATTAATTTTGTTCATTTAACTTTAATCCATTATTTCCCAGATTTACTTGACCTTGAAACCTGTTTTGCTAAGCAATACCTATAAAATTCTCACAGAAATCCTGGCATGAGGAAGTTGTTAGGCTAATTATAATTAATTCATTAGATCTGGCCCCTCTCAGTACTTTCCAACTTATTTTATGTTATATTTAAAAAAATTTTTTTAATGTTTACTTATTTTTTAAAAACATTTTTTAATGTTATTTTTGACAGACAGGGAGAGAGTGCATGAGTGAGGGAGGGGCAAAGAGAGAGGGAGACACAGAATCCGAAGCAGGCTCCAGGCTCTGAGCTGTCAGCACAGAGCCCGATGTGAGGCTCGAACTCAGGAACAGTGAGATCATGACCTGAGCTTAAAGTCAGGTGCTTAACTGACTGAGTCTCCCAGGAGCCCCTGTTTACTTATTTTTGGGAGAGAGAGACAGAGCACGAGTGAGGGAGAAGGAGAGAGAGAGAGGGAGACACAAAATCTGAATCAGGCTCCAGGCTCTGAGCTGTCAGCATGGAGCCCCATGTGGGCCTCAAACCCATGAAGGGTGACATCATGACCTGAGCTGAAGTCAGCCGCTTAACTGGCTGAGCCACCCAAGGCGCCCCTCAACTTCTTTGTTAATTTTAGCAGTGGTTAGTTAGTTAAATTTAAAAATTTAAAAACAAGTGCATTTTATTTCTTAAGCTCAGGTTATCCTAATTCAGGGACATCCCCTGGTAGAAAAAACTATTCTAAATTGGATTCAGTCTGTTTTTAGGTGTTCTTCTGGTATGAAGCCTCTTGAGTCCTGGGTGTAGATACTTAAAGAAACCGTCAGTACCACTCAGAGGCACACATTGCCTCAGAAATCTTGTACTATAATGGCAAAGCATAGCTGACATTTTTGAGGTTAGGGTTGTGGGACAAGGTTGTTTTTAAGTAGAATTTTTAAAAAATATTAAGACAAAAAAATGCCTGAGCTCACATTTTAAAACTTTATTATTCACATAATGAGAAAACAAAGATGACATGTAATAAAACCTAATCTTAGACATTAATCCATCCCTACAAAATCTTTTAAGAGTTATTAAAAGTTAATAGGGCTTTCCTGGGTTTTTTTTCTCTGTTAGGGTGAAAGTTAAGTTGCACAGTCCAGGAAGTCAAACTCAGGGGTCAACAAAGAGAACTTCTTTAGAACTGGATAATTGAGTTGATTTTAGAAAAGAAATAAGTGTTGGTGGTTCTTTTTATGGAACGCTTATGTGTACCCACAGCTCAGCCAGCAGGAGTGCCAGAAATCTTAAAGAAAAGCTTGCATAGCTGTTCAGTGAAAGGAGAGGAAGAAGTATTTTTAATCGGCAAGAACTTTCTGAAAGGAACTAAAGTTATTTTCCAAGAAAATATTTCTGGTAAGTAGGCATAGTACTGGTACTGAGATTGTTGCATGTTATACTTTGTTATAAAGGTATAGTTACAAAGTAAAAAAAGTTTCAAAATTTTAGTAAATTACTGTTTTTATTTCAATCAGATGAAAACTCTTGGAAGTCAGAAGCTGAAATTGACATGGAATTATTTCATCAGGTATAATTTAAGCCTTTCTATAGTTTGTTTTTATTTTGTTTTGTTTTTAGTTTGTTTACTCTCTGAGAAATTCAGTTTTGTTCTGAAATTTTCCTGAATCAACAGATTAAATTTCTTCTTTATGTGGGTTTCATATAAATCATTTCATTTTCTTTCTTGAGTTTCTTTAATTGAAGTAGAATTATTCCACAGTTCTCTATTTTTAAAAATTAGGAGCATTGGTAAATTATCATTTTTAATAAATGAGACATTTCTTTTATAAGATTTGTTTGCTCTGAGGATTTGGATTATCCTAACCTACTATTTGGTTAAATCAAAGGGAAACTTATTTGTTGAGTACCTGAAGTGTTTTGTTTGTCAATTACTTTTTTTGCAGAGGTACTGTTTGTTATACTTCTGTTAAAGAGTCTGTATTTGTAGGACCTCATCATGTGTATTATCCTCAAAATGACAAGGAAAAAGAGCTTAAAAACAAGGATAAAAAAACTGACTTGAGAATTAGGATGTAGAATAAATGGTATCAAACTTAAAGAAATTGGTACTAGCAAAGAAGAGAAGGATAAATTTATGAACCAATCAAATAGAAGACATATGCAGAAGAGTAGCACATACAGGTGTATATCACAGGGAGAGAACAGCAAAGCAGAAACAAACTAACGTGTAAAATACCTAAAGCCTAAAATTTACCATTAAATACTAATTGGAGTCAAAGCACATGAAAGCAAGCAGAGAGCTGAAAGAGGCAAAAATTAGAGATGAGCCATTTTATCAAAAACTTTTATAATTTCTTTTTAGTTTTTAAATTTATTTCTTTCTATTTTTTAAAAAGTAAAATTTAAAATGTATATCTGTTATAACATATTGCCTTATTCAAAGCTAAGGGCACAATATTCCCTAAGGCTGCCCTTACTTCAGATACCAGCCACAAGTTCAGGGCTCTCCTGACCACTCTCGTTTTTTTAACAAATGACTTCAAATTTAGGGGTTCCCACTCCCCACTCAGATTTGCTAGAATAACTCACAGAAATCAGGATGCACTATATTTAATTTCAGTTTTATTACAGCAAAAGGACACAAATCAGAACCAGCCAAAGGGAAATATTCGTAGAGCTTGGTATGGGAAGGTCCCAAAGACAAAGCTTTTGTTGCCCTCAGGGAAACCTTACTTACACTCTCAGCACATCCATGTGTGACAATATGCAGAGTATTATCAATTAGGAGGTTTACCCAAGCCATAAGTCCCCTTCATAAATCACATTGTTCTGTACTGACTGTTCAATAGTCAGAGCCCCCAGTCAGAGATAACTTCTATCAGACGGGAAATTCTAGGGTCTTCAAGATCACCAAAAACTAACCTTAGTCTTAGTAAAGTATATGGTATCATATAAAGTGGGGGGTTTTATATACCTAGACAAATGCTTTGTAGAAAGTTTTCCTCTAGTTTATGCTACCACATGCTGTCAAAAAGAGGTAGTAGGACTTAACAGTCATTCCTTTGTCGCATATACCATCGGGCAATCTTTCTTTTTTTTTTTTTTAATGTTATTGAATGTTAAGTTTATTTATAAACTTCTAAATAATAAATGCTAATTTATTAAAATAATGTTTTGTTTTGTTTTGTTTTGTTTTTTTGAGAGAAAGAGAGATCCTGAGTGGGAGAGGGACAGAAAGAGTGGAGACAGAGGATCTGAAACAGGCTCCATGCTGACAGCAGAGAGCCTGATGCAGAGCTCAAACTCATGAATCATGAGATCATGACCTGAGCAGACGTTAGCATCTTAACTGACTGATCCACCCAGGCACCCCTGGGCAATCTCTGTCTTTTTTTTTTTTTAAAGGATGTCATGACTTTTATTTATTTTATTTTTCATTTCTTTCTTTCTTTTTTTGAGGTTCCGGTTTCTTTTTTTTTTTAATTTAACTTTATTTTTTATTTTGTAAAATTTACATCCAAATTGGTTATATATATATATATATATATATATATATATATATATATATAGTGAAGCAATGATTTCAATAGATTCCTTAATTCCCCTTACCCATTTAGCCCATCACCCCTCCCATAACCCCTCCAGCAACCCTCAGTTTGTTCTCCATATTTATGAGTCTGTTTTGTTTTGTCCCCCTCCCTGTTTTTATATTATTTTTGTTTCCCTTCCCTTATGTTCATCTGTTTTGTCTCTTAAAGTCCTCATATGAGTGAAATCATATGATTTTTGTCTTTTCTCTGACTAATTTCACTTAGCATGATACCCTCCAGTTCCATCCACGGAGTTGCAAATGGGAAGATTTCATTCTTTTCGATTGCCGAGTAATACTCCACTGTATATATGTATACCACATTTTCTTTATCCATTCATCCATCGATGGACATTTGGGCTCTTTCCATACTTTGGCTCTTGTTGATAGTGCTGCTATAAATCTGGGGGTGCATGTGTCCCTTCGAAACAGCACACCTGTATCCCTTGGATAAATGCCTAGTAGTACAATTGCTGGGTCGTAGGCTAGTTCTATTTTTAGTTTTTTGAGAAACCTCCATACTGTTAATGTTAGCCATTCTGACAGATGTGAGGCAGTATCTCATTGTGGTTTTGCTTTGTATTTCCCTGATGATGAGTGATGTTGAGCATTTTTTCATGTGTCGGTTGACCATCTGGATGTCTTCTTTGGAGAAGTGTCTATTCATGTCTTTTGCCCATTTCTTCACTGGATTATTTGTTTTTTGGGTGTTGAGTTTGATAAGTTCTTTGTAGATTTTGGATACTAACCCTTTCTCTGATATGTCATTTGCAAATATCTTCTCACATTGTGTCGGTTGGCTTTCAGTTTTGCTGATATTTATTTTAATGTTTTTATTTATTTTTGAGAGAGAGAGAGAGAGAAAGAGAGGGAGACACAGAATCTGAAGCAAGCTCCAGGCCCTGAGCTGTCAGCACAGAGCCCAACGCTGGGCTCGAACTCACAAACCATGAGATCATGACGTGAGCCAAAGTTGGACACTTAACTGACTGAGCCACCCAGGCGCCCCTGGGCAATCTCTGTTGTAACTGCAGTTCTAGCACTTGCTTTGTCATTAACCATCTATGTTACCTAAATAAGAGAAAAAAACACTTTTGTGCCCCAGTTTTCTAGTCTATAAAATTTTACTAGATGGGGGCACCTGGGTGGCTTAGTTGTTAAATATCTGACTTCAGCTCAGGTCATGAACTCAGTTCGAGGCCCACATTGGGTAAGCTCAGGCCCCGCTTCAGGTAAACATGAGCCCTGCTTCAGGTGAGCCCTGCTTCTCTCTCTCCCTGTCTGTCTCTCTCTCTCTCTCTTTGCCCCTCACTCACTTGCACCCCCTCTGTCTCAAAACAATTTTTTTTACTAGATTATTTGAGGTTCCTTCTAACATTTTATGATTTCTTATACAAGTTATTAGATCAGACCATTCCCACTCTCCATGAACCAACAGTGGCTTCCTCTTGAGGACTTCTAGAAGTTAGGGGCAATGTAATATGACTCTTCTGTGTTCCTCATAATATTAAGCACTTAACAGATACTCATGAAAAACTTGTTAGTTTATTTTATTTACTTTGAAGAAAAAGAGGACTCTAGGGTCTGTGGTTCCTTTTTCTTCCTGAGGGCACTTCAAACCCTGATTTCAACCAGGTTTTTGCATACCTATAGTTTTGGTCCTGACTGAAGGTTTATTTATCCATGCAGTACTTCTGTGTGTGCCATAAACATGTTTTGGGTTTTGATGAGTTGGTTAGATTAATGTAAACTCCCTTGCTAGTAATATGCCTGTGTTTCTTTGTTTGTTTGTTTGTTTCTTTCTTTCTTTCTTTCTTTCTTTCTCTTTTCTTCCTCCCTCCCTCCCTTCCTTTCTTTCTATCTATCTATCTGTCTATCACCTTATCCTGTGATGCAGCTTTTTGGATAAGAAAATTAGTTCTGGAGACGGAGAAACTCACCCTATAAATTACACAAAATATTAATAAGATGTCCCCAAACAAATTATAGTCTTAACTTGCTGTCTCATATAGAACTAAATATTAAGAAGTCTTTGTTCCTCCTCCTCCTCCTTGTCCTCCCTCTTCCTCCTCCTCCTCCTCCTCCTCCTCCTCTTCCTCCTCTTCTTTGTCTACCTCCCCCTCTCCCCCTTCCTTTCTTCTCCATTCTTTCCTTTATCCTTTTTTCCTTCCTTCCTCCTTTACCTTTGAGGCATGGGGTAGCTAATATTCTTAAAACACTTTTTTGCAGGGTAGTTAATGCCAGCTACCATAGATTAAAGAAGAGTAATCATAAAAATAAGACATGGTGGAATGAAAAGGAGTTAATGTCCTTATTTGGTGGCTATATCTAGAGGTCCTGGGGTTTTTGCAAGCAAGTATGTATAACAAACTAAAACATAATATGATTTTTCATTAATGCTGTGGTTCTTCTCTTGATTTTTAAGTTTATCTTTTTCAGAGAACTTTCTCTCTCTTTTTTTTTTTTCTTTTTTTTCTTAAGGGACTCTCTGGGAAGTGTTTTAGAATGGGAATCACAGTGGAGATATTTGATCCAACAGATTATATTAAAATTTTAAAAAATTAACATTTAGGAGTGCTTGGCTGACTCAGTCAGTGGTGCATGTGACTCTTGATCTAGGGATTGTGGTTTTGAGCCCCACATGTAGAAATTACTTAAAAAAAATAAAATCTATTTAAAATATTAAACATTTAGAGGGAAGGATACTCAAACAGCAACAGAAAAGAAATTGTGGTCCATACAGAAATATCAGGCCTCTACAGAAAAGCTAAAAGGACCTCCACAATATTAAAAATTGATGAAAAGATAGTATAGTAGAAAAGACCACTTAAAGGTAACCTTGCTGGGGTGCCTGGGTTGCTCAGTTGGTTAAGCATCTGACTCTTGGTTTAGCTCAGGTCATGATCTTGCAGTTTGTGAGTTTAAGCCCTGTGTAGGGCGCTGCACTAAGAGTGCAGAGCCTTCTTGGGATTCTCTCTCTGCCCCTACTGTGCGTTCTCATGTTCTTTCTCAAAATAAAAAAATAAACTTTAAAAATATTTTAAAAATAAAGATAACTTTGCAAATTACAATTATGAGTAATTGTAATGACTATTCATTTGCAATCCCCAAATCAACTCCTCAGATATTAAACTTTATTATTTAAAAATTCAGATTAATGAAATCTGGGAAAGCAGTTCTTTGTTTAATATTTGGCTCTTCTATTCAAAGCCATAATAGGTATACAGGGTCATTTTATTTATTACCATTTTAACAATTCCAGATGAATTCTGTAGGAATTGCCCATTAAATATATATAAAAGATATATATCTTAAAAATCAATCTGTAATAGATCTCATACATATATATAGATATACATATAGTCTTTTTTTTCTCTATATATGTGCATTTACATATAGTGTTAAAGATCAGTTTGTTTTGAAAGAAAGCAAGAGAGTTTCACAGCTTGAAATGTGGAAGTGATTCAAAAAGGGAACTAGAGGCGGGGGCCGCCTGGATGGCTCAGTCAGTTAAGCATCTGACTCTTGGTTTTGGCTTGGATCACATGATCTCATGGGTCATGAGTTTGAGCCCCACGTCGGGCTCCACGCTGACACTGCGAAGCCTGCCTGGGATTCTCTCTTTCTCCCTCTCTCTCTGTGCCCCTTCTCTGCTTGCACTCTCTCTATTCTGCTCTCTCTTAAGATAAATAAAGTTTAAAATAATAATAAAGGGAACTAGAGCCTGGGTGGCTCAATCGGTTAAGCATTGGACTCTCGATTTGGGCTCAGGTCATGATCCTAGGGTTTGTGGGATCGAGCCCCATAGCAATTTCTGTGTTGCCAGCATAGAGCCTGCTTGGGATTCTGTCTGTCTCTCTCTCTCTCTCTCTCTGCCATTTGTCACCTCGTGTGTACTTTTTCTCTCTCTCGCTGTCTCTCAAAATAAGTAAACATTAAGAATAAATAAATATTAAAAATAAATAAAAGCTTGCGAGAGAGAGAAGAAGAAGGAGAATCCCAAGCAGGATTCTTAACTTAACCCAGGCACCTCTAAAAGAAGCAAACTTTCTGTCACTATTCATAATTTACTTATTTTTTATTTCAAATCACTTGTAGAATTTCTAGATTCAGATTGAGGCAGTAATGAAGGATTAGTATCGAAATAGGTTCATTTGGGGGCACCTGGGTGGCTCAGTCGGTTAAGTGTCTGACTGCGGCTCAGGTCATGATCTCGCGGTTTGTGAGTTCGAGCCCCGCGTCAGGCTCTGTGCTGACAGCTCAGAGCCTGGAGCCTGCTTCGGATTCTGTGTCTCCTTCTCTCTCTGCCCCTCCCATGCTCATGCTCTGTCTCTCTCTGTCTCTTAATAGTAAATAAACGTTTAAAAAAAATTTTTTTTTTAAATAGGTTCATTTGTGTTTGTTTTTAATTTTTTTTTTTTTACATTTATTTTTTGAGAGACAGAGCACAAGCAGGGGAGGGGCAGAGAGAGAATGAGACACAGAATCTAAAGCAATCTCCAGGCTCTGAGCTGTCAGCACAGAGCCCGATGTGGGGCTCAAACTCACAAACCATGACTTGAGCCGAACTTAGACACTTAACTGAGTGAGCCACCCAGGTGCCCCAGTTCATTTGGTTTTTTAAATTTTTTTTTTTTAACGTTTATTTATTTTTGAGACAGAGAGAGACACAGCATGAACGGGGGAGGGGGAGAGAGAGGGAAACACAGAATTGGAAGCAGGCTCCAGGCTCTGAGCCATCAGCCCAGAGCCCGACGCGGGGCTCGAACCTGCAGACCGCGAGATCGTGACCTGAGCTGAAGTCGGACGCCTAACCGACTGAGCCACCCAGGCGCCCCTCATTTGGTTTTTTAAAGATTCCATTTTTTAAAAAAAATTTTTAATGTTTGTTTTTGAGAGAGAGCACAAGTGGGAGAGGGGCAGAGAGAGAGGGAGACACAGAATCCAAAGCAGGCTCCAGACTCTGAGCTGTCAGCACAGTGTCTGATGCAGGGCCCAAACTCATGAACCGTGAGATCATGACCTGAACCAAAGTCAGACACTTAACCAACTGAGCCACCCAAGCCCTCTAGTTTTTTAAAGATTTCAAATTAAGTTTAAGTATGCTCTCCAAAGCAAGTGTAATAAAAGTTTTTAAATACAAACGAGGAGGACACCTCACAAGAACATCTATTCAACCATTTCTTTAACTGTAGGTAGTTTGTGACATAGTTACAGTGTTTAAACAAAAGAGTAAAATTAAGAGTGGATGGAATTTTAAAACTGTTTCTTAGAAATTGGATCATTGCAGGTACATTTCTTGATGACCTCATGTGCACTGAATCTGTGCTCTCAGATTTTTGTCCCTCAGTATCTGTGGACATACACACATGTATACATGTTTTTTGTTTTTTTTTTCACCTGGCTTAAAAATGTGTTTTTGTTTTGTTTTGTTTTGTTTTGTTTTGTTTTTGAGATGGCTAACTGGGCTTAAGAAGCCTAACTGCCATAAATCAGAAGCTGTTTTGACTATTTCATAGTGTCTTAAGAGAGCTTAGAAACAAAGTAAGTGCTCAGAAATTGAAACCTTGACCTTGATCCCACTTGTCATTTGATCTATTCAACTGAATCAACCAACTATAGTCTAGCTAAATAACATATGTCATCAAACTCACATCACCTTCAGTTGTCAGTATTGGCCTCCTGCATATCTCATCCTGGTAGAAAAACATAATCATTACCCCTTAATATTCCTTCCCAGTTCTGTAATGTACTGGGGAAGAAGGGCATAAGTCAGATATGGTTCATGGTTATCTTCCAAGAAGATGCAGTCCCCTTGAATGAGTGCTGGTGAAGCATTTATGAACTTTTTTCTTGTAAGGATGCTTCTGCCACTATTCTGACAAAAAATAACTTTGATTTGCTCTATTTGACTTTAAATGAAAATTAACATGGTTAGGAAGTAGTGTAAATTGCATTGTAACGTACATTTCACAATTAATGTTGTCCAAAACATATGATAACTAACATTGTGCTTGGTGGACTTATTTTTCCCTTAAAATTATATTCATTCTTTTATTCAACAAATATATTTGCATGTATTTTGTATAAGATACTTAACAGTGGATATAGAATGAAAAAGAAAACATCCTAGGTTCTTATGGAGCTTACATTCTTGTGATTGGAGAGAGACAAAAAACAAGCAAATAACTACATTAATTTCAAGTGGTGCTAAATGCTATTTTAGAAATAAACAAGATTATGTGACCAGGTTGGGAAGAGTGCTACTTTAGATAGGATGGTCACAGAAGACTTCTCTGTGGAGGTAACATTTGAATAAGACCTGACAATGGATAAGGAACTAGACATTTGAAGAGGTGAAGGAAGAATATTCCAGTGGGAGAGACCAGCAAGTTGTAAAGCCTCTGAGGTAAAAAAGTGAATTTAGTATGTTAAAAGAATGGACTAAGAAGGTCAGTGTAGCCAGAGTGTAACAAGCTGGGGGAGAATGGAAAAGAGATACAGTTGACAGGAAAAGCACCTTGTAAGCCACTGTAAAACATTAAAGGCAATTTTAAGATTAATGTCCCGATGCCTGTGAATCTGAGCTTTAAAATACATTTTTTCCCTAGTCAGACTCTTTACACTTTGCTGCTAAAAGGAAATCTACTTAATTATAATTTTTATTTCAAAATTTTAATTTAAATATTTCTTCTTTTTGACTCTTGTTATTTCCTTTAAATTTAGAATCATCTTATTGTGAAGGTTCCCCCATATCATGACCAACATATAACTTTGCCAGTATCCGTGGGAATATATGTAGTGACCAATGCTGGAAGATCTCATGATGTTCAGCCATTCACTTACACTCCAGACCCAGGTATGTCAAAATAAAGAATTCTGATCTAAAACCAATAATTAATTTCTAGTTCTTTGGAAGCAATTGAAGTCCAGCCAAGCAAAATGAAAAAGTTGTATGCTAAGATGAGTTGATACTAAGGGCATTATTTCCTAAGAAGATAGCCACCAAATACTGCTTTTGCTCTTACATCTAGGGTGTCATTTTGCCTTGTGCTGTCCTGGTTAAAGAAAAGCTAGGAATGCTGTCAAGTCCTACTCTTCAAAATTATATCATACAAATTACTCCTTAGTAATAAGTGCCATTCATTAAGGACCTTTTATGTGCAGAAAGGTCAAAGTGACAACTTTGGGTAACTGCTAATAGTTTAGTCTCAGTCTGGCTTATAGGATGCATTTCGGGAGAAGTGAGAGATAGGCTTGGATTGATAAATGATAAAATCACGAATAGAGTTATATGCCTGTAACATTTTCTAATTTGTGTAGTCAAAAATATCAAAGACTGCTGGTTAATAAGTATTTTAAATATAATTTTAAGAACTTAGGTAAAATAGTTGCTTTAGAAACCAGAGCAATAAAAGCAATTGAAATCCTAAAAGGTTAGAAGATCTCTGGGTAAGAAGTGTCTTAAGAATTTTTTTTCAATGGTTATTTAGTTTTGAGAGAGAGAGCAGGGGAGGGGCAGAAGGAGAGGGGGACACAGGATCAGAAGCGGGTCTGCACTGACAGCAGCCCAGTGCGCTGTGAACTGTGAGATCTCATGAACTGTGATATCATGACCTGAGCCAAAGTTGGACTCTTAACCAACTGAGCCACTCACATGCCCCTCTTAGGAATTTTTTGCCTACATTGATTTAGTTGCCTGAAGAAGAGAAGCCTTTTCCTAGCAAAAGTAGGGAGAACAGTTTGGAAAGTTTAATTTGCTAATTAAAATTCTTCACATGTTCCATTGACCTAGGCTTGATTTCTGCCATGTTTACCATTGCTTCAGTTCGTTCCAGTCTCAGGCATACGTCAGAATTAGCAGTTCTTCCATATTTAAAAGTTTATTGTTTATGTTATTCCCAAATACTTCAGGATTCAGTGAGGTACAAAGTGAATAAAGGTGGTGGGGAAAGAAAGCCCTGGCAAGAAAAAGTAATGGAAACAGTAGCTAGGGCAGAGTTGTAACTAGTCTTGATAATACTTTCTCTCACTTAATGTGTCTCCCATTTAAAAAAATATGTCTAGATTTCACAGCATTGGTTATTATGCACCAGTCTGCTACAAAAGTATGCCACAGTATATATAACATTAATGAAGTTAATAGTTGTGTTAGAATAAAAGATCAGCAGTAAAATTTTCAGACAGAAAAAGGCAAAGATTAGAAATAATATATTGGTTTCAACAAAAACAGGAAAGAGAAGATACTCAGACCACATATTTAATTGTTCTCTTTCTAGGAAGGTCTCAAAAATCCAAGAAAGTTTTATTTAAAAATAATGGTAGTTAACACATTTTACTAAATGCTAATTACTAAATAGTGGCATTTAATATTTTATGTGAAGAGGAGCTTACCCATGCAGCAAAAGCTGGCATAATTGGTACAGAACGTTCTTCCTAATGAACTTGTGTGTCATTTGTGTGGGAAGGGAAGAAAGAAGTGTATGTATGTGGTCAGGGTAGCCTGAAAGATTTTGCAGTCCTGAGGTTTTGTTGTCATTTGTTTGTTTTTATTGATTACTGATGAAGAACATCAGGACTTTAAAGTGCTTAGAGTCAGCACTAAGAATCTTCATTTCTTAGTGATAAATGCTGATTACTAGAAATTTCCCAGGGCACCTGGGTGGCTTAGTGGATTAAGCATCCGACTCTTGGTTTTGGCTCAGGTCATGATCTCACGGTTCAGGAATTCGAGCCCCGCATCAGGCTCTGTGCTGACAGCACAGAGGCTGCTTAGGATTCTTGCTCTCTCCCTCTTTCTGCCCCTCCCCTGTTGACATCCTCTCTCTCTCTCTCTCTCAAAAATAAATAAACTTAAAAAAAAGAAAGAAATTTCCCTTTGATAGATTGCCAGATAAAACAGCTTTTAAGTCCTCTGCTTTATAGCCGATACTAATTGACTATCTTTGGCCACATTTAGGCAATCATTAACGTATGTTTATTCTTTTAAGTTTTTCTCTTCATATTTTATATTCTGTAGATAGCATTCACTCTCAGAAACTCTTAATTGAATAAATAAGTAGCATGCAAACTTTGTAATAAGATGTAATGCTTCAGTTTCTGCCTTTATGATATGGCTAATCGAAGAATCTTCCCATAATTTCACTTTTTTGTATTTTATAAAATGTGATAATCTTTTCAGGTTTATGTGAGAGAGAATATGATTTCAGGAAAGCTTGGTTATAGAAAATTTGCACTACCTCATTATGATCATCCAGTTGCTGTTGTGATTCATCTGAGGACTGTGGTTAAATATTTGAATATTCAGTGGTGTATAATTATAAGAGGAAAAACTAGGCCTACCCTAATATTCACAAGTCAGAGTAGAAATGGCGACTATTATACTATTTGTCTAAATATTTAAAAGTTATAAATAAACTGGCTAATTAAATATATCCTATTCTCCTAATTTGACCAAGATACTTTCATATCAACCTGGAAGGCCAGATTTAGGATTATCATAATGCCTTGGGAGTTCCAAGCTGGATGTGGCAACAAGAGGAAAGAGAATACCCAGCCTGTCAACCGCCTTTCCCTTTCCTAGCTCCATGCTATACCTAGAGGACCTTAATGCACCAACCAGTGCTTCCAAGCTTTGTCCATTCCGTAGGTCTAAGACTCCACACATAGTCTAGAATAGTTTTGCAGAAAAAGTGGATATCATGGGTACTTGGTACAAGGTCTAAAAGTAGGATTGGACAAGGGCTCAAGTGAACATAAACTGGCTTTGCACACTCTTTCAGACACAAGCCCTTCTAAAGCCCTCTGAATCTATTACTGCTAAAAAGGGGCATTGCACGTGCATGTTCTCAAACATTTAGATACTTTGCAGGGTCATAAAACCTTTGTTTTATTGCCAGTTAGTCACCAAAGCTTTTACTTCAGTCTATTACGACACATAAATCACATTAGGTTAATTTTGTAGTGACTCAGCAGTGGTGATTTCTGTACGAAATGAAGGACATAACATTTGTTCATCGTTTTGTTACTCTAACAAGAAATGACTAAAACTTAATTTTAAAAGAAGACATTTAAGAGGCACCTGGGTGGCCCAGTCGGTTAAGCATCTAACTCTTGATTTTGGCTCAGGTCATGATCTCATAGTTCGTGAGGTCAAGCCCCACATCAGGCTACACACTGACTGTGCAGAGCCCTCTTGGGATTCTCTGCCCCTCCCCTGATCATGTTCTGTCTCTCTCTCTCTCTCAAAATAAAATTAAATAAAAATTAAAAAAAATAAAAATAGAAATTTAAGGGGTACCTGGCCAGCTCAGTTGGTAGAGCATGCAACTCTTGATCTCAGGGGTTATGAGTTTGAGCCCCACCTTGTGTGTGGAGCCTACTTAAAATTTAAATAATAAAAAATAAAAATAAATAAAAGTAGAAATTGAAAGTGGTTTCAAAGATTATTTTCTATTTTAAAATCTGTAATTGTTAGAATTAATGTTATGCTTTAAAACTATCTAGAAGTAGGGGCATCTGGGTGACTCAGTCGGTTAAACATCGGACTTCAGCTCAGATGATGGTCTTGCAGTTTGTGAGTTCAAGCCCCTCGTTGGGCTCTGTGCTGACAGCTCAGAGCCTGGAGCCCACTTCAGATTCTGTGTCTCCCTCTCTCTCTCTACCCCCTCCACCACTTGCACTCTGTCTCTCTCTCTCTCTCTCTCTCAAAAATAGATAAACATTAAAAAAGTTTTTTTTTAATGTCTAGAGGGACATCTGGCTGACTGTTGGAAGAGCATGCAACTCTTGATCTCAGGGTTGTGAGTTCAAGCCCCATGTTGGGTGTAGAGATTACTTAAAAATATAAAATCTAAAAAACTAAAAAATTAAAACAAAATCTTTAAAAATAAATAATTAAAACTGTCTATGGATTTCTTTTCCATTCAACTCCCTGTATATCATTTGTTGGACCTTCTGTGTAGCACAATAAATTATTTAAGTTCATTCTTAGATGTGTACATTTTGTCTCTTTATCCACAATTGACTAGCTCTTTATAGTATCTTTATAAATATCATTTCACATTGTCATGTCAAAAATAAGAAATTGTGGGGTGCCTGGGTGGCTCAGTCAGTTAAGCAACTGACTCTTGGTTTCTACTCAGGTCATGCTCTCATGGTCATGCTCTCATGGTTTGTGAGTTCGAGCCCCACGTTGGGCTTTGCACTGTCAGTGCATCCTCCTTTGGATTCTCTCTCTGCCCCTCCTGCATGTTTTTGCACTTTCTCTTTCTCTCTCAAAATAGGTAAATAAACTTTAAAAAAATAAATTGTAAATAAGGTGACTCAATTAGAGTGGGAGAGAGCCAAAGCATAAGAGACTGTTAAAAACTGAGAACAAACTGAGGGTTGATGGGGGGTGGGAGGGAGGGGCGGGTGGGTGATGGGTATTGAGGAGGGCACCTTTTGGGATGAGCACTGGGTGTTGTATGGAAACCAATTTGTCAGTAAACTTCATATAAAAAATAAATAAATAAATAAAAAATAAAAAAAATAAATACATAGAAATATAGAAATTAAAAATTTTAATAAAATTATTGTATAATCATTTTAAGTGAGATCCTGGAATTTATTCAACTTTATCATTTCAGAACTGAACTCTGTTCTTAGGCCCATTAAATTTAAAGTTGCCAGGGCATCTGGGTGGCTCAATTGATTGTCTGTCTGACTTCGGTTCAGGTCATGATCTCACAGTTGTGAGTTTGAGGCCCACATCGGGCTCTGTGCTGACAGCTCGGAGCCTGGAGCCTGCTTCGGATTCTGTGTCTCCCTGTGTCTCTCTGCCTTGCCCCCGCTTGCACTCTGTCTCTCTCTCTCTCAAAAATAAATAAACGTAAGAAAAAATTTTTAGGTTGCCATAGTAGATATAGTTGATATGACTTGATGTAATAATAGTTGAGCAATTCACCATTAACAGTGCACAAGGGATTTTTCCAAGGCTTTACAAAAGGAATAATCATAATGCTCTAGATTCTTTTTTTTTTTTTTAATTTTTGTTTTAACGTTTATTTATTTTTGAGACAGAGAGAGACAGAGCATGAACGGGGGAGGGGCAGAGAGAGAGGGAGACACAGAATCAGAAACAGGTTCCAGGCTCTGAGCCATCAGCCCAGAGCCCGACGAGAGGCTCAAACTCAAGGACCACGAGATCGTGACCTGGCTGAAGTCGGACGCTTAACCGACTGAACCACCCAGGCGCCCCTCTAGATTCTTTATGTTCATTACAGGTTTTTAAAAATTTAGTTCAATTAATTGACTAACGTTTCTCAATCGATATATTTTTTTAACAAATCATTTAGGTGGATGAATGGTGAATTTTTTTTATGCTAGTGTTACAGTATATTTGATCAGTTTAAAAAGTTTCATATCAGTCTTCTCATCAGTTATCCTTAATATGAATACTGTTACAAGAAGGATTTTTTAAAGTTACCGTTGCTTTTGTTTTGATAAGTGAGCATGTGCTGCTGCCCACTCGGTTGGTGAATTTTAGAGCATAGGTTGATGGTTCTAAAAACTCCTCTCTGCCTGGATTTTCTGCTAAACAAATGATTTAATAATGTCTTGTGGGAAATATTCTGATGAAAGAATTTTAAGATACTCATCTTTTTATGTACAAATTCAAGTAAATACATCAATCTTTTTGTTTTGTTTTGCTTTAATAGCAGCAGCTGGTGCTTTGAATGTAAATGTGAAGAAAGAAATATCTAGTCCTTCAAGACCTTGCTCTTTTGAAGAGGCCATGAAAGGTACCAAGTTGATTCTTTTCAAAAATTACAAATAGGTTATCCTATATGTTTTCTCTAGCAAATCTGACTATTTGGTTTTCTCTCACATACTTGGGACACTTAGCAGGGTATCTTCCATATCCCAAAATAAATATTTGTTTAACTTCACTGAATGCTTGTTTCCCAACTTGATATTTCCCTTAAGTCACCATATGAACAAACTTTTTTTAAACATGTTGGAGTAGAGGAGACTTTTGTTTTGTTTTTCATTCCTCAGTGTTAAAAATATTAAAAGTATAGGGGTGCCTGGGTGGCGCAGTCGGTTAAGCGTCCGACTTCAGCCAGGTCACGATCTCGCGGTCCGTGGGTTCGAGCCCCGCGTCAGGCTCTGGGCTGATGGCTCGGAGCCTGGAGCCTGTTTCCGATTCTGTGTCTCCCTCTCTCTCTGCCCCTCCCCCGTTCATGCTTTGTCTCTCTCTGTCCCAAAAATAAATAAAAAAAAAAAAGTTGAGAAAAAAAAAATATTAAAAGTATAAAATACAGTAATGTATGTAAAATAGAGTTTATAAAGCTTCTTGCTACCAAGATTAGTACTTGACATTGAAATTTTGAAACTGAAGACACCAAAATTTGAACTATTTTGAAAAATTTTATTTTTTTTTTAATTTTTTTTTAACGTTTTTATTTATTTTTGAGACAGAGAGAGACACAGCATGAACGGGGGAGGGGCAGAAAGAGAGGGAAACACAGAATCGGAAGCAGGCTCCAGGCTCTGAGCCATCAGCCCAGAGCCCAACGTGGGGCTCGAACTCGCAGACCGCGAGATCGTGACCCAAGCTGAAGTCCGATGCTTAACCGACTGAGCCACCCAGGCGCCCCTATTTTGAAAAATTTTAACATCTTTAAAAGTTTCTTGGGGCACCTGGGTGGCTCAGTCGGTTGGGCATCTGACTTCAGCTCAGGTCACGATCTCACAGTCAGTGAGTTCGAGTCCCGCATCGGGCTCTGTGCTGACAGCTCAGAGCCTGGAGCCTACTTCAGATTCTGTGTCTCCCTCTCTCTCTGCTCCTTCCCCACTCGTGCTCTGTCTCTGTCTCTCAAAAATGAATAAACATTAAAATTTTTTTAAGTTTTTTTAGTTACTCTTTCTTCTGACATCTTTATTCACTCTTTGCCAATCCCAAGAGACAATGAAGATATCTTCAAGATGTTATAATGTGGTAGAGTAGATTTTTTTTCTGTCTGTCTAGTTTTTATTCCCCCATCTTGCATGCTTTATTCCACACCCAACCTTTAATACCTCAGGTGGCTGACACATGGTGGTGGAGCCAGAATCGAGTAGATATTTTTCTTAATAGACTTCTAACACAAGTAGATACTCAGTGATGATGCTTTTTTGCCATTATATATGAAGAGGTCAATTATATAATGGCCATTGATTTATTCTTCTAATTCTAGCCTTTATTTGCACTTTTCTGCCTTGGAATTCATGTGAGTTAAATCAAATAAAATTTTAAAATTAAAAATACTTAATCAAATACAGTGGGTTTTTTTTTATATTGTCAGTAAAATTCAGCATTCATATACATATAGCATGTTCAGTATGCCTGTCATTTTAATTTCTGACCATGGACACTTTCAGAGTAGGTTAGTGAGGAATAATGCAGCAGTAAGTAATCTGCCAAGGTTATCTGATTCAACTACAAGATTTACAAAACTGTATAATGGCTAACAATAGCTAACATTTATTGAACGTATATTAAGTACTCAGCAAAATGCTATGCTCTTTACTGACACTATTTCCAAACTCTCTGAGGTAGGTAATTTATTATTCTCATTTCACAGAGGAGTAAACCAAGGTTCCAGAGAAATTAAATAATTTGCCCAAGGTCACTTAGCTAGTGTTAAGAAAGGAGGGGTGCCTGGGTAGCTCAGTCCGTTAAGCAACCAACTCTTGATCTCGGCTCAGGTCATGATCTCACAGTTCGTGGGATCAAGCCCTGCATGGATGGCAAAGTTGGCAAAAAACAGACCACAGGAGCACCTGAGTGGGCTCAGTCGGTTGAGCATCCGGCTTCAGCTCAGGTCATGACCTCACGATTTGTGAGTACGAGCCTTACATCGGGCTGCCTGCTATCAACACAGAGCCAGCTTCTGATCCTCTATCCCTCTATCTCTCTGCACCTCCCCCTCTCACTCTCTCTCTCTCAAAAATAAATAAACATTTTTTAAAAAGGATTAGAAACAAACACACAGATACATGCTATTAATTTTTCACAATTCAGACCTTATTTTGACAGTTACAAGTGAAATCATGGTAAAAATTTTTTGAAGGTAGAATATTAAATTGAATGCTAAACTTATCAATTTAATTTTTTCACTTGTCATTTTAAATAGAATATCATTATTTGGAGATTCGTGATCAATTTTAAAAATAGTAGCTTTCAGAACCAGGAATTTTTTTTGACATATGTCTTATTTTTATGATTGCTTGAAATCAGAGCTTTAGTATAATACCACAGTGCCATCTGAGAGATTTAATTAGGTATCGTTTAATGAAGACTGAGCATTATAAATGACTTTTAAACTTGTGTGCTGGCAGGAATCTTCCAAGTGACTTAAATAGACATCAATTACAATAAGATATAGAACTTGGGGCGCCTGGGTGGCTAAATCGATTAGATGTCTGACTTAATTTTGGCTCAGGTCATTATCTTGCAGCTCTTGGGTTCAAGTCCCATGTGAGCCTCTGTGCTGACAGTGCAGAGCCTGCTTGGGATTCTGTCTCTCACTGTCTGTCTGCCCCTTCCCTGCTCACTCACTTGTTCTCTCTCTCTCTCTTTCAAAACATAAATAAATAAACTTAAAAAAAATAAAAAACAAGATTTAGAACTTGATAACCTAAATATGATAGTTTTTGAAAGCTTTTGCTCTAAAGGAAATTTCTAATTCCTTGGAGAAGGCTCAGGCGAGAGTGGGTGGAGAGTAAAGAAGATAAGTGCACTGTGTCTATATCCTTTACACAAAAACAATACAAATTAAGTAAGACAAAGTATATAGCATAAACTACTGTTAACAGTTTCTTGGGCATATTTCCAGAAAGTTTTCTGTATCTATAGGTACAGGTAGATGTGAGGAGATTCTCTAGATAGATCGCTCAAAGACTTTTACTGCAGGTTTAGGATTCAGGGATAAAGTATAGTTGAGCCTCGAATAACACAGGTTTGAACTGCACAGGTACACTTATGGAGATTTTTTCAGTAGATATGGTATATCTATTTTCCTTATGATTTTCTTAATAGCACTTTCTTTTCTCTAGCTTACTTTATTGTAAGAATATAGTATGTAATACATATAACATACAAAATATGTTAATCAACTGTTTATTTTATGGGTTAGACTTCTGGTCAACTGTAGGCTATCATTAGTTTTGATACAGTCAAAACTAATTATGTATTAGTTTTGATACAAAGTTTTGAGACAGTCAAAAGTTCTGTGCAGATTTTCAACTGTGTGGCAGTGTCAGTACCTCAACCCCCACATTGTTCGAGGATCAACTTGTATTGATGTGCATTCCCTCATGGTTTCAGCTCTGTAAGCAGTGGTTAATTGGATGAGTGTGAAAAATCGTTGAGAACATATGCTTTTCTCTAACTGGTTTTAACTATGTGGAAAGGTTTTGAAGCTTGGAGGAGACATATCTCAATCTCATTTTACAGATGAATAAAACCAAGGCTTAGAGAAGTTAAGTAATTTGCTCAAGGTCACACAGCTAGTAACTGACATAGCTTGCAACTTAGATTTCCCCCAAAACTATTATTTCTTCCCCTCTAAATCTTAATTTATGTTTTAATCTAACATATTTGTACTTGATCTAAAGGCTGCTTGCTGACAACAAACTTTTAGTAAAGATTGTTCTGAGTTTCAACAACTGTCTGCAGAGATAGAAGAGAAGACTGTTTAAAAGTTGTTTGGCATAGGGGCCCCCGGATGGCTCAGTCTGTTAAGTGTCTGACTTCGGCTCAGGCCATGATCTCATGAGTTTGAGCCCTGCGTCAGTCTCAGAGGCTGGAGCATACTTCGGATTCTATGTCTCCCTCTCTTTCTGCCCCTCCCCTGCTCACACTCTGTCTCTCTCCCTCAAAAAATTAATAAACATTAAAACATTTTTTTAAAAAGTTGTTTGGCATAAACTATCAATACTCATATTCTTCACAAATTCAAATTGATGTTTGGATGATGAAATGTGTTTATCTTCTCTTATGGATTTTCTGAATTGGCTTAAGAGTTCTCCCCTAACCCTTAGGCAATACAAAGACTTTACATGTTTGATGTTTTTTTCCTTTTTCACTAAAATATAATTTCTAGGCAGTAGGACTTTATCCATCTTTTTTTTTTTTTTAAGTTTATTTTTTTGAGAGAGAGAGAAACCAAGCATGCAAGTGGACAAAGGGCAGAATGAGAGGGAAAGAGGGAGAATCTCAGGCAGGCCCCATGCTATTAGCCCAGAGGCCAGCATGGGGCTCAGTTCATTAACTGCAAGATCATGACCTGAGCCAAGATCAAGAGGGGGACACTTAACTGACTCAACCACCCAGGCACCCTGGGCTTTATCCATCTTAATCATCATTGGAACCCAGAACAGTGCCTGAAACTTTGTAAAGGATTATAAATACATAATGAGAATGTAGGAAAGAAAGGTAGAGTGACATCTCTCAACCCATTTAATATTGTTTACTGGTCCATTAAGATATAGTTACAGGTTCTGGGGTACGATAGATAGTATAGACTCACTTTTCCCTGTTTCTCCCTTCTAAATCTACCAAATTATGTTGGAGATAATTGAACAGTCGTAAAAACACTTTGAAAATAGAAAGAAGAAAGTGGACAGGCTAGGGACCTCAGAACTTGGAGACTGACCCTAAGTGAGTTTTCTGGGTTTTCTTTATATCTACCATTTATCTGAATTGGGCACCAGAGAAGTCTGTGACTCAAAACTGGCCACAGGTACAGACAGAATAAATCAACAAATAAGTATGAATAGCCTGCTCTGAAAGACCAGGAAAGGCCAAGCCTAGTAGAGGCTTAGTAGGATGACTCATACCTAGTGGCAGCAGCTGACCCACTAGCAAAATTAGGGGACCATCTAACCCCCCCACCCACATTTGTGGTAGCAAGAGCAGAACTTGAGATGGTCAACCCACTCCATGCCCCACACCTACCAAGTAGCAGTAGGCCAGATATCCAGACAGTAGAACCGAAGAGGGCCAAAACACAGGCTTCACATAAGCCAGCTGAAGCAGGTCAGTCGGTCTGCAGAAGAGGGAACAACAGAACCCAGGGAGCCAACCCATCCCCTACCCCATACCAGGCCATAGCACACAGGCCCTGTGCTGCCTGTATTGGTGGTATCAGCAGGTCCTGTGAGTCCCTGTCCTTCCCCCAACAGCAGAGGAAGACCCAGGCCAAGTGTCTCCTAATCTTCCACCCAGTAATAGAAGGCAGTCCAATGGCAGAAAGTGAAACAGATCCAGGGTGTCCCAAACTTTGACCCAATGGCCGGGAACCCACCCTGACCTTGAAGTTTTTGACCTTCCAACCAGTGGCAGAAGTAGCCCACATAAGTGCTTCCCTATCTGCAGCAGCACCAGCAGGGATAGAATGGGAAGCCCATTAGTATCAGGAGACCAGAGAGCATACCAGGAGAACTCTTTCCCTTTATGCAGGTCCAGCATCCCTCACCACCTACACCAGGGAGCTCAGGGAAGCACCTTCCATTCTTGTGAGTAGCACCAGCAAGATTCTAGCTATAGTTCATACATAGCTAAAACAACAAGCAGACCAGAATAAGTGTCAGAAAACTAAATGGTTATTGGCCATAGAAAGACTTCGTGCCTGTGGCTATAGAAAGATTTGTATCTTTGGGTGGACATTAGACAAATTGTCCTTTTCTTGTTTGTCTATACCAATAGACCTGCCTATCAGTAGTCTCCTTAGAGGAGTTAAAGACTCTTGCTCAACTTATTCCACCCATTCTCACTTTCCAAAAGGGGGGGAAAAACTCTGATAATAAGAATTATTCTCCAGAGGTTCCTGGGTGGCTCAGTTGGTTAAGCATCCAACTCTTGATTTTGACTCAGGTCATGATATCAGGGTTGTGAGATCAAGCCCTGAGTCAGGCTCCACGCTCAGCACAGAGCCTGCTTGGGATTCTCTCTCTCTGTCTCTCTCTCTCTCTCTCTCTCTCTCTGTCTCTCTCTCTCTCTCTCTCTCCGCCCCCCCCCTCACTCCCTCACTCTCTTCCCTCCCTCACTTGTATGTATGTATGTGTGTGTGTGTCTCAAAATAACATTTTTTTAAAAAAGAATTACTCTCTAAATAAATTTGGGCAAAAATCATGTACAGATCGATTTAACTGTAGGTGATGCATTTACTTGTCAGTGAATTTTTATATAGTTTCTAATTGAATTGTAATATAAATTTGTCTTTAGATGTTAAACTTGTTAGGCCAGAAATATTATAATGAAAATATGCAACATTACACTGTATCATTAACCAAACAGTCCACAACAAACTATGACAAAAGTAAAGTAAGATTATTCATTGCTTCATTAATTCAGCAAATGTTTATTGGTTGCCTACTATGTACCTCGCAACAACAAAATCTGCCTTCATGACACTCATATTCTACTAGAACTAAAAAGCAGATATAGCAGTTGAAGGGGCGTCTGGGTGACTCATTCGGTTAAGCGTCCGACTTCAGCTCAGGTCATGATCTCTTGGTTCGCAGGTTTGAGCCCCGCATCAGGCTCTTTGCTGTCAACATGGAGCCTGCTTCAGATCCTCATACCCCTCTTTCTCTGCCCCTTCCTCACTCTCTTTCTCTCTCTCTCAAAAGTAAATAAACATAAAAAAAAAAAAAGGATAGTTGAACATTATAGGATCAACTTAGGACATTACCAGTGGTCTTTCAAACTGTCCTTTGAGATGGGCCTAGAATACTTTTTTTTTTTTAATTTTTTTTAACCTTTATTTATTTTTGAGACAGAGGGAGACAGAGCATGAATGGGGGAGGGTCAGAGAGAGGGAGACACAGAATCTGAAACAGGCTCCAGGCTCTGAGCTATCAGCACAGAGCCCGATGCGGGTCTCAAACTCACGGACTGCGAGATCACGACTTGAGCCGGAATCCAACGCTTAACCGACTGAGCCACCCAGGCGCCCCGAGATGGGCCTAGAATACTTTTAAATGCCTGCCTTGTGCATGATCTTTAGTTTTGTCTCAGTCAAAATTGGATTATGAATTGAATTGTATTGGTATTGTTAGAATCTAGGTGAAAATAGGCCTGAGAATTCATGAGTAAATGATCCATTTCTCAGAGTAATAAAATGTAGAATATCAAAAATTAAATGAGCACTTTCCCCTCCCTCAATATAATCTATTTCCACTATCAAAAATTAAATGAGCACTTTCCCCTCCCTCAATATAATCTATTTCCACAGGAGTTGTTTCTAGCCAATTAACTGTGAGACCAGCTGAAGTAAGACAAGAAAATTTCAGATATTTGTAAATCAAAATATTTACAAAGATAGCCATCCTGGTCATATACCATATGCCACTTTAAAATCCTCTTTGTAGCTGGTATTTCTTCTCAGTATCAAACTAAGGAGTTTAACAGCCATGCCTTCTGGGGAATTTGTATGTGTCTCCACAGGGTTTCAAAGTAGTGGTAAACACTTAGATTCAGAATTTGGCTAGATGTTCAGCTCAGAGGACTATCATTTGTGGTATCAGTAGGCTCCACTAAATGCCAGTAGTGCAGACTTGAGATAAAAAAAGAAAGAAAAGGAATCAAGGAGGAAAAGTAGATATGCCAAAATGGTAAAACCTACCTTATCTGCTATATATTTTGTCTCCGTAGTGTAAATCTGTAACTATTCCTGCAGAATGAAGGAGAGGGAAGTAGAAAATACTTGCTGGTTTTGCTTTGGAGATTTAATTGGTAAACCTACAATAATTCTTAAATTTCTGAAAAGAAAAAAAATTAAGTCCTGTCTAAAAGAACTTAGCAAATACATGTTTTCTAAGACATTAATATAGAAAAGCAAAGTCTGTCTGGTTACTTGGTGGTATGTGCTAATGAGACACTTGAGTTTTGTTGAGAGAAATGTTCCAACAATCCTATGGCCCTTACGAAGTTTTGATTTTATGCTGCTGGGCAGCCATATGCTAAGAGGAGAGTTGTGATTGAGTAGCTTTTACCTGGAGATTTCTAAGCTGAATCCTACAACTTACTGTGGCTGTGTTGATTAGTGCAATTCATAGTACCTCCAAAGGGCCCTGAGGCACTGAACTGCTTAAGCTTGTTGTTATCTAACCTGGCTCATATCAGGAGGCCTCAAACCACTACTGCTTCAAAAAAGGGAGGACACATTTTGATACACCAGTTTTATATTTCATGCTACCAGCATAGCATCAAAAAACAGGGGGCGCCTGGGTGGCGCAGTCGGTTAAGCGTCCGACTTCAGCCAGGTCACGATCTCGCGGTCCGTGAGTTCGAGCCCCGCGTCAGGCTCTGGGCTGATGGCTCGGAGCCTGGAGCCTGTTTCCGATTCTGTGTCTCCCTCTCTCTCTGCCCCTCCCCCGTTCATGCTCTGTCTCTCTCTGTCCCAAAAGTGAATAAACGTTGAAAAATGATCTCAAAAAAAACAACAACAAAAAAAAAACAAAAACAGACATTTAGGGGCGCCCAGGTGGCTCAGTCACTTGAGCTTCCGACTCTTGATTTCAGCTCAGGTCATGATCACAGGGTTTTGGGATCAAGCCCTGTGATGGGTGCTGAGTGTGAAGCCTGTTTAAAATTCATTCTCTCCGGGTGCCTGGGTGGCTCAGTCAGTTGAGTGTCTGACTTTGGCTCAGATCATGATCTCACAGTTCGGGAGTTTGAGCCCTGCATCGGGCTCTGGGCTGACAGCTCGGGGCCTGGAGCCTGCTTCATATTATGTGTCTCCTTCTCTCTCTGCCCCTCCCCGCTCACGCTCTGTCTCTCTCTCAGAAATAAACATTAAAAAAAAATTTTTTTTTAAAGATTCATTTTCTCTCTCTCTCTCTCTCTCTCTCTCTCTTTCTCTCTCCTCCCCACCCCGTTCCCCTCTCCCCTGCTCGCACACTTTCTCTCTCTCCCTTAAAAAAAAAAAAGACATTTAAATCATGACTAAGTCAACATATTATAGAATGAAATAGTTGATGATTTTAAACCTTCTTTCTTTCTTTTTTTTTTGGTGTGTGTACAGCAATGAAAACTACTGGTTGTAACTTAGATAAGGTAAATATTCTTCCCAGTGCTCTGATCACTCCACTCATATCAAGCAGTATGATTAAGAGTGAAGATGTTACTCCAATGGAAGTAACAGAAAAAAGATCTTCCCCTATTTTTAAGGTAAGCTGCATTGATAAGTGCTCTACATCTTAATCTGTTATAAAAATTGCTATATTTTTAATAGTTTGATTACCTTTCCCCATGTTTATGCTTTTTACTTTTCCTGTTTCTTTCACATGTGTTTCTCTTTGGTTGCAGTTAATGAGTTTTGCTTTTCAGAGTGAATACTTTTACCAACCAATAAAACAGTCTGCAAAGTGACTTCTAATATATATTTTGGTAAGGAAGGAATTAATGTTAGCTGTACCTGTGGGATGTAGGGCATTGATGACAGTATAGGTTTAGTATTTTCAGAATTGGAGATGTTTTTTATTTCCTTTTTTTCCCCCAGTCTTTTTCTATAACTCTCTTTCCCTTTCTCACTTATAACTTTCCCCCCTATAATTCTACCAATGATCCACAAAATGGAGATACTTTAAAATTTACTGTTAATGTGTTCTTCCTGTCCTAAGCATATCAGTAACTGATTATTCTAGTTTTTTGTTTGGCTGTCTTCACTTACAACATTTGTTAAAAAGAGGGGCACCTGAGTGGCTCAGTTGGTTGAGCACCCCTCTTGATTTCGTTTCAGGTCATGATCTCATAGTTCATGGGTTCGAGTCATGCATCAGGCTCTGCACTGACAGCGGGATTCTCTCTCTGGCCCTCCTCTGCTCACGTACTCGCTCTCTCTCAAAATAAATAAACTTAAGAAAAAAAGATATCCTGATGACAGTCAGATGTCATGGTATCCCTGAGAATCTTGCACCTGTTTTCCAACAGAATAATGTAGAGTAGAATTTGGTCCTGCATATATGTGTGTTTTTAGAATAATAATTTTTGAAGTGTCATATGAGCTAATTTAATGTTTATATACACATATTATTTGGGGATTTTTATTTTTTAGACTACAAAGACAGTTGGATCAACTCAACAAACATTAGAAAATATCTCTAACATAGCAGGAAATGGGTCTTTTTCATCATCATCATCTTCCCACTTACCTTCTGAAAATGAAAAGCAGCAGCAGATTCAGCCCAAGACCTACAACCCAGACACCCTGACAACTATCCAGACACAGGACATTTCACAGCCTGGTACCTTTCCAGCAGTTTCTGCTTCTAGTCAGCTGCCCAACAGTGATGCACTACTGCAGCCGGCTACACCATTTCAGACAAGAGACACTCAGTCCAGAGAAGTATTACAATCTGATGGCACAGTGGTTAATTTGTCACACCTGACTGAGTCATCCCAGCAACAGCAGCAGTCACCACTACAAGAACAAGCACAGACTTTACAGCAGCAGATGTCATCAAATATTTTCCCATCCCCAAACAGCGTGAGTCAGCTACAGAATACGATTCAGCATTTGCAAGCCGGGAGTTTTACGGGCAGTACTGCTAGTGGCAGCAGTGGAAATGTTGACTTGGTCCAGCAAGTTTTAGAGGCACAACAACAGTTATCTTCAGTTTTGTTTTCTGCTCCAGATGGTAATGAGAATGTTCAAGAACAGCTTAGCGCAGACATTTTTCAACAAGTCAGTCAAATTCAAAACAGCGTAAGCCCTGGAATGTTCTCCTCAACAGAGCCAACAGTCCATACTAGACCAGATAATTTAATAGCTGGAAGAGCCGAAAGTGTTCACCCACAGAGCGAAAACACATTATCCAATCAGCAACAGCAACAACAGCAGCAGCAAGTGATGGAATCATCGGCTGCAATGGTGATGGAGATGCAACAGAGTATCTGTCAGGCAGCTGCCCAGATTCAGTCGGAGTTATTTCCTTCACCGGCTTCAGCAAATGGAAACCTTCAGCAATCTCCAGTTTACCAGCAGACCTCTCACATGATGAGCGCATTATCTACCAACGAAGACATGCAAATGCAGTGCGAATTGTTCTCTTCTCCCCCTGCAGTTTCTGGAAATGAAACTACTACAACCACCACGCAGCAGGTTGCCACCCCTGGCACTACCATGTTTCAGACATCAAGTTCAGGAGATGGAGAAGAGACTGGAGCACAAGCCAAGCAGATTCAGAACAGTGTCTTTCAGACCATGGTCCAAATGCAACATAGTGGGGACAGTCAACCTCAAGTAAACCTTTTCTCATCTACGAAAAGTATGATGGGTGTTCAGAATAATGGTACTCAGCAACAAGGTAATGGTTTATTCCAGCAAAGTAATGAGATGATGTCCCTCCAATCTGGGAATTTTTTGCAGCAGTCTTCTCATTCACAGGCTCCACTTTTTCATCCCCAAAATCCTATTGCTGATGCTCAGAACCTTTCCCAGGAAACTCAAGGTTCTATTTTTCATAGCCCAAGTCCTATTGTTCACAGTCAGACTTCTACAACGTCCTCGGAACAAATGCAGCCTCCGATGTTTCACTCGCAAAGTACCATGGCTGTGCTACAGGGCTCTTCTGTTCCTCAAGACCAGCAGTCAGCCAACATATTTCTTTCCCAGAGTCCAATGAATAATCTTCAAAGTAACACCGTAGCCCAAGAAGAACAGATTTCATTTTTTGCAGCTCAGAACTCAATTTCTCCGCTTCAGTCCACATCTAACACTGAGCAGCAAGCTGCTTTTCAACAGCAGGCTCCAATATCACACATCCAGACCCCTATGCTTTCCCAGGAACAGGCCCAACCCTCCCAGCAAGGTATATTTCAGCCTCAGGTGTCCCTGGGCTCCCTTCCTCCAAATCCAATGCCTCAAAACCAACAAGGAACAATTTTCCAGTCACAGCACTCAATGGTTGCTATCCAGAGTAACTCTCCATCCCAGGAACAGCAGCAGCAGCAACAGCAGCAGCAGCAGCAGCAGCAGCAGCAACAACAGCAGAGCATTTTATTCAGTAATCAGAACACCATGGCTACAATGGCATCTCAGAAGCAGCCACCGCCAAACATGATATTCAACCCAAGTCCAAACGCGCTGGCTAACCAGGAGCAACAGAATCAGTCCATCTTTCACCAACAAAATAATATGGCCCCCATGAACCAAGAGCAGCAGCCCATGCAATTTCAGAACCAGCCTACAGTTTCCTCTCTTCAGAACCCAGGTCCTGCCCAGTCTGAGTCGCCACAGACTTCCTTGTTCCATAGCTCTCCTCAGATTCAGTTAGTCCAAGGGTCACCCAGTTCTCAAGAGCAGCAAGTAACACTGTTCCTCTCTCCAGCATCCATGTCTGCTTTGCAGACCAGTATGAACCAACAAGACATGCAGCAGTCTCCTCTTTATTCCCCTCAGAACAACATGCCTGGAATCCAAGGAGCCACATCTTCACCTCAACCACAGGCTACTTTATTTCACAACACTACTGGAGGCACAATGAACCAACTACAGAATTCTCCTGGCTCATCTCAACAGACTTCAGGAATGTTCTTATTTGGCATTCAAAATAGTAAGAAACTCTAATTTTATTTCTTAAATGTTAGTGGCTGAGATGGTAGTTAGTCAGATTGTAGTTAGAACTGAGTTCAATCCCAGCCATACCACTTACATACTGTGAGATCTTAGAGAAGTTATTTGACCTGCAGGAGCTTCAATTTCCACAGCTAAATGTTGGTAATAATTATATACTTGAAAAGGATATTGGGAGGACTAAATATGGTAATGAATATAAATGAATGTGTTTACCATTTTAAGCTGTAAACTTGAAAGGAAAATGAAGTAAGAATGACAGAAAATATCTCTGCCAATTAAACTAAGTAGTTTCCAAGGAGGTTAACCCATCGTTAATGTTTACATACCAAGGAAAGCATGTAGGACTTACTTATGATGCTAACTAAGCAAAGTTGTATTTTTATACTGCTTTGAGTAAACCTGGGATGAATTCCAGTACTGTTCGGTAAAAACCGTTTTGGAGGGCTATCAGTTGCCTCACTTCTAGTTCTATACACAATAGTGAATTTCCCCCAACAACTAATAAATATCTTCTTATGAACCTTAACAGAAAGTAACTAATCAAGTAGCTTCTCTATTTTAAATATTTCTGCAGACTGTAGTCAGCTTTTAACTTCTGGACCAGCTACATTGCCAGATCAGTTGATGGCCATAAGTCAGCCAGGCCAACCACAGAATGAGGGCCAGCCACCTGTGACAACACTTCTTTCTCAGCAAATGCCAGAGAGTTCTTCACTAACGTCCTCTATAAACACCAACCAGAACATTGAAAAGATTGATTTGCTTGTTTCATTGCAAAACCAAGGGAACAACTTGACTGGCACCTTTTAACTGGATAAGTAAGTATTGCATTTTGGTTTCTTTTTTATTGAAAAGCATCAATAAATTTTATTATTCTTATCAGATTTAGGTTTAAGTAATAACACTTTTTAGACCCTACTCTTTTGAAATACGGCTTTCTCACAAGATGGTATTTTTAGGGACACTTGGGTGGTCCATCTCTTGATTTTAGCTCGGGTCATGATCTCACGGGCTTGTGAGATCGAGCCCCACATCAGGCTCTGTGCTGACAGAGTGGGACCTGCTTGAGATTCCCTCCCCTCTCTCTCTCTCTGCCTCTCTCTCTCTCTCTCTCTCTCTCTCAAAATAAAATGTAAGATGATACTTTTTAAATCTGAATAAATTATTCTGGATGATAGTTTGTGGTCATAGTATTGATGCTAGGCAATCCTTTTGGTTCTAAGTTTCTTCACCACGGAATGACAGAACACCTGATCAATGTACTATTGATTGGATATAATTAAGTCTTATTTCTCCCTTCCTCAAGAAATAAATACTGAGTCAGGAAAGTGTGTGGAAGTATAAATATGATGCAGTATCATTTATAGTATTGTAATATACTTTGGAATCTTTCAGGGTAACAGGAAGTTTATAATCTTGTTCCCTCCTTAGTGAGTTATATTCAACTTCTTCTTCTTTTTTAGAAATTCCATGAAGAAAATTCTGATTCCAAGATGTCCTGAGATCATGTGATTCCATGAGGATTTTTGAACTGTTACTTTAAAAACAAAACAAAGTATGAAAAACTGTGATTGAGTAAATGGATAGATTTTACTCTTACTGCAAAAAAGCACACCTGTGCTGCCTGTTGCAGTGATTAGCCACCGTTGTTAACATCTTAATATTTTATATTCCTAATAACAGTGATGACTGAGAATCTATTTGAGTTTCCAGCTGACAGAATTAATTGTTGCTATTTTCCTAGGCGCTATTTCTTTGAAAGTATAGTTCAAATTCAAAAGCTGGACTGCTCAGTTATTATTGCTATTAGAAAATAGTTCATATTGTCATGTTTACTTTTGTTCTTCATTCATATTTTCTTACCTGCATTGTTTTAGTCAAGTAATGGCTTTTGAAAAAGGAAAGTTCAAATAGTAACTAAAAGTAAGGCTGTGGTTTTCCAATATAAAAAGCACAGCTATTGGCCAAAATGAAGGAATCTTTTTTCAGTTTTTATGGAGAAACTGAAGGGGTAACATTCTGACAAGTTAACTGTAGTAAGAGCTCTACACAGATAAGAGGCCTCTTTATTACAAAGGCAGACAACACACAATCTAGGAACAGCTGAAATGCTATTGATTTTATTTTCCAGAGAGTTGTTCATTCTCTGTGTTTCTGTTAAGGGTTTTAGCCATACCTGTGCAGAGAAGAATAATTATCTTGCTCTATCAAAAAAATGAAGGGGTTAATACATGGTAAATTGTGTTCTGATATCCTCCTATAGCAGTTAAAACTGACAGAGCAACTTCAGTCTGTTTTCTTCTTATCCCCGTCTTGGACCGGTGTTCCCTTTTTATGTTCATTTTTATTATTCTCCCCCTCTTCTTCACTTTATTTTAGACAATTACTAATATACTACGAGCTTTGTGACCCTGTAGCAACTTAAAGGGAAAGGCCGCTTTGGTCTGGGGTAACCCAGCAACTCCTGCAGCACAGGCAGGGTGGGGGGCCACTCTTTTAGGAGTGAGGGGAGCTGATTCCTGAGAAACAAGAAACAATGCATTTTTTCCCCATGAACGGTGCTGTCCTGAAGTCTTCAAATTGTTCCCTCTAATAGGAAACAGTGTACATTTTAATTTAAAAAAAAAAAAAAAAGCAAACTAAAATTTCTTGAAACATCACTTCTCCCTAAACTGCAGTGAGTGTAATTCACTTGTCACCTCAGTGCTTTACAGTTTGAAGTGGTCACTTATCTGATGGTTCCCACAAGCCTTAGGCTTTACAGGGTCATATCATTGACTTAAAATGAAGAATTAACTTGTGTTACGTCTCTAGAGAGCAAAATTACACACTCCAGAATTTGCAGTTGCAGTTGTAGCATTAGTTACACAGTTTTGGGTGTTCTTGCCACCCATGGGATGCCTGCTTCTCACGACAACCTGTCGTTTGGGCACGTGCTTACGTCTCGTTTTCCTTTTGGCATGTAGAAAGCTGTTTATACAGTTTAAGGCCAAATTGTGTGTGGCTTCTATATGTAGATAAGATGTTTTGGTATTCATGTCTGTTTCATTTATTTTTATTAAGTGTACAAAAAAAATAGCCTGTTAATTATTTGTTGAAGGCTACTTTTCTGTTGTGTTTTTTTTTTTTAATTTGTTTTCTATCCTATACATTTAGTTGAACTTTGTGGAATTGTGGTGTTGGTTTTGTTTATACAGCCAGATTTTTTCCCCCTTTTTGTGGTCCTCCTTAGTTCTTTGAATGTGCTCTTCTCCTAATTTGTTTTTTCTCTTTGTTCTTATATATTCTTCCCTCCACCCTGACCCTTTCTTTCTTTCTCTCTCTGATTGAGAGGCATTGAATTACGTTTTCAGTAGTACAGGCTTCTTGCCGATATGAAGGGAACTTTTCAGAAAGAGACCTACTCTGGGTCATTTACTTTTGAATACAGTTTTCAATCGTTCAAGTTTTGGATGGTTTATATCTAATGTGTGTTTCATTTTTTTGGAAAGCTATATTTTGTATTTAGGAAATGGTATACTATTTTGCTATTTGTACTGAGTGAGTACATTGGCATAAATATAGAAATTTATATATATACATATATATAAACTATTCTTTTTTTGCCACACATTTTTGTGGTAAATTTGTGAGTTTGTCTGATGTTCTACCACAACGTGGCGTCTGATAACAGTGAGGGGGGGTTTGTTATGTCTTTATTGAGTATTTAAGTATCTTTTGAAACAAATGACCTGTTCATCTGTGGCCATTCCATCAGGCAGTTCCTTGATGTTATTAGTGGGCTAAAGGCAGCTTACTGTGTGTTTGCTGGATCTTTCACTCAGCAAAATGTTAGAGTAAGGAAACCCATCAGGCAATTGTGTCAGATGGTGTTTCATGAGAATGAGCCATTCAGTCTTTGCTCACTATATATTTAATATTTTATTGTTGTTATTGTTATTATTAATTGGCTTTCTGTATTCTATGCCTTTTATTTATAATAACACTAAAAAAAACCACAAACCATGTTTGTAATTTTAATAACGTTTTCCCCATCTTGTAATATCCAGAGCTACTTTATAGATTCTCTGAACCAAAAGCATTTTCCTCAATAGATCATCTCTCCCCACCGCATCAGGGAAAATTACCCAATATAGTTCAGGTTATGAGAAGGACCAGCCACACAATCCAGTGCTTCAGTTTTAACATGTAAAACTCTAACTGCAGAGGTATAAAGAGGTATAAAGAGCTTACCCAGCAGGTATAAAAATAAGAAGTAGAAATAAAATACTGTAAGTTTATTTCTGAGTTTTCTGACTTTTTTTCTAAGAGATTACACAGGAGACTCAGGAAGTCTATTTGCTCACCAAGTTTCAACTAGAATGTTTCTTAGCACTGCTCTGTGGATGAAGTGGTGGCAAGAAGACTGGCTTGTGTGCTGACTTCTGTTCTGTTGTTTCGCAAGAGGCTTATCATCGTAAAATGCTGATCGCCAATGCCAAGTTACCAGGGACCAATTTTCTGTTTTATAGTATCTAAGTTTAGAACAGAACATACACCTGAACTGTAGTGGCTTGATTGGATGGAGGCAGAAAACCCAAATTTTATTTTCATAAATTTTGTGGTTATTTATACAAGGGCTGTGCTATGCTACCACATTCTTATTCAATAATGATGGATATTTTTTTTAACATCGTTAAATGTTCCCTACCCCTAAAGGTCACTGTTAAGTACAGCATTCTGACTATTTGGTTACAAAAGACATTTGTCTTCTTACTGAAGAGTTAGCTCAGTGGTCAGTGGTTGATACGTGTGCTAATAATACAATTTCCAGATTAATGTTACAAATAATAGCGATCTATGAGAGAGACTCCATGAGCCAGCAAAGGCCTTGGAAGCAACAATTTATTAAATTTATTTATGGCAGAAGGACCTAAATAAACTCTGAACTTTTTTTAGTCCTTTATATTGTTATATTCAGTTGCTCTTGCTTTTAGCAAATCACCTTAATGCTTGGAGCTTATCTTTCTGTGTGTGTGTGTATGTGTGTGTTATTCCTTATTGTCATTCCATGATATATCCACACCAACAGGGGAGAAGACAACTAGAAATCATATTTGCCTCAGAGCTTTATCATGTTACCTTTGTAATTAGAGCAGCCAATGCAAATCAGTTTTTGCCAGACTCTCTGGAACAGGTTTTTAAAGGGCTTTATTTATTATAAAAAGCAGAATTAATGAGGGACCCCCCCCTTTCTTCCTTTCTTTTTGTGGTAATTTTGTCTATGCTGTAGTTGAGAATTTCATTATAGTGCATTTCTTACCCATCAGAACTTCAGTTAATCTGCCTAGGAAAAATAATGTCAAAGCAAATGAGAAAAAAGTTCTATCTGAGTCCCCCTAGAACTAAAGTAATAATTCTTTTTGGCCATCTAAACTGTTTTGGACACTTGTTTTAGAAGAGTGAAATCTGTTTAGACAGATCAAAAATTAAAGACCAGAATTAAATGCTTTAATAATCAAAGTCTCACATTAAACGTGACTTATAAATACTCACTAGGAGTAATTTGAGAATTATTCATCATTCTGATGAAAATTTCTGTTCTAAGATTTATTAATTTTTTTTCTAATTAATTGAAAACTTGATGAGGTCTGTTAGCTTTAGTTTCAAAAAGTTTCAAAAAACTTTTTTGACAAAAAAGTTATGACCACAGGCTTCATCCCTAACCTGTACAGCCATGTTCTGTCTGCACACCTTACTTATTTGGAGGGACTCCATGAAGACAAAGACTGTATAGTTCAGCAGCTCTATTAGGAAAAAAACTCAGAGCACATTCCCTACTAAGTTAGGTATATCCATATTAAAAAGAGGTTTTCTCCTCCGCTTATTTGTGTCACTAGAGCTAAATCGTGGACATAATGTTCACAATGCAGTAAATATCAGAGTAATTCCTATAGTATCATTTGTGAATTGCCTCAGTACTCTAATTAATTCTTTAATTCCCATTTATTTTCATGCCATTCTAGCCTCATTCATTAATAAAATTCTATTTTTACTCCACTATCTCTCTCAGAAAAAAATTTTTAATTAATATTTTATATCTAGACTAAATGCATATGGAAAAGTGCCTTTCTACCATAATAGTGCCCCTTTCTTGTAATTTCATTTTTCACTATTGCCAAAAACAAATAAATTATTTCAGTAGGCCCCATCTTTCAATTATTTCATTTAGCATTCTTTTCTCCATTTTCTAACACCAGAGAAAACAGCTTCATAAGTCTCTCCCTTTGGCATAAGAGTAACAGAGAGATACATTGCTAGAATTGTTCCTTTGGGGGAGGGTAAATAATAGATTATAGAATTAGGGGCGCCTGGGTGGCCCAGTCGCTTAAGCGCCAACTGTGGCTCAGGTCATGATCTCACAGTTCATAAGATCCAAGCCCTCCATCGGGCTCTGTGCTGACAGCTCAGAGCCTGAAGCCTGCTTCGGATTCTGTGACTCCCTCTCTCTCTCTCTGTCCCTCCCCTGCTCGCACTCTGTCTCTGAAAAATAAAATAAACATTAGAGTTACAGTGTTGAGGCTTTGTATAAATTATCTAAATTTGACTTCATCTCGACCAACTAATGATAGGTCTTATCTGAATGCCAATGAAAATTTTACTGTCTGTGAGACTCCATGCACACAAATGTTTGTAGTTAAATTTCAGGAAGGAAGTATTTAAAACATCTTCTCTCGGGGCGCCTGGGTGGCGCAGTCGGTTAAGCGTCCGACTTCAGCCAGGTCACGATCTCGCGCTCCGTGAGTTCGAGCCCCGCGTCGGGCTCTGGGCTGATGGCTCAGAGCCTGGAGCCTGTTTCCGATTCTGTGTCTCCCTCTCTCTCTGCCCCTCCCCCGTTCATGCTCTGTCTCTCTCTGTCCCAAAAATAAATAAACGTTGAAAAAAAAAAATTTTAAAAAAAAAACATCTTCTCTCATCTTACTTAGATAAAAATAAATCACTGACACAAAATTTAGATAAAACCTGGTAAAGTCCATTTTTCTAACTAGACAACGCCATGGAATTCGTCGTAGTGCACTTCTTGCCTATCAGAACCTTTGTAATCTCTATGAAGAATAGTGTCAAAGAAAATGAAGAAGTTATATTGGAATCCCTCTAGAACAAAGGTAATAATTCCTTTCAACAAGATACAGTTGGATTGACTGTCCCTCTGGTTTTGTTATTTTGCCTCTGTCCTGGCTCCTGGCTGCAGTGGTGGTGCTGAAAGAGAGGGCATCACAGCGGTAGCTTTGGGATAGAGCTTCTTTCCCCCCTGGGTATTTCTCTGACTTAGTGGCACTGAAAACTGCAGGCTTTTATGCAATATTCTTAATACCCTAATGATATTATGCACTTTAATCATTCCAAAGAAGTCAAGAATGCTGTATAGTGATGATTCCTTCTTAATGAATACATCTTAACTATTTGTATCCCTTTTTATTTTGGATAGTCAGCTTGGTGTAAGTGTTCTGTGAATATTTTCTAAAATGACTGTATCGTAGGACTTAAGACTTTGAAATGTGATTGACTATGTGGAGAAATGATTACACTTCAGCAAACCATTTTAGAAATATTAATGTTCAGCTTGCTAATGTATATGTTTGAGACTTAATTAAAATCAGCCCTCTTCCAGTATTTTGTGTTTTGTCTGTGAGAACATTGTAGTGTATAGTTTTTTACATATAGAGTGTAACCAGTGGTTTTCAAAATATGGTCCTCAGCCCACCAGCCAGCATCAGTATCACTTGGGAACTAGGTAGAAATGCACATTCTGGAGCCCTGTCATAGACATACTGAATCAGAAACTTTGGAATGGGGCCTAGCAATCTGTGTTTTAACAAGCCCTCCAGGTAATTCTGATGTATGCTCAAGCGTGAAAACCACTGGTGTAAATGGTATACAGTAAGATCTAGAAAGGTTTTTCCCCCTGCTCATACAAATAGTTATATATTGTTCTTTATGTAAATTCAGCTTAACCTGGTTATCCGTAATCATTTATTGGCAATGATAAGTTATTCTTAGTACTGCCTATAGAAATATAGTATATTCTATATACATATACACTTAGTCTAGTTATTGATAATTCAGTTAACTTAGTTTGGCATTTTCCTACCATTTACTAAAAAGTTTACATTAAATGACTGATTTAAATATATAGGTGCAATCTTCTATATTTCTTTTAATTGTTATGACATTTAAGTAGCTAAAACAATTGACGGGTGCTACAGTCTCCTGTTTATCCATAAAATGGGTACCTTGTGGGCAGTGATAACACAAGCTTTCTTTTCATTGCCTCTTACTTTACCAGCAGACCACAATTTTGGTCTGGCTAGACCAACTCTCGGAACATCATTCCTTGTATTTATATTTGTATCTGAGATATTAAATAAGATGGCTGGCCAGGTCAACATAGCACCTTATTTAATTTCTTTTTTAAATCAATAAAACTTATTTAAAAGTAGCTTGGTTTGTATGAGAACTGATGCAGTAGAGATATAGCTATCCTTGGAACTTACGCTTCAGACACGCATTATTTACTAAAATAAATATTGGACAAGACAGTGCATTATTAATCTGGGCATTTCTCCCTTCCCAATTATATGCCTCATGGTAAATATAAACTAACAAGATAAGTAGATTTATTTGTTCATTTTAATTTCGTGTGTAATTTAGTACCTCCATAATTGCTGTAATCTTCCTTCCACTGTTTACAAATCACCAATTAATTAACTCATGGAAGAAAAAAATGCACACTCAAATTAAAAATAATTGTATATTCACTTTATAAAAATCACCACTGCTGTCTTTGCTTAACACTAGCAGTGGAAGTGTAAGTGGCTTACTCTACAAACCTTGGTGCTGGCAACACTTAGGCAAACTGTGGGGAGATGCTCTAGGTACATTCCTCCTTTTGTGTTCCCTTTCCCCTCTTCCCCAGTTGATTGCATATATGTATTCCTGTGCCCAAAGAATTCTATCATGGTTCTATTTGACTCCAACTTGTAGTGTCTCTTTTAGAAGCCCCATTTTTAGCCATATTATCCCTGTTCTTTTTCTTCCCCAGAAGAAATTTGGTGTGAAATAGTTTATAGAGTTTGCTTATTATTTTACCTAATGAACCTCAGGACAACACGCACACACATAAACATACACACACACCATCTCAGATGTTTGAGGGTGGCTTTGGAATCAAACTAATGAGTCCAATGAAGAACTGTCCTGCACTGAAGGGTTTATGACTTTGGTAGCTACAAACTGATTCCAGTGACATTGAGTTAATTTCTTTTGAGCTAATGAATGTATCTGCTTGCCTTGTTTCCTTCTAATTGATAAGCTCCAAGTAGTTGCTACTCTTTTTGGACAATTTTACTGAGTTTTATTCACTTCTTTTATTAGTCTTTTAATTTAACATATTGCACATATTTCATTAACCCATTCTCAAGTGGTTTAGCTACCATTCTGCCATTAAATTTTTTTAATTTAATTTTATTTGCTTGAGCACACTGATCAACCACTGAACTGCCTTCTTCCATTGTCCTGCAATGAAATAAGGATTACATTTTTGTGTATATGGCTTTCATAGTTGAGATTTCAGAGCACTGACACCAGATATTTTCAGTTTGTTCTCTGGGGGAATTTCATTTGCATCTATGTTTTTAGCTATCTGTGATAACTTGTTAAATATTAAAAAGATATTTTGCTTCTATTGGAACATTTGTATACTCGCAACTATATTTCTGTAAACAGCTGCAGTCAGAAATAAAACATTGAAAGTTTTCATTTTGCGGTGAGTAGCTGTCGTTTTTTCCTCAGACTTTGTGAATGAATTCATACCCGTGAATGTCAGTGTTGAGCAGCATGAGCCTATGGCTGAAATTATAAAATCATTAAGAAAAGGTATGAGGGGCGCCTGGGTGGCGCAGTCAGTTAAGCGTCCGACTTCAGCCAGGTCACGATCTCGCGGTCCGTGAGTTCGAGCCCCGCGTCAGGCTCTGGGCTGATGGCTCAGAGCCTGGAGCCTGTTTCCGATTCTGTGTCTCCCTCTCTCTCTGCCCCTCCCCCGTTCATGCTCTGTCTCTCTCTGTCCCAAAAATAAATAAACGTTGAAAAAAAAAATTAAAAAAAAAAAAAAAAAGGAAAAGGTATGAAATATAGTTGGATTTGGAGCAATTACTTTGTGCCTCCTGTTTTGCCAGGCAGTGTCGTAGCATCTAGTGTGGTAGCAAATCATGTAGCATAAAGGTGCTTTTGCTGAAAACCAGATCTCCCCAGCCCTCAGCCTCAGTCCCACACCCAGAGGCATTCTCTTTTTGTTCTTTCGTCTGTTATTTCCACATATATCAGTTGGTGTTTACCAAAATGTATATATAACATATCACTAGTGGTATTCAAAATGTTACATGAGTAGACATATATGTCTTTGCGTGTTAGAAAAACATATATCCACCTACTAGACTGCAGGGAAATGTAAGTGACATTAAAGACAAATATTAAATACTAATACAGATGGAACATGGATATCATGAATTTGATCTATAAATAACTGAAGCTTAAGAAGCCCTGCTTTCAACAGTATGCTTATATCTTCTCATCACATATAGACTTTGCCTGTTGATTCTGTGAAGGTGACTGAATTTTTAACATACCCAAATGTATACACATACATGAGTTGTCATTTTAGGAGGCTATATATTTCTTAACAATGCTACCATTGTTCTATATGTATTTAAAAGTTGTCTTCTGGGGGGTGCCTCAGTGGCTCAGTCTTAAGCATCCAACTCTTGATCTCAGCTTAGATCTTGATTTCACAGTCATGAGTTCAAGCCCCTCATTGGACTCCACTGGGTGTGAAACCTGCTTTAAAAAAAAAAAAATGTTGTCTTTTGGCATTTATTGACTTCAACAGCACTGGAAAGGAGTGATAACCAAATGAAATTTATTAAGTATAAATGTCAAAAATACTTGGGTCCAAAAAAGTGCCTTTGTGGGCAAAACACTGATGTGACGATGGGACTGTAAGTGGCTGCAACCTGGCTTACATAATTCAAGGTACAGTGTCCACAGCAAGGGAGGTGGTTGTCCCGCTTTACTCCGAGCTGGTGAGAGTACTACTCTCTCATATTGTAAGGAGCAAACACATTCTCAGCAGCCATGTAATCAGGCCTGTAACAGAATTGGAACATCATTCATCCCTGCTCAGGACACAACAGGGACTCTGGAAATATACAAGTAGCTACAGTTTCTCGACCGCAACACTTAATGATCTTGTTCTCAAGAAGAGGTATTGATTGCTACCCCTGTGCTCTATTGCGTGGCACCATCGTCCCTGCTTCTATGGAGGCAATAGAATACAGTTTTTAAAAGCCTGGGTTCAGGTTACCTGGGTGGCTCAGTCGGTTGAGCATCTGACTCTTGATTTTTGGCTCAGGTCATGATCCCAGGGTTGTGGGATCGAACCCCGCATCAGGCTCCACTCTGAGCGTGAAGCCTGCTTAAGATTCTTTCTTTCTCTCTGCCCCTCTCCCCCACTTGTGCTCACTCTCTCTCTCTCTGTCTCTCTCTGTCTCTCTCTCTAAAATAAAAATAAATTAATAAAAGCATAAGCTCTTGAGTTTGCCCACCTGAGTGAGTTCTGGTTCCTACACATGCCATTTAACCTCTCCATTTCTCAATCTCCTTATTTATAAAGTAGAAACAAATGCAAAACCTCTTAGGGCTATTGCAAAAACTAAGTAAATTAAGTCATGTAAAATTGCTTAGTTCCTGGTACACAGTAAGTACGTTGTTTTAGTATTTCTAGTCCTGACACTACTTAGCTCTTCTGTCCCATGTGTACTAGATCCCATAAGCTTTGGCTTTTTCAAAGACCTCTTCCTTTAATTGTCCTTTCTCCAGGATCAAAACCTTTCCTCTCTGAGTCCTTCCTACTGGCATGTAAATGTGCTATAATGTCCCTTATCTCTTAAAAAATCAAATAACTTTCTTTGACCACACACCCCCGACCCTACACACACACACACACACACACACAGTTTCCACTTCCTCTTCTTCCATTCTCTCTTGAACCCATTCCAATCAGGCTTTCATCAAACCAGTCTCCTGAAATATCTCTTGTCAAAGTCACCAGTGGCCTCCACATGGCTATATGCAAAGGTCAATTCTCAGATCTAGCTTACTTGGCTTAGTAGTATTGGACACACTTGATCACTCCGTATTTGAAACACTCTCTTCACTTAGCTTTCAGGACCCCACACTCAGCTCTCCTGCTTATTTTTCATTCTCATCTTCCTGACCTAACACTGGAGAGAACTAGAAGTCAATTACCAGATCTCTTCTCTATCGTAATTCATTTCCCAGGTAATGTCATCTGTGACATTGCTTTATATAATATCTATATGTTGAAGATTTCCAGATGTGTACCTCCTACCATAATGTCTCCCCTAACACCAGGTCTTTTTAAAAAATTTATTTCAGAGAGAGAGAATCTCAAGCAGGCTCCATGCGCAGCGCAGAGCCCGACATGGGGCTCAATCCCATGATCCTGGGACCATGACCTGAGCTGAAATCAAGAGTCAGCCGCTCAAATAAGCCACCCAGACACCCTTCTATTACAGTCTTAATAGACATCCCTCTCAAACATAAAATGTCTGAAATCAGATTTTGATTCCACCCTTCCTGATCCCAGCTTCTTCCCCGAATATGCTTTCCAGATTCTTGCTCACCTTAGCAAATGGTATGTATCCAACCTTGTAAATACATTCACTTCTTGAGACACGTGACTCAGTCGGTAGAGCATGCAACTCTTGATCATGGGGTTGTGAGTTCGAGCCCTATGTTGGGTTTGGAGACTACTTAAAATCTCTTTTAAAAATGAATAAATACATGCACTTCTCCACACCTCTATTGCTGTCACCCTGGTCCAAAGCATTTATTGACTAGTCACATTGTGCCACAATTCTCCATGCTTCCATCATTGCCTTACGCTTGGCTCCTCACCTACCAGCCAAACAGGAGTCAGATTATGCTATATCTCAGCCCAAAACTCTTCATGACTTCCTATCTTTATATTCTTACAGCACTTACGAGGCTCCGTCTCCAGTCCCAGCTGTGTCTCTGGCCTAGCCCTCTCTCCCCTGCTCTGCTGTAGCCACTAAAGTCCTCTCTTTTCCTGTTATGCGTGTTCCTGCCTCAGGGATTTGCACTCTGACGTCACTTCTGCCCGGAGTGCCTCCCTTCAGGCATCTACATCTCTCTCGCTTTATCAGGTATTTGCTCAAATGTAGCCTTACTGGGGAGGTCTTTCTTGATCGGCCAGTGTAAAACAAAACTCCCCATATCCTGTCTCTCTCTTACCCTGCTCTTTCTTCCTAGCATTTATCACCACCCGACATGACTGTTCTGTCATTCTTCCCTCGAATGCAAACTCCATGAGGTGCTTGGTTTTGTTCATTGCTCTGTTCCCCGTGCCTAGAAGAGTATCTGGGCCTTTGACTGGGTAAATCAACAAATCAGGCAAATCACAATAAATACTGCCCTTTGGCATTTGTTTACTGAATTCTAGGTTTTTCTTGGTTTCTGTAACATTCTTTTCTGGGTCTCTTTAAATATCCCTTCGGTTCCCTGAGATGATCTCAATATGTTGTTCCATTACCGTTCAGTATGAAGCAGCCCTGTTGGGAGAGCTCTCGTTCAAGGCTCCTGGCCTTAATTTATTATTGCAGGCTCTGATCCCATCTTCCCAAGTCATCGATTCCACTTTGCCTGTATGCCTCACCTCCATCACTAGCTTCGCTGAAACCAATAAGCCTGGATCTTTGTACAAATGGGTTTTATTGATTTCATCTGGAACTTTCAGAAATTTACACAAAATTGCAGCGAGCAGGAAGGCAACAAGATATTTTCAAGCTGAAGCACCCAGCCATCTGCCATTAAGTATATTGTGGCCGGGGGGGGGGGGGCGGAATTACCCAATTGCCTGTCAGCATCTGGCACAGGAGGGTCTCCGGCCTGCCGCCCTCGTTTCCTTGGCAGGTACAGGACCTGTTCCCAGTTCCAGGCAACCTTGGTTTGCAAAACCCCTCGTGTTTCCTTTCAACGCACCACCAGAGGGCGGCCTTTCATCATATTCTACTTGAATTATACCGCCAGTGAGTCAGTCACACTTCAATCATTTCAAAGGGAAGTTAGAATATTATGCCAAAATTGTTCAAAGTTAATGAAACTCTAGGATTACAGTGTTATCCCCAAAACTGTGGAACCAAACGCTTCCAAAAGGAAAGTCATCAGGTCAACAATGACAGAGAAGAAACCCTTCCAGAATGTGATGTAGCTCAGAAACAAAGTAGTGTTTGTAGAAGGCTGCTGTTAAGTATTGGGAGCAACTATTTCTTGAATTCATTCATAGCGGCAGATGTGGCGTATAGATATGTTGGTTTATTTTCCTGCAGACATGAAATTAAAAGATTGAGGTAAAGAAGAGAGTTTTACTGTCTTTTCATCGGAAGGTATCGGTGTGTGCTGTGTATAAAGAACAACAGGCGAAGCAAGAGTAACACACACATTAGGCATATTAGTCACTGCGTAGTAATCAAAACCAGTATCATCCTGTGCCATAAACAAGCACAGATTAGTAACTACTAAACAAGTCCCTTGTGTCAGATTCAGTCATTTCTTTCTCAGAGCAATTAATTCCCTTTTGTCATAAACCACAGAGAGGGCAATTAAAAGAAAAATGTATCATTGAGGAGTTGGATACTCTCCAGCCAGATTTAGCCCTAAAAATGGATCCCTAAAAAGAGGAATTCAGTTGTGTAGAGGACCTTAAAGAATATTGCCTCGCATCTTTCTCCATCTTTCCCTGCTTTGTATCCTCAGTGGCCTCTTGAGACTAATCAGGTTTGGCCATGATAGCAATCAGAAGAATCAGTTACATTGAATAAAACTATCCAAAAATGTATGAATACAGTCAATTCTGTCTCCTACTCATTCCCTGTGGAAAGAAGTAAAAACACACAAAAATCTTAAAAACTGAAGCCAGTCAAGCAAGCCTGAAAAAGAAACCTAGATTTGGCTACATTTTTGAAAGGAATCTAGTGTTGTGAGTCTCATTTTCTGGCTTTGATCTGGTTGTCAGTCGGGATGGACTTGCCCAAATGATGGCCCACAGAGAGGCCAAATTTTTCGTTTTTCTGCTCATCCTGCACTTCCTTTTTCATTAAGAACCCTGCCTGGAAGTTTAAGTCAAAGAGGCTACTTGGAGCAAAATACAGTGGCGTCTCATCCCAGATATTTTCCAGGCGTTTCTTCCATCCGTCCAGGATCTGAATTCGCGCGTCCGTAGGAGTGCGCCCAATGCTGTATGTCAGCTGAGGTTCCAGGACTTGGAAGCCACAGAAATGCAGAGTGCCGCTCTGGGGATACACGGAGAACAGAGGTGAGTCACAGAACAAACCCTATACAGCTTGTACCACAAACAAACAGAAGTAATGTAGGCTTTCCAACAAGACGCTCCGACGTGGGGGCCTGAGGCACCCCGGAGAATCAATTCATAGCTATTTTCTCTCACCTTCTAGCGCTCTCTTCCTAGCTGTTACCTATTTTAGCCTATTCAGCTGAGCTCTTGTTTAAATGAACAAAATCTTGAAACCGTGCCAGCCTGGGATCCTCTGCCAAAGAGCCGGAACTTCTTTCACATAAGGGAGTTTCGGCTTCTTGGCAGAGGACTCCTGCCAAGGTATGTGGATGCGCCTTTCTCCGCCTCTCCTTCTAACTAGATGAGCCTCAATAAGTGATCTGTAGAATTTATTCTCCAATATTAATGTTAATTCTCCGCCGTTCTAGGTGGCCACCGCATTTGCTCTTCTCTCCAACCCTCTTCTGTATAAGAGATCATCTTCATAGTCCAGTGACCGACCACCCAGAAGCCTCCCTCAGACTCCACTCTTGCTGGCTGGGCTAAATCATTTCTGAAATTTTCTCATAGGTGGTGAGGCCATAGCGGCAACCTGGAGAAGGCCAGGAAGACTGGAGACAGCGATCAGTTGTCTGGAGTGGGGGCCCATGGCTATACAAATCTAGGGGTTACCTGCACTAGCCTTTGGTTAGGAGACAGAGCAGTTTGGACGCGTGCATACCCAGGTTACTCTTGAGTACAGGGGCCCGGAAGACTAGTAAGGCTTAGAAGGGAGCTCCCTGGAGTTCTGAATTATTACGGTGCTTCCGTCCTCACACCTCGGGTCTGTTTTCAGCTGCCATCTTGAGAATCTGGACCCCACAGAAAGCTCCATTAATTAATCCCCGGGGAAGGTTCACTGAAACAAAGTAACCTGAATTGGCCAGAGGATGATATTCATGTCTCCGTGGATACCCTGCAGAGAGTACATGGAGCCGCTGCCACCAGTGGTGATGGAAAGCACGGTCTTCTTATTCTGCGAAGGAAAAGTCATCACGCTCCACGTCTCCTTCGTGACGGGAGGTTCACGAAACGGCCCCAGGGCTGTTCTTGTGTTCTTTTCGACACACAAGTCCAGCCACCTGCCATTTCTGTTCCTGCCTCCCACACTGGCTCCTCTGAGCCACGCAGTATGACTCCAGAAGTCGACACTCGAGGGCCAGCCCGGGAGTCCACATTACTCCGGGGTGTGGCCAAGCAGGTGAAGGCTGATACGAAACCGGTGTCGACTGCTGGTGCCTACGTGGAGTTATTTGTTGTGTCCGTCTCTCCACGGCACTCCGCCTGTATCCAGGCATGTAATCCAGGAGACCTCAAAATGTGTCCGGTGTAGTATTTGGGTGTCTACATACATACAGAAAATAGTCTCATGAGGCCTCCACCACCCAGCCTCAACGCTCAGCATCTTGCCGTTCTAGTTTTGTCTAATCTCCCCGCCCCTTGTGTTCCTGGGGTATGTTAAAACAAATCCTAAAGTCCTGTCTAAATATCTTCACACAGAGGCGCCTGGGTGGCTCAGTGGGTTGAGTGTCCGACTTGGTCTCAGGTCGTGATCTCGTGGTTCGTGGGTTCGAGCCCCACGTCGGGCTCTGTGCTCACAGCTCAGAGCCTGGAGCCCACTTCGGATACTGTATCTCCCTCTCTCTCTGCCCCTCCCCTGCTCATGCTCTTGTCTCTCTCTCAAAATAAATATTTTTAAAAAATTAAATATCTACACGCACTATTATCCAGCTCTCCCAGGAGCCTGACCTTAGGAACCAATTGTGTTCAGAACTCTGCCTCAGGACAGAAGGCAGCCCGGATCCAGCTGTTAGAGAAACAGAACCATCCACCTACCCGGAAAGGTCCATTGTCATACATGGCAGCATACGTGTACGCGAACCCCCCTACGAGCACTCGTTCAAACCAGCCTTTCAGGATGGCGGGGACTCCGAACCACTGCAGCGGGAACTGTGGGGCAGAGCACAGAGAGGTCACAGCGGGAACAACCGCCAGCGAAGAAGGCTCCGGTGCTTGGCTGACGTCACAGAAGAGCAAACCCTTCTTGGGGCCCTTGTCGTTGCTTCCGGAGGAGTTAGCACATTAAAGAAAAATATTGGTCAGTCAACTTGACACTCTATTTCTGCCTAAAAGAAACAAGTACCGGGTAGGTCTGAAGAAAGCCACGTGCAATGATGATTTGTTTCTACAAGATCACATTTCGCGGCCGAGTCTAAATAGCAAGGAATGCAGATAAAGTTTGCTACGGTGTGTGACGCAAAATACAAAATCAATATTTTGTAGGAGTGCTGTCAACAATGTGAAACATGTATCTTGTGTTCACGGATGTGAAATCCTACCGTTTAGAATAAGCTGCACATGGGGCACCTGGGTGGCTCACTTGGTTAAGCGTCCGACTTCGGCCCAGGTCACGCATGATCTCATGGTCTGTGGGTTTGAGCCCCGTGTCGGGCTCTGCGCTGACAGCTCAGAGTCTGGAACCTGCTTCAGATTCTATGTCTCCCTCTCTCTCTGCCCCTCCCCCGCTCGTGCTCTGTCTATGTCTCAAAAATAAACACTAAAAAAATTTTTTTCAAATAGAACAAGCTGCATATGAGTGTGCGCTCACACAGGCGAACAAATGACCCGTGTGCGCTCGGCTTAGCAGGGAATTCCCATGGAAGAGTCTTGTCGGCCCTCTTTTCCTAATAAAAGCAGCACAAGGACGATACCAGTATTTCCTCTTCTTCTCCCTGACTTCGGATTTAAACACAGGGACACCTGGGACAGGCCTGATGAGACAAGTTTAGCACAGAGAAGGAATTTGTTGGACTTGATATCTTTCCCTGATATTTGACGGGTTATTGATCCACAGGAAAGGGGGCAGAAGGGGCTGGGGTTTAGAACAGAAGGAACATGAGATGGAGCACAAGATTCGTGTTCTCACCCTGAATCTGCCGTAGACATGATGCAAGACCTTTGTCACATAAGCCTGTGTGGGTCTTTTGTTTTGCTAAGTCTGATGGGCCTCATCTGTAAAACCAGGGGCTTGAGTAATCTCTACTCTGCAGATTACTCACAACTCTGCAGTTGTGAGGGGCCAGACCTGAGGCTTTTAAGATAAACGTGTAGGTGGCTTAGGCACGTAGATTTGGTCCCTGTGAATGTTCTACAGTCAGAGCTGAAAACAGAATTGGTTGGCTTGCAGCATATTGAAAGTTTATTCTTCCCCTGGTTGTTCTTGGAGAAATGAGAAAAGTGAGCAGGGGGCTAGCCCCAGTGGTACCTTGGGATAAATTAAAGTATCACTTCCTCAGGACGCTTTATTTCTATGCTGAAAGATTACCATACAAGTACACCGACTCCCATAGTATGACTTTGCCAGGGGCGCCTGGGTGGCTCAGTCAGTCAAACATCCGCATCCCGCCCCACATCCGGCCCGGCGCTAACAGTGCAGACCCTGCTTGGGATTCTCTCTCCTTCTCCGTCTCTGCCTTCCCCCCACCTCACCCACTCTCTCTCAAAATAAACATTTTTAAGTAAAAAAAAAAAAAAAAAAAATTAAAATTAAAAATTAAAAAAGACTTTTCCCTGTCATCTGTTGGTAAAATGTTATAAGTATACAAATCTGAAGTGTCTACGTTGTGTTTCGGTATGTTGCTATTTTACAGTACACAACTTGCACCGTTGTACTGATAGTAAACTGATGCATCGGATAGAAGCCAAATTCAAAGACCACCAAGGTCCTTTCCAATTCTAAAATACGGTGATTCTGAGAAGCAGAACTGAAAGCTGCCACAGTGGCCGCAACGGCCGCACTAGGAAAAGATACAGTGGAAAACGCTGACCAAAAAGGCATCCTTCGGGGCACTGGCTCATGGGGCGTGGCTTTGATAGCGATAGGCCTGAGGGTGGAACGGAAGACCTAAAAGTTTGGATTCTTTGCAGCTGATTGAACAGTTGCAAAAGCTGCAGCTGGTGTCACCCTCCTCGTGCAGTTTCTAGGGTCACATCTGGTCCGTGTTCAGTATCAAAAGGCTGGTTAGAACCGGTAGAAGCAAAGTCATTGAGTCCAGTGTGGCATTTTCGGGAAAGAGGATTGAGAAGGAGCTCGTACAGTACGGACTGCCTGGCGGGGAGACAGCTTCCACGAGAAGAGGGGCGGGAACACAGGAAGCAGGGCAGCGCCCCCTTCAGCTGGGAGGCTCTGACCGCAGGGGTCCGTGCCCCGTGCTTCACTCCGCGCGCTCGCGCAGAGAAGGGGTCAAGTGCAAACTTTGAGAGATCCCACAAGGAATCACTAACTGAAGAGAAGCTCAGGGCTCACTGGTCATCTTTGTAGTCACATATTTTTGTCTAAGTTTATTTATTTATTGAGAGAGAGAGAAGAGATAGCGTGTATGGGAGCGGGGGTGGGGGGGGGGGAGTGAGGTGGGGGGGCAGATAGAGAGGCAGAGAGAGAATCCCAAGCAGGCTCCCAGCTGTCAGCACAGAGTCGGACGGGGGGCTCGAACCCACACACCGTGAGATCGTGACCTGAGCCGAAACCAAGAGTCAGGCTTTGTTAAGCTACTCACATGCCCCATGTAGTCACATATTTTCAGAGTAGTACAGCCAGGTTCACAATATCTACAAATCTGTGTAACACCACCCCGTTTGAAGTCATCACCCTTCTTTATAAAGAAGGCGCTGAAGTGTGTAAATGACTTTTCCTAAGATCACATAGCTAATTAGGTGACCAGTCTAGGACAGTAAGAACTCAAGCATCCTGACACTCCTTCTGATGTCCTATCGCACCTGAAAAATCACAAGGTCTGCAGCTTCCAGCTTCTTTTGTTCCGCCACAATATCGGGGCTCAGGCGGCCTTCTTTATAAGCTAGAGCAGACTCGGCAGGATACTGAAAGTTCTCGGGGTCCTTCAGTGGACCTGCCCGGAGGAAAATGACAGGCTGGAGTCAGAGGGGCCGAGGCTGAGCCACAGAACCCACAGGCGAGATGTGCCGCAGAGACCTAATTAAAGGGGGGGAAGGCTGATCCTACCTGTGATGTCCCTTCTGGAGATGACGGGATTGAAGTTCATGGCATACAGGTCTGACACAGTGACCTCCCATCCTTTCCTCTTCAAGGCCTCTACAGCAGCCTCCTTCATGGCATGGTTGAAGGACGTCCTCTCTGCGTGGGCCAGGACGATCAGTGCTCTTCTGGCTATTTAGACACACACAAGGCATATGGAGAAAATCAGTTTCCAAGCGGCAAAGCTTTAGCTACAGGGCGGCCGAGCCGGGATCCATAATAGAGGAGTGAACTCGGCGAGGCATTGGGTGATGCAGTCCATCCACGGCAGCCAGAAACATATTTTCTCCTTAAAAGTACCAACGAATAAAGGACGCATTTTAATGCAGTGGCTAATTTCGCTGGCATACTTAACTGGCCATCTGCATGAAAATGGACTTATCCTCCTGACACCTTTTTTTTTATGTTTGTATTTTATTTTTGAGAGAGAGAGAGAGTGTGTGTGTGTGAGTCGGGGAGCAGTAGAGAGAGAGGGAAACAGAATCCAAAGCAGGCTCCAGGCTCTGAGCTGTCAGTGCAGAGCCTGACGTGGGGCTTGGACCCACACGCTGCAAGATCGTGAGCTGAGCCGAAGGGACGCCCAACCGACTGAGCCACCCAGGCACCCCCCTGCTAACACCTTCTATTAGGTGTCAGGCGTCAGTATCTTGGTTCCCCTCATCAGGGGGTAGTGGCAGTGTTCTATTTCCTGGGTGCTGATCACACAAGTTTGTGAAAATTCACTTCGAATTTTCAGTGTGTCTGTTGTATTTGTGTTGTTGTTTTCACTATCCCACAAACATACCTCGTAGAGCAATAGATTCCTGGCAGAGTATGGATCTAAAGGAAGAATTTGTATAACCTCAAGATGGAGAATACTTTGTAAGAAAGACTAGAGATTCAGCAACCACGAACGGAAAGCTTGCCAGATAAAGCCACATAAAAATTAAAAATCTGGGGGCGCCTGGGTGGCTCAGTCGGTTAAGTGGCCGACTTCGGCTCAGGTCATGATCTCACCGTCCGTGAGTTCGAGCCCCGCGTCGGGCTCTGTGCTGACAGCTCAGAGCCTGGAGCCTGTTTCGGATTCTGTGTCTCCCTCTCTCTGACCCTCCCCCGTTCATGCTCTGTCTCTCTCTGTCTCAAAAAATAAATAAACTTTAAAAAAAATGATTTAAAAAAAATTAAAAATCTGTGTGTACCAGAAGGCACCGTAAACAAAGTCAAAAGACAATCAACGGGGAGCAGATACCTGCAACTCTTACCACAAAGGGTTAAAATCCCAACGAATGCCTACACACAGAAAAAAGACAGACTACACAATAGAAAAATAAATCAAGGATATGAGCACTCTACTCACAGAGAAGGAAATGCAGATGACAAAAAAACAAATGAGCAGGTGCCTTGCCTGGCCTGTCAGGAAAAGCAAATTAAAATGAGATATCATTATTTACCCATCAGATTGGCAAAACAATTTATCATTATTTACCCATCAGATTGGCAAAACAATTTAAGACAAGCAACAGTGAGGGCTATTAAGATTGCAGGAAACCTAGCAGTTGCCAGTGGGAACACGAATTGCCTCCACCCTGGGGGAAAGTAATGAGGCCGAATCTCTTTAAATTTTGAGGACGCATAAATCTTGACCTAGCTCTCCAACTTTGGGGAATCTGTTCTACAGACTAAAAGCGTTGGGACATAAGGATGTATGAGCAAGGACGTGGACTGTGTCATTCTTTTCACTGGCATTCACTGACTCTTTATGGGGAATATTTGAATAAATTATGGCACATACACATTACAGACTAGTATGCTGTTAACTGTATAGAGTTACCCAGAAAGCTATCCACGATGTATTGTTAACTGATCAAATGAAGCGACTGTGAATCCATTACTATAAAAGACAAAGAAGGGGTGCCTGGGTGGCTCAGTCGGGGAAGCATCCGATTTCAGCTCAGGTCATGGTCTCACTGTTCCTGAGTTCAAGCCCCACATGGGGCTCTGTGCTAACAGCTCAGAGCCTGGAGCCTGCTTTGGATTGTGTCACCCTTTCTCTCTGTCCCTTCCTCGCTCACAGTCTATCACTCTCTCTTTGTCTCTCAGGAATGAAATAAAATTAAAAAAAAAAATACAAAGAATGAGGGGCCCCTCTCTGGCTCAGTGGGTAGAGCATGTGACTCTTGATCTTGGAGTCGTGAGTTCGAGCTCCACGTTGGGTGTAGACATTACTTGAAAAAAAAAAAAAGACAAAGAAACTACATATATGTGTACGAAGATTTGCAGCATATAGGTATGAGGGGGAAAAAAGATGTGGAATAATTACATGAAACTACTGATAGTGTTCTTAGCTAGGTAAGAGATGTCAAGGGCATAGAGACAGAGGGGAGAGATTTGCTTTTTTCTTGGACCTCCTCTGTATTACAAAGTTGTTAGAACCAGAATGTTTTCCTCTTGCAACAACAGCATTTTAGTTTAGTTTAGTTTTATTTCTTTAAAGTTTTATTTCTTTATTTTTAAGTAATCTCTATATTCAATGTGAGGCTCAACCTCACGGTCCTGAGAGCAAGAGTCACAGGCTCTTCCAATTGAGCCAGCCACGCACCCCTTTTTATTCTCTTTTACTTGACGTATACTTGACACACAGCGTTGCATGAGTTTCAGGTGGACAACACAGCGATTCCACGCGCCTACACCTTACACCGCGCTCACCCCCGGTGCGCTCACCTGTCATAGCACACGACTCTCCTACAAGACCACCGCCCATATTCCCTGTGCTGTACCTTTTGTCCTCGTGACTTATTCATTCTATAACTGGAAACCCGTATCTCCCCCTCCCCTTCACCCATCTGCCTATCCCCCTACTCCCCCTTGCCGTCTGGCAAAGTCAGTTTGTTTTTTGTATTTATGGGTCTATGTCTTTTGTTTGCTTGCTCCTTGGGTTTTCAGATTCACAAACAAGTGAAATCGTATACTATTTGCCTTTCTCTGGATAACAGCATCAACGGGTGCTTACTATGTGCTAGGCACTGCTCTGAGTGCTTTGCATTCTTTTCCAGTTGTCATGGCAACACCATGAGCTAGATACAATCAGTATCCCACATTAAAGATGGGGAAACTGGGGCGCCTGGGTGGCTCAGTCGGTTGAGCGTCCGACTTCAGCTCAGGTCATGATCTCACGGTCTGTGAGTTCGAGCCCCGCGTCGGGCTCTGTGCTGACAGCTCAGAGCCTGGAGCCTGTTTCAGATTCTGTGTCTCCCTCTCTCTCTGCCCCTTCCCTGTTCATGCTCTGTCTCTCTCTGTCTCAAAAAAAATAAATAAATGTTAAAAAAAAAAAAAATTTTTTTAAAAAAGATGGGGAAACTGAGGCACCGAAAAGTTAAGCAAGTTACCCAAGTTTACATGGCAAGTGGTGAAGCTGGAATAATGTAAAAATACGTAGACATAAGGGCACCTGGCTGGCTCAAAGGAGCACGGAGCTCTTGATCTCAGGGTTGTGAGTTCAAGCCCCATGTTGGGTGTAGAGATCACTAAAAAAAGTTAATAAATCGTAGATAAATCCATGCAACCATGTGCAGGCAGCAGGGCAGGGAATGGAGTTTACCACCAACACCGCTCCTAGTAATTGGTGTCACTGCCTCATTTCTCCATAACTCCTAACATCTGTGCCCATGGGCGGAGCTCCAGCGGGAGCAGCTGCTCTGGGTTAAAATCGGCCAGGCGGCAGCTTCGGCCCTAGCCTGCCCAGGAGCCTCGCCTCGTTCGCTCGCTCTCTCGCTCGTGGCGTTTCAGACTCTCCAAACTCCGAAGCGGGGAACAGAAGTCTGATAAGGGATTCGAGTTCTAGGAGAGCGATTTACCTACTTTGGACGGCCTGGGGAAAAGTTCAGGAGCTCCTGAGGCTGCCTTAGCAAATCCCTGCCCCCTCTTTATCAACTCCAGGACTCACCACTCTCGGGAGAGATGTGAGTATATAAAGTTCTGACAAGCGTTTTCTCTGTGACGTACCTTTGCATTAGTTCTATCAGTGTTTACTGAATACTGCTTTGTGAGTTTATATTCTTGTGGCTTACTTCTTCTGAGCTATGTATATAGATATAAAGATAAATTTTTTTTTACTTATCAGTATTCACAGGCACTTCTGAAGTAGTAAAATACAAAGGCACTTGCCATAAAATGACTGAATCAGGATATCTAGCCCTTGCTTTTAAGGAGCTCATCACCTACAAGCTATAGGACGCCTGCTGCTTTCAAAAATAAACAGAGGCGCCTGGGTGGCTCAGTAGGTTAAGGTCGGGCTCTTGATTTCGGCTCAGGTCATGATCTCAGGGTTCCTGAGTCCGAGTCCCACGTCAGGCTCCAAGCTGATGGCATGGAGTCGGCTTGGGATTCTGTCTCTCCTCTCTGCCCCTCACCTGCTTGTGCTCTCTCTCTCTCAAAATAAGTAAATAAACTTAAAAACAAACAAACAAACAAACAAAAAAACGATGTAAGATGAGACACAAAGAAGAACATATTTGCCAGAAACAAAACCAACGGTGTTCAGTATCTGGTATATATAGATTCCTGAAAACAACGCAGTAGAAAAAAATGGTCAAAGGTTCTAAATATACAACAGAACACTGATCGGCAGTCAGTAGAGCAGAAGCGCTCCTGGGCCAGAGTTGAAGGGCAAATGGGTGACTCCCTCTCCAAACAGCATGATACCAAGTCACTGGTTGCCAGGTCCTTTCATGGACAAACCTGGGGTTTTTTGGACTTGAAGTGTTCATTTTCCCTTCCTGCCACTTAACTAGCTACATGACCCGTTTGACATCCTCAGAATTTCCCCCTAGGAATGGCGGTAAGACGTGCGCACAAAAAACTAATGGCATTAGCCTGACGGGGGGAGGCTAGGAACAAAATTCCAGAGGAAAACTGTTGACTTCAGGCTGGCTGATAAGGAGCTGCCATTGAAGGAGAGGTTTGAAAGCCAAATGAGCTTATTACCAATACCCCTAATTTAATATTCATTTCTGCTTGCCATGCACATAATTGACCTGATGGAGGCCACTTGGTAACGCAGCTGAGCATATCTTTGTGAACGCAGCTCTCTCCCTGTGCTGGTTCGCTTTCAAGATTTCATACCCTATGAAATGTGCTCCCCATTTATCATCACTTCTCTGTGTCCTGAAATCCCTCATTCCTTCCCCACCCTCTTTTTTTTTTTAATTTTTAAAATTCTAGTTAGTTAACATACAGTGTAATATGATTTCAGGAGTAGAATTCAGTGATGGATCACTTACATACAACACCCAGGGCTCATCACAAGTGCCCATTTTAATACCCATAACCCATGTAGCCCATCCCCCTGCCCAATTCCCTCTGTCAACTCTCAGTTTCTTCTCTATCCTTAAGAGTCTCTTGGGTTTGTTTCTCTCTCTTTTCTTCCCCCCCACTTCCCATGTGTTCATCTGCTTTGTCTCTTAAATTCTACATATGAGTGAAAACATATATTATTTGTCTTTCTCTGACTTATTTTGCTTAGCATGATACATTCTAGGTCCATCCATGTCATTGCAAGTGGCAAGATTATATATATATATATATATATATATATATATATACATACACACACACACACACACACACACACACACAAACACACCACATCTTCTTTATCCATTCATCAGTCAATGGACATTTGGGCTGTCTCCATAGTTTGGCTCCTTCCCCACCATCTTTTGTGTTCTGTTCCCCCCAGCACGTCCACCCTAGCATGAGCCCTGCTCATGTTCTCCCTAACTCTTTGTCTCAGCCTCCTGACCAGGGTTACTGAGCACCTGTATCCACCAGGCACTGCTCTAGGCATTTAGGATACATCCGTGTACAAAAGAGACACAAATCTTTTTTTCTTCGTAGAGCATACATTCTGGTGGCCAAAGTATCCCAAATGTTTCGGGGGAGCTGGTCTCTGTCGTCCTCTGTTACTCTAACATTCCTACAATTCTCTGCCTCCAACCGCAAGCCAACCTGAAACCAAGCATTCACTGACATTCCAGATTGAACAGGACTCGGTCAACCTGCAGTTTCATTGAAGACCAACACAGAACTCAATGTTCTGGGGAACATAGGGAAAGATAAAGCTGGCAGAGAAAGAAAGGGATGGTGGTACATTGTTTTTATGTAAAGCACATCTAGATCTATTTAACAGTAAAAGATAGATGACCCACATGATCATTCTGGCAGGAAGAATAAGCAATCAAGGAAAACCTGTTACAAGTGGAATAAGGGCAAGCCCTCCTGTCAGTTTCATGCATTTTGTTCCTGCCTTCCGGGCTCCCTGGGTTCCTCACGGAATGCATGCCTGCCAGTCAGAGGAACCCAGTAGTTACAAACAAATGCTCTGGATGCTTCCATTAATGTCAAGACTTAGCTGGATACAGTTAATACTAGTTAAACAAGGTCCAAATCATTCCATTTTCTCTCATTCTCCCCCCCCTTTTTTTTAAGTTACACATAAGTACAGAATATTCCGTAAGATTGCCCTATACTGTGCTGGTGTCCTCAGGCCAGCAGAAGAATGATATAGAGGGGTGCCCAGGTGGCCCAGTAGGTTAAGCATCTGACTTTGGCTCAGGTCATGATCTCCTGGTTCATGGGTTCGAGCCCCGCGTCGGGCTCTGTGCTGAAAGCTCAGAGCCTGGAGCTTGCTTTGGACTCTGTGTCTCCCTCCCTCTCTGTCTGGCCCTCCCCTGCTCACACTATGTCTCTCTCTGTCTCTCAAATATGAATAAACATAAGAAAAATGAGATAGAAACAGCCTCTATCGTGCATGCAGGAAACCTTGTGAGCTACCCAGCAGTCTCTCCCAGATGCTTCTCCTCCAGGCTTCCAGAAACTCTGGGTGGGCTTCCAGTCCCCAACTCAGCCCTTTTCACAGAGATGCTAACTGTAGGTTGTCAACGGCAAACAGCAGTCTCATCCCCTCACTTGAGGCAGGCGGAGATTCTCTAGGTGTATGTGTGTCTTCAGAAAGAACAAGGCTCACAGGGAAGGAAATGACAAAAAGGTAGAGTTCTGTCCCAATTGAAAAAATGGCTTTCTAAACACTAGCACTGCCCCATCTCGGAATGAGGCTCTCTGGTAAACAGAGCCCCCTGCCCCTGCAGGGGAGCGGAGTTTCTGCCACTGAAATGGACCCGATACAGGGATCGGGTCTGCCCCATCCAAGGATCACAGACAAAAATGTCTCCTGAACAGGGGCACCTGGGTGGCTCAGTCTCTTGAGCTCCTGACTCCTGGTTTCAGCTCAGGTCATGATTTCTCGGTTGGTGGGATCGAGCGTGGAGTCAGGCTCTGCACTGACAGCCTGCAGCCTGCTTGGGATTCTCTCTCTCTCTCTCTCTCTCTCTCTCTCTCTCTCTCTCTCTCTCTCTCTCCCCTCCACCTCCCCTACTCATGCTTTCTCTCCAAAACAAATAAATAAACTTAAAAAAAAAAAAAAGGTCTCCTGGTCAGGCAGCCTGGGATGGTCTCTATCCAACTAAAGGGTACAGGTTCCCCAGTTCCAGCACACTCCTCACCAGATCTTTCAATTTTCCTCCCGAAGCAGTGAATTCACATTTTTAAATAAAATAACCTATATTTACTATAAATATCAGCAACTTATTCCAAAATGTTTTAAATTCTATAAGGCCAATCAAGGTGTGCCAGTGGACCAGATTTGGCCATTGACAACGGCCGGTTTCTGACCTGTTTTGGAGGAAATTTTCTGCTTCCAAGGTCAAGTCTCTGTTAAATGCCCACCTAAGTTTGTGGGTATGGGGTAGAAAACAGGAGCTCCCCTTCCCCCGGTGTCTGATTAGGGCTCAACCTGAGATCTTAACGCTCTCGCTTTTTCAGTTTTGAATCCAGGAGAAAAACTGAGCTCTAAGCCCCTCCAGGATCCTTGCAGACAGCTGAGGCCTGGGGGTGACCCAGCTCCCGGACGCGGCACTCACCAGCCAGGGCTCCGGCTGTGCTGATTGGCTGCGCTGCTGGTTGTCAGGGCGACCCTGGCCGCCGCCGAATCCTCGCTTTGCGGGGTGGGGGACAGCAGTCAAGCAGCGGCTGGGGCTGCACCTCGGGAGGTTGGGCGTGCAGCCTGCAGAGCGCCTGCCACTTTATAGCAACTCGCGCCTGCCCGCTTGGGGTTCTGCCTCCCGGGGTGGAGCCGGCTGCTTGCCCCTGAGGCGCAGGGCGGGGCGTGCTGTTGCTGCTCTTCAGGGAAGGGAGGGGGGGTCTGAGGACTGGAGTAGGGTGCCCTGGGTACGCGTGGGATATGGGACGGGAGGGTGCAGTTAAAGGGTCTGGGTGCGGGTGGGAGGCAGGCCCATGTGGACCCTGTCCAGGAAGCACCTGGGGACAGCAGGGGGAAGTTTCCGGTGGAGTCCCAGCGCGCCCCGCGAGCCTCTCCCAGTCCTGGGAAATTGCCTCCGCACGGAATGGGGTGGGCAAAGAGAAGGGTGTGCTGGGTGTGGTCCTTAAGCCTCGGATTCGCTGAGTCACTGTGACTCTGGACTTAGATTCGGAGGGCCGAGGTACCTTAGGAGACGTGTTCCAGGAAAAGGGAATTCATTTCTTCCTTTGCAATGTTCACATTGTGCACTGGGGAGTCTCAAAGGACGCACTTCGCTGGGTGCAAACCCCTGCTCCTCAGAATGGGAATCTAAATGGTTTAGTCCAAGGCTGGCTGGAGAGATAAGTAACAGGGAAGCATTTAAAGAATAGCCAAGACGAAGGAAAGTTGACTGGCTTTACAAAGGCTGACTTTAGGCAGCTGACCAGAGCAGAGAGAAAAGTTTTAAATCCCTACCAAGTGAAAGTTACAGTAAAGTCTTCATCCTATGGGTTGTACTGTGCATGTCTTACTCTGTTTTACAGGTACTGCATTTTTTTATACACTGAAAGTTTGTATAAACTTTGAACAAATCCACATCACCCCCTTTCCCACAGCATTTGCCCATGTTGTGTCTCTGTCACGTGTTGGCAATTTCCTGAAATGTTTCGAACCTTTTCATTAAATTTGGTATGATGATCTGTGATTAGTGATTATAACTCACTGAAAATTCAGATGATGAGCATTTTTTTTAACGTTTATTCATTTTTGAGACAGAGAGAGACAGAGCATGAATGGGGGAAGGTCAGAAAGAGAGGGAGGCACAGAATCTGAAACAGGCTCCAGGTTCTGAGCTGTCAGCACAGAGCCCTACGCGGGGCTGGAACTCACGAACCACGAGATCGTGACCTGAGCGGAAGTGAGACGCCCAACTGACTGAGCCACCCAGGCGCCCCTGATGAGCATTTTTAAACAAGGAAGTATTTTTATTAAAAAAATTTTTTTAATGTTTATTCATTTTTTTTTTAATTTTTTTTTTCAACGTTTATTTATTTTTGGGACAGAGAGAGACAGAGCATGAACGGGGGAGGGGCAGAGAGAGGGAGACACAGAATCGGAAACAGGCTCCAGGCTCCGAGCCATCAGCCCAGAGCCTGACGCGGGGCTCGAACTCACGGACCGTGAGATCGTGACCTGGCTGAAGTCGGACGCTTAACCGACTGCGCCACCCAGGCGCCCCAAAATGTTTATTCATTTTTGAGAGAGAGAGAGAGACGGCACACAAACAGGGAAAGGGCAAAGAGGGAGGGAGACAGAGAACCCAAAGCAGGCTCCAGGCCCTGAGCTGTCAGCACAAACCCAATTCAGGGCTCGAACCCATGAGCTGTGAGATCATGACCTGAGCCCAAGTCAGATGCTTACCCAACTGAGCCACCCGGGCACGCCAACAATGAAGTATTTTTAAATTAAGGTATGTACATTGTTAGTGCTATTGCACACTTAATAGACTAAGTATGGCGTAAACATAATTTTTATATGTGTGGGGAAACCAAAAAATTAATTTGACTTGCTTTATTGCATTTTTTGCTCCCAGACCTGTCAAATCTCTGAGATATGCCCATGCTGTCAAAGGGGAAGGAAAAAGAAAAAGAAGTTTAAAGTGTAACCGTCAAAAAAATTAGAAATGGTAACTAAGAAAATTTAGAGAGAAGGTGGGAAGTACACTCTTAAAGTGAGGTTTGCAAAATTTAAGGGGTTGCAAAAAACCCCAACAACTCAGTAATCAAGATAAATAACTGTTAAGTCATTATTTTTAAAGATTTGGGGGGGGTTAGGCAAAGAATTCTTACTATGATACCAAAAGCATAATTATTAATTGAACTTGATCAAAATTACACAACTTTGCTCTGTAAAGATAGCGTTAAGACAATAAAAAGACAAGGCAAAGGCTGGGGAAAATACTTAAAAATCATATATCCAATGAAAACTATATGCAGAATGCATAAAGAACTCTAAAAACTCAACACTGGAAAACAAACAGACAAAAAATTCGGAAGGATTTTAACAGACACTTTACCAGAGAGGATATACAGGAGACAGGTGCATGAAATAATGTGCATTGTCATTAGGAACATGCAAAGTAAAACCACGATGAGATAACACTGCTAAGACATTAGAACAGCTAAGACATTTTTCAAATGACAATACCAAGCATGTTGGCAGGGATTCTGAGAAATGGAAACTCTTAAATCATTGCCAGTGGGAATGCAAAAGGGTACAGTGACTCTGAGGACAGTTTATTAATCTTTTGTAAAGTTAAACATGGACCGACCAGGTGACCAAAAATTCCATTCCTAGATACTTGCCCTAGAGAAAAGAAAATTTATATTTACCCCAAATCTGTACATTAATATTTTAACCCCTTTATTCATAGTAGTCCCAAAATTGGAAAAGACCCACATCTCCTCTCACGAGTGAATGTATGAATAAACTATGGGGCATCCATGCAACCCAACAACACCCAGCAATAAAAAGGAATTACTCTTTTTTTAATTTAATTTATTTTTTTAATTTACATCCAAGTTAGTTAGCATATAGTGCAACAGTGATTTCAAGAGTAGATTCCTTAATGTCCATTATCCATTTGGCCCATCCCCCCTCCCACAACCCCTCCAGTAATCCTCTGTTTGTTCTCCATATTTAAGAGTCTGCCTGTTTTTATATTATTTTTGCTTCCCTTCCCTTGTGTTCATCTGTTCTGTATCTTAAAGTCTTCATGTGAGTGAAGTCATATGATATTTGTCTTTCTCTGACTGACTAATTTCGCTTGGCATAATACCCTCTAGTTCCATTCATGTAGTTGCATATGGCAAGATTTTATTCTTTTTGAGTGCCGAGTAACACTCCATTGTCTATACACACCACATCTTCTTTTAATTGTTTTTTTTTTCTTTAACGTTTATTTATTTTTGAGACAGAGAGAGGCAGAGCATGAACAGGGGAGGGTCAGAGAGAGAGGGAGACACAGAATCGGAAGCAGGCTACAGGCTCTGGGCCATCATCAGCCCAGAGCCCGACGCGGGGCTCGAACTCACGGACCGTGAGATCGTGACCTGAGCTGAAGTCAGACGCTCAACCGACTGAGCCACCCAGGCGCCCCCACACCACATCTTCTTTATCCATTCATCCATCGATGGACACTTTGGCTCTTTCCATACTTTGGCTATCGTTGATGGTGCTTCTATAAACGTTGGGGTGCCTGTGTCCCTTCGAAACAGCACACCTGTATCCCTTGGATAAATGCCTAGTAGTGCAATTGCTGGGTCATAGGGTAGTTCTATTTTTAATTTTTTGAGGCGTCTCCATACTTTTTCCAGAGTGGCTGCCCCAGTTTGCATTCTCACCAGTAGGGCGAAAGAGATCCTCTTTCCCCGCATCGTCACCAACATCTGTGGTTGCCTGAGTTGTTCATGTTAGCCATTCTGACAGGTGTGATGTGGTATCTCATTGTGGTTTTGATTTGTATTTCCCTGATAATGAGTGACATTGAGCATTTTTTTCATGTGTCTGTCGGCCATCTGGATGTCTTCTTTGGAGAAGTGTCTATTCATGTCTTTTGCCCCTTTCTTCACTGAATTATTTGTTTTTTGGGTGTTGAGTTTGATAAGTTCTTTATAGATTTTGGATACTAGCCCTTTATCTGATATGTCGTTTGCAAATAACTTTTCCCATTCCGTTGGTTGTCTTTTAGTTTTGCTGATTGTTTCCTTTGCTGTGCAGAAGCTTTTTATTTTGATGAGGTCCCAGTAGTTCATTTTTGCTTTTGTTTCCCTTGCCTCCAAAGACATGTTGAGTAAGAAGTTGCTGCAGCCAAGGTCAAAGAGGTTTTTGTCTGCTTTCTCCTCTAGGATTTTTATGGCTTCCCGTCTTACATTTAAGTCTTTGATCCATTTTGAGTTTATTTTTGTGTGTGGTATAAGAAAGTGGTCCAGGTTCATTTTTCTGCATGTCACTGTCCAGTTTTCTCAGCACCACTTGCTGAAGAGACTGTCTTCATTCCGTTGGATGCTCTTTCCTGCTTTGTCAAAGATTAGTTGGCCATATGTTTGTGGGTCCATTTCTGGGTTCTCTATTCTGTTCCATTGATCTGAGCGTCTTTTTATGCCAGTACCATACTGTCTTGATGATTACAGCTTTGTAATACAGCTTGAAGTCCGAAAAGGAATTACTCTTGATGCACATAGCAACAGGGATGAATTTCTAAAGCATTTTGCTATGTGAAAGAAACCAGAGTCAAAGCTATATGACTTTATGTATATGACATTCTGAAAAAGGCAAAACTATAGATTGGAGAATAGACCAGTGGTCGCTGAGGGTTAAGATCTTACTTTTTTAAGATTTTTAAAAAAGTAATCTCTACCCCCAATGTGGGGTTCAAATTCCCAACCCCAAGATCAAGAGTCACATGCTCTACAGACTAAGCCAGCCAGATGCCCCCATAAATAACTGTTTAACAGAATATTTTTGAAAATCAATTTGCAGAAAGGAAAGTCATGATAAACAAAATATAAAAATGTTAAGTAAAGATCAGTACCAGTGCCAAACCAAGCCATATTGAGCCTAAAGAAAAATGAGGACTCACTTAATACTGATTCATTCTTTATGTTGTTAAAAAAACAAAATTCAACTAAGTACATTTTAAAGATCTTATTGACTTTATTCAATGATTCACGAATCAGGCAGCATCTGATCTAGCAGGTAGAACAGAGCTCTGAGGAGCTATGCAAAATGAAAAGAATTTTATAGACAGAAAGGAATGGGAAGTTAAACTTGGTGAAAACTGGATTTTTTTTTTTTAAGTTTTAATTTATTTTGAGAGCGAGAGCATAGGAGGGGCAGAGAGAGAGAACCCCAAGCAGGCTCTGTGATGTCAGCACAGAACCCAACACGAGGCTCCATCCCACATACCATGAGATCATGACCTGAGCTGAAATCAAGAGTTGGACACTTAACTGACTGAGCCACCCAGGCACCCCTGTTTGTTTTGTTTTGTTTTATTTTGGTTTTTTTGAGGTTGCTTTCCTTTAGGGAATGGTGGGAGTCTATCAGGTAGATTACCTACCTAGTGCTGATCAGGCCATTCCTGACTGATTCATTTAAGATTCCAGTTCAAGGTGAGCTGAAACTGTAATTAAGTCTGTTTGGTGACGTGAGGCTAAGCATAAGTGACTCCATTTTGGGCCAGTTGTCTTTTTATTATTATTATCATTTTTTTTTAATGCTTGTTTATTTTTGAGAGAGAGAGAGAGAGAGAGAGACAGAGCACAAGTAGAGGAGGGGCAGAGAGAGACGGAGACATAGAATCTGAAGCAGGCTCTAGGCTCTAAGCTGTCAGCACAGAGCCTGACGCAGGGCTGGAACCCATGAACCGTGAAATCATGACCTGAGCCCAAGTAGGTCACTTAACAGACTGAGCCACCCAGGTGTTCCCCGGTTGTCTTTTAATCATTTATACCCTTTAACAGTTATACCCTTTGGTCAGACTCAGCCTGAGTGATAGGGTAAAAAATGCAAAAATTGCTGAATCTGTGCGATTCACAGGTCCTACAGCAGTGGGTTCACATTCTTTAAGTTAATCATGCTCTTGGATTCTTTCCTGATACTCTAGTCTTAAGGAGATCATTTGCTCGGTGATAGATGACGGCAAGTGTACATTTAAAGCTTTCGAGAGAGGGGCACCTGGGTGGCTCAGTCCATTAACTGTCGGACTTTGGCTCAGGTCATGATCTCATGGCTCCTGAGTTCGAGCCCCACATTGGGCTCTGTGCTACCAGCTCAGAGCCTCGACCCTGCTTCGGATTCTGTGTGTGTCTCTCTCTCTGCCCTTCTCCCACGCAATGCTCTGTCTCTCTCTAAAAGATAAATAAAAGAACATTAAAAAATTAACAACAACAACAACCAAAAAAACCCAACTTTGTCCAGAGAGTCTAGGGATTTTTACTGGGCACTTTATGCTTCAGCAGCAGACTGTGCAATGCCTTCAAGAGTTAAGGGCAGGTTCCAAACCATACCCTTAACCAGGGCAGTAGGGATCTGTCAAAGGAAGTGAATTTTTAAAAAATGTTTATTTTGAGAGAGAGCACACACAAGTGGGGGAGGGGCAGAGAGCGAGGGAGAGAAAAAGAATCCCAAGCAGGCTCTGCGATTTCAGCACAAAGCCCGCCTCAGGGCTGGCTCTCATGAACCTCCAGATGGTGACCTGAGCTGAAATCAATAGTTGGATGCCTAAGCAACTGAGTCATGTAGGTGCCCCTTATGTCTGAATAATAATCTATTGTGTATGTGTTTATCTTCTTCATCTACTCATCTGTTGACACATTGTTTGCATATCTTAGCTACTTTGAATACTGCAATGAACATGGGTGTGCAGAGATCCCTTTGAGAAACCGGGTTCAAATCCTTCAGATATATACCTAGAAGTGGGGTTGCCAGATTATATGGTGGTTCCATTTTTTTTTTCAAAAAAAATTTTTTTTTAACCTTTATTTTTGAGACAGAGAGAGACAGAGCATGAACGGGGGAGGGTCAGAGAGAGGGAGACACAGAATCTGAAACAGGCTCCAGGCTCTGAGCTGTCAGCACAGAGCCCGACGCGGGGCTCGAACTCACAAACCGCGAGATCACGACCTGAGCCAAAGTCGGATGCTTAACCGACTGAGCCACCAGATTATATGGTGGTTCCATTTTTAATTTTTTGAGCAATCACCATACTGTTTGCCATAACAGCTATAGTAAACAGTTTTAATTACATAAATTACATAATTTATTTAATACATATTTCATTTATGTATATATTTAATACATATTTAATTCCATAAACCTATTTTATAAATCTATTACATACATTTGTGTAGTAAATTTTATTACATAAATTAGAATCCTTTATTCCTAGTGAAAACTAAGAAGGAAGCAACCATGGGCTTATCTGTTACACTAGCATCCAGTGAAGATCCAGTGATTGGATTGGTACATTTGTACATGCATTTTACAATTTCTAGTAGTAGATTCTTCCTCACAGTAAAGTTTTCAATGTGGCACAAAACATAGCTACTATCAGATGTAAATATCTTCAGTTCATCTGTAAAAGGAAGCCAAAAGTCAATAAACTTAAATTGAGTAATTCATGTTTGCATATTTTATCCTACTTGAAAATGATTTAGATGCTTGATAGATATCCATCATTTAACTTATCTCCGGGTTGGGGATTTGAAGTGTTTTACAGTGTAGGGCACCTGGGTGACTCAGTCGGTTAAGCGTCCAACTCTCGATTTCTGCTCAGGTCATGGTCTCACTGTTCATGAGATCGAGCCCTGTGTCAGGCTCTGTGGGGGCAGTGTGGAGCCTACTTAGGATTCTTTCTCTCCTTCTATCTGCCCCTCCCCCACCCATTCTCTCCGCCCCCCCCCCCCAAATAAATATTTTTAAAAAACATTTACAGTGTATGTTGTCACCAGGAAATTTTCTTGAGGTTGGTGGATGACCTAGTGTCAATCCAACCAATTCCATGACCACCTTGTCCTAGCACAGGATTCTTACAGTTAGGGGGTGAGTACTCCAGGTGCTTTTCATTGCTCCACCCATGGCCAACAATTTTGTGGCTTTGGCTTCCAAGGTTCCCACGACAGAGCTGTTATTCTTTTACCCCATCTGTACACGAACAGAAGCCAACAAGAACCACAGAAATGGAAGTGTGGACTCCAGCAGTAACCAGAAACTCTGCTTTCCACAGTACCAGTTTCTGGACTCCACAGTTCCAGAAAAAGATGGTACTGTAGACTGGCCAAGAGAAGACCTTAAGTACACACCACCAGCAGCTTCCTGAGTGGAACTCTGGACTGAACCAGCAGACCCCAATACATAGGGACTGAACTCACGGGGACTAGGGACTCAGATTCTGGGTGGAATCATCTGCCTGCTCAAGCTGACCTGCCATGGACTGGGACCATGAGCTACCTAAGAGCTAAGGACTGGCATTTTGCAAGAACTGCCTCTCTGACCTGTTAACCCCGGACTGGAAAGCCAATCAGATCAGGAATTCAGGGCAAAGAGAGCAGAACTCAGATCCAAGAGGAACTTGGGCATGAACCTCAGAAATGGCAAGAAAGAAGACTCCCAGAGTTGGCAGGTACCAACACCTGTGTTTCTTGTTCCTGAAGATGTCAGCAGATTCCCTTTGTTCCCACCACTACCGCCAAAACTGTCAAAAAAAACCAAAATTCACGGGCACCTGGGTGGCTCAGTCGGTTGAGCGTCCGACTTCGGCTAAGGTCATGATCTCATGGTTTGTGGGTTCGAGCCCTGCGTCGGGCTCTATGCTGTCAGCTCGGAGCCTGGAGCCTGCTTCAGATTGTGTCTTCCTCTCTCTTTCTGCCCCTCCCCTGCTCACACTCTGTCAATCTCTCTCTCAGAAAATAAATAAACATTAAATTTTTTTTTTTTTTTTATAAAATTCAGGGGCACGTGGGTAGCTCAGTTGGTTAAGTGTCCAGTTTTGGCTCAGGTCATGATCTCGCGGTTTGTGGGTTAGAGCCCCGTGTAGGGCTCTGTGCTGACAGTGTGGAGCCTGAAGCCTGCTTCCAGTTCTGTGTCTCCCTCTCTCTCTGCCTCTCCTCAACTCATGCTCTGTCTCTGTCTCTCTCTCAAAAATGAATAAACACTTTTTTAAAAGTTTCCTTTTTTAATTTTTAAAAAAATGTTTACTTTTGAGAGAGAGACAAAGTGCAAATGGAGGAGGATCAGAGAGAGGGAGACACAGAATCCAAATCAGGCTCTGGCCTCCAAGCTGCCAGCACAGAGCCCGATGTGGGGCTAGAACTGATGGACCTTGAGATCATGACCTGAGCCAAAGTCAGATGCTTAACTGACTGAGCCACCCAGGTGTCCCCCACCCCCCCAAAAAAAGAGTTCAGAAAACAAAATTCAGCTGGGGATGCTTTAAAGCGCTTACTGGCTTTATTCACCTGGATTTATTCATGAATTGGGCACCATCCAAGCTAGCAGATAAAAGCTCTGAAGAACTGTGTAAAATGAAAGACTTTTGTGGCCAGAAGGGAGCAGGAACCAGGAAGTTATATGAAGCAAATACTGCACAGGATATTAACAAACTAAAATTTAAATAAAAAACAAAGTGGGTTGGTGATTGTTAGGCGACTTTCCTTCAGGCTCTAACAGGCAGATCATCTTAGAAGCGCTAACATGGCATTTCCTGATTGTCTGGTTTAAGATTTCATTTCCGGGATAAATAACGAATTAAGTGTAGGTTTAGAGGCAAGGAACTTAGCATAAACCATTCCATTTGGGGCCTGTTGTCTTATTTTTAACATTTTAATGTATTTTTTTTCATCGTAGACATTTTTCATTAATTTGACCTCTAAAATGTTGTATTGAAACCTTTTGATTCCTGAGTTTTCTGGCATTTTAAATTTTGTGCCAGAGGCAAGTGCTTCTGGTCCTTGCCTTGACTGTAAATAAACCAGATTTTCTATTATTTTAAAATACAAAGTGTACGGATACTGTGTAAAGTTGATAAATGAAGAAACAGGCAAAAGCATATAATTAGAAGGTAATAGTAGCCCCTGGAACCATTACACACAATGGTTTTAAGCATTTTTTTCTAGGAATGGAAAATGACAGGAGAGGACTAGTGTTTAATATATGTTTAAGAGTTAAGGGAGGCTTGGGGGGCTCAGTTGATTAAGCTTCCAACTCGTGATTTCACCTCAGGTCATGATCGCACAGCACGGTTCGTGGGATCCGGCACAGAGCCTGCTTGGGATTCTCTCTCCTCTCCCTCTCAATAAATAAATCAACTTTAAGGAAAAAAGACAAAAGGATTGCTGATGACGTTATGTTTAACACAAGAGAAACTGCCAAAGTGCTTTCCAAGGTGGCTGCACTCTTCTATGCTGCTCCCAGCAAAGTGTGAGTGTTAGAATTTCTCCTCACCAACATTTGTATTGTCTCATTCATTGTAGCTGTGTGTGTGTGTGTGTGTGTGTGTGTGTGTGTGTGTGTGTGAAGTGGTAACTCATTGTGGTTTTGAGTTAGGTTTTCCCAATGACTAGTGACACTGCACATCTTTTCTTATAATTGTTGGACATTTATATATCTTCTTTGGAGAAATGTTTAATTGCTTTGCACATTTTTATTTTTTTAAATTTTTTTTAACGTTTATTTATTTTTGAGACAGAGAGAGACAGAGCATGAATGGGGGAGGGGCAGAGAGAGAGGGAGACACATAATCTGAAGCAGGCTCCAGGCTCTGCGCTGTCGGCACAGAGCCCGACGCGGGGCTCGAACTCAAGGACTGCGAGATCAAGACCTGAGCGGAAGTCGGATGCTCAACCGACTGAGCCACCCAGGCGCCCCGGTTTGCACATTTTTAAATTGGGGTGTCTTTTTTATTGGGTTGTAAGGGTTCTTTATACAAGTTCCTTTTTTTTTTTTAAAGTAATCTCTGCACGCAATGTGGGGCTTGAATTCACCCTGAGATCAAAAGTCGCATGATCAGAAGAGATCAAAAAGACAGACTGAGGCAGACAGGTGTCCCTTTATACAAGTTCCTGATCAGATACGTGATTTGCAAATATGTTCTCCCATTGTTTGGATTGTCTTTTTATTTTCTCAGTGGTGTCTTTTAATTCTGATGATGTCTAACTTAGGATCCTTTTAGCACATGTTCTTTGTGCCTTATCTAAGAAATCATTGCCTAACCAAAGATTTATACCTATGGGTTTTTGTTTTTTTCTGTGAGTTTTATAATTTTAGCTCTTCTATTTAGATCTGTGATCTACTTTGCAGTAATTTTTGTGTATGATATCAGGGAATAAAATGTTTTGGGGATGTTTTGGGGATAAGAGATAAGGGAACTAATGTACCAAGTGCTAATATGGCGTGTCTGCGGCCATACAGCTGCTCAGTGGTGCCTTGCAGAATTTGAGCTCAGGGCGCTCCGACTCAGAGTCAGGATTCTTGAGTGTAGCTCAAGCCCCCTATACTCTTCTAGGTGAACTCTGGTTGCATCTGAAACAATATAGGATTCAGCTGCATTGCCTTAAAGGTCCCTCCAGCTTTAATTGGCTGTCGGTTCAGAATTGTGCAATTCCCATGCAGTTCTCTGAGCAGGCTTGTCCCTGGAGGCTTGTGTGTCTACTGAAAACCATGTCCTCAAGGTCTCTGCCACATCATCAGGGAGCAGCCGGCACCCTGGAGCTGTAGAAAGCTTTGTGATGGTCTTCATTATCTAGAGATAAAAAGCAGAGGTAGGAGAAACCTCAGGAGTCCCTCATTTTCCTCCTGATGAAAGAACACAAACAGCCTAATTAGTTACCTGCTAAGGCACTGCCTCTGCACTTGGGTGCCTCCTTTTTTGCAAAAGAAATCCCCAAAGCCCCCTTGCTGTGGATGATGGACTTTGTGCAATAGCTCAGAGCCACATGGGCCTTTCTGGACACCTGGGCATCTGTTGTCCTCAGTGGTTCCCGTGGCTACCGCCAAGTATCCCTGGAGGGAACAGGTCTTTGGTATTAGGGGAGAAATGATTCTTCTCCTGTAAACATCATCCCTTCCTGCTCTCCTGTCTCATTGCCAGGATCACTGTTGTACAGGACACGCACTGTTAGGCTGGACTTCTGTGTCCCCGTGTGCTCTGCCAGAACTCTGTCAGGTTATATATTATGTCAAATAGGTCATATTCTGTTGGGCTTTGACAACTCTGGTTAGACTGACATTTCTCTTGAGATGACATGCATCATGCACTTGTGAAGAGATTTCATCTGATACAGTAAACTGAGTTCTGGGATCCGATCACAGAATTTGAGTGCTTGATCCTTTTTGTCCCACGTCCCATTAGTAATTCTTCAGCTTGTGCACAAACACCTTCGGGGATAGGGGACTCACTTGTAATTTCCAAGAGCAAACTACAGCAGAAGTTAGGGGAAAGCATTCCCTGTCTCTTGATTCTTTATTTTGTCTAGACTGGTCTGAGTCAAGCATTCAGTCCCACAAGCATTTATTAAACATCATTCAAGATCCAGGCAATGAGCTTCGTGAAGGGTGTAGAAAGACAAATGTCACCTAGTTCCCAAGACATCTGAGCAGTTACTAGGAAATGTGCGCCACACTTCCTTGTCATCATAGATCTCAGAAGTACAGTCTCAATAATGTCTTAGGAGCACCTGGATGGCTCAGTCAGGCATCCGACTGCGGCTCAGGTCATGATCTTGCGGTTCATGAGTTCAAACCCCTCATCAGGCTCTGTGCTGACAGCTTAGAGCCTGGAGCCTGATTCAGATTCTGTATCTCCCTGTCTCTTCGCCCCTCCCCTGCTTGCTCTCTGTCTCTAGAAAATAAAAAAATATTAACATATTTTAAAAAATAATGTCTTAATAAGGCAAAAAGGTTGCATTTATGACAATTGACCTCCATACATGTGAACACACAAACACAGTGATCCAAACACAGCATATGTTTCCACTCTCTCCCTGTCTGTGCATATTGGGGTAAAAATAACAAGTAAATTTGGGGATCCTCTTCGTGATGTGCCAGAGTTAATGCATATACTGCTTGATTGTGGATTACAGGGGTACTGCTTCCCTGGGGGATGTTTTGGAAATGTCACTAACGACGTACTATTAACTATATCTTGTTACTAAAGAAGACGGTAATAGAGAATGATGCTGGTGAGCTGGGTCCAGGGACCCGGAGGGAATCCCACAGGATCAGCCAAGAGCGTCCTTGGCTTCATGCAGGATGGAAATGAAAGGTGAGCCAGCACAGCTTAAAGATCTAGAGAGAACAGATACAGATGGAGCATCTGGGAGACTCAGAAAAGAAAGGAGCATGAGTCTCAGGTTTGTTCGGAGCCTGGGGGTTTTTATTGAGGATTGTGGTCTGGTGTACGTGTCCTCTCCGACATCACTGAATCAGGTAGAACAAAGAGCAGGGGAGGAGGCTGGGTGGTTCTGTTGGTTGAGTGTCCAACTTCAGCTCAGGTCACGATCTCACGGTTTGTGAGTTGGGCTCCACATCAGACTCTCCACTGTCATCGCAGAGCCTGCTACGGATCCTTTGTGCCCCCACTCTCTCTACCCCTCCCCTGCTTGCACGCACTTTCTCTCTCTCTCTCTCCAAAAAATGAACATTAAAAAAAATGTATTGAAAGACCAGTGGGGCGCCTGGGTGGCTCAGCTGGCTAAACATGCCACTTCTGCTCAGGTCATGATCACATGGTTCACGAGTTTGAGCCCCATATCATGCTCTGTGCTGAAGCTTAGAGCCTGCTTCAGATTCTGTGTCTCCCTCTCTCTCTGCCCCTCCCCTGCTCATACTCTGTCTCTATCTCAGAAATGAAACATTAAAAAAAAAAAAAAAAAGGACCAGGTCCCAGGTTTTATTCCTTGGAACCAGAGGGTGTTTGTTGGCTTGGAGATATCTAGAGTCTGGATCTGGAATGCACATAGGCTGGCTTCCTCAGGTCCTTCTCACCCTTCCTTAGGTGTCATCTATTCTAGAGGAATCATGAACTCCTTGACCCTTACCATGAGCACATTCTGAAGCATATGTAAAGTGGGGTGGGGGCACAGGTCCTGGCAAGAACAGAACCAGGGACAGGAAGAAAACTCAGATTTTTATGGAGTCCTTCAGTTTTCCTATCTCTAACTTATCACCTTATTAAAACTGTCAGTCGGGGCGCCTGGGTGGCGCAGTCGGTTAAGCGTCCGACTTCAGCCAGGTCACGATCTCGCGGTCCGTGAGTTCGAGCCCCGCGTCAGGCTCTGGGCTGACGGCTCAGAGCCTGGAGCCTGTTTCCGATTCTGTGTCTCCCTCTCTCTCTGCCCCTCCCCCGTTCATGCTCTGCCTCTCTCTGTCCCAAAAATAAATAAACGTTGAAAAAAAAAAAAAAGTGTCAGTCAAGGATGCCAGTAGGATTTCGGTTAAATACGAGTTTCAAATGTTCTGAACTGGCAGTCAAGATTACCAGGTACAACTTCTATAAACAAGCATTCCCTACGTTGATATTCTGGAAATCAAATAAAATATAGGATCTGATTGGAGTTTCATTCTTTGTACTCTTAAACTCCAAACCAAAGATTTCATTTCAGCCGAGTAATATCATTTCAGCCAAGTATCTATCATTTGATTATTGTAATATCACATTTAATTATTGTGTGTTAGAATTGTAAACTTTTTAGTCAAAAGGTTATATAAAACAATCCATTTATTTCTATGTGGTCATTCCTTTTAGGTGTTTTTTCGTTTGTTGGTTGGTTGGTTTGTTTGGTGGGGACAGGCAGATTAGCATCCCTTATGATGCAAAATTTACCTTCTTACCATTTGTTCTCATTTTGTGTCTCACATAGGCCAGAGGACTTGAATCTGCCTGTGTCCTTTGGTATTAAGGCTAGCTCAGTTTCAGCATATGTATAAACAAAACTTCCTGTAGTTTGCCTTTTTTTTTTTTTTAATCCTGTTGTGGGGCTCGAACTCATAACCCAAGATTAAGAGTCACATGCTCCATCAAATGAGCCATGCAGGTGCCCCCAAACTTTGCTTTTTAACAGTGTTTACTCCATTCTAGCGTGAGTTTGGTTTCTCTGTATGTAAGTGAAGCGGATGAGTTGTCTGGGGGAACTGGCTTCAAGTGAATGAGTTGGGGGATATGTGGATCATTGGTCTCTTCTGTGACTATTCTACTATTACTTGTATGATGTTGCCATCATTGGGGAGTTTCTGATTTCCTTGTGTTCCTGAGGCAGACTCCAGAGGTCACCTTGTTCCTCGCATCTTTTTAAAAATTCTCTTCTGTTTCTTTTGTTTAGGGGGCTCTTATTCTTTCCGTGCTAGATTTGCTTTGCCTTAGAGCTCATTCCCAATCAGTAAAAATGAACCCTGCATCCAGGTTCTGGGTTACAGTTGTGGGGGACTAGGAGGCCACTCCTTCCCATCTGCAAATGAGAAGCTATCAGTGGTGAAAGAAAGCAGTTATTTAGATGTTCTTTAGTTTTTAAAACTTGTAGTCCTAAGGGCCTAACTGCTGGGGTTAACAATTTGCTGTGCATGCGTTTACAACCCCTTTAATCATATTTTTCCTACTCAAAAATTTATTTCAAAGCCATTGGTATGCATCTCTAAATTGTGGTTGTAACTAATGCCATTTACCAAGTATTTCTAGCATCCTGCCTTCCAGACACTGATTGGGATGGCATTTCGTGGTCCTATCTGGTTGGGTGGGACCACAGGACTGGCTCTGGCCACTGAACTAAGAGAAGCATCCTTTTGAGATTTGCTTTGTGGAGTGGGACTAGAGCAGTCTTTGGTTCTAGAGAGAAGTTTCTGGCTCCTGAGTGCCCACAGATCATGAAGTTTTCCACTCTGCGTGGTGAGTAGATGGCTAGTCCTCGTCTTTGGGTGCTCCGGAGATTATTTCTTGTGCTTCTTTTCTGGTAAGTCTCTCCCTTGCCTCAGGAAGCTCTTCACATCATGTGCTGATTGATACTTAGCTGACTTAGCAGGGCCCTCGGTAGATCTCTGGAGCTCCTCTCACAATACTCTATCTTGCTGGATGGTTGCAACAAATTTTTTTCTTAGAAATCAGAAGTTTTTTGTGATGTGAGATTTTTTGTTTGTTTGTTTTTTTAAATATTTTTTATTTTGAGAGAGCACACACACACAAACACACATATGTACACGTGTGCATGCACTGGGGAGGGATAGACAGAGAGGGAGAATCTCAAGCAGGCTCCCCACTCTCAGCACTGAGCCTGACTCGGGCTCGAACTCACAAACTGTGAGACCATGACCTGAGCCAAAATCAAGAGCTGGATGCTTCACCGACTGAGCCACCCGGGCGCCCCTGAAATGTTTTCTTTCTTAATTGGAAGGAATAGAGTGAAAAGTTAAGACTTGACAAGGCTGGCTGTTGCGGGTGGGGGTAATGTGGGGCCACTGGATTGGGTGCAGGCCGTGAAAGAATTCACCCAGGGCAGAACAAAGGAGGTAGTTAACTGAATACACCGCAAGGGGGAGGCAGGCTGGACAGCAAATGAGAGACTGCTAAGAAGCCATGGTTAGGGACTTAGTTAAAGTTTATTTATTTATTTTGAGAGAGAGAGATAGAAAAAGAGAGAGTGTGTGTGAGTAAACACGTGGGGCAGAGAGAGAGGGAGAGATAGAATCCCAAGCAGGCTCCATGCTGTCAGTGCAGAGCCCAGCTCAGGGCTAGATCTCACAAACCTCAAGATCATGACCTGAACTGAAATCAAGAGTCAGACGCTTAACCAACTGAGCAACCCAGGCACCCCGGTGGGGGCTGTAGTTAAAGGGGGAAGGTGGGGAGGTAAGGGAACATAAGGAATTTTCCTTTTTTGGTACTTGTGTCTGTGTAAATAACTCATTGGTCAGCTAGGGCTTAGGGATATTTTGAGTTCGGTCATCTCATGGGCCTGTTTGTATTCAGCCAGGCCGGTACTGTGGGCCCTTTTACCTTACTCAGGTTTCCATTGTCCAAGTTGGTTGACTAAAAGTGCTGTCTATATTGGGTACATGGGTGTTCTATCATCCCCTACTTTTCTGGAACTTTGACAGTGTGAGGAGGAGAAAGAGAAAAGGATTCTTACAGGCCCTTGCCCCTACTCACCTCTCCTCCCGCACCCCCAGACTCCTGTTGTGTCAGCCAGCCCATCAGCTTGCACCCAGTTTCACACAGATGGAGGGCAAGGGAGCCAGTATTCGCCCTGTTTCCTATGGTCTCCACTGGTCTATTTGTTGCAGAATGTTAGATGGACTAAGCTGAAACCTTGACCTGGACACTCAAAAGCTACGTGACTTGAAGTCACATAACCTCTCGTAGATGGGGACCGCTGGAGATAATAGCACCCATACCTTGTTAAGTGTCCTGCCGATTAAATGGACTAACATAGATGATGTACTTAACACAGCCTGTAACATGAAATAAATCCTCGGATTGGTAGCTTTTCACCACCGATGAAAATAAGGAAGATCTCTTTGAACTGATATGGAGTGATTTCCAGTGAGGAAAGATATATATACTACTATACTGCTTAAAAAGAATTTTAAGTAGTATACTAATTTAACTTTTTAAAAAATGTGTATTTATTTATTTTGAGAGAGAGTGAGGGGGGGATAGAGAGGGAGAGAGAGAGAATTCCAAGCAGGCTCCACACTGTCAGCACAGAGCCTGACACAGGGCTACATCTCACGAACCAGGAGATCATGACCCGAGCCGAAGTCAGATGCTTAAGTGACTGAGCCACCCAGGCACCCCTACCTTTTATTTAAAAAAATTTTTTTTTAATTTTTTTACATTTATTTATTTTTGGCAGGCAGAGAGAGATAGAGCGTGAGCAGGGGAGGGGAAGAGCGAGGAGATACAGAATCTGAAGCAGGCTCCGGGCTCTGAGCTGTCAGCACAGAACACGATGTGGGGCTTAAACCCATGAACCATGAGATCATGACCTGAGCTGAACTCAGATGCTTAACCGAGCCACCCAGGAGCCCTAGGCGCCCCTACCTTTTAAATTTTTTTAATATTTTATTTGTAAGTAATCTCTAAATCCAAGGTTAGGCTCAAACCTACAACCTTGAGATCGAGTCCCATGCCTCACTGACTGAGGTAGCCAGGGGCCCCTACTACTTGTAGTGTAAGAAAAACGTTGGGGCACCTGGATGTCTTGGTTGGTAGAGTATGCAATTCTTGGAGTTGTGAGTTTGAGTTGGGTGTAGAGATCACTTAAAATCTTTTTAAAAAAATGTGGGGCGCCTGGGTGGCGCAGTCGGTTAAGCGTCCGACTTCAGCCAGGTCACGATCTCGCAGTCCGTGAGTTCGAGCCCCGCGTCGGGCTCTGGGCTGATGGCTCAGAGCCTGGAGCCTGTTTCCCATTCTGTGTCTCCCTCTCTCTCTGGCCCTCCCCTGTTCATGCTCTGTCTCTCTCTGTCCCAAAAATAAATAAACGTTGAAAAAAAAAATTTAAAAAAAAAAAAAAATCTTTTTAAAAAAATGTAAAACACATGCTCTTATTTTGCTATTTTGCAGAATAAAACAAGGGTAAATTAGAAACACATGAAACTGATGCTCTATATGGAGTAAGATGAAACAGAAGGGGAGAAAATGGCATCTAGCTGGAAGTATACTTTTATTATTAAAAAAAATTTTTTTTTGAATGTTTATTTTTGAGAGAGTGCGAACAAGGGAGACACAGAATCCAAATCAGGCTCCAGCTTCTGAGCTGTCAGCACAGAGCCCGACACAGGGCTTGAACCCATGAACTGTGAGATCATGACCTGAGCGAAGTTGGACACTTAACTGACTGAGCCACCCAGGCGCCCCTTTTTATTTTAGAACTGTGTTTACTTATTTAAAAAAATTAGGGTGGGAAAAACTTTAATGTTTTTGGTTTGAATTCAATTTAACTAGATGCCAAATGGGTAAGTTAACTATACAAGAAAAAAACCCAAGTAAGGAGCTTTTAAAGATAGTACTTTGCACATACACTGTCAATATAAAGAACTTGGAAAACATCTTATATTCAGTACCAAGTAATCAAAGTGAACGTGACTTAGCATGATGCCCTGGGTACCTATTGCTCATGGAACATTCCTGCCCAAAGTGCATCCCCTCAGACAAATTTAGGAGGAGACAATCTGTCCAACTCAAATGAAGGGACATTTTAAAACCTAGTTTGTAGTATTAAAAATGTCAACAACTGGGGAAAAATGATATGGACAGTGGAACAATTGGAAAAATGTGAGTTATGTTTCACATCAGTAATAGTAATGTATCAGTGGTAAAGTTCTTGAATTTATGCAAAAGAACATCCTTTCCCTGGGAGATACTCAGTGTACTCGAAGAGCAAAAGTAAACAAGGCAAAGTAAAGTGAATGTGGGTGGTAGCTTCTAGCAGCTCACTGTACTGAATTCTCTTGAATGACTACAGTGCTTCCGAGTAAGAGAAAGCTCTTAGTTTTATTGTAGCAAATTTAGTACATTTTCTTGCAAAAAAATAAATCTAAATGTTTGATACTGGGTATACAGCTTAAGTGTTAGCCTTCAAATTACCTAAGAAGCAAACATTTGGCCTACTTAATCAAAGGCACCAAAGCTTGTAACCATGTTGATTAGAGAAATACTTTCACTTGGAAGTTCCTTTCTTTGGAAGTTGAAGATGTGCTCCATGGCACCGTTCCTTGTGTTTTCATCAAACTCCCCTCAGCACAGCAGGAATCCCAGCTCTCCGGATGCTCACAGGCCAAGGGACAGCCCAGTGTCACCACAAACCCGACCCGACCCGACCCATCCCTGAGGGTCAGGAAACAACACTGTGTAGGTCAGTCCCGCTGTTTGCATCCAGATGGTTCTGGAGCTGGACAGCCAGGGAAATGAGGCACCCGAGCGCCTCAGCAGCTGCAGCGGCGATCCTGTTTGCCCCAGAAACTTGTACTTCACCTCTTCTTCACAAACTTCTTTCTGGAAGCATTGGGATTTAACCGTCTCCTCCCGGCTCCCAAGGTGCTGTCTCGGATCTGCAGGGTCGCTGACCGGCTGGAGATGTCATTCTCTGCAAAGGGAGATACCCCAGCTATGTAGTCAGGGGCAAACACGTCGGTTTTCTGCCTGGCCTTTCGGGAGAGTCTCAGCTGAGGGAAGCGCTGGTCCTCGGTCAGATGGGGGTTGACGGCGTATTTGCCCCCTTTGGGCGTGGGAAGTGAATACTGTGAACAAGAAGAGGAAAGGCCATTAGAAGGACAGGGAACCACATGCAAACACGTCTGATCCTGTTAAGGTCAAGTTTACTGACAACTCTGGAGTGTACCGTTCACTGCTACTATGTGCTAATAAGCACATGACCTGCATCTTCCCACCTCACCCCGACCTCAACTCCCAGGAGGAAAAACCCAATGCAGTATTTGGACTACATACCCTCCGCTAGTGACAGGAAGAACTGCCTATAAACACAGAACTCTAGTTAGCAGCTACCATTTTCCTAGTGGTGTGGGTTAGTAATTCTGAAACCGTATTTTAGGATTGAGCAAATAAATTATTATACAAAATGGTGTAAGGATAAGAGGGAGGGCTAGAATGAATTCTGTGGGGTTGAGACTGAAGTTTACAAACTTATTTTATAATACAGACAGGTAGTAGTAAATACTCATGTGTACCTTTATATACACATATGCAGACCTACAATCTCTGTCCAGTGTGGGCTGAGAAATCTATGATCCCCTAGTGCAATGAGCCCGCCCCGTGCTCGGTCAGCTCTCTGTCTCTAAAAACCATCCTTCAACAAGAATCAGAGTTCCGTAGAGAAATGGCTGACTCCGGAGCAGGGACAGCGTGAGACAAGGGCCAGAACATCTTATGCCAAAAAGTAACAAAGTGGTCAGAGAATAATTGGGACACTGAAATGCTGAGGTTTTCTTGGTCCTCTCTGTTCATTTGGATCCTCGTGCTTAAGAAGTCTTGGTTTTCCAACCGCAGGCCCTGCTGCTGGGGGAGCAGGAGACAGGCCACTTACCCGGAGGCCCCGAGGATTCAGCACCTTGGGGTTGCGGGAAAAGTGCATATGCAGGGTTCCATCGTCGCTGACGGTCACAGACACCTTCTTCAGGGTCTTGTTTCCACAATGTGAACAGAACACTCGGCTCATGTCAGATGTCGTCCTGAAGACATAAAAGGAAAGTCTGCGTGCTGAAGCCACAAGCAGCAAACCCCTTCCCCAGAGCACAAGGTGAGTCACGGGGGTCAGAGGAAGAGGAAACAAAAAAACATGGGGCAAAGCTGAGCAGCACCCTACACACCACAGCCCACGGCCGCTTGGCCTCCTGCTGCTGCTGCCAGCAGACTGCTGCTGCAAGACCCGAGGAAAAGGGAATGAAAGGACACACGCAGCAAGTGAGTAAACACGGAAAGGGAGCAGAATGTTTTTATGTTTTTACATTAATACTGAAGTCTTACTCAACTGCCAGGCGTTATTCTACACGTTGAACTTCACAACAATCCTATGAAATTGATATTCTCTCCGTTTTATAGATGGGGAAACTGAAGCAAGATAAGGAGCTTGCTCAAGGTCAAAGCTAGTAAGTGGCAGATAGTAAGCCCAGGGAACCTGGCTTCACAATCAGTGCTCTTAATATCACCACACTTAGGTTGGTTTGTTTAAGTTTATGTAGAGAGAGAGAGAGAGAGAGCATGTGAGTTGGGGGAGGGGGCAGAGAAAGGGAATCCCAAGCAGGCCCTGCACCGTGAGCATGGAGCCTGATGTGGGGCTTGAACACATGAACCTGTGAGACCAGGACCTGATCCCAAACCAAGAGCTGGATCCTTGGGACTGAGCCACCCAGGCTCCTATTTTTTAATGTTTATTTTTGAGAGAGAGAATGCATGCAATAGGGGCAGAGAAGGAGACAGAGAATCCAAAGCAGGCTCTGCACTAACAGTGCAAAGCCGGACGTGGGGCTTGAACCCATGAACCATGAGACCATGACCTGAGATGAAGTCAGATGCTCGGCAGACTGAAGCACCCAGGCACCCCCACATCAGCGTACTTTGTAAAGGAGTCAGTTGCTGCAGCTCTTTGTACCTTGCCCCGAAGTGTTAGCCTGGGTTTTAAGCCAGGAAGTGGCTCCAGAGGTGCCAAGAACGTATTAATGAATTCCACAGGAAACCCTGGAAAGCTGCTACAGTTGGTTAGGTGTGGATGGCAGACCCTGAGGCCCTGCCTCTCCCCTATCCACTCATGCCCCAACAGGGGACCTTGGCAAGAGAAGTTAATGCTGTCAAGGACCAGATGGCAGTGCTCATACCTGTCCTTGAGGAATTCCCCCTCAGTTCCCCAAGGTCAGGAGACAAACTGTGTGACTCTCCTGAGACGCCGAATCCCTTACCTGCAAGTCTCCGAGAGTAAACCAAGTACCTCTCAACAGGTGCTGGGAACTAATTATTCTGAGTAAGAAACTATCCAGTCACTGGGGCTAACCTCACAAGAATGGAGAACATTTCTAAAAGCTGCTAAGAATTCACCTGGAGGAACATGGGGTTTTGTAACAAAGGGCAATGGGGGAAATAAGGTTTCACGAAACAACGAGCTTTACCCTCTCCTGAGCATGGAACGTCTTCAAACTAAAGATTCAGAAGAATACACAAACAGCTTTGAGGAGTAGCTCACCAAGCCATAGGGAAGCCTACACACAGTGGTGGCAGGGCAGGGACCCTAAGCCATGAGTTTTGAAGCCTGCAGGCAAGCAAGGGTCTCTCCAGGTAACTTTACTCTCAGCAGAACAGCACTAGGGACCCAATGAGACACCTTACTGCTTCAGAAACCTTCCATGCAGGCCTCAGAACTGAAGGGCTCCAGCAGATGATGGCCACCAAATCTAAGTGAATCTATGAAAGGGCTGTAAGAAACCACAGTGTAAGATCCCAGGGCCACACTTCACCAGCAAGGCTGCAGTACAGTCTCTTCCACTCCAACCAGGTCTCTGGGATCCTGAGAGAGAACACTGGCCACCCCACCACCCCCAAGAGCCAAATCAAGAGCCAGAAAAGAAATGGAGAGAAGAGCATGGCCAGTGAACTAACAGCTCACCCAAGTGACTGAGTGGACTTCCTCATACGTTCTAGATACCACACTCTTACATGAGAATCAGCTTTTTCAATGTTATGTAAGAATCTGAAGCATCAACTTTTACAAAGCTAGTGCGAGATAAAACCTGGATCTGAACCTGTATAATCTTAGTCTATTCCCTTTTTAAAAACAGAATATCTAAAGTAGACCAAAAAGCACAATGACCCTCCCCCCCATGTACCCCTCACCCAGCTTCACCAACTATCAGTTCATGGCCATCCTGTCCCATTCTACCCCCAGCCACTCTTCCACTTGTGTATTATTTTAAGGCAAATCCCAAACATCCTTCCATCCATAAACATTTTAGTACTTATTATAAAAAGAGGAGAGCTCTTTGCTCCAGAATCCACACCCTTAATCCTACGACTAAAATGGGAGGTCACAGGTGCCCTCTGTCCCATGGGTGCTCTGATGGAGGCTGAACCAAGCCCACAAAGGAATGACAAGGTAGAGGAAAAACCTATACACAAGGGTGTCCTTCAGAAAATCAGTAGAAAGGACAGGAAGAGGGGTGCCTGGATGGTGGCTTAGTAGGTTAAGCATCCGACCCTTCATTTCAGCTCAGGTCATGATCTTGCGGCTGTGCGACGGAGCGCAAAGTCAGCACTGAGCCTGGAGCCTGCCTGGAAGTCTCTCTCTCCGCCCCGCCCCCACTCACGTAGGTACACACCTGTGTGCGTGTTCTCTGTCTCAAATGTTAGAAAAAAAGAAAAAAAAAGGGCAGGAAGAAAAGAGTTCAGGCAGTGGGTCCAGGTTCTCAGCACGTACTTGAAACAGCCATGGCAGCGTAAGATGTAGCTCCGGGCCTCGCGGACCAGCATGCCGTTCACCGCCAGCACGTGCAGCCCCATCTGAAGCAGGACGTTCTGCAACCAACAAGTTAGAGCAGCACTCAACTCTGCAAAGCCTAATTTTCTTTTAACTTGTGTATAATTACAGTTACAGTCTGGTTTGGTTCACAAAGGGGTTTTGCTAAGGAAAAGCAAGCTTAGAATGCCTCTCAAGACATATAAACTAGGACAAAGATTTAGATTTCTCTTGTACGTCAATGGCCCCTCATTAGCAATCGCTCTTAACAGAGGCATTTATCTTGTCAAAGGCACATATACCCTCTTTTCACAGCTGGAAATCTCTTTTTCCAAGTACCTAACTGAATGTGTAATATTTAACATACTGGAAGAGAGCCATCAACATACCATGAATAGTAAACACTAAAAAAACTTTGTTGTTATATTGATTCTCTAGCCTCCAAACAAAACTAAATAATTAAAGAGCACAGGTAACGTTTCTAGAACCAGGAAAAGAAGCATTACAGACTAGATGTGTACATGTCCCCGAACCTCCAGAGACCCCTGCCCAAATCAGGTTATGCAGTAAAGCCTAGGGCCAGCCAACGCCCATCCACCCACCTGCATGGCAAAGTCTGTAGTGACACAGCCGACCCGCACGTCCTTGGGGACGGCACACTGCTCCAACTCCCACTGGATCTGCTTGATGTTGCTGGGAGTTATCCATCCACCCCCATCGTCATCACTGTCCTCGTCTTTCCTTTCTTCAAATCCATTCGCTTCTTCCTCGTCCTCCTCACTCGGAACATCATCACCTTTGTCAATCTGAAACAAAAGAATTCACAAATTCCCAGTTCACGGGAGCAGCAGGGAGGAGTTGGCAGGTTGTCATCAGAGATCATAAATCGGGGTCTTACCAGGAGCTCCTGCAGTTCACGATCGATATTAGGCAAAGGGTTTCTCCAGAACATGAAGGAAGTGAATTCCAGGTTCTCAGGCTCACCGGCTGTGTGTCCATGTTGGAGTGTTTCTCGTGGGGGTTTAGGCTGAGGTTAAAGAGTAATAATGTTAAAACCTGAAAACTGAGAAGTTTACAGATGAAATGACAGATGACTCAAGTCAGATTAGGCAGGGCCCGACAAACCAGGATATTAGTCTAGGGAAGTCTGGCTCACTGTAAACGATTTGTGGAGATAGGACATGTAGAGGAGGGCACGAGAAGGTGGCCTGTCTAAGGAATCACCTTTGAGGGCAGATGGAAACCAGAAATGTGTAGAGGAGTTTCTGGGTGCTGACTCGATGAACTCACTTTAACCTTTAAAAAGAAAAGAAAGTAAGTGACAGCTCTAAGCAGAGAAACACAGCTTGAAAATTCAACATGGAAGAGAAGGTAAAATAAACAGAACAAAATATTTTTCCCCATAATTACTGAAAAATTGGAAAACAAAATAATTATTCAGCGATCCCACTAGTACCAAATAATCACTTTAGAACATTTCTTTTTTATCCTCATAAAAAGAGCTGTAATGAACACCATTATTTAAAAAAAACTTGCATGTATCTTTAGTTATATACTTATGAGAAATGCCTAAGAGTAGAATTGCTGGGTCAAAATATACTGTTTTACTTTTTTAAAGATACACGGTTTTAAAGCTTCTGATACAAAATATCTAACTCTTGGGGCACCTGGCTGACTCAGTCAGCAGAGCATGAGATTTGATCTCAGGGCTGTGAGTTCAAGCCCCACATTGGGCACAGAGCTTACTTTAAAAAAAAAAAAAAAATCTAACTCCTGCTGAAGGTTGCAAGAAAAGAACAATTTTTATGAATAATGAATTGATGGATGCCACATGGAAACCCAGCTAACACATCACACTGTGCTCAGTTACAAAGTCAAGCTTTATGTAAAACTATTCCCTTCACCCCATCTTCCCCAAACATCCTGGTGACACACACAAATCTGTTTTACACATCATTTTTAGACTTTGGATTAGAGGACTCTAAATCTGGTTGAAAACAAGTGACGGCAGTTCTAACTAGTACAGTAATAGGAGTTCAAAGCAGCTCTGATGATTTAGGCACAGAATACCAAGAAATTCTTAGGGGTGCCTGCTGGCTCAGTTGGTGGAGCATGTGACTCTTGATATCAGGGTCGTGAGTTCGAGCCCCACGTTGGGAAAAGAGTTTACTTAAAAATTAAAAAACAAAGAAACAATTCGTAGTCAACACTACATGAAATTATTATAGTATTCTTTAGCTTCTAAAATCTTCTGGTCTGGGAAAAGCAAATAGGGCCCAGGCACAAATCCATTAGTCTCTTCAACCTTAACCAATGCAAATAAGTCGCTAAAAGCACAACAGGAACTTAGAATTTGAAGGTGGCAAGAGCTTAAAAAAAAAAAAAAAAGGCAAGCACACTACTTCTTTCTTGCTTCTGGAAAGAAATCTATTTAAAATAACAGCAAGAATACAGTTGACTTTCACTCTATTTCTGCATTTTTCAAATTTAACCATCCCTGGCTAAAAACTACAGGTAAAAGAGACTGAGATAGATTTGCTAACTGTAACATAGGAATCTTATTTGGATCCTAAGCCAAACAAACTTTGAAAAAAAATTATAAAATAATTGGGAAATGTAAACACTATTAATTTCGTGTAGGTGTAAGGATTTTGTAGGGTTTTTTTGTTTCTTTGTTTTTAAATAGACACACTTTATATTTATCTTTAAAGACACACCGTGAAATGTCTATTGATAAATACAATGTCTGAGTTCAAAATACTCAGGCCTGGGGGTCAGTAGAAATGAAATCTGATAGATCATGACTTGGTTAAGTGCAGAGACAACTGATGGGGACACTGGGTCCACCATACTATTCCCTCTACTTCTGTTATATGGGATAGTTCCCAGAATGAAATTTAAAATAAAAGGAATAAAACCAATAATCCTTCTGATTTACCTTTTCTGGTTCTTGTTTTAGGTGAGATACCCCAACAAATTCTGCTTCTAACTGATAGGTGAGTGCCAGCACTTGGATATCTGTGGCAGAAAGGCTGGGATAGTCTCCCGTTTTCTTTGAAAACTCAGTCACTGTAAAGAGAGTCCCAACTTGCATTAGAAGCAACAAGCCATATGACCTTGAATAACAATACTGAAAGTAAGAAAAGAACTCAGAATCAGCATCCCAAGGAAACCCTCTTAGTACTTTCATCCATTTTCTTGTCTTATTCTACTCATTGTTGAGACATGTGTTCTCTATCACTAAAATTCATGCCAGTTAGATTTACTGTGACATCCTTATCTCATGCAGATGAAGGAACAGGAGAACAAAGTTAATACAAAGTCACTGAAAGCATAATGTTTGTAAATGATGAGTTCCCTCTCTAAACTTTATTATGTTGGAAGAGAGGATCTCTTCACTCTCAGCTCAAAAATTCTTTGATTCTAAGTATAACAATCCAGATTAATAGAGCAGGCATTCAGATTCCAAAATGGGATGAAAAATTAATTCAATCAACAACTGTTGTGGTCTATGAGGACACAAAATTCTTGGATTGCTTTGTGACAACTCTGCTTTATAACAATACTGCTCATGTTTCCTAAAAAGCAGGTATTAACAGCAGCTAAAATTTACTGGGTACCTACTATGTAAGAGGCACTGTGCTAAAAGCTTTTCATTTCATTCTTAAGCGAAATCCTATGAAGTACTTCCTCAGAGAGACTAAGTAACTTATAAAGGATTCCTATTTTGGGGGGCGTCTGGGTGGCTCAGTCCTTAAGCCTGAGACTTTGGCTCAGGTCATGATCTCACGGTTGGTGAGTTGGAGCCCCAGCCCGCACAGTCTCTGTGCTAACAGTTCAGAGCCTGAAGCCTGTTTCAGATTCCGTGGCTCCCTCTCTCTGCCCCTCCCCCACGTGCGCTCTCCCAAAAATGAATGTTAGAAAAAATTCTGATTTTTTAATCCAAACAAATTTGAATGTTTACAAAGTGTCAGATACGAAGTGACATATTCCTCACTGAATGCTCCCAGCACCCTCTGAGGTTGGTGCTATTATTTTCCCCATTTTACAGAGCAAGCAACTGAGGCCTAGACAGTCTGAGTGATACCAAGAGGTATATAGCTAGAAACTGGCAAGGCCTGACTGACTCTTGACCCAGAGAACCGCTCTCCCCCCATAATCCCCCCAAAAGTGCAATTTCTGAATCAAATGCTGATAAAACAGCCAGAGCTCAACTGGCACCTGAGTCGGTCCAGACTGTAGAGTGGGACCCAGCTTCGCTATCAACAGCGGGGCAGAGGCACTCACCCAGCCGCACGTATTCCGGGAAGGGCTCCTTGAAACGCAGCTCGTAGGGCAAGACGGCGAGCCGCCTGCGTGTGGCCTTGTCCCGAATCTCGTTCACCACATCCCGAATAGTGTAGATGTTCCTCCCGATGTCCTGCGGAGAGACAGGCCCAGCTCGCACGCGTCCACACCACGCAACGCGTCGTCCGGGTTCCCGCACTACTTTAGGGGCCGCCAGCCCCAAACCCCTTCGTCTCCTCTGTATCTCCCCGTACCTGCAGAGCCGCGTCGCGAAGGAAGGCCCCGGCGTCGGCCACAACGTGCTCCACGGGCGCCATTTTGACCGAAGGCGGCCTCAGCGCGCCTGCGCACGGAGCCTGCTCCACCCCTACATCCGTCAGGGCCTCTGGGAGCCCGGGGGAGCGGTTATGATTTAGCGGCGCCTCCTGGCTGCGGCAGAGGAATACCCTGGGCTCAAGGCTACCCGCACGCAGGCGCGACGTCGCCAGCGGCCCAGCCAGGTGTGGGCGGGGTCAAACTTCGAGAGACCCCACCCCCACCCAGGAGATAGGTTTCTGCGTCCACCCTTTAGCGCCTCCTTTACTCTTAAATGGAAAACCTGTATATAGTCTCGTTGTTACAAGTAAGTCAATACAGGTAAACTACAGATTATTTAATGATTACAACAAGCCTAAGAGATAGACTATTTTACAGCTAGGCCCACCTAACACGTCTAGTATTTGGTAACACCCGGGGCTGACTCTCGATCTCAGGGTTCTGAGCGTGGAGGCTACTTACCAAAAAACAAACGGACAAAAAACTACCACCACAACAAAAAGGACACCTGGACAAACCGACCCTGAGGCACTTTCTTATTCATTATGCTCTACTGACTGCTATTTACCTACCCCTGCTTCATTAGAGGGGTCTTTGCTGTCCTTGCCCACTTCCCTAAGCAAGGCATGTAATTTACTAGCGAAAAATTCCTTGCTGGACGGAACTGAAAGGGAGTATTAGATGACTTCTAAATTCTTTTTAAATTTTTTTTTTAATTTTTTTTTTCAACGTTTATTTATTTTGGGACAGAGAGAGACAGAGCATGAATGGGGGAGGGGCAGAGAGAGAGGGAGACACAGAATCGGAAACAGGCTCCAGGCTCTGAGCCATCAGCCCAGAGCCTGACGCGGGGCTCCAACTCACGGACCGCGAGATCGTGACCTGGCTGAAGTCGGACGCTTAACCGGCTGCGCCACCCAGGCGCCCCCTAAATTCTTTTTTAAATCGGAGATTGCATAATTAGGATATCTGGCCTGTTATAAATTCATGCTGGAGAATTTTGGCAGAATGTTGAAGTGGGTTTTCTGTCATTCATCTTCAGCGACATTGATTTATTCTAAGCTTTCTCTGTCAAGTCTTAAATCTTACTCCTTTTTTATAATTTATCCATCCTACCTCCGAAAATCCTTCGGTGCCCTGGAGGTCCCCTTCCGCAGGTGCCCAAATCCTCTTTCTTTCCCCAAACATCTGTCTCAATTTTTCTTGGCATAAGTTCTCTTCAGTCTCCAGAGCCAGTGGCTTTTGTCCTACTTGCCCTGCCTGAAATGACATGGTGGAAGGCTGTTTCTAATGTTCATAAAAAAATTTTGGTTTTATTTCTCAGCTTTCTGTTTCTCTGCAGAATTTGACATCGCTGATCATCTTTTTCTGAATTGTCTCTCCTTCCCTGACTTTGGTGATACTATAGTATCCTAGAGTTCCTTTGAACACTCTTGGCAGTGTCTCACAGACTTTTTGTCTCTGTCTTTGCTCATGTTTTGTCTTCTTCCAGAAAATTGTGCTGACCAGTCATTACTTACTTAGTCTCTAAGAAGCAGGTCAGTGGACCCCTCTATAAAGCAGTCTCTGATCACTCAAATCAGATTTTTCCCCAAGGACAGATTTGAGCTTTTCTTTCTGATCACACTTAAGACATTTTATTTTTTACTTTTTAATTTTTTTAATGTTTATTCATTTTTTGAGAGAAAGAGCGACAGAGTGCAAGTAGGGGAGCAGCAGAGTGGGAGGGAGACACAGCATCCAAAGCAGGCTCCAGGCTCTGAGCTGTCAGCACAGAGCCCGACACAGGGCTTGAACCCACTAGGCGAGAAATTGTGACCTGAGCCAAAGTCGGCTGCTTAACTAACGGAGCCACCCGGGCACCCTTACACTTCAGGACATTTTAGTTCTGTTGCTCCATAAGCAGTTATTATTCCTCCTTTGCACTGTAACTAATTGTGTGTCTTTTTAATGTAGGTTGGAAGTCAGGGACTGTGTTTTGGGGTCTTTTTCCTCAAATGACCATTTCAATTCAATTTGTAACTTTTGAGGGACACTTTTATGAAATCATTTCAGAATTTATCGTATGTCTTTTCAAAAAAATCTCCTATACTGTAGGATCTACAGCAATGTGTTCAACAGCTCAAAAAATGTTGATGAAATCTATTCATTCAGCAGTTTACTTAAAGAGACCTTCTGTGGGCCGAGCACTGCTTTAGGAGCTGGGATATGGCTCCTATCTTCACAATTCTTGTAGTAGGAAACATGGTACATACACACATATGCATATATTCATATATGTCAGATAGTGATAAGTATGGAGAAATATGAAGAAAAAAATAAAGCAGGAAGGAGGCTGGTAGGAGGGGGAGTAAGAGATGGGTTGCATATTTAAATAGGGTGATCAGGAAAGGCTTCACTCTGATAGTTGAGCAAACATTTGATGAGAGATGAAGGGGTCAGCCATCTGACTACCTGGGGAAAGAGCTTTCCAGGCAAAGGGAAAATCCAGTCCTAAAGCCCCAAGCCAGAATGGGTGAAGCAGAGTACCGAGGGGAAGAGTAATTGGAGATGAGGTGAGGAGGGATCATGTAGGGCCCCATAGATCACCATACACTCATTAGGTTTTACTCCTTTAATTAAAAAAAAAATTTTTTTAACATTTATTTATTTTTGAGACAGAGAGAGACAGAGCATGAGCAGAGGAGGGTCAGAGAGAGAGGGAGACACAGAATCCGAAACAGGTTCCAGGCTCTGAGCTGTCAGCCCAGAGCCTGATGCGGGGCTTGAACTCACGGACTGCGAGGTCATGACCTGAGCCAAAGTCGGACGCCCAACCGACTGAGCCACCCAGGCACCCCAGGTTTTACTCCTTTAATGCACAATTGTGAGCATGCTTGCCTGGTCTTTTCTATCTTTTAGTGAACATCTACTCAAATACCACCAAGTCAAGGAATCCTTTCCCAATTCCTCTGGAATACAATTAGTATAACTCCCTTCAGTGGAACTAGAGAAGTTTTAAACAGTTTTATAGTTTTAATAGGAATTAATGTAGGGCTCAAGATAGGATGAGAGTGTTGGAGAACAAGAAGCCGGAGACACCCTAAGAATGTCTTGAAGGAAAGAGAGAGAGCACCAAGAAACTGAAAGCAGTTTCATTACCAGGACAGAAGGTGGCCGGGACTGCTCGTTCTCTCCAGAAGGACACCATACAGGCGCCAGGCCTGGGATAAGAATGTTTTGTCTGGCACCAGATGTACTCATGACCCGGTATGGAATACACTGCAGGTGTAGGACCTGTCAGGATGTCAAATACTACGTTGTATGTGCTTGCTGTTATAAGACAATTTGCAAAAATAAAAGAGGCTTGAGCCAGGGGACCAATGCTTTGGCCCCTGGAGAGTGTCAGCCCCCTGCTTTCCAATTCTCTCATCATCGCACCTTTAGAACCTGTGTCTCTACAAGAGAAGCCTGTATCTCCTTGAAATGCCATCTCCTGGATTTGGAATGGGAATAGGGACAGTAGAGACTAAGTACTCAACGAATTTAATTTGCATGTATAATAGGATCCATCTAAACTCAAAAACTCCAAAATAACAGGATAGTTTGCAGTGCTTAAGGCTAATTATGTGATTAGTATTTCATTTATTTATTTAAAGGTTTTTTTTAAGTTTATTTATACACTTTGAGAGAGACAGAGACAGAGTGAATGAGGGAGGGGCAGAGAGCAAGGGAGAGAGAGAGAGAGAATCTCAAGCAGGCTCTGTACTGCCTGATGTGGGGCTGGAACTCACGAAACTCTAAGATCATGACCTGAACTGAAATCAAGAGTCAGACACTTAACTGACTGAGCCACCCAGGCACTCCAAATAGTATTAATTTTAAATAAATAGTGATTAAAAGTGAAGAATTAGAGTCTTCGTTAGTACAGACTGTTGATTTGAAATGTTCTTTATAATTAATAACATTCTATCTGCTTTGTAGATTAAGGAAACGGGGGCTGGTTTGGTGTGGTGAGGCACTTTATGGACCCAGCCTGGGGTTTTTGAAGCTTTCCTACCTTTGCTTTATGTTACAAAAATAGATTCTCCATAAAGACTACTTCTGTGTTTCTAGAGTCCAGAATGGTGCCTGGTACCTGGTAGGCATAGGGTTGCCAGATACAGCAAGTAAAAATACAAAATGCTCAACTAAAATTTTCAGATAAACAACAAATACTTTTTTGCTTTTTTAGTACAAATATGTCCCGTGGAGTATTTAGGGGATATCTATATTGCATAGCAGTTTATCTGAAATTCAAATTTAACTGGGCGTCTGTATTTACTGCATAACCTTAAGGAGCTCAGTAAATATTTGTTGACTTGATTGGCCTCCTCTCACCTGTAAAATGGAACTAACGATAGACCCGCCTCCGAGGTTGACGGGAGTGAATGAAGCGCCTGGCACACAGTGAGCCTTCAACTTATTTGCTTGCTCCGGGATCAGCTAGCGAGTGGAAAGCCCTTCCACTTTCCAACACAGGAATGATAAGAAGGCCGACTCCGGGACAAATGTACCCAGGCCCTGCCTAGGTTGCCCACACCTGCAGCTCTGGCCAGCCTCTTCCGGGTCAGGTGACCGCGCGCGGTCACGTGACCCGGCCCGAGTGCGGGCGGTGGAAGGCGGAAGTGGGAGCGGAGTTGGGCGCCGCTTCTGTGGCCGCGGCAGGTAGCGAGCGCCGGCGCGATGGGCGCGGGGGGCTCAGCGCGCGGGCGGGCCGGGGGCGCGGGGTGGGCGGCGGGCGGCGGGCCGCGCGTGGTGGGCCGGGGCGGTGCAGCCCGGGCGCCGGGGGGCGGCGGCTTCCTGTGGGAGGGGCCTGGCGCGGCGGTTCCGGCCTCCGAGGAGGGGTGTCCCGGCTCCCGCCCGAGCGGGGTGGGCGCACGGCGGGCCGCGCGCGGGGGTTCTTAGAAGTGGACGCGGAGGCGGCCAGGGTTGCGGAGGGCGTCAGGTCCTGCCGGAAGGGGGAAAGGAGCTTTGGTGTCAGGGATGAAGAGGCGTGACCTTTGTGGAGGGTTCGGGACTGGAGGAAGGGGCGACTTGGGACCGAGCTGGAAGGGGGCTCCTGAGAATATGACAAGGAGGGAAAGGAGAAATCAGGAAGAAGATGCGGTGTGAACCCCATCTGAGAGTCTCTTCCTTCCTTCTTCTTTGGGAATGATTGTTACACCAGACTTTGATTTGGGTACCATTCAGTTTTTAAACTTCAGGAAGGATCACAGAATCTTGATCATTTTGCTTTCGTCACACCCACTTTGTCCTGGTTGGGTAGGGTTCCACTTCTTGGGAACCTAGCCCTTCAGATCATCTTTCTTTGAGATTTTCCCAGATCTGATCAACTTCGAGGCTTAAAAAAGGAGTGTGGGCACTTTACTCTGGCCATAAAATGGCTTTTAGCCTAAATTGTTGACCACGACGTAGCCCAGTATTACCTCAGCAACACTGCAGAAATCTTGGACACAGTGTCTCTACTGCTTTATGACTTTTTCTCTTTCTTCAGTTTAAATTATTCAGTTTCCCTTACCCTATGATTGCTTATCTTGACACACTGTAAGTAGGTAGGGTAACTGAGAGGTCTGGGTTGTGTTCCTTAGAATTGTGACCTGGATCATTATTTCGGTATTAAATACTGTGTTAAAGCTGCTCATCCTTTTTTTCTGCATGCTTACTAAAATTTGCCGAAGTGAAATGAATTTCATGGATGTGATATAACTGGAGTGAATGTTCAAACTGGACAGTCACAGGAGCCAGAGTCGTTTTGGATTACAAGTAGGGGGAAAAAATGACTATGCTTAACAGTTAAAGGGGTGCCTGGGTGACCCCATTGAGTGCCCGACTTCAGCTCAGGTCACAGTCTTAGAGTTCTGAGTTCAAGCCTCCATCTGGCTCTCTGCTGTCAGTGCAGAGCCTGCTTTGGATCCTCTGGCTCTGTCTCTCTGCCCTTACCCTGCTAGCACTCTCACTCTCTCTCTCAAAAATAAGTAAACATTTACAAAATTATAAAAAAACAAAAAACGTGAGTTAAAGTTTTTGAAGTATTTGACAAACATTTAAAAATTAATTTCTGTAGCAGCCTTTTGGGTTATGTTGGGAAGGTATTATTCCCATTTCCTAATGAGCAAACAGACCTAAGAGAGAGTGGCTTGATTTTTAAAAACAATTTATTATTTAAAAAAAAAAATTTTTTTTTTTTAAAATTTTTTTTTTCAACGTTTATTTATTTTTGCGACAGAGAGAGACAGAGCATGAACGGGGGAGGGGCAGAGAGAGAGGGAGACACAGAATCGGAAACAGGCTCCAGGCTCTGAGCCATCAGCCCAGAGCCTGACGCGGGGCTCGAACTCACGGACCGCGAGATCGTGACCTGGCTGAAGTCGGAGGCTTAACAGACTGCGCCACCCAGGCGCCCCAAAAAAATTTTTTTTTAATGTTTATTTATTTTTGAGACAGAGAGAGACAGAGCATGAATGGGGGAGGGTCAGAGAGAGGGAGACACAGAATCTGAAACGGGCTCCAGGCTCTGAGCTGTTAGCACAGAGCCCGACGCGGGGCTTGAACTCACAGACGGTGAGATCATGACCTGAGCTGAAGACGGCCGCTTAACCGACTAAGCCACCCAGGCGCCCCTAAAAACAATTTATTGTTTTCTTGTTTCCTCATCTCTTTCTTCCATCTAGACTGCACATCCTTCAAGGGTAGGGTTCATATCTTGTTTGGCTGCTACCCTAGTGCCTGGCATGTTGTAGTCACTTGGTAAATGTTTGGTGAATGCATGACTTTCTAAAGGTCACATAGCGATAAGCGGAGGACAAGGCTTTTGAACTTGAGACCTAGCTCTTTTGTCAGACTGCCTTGCCATTTTTTGTATTATTGGTCCATGTGGAAATGATAGGCATAGGAAAAAAGCTTGGGTTGGCTTCTTAGTCTCTTTTACTTAATGATGACTTTCTCAGTTACAAACAGGTTATATCAACATCTCATTTAATTTTCACCATGATCCTGTGAAGGTCAGTATTGTCCCTGTTCCACAGATGAAGAAACAGTTTTGGTGGAGTCCATACTTTAGATTCATCCCAGACTAGTGAATGAATGACAGCAGGGACTGAAGCCCAGGCCTGTTAGCTTTAGACCCATTCTCTCTCATTTATAGAAGCAATATAAAGTTGTATTTTAAAAGTATTTTTTCAAGTTAAGGAAAAAATAGTATACATATCACACCAGAGATTGTGAATGTAGAATGCAGTTGACGTTTAAAAAGCTACTATACCATAGATGCCTCTTCCTGGAAAACAGTCTTTCATTCAAGGAATATGTGTGAGTGCTGCTCTGGGCCAGGCACTGTGCTACAGTTGTACTGTCCAATATAGTTGAGTACTAGAGAGATGATATGAGTACAAAATACACACCAGATTTTCAAGAGTCAGTATGAAAAAAAAAAGGGTAAAAGATGTCATTGATTTTTTTTAATGTTATAACAATCATACTATTAATATAGTATCAATATGTACTATACGCAAAAACATTTTAAGTTTATTGGGTTAAATATAATAATGTAATTGGATTAATTTCACCTGTTTCTTTTTCTTTTTGTTAATGCTTATTCTTGAGAGAGAGAGAGAGAGAGAGAGAGAGACAGAGCATGAGCAGGGGAGGGGCAGAGAGAGAGGGAGACACAACCTGAAGCAGGCTCCAGGCTCTGAGCTGTCAGCACAGAGCCCAATGTGGGGCTGGAACTCACAAGCCATGAGATCATGGTCTGGGCTGAAGTTGGACGCTCAACCGACTGAGCCACCCAGGTGCCCCTCACCTGTTTCTTCTTACTTTTTAAAATGTGTTTCCTTGTGGGTCACCTGGATGGCTCAGTTGGTCTCACAGTTTGTGAGTTCAAGCCCCGTGTCGGGCTCTCTGCTGTAAGCGCAGAGCCTGCTTTGGATCCTCTGTCTCCCTCCCTTTCTGCACCTCCCCTGTGCTCTCTTGCTCTTTCTCTCTCTCTCTCAAAAGTAAGTAAAAACTAAAAAAAAAAACCCAAACCTTAAAAATGTGTTTTCTTGAAAATTAAAGATTATATTGGACAGTGCTATTCTAAACACTGGGAATATAATACACAAGAAAAGCAAAAATCTCTGCCCGTGTGGATCTTACATTTTAGTGGGGCAAGGACTAATAAACAAGATAAGCACATGAAGTGCATATTATATTGTAATGAAGGAGGGAAGTGGCATGTGGTGTGGAGTGTTGGCTGGGGTTGCAGTTTCCCTTAGAGTCTTTAGAGAGAAGCCTTCCTGGGAAGGTGACTGTTGAGTAACGATCTGAAGGAGCTGAGGGTGGGAGCTGTGTCAGTGCTTCAGGCAGAGTTGAGTAGCCCTAAGAAGGAGCACCCCTGGTAGGTTTGTGGGCCAGCTAGGAGGCTACGGTGGCTGGAGGGTGTGGGTGAGGGGGAGTAGAAGTGCGAGGTCAAAGAGGTGTTGGGGACAATGGGAGAGATGAGCAGGTCATGGAGGGCCTTTTGGCCTATTGTAAGGATGGTGGCTTTTACTCAGTGAGTTGGGGTCACTGGAGGGTTTTGAGCAGTGGAGTGCAGAAGACATATCTTGCTTTTTATCTCAGTCTGGTTATGGTGCAGAGAAAGAGCACAGAGGGGCAAAGCTAGAAGCGGGGAATCAAGTTCCGAGGCTATCACCATGATCCAAGCGAAGGAGGGTGGGGTGGGAGAGATGGAGGTGGTAGAGATGGTCAGGCCCTGGGTATATTTTGAAGTATAGTCCACAAGGGTTGTGGATATAGAATGTGGAATTATCATTAAACTGAAAAGGGGAAGACTGTAGGAGGAACAGGGGTTGGGGCTCAATTTTGTTGACATTGATTTTAACATGTCTAATAGAAATCCAGTGGAAAGTGTGTGGGGCAGTTAGGGAATTCTGGAGTCAGGCCTGGGTGAAAGAGGTACTTGTGGAAGTGGTTAGCAGGTGGACAGTGTTGAGAGTTAAGACACTAGGCGAAGTCACTTATGGAGTAGTGTTGATACATATCCAAGAGGAGTGCTTCGTGCAGGAAGTTAAATTTTGTAATAAAATCTCAGGTTATACTGTTACACTACTAGGAATTTTAAACACAGCAAAGCATTGTAGTATATCTTGGTGAACTTGATTTTCTTTCCTTTTCACTTTTCATGTAAAGATCCTTTTGAAAACAACAAGCTATTTTCAAAAAATTATTATTATTTTTTTTTTACATAGGCTCCATGCCCAAAGTGGGGCTTGAAGTCATGACCCTAAGATCAAGAATCGCAGGCTCTACATTTTGTCAGTAAAATACTTAAAGAGGGTTCTGAAAAAAAAAAAAAAAAAAAAAAAAAGAATCGCATGCTTTACTGACTGAGCCAGCCAGGTGCCCCACTAATTTGTTTTTTTTTTTTCCTTGAGGAGACTACTCTTCAAGGCGTACATCTTTGTGGTGCCACTGAAATCAATTTGAGTGCTAATTTCTGCAGTTAGTCTGTCTTTCTGGGTTGGTAACCAATTTAGAGACCTCCAAAAACGATGGGAAAGACACAGCCTGGAAGGATGGGTAATGAGTTTTTAATGTTTATTTTTTTTTTTTCAACGTTTTTTTTTATTTTATTTTTGGGACAGAGAGAGACAGAGCATGAACGGGGGAGGGGCAGAGAGAGAGGGAGACACAGAATCGGAAACAGGCTCCAGGCTCCGAGCCATCAGCCCAGAGCCTGATGCGGGGCTCGAACTCACGGACCGCGAGATCGTGACCTGGCTGAAGTCGGACGCTTAACCGACTGCGCCACCCAGGCGCCCCTTAATGTTTAAATATTAGTCTTACCTGACATGTATCGAATGCCTATTGTTTGTTGGCTATTCTGTTTTATAGATTTAATATGGGACCCCACTGAGGTGAAGTGATGTGCGTGAGGTCTTGTAGCCAAGACATGAAAGAGCTGGGATTTGAATCTTGGTCTTCTGAGTTTAGATCTCATGCTTTCATTAGGAGATGTGTGGTAGTGGATACACGACCATGAACTCCCATTGGAATCAAATTAGTGAGCTGGTTTGGAGTGATTTTGAGTCACTTTGGACTGTTACAGATTCTGGAATTTCTGAGAGGTGGGAATGAAAGGGAAGATCTTGTTTCCCTTAAAAAGAACTAACTGAATCTTTTTTAGAAAGTTCCTGTCCTAGGGCGTCTGGGTGGCTCAGTCTATTAAGTGTCCAACTTCGGCTCAGGTCATGATCTTACAGTTCGTAGGTTTGAGCCCTGGATCAGGCTCTGTGCTGACAGCTTGGAGCCTGGAGCCTGCTTCAGATTCTGTCTCCCTCTCTCTCTGCCCCTCCCCGGCTTGCACTCTGTCTCTCAAAAATAAATAAACATTAAAAAAAAATTGAGACAAAAATTCTAGTCCCTTACTTTTCCCCACAAGCTTGTAAACACTCAATGATTTAAGTCAAGTGTTAATAACTACTTCTAGGAAAATGCCAAACACTAAGACTCAGCAGTCCTGACCTGGGGCAGGTGTCCCCTTCCTCTGGGTCACTCATGCCTTTTGCTTCCCGTTTTGTTGTGAGATCTGCTTTACAGTCTCTTTTATTATTAGCCTATAATTCCACTGTGCTCCCAAAGATAGGCCCTCCCCTGTCTTTCCCTCTCTCTTTTTATGTACTTGGTCTTTGTACGGATGTCATTTGGCAAAGTTCCGTTCTGTTTGATTGTTTTTCAATATGGACCTTTGGAGAGTGGAAGGTAACTCAATGCTGGCTGCAGGAGAGAGGCCAAGAAAGAAGAATTAGTGTTGGAAATAACTGGAAAAGCATGAGAATGTGAAGGAAAGGAGGAATTGTTTTGAACAGACCCTTTTCTTCCACATTTTTCAAGAAGTGAATACCATGGGTGGATCTATAATTATAAATGAGAAGCTCTGCCTGTTTCCACAACTGGCTAATTAGAATTAAAATCTTGGTGCTGGTGAGTAGTTTTTGCTCTTCCCTGGCTCATCTGCTACCTTGAGATCAGTGTTCAGTGGTTTCTTCACTCAAGGCTGAGTCAAGAATTTGAGGAATTGCAGAGCTTAGAATTTTAGCATCAGGAACCAGCTTAGCGTGGGGGCGCCTGGGTGGCTCGGTCGGTTAAGTGTCCGACTTTGGCTCAGGTTCGTGGGTTCAAACCCCACATCGGGCTCTGTGCTGACGACTCAGAGCCTGGAGCCTGCTTCGGATTCTGTCTCCATCTCTCTGTCTGCTCCTCCCCCATTGACACTGTCTCTCGCTCTCTCTCTCTCTCTCTCATATAAATAAACATTAAAAAAAAAAAAAAGGACTAGCTTAGTTTGTAGTTAATACTTGAAGCACTTACTGTGTGCTGTTTTACTTGACTGAACTCATTTAATCCTTACAGTAATCTTATAAGGTAAGTAACATTATTAGCTTCATCTCACAGATAAAGAATTGAGATTTAGAGAGCGTAAGTAACTTGTCCAGTATCACTCAAAAGCTAGGGATGGTTAAACCTATTTACCTCTTCAAGATTGGCTGAAAGGTTTTTGTTGAAGTTGGGTGATAAAAAGGACCAGGTGCTTCAGATGTTCTAAGAGCTGTCATTTGCTTGCTAAATCTGACGTGTGGTTGCTTTCTTTTGCCAAAAGCTTTTGGAAGACTTATTTCATGGGGGTCTCTCAGAGCAAGAAATCCGAGGTCCCAGAGGGACCCTGTGACATTCACCTTTGTATTTCCAGGACTTGGCACAGAGTGGGGTCTTAAGTATTATTGAAACAGTTACCGTGACTCTGAACTGGGCAGGGTGAGTAAGAGGGTCTGGAAGGGGCTCATTCCGAGGCTGGCTGCCTTCCTGCAGAAGGTGACCTTGACCATTATGCTCTCCTGGCGTCAAGAATCAACCCATCCTAACAACCTAAATGTTGAATTGTCCATCAACTGATGAAGGGGTAAACAAAATGTCATATATCCACATATTGTATAATTCCATGTATTTGAAATGTCCAGAATAGACATTGGAATAGACAATAGAGTCAGAAAGTCAATCAGTGGTTGCCAGAGCTTCCGTGCAGAGAGGAATGAGGGGTGACCGCTAACGGGTATGGAGTTTCTTTTGGGGTGATGAAAATGTTCTGGAATTAGATAGTGGTGATGGTTGCACTACTTTGAATATACTAAATTGTATGCTTTAAAAGGGTGAATTTATGGTATGTGAATTATATTTCAACAATATTAAAAATAAAGAACCACCCAGTCCTGTTTTCATTGTACCCTCTCTGTTCTGTGGAGATCAAGTGACGATTTCAGTGCAGGTGACAGCAGCTACTGCCCTCCCATCTTCTGGTGTCACAGCACCACGCGTTATTCAGCTCCCTCTGTTCCCAGGAGAATACACTGAAACATGTTCTCCCTGCTTTTTTGATCTCAGGTATTTCAAATATTTTAACTAAAAAGGACTATGATAGATCTTTGTTGTCTTTCTGGATATCTCTGGCAACCATGAACCTGTTGGTGGACCTTTGACGTGTTTAATTTTGCTCATGAGAAGAACTAAGCAGTTACTACCTCAACCAAGAGTTTCTTGTCTTTTAACCACTTGTGGATTATAGGCAAAGAAAGCTGGCTTTTTATTTATTTATTTATTATCTTTTTTTAAAGATTTTATTTTTAAGTAATCTTTATACCTGATGGGGGACTCGAACTTTCAACCCAAGATCAAGAGTCGCATGCTCTCTGGACTGAGCCAGCCAGGCACCCCTACTTATTTATTTAGTTTCTTATTTAAAATGGAAGGTGTAAGGGCTTTATTTGTTACCTTCAGTGTGGAGCTGATAACCCCCCCCTGCAAGCTGGTAGTTCAGGTTGTACCACAGTCTAACTCTGAGCTGGAGTCCAGCCTCCTTTTTGGTTGTGAGCCCTCCAGAGATACCCTTGCAGGGCCTGAGGTGTGCCCCTGTCATTGCAGGGAAGAGGAAGAAATTGGCCGGTGGGGGAGGGGGGAGGGGCCTAGCCAAGCAGAAAAGGAAAGAGGTGGAAAGGAGGAGGGAGATCGTAAAGCTTTCCTGGGAAGACTGGAGATAGGCTGTCTGCTACTCTTCCAGTGTAGCTCTCTTTGCTTCATCCTCTGACTTTTCATTAAAATAGTTAACCTTATTCTTTTTTTTTTTTTAATTTTTTTAACGTTTATTTATTTTTGAGACAGAGAGAGACAGAGCATGAACAGGGGAGGGGCAGAGAGAGGGAGAGGGAGACACAGAACCTGAAGCAGGCTCCAGGCTCTGAGCTGTCAGCACAGAGCCCGATGTGGGGCTCCAACTCACAGACTGTGAGATCATGACCTGAGCCGAAGTCGGACGCTTAACCGACCAAGCCACCCAGGCGCCCCTTAACCTTATTCTTAATTCTCTAAAGCTAATCAATCGCTGTGTCAGTAGTGGGATCAAAAATTGTTTTGAGACAGAGCGTGAAAAATACTCATTTTTTAAAAATAATGAGATAAAGCATAATATGTTTAGGATTCTCTTTTGTGTCTGGAATCACAACAAAGAAACAGTTTGAGCAAGACCATGGCCCCTGTGACTATAGGGGCTTATTTTTTGGAGGAAGTTACTGTGGTCCTGGGGGAGTTGGGCCTCCAAAGGATGTGTTCTTAGAGGAGGACTTGCAGTTTCAGCCTGACGGCAGTTGAAGTTAACATCTTCCAAAGCCTTTGTTGCTAATTGTGTTAGTTTCCTTCTTATCTGTGTAACAAATTGCCACAAGCCTGATGGTTTAAAACTAAGTGAATGTATTTCTCTACAGTTCTGGAGGCCACAAGTTTGAAATTAAGGGGTCAGGATCAACAGTGCTTCATCCCTCTAGGCTGGGGTGGAGGTGGGGAGGTTGAGGGAAATTCTTTTTTTGCCTCTTTTAGTGGCTCCAGGTGTTTGTTAGCTTGGAGTTGTAGGATTCTGATTTCTGCTCAGTCTTCACATGGCCTCCTGTCCTGTGTCTATGTCTTTCCCCCTCTGTCTCTTAAAAGGACGCTGGACCCACTCTAAATGCAAGGTGATCTTATCTTGAGATCTGTAACTTAATTGCGTCTGCAAAACCCTGTTTTCAAGCGAGGTCACCTTCACAGGTTCCAGGGGGTTAGTGCTTAGACATGCCTTTTCGGGTGCTACAATTCAACCCACTACTCTAATTGAATGTAGACGGGATGTTCTTATTAAAATTAAACAAGGACATCATCCTATGACCTGATTTGAAGAGAAGTCTTTTCCTTTTCTGAATTTAAATTTTATTTATGACCAAAATAATACATGCACATAGTTTAAAAAGCCAAATAGCATTACAAGACTTGTAACGCAACAGCATTTCCTAGCTTCACCCCTCTTTGTTCTTGATTCTTGCTCTATAGAGTTCATGACTTTCAACGGTTTTTTTTTTTTATGGTATTCTGCATATTTTTGTTTTGTTTTGTTTTGGTTTTTAAGTAGCTCCACTCCCAACATGAGGCTTGAATCTCATGACCCCAAGATCAAGAGTCACATGCTCTATTGACTGGGACAGCCAGGCACCCCAACTTCTGCCTTTCTGAGTGACATCCTTATACTGTTATTTTTTAGCTTGTCAGTTTTATTTACTGTCTTTTAACTTACCGAAGGTGAGGATTTAGCTCTCTTTCTGGCCAGTCTCCACAAACACGTATTCTACCCTGATCTTCTGAGTATTCCCACATCACAAGTTTTGATTAAATGGTTTATGCTCTTATAATTATAAATTTTATTCACAGCTGAGCCACCTAGTTTATTAGGATTACATTTCCTTTCATACAACTTTTGTTGTTACTACTTCCTTATTTCCTGATTTTTTCATTTGCATAGTTTTCTGTGTTCCTGTCACTAATTCTGCACCAAACTTTTTCTTTTTAATGTTTGTTTATTTATTTACTTTGAGAGGGAGCGTGAGAGAGACAGAAAGAGAGAGAGAATGCAGGGCGCCTGGATGGCTCAGTTGGTTAAACATCTGACTTTGGCTTGATCTCATGGTTTGTAAATTCCAGCCCCATGTCGCACTCTATGCTGTCAGAGCCTGGAGCCTGCTTCGGATTCTGTGTCTCCCTCTCTCTCTGTCCCTCCCTGGTTCTCACTGTATCTCTCTCAAAAAAATAAACATTAAAAAAAAAAAAGAGAGACCCTTTCAACTCAGAGTCCTTTATAAGAAAGAGAGTGCCCGGCTGCGCACTCGCAGGTGGGGAGGGGCAGAGAGAGAGAGAATCCCAAGTAGGCGAGCCCATTGTGGGGCTCAAACTCATGAACTGTGAGATCATGACCTGAGCCGAAATCAAGGATGCTTAACTGACTGAGCCACTCAGGCACCCCTGCACCAAACATTGTGATAGAGCTAAAGTTCTCCTTTTTTAAGTGCATCAGATGCATCGTGTACTTTTTCTTCCATTTTCATTCTTTCATCTAGAGATAATACTTCGTATAAACTCTCTGGTCTGGACTGATTGCTTTCTGGGCTGTTACACTGTAATACCTTGGGATTTTTTCATCATTCATCTCAGAATTCCTTTTGTCTTTCCCATGTGAATCCCCACTATCCATCCTCTTTCTTCTTTACTCTCCTGGAGCACATCTTTCAGTAGCTTCCTGAGGAAAGCAGTTTGGGAGGAATTTTTTTGAGATTACAAATCTGAAAACACCATTATTTTCCAGCCATATTTGATTGATGCCTTTTTTTGGTCATAGAATTCTAGATTGAAAATAATTTTACCTAAAATCTGAAAGCATTGCATTGGCTTCTTGCATTTAGTATTACTGTCTGGAAGTCTGATGCTGCTCCGATTCCTCTTGTTTGTAAATGTGACAGGAAGCTTGTTTACCCTTTGTTCTCCTGTTCTGAAATTTCATGGCATTGTGCATTAGAGTGGTTTGTTTTCTCATGCATTGTTCTGTGCACTCCTTGGGTTCTTTCTGTCTGGAACTGTATGTACTTCAACTTAAGAAAAATCTTCTGTAACATTTCTGTGCTGATTTCTTTCCCCCTTTTCCCCCTTTTCTATTTCTGGACTTACTCTAAGTTGGACAGTGAACATTTAAAATAAATTCTCTATTTTAAAAAAGTTGTTTTTCTCCTCTTCTTTTTCTTTTGGTTCTACTTTTTAGCGTGTGTCTTCACTTTATCAGCTTTGTTTTTTTCTGTCAGCACTGTCCTTTCTAAGAGCAGTTTCTTATTCTCTGAATCAACCACCCAGCCAGCTTGCCTTCCCACCTTCCTGCCTGCTTGCCTTCCTTCCTTCCTTTATTTTTTTATTTTTTTAATGTTTATTTATTTTTAAGACAGAGAGAGACAGAGCATGAACGGGGGAGGGTCAGAGAGAGGGAGACACAGAATCTGAAACAGGCTCCAGGCTCTGAGCTGTCAGCACAGAGCCTGACGCGGGGCTTGAACTCACGGACCGCGAGATCATGACCTGAGCTGAAGTCGGACGTTTAACCGACTGAGCCACCCAGGCACCCCTTTCTTCCTTCCTTCCTTTAAAATTACATTCTGTTCTTGTTTCCTAGGTGCAATATTTTATCTCTGAATTGTTTTGAGGCTATTTTTGATCTCTGTTTCATTTAACTATAAGCTTTTTAAAAAGACATATAATTCATATACTTTACAATTCACCGCTTTGAAGAGTTATTTCAGCAAATGTTAGCCTTTTCACAAAGTTTGTGTAGTTGTTACTTACTACTGTCTATTTGCAGAACATTTCATCACCTCGAGAGAAACTTTTTACCCATTAACAGTCACTCCACCCCACCCCCCTGACCCTCTCAGCCCTAGGCAACCACTGATCTCCTTTCTCTTTCCACAGATTTGCCTATTCTAAGTATTTTGTATAAATGAAATCATATAATAATCGGGCCTTTTTGCCTGCTTCCTTTTTTTTCTTTTCTTTTACTTAGTGTCAAGTTTTCATAGGTCATCCATATTGCAGAATGAAACAGCACTTCGTTCCTTTTTTCACCAAAGAATATTCTATTGTAAGGATATACTGCATTTTCTTATCTATTTCTCAGTTCATGAACATTTGGGTTGTTTCCCCTTTTTTAATTCTGAATAATCCTGCTATGCACATTTGTTCTTTTGGGCATACACCTAGAAATGGAATTGCAGGGTCTTAAAATTCTGTTTAACTTTTTAAAAAATATTTTATCTTCGAGTAATCTTTAACCCAACGTGGGGCTCGAACTCACAATCCCGAGACCAAGAGTTACGTGCTCCACCTACTGAGCCAGCCAGGCGCCCTGATTCTGTTTCACTTTTTGAGGAACTGCCAAGATGTTTTCCAAAGTTGTTCACCATTTTTCATTTCTTGCTAGCATTATTTGAGGATTCTGATTTCTCCAAGTTCTTGCTGTCATTTGTTCTTGTATACTTTCTGATTTTGGACATTTTAGTTTGTGTGAAGGGGTATCTCAGTATGGTTTTAAAATGTTTGCGTTTCACTAGTGACCAGTGAGCTTGTGCATCCTTTCATATATTGTTTTTTTTTTTAAATCTCTTCTTTAGAGAAATGTCTGTTTAGATCCTTTGCCCATTAAAAAAAAAGTTTATTTCGAGAGTGAGAGAGAGAGGGAAAGAGAGAGAATCCCAAGCAATCTCCACAGTCAGTGCAGAGCGGAATGTGGGCTCGAACTCACGAATTGTGACATCCTGACCTGAGCTGAAACCAAGAGGTGGACGCTTAACCAGCTGAGCCACCCATGTGCCCCTGTGCATTTCTTTTTAAGTTGTATTATTTGGCTTTTTATTACTGAGTTGTAAAAGTTCTTTATTCTAGATACGAGTCTTATCAGATACATGCTTTGCAAATATTTTCTCTCATTCTTTGGGTTGTCTTTTCACTTCCTTGATGGTCTGCTCTAAAGCACAGAAAATTTTAATTTTGATGAAGACAAATTTATCTTGTTTTTATTTATTTGTGCTTTTCATAGCATGTCCAAGGAACCATTTCCTGACTTAAAGTCATGAAGATTTATGCCTTTCGTTTTTTTCTGAGTTTTAGAGTTTTTGCTCTTATATTTTGGTCTTTGATCCATTTTGAGTTCATTTTTGTATCAGGTGTGAGGCACAGGCCCACCTTCATTCGCGCACGCATACCCAGTTGTGCTAGCACCATTCGCTGAAAAGACTATTGTTCTTATTTCTGCTGAATTGTCTCGGCACCCTTGTCTAAAATCAATTGGACGAAAAAGTATGGGTTTGTCTGTGGATTCTCAATTTTCTTTACTTGCTCTGTAGGTCTGTCTTTATGCCTGTACTCCATGGTCTTGATTACTGTGGCTTGGTGGTAAGTTTAGAAATCAGGAAACGTGAATCCTCCAACTTTGTTTTTCTTTTTTTTTTTTTTCAGGATTATTTTGGCTATTCTGGATCCCTTGCATTTTCTTATGCATTTTAGGATCAGCTTGTCAGTTATTTTTTTTCTCTGCCTGTTTTGATATCTGGCTTTTCTGTCTGAGGCTCTCCTCAAATTGTGTTCCTTTCTGCATGAAGTACCAGCAGGCTTAGCTGTGTGCTAGGACTCAAATGAGGGAAGGTGAGTGGGGTGGGGGGCCAGTGACTTGTCACAGTTCCTGATGTAGACTTCCACTTATCTTCCTGGATCCGCATGGTGCCTTATCACTACCCTCAGCTGTGCCTGAAATCCTCAGGTGTAGTCGAATCTATCCAGAGTCTAAAAATTAACTCTCCTGTTCAGGTTTAGGGAGGGTGACTGCCTAGCTGAATTGGTGGGGAAGGGGGTCCAGGAACTCTGTTTTCCATACAGGCTTTCACTGGTCTCTGCTGTTTTTAGGCTCACTTAGGTTCTCACTTTCAGAGGTACCTGGTGACCCGGTTATTGACCCTCAGCACCATCAGCCTGCTTCTCGGCAGCTCTGCCTTCCCAGCCGGTTCAGGCAGTTAGGTTTCAGCTTCAACTCGCTTTCCAGAATGTTGCCTCCCTCTTTAACTGTTGTTTCGTTTTCTATTCATTTTTAGTGGGTTTGTATTTTTGTATTTCTTTTTGTTTTAAATCTTATTTCTTTTTTTTGAGAGAGAGACAGAGAGAGAGCGAACAGGGGAGGGGCAGAGAGAGGGAGAAAGAATCCCAAGCAGGCTCCGTGCTGTCAGCACAGAGCTCCACGCGGGGCTCAAACTCACAAACCCGGAGATTGTGACTGAGATTGTGACTGGAGCCGAGATCAAAGGTCACTTAACCGACTGAGCCACCCAGGTGCCCCTGTTTTTGTATTTCTTTTCTGTCTTTCTGATGGAGTTTGAGAAGGGGACAGACAGAGATAAATATACGTGTTTAATCTGTCATGTTTATTGAGAGCCCCTGGCAGGCTCTCCGGGGAAAAGTTGATATCATGGAAGGTGGTGTAATATGTGGTCTTCTTGGAACCACTACTGACACAGAGCTCCTTCACTAGATTCTGTTCCTAGAGTTTTATATTCCCCCATTTTTTTCATCTGCATATTTTTCTGTGCAATTTTTCTGCATAATTTTGGTTTTGCCTAGAACATTTGGATAGAGCTAAAGTCCTACTCTTAGTACAGTGGGCTAATTCAGTAACAGTAAACCTGTGGTTCTTACCCCAAATTTATATTAGGATACCCTGGGGGAATTTTTAGATAACATAGCTGACCCCACCCTACTCCAGACCAAGCAAATGGGAATCCCTGAGGCTGGGATTTGGTTGTTCTTTTTGTTGGTCTGTTTTTCATACTCCCCAGATCATTCATTCTCGGTGCACAAGGAATCGAGAACCATTGCTCCAAAGCATTTCCTATTTCACTAAGAATAATTTTACTTACGAAGAATTTTTCAAATTCCACTGAATCTCTTACCGCTGTCATTTTCTTCCTCCTTCACTGCCCTTGACATGCGCTGGCCCCTTTTTGTTGTTTATCCTCCCAAGACTCACCAGCACCTCAAGAGCTTCTGCCCTTGCTCTTTTATCTGCCTGGGATGTTCTTCCACTGATATTCTCTATTCCGTCCGCCATCTTCAGGTCTTTGCTCAGAAGTCACCTTCCCAGCAAGACTTTCCTTGTCCACAATTTTCTCTGCTTTCGACTGCCATCTCAAATTCCTGTCCTCCTAAACTGCTTTGTTTTCCTCCGACTGCTGGTCACCTCCACACATCTCTCATTTGGTTTGTCTGACATCCCTTGGGGCACATGTCCTCTCCCTATGTTATCAGTCTTTTAGTGTTTGAAGAAGCCAATGGATGGAGCCTCATTTATTCTTTCTTTCATGCTTTTCTTTTCTGTGGGTGGATATGAGTGACCTGTATCATTTCTTTCTCCTGGAAAAACTTCTTTTAAAAATTTCTTTCAGAGTGTGTTTTTGTTTGAGGAAGTCTTTTGTTTATTCCTTTACTTTTGAAGAATAACTCCACTGGCCCCAAAATTCTAGGTTAGTGTGTTTTTTCTTTTAATACTTTAACTGTTTCATTCTGCTGTCTTGTTGCTTGTATCGTTTCCGGTAAGAAGCCTGCTGTAATTCTCATCCTTAATCCTGTATAGGTTTGCTGGGTTTTTTTTTTCTCCTTTGGCTTCTTTCAAGATTTTCTCTTTGTTTTTGGCTTTGTCTAGATTAAATAAGGTAATATTGTGTGTCCAGTTGTTTGTTTTGTTCTTGTTTTTGGTATTTATCCTACTTGATGTTCTCTGAGCTTCCTGGATTTGGGGCTTGTTCTTGGTTTTTAATTTTGGAAAATTCTTGGCCATTATTACCTAAGGTATTTCTTTTGCTCTGTTCTCTCTTCTTCTGCTATTCCAATTGTGCATATTTTGCACATTTTGAAATTATCTCACGGTTCTTGGACTTTTAAAAACATTCTTTCTTCTCTTTGCATTTTCATTTGGGAAGTTTCATCTGACGTATCTTCAAGCTCTGAGTCCACAGCCACGTTGTCTACTGATGAGCCCATCAAGGCATTCTACGTTTATGTTACACTGTTTTAGATTTCTAGCATTTTCTTTTTTCTTTCTTAGAGTTTCCACATCTCTACTTACATTGTCCATCTGTTCTTGGGTGTTTTCTACTCTTTCCAGTAGAATCATTAACATATTCATCCATAGTTATTTTTGAGAGACAGAGAGAGAGAGAGACAGAGTGTGAGCAGGGGAGGGGCAGAGGGAGAGGGAAACACAGAATCCTAGAATCCAGGCTCCGAGCTGTCAGCACAGAGCCTGACGGACATGGGGCTCGAAACCACGAACCATGAGACCATCACCTGAGCAGAACTCAGACCCTTAACCAAAGTCAGACATTCAACTGATTGAGCCAGCCAGGCACCCCCAAAGTTATTTTATTTTATTTATTTATTTTTTTAAATTTTTTTTTCAACGTTTATTTATTTTTAGGACAGAGAGAGACAGAGCATGAACGGGGGAGGGGCAGAGAGAGAGGGAGACACAGAATCGGAAGCGGGGCTCGAACTCACGGACCGCGAGATCGTGACCTGGGTGAAGTCGGACGCTTAACCGACTGCGCCACCCAGGCGCCCCATCCCAAAGTTATTTTAAATTCTGTCTGATAGTTTTAAAATCTCTGTTATCTCTGAGTCTGGTTCTGATACTGCTTTGTCTCTTCACACTGTTATTCTTGCCTTTGGGCATTGCTTATAATTTTTTTTAAAGTTTACTTATTTATTTTTGAGAGAGACAGAGAAAGCGTGAGCCAGGGTGAGAGAGAAAGAGAGAGAGAGAGAGGAAATCCCTAGCAGGCTCTGCAGGGTTAACATAGGACTTGAAGTGGGGCTTGAACTCATGAAACTGTGAGATCGTGACCTGAGCTGAAACCAAGAGCTGGATGCTTAACTGACTGAGCCACCAGGAGCCCCTAATTGTAATTTCTTTAAAAGTTTATTTATTTAGGGGCATCTGGGTGGCTCAGTCATTTGGGCGTCCGACTTCAGCTCAGGTCATGATCTCACAGTCCGTGAGTTCAGACCCCGCATCAGGCTCTGTGCTTACAGCTCAGAGCCTGGAGCCTTCTTCGGATTCTGTGTCTCCCTCTCTCTCTCTCTGTGCCCCTCCCCTGCTCATGCTCTGCCTCTTGCTGTCTCAAAAATAAATAAAAATATTAAAAATTTTTTTTTAAAGTTTGAGAGAGAGAGAGAGAGAGAGAGAGAGAGAGAGCATGTGTGTGCATGCGTACTTGCAAGTGGGGGAGGGGCAGAGAGAAAAGGAAAGAGAATCTCAAGTAGGCTCCATACCGTCAGTGCAGAGCCTGATGTGGGGCTAGAACTCATGAACCATGAGATCAGAGCTGAAGTCAGATGCTTAACCAACTAAGTCACCCAAGTGCCCCTTTCTTATAATAATTTTTTTTTTTTTAATTTTTTTTTCAACATTTATTTATTTTTGGGACAGAGAGAGACAGAGCATGAACGGGGGAGGGGCAGAGAGAGAGGGAGACACAGAATCGGAAACAGGCTCCAGGCTCTGAGCCATCAGCCCAGACCCCGACGCGGGGCTCGAACTCACGGACCGCGAGATCGTGACCTGGCTGAAGTCGGACGCTTAACCGACTGCGCCACCCAGGCGCCCCTCTTATAATAATTTTTAATTGAAGTCTGGACATGATGCATTGGGTAATAGGAACTGAGGTTAATAGGCCTTTCGTTTGGGATTTTATGTTAATCTGGCTAGGAGTTGGTTTGTATTTAATGATCGCTAAAACTGTAAGTACCAGAAACTTCAAATTCATCTAGTGTTCTTGTTTTGGTCTCTTAGTTATCTTTGGTCTTCCCTAAGAAGTCCTTTTTTTTTTTGTTTTTTTTAAATAAAAAAATTTTAAATAAATTTATTTTAGAAAGAGAAAGAGAGCATGAGTGGGGGAGAGGAGCAGAGGGAGAGAGAGATACTCAAGCAAGCTCCATGCTCTTTGTGGAGCTGGACATGGGGCTCGATCCCACGAACCTGGGATTGTGACCTGAGCTGAAATCAAGAGTCAGACTTTCTTTCTTTCTTTTTTTTTTAATTAGAAAAAATATTTATTCATTTTTGAGAGAGAGAGTGAGAGCACGTGCAAGCTGGAGAGGTGCAAAGAAAGAGGGAGGGATACCAGATTCTGAAGCAGGCTCCAGGCTCTGAGCTGTCGCGGGACTCGAACCCGCAAACCGTGAGATCATGACCTGAGCTGAAGTCGGATGTGTAACCGATTGAGCCTCCCAGGCACGTCCCCCAGGAGCTCAAAGTGTGCACCTTTCATCTCTTTTAGGTGTAACCCACTCTTATGACCCGTGATATGATAGGAAAGTATGGGGGAGGGGGAGTATTTTGCAATCTTATCATTAAATCTCAGTCTTTTAATGGGTCTTTGTCTCTTGGTTGTGACCTTCACAAGTGTTTATTAACTGTTTTCTCCCTCTTAGGTGAAACAAGAAGGCTAGAAAGGCCTTAGGGAAATTTCCTCTCCCTAGTTAGGATAAAGCTCTGGGTAAAGTCTTTTTCCCTAGAGATGGGCCATTCTTGTGGAGAACATTTGGCATATTTCACAGTGGTTACTTCTTCCATTTCTGAGCCAGGGCCAGGAGGGGATCTTTCTAGGTTCTTTACCAGGAATTTTTTTTTTTTTTTTCTGTTTTATTCACTGATGTATCGCTAGCACCCAAAACAGTGCTTGGTGTATAAAAGATGCTCAGTAAATATTCGTTGAATGAGTAAATGAATACCTTTCACCCAGGCCCGTGAGGTTCTTTTATGTAGATGTGGAAGAATTTCTCAGACCTAAAATGACAATAAACTGATGACATTTCTCTGAATGAGTAGTCCTCAAACCTAGTGTTTACTTATGGGGTTTTGTGGTGTTTGTGAGCGTCTCTCTAATCTGAACCCTGCATAAAATGGGTTTGTTTTAGAGCGTTTTTTTTTTTCATTTTTTTTTGACTGCACCCTTTAGAAAAAAAATGTATTTGATATGACCCAGTATGCATGTACATATAGTATACATTTATCTGAACAGACTTTGCAGGAAATAATACTTTTCCTTATGTTTGATGTACTCATATTTTCTACTCTGTTATATTTCGTTTTTAAAACATACTTTTCAAGATTTACATAGAGGATAGGTTCAGAGGACAATACATGTTTCATTTTTTAAAACAAATTTGGGTAAATCTACCAGAGTTAGTTTTGGCTTCCCCCTTCCCCTCCCAATAAATCCGTTACTTTCTCCAATAATGAAATTCTTTGTGTGTCTGTAATCTTTGGTGCTATTTTAAACATTGTTCTCTTTCTTCCTCCTTCCTGGCCCAGGCTTATGCTAAGTCAGTTTTTTTGGGGAGCAATTTGGATGCAAGCATTTCCAATTGTTTTTAGCAAGGGAAACAGTTCCTTGAGTTCACCACAGTGTTGCTGAGACCCGTGGGCCTCAGGTTTCATGAGATTCCTGTAGTGCGTAGTGGGGATTTGAGACTCATGCCCATTAGGGGCCCTGAGGCAGAAGCTAATAGATTAAAAGTGCTTTTGGGATGGGATCTGACTTCTTTTCTCTAGGAATGGTTACTTTTTAAAATACATGGTTGAAAAGGTTTTACAGTTCAAAATACCTACCTACCTTGTGATGTCAAGGTGGTATTTTCCCTATTGGATCTGGAAAGACAGGCAGAGCCCTGCAGAATAACACTGATTATTGTTAAGAAACAATGGACTGTAATCACGAAAGACATTGGAGAAAGAAAATGTCTTGTCTGCTCTGTTTCTCCTCCTTTCCCGGTTGGCTTTCTTCCTTCTAAGCCTTCTTTGAAATTTATCTGACTGATTTTGTTTTGGGGCCACGGAGTATATAGATCAAGAGGTTTGGGCTTCTTCCCATTTAACAGGCTGTGTGGAAGCTTCCACTTTCATTCTCTCGAAGTCTCTGGAGTTCAGGCCACGGGCTAAAAAATACTAAAGCTAGTTTAAAACTACCCTACGTCGAGTTGCCTTAGGAAAGAGAGAGTCCCAATAGATGTAAAGATTTTTAAAATGTTCTTTTATTTTTAAAGTCTATGAATAATGGATTTCCAGCTTATAGTGTTTTAACCCCTGTTAGTGAAAGCCCTGAGGCTTAATTTATAATCATTAATCTTTCCTTCATTATTCAAGATACGATCTTTCCTCCCCCCTTAAAATTATCGTTAAACTACGGGAAAGATCAAACATGTAAAATGGTTCAGAGAATTAGATAAAAAATAGTCATAAAAACCACCATCTGGATTTAATGAATATTAACATTTTGCCATATTTGCTTCAGAACTTTTTCTTTAAAAGATAAAATGTTGCGGATACATTTGAAGTTCCCTTGGCCTCGCTCCTCACTCCAGTTCCCCTGCTGCCTTCTGTGCTACTCCAGGGGTAACTTCTGTTCTCACCTCTGTGTGGTTACTTTCCATCCACGTTTTTATGCTTTTATTTCATTTACGTTTGGCCACAGCAATGTACAAGTGTTTTGTGTAAGTTCAAGTATACACCAATTGCATTATACTACACTTAGGTTTCCCCTGGCTTTTTTTTTTTTTTTTCCTTTTAGCATTATAATTTGGGATTTGTACATGAAGATTGAATTCATATATTTCAAGCACTACATAGTATTCCATTTTATAAATGTATCACAGTTTACTCATTCCCCCATTGATGGACATTGTTTACAAATTTTTACTACTAGAAACGTTGTTGTGACGAATGTCTTTGAATATGGCTTCTTCAGCGTGTGTTAGATTTTCTCTTGGCAGATATGTAGGAATGGAATCTTGGGAGGTGCACTATATACGCATCTTTAACTTTATGGAGCTGGCAGGTACCATCTAATATGCCCCCAAAAGTGTATAAGGCTTCTCACCAGCACTTATTGTCAGACTTCCAATCTCTTGCTAATCTGCTAGGTAGAAAGAGACTTGATTTTTTTTTTTTTCAACGTTTTTTATTTATTTTTGGGACAGAGAGAGACAGAGCATGAACGGGGGAGGGGCAGAGAGAGAGGGAGACACAGAATGGGAAACAGGCTCCAGGCTCTGAGCCATCAGCCCAGAGCCCGACGCGGGGCTCGAACTCCCGGACCGCGAGATCGTGACCTGGCTGAAGTCGGACGCTTAACCGACTGCGCCACCCAGGCGCCCCTTGATTTTTTTTTTTTAAGTTTACTAATTTATTTTGAGAGAGAGAGAGAGAGAGCACACGCGCTAGCGAGCAGCAGAGGGACAGAGAGAGGAGAGATTCCCAAGCAGGCTCCACACTGTCAGCACAGAGCCCTGTGTGGGGCTCCAACTCACGAACTGTGAGATTGTGACTCCCGAACTGAAATCAAGAGTTGGAAGCTTAACCCACTGAGCCACTCAGCGCCCCAAAGAGTTGATCTTTTTATTGCTTTTCCCAAACAAATTCAGACTGGGGAATCACAACATCATCCTTTTAAATTTCAGAAAATGATGTTCAAATTCATTCATTCAGGAAACATTTCTGGAGTTCCAGTTATGGGGCAGGCACCATTCTGGATAGTCGGGCTACAGGGCTGACAGATGGGACACACATCTCAGCCTTCACGCAGCTTACATTCTGGGGGGTGGGGGGCTGGGTAGAGAGAGACAATAAATACGATAAATCAATACGATATTAATCATGTCAGTGGTAAATGCTAGGGAGGAAGAGTAAAATAAGGAAGGATGGGCCCAAATGTGTGTGGAGAGGTAGGGTTAATAGGGTGGTCTGGGAACACCTCTTAAGAAAGTGACATTTGAGGGCACCCGGTGGCGCAGTTGGTTAAGCGTCCAACGTCAGCTCAGGTCATGATCTCACGGATCATGAGTTTGAGGCCCGCATTGAGCTCTCTGCTGTCAGCGCAGAACCTGCCTCTGATTTCTGTCTCGGTCCCTCTCTCTCCCCTCCCTGCTCGTGTGTGTGTGTGTGTGTGTGTGTGTGTGTGTGTGTGTGTGTGTGTTTGCGCTCTCAAAAAGAAATATTAAAAAAAAAGTGACATTTGAGTAAATGCCTGAGGTAATGAAGGAATAAACCACGTATGTGGACTACTGGGGAAAGAACATTCTAGATGGAAAAGGTGGAAGTCTAAGAGGGGAGCATATCTGGCATGTTCAAGGAACAGTGAGGAGGCTTGTGTAGTAGCTTGAGAGGAGGGAATAAGTGGGGAGAGAAAAGGGATGAGGTCAGAGAGGGGTCTGGACTGTAGCACACAGGACCTCCATTTTCAGGACTTTGGCTTTTGCTCTGAGGTGGATGAGAAGCCGCTGGGTGGTTTTGAATAGCAGAGCGATATAATCTGACGTACATATTAAAAAAAAAAATCAATCTGCTGAGTGTAGAGATTAGATTGAAGGGGGTGAAGGGAGAAACAACAATCTGGGTAAGAGATCACCGGGCTTTGGACCAAGACACTGACAGTAGAGGTGGAGAGAAATATTTGAACCTGGGAATATTTTAATGGTAGAACCAACAGGCATTATTGACGGATTGATGTGGGGTGGGAGGGAGAAAGGAGAAGCAGGGATGAGCCCCAGGATTTTGGCCTGAGCCACTGGTTGGAAGGAGTTGTCATTAACTGAGATGCGGAAGGCTGAGAAGCACATTCGTGGGGGAAGGGGGGATATCAGAAGATCGGTTTTGCCAGTAGACAGAGGGTCTGAGGTTCGAGGGTGAGGTTTGTAGCAGACATACCGATATGGGACGCTCAACAAATAGATGATATTTAAAGCCATGAGACCGGTGAAATAACCAGTAGATGGGTAACGCCTGAGCCATGGGACACCCTTATGTTAGAGGGTGAGGAGGGGAAAAGGAGCCCGCAAAGGGGCTGAGCAGGAGCAGCAGGCCAGGCGGGTGGAAAATCAGGCAGGTGTGACTTCTGGAACCAAGGGAAGGAAGCATGTCAAGGAAGAGAGTGATGGATCCATCAGGTCACGTGAGACGAGGACTGAGAATTCACTACCAGATTTAATAACATGGAGCTGTAGTCTTGAGAACTTGATAAGGGTAGTTTCAGTATTGTATTCCTGTATTCCACCATTCCAGTATCATATTGCCATATGCTCCCTGGAACTTTTCAGGGGATTCCACTGCTGTTCCACATGTAAGATTGAAGTAAAATGCTTGTTACAGACCAGTCCAGAAAAAAAACCCAAAAAACAAAAAACTAATCACTTACAAAATTTTTGGACTAGATATATCTTACAAATAAGGCAGATTATTTTGTTTTGGGCTAACATCTTGAGGCACAAAATGATTTGACCTTAGCTATGGAAAATGTCAAAATCGGGGCGCCTGGGTGGCGCAGTCGGTTAAGCGACATCAGCCAGGTCACGATCTCGCGGTCTGTGAGTTCGAGCCCCGCGTCGGGCTCTGGGCTGATGGCTCGGAGCCTGGAGCCTGTTTCCGATTCTGTGTCTCCCTGTCTCTCTGCCCCTCCCCCGTTCATGCTCTGTCTCTCTCTGTCCCAAAAATAAATAAAAAAAAAAAACGTTGAAAAAAGAAAATGTCAAAATCATTGTGACTTCACAGTGGCCACATTTCATCCTCACGTAAAGGGCTTCCATTCTTGGAGTCATGCATTGTTTTAAGGCTGAAGAGCTCTTCAGAATTGGAAGTTCGGAGGAGAGATCAGAAACAAAAAGAATGAGAGAAGGTATTAATGATGTTGAATAGAATAGGAATTTCAGTGTTTTTGCAGTAGCACTTCTCAGGGGTGGTCCTTCTACCTCTGGCGGCCCCTTGAGAGTTACAGGGTTTTGCAAGATCAAAATTGTTTTCATAACAACTTTCTTTGCCTTTTTCCTCTGTGATCACATACACACGGATGGTGCAAAAGCAAAGGTGGGTAGAGCTGTTGTTGCCGTAGCTTGAATCCGGGCAGTGGCACGCCTCTCAGCTGTTGTCACCGTATTCCTCACTGGGGCATACTGGGTGAAAGGGAAGAAAACAGTTAGTTGCACTTAAGAATGTACTTGATGGAGCAGTAAACGTTACTAATTTTATTAAGTCTTGACTCGTATGCGTGTCTTTTTTAATATTCTCTTTGATGAAATGGAAACTATGCTCAAGGTGCTTCTGCGTTCTGAACCATAATGGTTGCCTTGAGAAAAAGCACTTTTGTGAGTGTTTGAATTGAGAGCTGAGTTCGTTGCTTTTTTTGTGAAATACTATTTTCACTTAACTGAAGTTACTAGATTTGGGTGTTTGGCAGACATTTTCGTGAAGATGAATGAAGTGAGCATGTCACTTGAAGGAAAACAGCTCACAGCATTTGTTGCCAATGATAAAATATGAGTTTTGAAGTGAAAAGTAGAATTTTGGAACACATATCTACCACTAAGAGCTTGACAGTTTCCCAATACTTAAAGATCTGTCTGATGATATCACTGGTGACATTTCACAAATGTGCTGTTTTTGGATAGTGTATAATGAAATGTGTCAACATTTGGAATATCTACATAGCTCAGTGAACCAATATTTTTCAAATGACAAAGGACGCTATTACAAAATTGTATACGATTAAGAGATCCATTCCAAATGCAAGATAGACTTATACCTCTAGCCAAGATGGAGTGAGGTAGTGAAGCACACCCCACATGTGCTTTTTGGCCATTTGTATATCCTTTTTTTTGAACACTTTTTTTTTTTTAATTAAAAAAATTTTTTTTGATGTTTATTTTTGAGAGAGAGAGACATACAGTGCAAGTGGAGGAGGGGCAGAGAGAGGGAGACACAGAATCCGAAGCAGGCTCCGGGCTCTGAGCTGTCAGCCCAGAGCCTGATGTGGGGCTCAGACTCATGAACCGTGAGATCGTGACCCGAGCCAAAGCCGGACGCTCAACCGACTGAGCCACCCAGGCGCCCCAGGAGCCCCCTTTTTTGAACACTTTTAATGTTTATTTTTGAGCAAGCGAGAGAGAGCATGAATGCGTGCGTGTGTGCATGTGGGGGAGGGGCAGAGAGAGAGGGAGACCAAGGATCCAAAGTGGGCTCCTCGCTGACAGCGGAGACCCCCATGTGGGGCTTGAACTCAAGAACCATGAGATCATAACCTGAGCCAAAATTGGATACTCAACCAACTGAGCCACCCAGGTGCCCCTGTATATCTTTTTTGAAGAAATGTCTATTCACATCTTTTGCTGATTTAAAAAATTGGTTTACTTTGGGGCACCTCGGTTGGTTGAGCGTCTGACTTTGACTCAGGTCATGATCTTATGGTTTGTGAGTTTGAGCTCTTCATGGGGCTCTCTGCTGTCAGCACAGAGCCCACTTTGGATCCTTTATCCCCCTCTCTCTCTGCCCCTCACCTGCTTGTGCTCTCTCTCTCTCAAGAAATGAATAAACATTAAAAAATTAAAAATGGGTTAAAAAATTGGATTTTTAGAAAAACGTATTTATTGTGAAAGAGAGCGAGCATCCATATGCACTTGTGAGTGAGTGGGAGGGGGCAGAGGGAGAGGGAGAGAGAATCCCAAGTGGGCTCCATGCCCAGCCCTGAGCCTGATGCGGGGCTTGATCTCATGAAATGTGAAATCAAGAGTCGGATGCTTAACCAACTGAGCCACTGGATGCCTCCCTTTTTTTTTTTTCTTTTTTTCTCAGAGAGAGCGAGCGAGTGAGCAGGGGAGAGGGCAGAGGGAAAGAGAAAGAGAGAATCCCAAGCAGGCTCCACACTTGGCACATGAGCCCAATGCGGGGCTCAATCCCACGATCCTGGGACCATGGTCTGAGCTGATGTTAAGAGTTGGATGCTCAACTGACTGAGCCCTCCAGCGCCCCCCCCCCCCCCGCCTTTTTTTTATATTGTTGAACTGTGACTCTTTTTTTGAAGGTGTTACTTAGGCTGTCTCCTGTACGTGTTGGTTTAGTAGTCCTGTGTCCTTCCTGGGCTAGCCAAGATCCATCTAGGCCCATAGTCGTTACAAGCCAAACGCCACCGTGACAGAAGTAACACCAAGTTGCTTGGATATTTATATTTTCTGGACTTCATATCTTTACGTTCACATATTAAAATTAATACAGTTCCCCAGTGTCTTACCAGGTACTCTGCAAACCTACTGCTATGCTTGCCTTGCAGTTTTCTGGTGATGACATGGCATCTGCCAGTTCCAGCCGCGCAGGAGTGGCTCTGCCTTTTGAGAAGTCTCAACTTACTCTGAAAGGTGAGTGGCGCTGCGCGAGGGGTTTGCCCTTTGAGGTCTTAAACACGTCCGGGGCTCTCCATCTCGCCCGGTGGGAGCTGAAGACCCCTCATGATATGACCCCACCCCCACTCCCACTCCTCATCTCTTGTTACTTTTCCACATGTGCTCGGCGATAGCCACACGGGCCTCTTTGCTCTCCGTTGAAGGTGCTGGCCATGCTACCCCCTCTGAGTGTTTGTACCTGCTGTTCCCTCTGAGTGAAATACTTTGGGGCCAGATGTCTACCTGCTTTGCTTCCTTACTTTCTAGAGGTCTTTTTTTTGTTCTTAATGGGCCAACTTCTTTTTTTTTTTTTTCTTTAAGTTTATTTTTGAGAGAGACAGAGACAGCGCGCCTGGGGGCGGGGCAGAGAGAGATTGGAAGACAGAGAATCCCAAGCAGGCTCCACACTGTCAGCATGGAGCCTGATGCAGGGCTCGAGCCCATGAAACCGTGAGGTCAAGACCTGAGCCGAAAACCAGGAGTCAGACGCTTAACCATCTGAGCCACCCAAGTGCCCCTGTAGGTCTTTACTCAAAAGTCACCTTCTTCAAAAGGCCTTCCTGATTCCCCCAGATGCAGCCTCCCCCTCCCCCACCTCCCTCATATCTGTCCTCTTCACTACTGTAGATTTCTCTTCTTAGCTTTGTCACCATTTAACACAGTACATATATTTATTTCCTTCGTTAACTGTCTCCTTCAATAGAATATAAACACCACAAACACAGGGATATTTGTCTGTCTTGGTTACTTCTGATACCGCAGTGATTGGAACAGTGCTGGAAACATATTGGGTTGCCAGTGAATATTGCTTGAATGACAGAATGTAGCTTTGGTAGCCTTAGGTCTGCAGAAGAGCCCTGAGAGATGCCTGGGGACGGGGGAAACAGCACTCGGTATCAGCACTCAGGCCTCTCAGAGGCACAGTCATTTGAAGGCAAAATTGTGTCATCATTTTTTTAATGATTATTTTTGAAATGTAAATGTCACTCATTTATTTAATCTATTCACATACTTTAAAATTGTTTCCTTTCCTCCGGCTCCTCAGTGCCCCTGATTGGAGGAAACTAACATTACCAGTTTCTTGTGGTAGTATTACACATACAGACATATCAAAGGGGATGTAGTTTTGTGATTTTGAGAGCCATGTTGCCTTCCTTGGAAGGAATATTCTTCTAGCAGTGGTTGAGAGTGGCTATTTCCCTACATCTTTACCAACACAATGTGTTGTCAGACCTTTTTTCTCTTTGCCAGTCTGATTGGTAAAAATAACTTTGTCAGCATAGTTTTATTTCACATTTCTTTAAGTTATAAATGATGTTTAGCATCTTACCGTATATTTAAGGGAAACTTGTATTTCCTTTTCTGTGGATTGCGTGTTCATGTCCTCTGCCTGTTTCTTATTTACTTATGGATTAAAAAAAAAAGTCTTGATACATTTTCTTCATTTTTCTTGATGTCTCCATGGCTGTTCTAGGTCTTTGGAGGGGGGAGAAGCGTTAGAGTGAACTTGATAGAGCTTTGAACTTGCAACTTTAGCTCTTACTACCTTGTCTAGTAATTAGCAAGCCTAGATTAAAACAGAAGTATGTCCATGGAGCCTGGTGACATAATGAAGTCCCTGTTTTGGGGCCTTATTATTCAGGAACACATAGTGACTTGTAAAGGTTTCTCTGTTTGCCTTTCCTCATTGTGAAATTTTTTGCTCGCGTGGAAAGAGCTAACTTGATAATACAGGTGCATCTCATTATATGTGCATTTAACCTATAGGGAGTCTATAATGCCACTTAGGCAAATGGTTAGGGAGAAAGAAAAAAAGAGAAATGACAAAATAAATGGTGTGGGTGGTTCCTCCTCTGTTGTGTTTCACTGATAGAGCCTCTAGTGTAATTTGGGAGATGTGACTATGCTGTTCCCTCCCTTGTGCCTCTCTGTAATGCAGTCCTAGAGTTTTAAGATACATTTTAAAAAATATATCAAGGCCCTTAAACATAAGCGACCTATTTTATCTGATATTTAACTTAAGAAGCACTGAGAAACTAAATACTAAAAAACAGCACAACATGGCTTCAACTGGCCTTTGGGAATCTACAGAAAGACCATCTATCAGACTCTATTTTGTGCCTTCCTGAGAGCTTTTCAAGGGTATAATTTTGGCCATGTGTGATTTTCCCCCCTTGTTTGTTAACTTTAAAGGCTAAATCCCATGTGAAGATGTGAAATTGGCATTTATATTTCATCGAACAGTAAATAAATTTTCCAGATAAACCTGCTCGTATGTTGAGACCTTTATTTTGGCTTGTGTTTTAAGAACAAGAGACATTCAGAGGCACCTGGGTGGCTCAGTTGGTTGAGTGCCCAACTTTGGCATAGGTCATGATCTCGTGGTTGGTGAGTTCGAGCGCCGCGTCGGGCTCACTGCTATCAGCATTGAGCCTGCTTTGGATCCTCTGTCCCCCTCTCTCTGCCCCTCTCCGGTTCATTCTCTCTCTCTCTCAAAAATAAAAATAAACATTAAAAAAAGAAACATTCAAAATATCACCCCCCTGATTAATTATATGTTACAAAGGGGAAAATGTATCTTTACAGTGGAGTCACCTGACAGACCCCACATTAACCAAGGGATCAAACTTAGCATCCACAATAGGACGACAACCTAGTGTGCATGGTGAGAAGTTTGCAATGTAACCTGTGTAGTATTCTGGACAAAAATGTTCAATGTGAATCTCACCACGAGGAAAACAATTTAAGAAATACAGGCTTTGGTGCAATTAATGAGAGAGCTGGTGGAAGTCTTTAAAAAGCATTGTCATGGACAAAGAAGGGGGAGCACTGTAGATTTTAAAAGATTAAGGAGCCAGCGACCAAATGCAATTAGCTCATCTCGGTTGGATCCTGGATTGGGGGAAACCAGCTATAACAACATGTTTGGAACAGTTGGGGAAATTTGGATATGTAACGAGTATCAAATGATGGGGGTGACTAAATTTGTTAAGGTATAATAATGGTGGTGTGGTTAGGTGGGAGAATGTCTTTTTCTCTTTCCTATGCCCAGCATGGGGCTCAAACTCATGACCTTGAGGTCAGGGGTTGCATGTTCTACCAACTGAGCCAGCCAGGAGACCCTCCTTATTATTATTATTTTTTTAATTGAAGTATAGTTAACCTACTGTGTTCTGTTCGTTTCAGGTGTACAGCATATAGAACATCCTTACTTGTATGAATTGCGTTCTGGAAGTATTTAGGGCTGATCAGTCTTGATGTCTACAACTTACTTTCAAGTGGTTTACCAAAAAAGTTTGTGGATATATGCACACTCATGCACATATATAGACATAGACGTCACATGTCTGTATCCCGTGCTGTCCAATAAGATAGCCACTACAGCCACATAGAAATTTTTACATTGATTAAAGTGAAATTTAAAATGCAAATCCTCAGTCATACTAGCCATGTTAATGGCTTCGTAGCCACATGTATCTCATGGCATTGCATTGGACTGTGCTGGCATAGAACTTTTTGCTTATCATTGATTTTTTTTTTTTAATGTTTATTTATTTAGTTTTGAGAGCGAGAGAGCAAGCACGAGTGGGGGAGGAGCAGAGAGAGAGGGAGACAGAGGATCTGAAGCAGGCTCTGCGCTAACAGCAGAGAGCCCCATGTGGGGCTTGAACTCCTAAACCATGAGATCGTGACCTGAGCCGAAGTTGGACACTCAACCCACTGGGTCACCCAGGTGCCCCTTATCACTGATATTTTCTTGAATAGCACTGACACAGGCACACACATAGAAAGAGAAAGAAGCAAAGGTGGCCAGATGGCAGTTGCTGCACAGTATACAAATATTAGTTGTCCTATTCTTTCACCTTTTCTGGAAACTGAAAACTTCAAGATAAAACTACCAATATGTGATCCGAGATTGGGTCCTGGACGGACCAGGGGGGAAAAAAAGTTTCTTTTCTCTTTTGCTATAATGGACATTGATAGGACATTTAACAAAATTTAAATAAGGTCTGTACATTAGATCATAGTTTTAAATTTTTTTTTCTTTTTTTTTTCAACGTTTATTTATTTTTTTGGGACAGAGAGAGACAGAGCATGAACGGGGGAGGGGCAGGGAGAGAGGGAGACACAGAATCGGAAACAGGCTCCAGGCTCCGAGCCATCAGCCCAGAGCCTGACGCGGGGCTCGAACTCACGGACCGCGAGATCGTGACCTGGCTGAAGTCGGACGCTTAACCGACTGCGCCACCCAGGCGCCCCAGATCATAGTTTTAAAGGATGTTAAATTTCGCCATGTTGATAATTATACTGTGGTATTGTCAGAAAATGTCTTTGTTCTTGGAAATATGCACTGAAGTATTTAGAAGAAAGGGGGCACAGCATCTGAAACTCACTCTCAAAGTTTCAAAAACAAATGTGAATGTGTACGAGAGGGAGTTGGGGGAGAGAAAGAATAATAAAGCAAATATAGTGAAAAGTTAATATTTGGTGACCCTTAGGTGAAGGGTTTATAGGAATTCTTGGTATTTTTGAAGACCAAAAACAAAACAAAAACAAAACAAACAAACAAAAATACTTAGGGAAAAAACTAGGGGGGCAAAAAAGGAAACACCATGGCAGAGTTCAGAGAATTGGCTGGGAGCTGGGAGACTTGGTTCCCAGCTTAGCTTTTGCCTTGGACTCCGTGATTTTGGATACGTTATTTCCCCTCTCTGAACCTTAGTTGCCCAACTTTTAAATGAAGGGCTTGAACTTGTTGATTTCAAAGAAACTGTCCAGCTCAAAATGATAGGACTAGAATTATAACTAGTCGGCCCCCTGCTCCACCACCTTAAGGGTCTGGGTGCAGAGCTATGCTCACACCACTAGGTGGCCTCAGTTAACCTTGGTCTGTGTGAAAAGTATTTCGGTTTTCTACCCTGGACCACATTTCCCGCCACCACAACCTGTTTTTTCCCAGTACCGTCCCTTGTTGCTTCTGAATCTTAGCCACAGCTTTTGCTGTTGTTGTTGTTTGCCTTGCTCTCTCCTGTTCTTTTGGGCCGGGAGAAGACAGGCATTGTTAAAAGAATCCAGAGTTAGGTTTGTCCTTTGTCAAGTTGTGGACCCTTACAGGACTCTGTAAGGGAATCTTGATGGAGGGGAGCTCAGTCTTGCCATCATAGGTAAGAAATGCCAGTCCTATGCTCTGATTTGGGGCTTGGGATAGAGGACATCTTAGATGTGTTCCATCCCAGTGACCTGGAGTTTCCATTGTGGCTGATGTGTGCCATAAGAGACACCTGTCTGGCCCTGGGTGTATGGATACTTGTTTAGCCTGGCTTGCTGCTACCAAATAAACATCAGAAATGCTGCCACATCAAGGATACAAATAGAACAGGAAATGCAGATGGCTGACCAGCACATGGAAAAAACATTGACCCTCACTAGTAATCGAAGAACAGCAGTAGAACAGATACGCAGAATCTGGTAACGATGTATAGCATGGTGTGGTGTCAGGTTGCCTGGGTGCACGTCCTGGTTTGAAGCTCCCTGGCTATGTTTTCTGGGGCAATGACCTAACTTCCCCAAGCCTGCTTCCTCTTGGTTGAGATGGGGGTGGTGATATATTCCCTGCCCCATGGGTTTGTTTAAAGGATGGAGTTAGATGACGTGTGCACAGCATCGTGTCTGTAACAAGTGCTCATTAAATTTTACGTAATTTATATGTTTTTTTTAATCTATCTGATTTGCAAAAAGCAAAAAACAAAAAAAAACCTTAATACTCAATGCTGTGGTGGTGAAATGAATATATTCATCTGTGTGGGTTTATCCTTTTGGCAAAGGAATTAAACTGTTTTGGGAACTTTAAAAAATATTCAGATCATTTGGAGGAAATGCATGCAAATCTATATATTCATGATGATTTTCCCAGAGTGAAAAATTGAAAGCAGTCTTTTCAGTATTGAAAGAATAGTTAACTAAATTGTGGCATGTCTGTACAATGGGCTCGTATTGCAGCCATTTAAAATTGAGAAGAATTCTTAAAGAATTGGGGGCGTAAGAGATGAAAGTCTGGATTTGCCAACATCTTAATGATAATTATCCCAGAGTTCTCAGGTTAGGAGTGCTTCTTTTCTTAAGCTTCATTTTTTAAAAAAAATTTGTTGAGCATCAGAAAGAAACCAAAACTTACTTTTTAAACGTAACAGCAGAAAAGAGCAAGAACATCTGCCACAGGGGGGCAGCTGGGAGCCCTCTGACTCATCTTTGACTTTTCTTTCCTGTCCAGTGGTGTCAGCAAAGCCCAAGGTGCATAATCGTCAACCTCGAATTAACTCATTTGTGGAGGTGGCAGTGGATGGACTCCCCAGTGAGACCAAGAAGACTGGGAAGCGAATTGGGAGCTCGGAGCTTCTCTGGAATGAGATCATCATTTTGTAAGAGAAAGTCCCTTCTCTTCTCAGTAACATGGGAGAAAGAGAGAAGGCTCTCCAAGGGGGTTGTGGGAGATCCAGGTTTCCTGTGAGGCCTCAAACTCTTCTGCCTTTGGTACCCAAGGCACCTCTCTTCAGGTGTTTCTACATCATTGAGCTCACAGAGCACTCATTATTAGCTAGATGGTTACAGGGCCAGCTTTGTGGGGGAAAGGGTGTACGTGAACGTCTTCCTGTTTGAGGTCCCCCCCCCGCCAAGATGTCAGCAGTATAGTTGATCTGTTTTCTTCTCAGCTGTAGGAGTGACCAGTATGCTTGGATGTGATGAATCAAGTATTTGTTTTCCAGGAATGTCACGGCCCAGAGTCATTTAGATTTGAAGGTTTGGAGCTGCCATACTTTGAGAAATGAGCTGCTAGGCACCGCCTCTGTCAACCTCTCCAATGTCCTGAAGAACAATGGGGGCAAAAGTACGTATGATGATGGGGTGGCCGACATGATTCATCTGTGGGGGGTGGGAGAAGAATTCAGAAGGCTTGGATTTCTCTCACACACCACGGACAGACCCGGTGATGCGGTTTCCTCCAGGACCAGGGGCTGCGGGGACTCTGTTCCCCATAGACGCTGCCCGTGGAGCTTTAGGAAGGCGAGAGCTCTTCTCTGCCTTCACTGTGGGATTCAGTCTATTTTGTCCTTGGGCTCTAGCGCTGGGATGCAGTGATGTGTCGCCTTGATCCTTTCTCAAGGATGAATGCTTTCCCTCTGCCTCTGACTCTCTTTTCCCAATCCCGGAGACATGTGACATTTTGAATCAAACTGTCAAATGCCTGCACCCCAAATCATTACTTTCCTAGTCTGAGTCCTTGAATGGAACAAAGAAGCTGCGTGTGTTTGTGTGTTTGTGTGTTTGTGTGTTTGTGTGGAGGGGGGAATGGTGTTACACGTAGTGCCTTGTGCTTAGTAGGCACTCAGTGAACGTTTACTGGATGTTGGAATGTGCTGGAAGCTGTGTCTTAATTATTCAGGGTGCCTCTGCTGCATGGAAATCTAAACCCTAACGTCTATTTATTGCTGCTTGTGGTCAGTGGCATAACCCGTGGCTGTGGTATCTGGACCCTCCCTCATAAAGCCTCTATTGAGAGCGGTACCATATGTGGGGAGGGAACGCCATGGAAAGAAAGGCTCCTTTTTCTCTTGATGTCTGCTGTCTAGAAAATATTTTCTGAAAGTGGAGTTAGCTTAAGAGGGATGTGGGGGTGGGGAGTGTTGAGTCCCGGGTGAGCGCTGCGTGGATTCAAAAGTCTTTTCTTTCTGACAGGCCGCTCGAGTGGTGTTTGAGGTTCCTCTGGTCTTTCCCTTTCTGCCGGGCACCCAGAGATGTGGGGAGCCTGCCGCAGCTTCAGAAATTGCTTAAAACCAGGAATACGCCTCTATTTTAGTTCTGCAGGGAGCTCCCTGATGGTTTCTCTTCTGAGTCTGTCTTTATTTTCTCAAACTCTAGCCTGCCTTTTATAATTTGATTATCGAGGAGGGTTATATTTATCATGTCTTTTGGAGATACACTTGTGGACATTATCACGTTAGGATCAGCAGCCAATGAGTGTCCTTTCTTTTCTTCTTCATTTGTTCCGTCAACATACCTTTGCTTTTGATTGTAAAAGTAATTGTAGCCAAACTGGAAATTACACACAAGCTCACAGACGTACAAAGAAAATAAAATTCTCCTGTAAACCACAATGTTTAGTGATAATTGCTAACATTTTGATATGTATTTTTCTGAGCCTTTTTTTCCTGTTGCCCATGTATATATTTAAGACATCCGTGAAACAAAATCGTGACCATACAAAAACATTTTATTTTACAACATATTATTTTATATTTTTTCTCTTTAAAATGTATTAGTATATCTTTTTTTATTTAAACATTTTTTTAATGTTTGTTTTTGAGAGAGGAAGAGTGCATGTGTGTGCTAGCAGGGGAGGGGGACAGAGAGAGGTAGAGAGAGGATCCCAAGCCGTTTCCGTGCTATCAGCGCAGAGCCCGACGTGGGGCTCGAACTCAAGAACCGTGAAATCATGACCTGAGCCAAAGTCAGACACCCAACTGACTGAGCCACCCAGGTGCCCCTTTTTTTTGTTCTAAAGTTGTTTATTATTATTATTTTTTTGTAATCTCTATACTCAACGTGGGGCTCAAACCTATGACCACAGGATCAAGAGCCGCATGCCCTTCTGACTGAGCCAGTCAGGTGCCCCTCAGTAGATCTTTATTTACTTACTTATTTTTTTCTAATTGTGATAAAAGGCACGTAACATAAAATTTACCGTCTTAACCATTCGTAAGTGTGCCGTGTAGTGGCAATTGAGTACACGCTTGTTGTGCAAGCATCACTGCCATTCATTTTCAGAACTTTGTTTATAAATGTTTATTTTTGACAGAGAGAGAGTGCATACATGCACGCATGAGCAGGGGAGGGGCAGAGAGAGAGAGGGAGACAGAGGATCTGAAGCAGGCTCTACGCTGAGAGCAGAGAGCCCACTAAGGGGCTTGAACCCCTGAACTGTGAAATCATGACCTGAGCTGAAGTCACACACTTAACCGACTGAGCCACCCAGGTGCCTCATCTTCAGAACTTTAAACTCAAACTCTCTACCCACTGCACAGTTCATTTCTCCTCTTCCCTCCACCCCGCCCACAGTTCTGCTTTTTCTATGCATCTGACTAGCTACCTCAATTGGGTGAAAGCATACAGTATTTGCCCTTTTAGATCTGGCTTACTGTACTCGGCATAAGGTCCTCAAGGCACCTCCAAGCTGTAGCATGTATTGGAATCTCCCTTCTTATTAAGGCCAAATAATATTCTGTCCTATGTGCATACCACGTTTTGTTATCCATCCACCTGTCCAGAAACACTTGGGCTGCTCCCACCTTTTGCCTGTTGTAAATGGTGCTGTTATGAATCCGAGCGTACAAATACCTGTTCAAGTTCCTGCTTTCAGTTCTTTTGGATCTGTGCCTGAGAAGCAGAATTGATGCGTCATATGGTAATTCTTTGTTTAATTTTTTGAGGAACCGGTATGCTGTTTTCCATAGCTGCTATACCGTAAAATATATTGATACGGCTTTAATTATTCTTCCAAAATGTACTTTTTGATGACTGCCTAGTAGTAGTTTCTCAGGTGGTTGTGTGGAAATTTAAGTTTGGATACTGGGGTAGTTTTAAGTATCTAACAGTCATAAATAATGCTATGGTAAATATATATAAATCTTTGTGTCCATTGCTGATAGTTTACTTGTCATAAATTACTGAAGAGGAGGGTGGCTGGGTGGTTCATTTCATTGAGCGTCCGACTCTTGATTTTGGCTCAGGTCATGATCCCAGGGTCACGGGATCGAGTCCCGCATTGGACTCTGCATGGAGCGTGGAGTCTGCTTAAGATTCTTTCTTTGTCTCCCTCTGTCCTTCTCCCTGGCTCTCTCTCACTCTGTCTGTTAAAAAAAAAAAAATTGAAGATGGATTTGCAGGGTTTAAACATTTTTCACATATTTGTGACATTTGACACATTGCAAAATTACTCTCCAGAAAAGTTCTGCCAGTTTACCCTCCCATCAGCAGTGGCCAAGATTGCTAGTTTCTGTTGCATCTTGGCCTTTATTGGCTTGATTAAAAAAATATACATACATGCATGTGCACACACACACACACACACACACACACACACACGTATATTGTTTTTGCCTGTTTGATAATTAACGGTATGCCACATTTGCTTCATCTATTTCTCTTTTTGGTTGTAGTATTTCAAAGTAAATTACAGATGTTCCAGCGTTATCTTTTAGATTCTTCAGCCTGCCTCTCGTAAAACACGAGGATATTTTCCTTCTTTGTTATTCTATCGTGTTACATACGTGAACCCATTTATCGTAGACTAGTAGTGTTTGAAGAGGTGGAGCTTCTACTGCTCTTTCAGCTCCTTCAGGCTTCTGACGACCGACTCTGCTGTGACGGTGGAAGCCCTCTTGCAGGTCACCGGCTTCCGTTTTCATGTACAAACCACAGTGCCAGATCCCCACAGCTCATCTTTTCATCTTGGTTTTGCCACAGCACTCGGCGTGCTGGCTTATTTCAATCTTCTTCACCCTTTTCCTGTGGGAGGCACCATCACGGGTCCTCCATTTACCGAGGATTCTGACCTTCTTCGTGCGTTTAGCCGTGACTCTGCAAATTAGGGCTGAGCCCAGAGAGGAAACAGAAAGGATATTTTTGTCTGTGATTACCATACTATTATCACACCTTGCAATATTGACATGAATTCCTTGTGATTGATCACCTGATGCACAGTACCTGTTCAGTTTCACCTGTTTATCTCTAAGTGTCATTTTCTTTTTTCTTTTCTTTTTTTTAATGTTTTTATTTTATTTTTGAGAGAGAGGGACAGAATGCTAGTGGGGGAGGGTTAGAGAGAGAGGGAGACACAGAATCTGAAGCGGGCTCTGGGTTCTGAGCTGTCAGCACAGAGCCTGACGTGGGGCTCAAACCTACAGATCGTGAGATCATGACCTGAGCCAAAGTCAGAAATTCAACCGACTGAGCCACCCAGACGCCCCTCTAAGTGTCATTTTCAAGTTGGTTTGCTTGAACCTGAATTCGGACGAGGTCTCCTCATTGAATTTGGTTGTTATGTCTCTGAAGTTTCCCCAGTATCACTCTACCTATATGATTCTGTGATTTATTGGAGGAGATTGAATATCTTTAGAGTGTGTTTATTGCCTTAGTAACGTCCTTTGTTCATTTTTATATCAAAGGGTGCATTTTTGTCTTTTAGTTTTGAAGGTGTTTTATATGTTAAGGCTGTTACTCTTTGTCTTATAATTTGTAAATATCTTTCCAGTTTTTCATTTGCATTTTAGTTTTGTAGATTTTTTTTTCCCTATTTTCCAAAGAGATGTTTTAAACTTGTAGTTGAATCTGTCACCCTTTGTATTTGTAGCCTTTTCCTTTATGAAAGGCTTTCTCCCATTCTGAGATCATTCTGAGGTAAATAGTCACCTCTAGTTTTTACTAGTTCATTGTGATTTGTTTTTTACATTTAATTCTTTAAGTGATTTTATTTTTGTGTGCAGTGTGAATAGGGATCTAATTTTATTTTACTTTTTGAGTGTTTATTTTTGAGAGAAACAGATATTGTGAGTGGGGGAGGGGCAGAGAGAGCGAGGGGGAGAGAGAGAGAAGACAAGAGGGGAGGGGAGGGGAGGGGAGGGGAGGGGAGGGGAGGGGAGGGGAGAGATATTGAGAAAATCCCAAGCAGGCTCCACGCTGCCAGCCTGACTTGGGGCTTGAACGCAGGAGATCATGACCTGAGCTGAAACCAAGAGTCAGATCCCAACTAACTGAGCCACCCAGGTGCCCCAGGATCTAATTTAATTTTTCCCAAATAATTAACTGATTGATTTAGCACTACTTATTGAATAACCCATCTGTGATTATTATCCCCAATGATTTGGGTTGTTTATCTTCAGCTTATATTAAAAAATGTCTACATATATATACATACACACTTGGGCCTGTTGGGGGATTTTCCATTTCATCTGTTGTTTTATTAGCCTTTTACAATCACTGTCTTAACTGTTGTAATATTACCATGTTTTAATATCTGACTATTTGAATTTCTCTCCTTTTCAAAATCTTCCTCCCTCTTTTCTTTGCATATATGACAGTACCACCTGAAATTTATTTATTTATTTTTAAAGTTTATTAATTTGAGAGCAAGCGAGAGAGGAAAGGGCGGAGGGAGAGAGAGAGAGAGAGAGAGAGGGGAGGGAGAGAGAATCCCAAGTAGGCTCCGCACTGTCAGTGCAGAGCCTGACCAGGGGCTCGAACTCATGAACCATGAGATCACGATCTGAGCCAAAACCAAGAGGGGACACTTAACCAAATGAGCCACCCAGGTGCCCCAACACTACCTGAACTTTAATTATTTTGTCAGGTTCTCCTCTTCTTCCTACTTTCTTCCCCTCAAATCCCTTCAGATTTTATTGGAATTCCATCCTATGTAAAGTTCCTTTGTGGAGAATTTCTGTACCAATAATTCCTACCCAGGAACATCGAGTGTCTCTAAATTCACTCAGATCATTTTGAAGTTATCTTTAGATAGACTCTTCTAAATTAAAAAAATTTTTTTTTTTAATGTTTATCTTTGGGAGACAGAGTGCGAGTGGGGGAGGGGCAGAAAGAGAGGGAGACCTAGAATCTGAAGCAAGCTGCAGGTTCTGAGCTGTCAGTGCAGGGCCAGATGCAGGGCTCGAGCTCACAAACCGTGAGATCATGACCTGAGCCCAAGTCAGAAGCTTAACTGACTGAGCCATCCAGGCTCCCCAGACTTCTAAATTTAAAAAACCCTTTCGATTTTATTTTCAGTGGGATCTTTTCCTATTAGGTCTCCTAACTTAGTGCTGTTTGTATACGACTATTAGTTTCTGCATGTGTGGGTTTTGTTTTGTTTTTTTTTTCATAATCATTCAATAGCTGAATTCTTAGTATATGTTTTCAATAGCTTCTTTTGGGTTTTCTTGGTAGACTTTGATGTGATTTCTAAGATTGATAATTTTGCTCATATTAGGAGATAATTATGCTTTCTTTTTTCTTGTTAGTTGCTTTGCATACAGCTTCCTCTTTTAGTGGTGATGGAGTGGACATCTCACCTTTTCATAACCATGCTTCTAATGACTCTTCTCTGGGTGTAAAGTTGGGTGTTAGTAAGCTCTTTTTCTTTTTTTTTTTTTTTCTCAGTTTAATTAATAATTAATCATTGGTTTTTTTGTTGTTGAATTGTTGTTGTCAGATACCTTTTAGGTAACTATTGGGATAGTTAAATGATTTTTCTTCTTTCTATTTCTTATATTGATTTCCTAATAGTAACAATCTTAAAATTTCTTGAATACACTCTGTTGCTCATGTTTGATTATTTTTTGAAACTTTTGTTAAGAATTGTTTGTTAGTATTTTATTTGGGGGTTTTCCACTTATATTCACAAGTGGCATTTGTCTGTAGTTTGTACTATTTTTGTCAGCTTTGGAATTGAGGCTTAGCTAATTTTATAAAGTAAATTAAAGCTCTTTCCAACTTCAGGAACAGACTCTATAACTTGGGAATTATCTGTTCCATGAATGCAGGAAAGAGCTCACCCGTAAAACCAACTAGGTCTGGCTGCTTTCTCTGAAATAATTCTTTGATGACTTTTTCAGTTTCTTACCCCATAATGATTGGTTTGTTCAGCTTTTCTGGTTCATCTTGCATCAGTTTTGTTAATTCATTATTTTCTGAGAAAAATTGTTTCATGAGATTTTTTAGATTTATTAGTGTGAAGATTTTAAGTAGCGTCCTCATTTTATTATTTATTTATTAAAAAATTTTTTTAATGTTTATTTTTGAGAGAGAGAGAGACAGCACGAGCGGGAGAGGGGCAGAGAGAGAGGGAGACACAGAATCTGAAGCAGGCTCCAGGCTCTGAGCTGTCAGCACAGAGCCCCATGTGGGGCTCAAACTCATGGACCGCAATATCATGACCTGAGCTGAAGTCAGATGCTCAACTGACTGAGCCACCCAGGTGCCCCAGTAGCATTCTCATTTTAAAAATGTTTCTAGGTGGGGTGCCTGGGTGGCTCAGTCGGTTGAGTGTCTGACTTTGGCTCAGGTCATGATCTCACGGTTTGTGGGTTCAAGCCCTGCATCAGGCTCTGTGCTGACAGCTCGGAGCCTGGAGCCTGCTTCGGATTCTGGGTCTCCCTCTCTTTCTGCCCCTCCCCCGCTTGTACACTGTCTCTCTCTGTCTCTCAAAACGGAATAAATGTAAAAAAAAAAAAAATGTTTCTAGGGGCCCCTGGGTGGCTCAGTTGGTTAAGCGTCCAACTTCGGCTCAGGTCATGGGCTCACGGTTCGTGGGTTCGAGCCCGCATTGGGCTCTGTGCTGACAGCTCGGAGCCTAGAGCCTGCTTCAGATTCTGTGTCTCCCTCTCTCTGCCCCTCCCCTGTTTGCATTGTCTCTCAAAAATAAATGTGAAAAAAAAATTAAAAGAAAAATGTTTCTAATTTTTCTCCCTTAAAAGTTTTTTCAAATTTGTTCCCAATTTTTTCTTGACTAGCATAAACATTTTTGTTTTAACTTCTGTTTTTTAACTTATTTTTCATAGGACTACTTGGATTTTCAGTTATACCATGTTTTCTAATATTTTGAAAAGTTTACCTATTTATTTTGAGAGAGAACAGGCAAGGGGAGGTGCAGAGAGAGAGAGGGAGAGGGAGAGAATCTAGCAAGTTCCGCATTGCCAGCGCAGAGCTCGACACAGGGCTCAATCCTACAAACCGTGACATCATGACCTTAGCCGAAATCAGGAGTTGAATGGTCAACCAACGAAGCCACCCAGGCACCCCTAATTTCCATTTTTAAAAAATGTTTACTTTATTTTTGAGAGAGAGAGAGAGATAGAGAGAGAGAACAGGGGAGGGGCAGAGAGAGGGAGACACAGGATCTGAAGCAGGCTCTGTGCTGACAGCAGCAAGCCAATGTGAGGCTCGAGCTCATGAACCGTGAGATCATGACCTGAGCTGAAGTTGGACACTCAACCGACAGCCACCCAGGCATCCCTTTTTGTTTTTGTTTTTTTCATTTTTCACTTTAACTTTCTTCAACTAGTTGCCATAGATTTTTTTTTTTTTTCAGTCAGTGAGTTGGTCATTTATGGCTTTTTGAGTTGAAAGCTTATAGGGCATTTATTTTTGTCTTGTTGAATGATGAAAACATTCGTGCTTTAAACTTGGCTTTGATTTTTTTCCTGTGGGTATTCACATTTTTTTCTTTTAAGGAAAAGTGCACATACCGTAAGTGGTATAGTTCAGTGAATGTTTACATCTTTTCACATCTGTGTAATTGCTACTCAGATCAAGACACAGAACATTTCTAGGGCCCCAGAAGATTCCTGTGTCCCTGTCAATCAATAACCCTTTGCCTGAGATAACCACTATTCTGACTTCTGTCACTACTCGTTAGTTTTGCCTATTCTTGAATTTTTATCAGTGCAATCATACAGTACATTTTCTTGTGCCTGGCTCATTGTATCTGTGAGAGTCACACATGCTTTTGCAGGTAATACTAGTTTGGGTTTTTTTATTGGGGTGAAGGTTCCTATTATATGACTATACCACAGTTTATTTGATTATTCTCCTGCTGGCAGACACTTGGGCTCTTTCCAATGTTGGACCATCATGAACAAAGCTGCTATGAACATTCTTATACATGTATTTTTCAAGGCACATATATGCATGTATTGAGTGTGTGTGTGTGTGTGTGTGTATGTATATATCTCTTAGCTCACCAAGTAGATGTATTTCAGCTTTAGTAGACACTGCCCAACAGTTTTCTACTGGTAAACCCATACCTGTTGCTGCGTTCTGCTCCTTGTTTGTAACTGCTGTTGTGATTTTTCTCTTTGAGCCCAGGGTGATTCAGGAGGGTGTTTTCTCTGTTGCCCAGGGCTTAGGTCATTCATGACGGTCACTGCCGTGCAGCCGCTTTTGCCAGCACCAACCTTAGCACCTCGAGTGTGTGGCTAGGTTGATGAGCAGTGAGGCACGTCAGATCCACATCTGATGGAAAATGTGGATTGTAGGAGGGCGGTGAGCTGTTTTTTTCTTAGGAAAACAAATCTGGAATGACAGTGGCTTAGACGAGTCACAAAACAAGGGCTGTGTTTCATAAAGCCCTTTGTTTACAGCAACTCTGTTTCTGGTGATTCCAAATCTGTTGAATAGAGAAGTGGTTAAGAATACGTAGCCTCTGGAGTCCAACCACCTGGGTTTGAGTTCTGATTCCATTAGCTTTGTGATGTCGGACAGTCACTTCTCTGTGTGTGTGTTTCCTCACCTGTAAAACATTATTTTGAGATTCAGTAAGCTAACAGTAGTACCTTACACATGTAAGTACTCTATAAGTCATGGTAACAGCAGCAGTAGTAGTGGTAGTAATTCTGGCTTCTCTGATACTTTTTTTTTTAAGTTTATTCATTTATTTTGAGAGAGCGAGACAAAGTGAGCAGGGGAGGGCCAGAGAGAGAGAGCATCCCAAGCAGGCTCTGCGCTGTCAGTGTGGAGCCCGACGTGGGGCTCGAGCCCACGAACCACAAGATCATGACCTAATCCGAATCAAGAGCTGGATGCTCAACGGACCGAGTCACCCATGCGCCCCGCCTCTGCTACTTTTCTTCCCAAAGATTGGGAGGTTCAAGTCCTCAAGATGGTGCCAGAGACCCTATTTCCTGGTGTAGGACCCCCTTGCCTAAATGCGAGGCAGCCCTGAGGTGGTTCCCAGGGGGAGTTCTAAGGTTCTAAGACTGAACAAGTATGAAAGCCCTGAGGGTGTGGAGCGGGGAGGCTGTCATTAGCATGAGACGTTTTCAGCACCGGGGTCTTGGTGCCTGCATTCCTTGGGGAGCCGCTAGGCTGGGGACATGTCCAGATTGGTGTGATACTACGAACACGATTACGTAGGGTGGTAGGTCACAGTATGTTAGGTGACTCCTCTTACTGTGGCCTAGTCTTCCTGAAACAGCTTTTTCTGGGAAAGGGCCTTGATGGGTAGCTCTTGTCCTGCCTGGTGTTTTTTTCCTCCACCAGACGCAGTTCCTTCCTCCATTCGTTGCCTGTTGTCCTCTGGGTGGATTTGGAAGTTGACTAGGAAAACTAGCTGGTGTTTTATGCCTCCCTCTGGCAGAAGGATGCTGTGGTCGAGGGCTTTACTCAAGTCCTGCAGTTGCATACGGGTCAGCCTTGGCTGACTTTCTGCCAGGACGTTGACCTGGCTGTGGCTGCAGGGAGGACTTGACGCGAAGTACCGGTTTGGCTCGAGAGGACAGCTCTAGTCATCTCTGTGTGGAAGCGGATGCTGGGGTTGAATAATGATTTTTAAAAACCTTTTTGTTAGAGGAATTTTCATACATGATCCCCATCACCCAGCTTCGGTGGTTATTAGCATATGTTTCTTCCGCCCCTGTCCACTGGATGATCTCGATTTCTTTCTAAGTTGGTAGCAGGTAGTACATAAGACTCCATTTTCTCTTGTAGCTCTCCTGTCCCTCAGCTGGCCTCGTTAACACTGCAGAACTTGTCACTACCAGATTGTTCTCCTTTCAAGGAGGGAAATGTACTTTGAAGTAGAATTAGAAAAAAAAACAAACTTGTTATTTTAAAATAATTTCAGGGGCACGTGGGTGGCTCAGTCGGTTAAGCGTCCAACTCTTGACTTCAACTCTGGTCATGATCTCGCGGTTCATGGGTTCGAGCCCTGCATTGGGCTCCGTGCTGGCAGTGTGGAGCCTGCTTGGGATTCTGTCTCCCTCTGTCTCTCTGCCCCTCCCCTGCTTGCTCACTATCTCTCTCAAAATAAATAAAACTCAAAAAAAAAAAAAAGTGAAAAATAATTTCAAATTCAGAGGCAAGTTACAAGAATGGGACAAGGAATTCCCCTGTACTCTGCAGCCAGCTGTTAATATTTTGATACATTTGCTCTAACATTGTCTCTGTCTATACATATGTCTATAATAATTTTGTGACTCATTTTAAATTATGAACCTCGTTGGTCCCTAAATACTTAGGTGTCTTTTTTTTAATATTTTATTTTTAAAATTATTTTTAATGTTTTATTAATTTTTGAGACAGAGAGAGATAGAGCGTGAGCAGGGGAGGGGCAGAGAGAGAGCGAGACACAGAATCCGAAGCAGGCTCCAGGCTCTGAGCTGTCAGCACAGAGCCCGACGCGGGGCTCGAACTCACGAACCACGAGATCATGACCTGAGCTGAAGTCGGACGCTCAACCGACTGAGCCACCCAGGCGCCCCTAGGTGTCTGTTCTTTAAGAAGATGCTTTCTTACATAATCACTGTACAATTAAATCAAGAAAATAACATTTGTGCACTGCTGTCACCTAATTCATCTTTTCTAGTTGTTGCAAAAATGCAGTTAACAGTGACTTCCCCATGATCTGGGATCCCATGCAAAATTATACATTGCATTTGCTTGTCATGTCTCCTTAAATCTGGGATTAGTTCCCCAGCCTATTTTTGTCTCTCATGACACTGACATTGTTGAAGAGTTCAAACCAGTCTTTTTGTAGAATCCTCTCAACTTGGCTCTGTCTGGTTTTTCCTCAGGATTAGATTCAGGGTATGTATTTTTGGCAGGAACACTCCAGAAAAGATATCGTGTCCTTCTCAATGCATCATACCAGGAGGCTCATGACTCAGCTTGTTTCACTGTTAATGATGTTAACTGTGATCATTTGGTTGAAGTGGTGTCTGCCAGGTTCTCCACTGTAAAATTACTGTTTTCTTTTTATAACTAGAAAGTAATTTATGGGGAGATACGATACTTCGAGACTATGTAAATATCTGTCCTTTTTGCACCTTCACTTATTACTTTTTGCTTTCATTAATGATTTTTTTTCTGAATCAGTTATTACTGTGATGGTTGCAAAAATCTTTTCCCCCAGTTTTTTTATTCCTTGTATATTTATTAGTTGGCATACTAGCGCAAGGAAGAGCGTTTCCTTTTCTTTTAGGCATGTAGATATGTATTATCAGTCTTATGGATTCTTATTTCATTCAGTGGGTCATAATTTATTTCTGCCATTGTTTTGATGCTCACATTATCCCTGGTTTGGCCAGTGGGTGCCTTCTGTATCCTTTTGATGTGTCCTCCATCATATATTATTTCCCAGACATGATCCAGTGTAGATAGAATATACTGTACGATAAAGGTGGCGCTGAAAATCAGAATAGGTGAACCAATGGCATTAGGACCATCAGCTAACCAAGTGGTTTTCAAAGTGTGGTCCCCAGATGAGCAACATGGGTGTATCGCCTGGAAACATGTTAGAAATGCAAATTCTGAGGCCCTATCCCAGACCTGCAGAACCAGAAACTCTGAGGGTGGGGCCCAGCAATCTGTTTTAACAGATTTTCTAGGGAATTCTGATGCATGCTCAAGTCTGAGGAACATAAAGCTAACCACTTGGGGGAAAGAAAATACAGCTAGATACCTTCCTTGTACTGATACTTGTGATAGTTTTCTTCCTTCCTTCCTCCCTCCCTCTCTCCCTCTCTCTCTCTCTCTTTCTTTTTAGATTTTATTTTTAAGTAATCTCTGTACCCAACATGGGGCTCGAACTTACAACCTCGAGATCAAGAGCCACATGCTCCACCGACTGAGCCAGCCAGGCACCCCGTGATAGTTTTCTTTATTTAGTTTTTTAAACATTTAGCTCTGTAATCAGTCTAGAGTTTATTTTGATAACAGGATGGGGGATAAGGATCTAGTTGTATTTTTTCCTAACTGGATTTACACGGTCTCACTGTTTTCTTCAGAGGGGATGTCAGAACAAGGTTGGACGTAGCTCTTATCACTGGTCTTCTTCTTCAAAACTTTTCTTGGCTCTTGAGCCTTCATTTTTTCTGACACACTTTATATTTATCTAGCTAGCTATTTAGGCAGCTGTCTGGCGCATGTATGTATACACACACACACACACACACACACATCACATCACATCACATCACATATACACACAGATGTGTGGATATCTATTTCTGTGACTTTATATTGAGTTCATAATGAAACCTCTGTTTCTCGTTCAGTCCCACAGGGTTCCTTCCTAACCTTCCTTTCCATACGAGAGCTCTGGCTCTCCATGTCATCCGTATATTTACATGTTCCCTCTTTTCTCTAATGTGCACAAAGTTTGAGAATTGTCAAGAATTGTCGCACCCATGGAAGTAGACTTTGAAAAGCCCTTTGCTTATGTTCTCCATTTTCTTTGTCGGTCTCTTTGCCCATGTGTAGCTAAAAAAAAAAGGAAGCAAACAGCTCCCTATTTATTTAAAAATCTTATAAGCAGAGGGTTGTTTCGGAACTTTACATTTTCAGAACAGATAGGCCAGTCATGAGGGGTGCACCACCTCCCTCCCTGTTCCGTAGGGATGGAGCATTCTGGTGGGTGGGCTGCATGTCTCAAGGAAGCATGCCTGACAGACAGTGAATGCATTTATTTTAAAGTAAACACAGTGCTGTTTTTCCAGTTTTTCAACGGGAAGATAAATAAAACTACTGATCTTTGGAATCTGCATCACGGGGAGAAGAGAGAAAATGAGAAGAAAAAAAATTTTTTTTTTTTTTTTTTTTTTTGCTCTACAGTTAAAAACAATTTTATATTTATCTTTTAAATTAATTTCTTGTTTTGTTTTGGTTCCCAAGTTTTATTCAAGAACTCATACAGAATATTCCAGGTAAATGAGTTTTAATCCTCATCTTCCTCCTCTTCCTCGTCCTGGTTAATCTGGAGGTAACGCAGTTCCTAATTCTCTTTGCTGTTAGCAGCTATGTGCTGACAGTCACATAGATTATTCTTCTTCAAATATTTTTTGGCGAGATATTTCAAATACTTTTAGTAAAAGGCACCTCAGAAGTTACAATAACCTTGCTCTCGCCCTTTTCAGTAGGTACGACCCTTCCATTGAGATTCCCACCTTTGCCACTCACTTCCATTCTCTCTTGAAGAAACTGCTCAAAAGTGGCAGCATCCATGATTCTGTCTTCTATGGGGGTGGGGTGTGTGCAGTCAAGTGTAAACTTCAGAACTCGCTTCTTTTTTTTGCTCCACTCTGCCACAAGCTTTCTCGTGGACTTGTTTCACAATTTCCAAGAAATTGAGTCTTGCTCCCCAGATTGAAAATGTTATTCATTTCACTGCTTATAAAGATAATGCATGCTTCTAAACCTGAAAACGTTATTGTTGTTTTTCCGATTATTTTTATTTTCATGCTGATTGAAAAGAAAGCCAAAAACCATTCTGAATTGCTTTAGTATATATGAGGCATTGTTTTGAATTTATGAGATATATATGGTAAAACTTAGTCCTCCTGCATGCCTGTGAGGTAGAGTGTATTGCCATCCCCTTAGCTGAGGAAGTAGGCACATGTTACGTAACCTGCCCAAGGCCCCGCAGTGGATTTAACCCAGGCCTTTTGCTCCCACAGCCTCTCTGCATCTCTCTGCCTTCCAAGGTTAAATTCACTTAAAATTTTATTATTTAGAGCTAACCCCATAAATCGTTTGTTATATATCCACTAACCTTTTTTAGGGGGGGAGGTATGTATAACTTTTTTTTTCCTGAAATGGGAACTCACTCTGCATATTCCTCTGTAACTTGCTTTTTTTCACCCATTTTTTTTTTAACCTTAATGAAACTGGACCATTTTTTTTTTTTAATTTTTTTTTTCAACATTTATTTATTTTTTGGGACAGAGAGAGACAGAGCATGAACGGGGGAGGGGCAGAGAGAGAGACACACACACAGAATCGGAAACAGGCTCCAGGCTCTGAGCCATCAGCCCAGAGCCTGACGCGGGGCTCGAACTCACGGACCGCAAGATCGTGACCTGGCTGAAGTCGGATGGTTAACCGACTGCGCCACCCAGGCGCCCCGAAACTGGACCATTTTTAATGACTATAGTATCAGTTTTTTGGGATGAACGCACCATAATTTAACCAATCTCCTATTGTTAGCCTTTTCTGTTCTTTTACTGGTACAAGCAAGAGGTTTTTGGGGGTCAATTCTTCTAAAGAGATCTCTGTGCTCCTGTCCTTTTTTTTTTTTTTTTTTTTCCCCTTAAGTCAGTAAATTCCTAGGCATGCAATTGCTGGGCCCAAGGGCGGGCATGTTTCAAGGTTTTTGATGCCTGAAGCCTGGGCCTGCTGCAAAGCCTTGGCCATTTGACATGCTTGCTGAGCGTGTGCACCTGTACCTGGTTCCTGTCTCATGAGTGGTGCTGGGGCCTGTGAACGTTTTTAACTTCTGCCAGGTCTCTTAAGTGAAAAACAATTACCTTTCATCATTTTAATTTGCGTCTCTTTTCTTTCCTCCTCTCCCCTTTTCTTCTTGAGAAACTTCCAGGAAGTCTTTGGCCCTCCTTGCCCTGCTTCACACTGCTTCATTCACCTCCCAGGTGTGAAATCTGATGATCATTTCGCATCCTCATCTCACTTGCCCGACAGATCGGATGCAACGAGTCGATCCCTCCTCGGACCTACGGCTTCCACTTGGTTTTCAGGACACCACACCTGACTGCTCTTCTGTCTTTCTGGCCACTCCTGTTCATTGATCTTTGTTGGTTTACTCGTCGCCAGTCTGGAAACACTGGGATACTCCAGGATGGCTTAGTCCTGCATCCATTTGTTCGTTCACACCACTGCCTTTCGTGATTTCACGTGGCATTGTGGCTTTAAATTCTGTCTGGACACCTGTATTGTGCCGCTTGGGCCTCTCCCTTGCCAGCCAAAGACTGTGTTTTCCGGATGTCTAATTAACATCTTCAAATTAATATGTTAAAAGCCAAGCTACTCACTTGCCCACAGCTTCCTCCAGCTCAGGCAATGGTGATTCGGTCTCACTCGGGCTAAGAACCTTGTGTCTTCCTTGATGTTACTCTTTCTGTTACAACCCGCATCCAGTCAGTGTGTCCCGTCTGCATTACCCTTGAGATATGTTTGAGGACCTGGCCATTTCTCACCCTGAACGCTGCCATCACCCATGTCCAGATCCCTATTTTCAGCTGTCAGGAGGCCTGTGTTTGTCTCCCCACATCTGCGTTTGTCTCCCTACAGTACACTTTTGAACCCAGCAGCCAGAACAACCCAGACTCAAGCCACATCATATCCCTCCTGCAGTGGTTTTCCCATGCACTACAAGTACAAACTAAAATCTTCCCCAGGTGACCTAAAAGGCCGTCCCTGATCCTCCTGTTAACTCTTCTGTTATCTCATCTCAACCATTCTCCCCTCTGCAAAGCCTCCTCCTGGTCCCCAAGCCTCCTCGCTCTTCTTCTAACCCATTGCTGTTCTTGCCATAGGGCCTTGGCGCTGGCCTTCCCTTCTTCCTGGACTGCGCTTCCTCGTGTGGCCTCATGGCTTTACTCCCTCACCCGCTTCCAGTCTACTCGCCTCAGTGAGGCTTTCCCTGGCCATTCTTTCTTTTTCGGAAGCATACAATTCAGTGCTTTTAAAAAATTTTACCAAGCTGTGCAACGTTACCATGAACTTTTCCATCACCCCAATAAGATTCCTTGTGCCCACTTACCATTAGTTTTTGTTCCCACCCCCTGGCCTCTGGCAACCATGAATCTATCTTCCGTGTCTGTAGATGTGCCTTTTCTGGACCTTTTGTAAAAATGGCATCGTACAATATGTGGTCTTCGCCAAACTGTCTTAGTTGCGATTCCTCTCTACCCAACATTCCCTGTTCCTTTCCCTGCTTTATTTTATTTTTAGCCACATCCCTGTATAATACTGTGTATTTGATCTCACTTCTTGTCCTCTAGAGCTGCAGTGTAAGCTTCATGGGGCAGGCGTTGTTAGATTTTTGTTCACTATCTGTAGATAGATAGATAGATCGACAGACAAAATATTATATGTACCTAGTTTGATTAGTGAGGATATACGCCTTTTATTGTGACTTAGGTTTTTTTGTGGTCAGCGTCATGGCTCCCCTCTGAGGGACCTGGGTCATACCGGGTGCCTGCTCTGGGGAGGCGTCAGGCTGAGCCCGCCTCCAGCCTCCAAATGCAAGCCTTTGTTTGATTGTGCCCCGATCTGCTTGCAGTTGCATCAGTGACTGACTACTGTTTTCCTGATTGGCACCAGATGCCAGGCACCGGGATTTAAAACCGCCTTTGATAGTCTCTGAAAAGCTCTCTGTATGTTGCTTTCCATCATCTGCACCTCGGGCAGATACGGCCAAGCCAGAACCTCAAGGAATTCCCAAAGAAGCCAGAAGCACCCCCCTCCCCCACCCCCACGTCCCTAGTTTCTCAAAGTTACAGCCAGGCCTAGTTCGTGGCTTTGGTGTCCGCGGAGAGCTGTTTGGAAGAAAAGGTCCTTTTAGCCAGGAGTCTCAAAAGTAAACACACAGGCCCCGGCAGTGAATGTTAAAACAGACCTGCTTTCTGTGTCACCAGCATTGAGGTTGCCTTGTGAAACCTCACTTGAAGAAAGAAGAAAAGCTTTCTGTCAGGAATCCCTTCCCCTGTACGTGGCTGCCTCGGCGTAGCCTGGGGTTTATTGCTGCATCTAGAGTGTTCTGTAAGCCTATCGGTTTTGGAAGTCAGTCAGTCTCCTGGGAACATGTATTTGAGCAAAGAGTGATTTTTTTTTTTTTTTCCCTTCGAAACATGAATGATGGCCAAGGCTGGTTCCCCCCCACCCCCCTTTTTTTTCCTGGAGGTATATTTGTGACCTTTTGCATTTTAGTCTGTAGTAGGTGGTCAGGACATTTTTTCCCCCCATTTTCGTTTTTTCCTTTTAGATATAACGATTTCTCAGTGTTGGAGCAGGGGTTTGGAGGAGAGGAAATCTCTATAGGCATTTTCTTAAGTTTGTGAGACCTGCTGGGAGCAGGGGGTGGGTATGAAGTTTACTTACAAGCATTCACATAGTCAATATTTTTTAAAGTTTATTTATTTTTGAGGAGAGAGAGAGAGGAGACAGAGAATCCCAAGCAGGCTCTGTGCTGTCAGCACAGAGCCCAATGTCGGGGCTCAAACTCACAAATGATGAGATAATGCCCTGAGCTGAAATTAAGAGTCCATTGCTTACAACTGAGCCACCCAGATGCCCCTCACATAGTAAATTTTATTTTTATTTTTATTTTTTTTTCACATAGTAAATTTTAAAAAATATTTTATTTTGAGAGAGCAAGCAAGCAAAAGAGGTGCAGAGAGAGGGAGGGAGAGAGAGAGAGAGAGAGAATCCCAAGCAGGTTCTGTGCTGTCAGGGCAGAGCGTAATACGGGGCTCAAGCCCATGAGCCGCAAGATCATTACCCGAACTGAAACCAAGAGTTGGATGCAAAACCGACTGGGCCACCTGGGTGCCCCTCACATAGTAAATTTTTACCTTGAGCTCTGGGCTGGATGCTAGAGATGTGGCAGTGAACAAGGCACGGTCCTGGAATTTAGGGTCTGGGGAGGAAAACAGACAGATGTTAAACAAGTACGGGTGCACACTAGCCCCGTTGTGGTGGACACGATGGAGGGAAATACAAGATGCTCTGGGACTGTTCCACTGAGCACTTAACCTGTCCTGGGAGAGGGGGTGTCAAGGAAGACTTCCCTGAGGAGGCAGCACTAGGACTCCAGAGGCTGAGAAGAGATGCCTCTGAGCATTCCAGGCTGAGGGAACAGCAAATGGGAAGCTTTGAGACAACAATGAACTTGGTGCAGTCGGGTCACACAGAGATGGCCCTTGGGGCCAGCAGGTCTGGTCACTGAGAGCTGCTCAAGGTTATGACCAAAAAATGGCAGGGAGGAGACACAGGAGAAGCTCTGGAAATACAATGTGAGCCGTGTATGGAATTTAACATTGTCTAGTAGCCACATTAAAAAAAATGAAAACAGGGGTGCCTGGGTAAATCAATCTATTAAGTGTGTGTGCGATTCTTGATATTGGCTCAAGATGTGATCTCAAGGTTGTGAGATCGAGCCCCGAGGCGGGCTCTACGCTGAATGGGATTCCTGCTTGAGATTCTCTCTCCCTCTCTCTCTCTCTGCCCCTCACATGCTTGCACTTTTTCTCTCAAAATAAATAAATTAAAAAAAAAATTAAAAAGTAAAAATGAGGGGCGCCTGGGTGGCTCAGTCGGTTAAGCGTCCGACTTCAGCTCAGGTCACGATCTCACGGTCCGTGAGTTCGAGCCCTGCATCAGGCTCTGGGCTGATGGCTCAGAGCCTGGAGCCTGCTTCTGGTTCTGTGTCTCCCTCTCTCTCTGCCCTTTCCCCGCTCATGCTCTGTCTCTCTCTGTCTCAAAAATAAATAAACGTTAAAAAAAATTAAAAAGAAAATAAAAAGTAAAAATGAGAACAAATGTGAAATTAATTTTAATAATGTATTTTATTTAGTCCACTTGTCAACTGGGCGGCTCAATCGGTTAAGCGTCCAACTTTGACTCAGGTCATGACCTTGCAATTTGTGGATTTGAGCCTCACGTGGGGGGCTCTGTGCTGACAGCTCTGAGCCTGGAGCCTCCTTTGGATTCTGTGGGTGTGTGTCTCTCTCTCTCTGCCTCTCCCCTGCTTGCACTCTGTCTTTGTCTCTGTCTCTCTCTCTCTCTCTCTCAAAAATAAATAAGCATTAAAAAAAATTTACCCCAATATATCCTTAATATTATCATTTTACTATATAATCAATATAAAGAAAGCTATTATTATTTACTATATAATCAATATAAAGAAAGCTATTATTATTATTGAGAAAGAAATCAATATAAAGAAAGACTATTTTGCGTTGTGTGTGTGTGTGTGTGTGTGTGTGTGTGTGTGTGTGTGTGGTGTGTTTGAAATCTGGTGTGTTGTTTTACACTCCCAGCACATCTCAGTCTGGACTGGCCACATTTATAGTGCTTTGTGGCCACATGTGGCTCAGGGCTCCCCCCTTGGACAATGCAGGTCTAGAGGTTGTTACTCAAGGAAGACTTGAGAAACTTTTCTCCTAAATCAGGTTGTTGGTATAGGACTGTACTATTTGTACAGTTCTAGAAATGTCTCTCATTCCTCTTAAGCCTGCTCCACAGAGGCATAGTGCCACATCCTAGAGGACCCACGCTGTTTCTCATCAGCCACATAGCATTCCGCTCCTAAACTGACAGCTGTTATAGGCATGAAATGGTGGCCTTGCAAAGAGCCCAGAATCGATGATAGGAAAATGAGACTCTTGCCTGGATATGAGCTGTTTCCTTCCCCTTGCAAAAACAAACAAACAAACAAACAAACAAACAAACAAACAAACAAAAAACCCCTGAAACATTTCTTCTAGTGTTCAAGCCTTTACTTTGCAGTTATTTGAGAGCAGCTCCTGCCTGATTGTCCGTTCCGGTCTTCTAGGTTCTCCCAGGGGAGATGGTGTGGCTGTTGCAGCAGTGTTAGGGTTGAACCTCATTCATCTCGTTTGAGTGTATTATTTTCCCTTTTCCTTAAGTGTTCCAGGGCGCTACGAGTATTTTTCTTAGAGTGGGACGCTTATTCTTGTCGCAGAGTGGTATGTTGGAGGGGCAAATGATCCTGCACCAGAGCACGGATGGCACGGTTAGATGGGTGGCAGTCAGTGCCACTGTTAGGTACAGGGTGGGCACTTTCACACTGCTGTCAGGCCAGCACGGCACACATTTCTCAGATGATGTCTGTGCCTACCCTCCTTCCCTTCCTCCCTTCCTCCCTTCCTCCCCGCTTCCCTTAATTAATTAGTGTTTATGCATACATGACCTACATTCACTCTCGTGGAGGGGGGCATTCCAGTCGAGGCTGAATTCACCTTGAACATGCCCCTCCCGCCTTCCTAAAACCCCACTGTGTGGATAGACTGCTTCTGTATACGTTTTTAAAGATTCACAGAACACATTAAGTGAGAAATCAAAGGGTACAACTTTTCTAGGACGAAGTCAGTTTTGCACATGTGGTTGTTATATGTATTTGTGCCGGTGTTTGCACATACAGTGACTTCACAGAAGGTTGACAATCATGAGTTATATCCTGGGGAAGCGATTTGGAATGTGCGTACTTATGGGGCAGGTGTCATATTTTGCCTGTCTGTATTGTTTTCAGGTTTTCATAGTAAGCATGCTGTTGTTATTTTTTATTTTTTAAGTTAATATTATTTATTGTGAAGGCAATATTACATAGTATACATGGGACTTTTTAAAACTTTTTATTATGGGAGGTTTCAAACAAATGAAATAGACAGAATAGTATAATTAAGTATCTTGTAGTTGTTACCCACTTTTAAGAAGGATCAGCATGTCAGATTGCCTTTTGCCTCCAGACCCCACTTTTTGGGGGAATATTTGAAAGCAAATAATAGATGACATGTCATTTCATTTGTAAATACTTCCTGTATACATGTCTAAGTGATGTGGAAATTAAGAAAAAAATATATCCACTATGCAGATAATGGAAATTAAAAAATAAAACCTGTGTTTCATAATCTTACTCTTGAAGCACAACTTACAGTTTTTCTCTGCTTAATTTATTTCTTTGTCCCTTTACATATTTATTTTTATGGGATTTTAATAATAGGGTGCATTCTATAACATCATGTTCTTTTTTTTTTTTTTTTTTTAAGTTTATTTATTTTGGGAGCGCCTAGGTGGCTCAGTTGGTTAAGCGCTGACTTCGGCTCAGGTCATGATCTCACGGTTCATGAGTTCCAGCCCCGCATTGGGCTCTCTGCTGTCAGGACAGAGCCCGCTTTGGATTGACTTATTTTTGAGAGAGAGTGAGAGCAAGCCAGAGAGAGAGAGAGGCAGAGAGAGAGGGAGAAAGAGAATCCCAAGCAGCCTCTGCACTGTCTGATGAGGAGCCTGATGAGGGGCTGGAACTCAATGAATCGTAAGATTATGACCTGAGCTGAAACCAAGAGTTGGACACTTAAGCGACTGAACCCCCCATCATGTTCTTTCTTTGACTTAACATGTGTAGTATGAATAATTTTCCAGGTTCTTGTACACTCTCGATCATCATTAATCCATATCTTCATTGTGGCATATTTCACTCATCTGAAATTATAATTTTTATTTATTTCATTATATTTTAAAGTTTTATTTATTTTGAGAGTGAGAGAGACATAGGGTGGAGGGGCAGAGAGAGAGAGAGAGAGACAGAGAGAGACAGAGAGAATCCCAAGCAAGTTTTCTGCTGTCAGCACAGAGCCCGATGTGGGAGTTGAACCCACGAACTGTCAGATCATAACCTGAGCCGAAACCAAGAGTCAGACACTTAACTGACTGAACCACCCAGGCACCCAGAAATTGTAATTTTTAAAAAGCAGTTTTTTAAAAAGGAGATTTTTTTTTATTGTGAAGTGATTACCTCAAGTTTAGTTAACATACATCATCTCAGATACAGAAAGAAAAAAGAAAACATGTTTTTCTCCTTTTGATGAGAACTTTTAAGATTTACTGTCCTAGTAACTTTCAAATAGATCAGTATCAAGTATAGTCACCATGTTGTACATTACATCCCCAGTCCTTACTTATCTCGTAACTGGAAGTTTATAACTGCTGCATTTTTAAAAGCAGAATCTTAACCGTAAAAGTTCTCTTCTGGCCAGGCTCCTACATTTTGTATTTAAAGACCATTGAAAAGGAGGTTTGTTCACTGGAAGCCTGCCCCTGCCATGTTTATAAACATGGTTTTGATCCCGTGCCACAGGGAGAGGTGGTGTGGCTGCTGAGGTTCCTTGAGGGCACGGAGAACGGATGAGCTGTTAGGGTGGCTCCGATCTAGGAATCTAGGAATTGCCGTTCGTGGGTGTGAGGACTCTCCTTCCCGTTGGGGATGAGGAGCTCTGATGACAAAGCAGCAGTAACTCATGGATTGACAGTTTATTCTAAAGACTTTACTTCCCCATGTCTGTATTTATTGCCCCTGAATCACTTAAAAAATTAAAGCATGTGCTACAGCTTGACACATGGTGAGGTTTACCAAGACAGATGTATTCTGTGTTAAAAGGACCCTCAGTTGGTTCAAGAAAGACTCTGGCTCTAATGTACCTTACTCAGTGGATGGCTGTGATGAATAGCTCGTTCTGAAAAGTACATGCCGTGCGCTTTTTTTTTTTTTTTTCGGTAAGTAAAGGAAAATGTCTGTTCCTGCATGGGCTTTGGCTTTTGGCATGAATCAAAAGAAATAAAGATGATCATGATCGATGGATCTGTCGTGTACCGAAATGAGGATGCATGTGCCTAATGCCTCCTCTCTCTTTCCTCTGGTGGGGGAGCTGTCCCTCTTCCTACTGTCTAAGGACGGATTCTCCATCCATGCTTCGGAGCCCATGTTTCCTGCCTTCTCAGGAATCCTTCCTTATTTTCCTGCTGCCTCTCTTGAGTGTTGTCTGTCTTTGCAAGGTCATCTTCATCTGTTTGACTATTAACTGAGTTTCCTATCATTCCGTCTTCTGTGATCACATTCCCACCCATACCTCTTCCTTATGCATAACCACCACGTGCAGATGACCCATAGGTTTGAATCTCCAACTCAGATCTCTCCTCTGAGCTCCATATTTACGTACTGCCCACTTTCCTGCTGTCTCCTTGTGGATATGCCAGAAACATGTCCAAATCTGACCTCATCGCCACTTCCCCAGACTTGATCCCCTTCCATTGTTCCATATTTCAATATGTAGACCCACCATTTGTCCAGTTAGGTAACTTAGAAGCTTATGAGTCATCTTTGATACCTCTGTCCTCCTTGCCTACTTACTTTGCTAATCTGTTTTCAGGTTCTCTTGGTTTTTACCTTTGCAAGTCTGCAAGTCTGCCTACCTCTTTTGTCTCCACCTCTGCTGTGTTTTCCTTTGGCCTCCTTACTTCTGTCCTTCTTCCAGTTTGTGTGCAGACAGAATGATTTTTGAAATCACAAAGCTGATCTTGTCACACCTTGATGAAAAACCCTTAAGTAGCTTGCTGCTGCTCTTAAGATAGAGAAGAACTTTTCAACATGGCGGACCCACAAGGCACTGCAGTGTATGGCCACCATCTGGATCTTCTACCCCATTTGGATCACAATTCCATCTCTGTTTAGTTTCCTAAATTCATCCAGCTCATTGTGCCACAAGGCCTCTGCACCTGGTGTTTCCTCTGCCTGAAATGGTCTTCCTCTTCATTCCACCCCACCCTTCAACACGCTAATTGTATGCTTGAAACTTCAGAGCACAGTTGAGTTGTCAGTTCCTCAGGAAACTTCCTGATGCACTGATGAGGCCAGCTATCCAGTGCTCATGGGACACTGATGTCTTGCATGGAATCTGCTAATACAGTTGCAATTTTATATTTCTCTGCTAGATTATTTATTTGTTTCTCTCAACTGACTTGTGAGGTTCCTAAATGCAGAGACTTAGTCTATTTTCACTTTTCATTATAACCCAGCTTCTAGCACAGTGTCAGGCGGATAGTGGATGCCCAGAAAATGCTTCTTGAGTGAATGAACGAGAAAGAAAGAGAGAAAATAAAAATTTACAAATTAGTTTCGTAAAATGAAGCTAATTTCATTTCTAAAGGAGTTAATGGAACCCCCAGTAGACCAAAACTTTCATTTCGAGATCGTTGAGGGACTCCCAGCAGCAGCATACAGAAGAGTCTCAAGGCCAAAGTAGACTCTTCCTTGCACCCTGTGTTCTGGGAAGAGCCTGCCAAATCATCAGTGATGGGGGCCGAGGAGAGGTGGGGTGAAGCAGAGTCAACATTGTCACCCCAATAAGAATTCCAATGTTTATGATCTGATGCTAGCTTGCTAGAAAAGACTTTCTCTTGTTAGGCTCTGGCTAAGTTTGGAAGCCAAAGAGACATCATAACAGTAAATCCTGGAAGCCTCTGGCTTCCTTTACTGCAAAGGGAATGTGAAAGAGTGTTCTCTTTAAATCTGGGGTACACTCCATCCTGTGTGTGTCTGAGTTACAGGGAGGCGGGGAATGGAAAGGAGACTATTTACTCTCTGCCCTTCTGGAATTTCCTCCTGTTCCGTTCCTCTGTGCACCAGTGTTTCACAGCTATGTGTAGAATGAACACTGACCTGTTAATGAATGCCCTGCTTATTTTCACTTTCTTTTGATGGGCCTATGGGATTGGGGGGCAGGAGGAGACAGGAAGAAGGTTGTTTGTTCCACTGAGCAGCTCTGTTAAGGCCAAATCAATCACATCTTCATCGGGCTTCCGAGATGCTTGACCTGAGAGTACTTAGCCTTCCTTAAAGGTATCCTACTTTTGTGTCTGGTTTTATTTTTCTCAAATTTCCAGGTAAATCCTTACATTTGTATTCAGAGTTAGGAGGAAAACAAAAAAACAAGATTCTTCCTTTTAAAAGATAATGTGTGTACGTGCACATAAGTTTTGGTGGTGTGGGAGCAGGAGGGAGCAGTGATGACAGAAGATTCTAAAGTAGAACGTTCCTTCATACACTGCAGTGAAACTGTCCAGGCAGGAGTTCTGGATTTCATAACTGAATCGCATTAATAGTGGCACATTTTGGCAGTTCTGGTTTACATAGTTTTTTCTTTTGTTGGAAAAAGGAAGGCAACTTCCATGCCCTATTTATCTATACTTATTGGTACCATATGCAAAAAGCATATTAACAAGTCCAAGTCAAGAAAGGGAGAAAGTCACTCTTAGAAAAATATTACTCATCTTTATTGCACATAACTGCTCTTCCCAGTAGGAAATTATTAACCTGAAGCCACTTGCAAATCTGAGGCTTTGAAGTAAAGGAAAAATAAAAGTAGGAGTTACTCCTGAAGCAGCTTGTTTGTACATTCCCTACCTTTTTGTATTTCAAACTGCACATGTGATATTGAATTCTTATAAGAATTTTAGTTGGTTTCATTCACTGTTTGTGCCTGAGGTATGCTGGTTTGAAAATAAAAGCTGTTCTGGAAAGTGTCAGGCATACGTGAAAGTGGAAAGAACAGCCCATGGAACCCTGTGAGCCTGTCACTCAGCTCCACAGCCGCCTACCGACAGCCATACCTGTTTCATCTTACTCCTTACCCCAGTCCCTGCTGGGTTGTTTTTCCTTAAACCCCAGGTGTGTTTCATCCGTAAGTATTTTACTTTGTAGTTCTAAAAGATAAGGGCTCCCATAACCACAATGCCAATTTCATACCTAAAAAGCATACTGATAGTTATTGAAATACAATCAAATATCTAGCCCGGCTTTACGTTTCCCCAGTTGTCTTACAAAGTTTCTTTTCTACCATGGGTTTGTTTGAATCGGAATACAAGTAATGCTGATAGGTCTCTTCAGTCCCTTTTAACCAATATGTTCTCCTTCCTCTTTTTACCCCTCAGAGTTGATTGTTGAAGAAAATGGACAGTTTGTCTTGTGGTTTCTCACCTTTTAAGGATTGTGCTGTTTATGTTCCTGAAGTGTGTTTTGACATGTTCCTCCGTCCCCCTGTGTCTCCTGTAAACTCATAGGCAGATCAAAATGCTTGATCTGGTTGGGTTCTTCTTTTTCCTTTCTGATGAGGTGGTGGTGCCCAATGTCTGCTGGTCTCTCTTGGCATGCTAGCTTGCCCAGTGTTCTCCTGGCACGGTCCTTGAGAGTTTGCAAGTTCTCGTCCCCTAGATTCTAATGTCCGGCTCTCCTGCGGTCTGTTGACCTTCATAACACAGCATTATGTGGTATGGATAGCCAGTTAGTACTTAGAACGGAACAGAAGGGCACAGTCCCATAACCGAAGAAGTACATTTGCTGATTGCTGAAGTTATTAGCACGCGCTAACTGGGACCTTGGCTTTCTCAGAGAACTGAAGTCTCCTGCCAGCGGAATATTTTCATTATATATGTTCCATTTGGCCGTAACTGAATCAGACTTCCTCCGGCCATGCTCTGAGTTGGCGCTTTTTGCAGTGCCTGCCCATCATCTTGCCCAAAGCTTTCATTCCAAGGGTCTGGGGGCCCCATGTGCTTGGTGGGAGTCATGGGTCTTTCCTAACACGTGCTAGGGAGGAGGCCAGGGTAGAGTCTTCGTTAACCACTGTGTTCCCAGAAGGTGTTGCCATGGCCTTGGCCCAACCCATCATCTGCTCCGGCCTGGAATATTGTACTGACTTCCTACCAGGTCTCATGTGCTTCTGCCCTTGCTCCTCCCGTGGCCTGAGTGATAGCACTACAGCACCAGTCACGTCCCTTCCTTGCTCACGATCCCCTAATGGCTCCCAATCTCACACGGAGTAAACTCCAGAGACCTTGCAAGAGCTCCAAGGGTCTCCTCGTGGCCTCTGGTTACCTACCTACTGCCCTCATGTCCTGCTCTTGTCTTCCCTCGGCCATTCCAGCCATACCAGCCTCCTTGCCATTCCTCACACATGCCAGGCATGCTCCCACGTGGGGCCTCTGCGCTTCCTTTTCTCTCCACCTAGAAGATTCTTCCCCAGATACCTACGTGGCCTCCTCTGCCCCATCATTCTTTTGGTCTCTGCTTAGTTGTTGTCTTCCCAGGGACATTTCCTCACGACTGCAGGTCCTCCTCCCGCCTCCAGCGCTCACCACCCGCGTTCCTCACTGGTGTTTCTCCTGCACTTGCCACCTTCTAACAGATTATGCAATTTTCTTAAAAAACAAAAAACAAAAAGCCTGCTTATTGTTTGTGTCTCCCAACTAGAATAGAAACACCCAGGCACGGTGTTTTTGTTTGTTTTGTTTCTGTTTAATCTCAGGGACGAGACTAGGAGGTGCTCTCTCCACGTCCGTGAACTGCGTGACCACAGGTGGAGGGGGCCTGACGAGGTGCGCTTCCTAGGCGAAATCACTGTACCGTACCCGTTCTTCCATCAGTTTCCTGGTTTTTGAGCAGCGCCTCACAAGGCAGCAGGACGACATGCTGCAGGAGAAAGGCCCTTTGTGGAGTCGTCAGTGTGGCTGTAGTGAAACCCGAGGGCCCCGGAGACCAAGTGGCTAATGCTGCTATTTATAGCTGGGATTCCAGTATATGTTTTCCAGCCACACTTATTCCTTTCAGCCTCCCCGGTATGCTCAGGTCTGTCACTCAATTAACTAATGGTTTCTTTAGTCCCATTATGCATTGTAGGGCTCCCCTGGCTCAGGTATTTTTTTCAAAGAGAATAATGGGGAGTTCTGTTCTCAGAGGCTTAATTTTTTAATAGCCGTGCCAGTTTAAAAAAGCCCTTTTCCAACTTTTTTATTATGAAAATTTCAAACCTACAGGAGAATGGAAAGAGTAATACAGCGCACACCCAGAGGCCCTCCACCTAGACCTTGCTAGCACGCTGCTGCCTTTGTTTTGCCGACACGTGTGAGCTTGTGGGTGTGTGCATTCTTTTTCCTGACCATTTGAAGGTAAACCGCAGATACCATGGCACCTCATTCCTAAAAACTTCAGCGTATTCTCCTATAAAACCATCTGAGAATACTTGCATAATTTGCATCTCCCGAGAATGACATTCACGTTGAACCTCGGAAAATTAGCAGTCGTTTCATACATCATTTAATAACCAGTCTGGATGTAAATTTCTCCAATTGCCCCAGGAATACTTTTCAAGCCGATGTTTGGTAAAACATTGCATGGCGTTTGGTGGTTATATTTCTTTAAATCTAGAAGAGTCTCCTTGCCCTTTTTTTTTTTTTTTTGTAAGTTTTTAAAGATTTTAGTTATTTTGAGAGACAGTGCATGGACCGGGGTGGGGCAGAGAGAGAGGGAGAGAGAGAATCCCAAGCTCCTCTGCGCTGTTAGCACAGAGCCCCACATGGTGCTCAATCCCATGAACCATGAGATCATGACCTGAGCCAAAATCAAGAGTTGGGTGCTTAACTGACTGAGCCACCTAGGTGTCCTTTTGCCCCTCTTTTTAGAAAAGAAGCAGTGTAATGACATTGTCTTTTTGAAGAGTCCAGGATATTATATATGTGTCCCATATTCTGGATTTGTCTGATTGCTTCCTCGTGGTATTGTGAATTTATTTCTCTGTCCCTATATTTCCTGCAAATTGGGAAGGAGATTTAGTGGGTTAGTTGGATTCAGGCTAAATGCTTTTAGAAAGAAGACTTGAAAAGTGATGTTGCGGGGTGCATGAGTGGCCCAGTTGGTTAGGTGTCTGACTCTTGACTTCAGCTCAGGTCACTATCTCACAGTTGGTGAGTTGGAGCCTCTCGTCAGGCTCTGCGCTGACAGCTTGGGGCCTGCTTGGGATTCTGTCTCCCTCTCTCTCTGCCCCTCCCCTGCTTGGTCTCTATCTCTCTCTCTCAAAATAAATAAACAATAAATTTAAAAAAGTTACCTAAAAAAAGCGATGTTGTGTACCTCATCCTGTGTCACGTCATGAAGTTTGTGTGTCGGGTGGTCTTGCTGTTAGTGATGCTTCATTTGATCACTTGGCTCTGACAGTGATGGCCAGAGGTATCTCTGACTCTGTCTCTCTTTTTAGCGAATAGAACAGTGGAGCATTATCGTCTCCCAAGTTTTGTTGAAGGGGGAAAGACGTCCCTTCCCACTGGCTTTTTTTGAAGATAAAATGTATTTCAGGGCATCGCAAGGTAGCTTCTGAGCCTACCGGTATGTAATGACTCTACTGGACATGATTAATGGGTAAACAGAAGAGAAGAGCTAAGTTGGAGCCTTGAGATGAGACCACGTAGAGAAAAAGTCAAGTTATGCCTGTGGCTTCTGTCAGAGGACCATGGCAGTGTGACTGTCAGGAGTTTGAAATCAGCAACAAGAGGCCGGGCCGCCTCTGCCTTTCCGTTGAGCATTATCATCCCTCCAGAAAGGAGGGGAAGACATGCCCACACTACATTTGTAAAATAATGGCCTTTGAGGCATTAAGAAAGGAATCACGGAACCCTTCTGGAATACTCATCCCAGCACATTTCCAAGGCTGGTGTGCCGAATCCAAAAGGATGGGCATCTTTAGGAAGTGTCCTGGAAACAAGATGAGAAAACAGTTCATCTTCTAAGTAGCTCACCTTAGAAGACTTTTTGGAGTTTGTTGCTGCAACCCAGAAAAGGCTCCAAAAGGTCAAGAGAGGTGCAACTTTGCAGTGAACAAGGTAGACCAAGAGAACTGGGACTCTTCAGCCTAGAAACAGGAAAGTCAACAGGGAGATAATAAAAATGACAGCTTATTAGGAGCCCATGGGGTGCTCCTGTTTTCCAGATGGGGAGACTGGTGCTCATGTTAAGTAATTTGCACAACGCTACAAGCACCACGTAGTAAAAGTGAGATTTGAACCCAGTCTCCCTGGCACACGCCCCTCCTGAACTCTGTGCTCCACTTGGGCCCTGGATCTAAGCATAATAAATAGGCAGACACCCTTGACTTTTCTTTTAAACAACAATAATAAACGTTTGTTGTCTCCTGGTTTCAGTGGGTCAAGATTTGTGAGTGGCTGAGCTGGGAAATCTGGCCAGGGATCTCTCATGAGGCTGTAGTCCATACATTGGCTGGACCATAGTCATCTGAAAGCAAGACTAGGGCTGGAGGCTTGACTTCCGAGGTGGCTCATTTGCATGGCTGGCAAAGGGTGCTGGTTGTCAGAAGGCCTCAGTTCTTTCCTGACTGCTGGACTTTTGAAGGAACTAGTTTTCAGATTACAAGTGTTATTTTATATAAATATTTGGAACTCGCCAAGTTCCTGAGTGAAAGTGACCGAAAATAGCAACAGACTCCAAAGGATTTGGAGAGATCCATTTCAGGGAAGAGAGATTAAGGTAAGGGGGAGACGCTTAGGAGAACTTGAAAACCCAAAGGGTGACTGGTTCCCACATTATTATAGTAGATCCTGATTTGATCCAGACTTTTCCTAAGTTCTTAAAGGACTGTGTCTGTATTTTCATTTGGGACAGGCTTTTTTCGTTGGGGGGAGAGGTTGTTTCTAGAAAGTGCTCACAGAGATACTTATGTATGCATACCCTGCCTTGTTGTAGAGGACCAGGGAGATAGCTTACAATAATCTAGTGGCAACTCAGAGATAAAATAAAGTGGCGGTTTGGTGGGCGGTGGGTGGGGAAGGAGGTTGGAGTATGTGGCTCTTTTGTAGTCTGGTTTTGTAAGATGTGGGAAGGCCCTTTGGAAATCCTCATAAACGCTGCTCTCTTGGTAATTACCGAATGGCTCCCGAGCAGTAACTGGGTGGAAGCTGTTCTGTGTGGCCGGGCCTGCTGGTGGGGAGTCGGGGGGCGCTTGTGCCGCAGTTTCTAGCCCACGTAGGCTTTGGGGCATCTGCCTCGTGTCAGTTTGTTCCTTTTTTCTGCTGTGGTTCCGCGATTCTTCTTGTTTGCCCACAGGGCTGACTTTGCCTGGTGTCCCAGGGGCTGGGTGACTCCGAGGTGCCTTCCCACCTCGGTTGTAGACCCCCTTTTTGGCTGGTTTATCCTTACGGACTAACCCAGGGCCACGGGACGATTGTGGAGCTGACTCACCTTTATTAAACTTTCATTGCTTAACGTTTTTTCCTCATTTCAAAGTGAGACCTCCTCAGGAGTGAAAATTCAAAACAAGTAATACTTTCTAACACAAATAAGAGAAGAAGCCCCTGCAAATCCTTCATCTAGAGATGACTCCTGATGACACTGCCTCAGGGTCTCCTGACCTGTTTCTCTTTTTTTTGCCACCATTGTCTGTCTATATGGGCAGGGGGGTTGCTGGCTTGTGACTCCTTCCTCCGGATGCCACAATTTCTCTTTGCTCTTCTCATGGTCCTTCGAGTACAAGCAGACAAAGAAGTCATGGAGAAATTAGGTAGCTAACCCAATGATACAAAATGTTTTGAAAAATAGGAGTACAGCCTTTTCCCACCCATCTAATACAACAGTGATGACGATTAGACCTCTTTCTTCCCATTCTTCTTTCCACGCCCCGAGGCAGATTTGAAGATGCAGGAAAATGTTGCCCGGGACGCCAGAGTAGGTTAAATGAGGGCTTACAACTTACCCAGTCTTAACGTGGGGTGCATTTGCTTTACTCCATCCCTGTTGCTTTTTGTGTTCGACAGTGGAGAACACGCAGCTGACCCTGAACCTGCAGACGGAGAACAAAGGCGGTGTTGTCTCGGGCGGTGAGCTGACAATTTTCCTGGACGGGCCAACTGTTGATCTGGGAAGCGTGCCTAATGGCAGTGCCGTGACAGACGGTGAGTGCCGCCCTGCTCCCCAGGGTTGTGCCGGGATGGGGCGGGGCAGGCCTGGGTGGGAGTAGGAGGAGGTGCCCGGGGCTTGGTTCTCTACCAGGTACCTGGGTTTGGGTACCGCTCAGCCAGTCCTGGCCCCCGATTCCTCTTAAGCAGTTCTTCGCATGATCAAAAGTGTGACATGATTTTTTAAGGACAGCTTTCTGATAAAGGACCAAAATAAATGCCAGGTCTTTGTAAGTGTGTTGTACTTTGCTTTGAGAGCAGAGAAAATATCTTTTCATCCCACACGGGCTCTCGAAAATAAGATGTCTTTATTAAATGTTACTTGGGGCCCCTTTTTCTTCCCAATACAGTTAAACTTCCTGGAGGAGCTTGAAGGTGTCTTTTATAAGACAGTATTGGGTGAGAAAGGGGGCTGTGTGTCTTAGAGATTCACAGTAGCAAAATAGAGACAGAGGCAGGAAAATTGGAGTATCTCCCACTCTGTCCTGAATGAGGGCAGTTTGTTTCTTTTGATCTACTCTGAAATTAGTCACCTTTGGATCTAGCAGGAAATTATTTCATGAAGTCTGAGGTCTGAGATGGGCTGGGTTTCTCCATAATTTTTCTCGTTAAATGTGATGTAACTGTGGCACTTTCCAGGCCCCAAACAGGCTTTCTGTAGCTTTGAGGGAGTGAGATTTGAATTCTAATGCAAGGGCAGTAGGGTGGAATCTCAGTGATTGGATGGGCCTTGACTTGAGAAACCTCCCTGGACTGAGTGGTGCTTTGGGTACTTTTGGTGCATGGAGGAAACATGAATTATTCGCTCATTCTGCACGTATATCCGTAATTGAGCACCTGGTACGTACTAGGTCTTGGACCAGGTGCTAGCCAGATGGTGGGGGCAAAATTCATATGGTCTCTACTCCTAGGAGCTTCTGATTTACTTGGTGGAGGTGGGAATGTTAGACATGAAACAAGGAGGTGCAGAAATAATTATGTAACTGTAATTGTGACCAAAGCGATGAAGGAAAAGTACTGGGTGATATGAGAGTCCCATACTTTCGGGAAGTCTCACTTCAGCTGGGGACCAGGGAGGGTTTCTTTGAGGAAGCTGAGACCCGCCAGAGCTGAAGAGATTAGACGGGCCGAGGGGGAGGTGTGGGGAGGTGCAGGAGTGGGGTAGCTGAGTGAGAGGTCGAGGGGTCCCTTGTGCAGAGGCTTCAAGGTGGGAGAGAGCTTGGCCTGCAGTGGGAACAGAGGCGGCCAGGTGGAACGTGGAGAGCAGGAAGGAGAGTGGTGGCTGGTGAGGCTGCAAGGGCAGCTCGGCTCAGACCACCCAGCTTCGAAGGCTTGGTGAGGACTTTGGACCTTGTCCTAAGAAGCAGAAAGCTGTTGAGGGGGTTTTTAGCAAAACGGTGTCATAATTTGATTTGAATTGAATCTGATTTGGCTTTTTAAGAGCTTTCTGGTTGTGATATGGACGAGTGCAGTGCCCTAATTACTTGCTCCCACTTTGCACGGTCAGCATGGGTTCTGCGTCTCGTGTGGTGCAGCTGAAGTTTATTCAGTGCACAAGGCAAGTTGCTTGGAAGTGCTTGAGGTGTTCTTGAAGGTCTTGGAGAAGAAGAGCTGTTTCCCAGGTTTGAGCGCCTCTGTGTGGGGGCCCCCGTCAGATCTCATCTGGCTGTCCCTCTGCCTGTTCGAGCTGGAGGCTGTGGCTTGCTAGGTGTGGTGGATAACCCGAACGCATGGAGTGAACTTTGTTCCTGAGCCACAGTCTCAAACAAACCAGGGCTGAGCTTCTCAATGTTTCTGTCTTTTCTTGTGATGGGTCCCCTGTCTAGGATCCCAGCCACCTTCAAGAGAATCCAGCGGGACAGCTGTCGCTCCAGACAACCGGCACCAGCCCCCCAGCACAAACTGCTTTGGTGGGAGATCTCGGTAAGACAACCTCCCCCAACCCCCGCCCCCCCCCCCGCCCCCCCCCCCGCCCCGCCCCGCTTGTGGACAAGGAGGAGCTGGGAAGGTGCTCAGAGTTATTGGAAAACATGTTGGGAGGTGGCGAGGAACAGTTTATGTTAGAAACTGTTGGAAATTTCCAGAGGGCTTATCCCTGACTCAGTGTGTTAAGGAGGTGCTGAGGGGGGAGTACAGAACTCAGGATTCTCAGAATAGTCAGGGGTTCCTTGTCAGAGATTGGGACTGGCTAAACTGGTTATTTGGTTAAGAGCCGCCAAACAGAGCTTGGCTAGTGTTTTGTGATTCAGGGTCAGCGACCACAGTTATCCTTTTAGGATGTACATGCAAATGTTTAGAGCAATGGTTCTTTGTATGTGAGATTTTCTGTCTGTGCATTTCTATTTTTGGGGGGTGATCCATGGTTCCCTTTGGGCTATTGATTAAGACCTCCTGAACTGGAAGTCTGAATTATATTATACTTATTATACATATCAAGAGTGACTTAATTTACTGCATGCCTGTCTCATACCTGTATTAATGGTGCGAACTCATTTCCTTGGCAACTGAATTCCCAGACAGGAGAATAGTTTTAGGTATATTAGAGAGGTGGGGAGGAGGGAGTTGGGAACCTGTTTTTATTATTTATCGCAGTGTATAAAACCCCCAAACACTTTAAGGAAATTATAAGGAAAAGAATCATATGAGTGCAGTTTGTAAATCGTTATTACCTGCAGAGAGTAGATAAAAAACTAGTAAAAATCTTCTGGAACAAATCCCAGGGATTGGGAATAATGCTTTGAGAAACACAGTATGATTTCAGCCAGTACCCACAGCGTCTCAAATGATCCCTCTTATGACAGCCATCAGCCTCACTGGATGTGGTGGTTTTGAGGGTCTGTACAGTTTCGGTGCCAGGCAGGTGTCAGGAGCAAGAGAGGGTCAGATGTTTAGATCTTTTGTCTGTGGCGTCACTAGAAGCCAGGGTGCCATTTTCCTGTTCTCTTTTCTCCAAGCCTCTGCAAAGGTGTTACCTCCCACCCTGGAGACCATTCACTTTTTCTCGACTCACTAGATGAGTTATAAGTTGGGATAAACAGGCAAGTGTCACAGGGTAAAGACCAGTGATATAATTGGCAAATTTTGTGTCAACAGAGGCCCGAGGAGCACCCAGAACTAGAGAGAACAGAATCTCTTTGGTAGTGAGCAGCTGGCGGAGAAGAACACCTCAGCACATCACCCGCTGAGAGCGATGCCTTCTTAGCTTTGGCACTAGTAGCTGCCATCTTGGTCTTTCAGCTGACTCGGAAAGTTTGTGTCATATGTGACTGATGTCACTTATTTGGGGGCTGGAAGGCAGAGTCTGGCTCTTAGTAACTTTGGAATTAAGTTCTTGACCTATTTATTGCTCTCTGAAGTTCTCTAGTTAATCTTGAGATTCACATGTCCTAGTAGCCCTTCTTTGTCATTGTTAGTGCTGAGGATTACTGTCTTTTAAGGCAGCAAGCAGACTTCCAACAGAAAATTGGATGCATTTTTGCCCATCACACATGGTAGACATTCGATTTTGGTTAATTATTGGTGGGCAGAGTGCCTTCCAAGTAGCTGGGGCCGTGTGGGCATCCACATTGGCCTGCTAAGCTCCTGTAGCCTTTTCTACACATGGCCTCTGAGTTTTCACAGGCCTCTGCCTTCTAAGTATTTATTCTGTGTTCACATGGAGCCTGCTGCCGTTCAATAGCAAACACTTGTGAAAGGATCATCTGAAGGCAGTGTCTTCTGTGTCACTGAGAACTCCTTTCCCCCGTTGCTGCCGCACTTCAGGAGATGGTGTGCACGAGCAGCGGTAGCAGGGTAGTTGACTGGACAAGGGTGCGGGGCTTTGAAATCAGAAAATACAGATTGAATCCTGGCCTCTCATTTACTTGCTGTGTGATATCGGACGAGCCGCTAAACCTCTCAGCACCTCAGTTTTTTTCACATGTGAAATGGGGATATCGCCTGCCTCAAAAGCTCATTGTAGGAAATAATGGAGATGGGCTATGTCAGTGTGAGGGCTTGCCTATGGGGCGTGCTCAGGGAGAGTGGTGGGAGGTTCCTTTGCTCTGGAGAGTCTGTTGTATGCCCCTCCTGACCCCCAAAGCTGGGAAGTGTGGCATGGCTGATTATTTTTGCATCAAGGACTGTAGTTAGGAGGGTGATGAATGAAACCTTCAGGATTCAAGGACAATCCTCCGCTGTCCTTGGTTTCCTGGGGCAGGGAGGATGGGCTTCTCCCTGCTGCCTCTGGACTAAATGTTTAGCCTTTGCTGTCTGACGGGTAGGTTTTTCCTGGACTTGGGGGCCACTCACCATGATCAAGGATGCTCTGATGTGCCCAGAAAGGTTAAGACTGCAGTGTCAAACAGCTGTTTCCTCTCCTTTCTCCTACTCTATTAAGGTTTAGAACCAGAACCATGTAAGGGTTTTACTTAGAGGTTCATCTACCCAAGTTCATCCAGCAAAGGGACCATTTGCTTGCCAAGCATGACCTCCAAGCTCTTTGAGTGGGATTTATCCACTCTTTAAGAATAATTGGGTGAAACATCTCTAGTTATTTTACCATCTGGTCTGCCACATGGCAGCCAGCATGGGATTGCCACCAACGACCCATGTGGCATAACTTGATTTATAGACACACCATATTAGTGTGCAGCGCGTGGGTCTGGTTGAATAAAGAATGCATTAATGTCATAAATTGTGTGTAGTCTTAGAATGAAATATTATCCCATAGTAAAAATGGGGTGAAAGATAGTTGCCTCAATATGGGGGAATCTCAGAAACATAGTGTTGAACAAGAGGAGCAGGCCACTGGGGGGCAAAATATAGTATGATGTAATTTATATAAAGTTAAAAAATGTCAAACTAAACCACATATATTTTTTAATGGATACCTCCATGGGGAGTAAAGCAATAAAAAAATGAAAAGGAATAATTAGCCCTGAATTCAGTAGAATGGTTATCGTTGTAGGGGCGGAGATGGGTAAAGTAAGGAAACTTGGAAACTTCATGGCACCGTGAATGTGGGGGGTGGGTACTCGAGTGTTCATCTTCCTTTTCTTCTTAGAACCAAACATATATTTAATATATTCCTTTGTTTACCTGGCATATTTCACAATAAAAAAGTAAAAAGCAGCCTCTGTCACCCTGAGAAAACTGACCAGCGATGGTATTAGGTTGGAGACACTGTTGTTTGCTGTTGAGGCAGACAGATTTCAGAATTTAGGATTTCTCCAGGCTCAGTAATGACCACTTACTTCTTCCGTGCAGTCTGGCTTTGTAACAGTGGCCAATGATTCTAAGTCAGTGATCCACATTGGCCTCAGAGGTTATGCTCCTGTCCTGTTCCAACTCTCTCCCAGGCTTGAGAGCTGAGTTTGGGAGTTGGGGGAGTGGGTTCCAGATGAAGGCTGGCCACTGCCAGGTAACGTGTCAGAATGGCACTAATCTTGGTGGGCTGAGAGGGCTGGTCTAACACTCCTCGGCGTTTGACTGGAGTGGGGGCGATTACGTGGCTTACCCTGGATTCTGTCAGCGTGCCATGCTGCGCTGCATCCTCAACCAGTGTTCCTCATTCCAGTCCGACAGTGGCGAGTGCCTGGTGTGCAAAGGAGCCCCCTGGGAGAGTGTGTGCTGGCTGGCACAGGGAGGGCCTACCACACCCTTTCATAATCCCCCAGCGTTTATTTTATTTTGCTGGAATGAGGGCTGGCTTTGGGAGCCATGCCTAAGTCAATTCAGGTTTTGAAGATGTGAGATGTGCCTGGTGCTGTGCACACATTGCACGCGACACGGCTTCTACTTTCCACGGCGAGGTCACAGTCTTTGTGATATACGTACGGGTTGTGTGGGAAACAAACCATGAGCATCACGGGAAGTTCAGAGAGAGAGGTCCGTATGTGGAGAGGGAAAGACCGAGGACAGAGTGGAGGGGGCATCTGCAGAGAGACTGTCGTCTGTTGTCCGACGGTCCCGTGCAGTGTCTTGGGAACTATGGAAGGGGCGAACGGTGAGCCACAGAAGCCAGCAGCGGGGCATATGTGCAGGGAAAGAAGGGGGTCCGCACCGGTAGTGGCAGCTGTCGTCAGAGTCACTGTTCGGTTAGAAATGGGCGTGAGATTCGAGACTGGAGAGTAGACAGTCAGGATGTTTGAGTCCCTCCGTACTTGGCTGATGCGTCGTCACCTGTGAGTTTTTCCCCGTGCCGCGGTTATATGAAGTCAGGGAGTTGAGGTGCAGCCAGCTCCCGGATGACCCGCAGGGTGGTGTGTGAGCAATGCCGCTCCTCTAAGCACAGCCTGAGATTTCCTCCGACTTGGGTACCTAGCCAGGAGCCCCTCTAGATTTGCCACAGTTATGTAGGGAAATGGGGAGACCAAAAGGGAAGAATGCACTGAACTTTTTCATTAATAGGTCTGAAGACCAAAAGAGATCTTGTTGAAGGAGCTGTATGGGGGCTTCGGCAATTAATTTTCCTTCATTCCGTGTGTACATGTCTGTTTTGTATAAGAGCATGTGTGATCATGCACGGATGTATATGCATATGTGTGTTTGGCGTGAAGGGATAGAAGCCTTGAATTTGCTTATGTCCATCATCAGCTGTGAGTGTTGGCCAGCGTCGGTCAGAACCTGCATTTTAACGTGCTCCCCTGTGATTCTCTTACGTGCAAAAGTTTCAGAACCTCTTGTGATAGAATTTTAATCCTCCTTCCTTTCCTCTTTCTCTTTTTATCCTGCTTTGATAAAAATATATCAAATTTATGGATTCCCGTGCCTTGGCATTAATGACCTCTGAAGATTTAAAAGAGCTGTAGTCTCAGAGACTTACAAAGCCCCAAGGTCTCTGGTGAGCTCTAAATAGCTCATCAGCTGTGTCTGCAGACAGCCTAGCCCAGAAAGGAAAGAAAAATAAACTCAAGCAGGCGTGCATCTGCTGGGAACGCTGCTGGGAGTCCTGGGAGGACCAGGGGGGTTTGGGAAGCAAAGCTAATGGGGACAGAGGGACGGACAGGATGAGAGTTGAGTCTTTGGGCACTGGGCCATTCTCTCAATTATCACTGGCCACTGTTAACCTCCCCTTCAGTTGAGATGACTAAAGGCTACTTGATTTGAAACCACGGTTCTTTAGAGATGTCACCTTGTCGGCATGAAGCTCAACTGAACACCTTTACAATTTTCATTCAAGCCTCCCGCCCAACAGCTTTTACTTCCAATCCTCAGGATTGCTGAGGAAGCAAAAGGATTAAGCAGAGAAGTTAAGTGTGGGGCACCTGGGTGGTTCAGTTGGTTGAGAGTCCAATTCTTGATTTTGGCTCAGGTCATGATCTCACAGTTTATGAGATTGAGCCCTGCGTCGGGCTCTGCTCTCACAGCATGGAGCCTGCTTGGGGTTCTCTCTGTCTCTCCCTCTCTCTGTTCCTCCCCTGCTCCCACTCTCTCTCTCAAAATAAATAAATAAACATTAAAAAAAAAGAGAAATTAGTGTAATTCATTTATTCCTTCAGTGATAACTAAGACACAGTCCCTGCTTACAAGGGACTCTCTTCTGAGTAGTTGGTTTAGATGGAATAGGATTGAGACTGTGGACAGTAGTCTTACTGCATAGTCAAAGCAAGGCATTGAAAAGTAGTCATGGAGATTAATTACATTCATTTATACATTAATTTATTAATTTTATACCAATTAAAATTATGCACTATACAGTACTATATACTTATCTCTTCATTTTATAGGTAGTTATTGGGCATTTCTTTTCTGTGAGCCTAGAGAGGTGTGGTGTGTGCCAGAAAGCTGGTTGGGAACTTTTCGTGAGCTAAGAGAAAGTAAGGCAGCTATCTGCAATTAAAGGCAGTATTTGTTCCACACACAGGAATGCCAGGCTCTGGGCTATGTTGTGGTGATACAAAGATAGAAAGCCGTGGTCCCTGTCATCAAGGACTGTGGCATCTAGCAGGAGACAGACACATAGGTGATAATTAGGATAGGGCGATGGACCCCACCATGGTGGTGAGTTCACATGCAAGAGGAGGATAGTGGACGGTGTACCCAAATCCACCTGGGGGATTTAGGGGACACCTCCCACGTTGGAGCTGTACTTTGAAAGGAGCTTGCAGACCAGCGACATCAGGGTAAGGGAAGTCATTCCAGGAAGAGAGTGCAGCAGGGCGGAGACAAGGCGGAATAAAGAGAACTTAGCATATCCGAGGAAATGTTAGCTAGTTGGTAATGTCCATATGTAAGATATTTGGGCTGATAGCTATAGCAAACTATGGTTCACAGGGCAGATCCAGGATGCCACCTGTTTTTTTGTTTTTGTTTTTTTTACTTTTTTTTTTAATGTTTATTTTTGAGAGAGACACACACAGTGCGGTTCGGGAGGGGCAGAGAGAGGGGGAGACACAGAATCCAAAGCAGGCTCCAGGCTCGAGCTGTCAGCATAGAGCTCGATGTGGGGCTCAAACTCATGAACCGCAAGACCGTGATCTGAGCCAAAGCCAGACGCTTAAGGAACTGAGGCACCCAGGCGCCCCTATTTTTCTTTTTTTTTAAAGAGCGGTGTTAGGTTCACTGCAAAATTGAGCAGAAGGTACAGAGATTTCGATTTCCCATATGCCCTCAGCCCCCACATACACATGTCTCCCCTACTCTTAACATCCCGAACTAGCACAGCACATTTAAAAAAAAATTTATTTTTGAGAGCGAGAGAGAGAGTGCGAGCAGGGAAGGGGTAGAAAGAGCGGGAGACACAGAATCTGAAGCAGGCTCCAGGCTCCAGGCTCTGAGCTGTCAGTACAGAGATCATTACCTGAGCCGAAGTCAGACACTTAACCGGCTGAGCCACCTGGGTGCCCTTAGTGCAGCACATTTGTTAAACAGTCGATGAACCTACACTGACACATCCTCATCCCCCAAATCCGTGGTTTGCATTACATTTCACCCTCGTTGTTGTACATTCTCTGGGTTTTGATGAATTTATAGGGACGCTTATCCACCATTATACTGTCATACAGAATAGTTCTACTGCCCTAAAAATCCTCTGTCCTCTACCTGTTCATCTTTCCCTCCCCCTCAACTCCTGCAACCAGTGATTCTTTTATAGTTTCCGAAAGACTCTCTGCCTTTTCTAGAATGTCATATCATTGGAATCATCAAGTATGTAGCTCAGATCGGCTTCTTTCACTTAGTAGTAATGCATTTAGGTTTCCTCCATGTTATTTTATGACTTGATAGTGCATTTCTTTTTAGTGCTGAATAGTATTCCATTGGATGTACACAGTTTATTCATCCATTCACCAACTGAAGGACAGGCTTGATTCTGTCCAAGTTTTGACAGTCATGAGTAAGGCTGCTAGAAACATCCGTGTGCAGGTTTTTTTGTAGACATACTTTCAGCTCTTTGAGGTAAATGCCAAGGAGAGTGATTGCTGGAACATATGGTAAAAGTATGTGTAATTTTTTTTTTTTTAAGTTTATTTACTTTGAGAGAAAGAGAGAGAGAAGAGAGAAAGAGAATGCACGTGAGCCGGGGAGGGGTAGAGAGAGAATCCCAAGCAGGCTCTGCTCTGTCAGCACTGAGCCCAATGCAGGGCTCGAAGTCAGAAACCATGACATCATTGACTTGAGCTGTAATTAAGAGTTGGATGCTTAACCGACTGAGCCACCCAGGCATCCCAAAGTATGTTTAGTTTTGTAAAAAACTACCAGGTTGTCTTCCATAGTAGCTGTACTATTTTATGTTCCCACCAACAGTGAATGATAGTTCCTCTTGTTCTGTATCCTCACCAACATTTGGTGTTATCAGTGTTCTAGATTTTGGCCATTCTAATAACTTTGAAGTAGTATCTCATTGCTGTTTTAATTTGCATTTTCCTGATGATAGATGACGTGGAGCATGTTTTCATAGCTTTATTTGTCACCTATGTTGTTGTTGTTTGGTGAAGTAAGTGTCTTTTCAGTTCCTTGGCCTATTTTTTAGTCAGGTGGTTTCTTTTCTTTTTTTAAAATATTTATTTATTTATTTATTTTGAGAGGGAGAGAGAGAGTGAACAAGAGTGGAGGAGAGGGTCAGAGGGAGATATATAGAGAGAAACCCAAGCAGACCCAATGTCCAACACAGAGCTTAATGTGGGGCTCAGTCTCACAATCGTGAGATCATGACCTGAGTGAAAATCGAGTCAGACGCTTAACCAGCAGAGCCACCCAGATGCCCCTGAGCGGTTTCTGATGGTTGAGTTTTAAGAGTTGTTTGTATATTTTGGGTATCAGTTCCTTATCAGATATGTCCTTGGCAAACATTTTCTTTTAGTCTGTGGCTTATCTTTATGGTCTTGATAACCTGTTTTTGTAAATAATATTTTATTTATTTATTTATTTAGTAAGTAATGTTTTATTTGAATACAGCTATACTCGTTCATTTACATATTGTCTATGGCCACTTTTATGCTCCAGTGGCAGAGTTAAGTAGTTGTGACAGAGATTAGACGGTCTGCAAAGCATAAAATATTTGCTGTTTGGCCTTGTATAGGCAGTTTGCTGATCCCTGCTATAGGAGATGGTAAAAAGGTGAGACCCAATTCATAAAGGGCCTTTATGCTTTATTGAGGACTTTTTTTTTAAATAATTTTTTAACGTTTTTTTATTTTTCAGAGAGAGAGAGAGAGAGAGAGAGAGACAGACAGAGTATGAGTGGGGGAGGGGCAGAGAGAGAGGGAGACATGGAATCCAAAGTAGGCTCCAAGCTCCTAGTGGTCAGCACAGAGCCCGACCGGGGGGGGGGGGGCGGGGGGGGCTGGAACTCACAAACCATGAAACATGACCTGAGCCAGAATTGGACGCTTAACCGACTGAACCACCCAGGTGCCCCAAAACTTTAGATTTTTAAATTCTTTGGAGATAGTGAACCACTGAATTTTGAGAAAGGGCATGATGTGCTATTTCTGTAATACATTATTCAGGAAAATATCAAATGGATACATTTGAAGTTGTATCAGTTAAGGTTCATTGCAGGAAATAGAAGTCACTCAAATAGAAGCCACTCGAGGTATCTTGAGCAGAAAGGGATTAAATGTGTGGAATTAAGTGTTTACAGAAGTCTTTGTATGGGCTGGAAGAACAGAAGCATGACCTTCCCCATCCTTGGTTTTAAGGTCACAGCCCTGCATCTGCAATCCACATGTTGGGAAACTGTTGCTGCCCCTACAGCTGCCTCACACACAGGAAGCTGGTGGCCAGGGTATAAAGAATGGGGGCTGCCAGAGCCCCTGCCAGTCATCAGGACCACAAGAGGAATGGCCTCTGCTTTCTTTCTGCTTTCCAAATCTGCAATAACTTCTCATTCGTATAATCTGCATTGCTTCCAGAACTTAGCTGCAAGGGAATTTAAGGGTCTTCTGGCCCCTGAGCAAGTAGGCAGAAGCAGGGATACTTGTAGAATAGAGGAGATTGGGGATGTCTGCCACAGTGGAGGTTGAAATTAGAACCAGGGACCAAGAGGAGGACTGTTGTAGGGAACTGGTGAGTAAGGAATTGATGACTGGCCTTGGGCAGTGGGCAGAATGGAGGGAAGTCAAGAGAAATACCTAGAAATACCTAGGAGGTGTAATCACTGAGCAGGACTGGGTGACTGACTAATGAGACGGGGTGAAGGATGAACAGGAATAGAGAGGACTCACTGCTTAGATTGTGATGTTATTCAAGGAAATAAGAAATGCAGGAGGGGAGGAGCTTATGAAGCTGTCACTTTAAAATGGCATCCCCCATAATGGTTGAGATTGGTGTTAGCAGCGTCTGTGAAAAGGTAGTGCTGTGTGGCCCTGGGGCAGTCACACTCTGAAAGTGTATCCTTAGGGGCAGGAATGAAAACCAAACTTGAAGAGATATAGAGCAAAACAAAGTGTATTTCTGATGTTGGACTATGGGGCCAGTATAAGGGTCACCACAATGAGGGCACAGCAGTGGTATTTCTACTTTAATTTTATCTGTATCTGGATTCTGGGATTTCTTAGTTCTAGAAAATTGTGATTGAAAGGGACAGGATATACAGAGAAGCAAATAAAGAGAGTATGGGTTTTGGAGAAATGACTTTTTAGTCCTGGGAGCTTAGGCAGCTTGGGTATGTGGTGATTAAGAAGCAGAACAGAACTGATGGCAGATGCTTTGGACAGATGGGGATGGCAGGGAGAGGGGGGCTTAAGCCATTTGGTGGCATAGTGTGGCATGATGAGGTTAGACTTTTCCTTTAGGATTCTGTGGGCACTCAGTGACTCCTTTTGAAATTGCCAAGCTCTATGGAAGTGGAGATTTGGGGTTTAGTTTTTTTTTTTTTTTTTTAATGTTTATTATTGAGAGAGAGAGACAGAGCATGAGCATGGGATGGGCAGAGAGAGGAGGAGACACAGAATCTGAAGCGGGCTCCAGGCTCTGAGCTGTCAGCACAGAGCCTGATGCAAGGCTTAAACTCACAAACCACAAGATCATGACCTGAGCCTAAGTTGGCCGCTTAACTGACTGACCCATCCAGGCGCCCCTGGGATTTAGTTTAGTGCGTATCTTTACAATGGCATACTCCGTAGCCTTGATAGAATGATGCATTTCAAACATTGAAACGATTCTATATTTAAGTTTTGTGTTAGATAAAAATATTTACTGAACTGAAATACAGAGTTTATATAGCATTACGCTTCATGTGTCACAGTGTTCCTGAAGTTATCATGTACCCTTAACTTATTAAAAATATAGGGGCACCTGGGTGGCTCCGTTGGTTAAGCGTCCGGCTCTTGACTTTGGCTTGGGTCATGATCTCACAGTTTGAGTTCGAGCCCTGCATCTGGCTCTGCACTGACAGCACAGAGCTTGCTTGGGATTCTCAATCCTCCCTCTCTCTCTGCCCCTGTCCTGCTCCTGTGCTCTGTTTCTCTCTCTCTCAGGATGAATAAATAGACTTAAAAAAAAAAAAACTTATTAAAAATATAGTGAAGATATTGGTCTCAATATTCTTTGGGTCTCCCATCTTTGTTTCCCTTTATGTGTTAGTTCACTTCATTCTTGCATCTGCTTCTATCTTTCCCCCAAAATTACAGCCACAGAGGCTCACCTGACCTTTCTGCAGGTTTACCTCGTGGACTAGTTCTTTCTGGAAACATTCTGTGCCTTGGCTTCTATAATAATGGAGAATATTAGAGTGATCCTCTTTTTTGTTTTTTTGTTTTTTGATTTTTATTGATTAAAAAATAAATCTGATCCATGGAAATATACATATATATATGTATATATATTACACATATACCTGCATATATACGACTGTATTATAGAACAGCGGGATGCAGTAGTAAATGGGGCAGTCAAGTGAGTCATCGTTAAGAAGGTGACCTTTCTGCAAAGATTTGAAGAAGATGAGGGCTGGCCGTGAGGATATGTGAGAGGAAGACTATTGGGGCAGAGGAATGGCTTCTGCAGAGCCCCGTGGAGCTGGAAGAGTGGTGGGGAGGCTGGTTTGGCTGGTGTGGAGGGAGTAGTGGGAAAATAGGAGAGGGGGGCAGCACTAGATGGGGCCAGATCGTGTCTATGAACTTCTGTTTTATGGATTTTAAGGTCATTTTATTGGTTCATACTATGAATTTGAAATATGACTTATGGCAAATTGAACTTTGTCCTGATCTCATGATCCTCTGTTTTTTTAGTACTTTTTCTCTTAAAATTTATTTGGTCTGCACAGTGAAAAGGAACAATCTACAACAACGTACATGATACTCAAAAGCATCAGGTGGAGTGCAAGAAGCCAGACACAAAAGTCTGCATTGTAGCCTATAGCATTCTGGAAAAGGCAAAATTACTGGGATAGACATCTAATCAGCAGTTTCTAGGAACTGATGGGAGGGATTAACTGCAAAAGGGCACTGAGAATGGAAATATCCTGTGTCTTGATTATGGTGGTGGTAACACGATTGTATACATTTGTTACAACTCATTAGACAGTACCCTTAAAAAGGGTGAATTTTACTCTGTGTAAACTACACCCGATTTGTAAAAATTATTTTAAAAAATCTGTTTGGTTTGACATTAGCATAGCTGTCCCAGCTTCCTTTTTGTTTCATATTTGCTTGGCATGTATTTTTCCCTGCCCATTTATTTATTTATTTGTTTTTGAGGAGGAGTAAGACCCAAGTGAATAAGGGGGGGTGTAGAGAGAGGGAGAAGGAGAAGGGAGAGAGAGAGAGAGGGAGGGAAGGAGAGGGAGAAGGAGAGGAAGAGGGAGAGGGAGAGAAAACAGGGCTCACCCCAAGGAGGGGGGTGGGCTGGTGCTCATCCCATGCGGGACTCAAACTCGAGAACTGTCAGATCATGACATCAGTGGAAAGTCAGATTCTTAACTGACTGAGCCACTCAGGTGCCCCTCCCTGCCCATTTAGTTTCAACCTTTTTGGTCCTTGTATGTTAGGTAGCATTATTTGCGATGGCATTCAGGTGAATTTTTAAAACACCAGGATGATAGCATCTACCTTTAAAGTGTCCCAGGCCATATACATTTCTTTGATTCGTGATGTCCTTGGAGTTGTTTTCATCATCCTCTCGCCTTTTCATTTCTGTGTGTCCTGCCTTCTTTATTTCCTATCCCTAGACTGACTTGCCACGTTAAACCTGCCTTAGGTGTGCTTTTCTTTGTCTTGATGAGTGGAAGTCATCTTTGGTTTGCTCATTATTTGATAATGGAGTGTGAAAGTCTATATCCAGCAGTGTGAAGGGTGTGGAGAGACCAAGGACTTGCTCCCTCTGTGAAGATTTTGTTTGGCTTTACTTTTTAGCATGTCTCTGTGTTGGGTCTATTGTATAGATAGATGGCCTTTGAAGGTTTAAGTTCTAATGACAAAATGACTATGGTTTTTGAATGTTTATTTATTTTTGAGAGAGAGAGACACACACAGAGAAAGCGTGCGAGTGCACACATGAGTAGGGGAGCAGCAGAGAGGGAGACACAGAATCTAAAGCAGGTTCTAGGCTCTGAGCTGTCAGCACAGAGCCCGACACGGGGCTCAAAGTTAAAAACTGTGAGATTATGACCTGAGCTGAAATCAGACGTTTAACTGACCAAACCACCCAGGCACCCCTAAAATGACACAAATTAAAAAAAAAAAAGATTAGTGAAAACATTGAGTAGGATGTAGTACAAATAATTGTTATTTTGTGAAGGAGACGGGGGAAGTAAGACCAGGTTGGTTTGTTGTTCCTTTTTTTTTTTAATTTAATTTTTTTTAATTTTACCTTTAAAAACGGTTTAAAAAAGTTTTATTTTAAATCACATCGTTCGGTTTTGCTTTACACTTAGGAAAGAATGAATTGCAGACTACTGAGGAGTTACTTCTCCATTTATTTCTTCTTGGAGGGGCAGAGGGTGCAGGGGGAGTGGTGCCAGACCCTCAGCCAAATGCCATGCTAAAGGCACGTGTGCGTTATCCCTCTGCCTGTCCCTAGCGGAGCCTAGAATAGCGCCTTGCTGCACGTAGCGGCAGCTCAATAAATATTTGTTGAACTGAAAGAGTCTTGTGTTCTTGCTCCTTATTTGCCGAAACTTCGGGGTGGGTCTTGCTACTAGTTTACATTCCTTGGTGCCACAACTCCTGAGAAGTGATGATCTCAGGGGCCCAGGGTATAGGGGAGACTTTTTATCAGGACTGCCTTGTGCTTTCTAAGGCTTAGCCTAACCGCCAAGAGCATGGTGGGTTGCCACTGCTCTCTCAGTCTCTTCTGTGTCCTCTGTTTTTTCTTCATGACTGATAGTTCTGTATTGAACCCTTCGCATGGACTATTCTTTCCAAATCCTTGCAACTTCTGCGGTTTGCACTGGAATCAGACATAGTTTGACACATAATTATGTCCTTTTGGGGAAAAAGAATGTATAAAGTCCCTGTACCTGGATTCTACCAGAAGAGAATGTTACTTACCCACTAAGAATAGTAACAATTCACTTATATATCGTTTGTTCAAATTTACAAGCAATTGTTGAATCTTAAGAACGTGTATCTCATAAAGGACGCTGCATCACAGAAATGCTGTTCCTAGGAGATGAGCCCTGATTGCGTAGAGCTAAGCCATACTTGCATAAGGCCTTCTGAAATCAGAGTGAAACAGGGTGGTCAGCAAGAATTTGGGCCAAGGCTATTACCTAGCCATATCTTTAAAAATTAGTATCGTCTTCTGTGGAAATTGACATTTATTTGTTTGGGAGGATGTATTGATTTTCTATTACTGTATAATAAATCACCACAAACTTAGGGCTTAAAACAGTAACATTTTTTAGCTCACCCTTCTGTAACAGCACAGGCTGGCTGGCTGGATTGTCTCCTCAGGGTCCCACAGGGTCAAAATCAAGGTGTTGGCCAGGCTGTGTTCTTTTTTTATTTTTTTAAACTTTTTTTTTTTTTAATGTTTATTATTTATTTTTGAGATAGAGCACGAGTGGGAAAGGGGCAGACAGGGAGAAGACACAGAATCTGAAGCAGGCTCCAGCTCTGAGCTGTCAGCACAGAGCCCGATGCAGGGCTCAAACCCATGGACCGCAAGATCATGACCTGAGCTGAGGTTGGGCACTTAACCAACTGAGCCACCCAGGTGCCCCTGCATTCTTTTGTTTTCAAAGATATTTTTTTAATGTTTATTTTTGAGAGAGAGAGAGAGAGAGAGAGAGTGCTGATGTGGGGCTGGAACCCACAAAACGTGAGATCGTGACCTGAGCCAAGATCAAGAGTCAGACACTCAACTTACTGAGCCACTAGGCTCCCTGGCCTGGCTGCATTCTTATCAGGAAAGTCTAAGAAGTATTTGCTTCAAAATTCTTTCAGGTTGTCGATAGACTTCAGTTACTTGTGGGTGTAGGACTCAGGTCCTTGTTTCCTTACTGGCTATTAAACTGGGGCCTCTCTCAGGTCTGTAAGGCCGCCTGCGTGTTCCCCACTCCCATGTTCACGCCAGCAAGGGTGTGTCAAATCCCCCTTGAACTTTGAATTGCTCTGATGTTCTTTTTTGCTCCCCACTTCTCACACCTGCCAGAGAAAACATGCTGCTTTTAGGAGATCAGGCCTGCTTGTGTGATCTCCCTTTATTAAGGTCAGCTGCCATATAATATTATCAAGGGTGTGAAATTTTGTTGCATTCACTGGTTTTAGGCATTAGGGTGGGGTATCTTTTGGAGGCGGGGTCGTTTTAGAAATTCTGCCTACCATAGGGGCGCCTGGGTGGCTTGGTCGGTTAAGCGTCCGACTTCGGCTCAGGTCACGATCTCACGGTCCGTGAGTTCGAGCCCCGCGTCAGGCTCTGTGCTGACCGCTCGGAGCCTGGAGCCTGTTTCAGATTCTGTGTCTCCCTCTCTCTCTGCCCCTCCCCTGTTCATTCTCTGTCTCTCTCTGTCTCAAAAATAAATAAACATTAAAAAAAGAAAAAAAAATTCTGCCTACCACAGAAGGTATTTCTCTTAACTGTCATGTTACTCACTTGCCTAGTCTTTACCTGTTGGTGTGTGCTTGAAAATTACAGCTGGGACACATAAAAACCCACGTAGAATCTGGTTGGATTTGAAGATTGTCTCACAATTTTAGTATATGTATGTGGGCATAAAACGGGTCTGGTGAAATCATTTTTATTTTTAGACGCTGATATTAGAGAACGTTTTTACATGATGCTTAGAGTTAGTCTTTCTGGAAGGCAGTAGCTCTGATACTTCTCAATTATCTGCTAGACTTTGGATTCCATCCCCTGGCATGGATTCCATTCTCTAAAGGGATGGCGGGAGATGAGGAGGTGGTGAGTGGATTGCAAAGAACTTTGGTGGTGCTAGAGATTACAGGCCCAAGAGTGCTCTTGAACTTGAATGCCTGCTTCTTTTATTCATTCAGCAAATATTTTTATGCGCCTTCTTGTAAGGCCAGGCACATGCTGGGTGCTGGTTATGCAAAGGTACACAAAAGAGACATGGTTCCTGACCTCATGGACCTTACTGGAGATAGACATTGAACAAATAAACGAATATACAATCACAAATACAAGTGCCATAAAGGGAAAATTAGAATGCCTTGTGAGAGAATGCAAGAGAATTTACTCTAGCCTGGGAGATGAGGGACGTTTAGACCAAGATTTGGATCGGGCTTCTAGAGAAGAGTGTGCCAGCTGAACAGATCAGCAGAGCCTCTGAATTTTCCTCAGGAGCAATTTGGCGCATTGTGTTGAGGAATGTCCAAGGAACATACTCTTTTTGGAGCTTACCTCACTCCTGCTGGATTTCTGCCTTTGTGATATGCTGTGTCAGAACACTTAGAAATAACACCCGAGTGTGTCGTTGACCCTGGTACCTCAGGGTCCTACGTAGTCCTTTTTGGTCTGAGGCTGTAGCACATGGGACACTCAAACGATTTCAGTAGACAGAAGGTGGAGACGCTCTTCTGGCTTACCTGCACAAGCCAGGGCTCCACATCCCTTTCAGGGTCCCCCCATGCAGATTCCAACTGCATGTCCATGGGGGCTGGCGGCCCACAGCGCTGGCTGCCTGAGCGTCCTACATCCTTGTGCCGTCTCAGGCCGTGGGACACATCAGTCACCCACTGCAGCACCGAGCGGGGCGGAATGGGGAGTGACTACTTCCCGTGAGCTTTAGCTCTCTTTCAAGTGTGGGAGGGTGTTTGAGCATTCTCTTCTAGTGTTCCCAACCTGCAATCTGGAATTCGGTTAGATGAATCAAAACGTATCCTACGTTCTCTTGCAAGATGCATCTTTTAGTCTCCTAGAGCTGCCACTTTGGGGAGACTGCTCTGTACTCCAGGCTGGGCAGAAGTAAATCATTTGTCTTTCCGGGAGGGACGTAGAATGGACTTGGCAGCAGTTTTATTTTTACCTTTCCTGTCATTTCAGAGGCTGGCAGCCTAGAGGTAGGGTGTGGAACAGAGCCGTAAATTACCCTTGGAATGACTGGAAGGGTCCCATTTTAACTCTTAATTGCGCCTTTCCCTTTTAACCTCCCCTTCTTATCCCCTTCCCTGTGGCCGCCCTCCCCCCACCCCCCCTCGAATCCACTTTTGAACAGGGAGGAAGAATTGAGGAGGGGGTAGGTCGGAGCAGGTTTGCTTGTCGATGCCTCTCTCCATGGTGGAAACAGTTTCTTTTCCCATCACCAATTCCCCTGTTTTTTTTTTTTTTTTTTTTTTTTTTTTTTTTTTTTTTTTTTTTTCCTGTGCTTCTATTTTAAGAGCCTGTTTTTTTGCTGGTTGTCTTACTGGAAACTGGCCCAGCCTCACTCAGTTTTGTTTCCATGCTGCTATTAAAAGACAATGCCCAGTTAAGAGGCCTTGGAAGAGGGGCAGGACAGACACCATCTTGGGTCAGGTCACCCAGGCACATACCGATTCCTTGGATTGGAATGTGAAAAGGGTTTATTGGGTGCTTTTAATGTCTATACATTGTTTTTTGATTTGTTTTTTTGATTTATTTTATTTATTTATCAAAAAAATTTTTTTAATGTTTAGTTTTGAGAGAGAGAGAGAGAGAGAGCACGAGTGGGGGAGGAGCAGAGAGAGAGAGAGGGAGACACAGAATCCAAAGCAGGCTTCAGGCTCTGAGCTGTCAGCATAGAGCCCGGCCCCGGGCTTGAACTCACAGACTGTGAGATCATGACCTGAGCTGAAGTTAGACGCTTAACTGACAGCCACCCAGGCGCCCATTGATTTGTCTTTTTAAGTGGAGGTTAGCTCACTATTAGTTGTTATACCTTGAAACTTCTCTTGTGTGGAGCTCAAATACTGATGGGCCTGAATCAGAGGTCAAAGAACCCCTGTTTTGTGTCTTGGCATCTTTTACCAAGATAGAAAATTATGCTCAGCGCTTGGTATCCAGTCAGCCGGGACTTCTTGACATTTGGGAGAGATGTGTCCCTATGCTTTGAAGAATTTTCACATTTACTAATGCAGAGTGTTTGGAGAGTCCTGAATGTCGCCTGACGTACATTCTTATCAAGATTCTTGCTTTCTGTATTTTTTTGAGCATATCCTCACACTATAGTTACCTGTGTTTTAAAACTTTTGCTCACTTTTATTTTTTTCTCATGTGATGAACTGTTTTTATTTACATTGGCTGCAATATACAGATTGATTTTTTAAGAAAATTATTAAGTTAGGTTTACTGAGATATAATTTGTACATGGTAAAATTCATCCTTTGCAGTATACAGTTCTGTGGGTTTTGACAAAAGCATATAATCTGGTAACCACTACCATACTCAAGACGTACACAGTTTTATCTCCCTGAAAAGTTCCTTCGTGCCTCTTTGTCATCAGCCTTTCCTACTACCTCCAGCCACTGCCAAACACCAAATCTGTTTTCTTTGCCTATAGTTTGCCTTGCTTCTTCCCAAATGTTATAAAAATGGAATGACAAACTGTAGCCTTTAAAGTCCTCCTTCTTCTGGTTAGTGTAGTGCATTTGAGATAAATCCATGTTGTTTTGTGTATTAGTAGTTCGTTTGCTTTTATTTGCTAAGTAGTATTCCCTTGTATGGATGTACCACATTCTGTTGATTTCACCAGTTGAAGGACTTTGGGTTGTTTACAAGTTTGGAAATAAGGAAGAAAGTCACTGTAAACATTTGCCTAGAGGTTTTGGGGAAGCCTGTATTTTCCTTTCTTTTGGGTAAATATGTAGGAGTAGGATTGTGGTTTGTATGCTAAATGCATTATTTAACTTCATGAGAAACTGCCAAACCGTTTTCTAAAGTGGCTATACCATGTTGCATTCCCTCCAGCAGTGTTTGAGAGGTTCAGTTTGCTTGCATCCATCCTCCTCAGCACTTTTTACTGGCAGTTTTTTGTCTGTTTAGTGTCCGTTCCGACACGCATGTGATGGTGGCTCATTCTGATTTTAATTCGTATTTCCCTAATGACTAATGATGTTGAACATCTTTCATGTGCTTGTTTGCCATTTGTAGATCATCTCTGGTGAAACGTTTGTTAAAATCTTTTGATTATTTTTTATATTTGTTTGTTGTTACTGAGTTTTGAGAGTTCTTTATATATTGTGGATCTAAGTCCTTTATCAGATATGTATTTTGCACATATTTTTCCCCAGTCTCTGGATTGTCTTTTTGTTTTCTGGCCAATGTTTTTAGAAGGGTAGGCATGTTGAATTTTGATGAAGTCACTAACTGTTTTTAAAAATCCATTTCCATGTGAATGATATGATAGACTTAATAATCTCAAATTGTGAGCCACTACCAAATTTGAATTCCACTTTTAACTTGGCAAAAAATTTTGTGTTCTGGCTTGTAAGGCATCACTTTTTTGGACTCTTCATTTCGTTTTCACTCATGGTACCAATGCTAGGGCTGCCCTCCTTATTTTTTAACCAAGGAAACAAAGTTTTATATAAGTACTCCACATCAACTATTGCCATGTGATGATGGTCAACAAAGCTGCACTGGAAGGACAGTGCCAGGTTGTCAGCCAGGCTCACTCACTGGCCAAGTGCCTCTCACATGTCAGCATTGTAGGGTGTGATGCAAGTTTGTGTCTGAGCAAAATTACAAATCGCCGCATTTCCACTAAGATGTAAGCTCCTTGAGATCAGGGACTCTTTCTGGTTTTGTTTCTTAGTGCTCACCGGTTTACTGAAGAGTACGATACAGGATATGAATCAACAGCCAGATGGAAGAGATGCATAGGGTGGGGTGTGGGGGAAGGTGCTGAGCTTCCGTGCGCTTTCCAGGCACGCCGCTCTACCCACATCTCCACATGTTCACTGATCCGGAAGCTCCAGGCACCCTTTCTGTTTTGTTGCTAGTCCTAGAATAGGGATTAGTGCTCAGAAAACAATAGATGAAGGGTACCTGGGTGGCTCAGTAGGTTGAGCGTCCTACTCTTGGTTTCACCTCAGGTCATGATCTTGCTGTTTGTGGGATCAAACCCTGCGTCTGGCTCCATGCTGATGGTGCGGAGCCTGCTTGGGGTTCTCTCTCTCCCTCTCTCTCTGCCCCTCCCCTGCTTGAGTGTATGCCTGTGTGTGCTCTCTCTCTCAAAATAAATCAATAAAACTTAAAAGGAAAATAATAATTGATTGCTTTTCAGTGGACTTCATGAAAAGCGATACAAGATGTCCCAAAGCAACCAAGGCTGTGACTCTCAGGGTGCAGCTGAGGACCGAGGCCAACTCTGTGAATGGCAAAGCCTGAGTGCCAGGGGACAGCCCAGAGCCCTGTCTGGGGGACCTCATGTGCCACAAATCTGTTTCTAGGAGTGTGGAGAGAGATTTCCAGGGCCCTGGCCCTGACTGGATTTCTTAGGGAGGCTTCAGTTTCTGAGAGAGGAACTTAGGTGAGGACATGCCAGCATTCTGAGAAGGGCATGCTGTGAAGAAAACTCAGTCTCTGTAACTAGGTGACTTGAAACTACTTGTGGAGTTTTGCTGTTCCATCTTCTTCTGCCTACCACAGGAGCTGCATAACCCCCCACCCGACCCCTGCTGCCCACCCGCCCTCAAAATGGTGGCAGGATCGGGCCAAAGTTGAAGTCACAGGCAGAGCTGAAGCCAGGCTGCCTGTGGTGGAGCCCAGCTCATCTCCACCCCATCGTCCCGCGTTTGTCCTGATACTATTTTGGCTTATGGTGTGTGGTTTCAACATTTGGGCCAGCTTTTAATCACGACACAGTCCCATCTTGTAAGGGCTGAGTGAATCCTCCAAGAGAGGAAACTGCTGAAGGGAAGATTTTCCTTAAATGTTGAGACCTTCTCTTCTTTGAGACTCTTCTATTAAAGGTAATTCAAGGTGAAAAAGGTAGTAACTCCCGATTTGGGGCAAGAGAAGAATCTGGGCAATGGGTGTGTGTGTGTGTGTGTGTGTGTGTGTGTGTGTGTGTTGAGGGTGTGTGTGTGGGAGTTTGTGTGTGTGTGTGTTGGGGGGGGAAGGGTGTGTGTACATGTGTGTTGAAGGGAGAGGGGAGGGTGTGTATGTGTGTGTTGAGGGTGGGGGGGTTTGTGTGTGTGTGTTGAGGGGAGGGGAGAGGGTGTGTGTGTGTGTGTGTGTGTGTGTGCAGGGGAGGGCGGGGGTGGCAGTGAGCTGCGGCCAGGGAGGCAGCACTTCACGCCAAGTGGTCCCAGCTGCCCCTGGTTTCCAGGCTAATCCCAGCCCTGCTGCAGCCCATCATTCAGGGCAAGCTGCTATCATTAGTGGTTAAACATTTCTGAAACTATTCTCTCTCAACTCTGACCACATGCCCTTTCGGGGAAGGGAGGGAGGAGTCAGGGGGAGTTAGTGGGGCCCACCCTGCTGTCATGCCCAGCTGCTCTGCAGAGGGACAAGGAGCCCTCGACTGGACGTGCTCATGGGCTTTTTGGAGCCTGTGTGTGTGACAGGACTGAGGTCGCATTTTCTATGCTGCCCACACAGCCTGCTGCCTCTTGAGTGATACAGCCCTCTGCTGTGGGCTGTGAGTACCAAATCAGAGAGGATTTTTTGTCCTTTTAAGGGGATTCTTGGCTGAAATAAACTTTCTATTAACCAGTTTTATCTCTCTTGAGCTCTCTGTCTTAAACACATATACACACATTTGCCAGTGGCTGAAGACCCGTCTTTCCCTTTGGAACTAATCTGTACTCCTCCTGCTTTCGATGAGGGCTTGTGGTAAAATGTTCAGTACTAACATTTCTTCCCGTGATGTGGGAGTTTGAAATATTTTTCTTGACTGAGGTGTGGTTGACAGCTTTTGATTTATGAAATTAGCTCAGGGAAAAATAAGATGGAAAAAGAGAGTCCAAATTAAATCCTTATTTCCATAGCTCATTTGTGCCCTCTCTATCCATTTTTAACTGTCGTGCAGTCTTTAGGTATGAACTCCAAGGTTTGCAAGGTTTCTTCTTTCCTTCCTTCCTCCCTTCTATCCTTCCTTCCTTCCTTCCTTCCTTCCTTGCTTCTAGTTTTGGTCCAAGAAAAGACTTTTTTTCCTTACTCAAAGGTGTACAAACTCAATGAAGAAAACTAGAAAAGCATAAAAGGAAAAGCTAAGGGAATTCGTGTTCACAACAAAGATAATCACTATTAATACATATTTTTTAATCACTATTGATATTTTGGCTTGTTGGAAAAAGTCTGTTTCTTGTGCTAGAGTAGGTGGTTGGTGGGGGCACCTGTTCCCCCCCGCCCCCCCGAGAACCTACAGGTTTGTTGTGCTGCAGGCTTGTTCCAACACGCTGATTGAGGGGGGTCTCACCAGCAGAGGTGTTGTGGTAGGTATGGAGCCTTCCAGCCCAGCAGGGGACCTTTCCGTTAGAGCTCTTTAGCTTTCTATTGGCCGAGTGACCCGTGAAAGAATAGCCTGGGAGGGATTCAGTTCAAGTCCAGGCTTCCCACCCCCAGCCTCCAACCAAAGAGCATGGGCTCTTGACCTTAGACTGCTTGGATTTGAGTCTTGCTCCATTGCTTACTTTCTCTGTCTTTTTTCTTATCTGTAAAATGGGCATAATAATAGTAAGCTCCTTCCAGGGTTGCCCTGTTAAATGAGATAAAATACGTGAAGTGCACAGTGCATCATGGATATCTGTTACATAATGTTCAGGCTCAGCACATATTATATACTTGTATAGTAATTATTCCTTTCATTGTTGATAGTAACCTCACTGCCCCATGTCACATGAGATGGATTGGTCTTTCTTCAATGGATAATATTTAAATGCTCTCACTGCTGAAAACTAGTAGATAATGACTAAGTAGTAGAATAGTCTCCTTTGACAAAACAGCTGGACTGAAGGGCAGGGAGGCTTAGATATTTTCACTAGTGAACAAAGTCAGGCTACAGCAGGATCGTGAGAATACATACTGCCTACTATCTGTTGTTCTGAAGTTGTCAGATAGATTCTCTGCTCCTGGATCCCACCGTTTTCCTTGTGATATAGATCCCTTTATGCATTATTCCTCATTTGTTGGGATGGACCACGGAGTCATCTTTTCTACATAAAACATGTCAACCTGTGCATTGGCTGAGGCTGTCTGGTGCCTCTTGACTTCCTTTCCCAAGGGCAGTATGTTTCTAGCTATAGAGAAAATGGATTTGGATAAGTTTTGGGCTCTTTTTGCCTAATGGGAGAAATATGTCATCTGTAGCCTGTCCAGTGATTCTTGTTTATTTCTTACATTTGAGCCCAATAAAAATAATGTGATGGTCACAGGATATTTTGCCAGTTATTTCAGATGTGGGGGCAATTCACTCTGGATTTGTTTACTTCAAGTGGAAAAGTTTACCCAAAGTTGCCTTCTGGGTTATTACCAAGAAGGAACCTTACCTGGGTCTCTCTGTTTGGAGCCAGCTTCTGTTGAGTCAAAGACCAGAGGGGCTATTAAAGGTCTTATTTCCAATAAATAGTGAGAGAGGGAACGCGGTGACTTAGATGGGACATACTGCTGTCTTTTTCACAGTGACTTATGTCTGTCTGCTTTATACTTTGAATTTCCAGGACGCACAGACATTCAGGTGGTTCAGCCAGAACAACCACAGCAACCGGCGAGCAAAGCCCCGGTACTAGCAACCGGCACCGCCAGCCCGTCAAGAACCCAACCCACAATGGCTTGGCCAATGGCACAGGTGAGTGACAACACAAAATACCAGCCTGAATGAAAGCAGCGGCTTCTAACTTGTGCTCACATGGAGCCAGGACTCTGCTGTGTCAGGATGTAGGGTGGGCGAGAGAAGACTCCAATACTGACATGAACTTGAACCCATCACCCTTTCCATTGGCCCATCTTCTTTTGTCTCTGGCCAAGGTTATTCTCCATATGACTTCATACACTCTTCTAAAATATTACTTTGCACAAAAATAAAGAGTATTGATTTTTTAAATTCATTTCTTATCAGTATTGGGGGCAAGGGGTATCTTATTTCTATATGATACATTTTTTATTTCCTTAATTTAAGGAAATGATCAGACTAGGGAGAAAGAAGACTAAGTATTGTTGCTCCGAGCTGGGTTTGAGAAGATGGCGGCACCGTTGGATCGGTTGGGATGCTGACTAGGGGCAGAGCCAGGTGCCATGGGATTGGGGTGGGGAGGGCACATTCTGTGGCTGTGAGAATATTTGTCCCATTTGAGAATAGGTGCCCCTTCTGTGTCCACAGAGAACTTTCCTGCCCTTGATTCTACTTCTCCGTAAGTGGGAAGGGAAGGACCTATTTCAAAACAAATCATTTTTTGTCATGCTTTCCTTCTGTCTCATCAGGACGGTGTCGAATTAGAAAGGAAAAAGAAGTCCAGTTTTCTAAATGTCTTGAAAATTGTCAAAGCTTTAGTATGGCTGATTGTTTGCTCATTTGTTTTAATTTGAAGCAGTTGGGAATGGACTTGGGTGTTTGCTTCAATAAACTGTAGAAATGTAAGTGTTTAAATCAGTATGTGACATCGAATTTTGTAGATGCTTGTGATAGCAGAGGTGTGGCCCAAAGAGCAGAGATCTGGAGCAGCAAGCCTGTTCACATAGCATTCCCGTGGTATTGTTACTCCTCTTTGCGAGACCAGCATACTGAGTAGCACAAATCGGTTAGCGTTCCTTTCTAGTGACTTCCCTATAGATGCGAGCTGCAGAGCCCGTCTGATAGTTTATGGTGTTTAGTTATACCATTATGTGCACCGGGCTGCAGGATGCAGTGGCCTGTCCTTGTTTCAGTGTACCTGTGGTGGCCTGACTTACTCCTTGGAGTTTGGGACCTGCTTGAAGAAATCGAGTTAGCTGGCTCACCCTGAGCCTTAAGGATAAGGATGAGCTGGAGGTGGGGAGTACAGGCGGCTACCATCTCATCCTCCCGGTGTCCCTGTGCCAGCCACCATATCCAAGTGCTGGAACATCCAGTCGTAGCAGCCACGGGGGGTGGTGGGGCGGGGGCCTGGCCTCCAGTCTGTGTGAAGAGGGTGGCCAGGTGGTGGCTGTGGACTGTGTTAGAGAAAACCTGATGCGGCTCTGTGAACACCAGTAAACATCCTTCCCTTAGAGAAAGAAGTCGCTTGTGGAGGAGGGCCAGCCCTTACAAATGGGGAAGGGGAACTGGTTATTTTAGAACCACTTGTTTCCTGGAGGCTGTGGCCAGCCTACCAACCCCTTCGTTTCTCAGGGGTCTATATCCCTTGACACTGGTTTCCTTCAGTCATCTCTGCTTTTCTTATAAAAAACTATTGGTAAATTGACTTTATATGGTGATGGTCTTTGAGTCACTTTCCTTGGATACCAGAAGAGATCTGTGTTTCCCCTATGTTTATTTTTAGGTACCTTTGTGTGTTATCCTTATCTCCAGGAACATTATGTTTCAGCAGACGAGGCAGGTGCCAGCCGTGTCCTCAGAAAGCCAAAGCTGCATTGGGCATGTTTTATGGTGGTGTATCTGAATGCCTAGACTGTTCCCAGAACCCGTCTGTGAGGGACGGTTGTTGCGTTTTGGGGATTTCTGCCTGTTAAAATACTAAGGCCTTGGCCTCCGTCTCGTCTTTCTCCTTTCTGCTGTGATGACGGTTCACCTTTGCCTCACAGCCAGTCTGGACTTTGTAGGCTCTTTCGCGTCTACCCAAGGGGTACAGAAAGATCTTACCTTCCCTTTGGGGAGCAGACAGAAGCCCACTCTTTGGCAGCACAAGACAAGAAGGGAGTTTGCGGCTGTGAATGAGGACATCTTCATCCTTCAATACTCTGCTCTTAGAGCTGTGAGGACCAGTTCCAAAATGGTGGTGGCAGCGAGCTGTGCCTCCAGGAAATATTTCCACAGACACACAAGATTGATTTAGCAAGCCTTTCTGGCTGTGCTCTGCAGTTATGCATGAAAAAGACATTTGGGGCAAAAACAGAACCGAGTTCCAGGTGTTTTTTTTCATGTTGTCACAACTGTAAAGTATCCATTTTTATAAAATGAAAGTGAATGGCAGCCCGTCTGTATAAACCTAATATTACCAAGGTTTGGAAGTGGTGCATTTGAGAAGTAGACGAATGGTATATAGCACTTCACTGAGGCTTGTGTGCCATGAGTGACTTTGTGACTTTTTATTGAAAACTTTACCAAGAAAATTACATCTCTTACTCGTCTCTTAAATGTGATTTCCATGCACATGAAGTCTGGAGTCACGCTGGCCGCAGTCAGTGGTGAGCCTTAGTTTTCTCATCAATAAAATTAGGACAAGAGTCTATATCTCAGAAACTTGTTATAAGGAATAAATTATATAAAGCATATAGAGTGCCTAAGACCTCAAAGTTAGCTTTTGTCTTGATGAATAATTTCATACAATTATAGTTATGTAGCATGGGTATGTGGGATTTTTTTAGTCTCTTATTTTGTATACATGCTTCTATGTATCTGTTGTCTTGTTTATTTTTTTTTTTTTAGTGGCCTCATACTACTTAACAGTTAATATTCATTTACCCATTCTTCAATTCTTATGTATTTCTCTGTTGTAAAACAAAATCCTAATGCAAATGTCTTTGCACACAGCTTTGTTTCTTCCTGAATAAAGTTCTTGAGTCAGAGGATACAAATGTTTAGAAATGAGATCAGATGTATGTTACCAGATTGCCTTCCAAAGGGATTGAAGCAATCATATATTCCAAAGCAGTATGAATTTTCCATTAGATGGTATATGAGGTTTACTTTTTTCCTGAAACCTTATAAATACTGGTTTATCATTTTGCTAGTAGCTCTTAAGTGTCGCTTCATTGTGGAACCTAATTGCATGTTTTTAGTTATTAGTTGCTCCACCGTTTCTTTCCTCTTGTGTGATTTTTTTCATAGAATTTGATTTTTTTTTCTTGATATTTGGAAGTTTATTTTAGAGATTTATATATTAGGGATTGATTTTTTTTAAAATTGTGGCAGAATATACATAGGCATTAAACATTTGAAGTATGTAATTTAGTGGCATTAATTACATTCTCAATGTTGTGCAACTGTCACCACCCCTATGCACTTCTAGAACTTTTTCATCTTCCCAAACTGAAACTCTGTACCATCTATCTATCTATCTATCTATCTATCCATCCATCTGTAGCTTATTTATTTATTTATTTTAAGAGAGAGAGAGAGAGAGAGAGAGAGAACACGAGAGTGTGGGGGAGGGGCAGAGAGAAAAGGAGAGAGAGAATCCCAAGCTGTGTGGGCTTGATCCTCATGAACCATGTGATCATGACCTGAGACGAAATCAAGAATTGGCTCCTTACTAGACCAAACCACCCAAGAGCCCCTGAAACTTTGTACCCTTTAAACAGTATTTTTTTCCTTTCCATCTGCCTTCCAACACCAGTCCTTGGTAACCTCTCTTCTACTCTCTTTAACAGTTTATTTATTCTAGGTACCTCATAGAAGTGGAACAATTTTTCCTTTTGTCTCTGACTTATTTCACTTGTCATGTTTTCCAGATTCATCCATGTTGTAGCCATGTATCAGAATCTCATTCCTTTTTAAGGCTGAATAACATTCCACTGTATGTGAATGTCACATTTTATGTATCCATTCAGCTGTTGATGGACATACAATTGTGCCTACCCTTGGGCTAGTTTGAATAATATTGAATAATGCTGTTGTGAATAGGGGTGTACATGTATCTGAGTCCCGGCTTTCAATTCTTTTGGCCATAAACCTAGGAGTAGAGTTGATGGGTTTTATGTATGATAATTCTGTGTATCTTTTTGAGCATTCCTCAAACTATTTTCATGGCAGATGCACCATTTTACATTTCCTCTAGCAATGAATGAGTGTTCCAGTTTTTCCATATCCTTGCCAACACTTGTTTCCTGATTTTTTTTTTAATAGCCATCTTAATATATACGAAGTACTTAGGTATAAGTTTTATCTGTTACATTTATGATTGTAAGTTTACCCCCATGTATGGTTTTACATTTTTTCTCTCATTTTCTGTGGCTTTTATAGAAAAGGAGATAGAAAACTTAAAAATAATTATGCCTGAACATTTTTTTTTTTTTGAGAGAGAGAGCACGAGCGTGCGTGCGAGCACACAAGTGAACAAGGGGCAGAGAAAGAGAGAACGCACAGCGGGGCTCACCCAAAGTGGGGCTCATGTTCTACCTGAAGCAGGGCTTATGTTCACCTGAAGTGGGACTCCAGCTCGTGAACCGTGAGATCACGGTGAGATCATGACCTGAGCCGAAGTTAGAGCTTAACCGACCGAGCCACCCAGGTGTGCCATGTTTTTCTAATGTCTCAAAGGGCTAGTCCTGCCCTATAACTGTTTCTCCATGATATTCTTTGGTAGTTTATACATTTTCAAAACAAATTTCAGACTTTGAGTTTTTAGAAGCGTGGTGGGATGTAAATGGAAATTGGGTGAATTAGCCAGGAAAGGACTAAATTTTCCCATCAGGTAACATGGTATGGCTTTGTCCATTTACAAGTTTCTCTTCTTGTTTTTCATCTAATTTTTCTTCTTTTTTTCCATCTAATTTAGTTTTTCTTTCTATAAGCCTCACCCACCCTATGTCATGCTAATTATGAAAGGTTTATCTAGTTTGGGTGCTCTTTTTTTATTTTTTTTTTAATGTTTATTTAATGTTTGAGAGAAAGAGACAGAGTGCAAGTAGGGGAGAGGCAAAGAGAGAAGGAGACACAGAATCTGAAGCAGGCTCCAGGCTCTGAGCTGTCAGCACAGAGCCCAACGTGAGGCTTGAACTCACTAACCATGAGATCATGACTTGAACCAAAGTTGGACACTCAACTGACTGCACCACCCAGGCGCCCCTTAGGAAGAACTGAGTAGTCCTTTGCCTTGGAAATACATTGCTTGTGTTTCATGGACAAGAGATAGTGACTGCTTTACTGTGCATTGTATATTACGAGCTGATCTTCAGTTTAAAAAGTTTCCATTGTTGGCAGTTGCCTTCGCCATGCCTGGATGTGGGGGCTTTGTATACCAAGAACCCCGCACTACTCTGCACACACCTGAAGATCTTGGAACACACAGTGAGCTGGCAGCATGTCCGGGATTAAGAACAAGAATTTACAAATCCTGATCTTTTTTTGGCTAACTGTGACAAGTATGTCTCAGCCCTGAATGAATATCTGATTCATAAAGTTAGAGTGTTTAACCAACATCACAGAGGGAACCTTGTGAAATACTCCTTGTTGCGGAAACCAGAGGCCATTCAACTGCCATTTTACCTACTTGCCCCATTTACCCTGTCGTCTTGGTACAGGAAAGCCGTCAAAGCAATCTTCATTTCTCCTCCTGTCCCTCCGTTGTTTTTACTTAATGGTATTCTGGATTTGAATACTGGTTTTGCTGTTTGCTACCTGCGTGGCGCTGTCTGGGTGGAACCTCTGTGAGCTTCAGTTTTGTCTTAAATATGATGGGAATAGCATCTTCCTCACAGAGCTATTGGGCAGATAAATGGGCTAATGAAAAAAAATTTGCTAAAGACACTGCAGGATCCTGGATTGGTTCTTGTAACATAAAAAGGACCTTAGTGGAGAAGCTGGCGAATCCAAATAAAGTTGTAAGTTTAATTAATAGTAATACATTGGTGTTCATTTTTTAGCTTTGACAAATGTGCTATGCTTATATAAGATAACATGCCCTTGACTCAGTTTCCCCTAATATTGCTATCTTTGTACTATCTTTCCAACTTTTGTTTTTTGAAAACTTAGATATTCTATTTTTTTTAATTTATTTTTTAATTTACATCCAAGTTGGTTAGCACATAGTGCAACAATAATTTCAGGAGTAGATTCCAGTGATTGATCCCTTGTGTATAACACCCAGTGCTTATCCCAACAAGTGTCTTCCTTAATGCCCCTTACCCATTTAGCCCCTCCCCCTCCCACAACCCCTCCAGCAACCCTCAGTTTGTTCTCCGTATTTAAGAGTCTCCCTGTTTTTATATTTTTGCTTCCCTTCTCTTTGCAACTTTTCTAGGAGTCTAAAATTATTCCAAAATAAAAATGAAAAGGAAAGAAACTGCTTTGCAATTGATAGTGTTACATAAATATCAGGTGGTTTTATTTCAGATTTCTTTCCCTAGATTATTAGATTTAGTCCAGCAAATATTTAGTGAACAAATATTTGTCAAATGCCATTTTGCTAAGCACCATGGATGGTGTAAAGAATTATAAAATAAGGTTTCTGCCTTATAATCTCTTTTAAAAAAAGAAGCTCAAGACACTGTTTCCTAAGTACCAGCACAGCAGATGTCACAGGGGCTGTGTGTTTGAGTAGCTGGGACCCCAGGTGTTGTGGGATCCACAAAGGGGATCAGTCTCGTCTAAGTAGTGGAGAGTGGGGCTGAAATGAGCAAGGGGGTGTAGGCAAGGTCATAGGAGACAGAGAGTGGAAGTAGTGAAAAATGAAGGAAACGAATTTTCCCTTGTTCTCAAGAAGGATGCAGTCTTTGAGGGGAGGTAAGTTGCGTATATCACATCATTAGGATTAATAGAGAACATTGACAATATAGTTTGAATAGAGCTAAAATGTAAAATACAGCAATTCTGTAAGGCATGACTAAATTCTAACTTCTTGTCTTTCTCAGTCCAGTTTTTTTCCTCTAATTGAAGCCACTTCATGGCTTGATTAGGGGACTCTCACTGGTTTATCATTGTGACTGTAGGCCAGTGACTTCATTGTTAATTGTCTGAACTTCAGTGTCTTCTGGATATAAGCTGTGATGGGTGGATTTATTTCTGAGGTTCTTTCAAGCTCTCACATTCTAAGAATGTGTGTATATGTGTACACACACATACACTTTTTGAGAACAGAAGAGTATAAGCATGGACACAAAGTTGTCAGCTCGAGGATACCTGGCTCTCATACTCTATTTCCAAATCAAAGCATAGCACAAAGCTTCAAAACAGATGAGCTACTGTGGTGGATCCCAGGCTCTCGGGTGGGTCTGTGGACAGATACAATCCTGGTGGGAATCCCCCCTTTTTTTTTTGAAATGGATTTCTTTATTTTTTTAAATATTTATTTATTTATTTTGAGAGAGAGAGAGAACCCAAGAAAAAAGGAAAGAGAGAATCCCAAGCAGGCTTTAGCTCAGAGTCGGATGGTGATCCCATGAGCCGTGAGATCATGCCCCGAGTGGAAATCAAGAGTCAGTGCTTAACTGCTTAACTCATTGAGCCACCCAGGCGCCCTGGTGGGAACCCTTCTAACTAGATTGGAGGGTCTTTTCCATTGGCATGGAAAATGGGCCTCTGCTTTTGTTCTTTTCCTGGTCAACAGTCTCATAATAATTATTTTTAACAGGTAGTACATGTACATTCTGAAAATTTTAAAAGTATAAGTAGCTCAAACAGTGTAAAGTGTCCTTCCTGTTCCAGTCCTGTAGCCTCCAGTTTCCTCCCCGGAGGCAGTCACTGTTGTGTTCCTTATGATTCTTTCAAAGCTATTCTTTGACTGTACAAGCATATGCACACATATTCTTTGAAAACACACACACACACGGTAGCACAATATATATGCTGTTCTGCACCTTCACATTTAATAATTATCTTAGAAATGTTCGCATAGAATCTGAAGCAAACTTGAAGAGCTTTGCCTCTTTCCTTCTCTGCTAAACCCAGCCAGAGATGGGGACAATTTTAGTCTCATAAAAAAAACAGTAATCACCGTGGATTCGACTATTTTAAATATGTTTAAATCCAAGAGCTCATAATGAATGATCTTTACACAAAACAGAATTTCACTGTTCATTTTTGGAGACCAGTGAGTAAAAGGAAAGACTCAAGCATTTCTCCTGCCTTTTCTTTACAAACTGAACCTCAAGGTAGCCAAAGAGTTGATGAGAGACAGTTTCTCTTACAGGCAATGATAGAATTAGAATATAACTGTTTTGCAGTCCACAGCCAATTTACGTTTAGGTAATAATCACCAGCAGCTGCTAGCATTGCCAAAGGGTGATAACCAGATGTTCTGTGCCTCCTGATGGAGGTATGCAAAGTCCATCTGTGTCACAAACATTGAGTTTATAAAAGTAAAAATAATATTATAATGAATCTAACCCCGGTCTTTAAATATTATTGGCTCATGGCTGTTTTAATTTCATCTACAGGCCTCCCCCACCTCTGTTCTCCACACCCATCCCCACTTCCCTCCCCCCCCCCACCTCCCTATGAATGCATTTAAATTTCTCATTATCGCTGGAGTGCTTGAGTGGCTCAGTTGGTTAAGCGCCTGACTTTGGCTCAGCTCATGATCTCACCATTCCTGAGTTTGAGCCCCGCGTTGGGCTCTGTGCTGGCAACTCAGGGCCTGGAGCCTGCTTCCGATTCTGTGTCTCTCTTTCTCTCTGCCTGCCTACCCACCCCCCCCCCCCCCCCCCCCGCCTCGCATCTTTCTCTCTCTCAAAATTAAATAATAAAAAAATTAAATTTTTTAATATTGCCAACTGTTCTCCAGAGATGTTCTAATAATTTCTACTCCTACCAGTGATAGGTGAAAATGCCAGTTCTTCCTACACCCTTATGAGCGTGCGATTAACTATTTTTGTTCTTACCGATCTGATAGGTTAAACAATGGTATTTCATCATAGTCTTCAATTACATTTCTCATCTCGTAATTGAAATTGAGCATCTTTTAATACGTTTAGAGGTAATTTGTATTTCCTCTACTCTGAAGTGTCTGTGCATGTTTTTGGTCTTTTTCTAATTGATTTGTAGAGGTTCTTTTCATATCAAAGAAATTAGCCATTAGTCTGTAATATGGGTTGGTAATAATTTTCCCCAACTGGTTTTTCTTTGATTTTGATTTTGCTTGTGATTTTTTTTTTTTGCCACTTAAATTAAAAAAAACTTTAATGTAGTTGAATTCATCCATCTTTTATGTCTTCTCGATTTTGTGTGATACTTCAAAAAGTCTTTTACACTTTGAGATAAAAGTAACCTCCTCTGTTTACTTCCTTTTAAGTTTCATTTCTTATGTCAAAATTTTGGATTCATGTGGAATTCATTTTCATAAAACGAGTAAGGTAGGGATAAAACTCATTTTCCCCCCAGTATATTACCCCGTCATCACAGCAATATTTATTGAATAATCTCTTTACTGCAGTCATTTAAAATGCCACCTTTGTCATATACTAAATTCTTATGTATATTTAATTCTGTTTCTGGAATTCCTTATTAATTTCATCACCATCTGCTTATTCGTGTATCAGTACCACATTGTTTTAATTGTTGTGGCCTGATGGTGTGTTAATACTTTAGAGAATTACCCGTCCCTCCACAACACTCTTCTTTAGAATTTTGGTGGCTGTTCTTCTGCATTTAGTTTTTCTTAAAACTTTTAAAATTAAAAAAAAATTTTTTTTAATGTTAATTTTGAGAGAGAGAGAGAAACTGAGTGTGAGCTGGGGAGGGACAGAATCCGAAGCAGGCTCCAGGCTCTGAGCTGTCAGCACAGAGCCTGATGTGGGGCTCAAACCCGCAAACTGAGAGATCATGACCTAAGCCAAAGCTTAACCAGCTGAGCCACTCAGGAGCCCCTAGTTTTTCTTAAAACTTTTAGAGTGAATTTATTTAGTTCTCAAAAATGTGATGGTTTTTTTTGTATTGGAATTGAGTAAAATTTATAGATTTGCATGAAGAGAATTGTCATCTGCTGTGTTTTACTAATTCGGCTGAGATAGAATAGGAAATAGAAGTATGAAGTCTTGCATTTGTGTTGGGGAAACACCAGTTGCATGAGATGGAGCCATTTATTAAACAACTAATTTAGCTGATGTGTGCCAGACCGTATTTCATACACTGGGGAGAAAGCAAATGGATTGATCACAGGTAGTCCCTAGGCTCTTTTCCATTTCTTAAGATCAAGCGGCATCACAGCCTGTGAAGAAATTTTGGTTTCAGCTGGTTACCAGTCTCAGGTTAGCCAAGAAGATTATATGGTTGCTTCAGAGTTGTTACAATCTTGGCTTGCTTTAGAGGATGTGCCAAGAGGGAGAAGCAGAGCATGGTAAATGAGTAGTTCAGGCTCTGGAGGCAGGCTGTCGGGGTGTGAATTAGGTGCCCGGCAACCTCAGCAGGTTATTTAACCTCTTTGAGCCTCAGTTGCCACAACTGTAAACTGGGGATGTTAATTGTACCGAATGTGTACGGTTGTATGTGAGGCTGACATGAGAGAATCCAAAATGCTTTGCACTTTGCCTGGCATACACTGGGGTTCTGTACAAGTTAACTAATACCACTTCTATCAGAAAGCTGACTGCGCTGGTCTGATGGGATCTGATTTATTTTGTTCCGTTCCTGCTGTCATTATTGAGGAGAGGCAGTAGAAGAAGATACCTAGAAGAAAGCAGCCTGGTGATAAGAAGGGAAGGACCTAGAAACATTAAAGCAAGAGCAGGCCTTCTAACTGGAGAAGGTGGATGAGAAAGGGGGTGGCCGGGTACTTAGTCTGCACTGCGTGGGGCTGGGGGCTAAGATCAGTTAATGGAATCCACTTACTTAACCTGAGGAAAACCTGCCGGCAGGTACATCTGTTCAACAATGGAATGGCTCTGTGGCAAGCTCCTGTCAGACGAAGTGTGTAAGAAGAATCTAGATAGTACGTTTGTTGCATTTGAAACCGCAAAAAGAATTTCTGAATTAGGCAGATGAGCTGAAATCACACCTAAGAGGTTTTCCTACAAAATTCTAGTACAAATGTGCATATGTGCAATCACATATAGAAAATTCTCTGCCTATGGCTTATCTACTTTCGCAGAATTCTTCGGAAACTTTGATCCCTTTTGGAGTGGGAGGATATTGCAGTGTCTTGGAGTCCTTGTGAACATAAGTGGTCATCAAAGAAATAAAGAAATGGAGAAATAAGGAGACTCGGAACAGGCTTATTTGACTTCTGTCTCTTTGTCTATTGTTACCTTGAAGACAAGTCCTTTATCTTTAGAGCCCATCTTTTTCATCTGCAGTATTCATCTTTGTTCCGTACTTTGAGCATGAGTCTTTGAAAGAACAAACACATTGTTGGCAATTTTGGCCTCTGCGAGTAGAGAGAGCTTTTTGAAGGAAGTTACCATTTGTACCCAGCAGACAAATGACAAGTTTAAAGAGAGGAATATGACCCTATAAATGTGGCATTGGCTTGCTTCATTTAGCACCAACACACCTCCCTGTTACCCTCCTTCCTGCTACTCTTTTATTGCAATATGTGATCATAATATGTTAGAAAAATTCAATGAAAGTATAAAAAAGAGGTAACACTTAATATATTTATTTCAGATCCATCTCCCGATTTTTTTTGGTGGGGGTGGGGAGGAAGTGGGGACAGGCCATTACTGACTTGCTCTCATCTCCAAAGTTATGTTTTGTAGAACTTTTTGCTGTCACCAGATACATGCATGGTAAAATTATAAGGTACTGTGTTACCACTTTAAGTGAAAAATCTAGTAAACGTGAACACAAGTCTGAGTCGATCTCTTGAATATGATTTCTGTACTTCCAGTGAATGATGAACCCGCTGCAGCCACTGATCCCGAAGAGTCCTCTGTTGTTGGTGTGGCACCCTCGCCTGCTGCGGTGTCGAGTGTGACCCCGAACCCCACTGCAGTGTCTCTCCCTGTTCCAGCCACACCAGCGGAAGGCGAGGAGCCCAGCACTTCAGGCACACAGCAGCTCCCGGCGTCTGCTCAGGCCCTTGATGCTCTGCCTGCTGGGTGAGTAGCCTTCCAGCAGTGCTACCCCCACTCAAATCTGAGGCTCCTTCGCTAGGACAGAAACAACGTGGTTATTTATTACCTCGTGGCTCGTGGTCTCTGGGGACGCTGCCATGCATAGGAGCGAGGGAGGTGTAGAAGACCTGCTCGTTCTCCATAAATCTTAAAAAGAATCTAAATCATCAGGGGCAGAATCAATGCTACCTTATACCACGACTTGGAAAAAAGAGTGTGGCTTTTATGGAACAAGGAGCTCATTTTGCCTTCCTTAGTCTTTGGAGGGTGTTTGCCTAGATCCTGCTTAGAAAACAGCTTTTCTCTCTTTATCTTAACAGTCTGTAGAGGGCTTTAGGCTCTGAATATTACTGTATATTACTCCTGTAGCCGGGGCTGATGGTAATTAACATGGACTACTAGTTTTCTTGCCATCCTATGGTTTAGACAGGAAAGACCTTGGATGATAAGAAGATGGCTCCACTAAGACCAAGGGAAGTTCCAGTTTGACTAGGTAGCAAATAGAGATTAAAGCATGGACCTGGGAATCAAATCAATCTGGCTTCAAATCCCCACTGGACCCTATGTGACCTTGCTCAAATGGCTTACCGTCTGTGTAAGGGGGGATTAACAATCATGCATAGCTCTCCAGGAAGTTAAGGGCATGTGTGAAGCGCCCACCCAATGGAAGATGTTCCAATTGGTGAATATTTTTGAATTGGCTGTGAAGGAGCCATAAAGGAAGGGAATGGTTCTGAACTGAGAAATGAAGTCTTATCTCAGCAACTACCAGTCATAGTCAGGGCCCGTCCTATTGTGGTCCCAGGGTCCATCCTAGTTATCAGTTTGGTTCTGAGGAAACGAGTGTCCGTATCACCACAGTCGCTGTGGTCTGGCTGGTGGTGGTGGTGGTGGTGGCGGCGGCATGTAGGTGGGTCCTCTGTACCCTTGTAATTAATTCATAAGGGAAAGGGGAAGGACGCATCGTCTCTAGCTTGATGTATAATATGCCATGTGTTCTTAAGCCTCTTTAGAAAACCCACTTGTTAGAAACAAAAATCGTAAATCTGAAGGCAGATGTGATTTTTACCACATACATATCACATCCTTAGCATTTGGCATACTACCTAACATATTTCTTAATAAAGTATGATGAATAAGTGAAGAGTATTGCAAATAGTTTCTAATACCTCAAACCTGGAGAGAATTGGGGTATTGAGAGGTGCCTCTGAAAAGTTTTTGTGAAGTTTTTGATTTTGCGAGATTAATAACCAATTGCTTGTGTCCAGCTCTTCCCTACAGAGATTTATTTTCTCTTTTATATGTGGTAAAGGATACTAGAAAGACCTTTGTTTGGATTGTAATTTCAAATCTGTATGCTGTAATTTGGGGGGAACAGAGCAGAATCATTTTGGCAGAAAGGAGAGAAAATGGCTGCTCGTGTCCCCTGTGAGCTGTTTGTTTTCTTTTCGTTGAGCAAATGCCTGGAAGGCCGGCTTCGCTCCTGTGTCAGTCACAGGCAATTAGGGCTAATGGCTCAACATGTCTTTATGTAGGGTGTGTGTGAGGGTTACTGTTCTCTGGGATTGGGCTCTTCCTGTTTCCAGGCAGCTGGAAAACTCCAGGCTCTGAAAACACTCTTTATTCTGAGTTTGGCAGATGGAGCAGCCCAGGGAAGCCGATTCCCCACCCCCACCTTTGCCAGAGGCTGAACACTTTTCTGAGGTAGAGTTTGAACACTCTCTTTTCCTTAGAGCATTTAGAATGTGATGAGATCCGTGTGTGGGTCCCCTGTGTGGGACATGTATGACAGTCCGGAGAAGGGTATTGAGACCCAGTTTTCCATCCTAAGGCAGCAACCCCTAAGACAGTAGGGAGCTTGGTACTTTGCAGGCTGGCTCAGGCCCAGGAGATTGGAGATTGCCACCAGGGCTGCTGGGTGTGTGGCATGAGGATGGTGTGTTTCCGGTTCACTGCTCTGTGATGGCAAGTCGGAGAGGACATGTCTCCTGCAGTGACCCTTCCAAGCCACAGACCTACCATCACCACACCAGCTTCTTTACAAGTTCAGGAGATCCAGACAAGAGCGGTTATTCCTTTACTCCTGGTATCTTGGCTTTAGGAGTCAGGAGACCAATTTTAACCATTTTATTTTATTTTATTTTATTTTATTTTATTTTATTTTATTTTATTTTATTTTATTTTATTTATTTTTATTTTATTTATTTTTATTTTATTTTATTTTATTTATTTTTATTTATTTTTATTTTTATTTTTAAACGTTTATTTATTTTTGAGACAGAGAGAGACAGAGCATGAATGGGGGAGGGGCAGAGAGAGAGGGAGACACAGAATCTGAAACAGGCTCCAGGCTCTGAGTGGTCAGCACAGAGCCCGACGCGGGGCTCGAACTCACGGACCGTGAGATCATGACCTGAGCCGAAGTTGGACGCTCAACCAACCGAGCCATCCAGGCGCCCCCCCCCCTTTTTTTTTTTTCTTAAACGTAATTTTAACCTTTTTAAATCAACCTCTGAATAATGACATTTCACACCGAGAATGCTACCACGGCTGCCTACTGTCGTTGGGGATAAATTCTCAAATCCTTAATCAGGCCTAAAAAGCCCCACACCATATGACCCCACCTACCCCTCCGACCTTCCATGGAAGACTCTCCCTGCCTTGCTCTCTCAGCGCCAGCCTTAATAACTTAGGTTGGTTTGACAGATGGACCTCCCTTTCTCTGGACTTAGGACCCTTCACCATGCAGGTTGCTCTTTCCTAACACTCACTGTTTTTTCCATTAATCAGTCAGCACTTCCCCTGGGAATCCTTCCTTGATCCCTGGCAGACAAGGTCGAACTGCCGTGCCTACTGTAACTCTTCTCACAAAGTGTATTTGCTTCTTTCGCATCTCTCTGCCCCGGTGGGCTATAAAAGTCATGGTGACAGGAGCCTGACACAAAGTAGGCCCCCCAGATGTATTTGTAATGAATAAATTTAAGTGCCATCTTTTTTTTTTCTTCCACCTGCATGAATGTGTTCTGCTTCTTTGATGCTTCAAATAGCAACTGTGACAGGAATATTGCACTTTCTTCCCAGAGGCAACAGTGGAAGGCTGTCACCCACTGGGTTTGACTGGCTTTGGGTTGAAATATGTCTCTCGCAGGGTGGGGGACGCTCTTCCCTGCTCACTAGGGGTCCTTGTGCACTGGCAGACACGGCGGGGCGTGTATCCTCTTTGCTAAGGCATTTCTGAGCCACACAGCCCTGCTTTATCAAGGCATCCAGCCGACTGTCTCTTCCCAACCTCATCTGCTCAACTGAGCGATAGAGCAGGTTCACTTGGGGATCCCAAGGGCCCATCTTCCTGGTTGCTGTGTTGCCTTTCTGCGATAGTTGCGACTCTGGTCTTGAAGAGGTTACACACATCTGCATGTTTTAAGGACTGAAGGCTCCTGGAGGCTGGGCTGTGGAAGCCCACAAACAGGGCACCCCTCGTCCCTTTTCTCTCTCCCTGCGTCCAAACCCTCCAGCTTTCTGTACTTTGAAATTTAATTAACATGAAAGAAGCCAACTGGAAGGGTGTGGCATTTTCAGGTTGCAAATGTGCATCAAAGAAGGGGGTGCCAGGAAGGCTCAGGAGACATGGTGAGATAGTGGTCCAGGCAGTGGGCGGTGGGGAGTGAGGCCACTTTGATCAGCTGGCCCTGCATCTGTTTTTTATCAGCACCGAGCCCACTTTGGGAACCAAACGCTCATTAACAGAGCGTGCGTACATGGCTTAGATAAAGTCTAAGTGCATCCTGGGCTCTGCAGCTCGCTCAGTCCCTCGCGCACAGAGGCACATTATTTTCCTCTGGCGGCCTGCACTCTGCTGTGGTTTCTTACATAAGGGAGGCCGTTGTGTTTGGACTGCCGACTTACCTCAGCACTGCCATTTCACACCGTCCTTTTTCTCCCGCAGTCATTGGCTGGCCTGTCTGTTTCCTGCCTCAAAGTAGAATTAATTGAGGAGGGGTGTTTTCTAGATCTTTTGGGTTTGCCATCTCCCCTGCCTCCACACCCGGTTATGGAGACCCGGAGGCCCTTTTCTCCAGGTGCTCCTTCAGACACTGTCAAGGATGATAATCTGCTAAGAGCTCTTGGACGTTTTGTTTGTAGAGAGCTTTAAGAGACGTCGGAATTTGGAGCTTCTCTGCTAAGTTATAAACCAGCCGCTGCCATTGCATTTCATTCCAAACTCATTTTTGGCACTCGCCAAAGATCCTTACCCAAGGAGTTTTAAAACAGTACTTCTTACACTGTGTGGAACCAGTCCCCCCCACCCCTGCCTTTTTTGTTTTATTTTCTTATTTTCAATCCGTTAAGAATCCTTATACTTTTGTTCTCTACTTATCCACCGATCACATAAATTTAGATGTTGTGGCAATGCCAGATTGGTACAAAAGTTTCTAAATGCTTGGAAACTTCTGTACTTTTTTTTGCTAAACAGTAACAGTTTGGGCCACAGACTATGCTTTGAGTAGCACCAGATTAAAGGATTATACTGGGAGACTCGGTGCCTTTTTTGCTGAATATGGTTTAGTTCTTGGCTGTGCAAGGACTATTACATGCTTAGGTAATGCTGAATAGTGCATGCTTCTGGCTTCCTCCTCATCATCTCAGAAGGAAACCTTACTTCTGAAGACTCTTCTGTTGTCCAAGGCTGGCCCGTGAGATGTTCTCACACTATTATGTGTATCTCTTCATGTGTAATTACGAATATCCATTTTTACTACACTTTCTGGAGAGTTCCACAAGAGCAGAGAGCGTTACGTCCATCTTTGTATCCCCAGCTCCTAGCACAGGACCTGGCTTCTAGGGAGACGGAGTGAGAAGTGTTTGTTAATGACTAAGGTAAATGATTTCACATTCTCAGTAGCATTTAAAATTAAAAAAGATTCTAAGTAGAAAAAGAAAACGGAGAAGAAAGAAGAACAACAATAACAAACACCCAGATTTAAGCATTGGTGCTTTGCAGACTGTGTGTGTTTTTTCCTGACCATTAGTAATAGCTAACATGTGTTCGGCGTTTACAGTGTGTAGGGGCTGCTAAGTTTTGCCCGTGGATTATTTGGTGCAGTTTTCACAACGCTCTGTGTGGTAGCTGCTTTTATCCTCATTTGCAGAATGGGAGACCTTTTAAGCAATTTGCCCAGGACCACATATACAGACACACACACATAAAAACATGCCTACCAAAATCTGGTCGTCTTACAGCTTGTGCTTTTAAAATTTATTTTTTTATCATAAAATATTTTAAGCATGCAGGTAAGAATGGAGTGTAATGTAAGAAATACCTATCACCACCCAGCTGTATCAGATTTTAGCCTTATGCTATATTTACTACAGACTTCCCTTTTTTAACCTCTTGATGAAGAAATTACAAATACATTAGAAAGTCTCCGTGAGCCTCTTCCCGATTCCCTTCCCTGTGTACAGAGATAAGGTGGAACTTGGTACATTCATTGAAAGTGCTACAAGGTATTCTATAGTATGAATAGATAGCATTTTATTTATAATTCACATTTATTTATACTTACCCTATATCTGATATATAAATATAAAATATAAAAATTTATGTAAACATATATTTACACATCTATATTATTTTAACAAACATATTTAGTAATATTTTCTATGTAATTTATATCTTCCATTTGTAAATTTAATGGTATAACAATAAATAAATGTTTTCATATTTTATATTATTATCTCTTCACAATTATAAACAACGCTACAATGAAGTTTTTCTGTGCATGTCTTTTTGTCTGTGTGTCTGTTCTTTTAAGGCATATGCTGGACCTGGAATGTCACTGTAGGGATTGAAGATCTTCAATTTTAGTAGATACTATCAAATTGCTCACCGATTCTTACATTCCCACGAGCATACATACTAAGCATTCCTGCTAAAACTTAAAATTGTGAGATTTTTTTTGTTTTTTTCATTTTGGCCAGCTTAATGTCTGTGAGTGGTGTATCTCTTTGTGGTTTTAATTTGAATGTCCTTGATTACCACTGACATTGAACCTCTTCTCACATGTTTTTATTTGGTTCTTTGATTTCCTTCTTCGTGAGTTGCCTGTTCATACATTTTTGTTCATTCTTCTATTTAACTGTTTGTCTTTTTCTCTTTAATCTGTAAGGTTTCTTTTTTTTTTTAATTTTTTTTTTAATGTTTATTTATTTTTGAGACAGAGAGAGACAGAGCATGAATGGGGGAGGGGCAGAGAGAGAGGGAGACACAGAATCTGAAACAGGCTCCAGGCTCTGAGCTGTCAGCACAGAGCCCGACGTGGGGCTCGAACTCACGAACTGTGAGATCGTGACCTGAGCCGAAGTCGGCCGCTCAACTGACTGAGCCACCCAGGCGCCCCTGTAAGGTTTCTTAATATAAGCTGGGGACTCCTTGCTTTTCAATTACATGCATTGCAGATATTTTCTTCCAGTCTGTGGCTTGTCTTTTCACTTTTTAACGTTATCTTTCATTGTACAGGAGTTCAAAATTTAAAGTGGCCAACTTTGTTAATCTTCATGTACCATTTGGGTCTTGCCTAAAATTCTTCCCTACACTGACGTCGCAAAAATTTTCACACACCCTCTACATTTTGTTGATTTTGATGTGCTTGTTATTTCACATTTAAACTTTAAAATCAAAATGTAATATACAAGCTTAATTGGCAGTATTCTTTTCTTTCTCAGTGATATGTTAAATCATATAATTGATGGCATTTTAGATTTAATGAAAAATAGCATATTTATATAAGTTTTTAAACAAAAATTTGTATTATGCCTGTTATTTTAGCTTGCAATGTATTATATAATTATATTATATTATATTATATTATATTACATATATCATGTTATATATTGCAACATATTATAAATATCTGGACAAGTTAATATCATCTATAATGTTATTTTCTTAAAAAATTTTTTAAAAATATTTATTTATTTTGAGAGAGAGAGAGAGAGAGAGAGCGCACGCGAGGAGGGGAGGGGCAGAGAGAGGGAGAGAGAGAAAGAACCCACGTTGCCAGCGCAGAGCCCGAAGTGGGGCTCGGAAACCGATCATGACCTGAGCTGAAATCAAGAGTCAGATGCTCAACCGACCAAGCCACCCAGGCGTCCCATATCATGTTATTTTTGATGAGTGAATACTTATTATAGAAATAACATAATTTATTTTACTAATCCTCCATTTAGAGGCATTGAGGTTGTTTCCATTTTTTGTAGAACATGTCACATACTGTGACAGATGCACTTATAGCTAAATCTTTGACACATACTTATTTCCTCAGCATCCATCCTAGAAGCAGAGCCGCTGAGTTAAAGGATATTCACAGAGGAAAAGTTTTCGACCAAGTTGCCAAATTGCCCTTTTGAAAGAGTATACCCATTTTTGCTCCCACCAACTATGTTTTAAAGGGTGACTGTTTTTCTCTGCCTTGCCAAATTTATTTGCAAAATTATTTGTCAACGAACATGTTAAACTTTTTTTTTTTTTTTTTTACATGCATACCATCTCCAGGAATTCCCTTGCTCTCAGTAAAACCATACATTTTAATGTTTCCATCTTTCATTGAGGAGCCTTGGAAACTTTTCCAATGCAAAGAAATTAGAAGGTTGAAGAAGAAGGAAAAAAAAGACTTAATTCAGAAGCCTTGATTGAGGCTCAACTGTGCCATTCTCTGCTTACAGGGCATAAAGTACTGGTTGTTGGTAGTTTTAAAGAAGGGGTTAGTGTGCTTAGATTGAACGGAAAGCCCAGTATCTCAAGAAGGTTTCTTGGGGGAAGACCGAGTTTAACACATTTCCTACCCAGTTTACAAAGGATCTACTGAAGCAGTGAAAACAGTGAATGGGAAATTTGTTCCATTGCACCAGATTTCTGCCTCATAAAAGTCTGAAAATGTCCCTAACAGAGGAAATAAATCTTACGGTTCACCCAGGAAGTGGCTAAAGTTTGGGGAATAAGATTTGGTTCAGAGTCCTTTATTAGAAGAGCATAAAATAAGAAGCTGTAAATCCCATGAGGTTTTTGCCTGTGGGGAGTTGAACTGCCACATACGCAGCTTTAAGAATACTTGAATACTTTTATGAGAGGACTGGGTGGCCCAGTAGGTTCAGCATGCCACTTTGGCTCAGGTCATGGTCTCACAGTTCATGAGTTCAAGCCGTGCGTCGGGCTCTGTGCTAACAGCTCAGAGCCTGGAGCCTGCTTCCGATTTTGTGTCTCCCTCTCTCTGCCCCTTCCCCACTTGCTCTCTGTCTCTGTCTTTCTCTCTCAAAAATAAATGAACATTAAAAAAAAATTTAAAAGAAGAAAGAATACTTGGGTACTTTCAGTGTCTTTTTTTGCAGTTTAGTTTTTGTCTATGTAACCAGCAGGGCATCTTTATTTTGCGGGGTGTGTAGAGTTCTGGCTTGACTTTGTTTTCTAACATTGTGTATTTTGAGTGAGATCAACTTTACTATTGCCCACTGACTCTATTAGTCAAAGGCAGCAAATTAATAAATAGTAAAAATTAGTAATACTTTTACTAAGATTGAATTTTTGAGCACATTGGTAGGTAAATCTGTAAGGGCCTCTTATTTTTTTTGTTTTTTATTTTTTTTTAATGTTTATTTATTTTTGAAAGAGAGGGAGAGAGAGAGAGAGACAGAGTACGAGCAGGGGAAGGGCAGAGAGAGGGAGACACAGAATCCAAAGCAGGCTCCCGGCTCTGAGCTGTCAGCACAGAGCCCGACGCAGGGCTCAAACTCGAAGACTGCAAGATCGTGACCTGAGCTGAAGTCGGGCGGCTTAACCAGCTGAGCCACCCAGGCGCCCCTGTAAGGGCCTTTTAAAGAGAATGTCTCTGACACTAACCTGAACTACTCCTGTAGCTGTTAGCCCTTTCCATCTTAATCCTACTGTTGGTGAAAATGTGATTCTGTCCACACATCAGGGAAGTCTGCCCAGTAGGTATGTTGATCAGGGTTGGCTGAATGGCAGAATAATCGAGAATTTTCTGAAGACCTTTTAGGAAACCTTCCACAGGAGTGTAGTGACTACGTTTAGGGGACCAGACAGTTTCTTTCAGGTAACACAGGAGAGAACGGATAGGGTGTCATCCTCGCGATGGGATTTTTACCCTTTTAATGACGGTGAGGGGTGTGATTGGGGCATGGGCATGGAAGATAACTGAATAAAAGGCATAGGAGCAAAGGTAGCATAGGTTAAAAAAATTACCTAAAATTAATTGAAATTGGAGGCTACTTTTCAAGTGCCTTCAAATACAAAGACTCTGTGTAGTCCATGGTTGAACTGAATGTTTCTCATTGAAGGCCAAGGAGCAATGTGTTGGGAAGGGACCTGAATCAAGCTTGATGCTTTGAACACTGTTTCTGAGAACATCAAAGGAAGCTATTCAGTGGGAGAGGATATGGCCATGTGACCAGGATGCAGTATTGAGACCCATGGGTAGTTGGATTGAAAAGCCTTTTTATCTCAGTGTGAAGAAGATGCTTATAAGGGACAGAAACCTCACCCCTGACAGGGACGTGCCAATGAAAGGTCGCTGCCAGTATCACTTTCTTGGCCTGGGGAGACCGAACCAAGACAGTGGGAAGGCTTAATCTATGTGGGTCAGCAGTTACCGAGGAGAGCTGAGAATTGGGAGGTTCTTTTGATTGTGGACAGAATTGACCGACTGTGCTGCAGTGAATGAAGGGAAGAGATTTGTGTGAATTCTGAGGAGCCATGCAGGTAAGGGAGGAGTTGCGAGTTCTCTAAGAAAAGCAGTTAGGCCAGGTCATGGATCAGGGAGGACCCATATGGACATTTAATCTGAGCAGGAGTCCAATTTCAAAAGGAAAAATGTAGATATCAAAAAAGGCAATGCAAGAAAGGTCTTGTTCCTCTGGTAACTATTTTTCCAGTGAAGCCAGTTGAGAGGGTTCATACAAGAACATTGAAATTTGCTGGACAATAACAACCCTTGAAAGAGAGTCTTTCATTTCTAGGATCAGGTGGGATCAAAGATGGGATGGACAGATCTTATCTGGGCTTGGAAAGAGCTGCTGTACCTCTTGAATATAAGCGAGGAGGTCTTTGCACTGATTTTCTGCCAGCGTGTGGGAATACCCCTGTGTCAATTAAAGACATTTACTTCATGGAATTTTTTTTTAATGTTTATTTATTTTTGAGACAGAGAGAGACAGAGCATGAACGGGGGAGGGTCAGAGAGAGAGGGAGACACAGAATCTGACGCAGGCTCCAGGCTCCGAGCTGTCAGCACAGAGCCCGACGCGGGGCTCGAACTCACAGACCGTGAGATCATGACCTGAGCCGAAGTCGGAAGCCCAACCGACTGAGCCACCCAGGCGCCCCTACTTCATGGAATTTTAAGAATTATCCCATCTTCAAATTAAAAGATGAGCCAAAGTATAATATAACCAAAGTTTTCTCTTTGTCTAAAATGAATTCTAAAAGTAGAGACTACTTATGAAAGTTGTAACACAATTTTTGGAATGAAGAAAAATGTGTTTTGGCACCTTTCATCTGCAATTGCTACAACAAATATTTTGTCTTTTTAAAAGGTGCGGCCTCACCCACATATTATGGATAGGTTTCCAAATAGTGACTGCACAATGAACCAGACTCATTTTGTTGGTGTTTTGTGCCAGAAATTGCCAAGGAAGGGAAGGACATAGCTAACTTCTTAGAGGATGCTGAGGAGTTACCAGCTACTTAAGACTTACTGGGAGCAGATGTTATGAAAGAGTGGTTTGCTGCCATTTCCTTGAGGAGCTTCCATATTTCAGTACTCACTCATAAGCCAAGTATCTTTTTCAAGACTCCTCATTTCCAAATTCAGATGAATAAAGAGGGTATCAGATTTGCTACTCTATTACTGAGCAGACGGGAGGAGTTTGAGGATCTGGTGTGAAGCCATAGTATGTTAGCCTCGCTTTTTTTTTTTTTTTCTCTGCAAGATCCCTACAAGAAAGGTTTTCTGTGGATGGGACAACAGCCTCTCGAGCTGATAATATTTGTTACTCTTTTGTCTTTAATTCAGAAGGGCATCTAGAGGGAGAAGATCTTTAACTTTACCCAGGGTACATTTTTATCTGGTCACTTTTGGCAGAATTGTTTGCCCTTTTAATAAAATAATGAAGTGTAAAGATCTTTTTGCAGCGGGAGGAATCAGAGCACCTGGACCAAGTCACCCATATCCATTTTGACCAGAACATTGAGCAAGAATACCCAGGAAAGAAGATGTTCTCGAGCACGTGTTAATGGTTGTTGGTAGCGCTCTGATCCTCAAGCCAGTGGCTGATCCCTTTTGAGAGGTGGGACTCAAACCATTGGACCTCACTGCTCCCAGGGCTAACCCTCCCAGTGGTGCAAAATGTGCAGTCTCTTCTGGTAGATCACATCTAAGCAGAAGCTTCTGATTAAAACGGAGCCTAGAGATGAACACGGTGGACCTTTGTAGTTACCCTCCAGTTGTCTTGATTCTCCAGGACCCCCTACCTGGACTCCAGTGCTGGGGAAAGCTGTTTACTTTGAGATGGGGATTGAGAAGGCACCTGGCACCTTGTTTTCTGGGTAGTAGGTTCCCTATAAATTCTAGTCGACCTTCTTTTTCCTCATTTCTTCCTTTCAGCATGATGTGGTAAAACGCAATGGCTAGGAAGTCAGAGCTGAGTTGGAATGACACATAAAAGTTACTTAGCTTCTCTGATCCTCTGTTTCGTCCATGGTGATGGCACTTCCGACCTTAAAGGATGGAGGCAAGGACTTCATGAGGTAAAACATGAGCCTATAGCTCATTATAGATGATCAGTGGGTAATGATGACCCCCTTCCTTTCCTTGCCATAAAAACCTCACATATATCTTTATCTGACCTAGCTAGCATCCGAGGTGTCGGTCAGTGCAGTCTGCTGATCAGGCATTTTACTATTTTCTAAAAATTTTTGAAGTTTATTTATTTTGAGAGAGCACGAGATGGGGAAGGGGCAGAGAGAGAGGAGGACAGAGAATCTGAAGCGGGCTCTGTGCTGACAGCAGAGAGCCCGATGCGGGGCTCAAACTTACAAACAGTGAGATCATGACCTGAGCCAAAGTCAGACCCTCAACTGACCGAACCACCCAGGCGCCCCCAGACATTTTAGTTTAAATGAGAAATGGTATTAAATAAAGCCAACATCCATTGGAATAGATGCACCAGGCCTTTAGTAATAGAAATTGGGACATTATTTCAGTATTCAGTCAGCTCTGCTATTATGTATGTATTCCTAAAAATCATCATGCTATGCAAAAAAAATCATGCCATGAAAACCACAGGGTTTACAGGAAAAAAAATGGGTTAGGGGCATAACATCCAAAAATGTGTCAGAGGCACACACAAAAAATAGGAAGCTAATAATGATGGTAGCACAGTTTTTCACATGTTAAATGGTTGAGGTGCATAACACTACAATGAGTGTGTGTTCCCATGAAAAGATCTGGAGTTTACTTGTGGAAGCAGGTGTCAGAAGTGTTTGAGCTTGTGAGTGTTGTCGTAAAGTGATTGCAAGGAGGATCATCTGAAATCAGACGGGAGTTGTAAGGCCAGATGTGGATGAATATGGCGTACAACACGTAGTAAACTGAGGCAGCTGTAGATGCATATGGGCTTCGTGTGTTCCTACGTGACTGGGTTCAGCTGGGGGACGTCATCTGTGTGCATTTAGTGTTTCTAAAAGGAAAAGCCATGCTTAAGCAAACACAAAATTCACATGCTCACATTGTTCCCTCGTGTATCAGTCACATTGGGATAGATTTATGTTTTCAAAACAAGCATTTCAGCAGAACTGACTGTACTAGCTTCCTGGAAAAGGTCACCTTCTCTTAGGCAGTACCCACAAGTAGAAGCAGATGAAATCATTGTAAAACATAAAGGCTCATGGGACCATTAACATCCTTTATGAAGTGGTGGCCCTTTTATAAATATAAAATTTTGTATCCTTCATATATGGATTACCATATTCTGGGTAAAGGGGAGTTATTGTCAGACTGCATTGAGTATGGGAATAGCAGGCGTTGGGTGGGTGGCCCTTGGCTGTATTCTGTAGTGATTTTGCTTGTAGATTATCTCTTTGGATCATCTACTGCCTTGTTATTCTTCCACTAGCACAGAATGGCCACTTTTGGCACCCCATATCTCACGTTACCGTACACACAGACTCATAAGAAGAGAAGTCAGTAAATAATAAGAGGAGAGCAGTCCATAAATAACAGTATGCTGTTTCTTCATTCACCCGGATCTCTGTTAAAGATCCTCTGTAAATGAATCTTGTATTTTAAAAAGAAATGCGGTCATGAATATCTGTGATGTTAGGAGAACAGGGATAGTCATATGATTTGTGACTTTAAAACGTAGTGTAGACTGAAAAGGCTGAAGGTAAACTTTAGGTGACGTCTGTGAAGCCCAGAAATTGCATACAAATTTTCATTGGTAAGTACACTTTGGAAAGAAAGTGTCCTTGGCTTTTATCACATTCCTAAAGGGGTCTTTGATCCTGAAATGACCACGTCACACTTTTAGAAAAGTCCATAGATAGAGACTCGTATGGGTCATTTAGGGGAAGCTAGGGTGATCTGTGGCACATCCTAGCCCATTGACTTCATAGAGGGGAGCTTTGGACTCAAGAAGTGCTCCTGGCTGCTGCCGCAGTGATAGTATGAAGCAGGTTTGACCCCTGGGCTGAGCTCGCATGTCGTCTTTGTCCTCTCATCACTCATCACATCAGTAATGAAGGACTCCTTTTCACACAAGGGCTTACGCCTTTTAAGTGTGTATCTCATGCTTCCCTTGACTTTGTTTTGCAGATGGGAACAACGAGAGCTGCCTAATGGGCGTGTGTATTATGTTGACCATAATACCAAGACCACCACCTGGGAGCGGCCTCTTCCTCCAGGGTAAGGCAAGGCTGGCAAGCCCTGAGACTCTAGAACCGGCACCCGGAGTCACCGAATGGCTTCTCCACCATTCACTGCCATCACTGTCCTTAGTTTCCCCTACCCTCTGCTCCTTGCCCTCTCTTTTATCCGCCTCCCATTGTCTTCTCCTTCTACACTATTTCTTCTCTTTATTTCCCTTCTCCCCACATTCATTGTGTTGGCAGTGGGCTGTATTATGGGCTTTATTATGTGCCATGGCTGTTGGGTCCTGGAGGGAGGAGGGCTAGGAATCCTGCATCCTGGGCCATTGATGCCTTGATGCCCTCAGTTATTTCACCTACAGAAATATCCCATCAGGGCCAGGTTCTCAGTCATTTTCTGCAGAGGTAGCAAAGTACAAGGATATTTATTCCCGGTCACTTGATTGCTTTTCCTAAGAAAGAGAAAAGGCATGAGGAAGCCAAGATACAAAGGGTGTTGATGCATTTCAAAGCACCGTATGCCCGAATGGCCCCTGAAGGGTGCTTCTCCTTGAGCTGGGCTTTGTGAGAACACAGCTAAGTTCTCTAAAACCAGAGGATAAGTGAGGCTTCCAAGTGAGGGAAGACTGTCCAAGTTCAAGGAGAAGGGGTTTGGTTCCCTGCTTGCCAGGGACAGAAAGTTCTTTCCACATGTGCCTTTTGGTCCACAGAGCTTTCAAAAGAGAATGTATTCTGCTCAAAGGAGAGAATCACCTCCCAGTAAGGCAGTCATGAAGGGCTCCAGCATAAAATATGAACACCTCCCCATCAAGCTTGTAGAGGGAGAGGATGTCAGAGGTGGGGAGTATTAGGAAAAACCCTTGTACTCTGGTTCACTGGTCATACACATGCCAGGCAAATACCACCTCACCTTCTGGTCCTGCAAATTTCCATGGATAGGCTGTTTTTAGTTTCGATTTCCTGGTAGAATGCTTGTGTTTTCCTTTTGTTCCTTACCCTTTTGGAAATGAAACTATAATCCGTCATCATGAGTCCTCATTCTGTTTTCTACTTTAAGTTCAGATTATTTATTTATACATTTAACCAAAGCTACATATTGATGTCTTGGGAAAAAATCACACTTTTTACTTTGGAAATTATGGAAATTTTCATATTCATATGAATAGTCTCCAATGTGCACTAAGTAGAGAGAATCCCCACATACTCAACACTTGGCTTCAATAATCTTCAAGTCATGGTCAGTCTTGTTTCATCTATACCAGGGGTTGGCAAACTATGGGCCTCTGGTTGAAATCCAGCCTCCACCTGTTTTTGTAAATAAAGTTTTGAAGAAAATCCTATGTAATCATCTTATAACTTTATCCATATTTTGGTATATATTTCTAAAAAATGTTCTTACTAAAAACAAAACCACTCTATTGTTAACAGTATTTTCTTTTCTTTATTATTATTATTATTATTACTATTATTATTTTAAATTTACATTTAAATTTAAATGTACCACATTTTCTTTATCCATGCATCCATCACTGGACATTTGGGCTCTTTCCATACTTTGGCTATTGTTGATAGTGCTGCTATAAACATTGGGGTGCATGTGCCCCTTCAAAACCACAATGAGATACCACCTTACACCTGTCAGAATGGCTAACATTAACAACTCAGGCAACAACAGATGTTGGCGAGGATGCAGAGAAAGAAGGTCTCTGGAGGAGACCTCTGAAGGATTGTTTGTTCTACTCTGTGGTGAATGCTGGTGTTATTTTGATAGGGATTTCATTGAATATGTAGATTGCTTTGGGTAGTATTGACATTGTAACAATATTTGTTCTTCCTATCCAGGAGCATGGAATCTTTTTCCATTTTTTGCGTCTTCTTCAATTTGTTTCATAAGCTTTCTATAGTTTTCAGTGTATAGATTCTTCACGTCTTTGGTTAGATTTATTCCTAGGTATTTTATGGGTTTTGGTACTGTTAACAATATTTTCATGCTGTCATCAAATACTGAGTCAGTAGCCAAATTTCTCCAATTGTCTTGCAAAATAATCATTGATTTTTAACAGGATGTGTTTTACACTTGTACTTTGTGTGTTGACAGCCCTTATACTTAAAAGCAGCATTAACTCTAGAAATGTGCTAGTTGCTGCCTCTTAAGTTATGTAGGCCTTGACCTGATGAGCATTTGGATAGCATCTAAATTAAGATTTTAATGGTGTCTTCTAAGGATGGCCAAAAATTGTTTCTTCTTTAAGTTTTGAGGTGGGACAACAGATCCAGATTTCTTTCTTGCTTGCTTTCTTTCTCTTGCTTTCTTTTCTTTTTTTTCTTCCTTTCTTCCTTCCTCCCTCCCTTCTTTCCTTTTCTTCTTTTCTCTTCTTTGCTTTCTTTCTTTCTTTTCAGTCAACAAATACTTATTGAGCCCTGCTCTATACCAGGCACTATGCCCCGGGAGTACATCGGTACACCAAAGGAGAAAACCCCTGATCTCACGGTAGTGTGAGACACACAGTTAATGAGTTAATAAATTTATACAATGTCAGGTGGTGATATGTAATTTGAGGTAAAATAAATCAGAGGAAGGGGTTGAGGTAAACAAAGTAGCACACACACATTTTTCTGATGCACATAAAATCAATATATAACCGTTAGAATAAAAATGTCTCCCTGCATGTACCATCTACATTTGCCTAATGATACCAGGTCCACCACCTCTGAGAGGTGCAGGCTCACACGACCAGAATGTGGTAGAATAATCCCTCTGGTTCCATTTCTTTCCTCCGTCATTTTTCAAATTGGATACAGATCGTACCCTGAGAAAGACTTTGAACCCGCAGCTCCCCTAATTTCCCTGAGGGGCTGGGCCGCTCCTCCACACCTGACTAGGTACTCGGCCCCTCCGGGTGTGGGCTGGGGATGCCTCTAGCATCACTGGAGAGCAGAAAGCATTGTAATTACAGATCCAGATTTCTTATTGTCAGGACACTTTTAATGCTTTATTGGACGGTGGCTCAGCTCTACACCCCACGTAGCGTATTAGTTCTTACAGAATTTTAATCTCAGACCTCAGTACCTCTGAGCCCCTGGCAGGTACTTCTGCACCATAACCAGGAGCCCAGACAGAATTAGAGTGCTTAAGCTTTCATCGCTAACAACGGGAGAAGTTCCACCCCAGGAAGTATCATCATGCCGAGAGCACACTTGAAACTACAGGCGGAGCCATTGTCTCAACAGACCCAGTCACTCCGGAGTAAGATTGAGTCAAAGGATTCAGTCTGTCTTGGCCACCCCCTTCTGTGTGATCCAGGGGACGCTTGTATGAGGAATGGTCATTTTTTTATCCAGGAACAAAAAGTATTGGCCCTGGTAACTAAGGATGGATGCAGTAATTTGCTCTTAGGTGGTGTTTAGACCAGAGGTGAGCAGGGAGAGGGGTCTCGATAGACCACGGTGTAGGGGAGGCCTCACAGAGGGAGCGGGATCAGATACGATCTTGTAGGAGGGTCTGGAGTTGGACTTAAATGACAAGAGGAAGTTGATCCAGGTTGGGGGAAAGGCGTGAAAGTAAAAGATATCGTTAGGGAATGATTAATGAGGCAGTTTGGCTGGAGTGGAAGGTTTACGTGAAACAGAGATGCCCAGAGAGTGTCTAGCAAGACAGCTGGGTTTGGTGGACATGCCTGCTGGAACATGAGAGAGCGCAGGGCCGACTGGGCCTCAACCACTGTGCTGTTTTTATAGATTGCGATTCTTGGTGAGATTTCACCCACAATCAAGGGTGGGGTTATGCTGTTTAGAAGTTTGAAATTTACCAGTCCAGAAGACTTTTAGTTAAACGTGTGGATTAAACATGTATTTATTTCCATTCCTTCCTGAAAACCCCTAAGTGGCAATAAAAGTATAAAGAAGTATAATGATAAAGGATTGGAAGAGGAGAAGCAGCATATGGGAGAAGGTAATAAAACTTTGGTTGCTGATAAATGGCAGAGCTGAGAAAGCTGAAACCCCAACTTACAATGTGGGTGCCCACCAGGAAGTCAGCCAGTCAGCACCACGGAGCCCTGGAAAGCTCAGCAATCAGACACGGTAGGGGGAGGTGCTATGAAATGAGACTAAAAAGCTAAAGTCAAGTTAAAAATTGGTGCAGGGAGTTGTTAGAGTCTCAGGTTGTCAACCATGACATCCAGCCCTGTGCCGCACGCCTGCATGCACACGTGTTTATCTCACACATGCATGCGCACATGCAGCCAGCCTGGAGGATGAAGCCAGAGCTGAAGGCAAGGATGAGCTCAGAAAAAAATGGATTGAGTGAGGACGCTGTCCCCAAGTTAAAGATTGGGACTTTTTTTTGCTAGATAAAGGGATCAGTCGAAGGGAAGAGAACTACAGATTGTGATGTTTGTGGGTCGTCTAGTGAAACAGCTGAATGAAGCCACTGGTCAGTTTTCCCCCACCTGGATACCCAGAGCGTCCATTCAGTGTTTTAGTGACTCACTTTTAAATATGAAAGAACAGCCTGCGGCCAGCAGACAGAAAGGGGACTTGGTGAAAACAATGTGGAATGTAAAACCAAATTGTGATTCGTATCCTCAAAAATTTGGGAGGAAATACGGCATCTGTGCAAGAAGAACAGGAGACCGTGAAATGAACCATGCAGAAAACAAGAACATTCATTTGTTTATTAATGTTTATTTATTTTGAGAGAGAGAGAGAGAGAGAGAAAGCGCGCATGTGTGCGTGCGTACCCGCAAGTGGGAGAGGGGCAGAGAGAGAGAATCCCAAGTAGGCTCTGTACTGGCTGTGTGAGATCATGACTTGAGCCGAAATCAGGAGTTGGGCCCTTAACTGACTGAGCCACCCAGGCACCCCAAGAAGACCTTTTAGAAATTAATATATAACTGACTGTGGAACAACCCGGGGGTTAAGAGTGCATGCTGACCCCTGCACAGTTGAAAATGTGCATACAAATGACTTCCCCAGAGCTTAACTACTAATAGCTTACTGTTGACCAGAAGCCTTACCGATAACATAAACAATTGATTAACACATATTTTGTATATTATATATATTATATACTGTATTCTTTCAATAAAGTAAGCCAGAGAAAAGAAAGTATTATTAAGAAAATCATAAGGAAGAGAAAATACATTTACAGTACTGAACTGTATTTATTGAAAAAAAAAATCCATGTATAAACGGAGCACCACAGTTTAAACCCTTGCTGTTCAAGAGGTCAACTGTATATAACAGCAGAAACAGGGGTGCCTGGGTGGCTCAGTTGGTTAAGCATCCGACTCGATTTCGGCTCTGGTTGTGATCTCACAGTTGGTAGGATCGAGCCTCAGAATGGGGTCTGCATTGACAGTGTGGAGCCTGCTTGGGATTCTCTCTCCCTCTCTCTCTCTGCCCCTCCCCTGCTCTTGCACGTGCTCTCTCTCTCAAGATAAATATTTTTTAAAAAATTAAAAAAATTTTTTTTAAACATTTGTTTATTTTTGAGAGAGAAAGAGAGAGACAGAGTGTGAGCAGGAGAGGGGAAGAGAGAGGGAGACAGAGAATCCGAAGCAGGCTCCAGGCTCTGAGCACAAAGCCTGACACGGGGCTTGAATCCACAAACCGTGAGATCTGAGCTGAGGTTGGAGGCTTAACCAACTGAGTCACCCAGGTGCCCCTAAAAAAATTTTTTTTTAATGTTCACAAATTTTTGAGAGAGAGAGAGAGAGACAGAGTGCAGTGCGGGAGGGGCAGAGAGACAGGGAGACATAGAATCTGAAGCAGGCTCTAGGCTCTGAGCTGTCAGCGCAGAGCCCCATGTGGGGCTTGAACTCACGAACTACAAGATCATAACCTGAATGGAAGTTGGACGCTTAACCGACTGAGCCACCCAGGTGCCCCTCCCCCTGTCAAAATAAATAAACTTAAAAAGAAGAGCTCTTTAAAAAAATAAAAATTGCAAGAATGGAAAGATAATGTTGGAGATTAGAAAATTAGAAGATGAGCCCAGGAGATTCAACATCTGAACAGTAGTTCTAGCAAGAAAGAACTTGCTAGAAGAACTTTCTATTATCAAAGAAAAAAAAAAATAGAAGCATATTGCTAGAATTGAGTGGTAATGTATTCAAATTCAAAGGGCCTACCAAATGCCCAAACCAGAGAATGAGAAAAGACTGACCTCAAGGAACATCCAAATGGAATTTGTGGATGGCAAGAGAATGTCTCAGAAGCCTCCAGAGGGTAAAAATAGGCTAGCTATCGAGAATTAGGAATCAAGAATGCCATCTTTCTTCTCAACAGCAACTGTGGAGCTGGACCCTTAAAATTCTGATGGAAAGTTATTTCCTGTCTAGAAATCAACTTTTAGTCACCTTAACACTCAACTCTGAGACTTGAATAAAGGCATCTTCAGTGTTTCAAACAATTAACTTTGGTGCATCCTTTCTCAGAAGCTACTAGATGATTTGTTCCACCAGATGAGAGGAAACCAAGAAAGAAGTCATGAGATGCAGGACACAGGGGACTCCATTCAGAGGCCAAAGACAGTCCCAAGAGGAAGATGAGGGAAGGTGACTCAGGACAGTAACATAGAGCAGATCTGGAGGACAGGTGTCCACATAGGGCAACAGGGGCCTGGAGCTGTGTGGCTAAGGCATATCTGACTGACACTGAGAGGCCACGTGTGCCATCAGAATCTGGGGCTGCATTGGTAAGAGATTCTTGAAAAACAGGCAGAATGAAACACACTCTAGTTCTTTTCACTCCAGAAAAAAAAAAAGTCGTACAAGCAAGGAAACATACGTGTAGTATTCTATGAAATCATAATACAAACTCTGAATATGGATTTAATGACGATTTTCTAAATCGGGAGGAGGGGTCCTATGTGTGTTGTGGGGTGGGATGCAATAACTAAACGCTCAGCTTTGATAGCAGAAGGTTCACAGTAACGTCTAATATGACAGAAATCAAGAAACAGTAGAAGGAGCATGCTGTTTAGAAATATGGCTGTAAATAGAAGGAGCAGTTGAGAATTCAAAGTTGTTGCTTCTGAGAGGTAGGAATCAGCGATGGGGAGAGGCAGGGAAGGAGACACTGTTTTTTATTGTGTCTCCTGTAGTACCATTAGCATTTTTTTAATGTTTATTTTTGAGACACACACACACACACACACACACACACACACACACACACACGCACACACAGCATGAGCTGGGGAGAGGCAGAGAGAGAGAGGATGACAGAAGATCCAAAGCAGGTTCTGTGCTGACAGCAGAGAGCCTGATGTGGGGCTTGAACTCAGGAACCATGAGATCGTGACCTGAGCTGAAGTTAGACACTTAACTGACTGAGCCACCCAGGTGTCCCAAGAAGCTGTTTTTAGAGACGCTGTGAGTTAAGAGAATCATTGAAGAGGTGGCCAAAAAAAGTCAGTTAGGATGCTAACCCTGAAAATTGAGAAAGATACCGGACTGAAGCATGACAGTTATGTGAGTAAGGTAAGGATGCAGACAAGATGAAATGAGAAGGTAGTTAGAATAAAGCCTTTCCAGCCCATATAGTGTAATCCATATTGGGTTCCCTTTGCATTGAGTTAATGCTATTTTCTTCAGTGGTATCCCTTTCTTATCTTTTTAAGGCCCCTTTATCCCTCTTCCCCTTTCAAACTTATAGTGGAAAAATCAGGCATGTACCAAATTTGAGAGAATAGTACGATGAATCCCTGCTAACTACCACCTGGTTGTAGCAACTGATAACATTTTGTTTCGTCTGACCTCCTACTTTTCAGGGGAGGGGACTGATGAATTTTAGAGCAAATCCCAGCTGTCATATCTTTTGAACCATAAATATATCATATACATCTCTAACAGGTAAGGGTTTAAGAAAAAAAAAAAAAAACTAGGGGTACCTGGCTGGCTCAGTCCATAGAGCATGTGATTCTTGATCTCATTTTTGTGAGTTTGAGCCCCACGTTGTGCATAGAGATTCCTTAAAAAAACAACAAACTAAAATACCATTATCCCACCCAACAAAATTAACGACATTTCTTTGCTTCATGTCACCCAGTCCTTGTTCCATTCTCCCCAATTGTCTTAAAAATATTTTTACAGTTGATTTGGGTCAGATTCAAACTCAAGATCATCACATTAGTTTTGGCTGATATGTCTCATAAGGCTCTTTTATTATTTTTTATTTATTTTTTATTTTTTAAAATTTACATACAAATTAGCATAAAGCGCAACAGTGATTTCGGGAGTAGATTCCTTAGTGCCCCTTGCCCATTTAGCCCATCCCCCCTCCCACAACCCCTCCAGCAACCCTCAGTTTGTTCTCCATATTTATGAGTCTGTTTTGTTTTGTCCCCCTCCCTGTTTTTATATTATTTTTGTTTCCCTTCCCTTATGTTCATCTGTTTTGTCTCTTAAAGTCCTCAGATGAGTGAAGTCATATGATTTTTGTCTTTCTCTGACTAATTTCACTTAGCATAATACCCTCCAGTTCCATCCATGTAGTTGCAAATGGCAAGATTTCATTCTTTTTGATTGCCAAGTATTACTCCATTGTATATATGTATGTGTGTATATATATATACACACACACCACATTTCCTGTATCCATTCATCCATGGATGGACATTTGGGCTCTTTCCATACTTTGGCTATTGTGGATAGTGCTGCTATAAACATGGGGGTGCATGTGTCCCTTCGAAACAGCACACCTGGATCCCGTGGATAAATGCCTAGTAGTGCAACTGCTGGGTCGTAGGGTACTTCTATTTTCAGTTTTTTGAGGAACCTCCATACTGTTTTCCAGAGTGGCCGCACCAGCTTGCATTCCCATCATAAGTCTCTTTTAACCTGTAAGTTTCCCCACTTTTTCTTTCTTTCTTTCTTTCTTTCTTTCTTTCTTTCTTTCTTTCTCTCTTTCTCTCTTTCTCTCTTTCTCTCTTTCTCTCTTTCTCTCTTTCTCTCTTTCTCTCTTTCTCTCTTTCTCTCTTTCTCTCTCTTTCTCTCTTTCTCTCTTTCTCTCTTTCTTTCTTTCTTTCTTTCTTTCTTTCTTTCTTTCTTTCTTTCTATTTACTCTTTGAAGATCCTGGGCATTTGTTCTGTAGAATTTCTCATATTCTGGATGTGACCTTGGAATGTTGGGTGATATGCTTCTCTATCCATTGTCTTTCCTACCAACTGGTAGTTAGATATGGAGGCTTGATTAGATTGAAATTCACTTTTTAAAATTGAGGTATAACTTACACCCAATGAGATACCCAGATCTCAGGTTCATAGTTAGATGAGTTTTGACAAATGCATACATTTTTTTTTCAATATATGAAATTTATTGTCAAATTGGTTTCCATACAACACCCAGTGCTCATCCCAAAAGGTGGCCTCCTCAATACCTGTCACCCACCCTCCCCTCCCTTCCACCCCCCATCAACCCTCAGTTTGTTCTCAGTTTTTAAGAGTCTCTTATGGCAAATGCATACATTTATGTAACCTATACTCCCTCGAGTATCATTTATATTCCATCATTTATATATATTCCATCATTTATATTAGGCTCAGTGTAGGTCGCATGCCTACCCCTAATCCAGTCAGCTGTTCAACTCTGGACTTGGTAGTAGAGTCTCCTCCTTCCCCAGAACAACCTGGATCTCCTAAATGGAAATCAGGAGCTAATGGTGAGGAAGGATTGGCTGCTGTAGAGCAATGACTGCTATAATCACGAAAGCCCCAGTAGCCTCTGTTATTGGGACTTGCCTGGCTGTGCTTCCCTGGAGCAGCCCAGCTTCTGCACCAGACACCTTGCTTAACCCTGCCTCAGCCCCTCCTCGCCAGCCATCCAGAGGTTTCTCTAGAATTTGAGGGTAGGGGTGGGTGGTCACTACATTCATTCTGACCTTAATGTTTCCAGCTGGGAAAAACGCACAGACCCCCGAGGCAGGTTTTACTATGTGGATCACAACACGCGGACCACCACCTGGCAGCGCCCCACAGCCGAGTACGTGCGGAACTACGAGCAGTGGCAGTCACAGCGGAATCAGCTTCAGGGCGCCATGCAGCACTTCAGCCAAAGATTCCTCTACCAGGTGAGAGGGCAGGGGCTTGCCACGAGGGAGGGGAGCCTCCTGGCCCTGGAGAATGTGCTGCCTCGCACACTATTTGTTGACCTGTTTGGTGAGCGGGAAGACGGTAGCTGGAAATATCAGTGCTCTGGAGATTTTACTCATCACAATGAAATTCCTCAAATTCCGTCATTTCTAATTTAGTAACTCAGTGTCCAGCTTCTGTGTTTCAGGACTCAATATACCTGAAACTGACTCAGTATATCTGAGATATATACTATCTTTCTGCCAAGACTGGATTTCTCTTCTGGCCCCTCCATCCAAGTCCATTTATTCTAATTTGAAACCTGAAGGTCAGCTGTGACTTCTTCCGTACCTCAACTTTTGAGAACAAAACAGCCACCTACTCAGTTCGTTAAGCATCCAACTTCAGCTCAGGTCATGATCTCACAGTTCGTGGGCTTGAGCCCCACATCTGGCTCTGCACTGACAGTGCACAGCCTGCTTGGGTCCTGTCTCCCTTTTCTCTGTGCCCCTCCCCTGCTTGCTTGCGCTCTCTCTCTCAGAAATAAATACACATTAAAAAAAAAGCCATCTAAATCTTTTCCTTTCTGCTATTGTTTTTCTTTAAATCTTTTTTATTTGACACATTCTTAAGGATGGAAGGACCTCTAAAGTTGTTGTGGATCAGGGCTTCACAAACTATGGCCCATGGGCCAAAGTGGCCCACAACTGGTTTTGTAAATAAAGTTTTATTGGTACAGAAGCACTCCAAGTAGTTTAGGTATTGACTCTGGCTACTTACTTACACTGTAACAACAGAGTTGAGTAGTTTCAACAGAGACCATATAGCTTATAAAGCCTGAAATATTTGCTGTCTAGCCCTTTACAGAAAAAGTTTATTGACCTCTATTTCAACTTCCTTCTGATTCTTGGTTTTCCTTCATCCCTCCCAACTGAACGGTTAGGGCAGCCTTTCACTTGTTCTCTCTGTTGGCATTGTTCTCTCTTCCAATCTGTACTGCCTATTCCCAGCAGAGCAGTCTCCACATATCGCTGTCATTTGATCACTTTTGCTCAACATTTATCACTGTTTTTTTTTTTTCTTTTTTCTTTCTTCTTTTTTTTTTTTTTTTAAGTAGTCTCCATGCCCAGCTTGGAGCCCAGCTTGAATTCATGACCCTGAGATCAAGACCTGATCTGAGACCAAGAGTCGGACCCTCAACCAACTGAGCCATCCAGACGCCCCTATCACTGTCATTTTAATCACTGGCTCAAAGCCTTCTGTGGTCATTACCTACAGAACAGCATTCAAATTTCCTACTCCAGAATTCAGAGTGCTATGATCCCAAATTAACTGTCTGATGGCCTCCTTTACTGTGTCCCTTCAGGAACCCTCCCAACCCCTCCTTCCATCCCATTAGAGCCTCCACCTGTGACCTTGTTCCCCCCAGCCACACAGCTGTCTTTGGCAGGACAGGTAGCATTACCAAGTTGGAACTCTGCATATTCTCAGGGGGCCTTGAACATGAAGCTCGGGATCTGTAGTAGAGTCTCTACAGAAGGTGGTGGATTAGAGGCTGGAAACCTTTTGAGCTGGTCCACAGCATTTAATCACCGAGTTTAGTCAGTACTGTTTCTGTTTGAAATGAACTCTAACCCCACAACCCATTTCTAAATTAGATACTTTCCTAGTTCGATGCTTACGATAGCTTTAATTCCGTTTAGCTAAGTACTGTTCATTATCAACTTTGCCTTTGTTTGCAGTTTTTTCCTCTGCTCACCTGAAGCAGGAGCTACCACCTCCCGGGGCCAGCCGATCTCCTCTTCTGTCTGTCAGGGCCGGTGCTCCTTGTAGAGTGAGAGAACCGTAGAAACCTCCATCTCTTTAGTGCGGATGGACAGAAAGCACAGTGTTTATCACATCGACTTGTCTCCCAAGGTCAACTGTCATGCCTGTCTGTGATTCGTGCCCTGGTGCCCCGTGGTCTACCCGGTGCAGCCCTTGTGTAGGTTCTCATGCCAGGCCTTGTACTCCACAGCCCCTTTCACACATGCCTGGTGTCCGGTTCTGGCATGTTTCGAAATTGGATGGGATGTGATCATTCTCTGCATTTCAGAAATTGTTCCTCCAGAGCTAGGCCCCAAAGACTTTCTCTGCCATTTTTCTTGTGTGGTCGTGGCTACAAAACTAGGAAGGTCTGGGTGTTTCTATCCTTTGAAGACAAGGACACGTTTTAGGAGTCTCACACTGGTTTTGTCTCCCTGCTTATTTGGCTTCTCTAAGTATTGAAAAAAAAAATCTCTTGAAGGAATCTTTTTTTCTGTATAATGCACCAATATGTTGTCGGTTGACTGAAATGTTTGGTGGGTGAGAGGGAAGGTTCTAGAGGTCATTTCCACTTGGTCTTTTGGAACCTTCATTTCTCTTGCCCACCTTCTCTCATTTTAGCAATGCCATTCCAGGCATGCAGAGGTAGAACTTTGCCTTGGAGAGTCCCCTACTACTTTTTTGAGTACCCTAAAAACGATTTTCTCCACTCTGCTGGGGTCTTAGGAGGGTTCTAGATAGAGGTGATGGTTCCCTTTTCTCTGTGAAACAAGATTCATATTGAAAAACGTGTTAAGAATCTTTTGTGGGTCAGCTTTCAATGTCTCTCTGTTGATTTCCCTCTTCCCTGGATTTGCTTTGCCTCTCGCTTGCTCTGGAGCCATGTCCTGGTTACAAGTAAGAAGAGTTGCTTTCATACAGTTATTTTGGGGTTTGGCCTTGGCCCAGGGTTTGACTCGGAAGACTTAAGAGCTGATACTGTACCAATGGGCTCTCTTCTTCCTCCTCCTCCTCCTCCTCCTCCTCCTCCTCCTGCTGGGCTGAAGCCAAGACCTCGTTCTTCTTTACTTGCTCTAGAGAGAACACAAAATGCAGTGCAAGATAGAAGACGAAGGAGCCCCACGTCACGGTCTCCCACAGCTCCTTCCTGCTTTCTGCCCCATCACACACATTTTTCAATTTCTCTTCTCATTCCCCTTATTTCTGATACGCTCCCCTTTCCTGATGCCCCAGCGTGCCTTTGTTTGTTGTGACCGTCATGCACATACTTGTGTATTGCCCTTTCTTCTGTGACCCTGCTGCGTTCCAGCAGGGATGCCCACCTAGTCGCATGCATTGTGCAGTGTGACAGGACCCATCTCACAACCTGCTACTATTTTTGTGGCATTCCCTTTACCCCCACTTTGGTCCTCCCTTAATGACTAAAGGATGTAGCCAGTGTCTACAGGACTGAAACAGATCATTCTGTGGCTCCTGATGTGTGGATGCCAAATTGCATTATCCAGAAACAGACAACTCCTTTCTTACTCTGCAGAGAGCCCCTTGGATTGAACTCTCAAACACCTGGGTTTTGTTCTGCACCCCGTGGGTGGATACTTAAAAAAAGGAGCCGGCCTTCCATACGTAACCTTTAATGCCCTTCCCAGAGCCTTTATTGCCCTCGGCTCTATTTGCTAGACATTCTTTATTTCTGAGTTTGTATCTTAAAATATTACTGGAACTTAGTGCTTAGTCCCTGAGGGACTTGAACTCAACGTGAGCTGTCTGGCTCACGGCCTGCACCTCAGATGTCCCAACCCAGGGACAGTTACCAGGCAAGTGATTCAACAGTGTTACTTTCTGTTCCTACTAGTAAAGGAAATTGTCTTGTCGCTTAAAGTCACCTGCAGATCCAAGGATCTTTCTTCTGACTCTAATCCCTCCAGGCCCCTTTCTCTGTGGTTTTCTGCCTGTGCTCCAAGTGACACTTGGGATCTCTCCTTTTGGGAGAATTGGCGGAGAAGAGAAGGGGCAGTCGGTTGACTTACTGGAGATGTGGGGTTTTGGGGTTTTGGTTTTCAATCCATGATGTGTGGCTCTTATTTTTTGTTTCTCTTTGGCTTCTTTCTGTCCACTTCCTTTTCTTATTTTTCAAGTTGTACTATGTACATTGAGGGAGAAATGTCCAAAATAGTTAAGTGCTTTTCTTTAACTGCAAGAGGTAAAATTGTTGCAGGTGTCGGCTTTCATGGACTCCATCTCATAAGTTGTTCACGTTTATCAGCCTCTGGCCTCTCTCCCTTCCCTATTGCTTCCTCTTCTGTTCCCTGTTCTTAGGTTTTGGGGAGTGTGGATCTGATAAGATGAGAATAGGACGATGGCAAAGGAATGAAACAAAATGCCATAACTAAAGACAGCCAACATTGTATGAAGTTTTAAAAAAGGCAAGGATTGGGGCGCCTGGGTGGCGCAGTCGGTTGAGCGTCCGACTTCAGCCAGGTCACGATCTCGCGGTCCGTGAGTTCGAGCCCCGCGTCGGGCTCTGGGCTGATGACTCAGAGCCTGGAGCCTGCTTCCGGTTCTGTGTCTCCCTCTCTCTCTGCCCCTCCCCCGTTCATGCTCTGTCTCTCTCTGTCCCAAAAATAAATAAACGTTGAAAAAAAAAAATTAAAAAAAAAAAAAAAGGCAAGGATTAAGAAAAGGGTTGATGATTCTTTTTAAAATTCTCCTCCCTGTGTTCTGTATACTAGTCATAGTTGATTTTGGTGAATAATAGAAATCCACTTGGTTCAACTTAAACAGAAAAGGAATTTCTCAAATGGGAATGGGGTAGTTGATAGAATTAGCAGAATGACGAAGAACCAAGCTCTGGCAGAATCCAGGGGCAGGCGAGGCAAAGGAATAGTTCGTGTAGGACATTGTCCTCTTGTGCTGCCATTAAACACTTGTTGCTCCAGTGGATTGTGGACTCTATCACAGTAGTAATTTCCAACAGACCCCATGCTTTCCTGCCATTCCCGGAAGTCCTGAGTGGGAGCATCGGATTGGCTGGTCTTTAAGTCATGTGCCTGCACCGGAGGTGCCATGGTGTTGGGAAGGGAAATATTTGCTAGCTGATAAATATTTTTGGTCTCTAGTTCAGTGCAGGTCATGGAGGCTGTCAGTAAAAGTTGTTTGGTCTGTTGAGCTGCAGGGTTGTGCAAAAGATGACTGTCAGCCCCCTGACGCCCACTGGGTACCAGTTGGGAGCTAATTTCCCATTGGCGCGTGAACGCTATGTGGATTATCCACTCATTCCAAAAAAAGACTTGAAGCAGCAGACAGTTTTGCTCTGAATGCTTCTTTACTTTCTTAAAATGACCTTTCCTGCGTTTCTTCCCTTTTGCTACAGCTCATTCCCCACCGAGTTCTCTTTGGCTTCATTATCTGAAATGCATGCGTATTTCACAAGTTCGTTCCGTTCCTTCTGTGACCAAATGCTTTTATAGCCACTGCTCTTCTGTGTTAACTGGAAAACAAAGCTGGAGGAACTTGGGTTTCATGAGATGTTGCACCCCACCCCCACCCTGCTCCCACCAAAATGACCTCGGGAGATGTCACATTTGGGAGATCTTTTTCAGGAACCATCAGCTAAGTCTGAATTGTGGTGGAAATGTGAGCACGTCCTCCAGGATGACGGTAACGGGCCCAAAATCGAGCACAGCCCAGCTTCCCACACCTCCGTGCAATCTCACTGTGCCGGGTAGGAGGCCCTTTGCTGAAAGGCGGCTCTGTCCCACCAGGGAACCTATGGTTTCAAGACTTAAACATCTTTTTTGGAACTTGCTTTGGAAGAGTTGCCTGAACTGCCACCTTGGAAAGAAAGTTTCTCTGTCCTTTCAGCCGGGGGTGGAGGGCCGGCTGTGAAGGGTGCGGGGGTTCTTTGGCAGTTGAGCTCCACCAATGTTTTCTCAAGCTGAGACTGAGCTCCATTCATCCTCCTGCCCGTGTGTGGCTCCGTCGCCCCCAGACAGAGCCAGCCGGCAGCCCAAAGTCTGCATTGAGAACTTGATCCCCTCGTGCGACGATTAAGTTTTAGTAAGTGAAATAAAAATGCTTCAGCAAAAAAGAAAAGAAAAGGAAAAAGAAAAGCAAGCAAGCAAGCGCGTGCGGAACGACGGAACAATACTTGTTTTATTTAACTATGAAGAGTTTTTGACAGCGCCCCCCTTCTCTGCAGGATATGAGAACTCTGGGTCCACCGCAGCCCTGCCCCAGGGATCTCACGGCAGAATTAGGCTGGGGGGTGGGGGGTTTGAACGTAAACAGTGACCCTCAAGGCCTGGAGTCCGCTCCCCTTTCTTTCTCCTGCCTCTCCTGCTCGCTTGCCACCTCGCCCCCAGCCCCACCTCCCCAGACAGGCACACACAGAACACTGAGCAACTTCAGGTTCGGGCCGGAGGAGAATAAAGGTGCTTTGTGAAGGGAAGCAAAACATTCCTGGGGGAGGTGAGGGGCCTGGGGCATGAATGTGCCCTCAGTCTGGGCTGGTTTTGCACACCACGGCTGCTCCCTCTCCCTCTCAGGCGCACCCAGGAGGGAGTTGGAGGGAGGAGGGCCCAGCCCCCAGCCAGGAAGCTCTGGGCGTGGGCAGGGCTTGTGGGAATGATTTCATTGGAAAGGCCTGCGATATTTTTTCCCCTCCCGTGTGTGGTTCTTGGAGAAAGTTGGAGGTGGTGGTGATTTCAGTCGCCCTGGCCGCCGCGAGCAGGAGCTCCTGCCGCAGGAAGGCACTGGCCGGGCCTGCCCGGCGGTCCGCTCCGGGCCCTCCCGCCACGCCTGGGGCCGGCTCTCTGCCTCCACAGCCCTGGCCCACCTTCTTCTGCACCCATCGTCCTCCCCCTCGCTCCCCCCTCTCCAAAGCCCGTCGGGCCCTCTGTGTGCGGGGTTCTTTTTGGGTTTCTCTCTTTTGAAGAAAACTTTTGAGAGACGCAGATGTCACTTAAGGCCTCACGGTATCCTGTACAAAGTGCTCAAATGTGGAAATGAGTCCTTGGCATTTTTATTTTTATCGATCGATTTATTTTTAACCGGCGGCTTTTTTTTAATCTCTGTGTTCTGCTGTGTTTCTTGTGTTTAGTCTTCAAGTGCTTCGACTGACCATGACCCACTGGGCCCCCTCCCTCCTGGCTGGGGTAAGTACCTAGTTCTACTTCCATGTCCTCAGCTGTCTGTAGGCTGATGCTCTGTCTTCTTCCCGTGCGAGTCTTTCTCACTCCCATCCCTCAATTCTCCATTTCTCTTTGCTCCAGCACATGCTGTGGGGATGCCCTAGTGGGAGGTTACAGGCGATGGAGCTGGAAGGTTGGGAAAGTAATTGAGTTCCCCTGCACCCCTGTAGCATTCACCTGCCATGACTGAAGGGTTATGACCCTACGGACAGAGTCCCTTAGCAGCCATGAGACTGTTGGGTTTTGGTCCTGACTTTGAATGGTCTACCCAGCCATCCATCCTGTCATTGACTAAGACATTTTGACACTGACTTACCCGCAGGTGCACTGGTTTCAGGTCTGTGGCTGTGCCATTGGAAGGAGCCACCTTACCAAACCTTTTTTTGCAGCCAGGATGTTGGAGGACTTCAGCCTAATTTTGACTAAAGAAAGCCACCTTTTTATTTGTGACCCAGTTGTGAAAGAGACCAGAGGGAAGCAGATGAGAGAGTTGAGCACTGGGCGGCAACTCTGTGGAGGCGCGTCATTGCTGATTAATAACGCCATGCTGGATTCTCCTTGTCATTGGAGAATTTTAAGTCCTGGGCGTGATTTGCCAATAATGAGTTAGAGGGATGGACGTCCTTGACTTGGGAGAGATTATGGGCTTTATGGCTATTCTGGGAAGGAGTAGCCATGCAAAAAGGGGTCATGAGAGATGGTGAGATTCCATGCATTCTGCAGCTCTGAACCGGGTCAGGGTTTTGTTCAATACGGCAAGAGTCCCTGCGTTCCGAAGAGGGCAGTTTTTGCAAGAATCAGCATGTGCCGGCTTTAGTGTATTGGTGAGTCCAGTAGCAGACAGTAAATGCTAGTTTGATGGTGGTCACAGATGGTTATTAAATTGGGCAGGGGCATGCTCCCCAGTAAAGATGGAGAAGGTGACAATGATAGGATGAACATGACCTGGGAAAGTACAGCTTTTGAGCTGGATCCTCTTAGTGTAGACATATTACTCCCTGCTAGTAATTTACCAGATTCCATCACCTCCCTGGGACCCATAGTGTGTCACTTAGGGAATTACCACTGTATTCCAGAGCACTGGAAGGACCTTGTAGACCTTCTAGGGGGATGTGTTGGTTAGTGAGGCCTCCAGACAGTTCTTGAAAATCACCGATGACCCATCTGGCTCTTTGAACTGATGAAAGGTCACAAGTATCTCAGAGATCAGCAGCAAGTCAAATGTGAGGAGTCAAACACAGGGTCCCTGGCTAGGCAGGGAAAATGCATCAGATTAAACAAGAATGTATGATGTTTGGCAGCCAGTAGACACTCTGACCCAAAGCCAGGGGCCCGGAGTCGTTCCTGGGTCTGCAGAGTCCAATGATTTCTTTCTGCTACATGGTCACCAAGTAAATCTGCTACATGATTTGGTTCTGCTACATGATGGTCACCAAGTAAGAGCATCTGCAGCGACTCAAAAATAGCTCCCAGAAGCCAAGTGTGAAATATCTGAGATGGGATTAGGAGCCATGGTCAGAGTCAGTGGTGTTTACCTGCGATCAGGAAAACACACAAGATTATATTGGTATGAAACTGAGAAAAAAGAACATCTGGCCGAGGGCCAGGGAACCTTCCTAATCACATCCTTTGGGCTTTGTGTGGCTTTTCCAGGGCTGTGACAGGGCCACCTCCCCAAGAAGAGTTGAGAGTGAACAGAAAGAGCAGCAGAACCAAGTGAGAATTGTGTTTAGTGGGAGCCTGCTATGAAAGCTGTGCTCTCCTGCTGTCAGTCCTAGGTCCCTTTCTGCTCCTCTAGGAGAGACCCCCCGTTCTCCCTGCACCCCGTCCCATGGGTTAGGATGCCTCAGGTTTAGATCCACATGTCTTTAGCCACCCTGACCCTGGCCATGTGACTACATGCTTCCAGGTCTACTTCTTCCTGAGGGAAGCAAACTAGATGCTAGGGTTAGGGCTTTCCCAGCCCCTAAACTAAGAAATTGTATGCGGTGAGGCAGTTCCAGGAGGCCCCCTGGCAGCAATGAGGGCATAGGCCCCAGACCGGCTGGACAGATCCCCCACCCTGAGGATCAGCATGGGCTCTGGCCCGTGGCAGAGCAGACACAAAGGATCTAGTTTAAAGCAGAAGCTTCTGGAATGGAAGGGGCCTCTCCTTTTTTTTAGAACCTTCTCAGGAAGCCTGCCTTCTGTGGGACAGTCCCATAAGCTTTTCTGAGGTGATGGTGAGTTCTGTAATAATCTTGGACATCTTTTCTTTCTTTCCTTTTGTCTGTGTTTTTAAAATTTCTGTCAGGAAATGGATACCATGTAAGACAGAGAGACCAAGGCACCTAGGTTGATACTGAGAACACTGCAGCCTGATGCTTGAGGGGAGAGGTGTGAGTTCCTCAGTTCTAGGCCTTTCTTAGCTTTTGGTTTGCCTGTACCTTCTGGAACTGGTTCTTTTTATTTTTTTAATTTCACCCTGTCATTGTAAAAGAGGGAGGGTCATTAGCATCTGTTATTTGGGGGACAGAAGCAGAATTGAAGGCTCACGAACTTCATGGGAAAGGTGACCTCTCTTGGGTTCGAAGCCTTGCCCCTCGTCTCCCTTGTCATCCACTTGGAGCTGACGGAGTGCCTCTTTCACTGCCTTTCACAGCCTGGAATCAGTAGCTAGTGTGGGTCTGCCTGGATCCCTCCCATGAGCACCCCAGCCGTCATCAGTGCCCCAGGAGAGGGCGAGATAGGAAAGATTGTCCAGAGGCCAGAGACCATGTGTCTGAGCACCCCCAAACACTGGCCTGGCTCGAAGCACACACTAAGGTGTAAGAACAAGGTGGGCATTGTAAGTGCCCGCAGCCCCAGGCATTTATTGCACATGTGCAACACGACATTTTGCTGGGCTATGAGAGTTTTAGAACAAAGCTTTGCCTTCACGCAGGGGGAAATAGAGAAGGCAGACGGGAGTAGGCCCTGTGGTACCGAGTACTGATCAAGAAGGTACGAAGGAAAATGCAGCCACCCCACAATGACCCTGCCTGGATGGAGCAGTTGCAGGACCAGAGATCGGCCCGTGAGGGACTGGGGACGGGACCAGGGTTGAAGGGAGGCTGGCCGTGCCTCCACTTTGCGCACAGCTGGATGCAATTATGCCTCTGGTTTCAGCTGGGGCTGCTCCCCCTCCGTGTTGCCACACCGCCCCCTTTCCTCCAACAAATCGACCAACCAAAGACAGTGCTGGATCTTGAGTTGGAAATGTGTTTGACCCTCCCCCACTCCCCAGTAGGGAAAGATTCTCTTTGTCCTTTTTACTAGTGACAGATGTGAGTGAGCCAGGCTTTCATCGGTTAAACTTCTCTAACAGGTCTGGAACAGGGGCAGAAATTGAGACCGCTGGCACTCAGGACGTGGGAGCCAGAGGGGAGTGGAACTCAAGGTCTTGCAAGCTGATTGTCGTCTTTTCTTTATTTTCCCATGGCAGAGAAGAGACAGGACAACGGACGGGTGTATTACGTGAACCATAACACACGCACCACGCAGTGGGAGGACCCTCGGACCCAGGGGTAAGGACATGGGCCAGGTCGGCCAGGTGTAGCTCCAGCGTTGGCCAAGTGCCTCGGAATGCATGGTCCTCCATGGCCAGTGTTCAGGGATATCTTCAGCCAAACACGAATGCCCCAAGACCCTTACCATGTGGTGTCGACCAAATGAGACTTGAAAGTGGCTCCTTGAATTGGCTTTCTCGATGGATAGAGAGTGGTGTCTGGGCCAGTTGTGCATATTGCCGATAGCGTGATCTCGAATGGCTCGAGGGAACCCCTCTAGAAGCTAGTCTGATGGGGCCTGTGGTGTCTCAGGATCACTGGCTCAGGCCATGGCCATCCACCCAGAGCTGGTTCTTTGGCCTTGGGACAGTACGTGACCTCTCTTTGCTACAGAACCGTCCTCACGACTTGGGTGGTACCAGGTGTGTTTCCTCCAGACGCGTCCTCAAGGGCTGTGCAGGGCCTGGGTGAAAGCGGAGAGAAAGCAGCACTCCGGGAACCCCATCCTCCTAGGCCCAGAAGGAGACACCACCCCTTACCTCCTCTCTTCCCGTGCTTCCAGGATGATCCAGGAACCAGCTCTGCCCCCAGGGTGGGAGATGAAGTACACCAGTGAAGGGGTACGCTATTTTGTGGACCACAATACACGCACCACCACCTTTAAGGATCCTCGCCCAGGGTTTGAGTCTGGGTAAGGACTTTCCACAGGCAGTGTTGGTATCTGTTCACACCGTCCGGGTTCATCCTCCTCTCGATCCTCTTACTGCCCTCTGGTGGCCAGTTTTAATGTCACATTAATGGGGTCGGGGTTGGGGGGGGTGGGAGGGTGGGAAGGGGCTATCCTGTTTATTCCGAATAACACTAGTGGTCTTTCTGTAAAAGCAAGAAGTCTGGCCTTATTTCTGGTTTTTCTTTTTACTCCTCAAATGTGTCTACAGGAGACCTAATGACGGTCACTTCTTTTCCTTTCTTGTCTCTAACATAGCATCAGCTTTCCTCAGGGCTAACAAAATACATTGCTAATTTTTGAGAAATCACATGGGTTCTAGAACATCTTTGCTCTTCCCAGGGCGAAGCAGGGTTCCCCTGGTGCCTACGACCGAAGTTTTCGGTGGAAGTATCACCAGTTCCGGTTCCTCTGCCACGTGAGTTCTGGGACTGGACCTCCCGCAGAGATTGGGTGATTGAGTTCACTTAGCATGATTTCCCAGCCTAGCAGAGGTAGTGAAACGCGTGCGTCTTAGGGAGGGTCGCCAGTCACTTGTCTTACCCCAAGCGACTGTCTGACATCATCTCCAGGAAACCAGCTCCCATTCCTACGGTACCAGGCTCTCCGCCACTGGTCCAGGGAGACGGGGAAGCCTGTTTGTACAGACGAGAGACTTGACCGGATGGTTATGACTGAGGTCCTGACTCGGGGTTTGTTTTCTTTCTTTGTTTCTTTCTTTCTTTTCAGTCGAATGCCCTCCCCAGCCATGTGAAGATCAGCGTTTCCAGGCAGACGCTTTTTGAGGATTCTTTCCAGCAGGTTAGAGAATAATCATGGTGCCTGAGACCAACGAACAGGAGGCCCCCTCTCACCACCCTGTCTTCTGTCACGTGGCCTGTTGAATCCATGTGGTAGCGTTTCCAAGGTGTGGGCCTTGGTGACAAGTCTCTGCTGAACAGCAGGCCTTAGAATTCCCTGCCCCGCCCCAGCCCGCCACGGAGGCAGGCGTGGCACTCTGGCCACGATGCTCTGTCTCCCCAGATCATGAACATGAAGCCGTATGACCTGCGCCGCCGGCTCTACATCATCATGCGCGGCGAGGAGGGCCTGGACTACGGGGGCATTGCCAGGTAAGCTCATCACCTCTGGAAGGCTGTGCGGCACCCCGTTGCCCCAGAAATGCCTCCAGCCAGAACGCTGCCTCCCCCTTGCTCACATTGGCTCCCCAAACTCCTGCACCTTCAGGAGTAGGCATGGGTGTGGCTGGTCCACATGGGCGCAGGAGCAGGGTCCCAGGGTCCCCTTCGGGCTGGGAATTGACCCTTTAGTTATTGGCCTGTGGGGAGGCTGGGAGCTCCCAAGGGAAGAGCTGAGGACAGTGGCTCATGATTTCTGTACTTGAACCATTCGGCAGTGGCTAAATAGTGATGTCCTGTGGTTTCAATTAAAATCGGCCCCGGGCTTCTCTTCTTGAGCAGCTGGGGCAGGTCAAATCTGGTGTGTCCCTGTGTGCCTGACATATATAAGCTCTGTCCCAACCCGGAGGGCCTTGATCAGGGCTCAGCTACACATCATGTGCAGAGGGTCAAAAATTAAAATGGCTGATGTGCCCATAAGAAGAGCCTAAAGCATTGGCCTGCCCTCACCCAGGCTGCCTGCAAAAGTTAACAGACTCTCTGACAAAACGTTGCCTTGGATAATGGGGCTGAAGGTCCCCTGGCAGGGAGAAGGAGCATCCTGGCCTACGGTGACCGCTCAGCTTGCTGACCTCTCACGGTGTGGGGACGTCTTCTCTCTTGGTGTTGGGTTCACTTGCTTCTGGTCCTCTGTTTGCCGGTGGTGCTGCCCTCTGTGTTGGCCCCTGTGAATCAATTGCTCTTTGTTCTGTGGTGACCATGGTGACCTTCTCTCCAGGCTCTGCTTGGTGGTGTGGCTCCCACCCCGTGTGTGTCTGTCTCTCTGTGTCCTGCCAGTGGTTTTACCCTATGGTAGGTTACGTCATGCTGTTCTACCACAGGGTAGAACCACGGACGGGATACCGAGGCACCCTCTGCATCGAAGGAACTCCTCGTCTGCCCGGCCACAAGCAGCCGGGGACTGGCCCCCTTGGGATGTCCCCCTGCTGGTTGAGCTCAAGCCTGAAAGGACCCCGAATTCTGGCTTGCGGCTTGTATCTAGGCCACAAAGAGATGCCAAGTCTTGGGTGTTGGTTCAGAAAAATGCGTGGAAGTGTGGGAAAGGGTATGGTGATGGGTCTGGGTGAGGGGAGGGGAAAGAGCAAGGGAAGCGAGATACCTGTTGTATAGCTGCTGGGAATGAGGTTTATAATCTAGAGGCAGCATGGATTACAGAGTTTTCATGCATCAGGGCTTAGGAACATATTGCTGTGTATTCATATTATGCTGCCAACTCAGGGTAAAAACAGGCTAGCTATTTCTTACAGCACCTGTGCAAGATTTAGAAAAAGATGCCCTTTCTCAAGACACTTCCATGTTAGAAAATGGTCATGATATCTTCGTTTTATTGGGAAAAATACCAGCTTGACTGCTACATGCAGAAAAATTACCGTAATAAATGTGCAAACCTATGCTATTTTAACATAGTGCCTTTGTACAGTGCACAGCCTGCACAGCTGTGCATGGTGGCCTCAGGGTACAAAGAGCTCCTTTGCCATCAGATATACTGGATATCGGATGTAAAGTCTTGGAATGCATCACCTCGGAGCCCAGAGACATGCACGCAGGCTTTCCTGAGCACTGTCCACAAGTGCAATTGTTGTCCTGGTTCACCCTCGCTCACTGACCAGCTGTTAATACAGATTATACCAGGTGTTAATCCCAGTGGGGCTCGGCAACCAGGGACGCGTGTCTCCAAACTAGCCAAGACAAGACGACAGAGGAGGGTCACATCTCTGGTGCAGGTTGCAGGAAGGGATCCATTACCCTTGTTTTTCTCTGTCTTCTCTCACAGGGAGTGGTTTTTCCTCCTGTCTCATGAGGTGCTCAACCCCATGTATTGTTTATTTGAATACGCCGGGAAGAACAATTACTGCCTGCAGATCAACCCTGCCTCCTCCATCAACCCCGACCACCTCACCTATTTCCGCTTTATTGGCAGATTCATCGCTATGGTAAGATGCATTGCTGTGAGATCTCTAGAGAGGGCGGCTGCCGGGGAGCCAGGCATGCCAACAGCCGCCTGCAGTGGGTGCCCCATCTCTGAGCCCCACGTGCCTCCTCACACAGCTCCTAACAAGACATGCAAAAAGCTTGCATTCTGGAGGTAGTTCAGAGCTCTGTCAGCGGTGCCCCAGGGGCTATGAGAGGGTTTTCATGTTTGATTTGTGTAGGACTGGTCAAGCGATCGCTCACTTGACATTCAGTGTGCACCCCGCTGAGGGTGTTGGCATGACACACGCTGCCCACCTGCTGCCTGTCTCACGGGGGGGAGAGGAGATGTCGGGGAGGTGCGTACCACGGTCTGTCACGAGCCTCGGGGGGAGTGTTTGGGAGTATCTGACTGAGACGCTCACTTCTGGAAGGGGATTTGGAATCAACACTAGCTTAGAACAGAGTCCTAGTAGACTGTTGGTCAGGATGTAGGAGGCATCGTCAGGGAGTGGGTGAACAGTAGGAAAAAGGGAGTCATGGTACCCGTATTTATCTAGAAATAGGAACACGGTGTGAATAGAGAAGGGAGTCATGTCATGTGTATCCTGTCGAGTGTCTCGTGAGGGCAGAGAACCGGGATTGAGAAGGGGGAGCCTATGAGAGTCATATAGTCCTTCTGCCATTTTTGGTAGTTGGAGATGTTTCATCGCTCACTTTCCTTTGCTTCTTCCTGACTTCCTGAATGCTCTGCCTGCGGGAACCCCAGAGCCCATGACTAAATATGTCCCTTCCCCTTGTCTGGAAGTTCTTGGCTAAGGTGCTGGGCTCAGGAAGTGGGCACATTCTTCCCAGGTCTAGAGACCCGCCTGGCCCCGCAGCCGACAGGACAGACCAGTAAAACCCTAGACTATTACTCACCACTGGCCCGCCAGCTCTTGCCATTGACAGCGTCTGCATTATTTTTGGCTGCCTCTGTGGCCCAGCTCTGAGCGTCAGTGAGTCAGGGCCGCCGCCTGGGGCTGTGCTGGGAGTGCGGGCAGATCTCTGCTAGAACAGGGAGCTGGCGGGTGAGCGTGCTGGGCAGGCAGTGGGCTCCTAAGCAGGCTGGCTCTGCTTGTCCCTGTGGTCTGCAGGTGTCCCAAGGTCATAGGCGCTCTTGGGGAGAGAGGGCAGGTAGCAGTAGTTGGACTTTGGTGAGGAGCATCCGAGAGCCTGACTTGGGCAGGGTCCTCTGAAGACCGAACCCCTTTGGCATGTCTCTTCTTCCTCAGGCTCTGTATCATGGGAAGTTCATTGACACAGGCTTCACCCTCCCTTTCTATAAGCGGATGCTCAACAAGAGACCAACCCTGAAAGACCTGGAATCTATTGACCCTGAATTCTACAACTCTATCGTCTGGATCAAGTGAGTCCTCTCCCTTGCACCGTGCTGGGAGGGGAGGGGTCTCTGGGTAGGGGAGTAGCACGGTTGGCCTGTATGTTCTCCGCCAGAGTGGCCTTGCACTCTTATAGGCTGTGTAAATGCTTGTGGAGATGCACGGCTCCCAGGTTTCCCTGGAGGGCAGCTCTGGAGTTCACTCTGTGCCTCAGGGAGAGGTCCGGGGCGCTGTTCTGGACTTCAGCTACCTGTGAGTCCTTGCATCCCACGAACACTAATGTGAGTGACAGAGCAGGATAAGGGAAGACCCTTCTGAGATAGACCTCTTCCCTCTTGGTGTCTTGTGCCCCCAGAGAGAACAACCTGGAAGAGTGTGGTCTAGAGCTGTACTTCATCCAGGACATGGAGATCCTGGGCAAGGTGACAACCCATGAGCTAAAGGAAGGTGGTGAGAGCATCCGAGTGACAGAGGAGAACAAGGAAGAGTACATCATGTGAGTCTCAAGCACTGGGGAGCCAGTGGCGGGGGGAAGGGCAGAGCCCCTTCGTCTCTGGGGCACCCTCCAGCCAGGCGCCCGGGTATTTCACCGGGGATCACAGCCTCCCATTTGACATTGGCCTGTGATGGCTACCCAGGGCCATCACACGCTGACCAGAGCTGAGGAAACCGGAGCCCAAGGTCAAGTTAGAGCTCCTGTTTGTGCTTTTTTCCCCACATGGTAGCCTTCGAGACTGCAGGGCTTTGAAGAGGCATGAAACTTGGACATCTCCCTCTTCCTTCTCCTAACTGGCAGGATTTCTGTGTCCCGGGTGCCTACCCAAGTCCATCCTCTGATGCGCGTCTGTGCGCAACTTCACCCGTGTGCCTTCTTCAGGTCTCTCGGTCTAGCGTCTTCACGTCCACATGCCTGAAGTTCAGCCAGCGACGGTGGGAGGTAGAGGAGGTGGTGGAATGTCACAGACTCCAGTGTCTCCTGGTTACCGTCAGCTGATCCCTTGCTGCCGTGTGACAACAGCCTCGTGGCAGGCCCCGAGCTGCACCTGAGGAGCGGGTCTCGGCGCCACTGATGGCTGCTCTTCTGTTTCAGGCTCCTAACCGACTGGCGTTTCACCCGGGGCGTGGAAGAGCAGACCAAAGCCTTCCTGGACGGCTTCAATGAGGTGGCCCCCCTGGAGTGGCTGCGCTACTTTGATGAGAAAGAGCTGGAGGTGAGAACTGAGGTTGCCTCCACCCTGTGCCTCTGCCTCTGGGGCCGTCCTGCCCTCTGTTGGCCAACTGCGTCCCCCAGAGGGACTCACCAGTAAAACCTCACACTCCCTCCGGCCCGAGGCTGCGGGGCAGATGGGTGTGATCTGGTTTCTCATACCTGTTCCTCCCCTGGCCCTCGTTTTGAGGGGTTCCACGTTCAGGGCTGTATCGCCCAGATCATTACCACCGCCAGCAGAAACAGATGAAAACGTTCAGGGTGGTTTCACCTGCTAGTGGTGGATGAGGCACTGTGCACCTGTGGGGAGGGGGCTGGCGCCGGCCCGCTGACACCTGTCCCCTCTGCAGCTGATGCTGTGTGGCATGCAGGAGATAGACATGAGCGACTGGCAGAAGAACACCATCTACCGGCACTACACCAAGAACAGCAAGCAGATCCAGTGGTTCTGGCAGGTAGGCCCGGGACCCATCCCACCGGAGTCGGGTGCGGGTCTCGGCTGCGGTGTTTCAGCAGTCAGCCACAGGAACGAGACCTGATGAGATCTTAAGCTCGAGGACCCTTGTTGTGTGGTCACCTCCCTCCTCCTTGACGCCCTCCCCAAGGAGAAACCCGACCTGGGGCCGAACAGCGCGGTTGCAGCTGGCTTGTGGCCGGTGCACTTGACAGGACATGGTGGTGGTCAGCCTTGGACCAGCTGAAAACACTGGGGTGCAGGAGCGCCAGCCTGCGGGCAGGAAGGGAAGCTCCCGCAGGGCGCGGCTGCCCTCCAGCCGGGTGGGACGGGACTGCGTGTGCTGGGCTCCAGAGAAACCGAATGAGCTTGGAGTCCTGGATCTGATGAATTGGTTCTTTCCTGGGTGTAGTCTTGTCGTTGTTGTCATGAAGCGTAGCATCCCTGGAGAAAAGGACGTATATGAACATGTCGTCATGACAGTGCAATTCCCATCTCATAAAATTCACCATGTTAAGGTGTCCAGTTCACTGGCCTTTCACGGTGTGATGCGATCATTACCACCATCTAATTCCAGAACACTTCATCACCCCCAAGAAGAAACCCCATACCCCTTAAGCAATCACTCCCATCCTTGGTATGTTCTTAAAAGTACAACTTGGATGGGAAAAGAAAATCCAGCTCGAGGTGCCCCTGAGACCGAGACATGTCCCGCGGACTGGTGGGGTTGTCCTACGGACACATCCCCTCAGAGGCGGCGGCTTGGGGGTTTCTGAGGTTGGTGGCTGTAACTGCCCCCCCCCCCCAACCCCGGGCTTTGTGTTCTCAGCCCCAAAGAGGGGTCCTGGCTGCCTGGAGTCACAGGTTAGGGCGAGGTTCTGGGTCAGGTGGCTTGTCTGGCTCTGCGCTGACTGGTGGAGTTCCAGGTGGTGAAGGAGATGGACAATGAGAAGAGGATCCGCCTGCTGCAGTTCGTCACCGGGACTTGCCGCCTGCCTGTTGGAGGATTTGCCGAACTCATTGGTGTGTCTCCCCTTGCCCTGCTGGTGCCCTGGGGCTGGTGTGAGGGCAGCTCGAAAGGCGGGCGGGACTTAAAATCTTCTTGGAAGCAAGTCAGTGGGCCTGAGCCCTCCCTCCACTGTGGGTGCAGCCAGGGTCCTGCCGTGGGAGGGGATGGTTCGGTTGTACCTGATGTGGTGTTCTTTGGATAACAGGTAGCAATGGACCGCAGAAGTTTTGCGTCGACAAGGTTGGCAAGGAAACCTGGCTGCCCAGAAGCCACACGTGGTGAGCATTTTGGTGTTAGTGGGTGGTGGCTAGAACCTCACAGACCGGATGAGCTCCTGAGGGCAGTCCAGTGAGTGGGGCTGCTTTGGGACTTGACTCTGGCAACTTCCGTGTGGCTCTGGGGTTCGAGAGGAGGGGCCTCTGATCTTTTGGGAGTTACGGCAGCAGTCCTCAGGGCCTTACCGGCTATTAAATGCTCAAACACTTCTCTTCCAGTAGACAGAGAGCTGCCTCCCCATGTGCCCTGCTGCCCAGTTCCCCCTTTCTCCAGTGGCCCTGCCCTGTCGCCTAACCCTCCCATGGTCCGGGGACCAGAAGCATTAAGGCCTCACACAGCGGGGCCCTCAAGGACTCTCTTCTGGCGTCTAGCCACTTGGCGTGTTTGAGCCACAGTCACATGAACTCTTTTGACCGCCCCCTGGCCAGGCTGGAGCAGGGCCATGGAACCCTGACCTCTGTGCTGACTCTTCTGTTCCCTCTTTCAACAGTTTCAACCGTCTGGATCTCCCCCCATACAAGAGCTATGAACAGCTGAAAGAGAAGCTGCTGTATGCCATCGAGGAGACTGAAGGCTTTGGACAGGAGTGACCGAGGCCGCCCCCTCCCACGCCCCCCAGCGCACACATAGTCCCGAGTTCTTCCCGCCCAAGAGGCCAGAGGCCACGCAGCACTCGGGAGGCCCCCCCAAGCAGTGGCCGTGCGTGGGACCACACTGTCATCAGGCTGGTGGTGGCAGAGTCTGACCTCTGGAGGCCCTGCCTGTCTCCCTCCCTTCCCCCCTACCCACTGGTGGCAGTCTGGAATAAAGCCCCCATGTCACCTTGGCCCCGTCACCCGTTTCAGAGTCTGGAGGCCTGACCCTCTCTGTAAGCTCTCCCTCCTTTTCCCCGAAGACCAGCCGTAGGTATGCATGAGCGTGCAGGGAGGGTGCCTTCTGCTGAAGAGCTATGGCGGAAGCCCTGGGTCTGACGGGCCAGTCAGGCGAGAAGGAGACCGGCCACTCGCTTGGGGTAGCTGTTCTGGGCCGACAAGGCCCAGAGTCTTTGCCAGTAAAAGAGGTTCTGTTTTAAATAGAACTTTCCCAGTGATCTGTGTAAGATGGAGGTCTGAGCGAGAGGAACTCCTCCCACACCCGGAGAGAGCTGGGCCTGCCGCCTCCTCTCCCTGCAGGCTCCCGTCACCGAGGCTGAGCAGCAAGGCCCGCCTCTGCACTCAGTGCTGGCCAGTTTGTTCTTTCCCGCAAACAAAGGGTGGTACCAGCTGCTTGGGTGTCAGTGGGGTGGAAACCACAGACTCCCTCAGACTTTCTTCTCCCTTTGACATCCACTTGAAGCGTTTTGTGTGCAGGATTGCTCTGTGTTTCGATGTTGGTGTGCTGCTGGCGCTTTCTGTCAAGGAGCTGGGATGCCAGGTGTTGCTGGGACCTTGAGGGATCCGGCACCACTGGTCCAGGGATTCCCCAAATGGCTGCTCGTCTTAGGAACCCACTTAGCAGTTCTGTGAGCTCAGGCAGGCCTGACCCGGTGACTCCGCTTCCGTGCGGCCTAGTCCCCAAGCCTTGACAGAGAGGCGGAGGGGGCGGTGTCCTGAGTGTCACCCAACCTTGCCACCTTTGACAGAGAACTCCCTTTGCTAGATGTAGTTGTCCAGGCAGCCCCAAGTGCTGGAGCACGTGGGCGTGGGTGACCCTGTTGTCCCCCGCCAGCCCCTAAGGCTACAGGCTGGTCCATTAGTCTCCCATTGAGAATGCAGTGTGTCCCAGCCACCCTAGAGCGTGTTCATTCTGCCTAGAAGTGAGGCTTTATCCGCACGTGGAAAATGATGCTCTTGGAGACCAGTGGAAGGGCTTCGAGCTGCTGCACACTGTCTGACTTGGTTTCCGGAGCTCCCGCCGGCCTCTGACGTGCGCGTTCTGCCACGTGTGGAGACCCGTAAGGCGTACCTGCTCCTCTGGGATGCTGGTGGTTGTTGTGAGCTCCCTGGTGCGGGCCCCTGGGGCTCTAGCACTGAGCACCAGCTGTAGACTAGCTTGACCTTCCTGGGACCCCAGGCAGATCCACTGATCAGTCACGGGGTCTCCTGGGGACAGCCTCACACCCCCAGGTCCTTTTCCTTCCCCCTGGCCTGCGGAGGGACGGCCCGTGTCCACTATGTTGTGTGTGCTGATCTGAGTGGCTCAGCTCCCTGGAGCTCAACTTTTTTTCTTTCCTTGAGTCATTTGCTGTGCTTCCCCGCAGTGTCCTGCTCTACTGGGGGTTGGGGGTGTAAGCTGCCGTTGGGGGCTTGGAAGGCTGAGGCTCACAGGTGTTCCGAGTGTGTTCATGTGTGTGCGTGCGTGTACATACGTGTATATAACCGAGGTGTTGTGTAGAATGTCCTTCGGTAGCTCTGGGTTGGTCACCAGATTGTTTTGTAATGCCTACCCCCTTGCCTTGGTATTGCCAGTTTCTCGTGCAATAAACAATCAGCAGCTGTAGGTGGTGTTGGCGTGGATGTCTACAGAATCGCTGTCCTCCAGACAAGAGGCCTCTGGGCCCCATACACCCTCCAGGCCCACATAGGGGTGGAAGTGCCATAACCTTGCTGGTTTTAGGAATGTGCGTGTTATTAACCAAGACTGTCAGACTTCTGATGGGTGGCTGAGTCCCTGTGCAGGGGTCACTGTTATAGCCGTTGGGCACGGTTACTTCACTGCACCCGTTGGACGCCGTCAGCCTCTCCCTGCCAGGCCTGGGTTTCTGTGAGCAGTTCTTGTGGGGCTAGAACATGAACAGCTGTGGCTGCAGGTTGGGTGGGTTTTGGAAACCAGCTCTTGGGGACAGTGTCCAGGCAGTCATTCATTCGAGAAACATTTACTGAGTCCCACGATGATAGAGGGATGTCGTCATCTTGAGCGAATGGTCACACGAAGTCTTGCCACCCTTAAGGATTCACATGGGACAGATCATCATGTTGCTGTGTCTCGATGCGTTTGGCGTGGAAATGACATTGATCAAGAACTTGCCCTGATTGTGCCTCTTTTCAGGAGAGGCAGAGAGATGTTCAGAGTGGCTCCTTCCTGGAATTTATAGGTGAATTCATTGCCCCACCCCAGAGCCTTTTTTTTACTTAACCAGAGCAATGCTGTGCTTTGAGAAAATTATTGAAAAAAACTCTGCACATTGTGCAGACATCTCACAATAAATTCAAATAAGGCATGTTCAGATGGAAACTCTTCTCCTCGTCTTACCTCAGAAAGAACTGTTAAGTTTGCCGTGGCCCTTCCATGTTACCTAGCGTGCATATGAAAATCAAATATACGTGTGATTTTTAAATATACCAAAGATGGGATCTTCTATATGTTGAGCAACTCACTTGTCTCATTCGGCAGGGTGTTAGGGATACCTTTCCATGGTCGTCAACGTAGGTCTAAATGATTCTTTACTGTTAATATTCCGCAGTATGACTCCTGTAATACACCCATCTCCATCCTAAGGGTCATTATAGTTGTGGCCAATGGTTTGCTCATGGCGGCAAAGCTTCAGCGAGTGCGCTTGGGCAGGTCTTGGCCACCCACACTGTTCTTCAAGGAGGGGGCAGTCCTGCAAGTTGGATTGTTGATGATGTACCTTTATGTTTATTTAACGTTTTTATATATGTATTTAATTATTTATTTATAAAGAATGTTTATTTTGAGAGAGAGCGAGTGAGCAGGGGAGGGGCAGAGAGAGACAGAGAGACAGAGAATCCCAAGCAGTCTCTGCACTTTCAACACAGGACTCGATCTCACGAACCATGAGATCACAACCTGAGCCGAAATCATGAGTTGGACGCTTAACCAACTGAGTCCCCCAGGTGCCCCAAAAAAAAATTAAAAAAAAATTTTTTTTAACGTTTATTTATTTTTGAGACAGAGAGAGACAGAGCATGAACGGGGGAGGGTCAGAGAGAGAGGGAGACACAGAATCTGAAACAGGCTCCAGGCTCTGAGCAGTCAGCACAGAGCCCGACGCGGGGCTCGAACTCACGGACAGTGAGATCGTGACCTGAGCCGAAGTCGGACGCTTAACCGACTGAGCCACCCAGGGGCCCCCCGAAAAATTTTTTAAAAGGTTTAAAATTCAAAGATACAAAGGGTCGACAGTGAAAGCCCCGCCTCTTACTTTTTTATTCCTCAGCCACCCTGATCACCTGCCAAAGGCCACTATTAATGCTAGTTTCTTTTGAATCCTTCCAGATAGAGTTTTAAACTCCCAACATAGTCTCCCCCATGGCCCTCAGAAAGGTTCTTGTTTTACTGGCCTTCACAGTGGGCAGGGTCCCTTGCCACCCCACTTTGTGGACTGCATTCTTGCCCCGCCCACCGGCTGCCCTTCCAGCTCTCTGTTCCCATTTCCCTCCCCTAACTCTGGGCAGCTGTCCTTTTACTTTTATACAATCAAATTTTTTTTATGATATTTACATTCTATTTAATCATAAGGAAATCATCTGTACTTTTTCTAAAGGTTTATTCAAAAAGCTGAAAAGCAACAAAAACCATCTATATTACCATGATTATACAAATAAATATTGTTTGCTCCAGAACTAAATAGTATAATATAACAAAACTGTTTCTTCCTCATACAGTCTTTCACCCTGGGGGGTTCTAATTTTCTTTGCTTTTATTATATCCTCAATTATTAAAAAATGTTTATTTTTGGAAGAGAGAGCAGGGGAGGGGCAGAGAGAGAGGGAGACAGAGGATCTGAAGCAGGTTCCACAGCTGGAGCTGACAGCACAGAGCCCGACACAGGGCTCAAACTCAACTCTGACATCATGACCTGAGCCAAAGTTGGACGCTTAACCGAACCACCCAGGCACCCCTCATTTTTTTTCTTATTCTGAAGTGTTTCAAGGAGAATTAGATAGGCAGAGAGGCTCCCCTACTCCTATGCACTGTAATAAGTTCCTGATATAATTAGCCAAAACTGCAAGAATTTTTTGGAAGTGAAGCGCTAGTAGGACTTCCTTTGTCACCCAAGATCTCCAGTGATCTTTTGTCATCCTTTGTCATCCTTTGTCTTGTGATCCTTTGTCACCCAAGATCTCCAGTGAGTCTCCCAGGCGTCACTGGGACTTCATTGGATATGGGATCTCAGTTCTTGCTACCTTACTGGCCTTCTATATTGGGGCTCTCATCACTCTTCTAGAAAAACCCTAAAGAGCTGTATGTCTCTACAAGAATGCCAACAGATAGCAAGCCCTTCTGCTTCTTCAGCCAAACTTGGCATCAACAAGGCTCTAGCCTCATCCTGGGAAGAAAATCGAGTTAATGCCCAAAGTTATTACCCCAGCTCATTTCCCTGTAGTCCTACCCTGTAAATCTAGTTTTCAATATCCTTTTGTTTATCAGGTCCTCTGAGTCTGAGGTTGGTTCAAGTACCACAGTCCAGTTCACTTTTCTATAGTCCATACTTTATGAATCAAGCATCAATAGACTCAGATCAGAGCATGTCACTTCTTTGGCACACTTTTATTATTTGTGCCATTTGAACATCATGGACTCAGGGTCTAACTTGAATTCAAAGGGTCCTGATGACAGTAATTATTTTCTTATGATGCTTTTCAGTTTGGGCCCCTTCAGTTTGACTCTGCCGTCACTCTTTTGGATATCTTTGATGGCCTATATGATAATCTGTTCCCAGCTTTAGTTCTGTTGCCCCAAACACATAATCACCTCTTCTAGGAGCCCTGCTTCTTTTGCGAGTAAAATCGTATTAGAGACCACAGGGAGTTCCGTCAAGATGGCACAGTGAATTCATGACTTGGCCAACCTTTCTGTTCCAAACATATAATAAAGACACATAAAATATAAAAAGAGAAAGCCAAAAAGGCCTGTTCAAAAACAAGATAAAGATTTCCAAGGGTCAGAAATAGAACAAAATGCAAATGGAACAAGATTGCAAGTGGGTGTGCCACGCCCAGGGCCTGGCAGTGGTGGCTGGGAGTGAGCCGCAGTGGGGTAAAGGGGTCTAAGTAAGCTCTGGTACAGACAGGGCTTGGGCACCAGCCCACTGCTCCCTCCTGTTTCATGCAAGCAGGCCAACCAGCAAACTGCAACAAAACCGGACTGCCTGTGCTCTGCACCTGGCTGTGGCTTTGAAAAACACGGAGGCAGAAACTCATCCAGACAAACCATCCCTGGATCTGGCCTGGATCTGTGATACTCCTAGGTCACCCCAGGCCGGGGCCCAAACTGCCACTCAAAAGATAAGGTTCTAGAATGGATGTCCCAACAGGGCAGGTGGAGACAGCTACAAAACCATTCGGAAACGGCACAGAGTGAGAAAACAACTCCTTCCTTAAACTCGGTGGCTCTCCATATTTCAGAAGAAAACACTCCGGGGTGGTCTCTTGCCTGCTGGTCTTTGCTGGAAGAGGATTAGGTGGCAAGCGGACCTTTTCAGTGGGACCTGAATGTCGCTGTTCACATGTTTTTTTCTCTGGGGTGACCATTTTCTCCAGAGATGAATCCTCTATTCCCTGCCTGAGGGGAAGGATGTACCTGAGTTGGAGTACCTGCCCATGGGCTTCTTGGGAGTAAGGAGAAGGAAGGAACCTAGGTTCTTAGAGTCCCGGCCACTGACTTGACCTTTTCTTTCTTCAGCCCTGCACCTCCCCCCTCAGCCTGGTCTGCAGCTGGCAGAGGGGCGGTAGTTAGGCTCTGTGGCTGGGGCCGGGGTGCTGGTCGGGGGGACCTGGGTGCCCCACCCTTCCAAACAGAAACTAATTTTAATTACCCGGGTTGTCCGCTCTCTTCCTGCCCTCCTGCTGCCCCAGGTACTGAGTCTCTCGGGGGGCTCACTCATTTCTCCCCTGCATCTCCCTCTGCAGTGTTTTAGGGTAAGGCTTCTGCATGGCCAGTTAGACGCCTCCACCTGCTTTCCACCTTTTAACACTGTGTTGAACATCACTGAAGTGGAGTAAGACTTCTATAAAGCTTTCTTTACTGTCATTTTAGCTAGGCTGGAGAGGGCTAACACATGGTTAATCTGCCATCTCCATTAACTTCCTTTCCTTCGATAGATCTCCTGGGGCAGGGGGTGTGAGGAGGGGGCAGCTTGCAACTGGCCATCTGTGCACAGGGGTCCCAAAGGGGACTTGACTTTCACCTAATCTGCCCGTGTTTACTCCTGTGGCACTAACTCCGACCTCTTTCGGGTCCGAGTCTTTCCTGGCTCACCAGAACTCTCCTTGGCTAAACTCCTTCCACACTAATCTCGGCTGGGGATCCTGCTGCTGGCCACTTCTGCTTTCCGCCTAAAAATTTGTTGAATTCTCTTTTCTACCTCTCAGGTGCTCTCTCTCAAATTGGGCCAAGTGGCCAGGGAAAAGTGGGAAATCTTTTACATTCATTCACTATCATTTTAATGGCATCTTGGCTGGGAGCAAAGATGAATTCATGTCATTATTGAAGTTTTGCTAATTGGCCATGATTAAGCCCATCATGCCTCACTTCTCTCAGAGCTCTGATTTAGTTCATCGGGGTTTGCTTTGCTTTGTTTTGCTTTTCTCTCTCCAAAGCCAATAGGTAGTCCTGTTTATAAACATGAGAATGTTTTATTTCTGCATTTTTTATTAATATTATCTTCATTCTAACACATTAATTAGGCACTGAAATTTTAAAAAAGGAAAACCCACAGTAGCCTGTTGTGGATTACTCTGGTGAATCCTTGTTCGTTATCAGTGGAAGGCTCACTTCTTAGGTGGCCCCCTTATGACTCCCTCCCAGTGTTCACATGCTAGTGGGCTAATAATCCCTCCACTTGAGTGGTGCTAGGCTTGTGATTTGCTTCTTACCAATGGCACATGGCAAAGGTGATGGGTGTCCCTTCTGTGACTGAATTACAAAGGATTGTGACCCCCTCCTTGCTAGTTGGTTCTCCACTGCCCTCTCTGCTCGTGCACTTTGACGCAGTAAGTTTTTGTGTTGGAGACGCCCATGTGGCAAAGGACTAAGGGCAGATCCGTGTCAATAGCCAGCAAGAGACTGAGATCCTCAGTCCAGTAGCCCATGAGGAATTGAGTACTGCCAATAACCACATGTGCATGGAACCTTAAGATGACTGCAGCCCGGCTGATAGCATGATTGTCACCTGTGAGCATCCTGGAGTAGAGAACCCAGCCAGGCTGTGCTGGGGCTCCTGACCTGCAGGAACCGTGAGATCATAGTGTGTGTTGTTGTAGCTGCTGAATCTTATGGCGATTCATTACACAGCAAGAGCTAACTAATATACCATTCCTAGGTCAGATTAAGTGTCCTTGGATTAGCGTCTCTTCCATGTCCTGGGTCCTGGATGTGGCTATGATTTTTAGTAAATGAAAGAGCCAGAGCATGGAGATTATTATCTGTAGATGAAAAACATCACACTAACCAGGAATATAGGCAGGAAGGTACCATTACTGCTCTTCTTCCTGTACTTGGGGAAAGCAAATACTGGGAAGGGGAGTAATTTCAGTCCCTGCCCCCCGTCCACAGCCTGACATCATTTGCCCAGCAGCATTGATGGGCTCAGAGACCTTGCGTCTGGCCCAGCCTGTGACTAGCACGCTGCCTAGGGATGTCATTAGTGTTTATCTGGGCCTCTGGCCAAACCCAATTGGCCAGAGTCATGTCCAGTCTCTCAAGGACAATTTTGGGTCTGTTTCCTTTGTAATTACAGGGTGAGCAGCAAGATAGGTGGTACCATTACAGCAGTGAACTAGCCTGAAGGATGGCCTCTGCAGCTCCAGGACTCCCACTGACATCAGCCCAAGGGGCACATCTCCCTCCTTAATAGTGGCCTTTTGCATGAACATCTGGGCCCTGCTTGGCCGTCCATGTGGATGCATTGTTTGTTCTGGGAGGGAATTCATTTCACCCTTGAACTTTTGGATTCTGTAGTCATGATTGTTTGCCAACTCCTTGGAATTGTTTCACACTGGCTAAAATATAGGGTATACGGGTGGGGAGAAGCAGCTCATGCATTGAACTTTGACTCTTATCCTGTCCCTGCTCTCCCACAGGGCACGCACCCTGGGTGCATCAGCTGTCTGCCGTGGGGCATGGGAAGCCCCTTGATAGGTATTTTTTCCAGCTTTATTGATACATGATTGACATAGAATATTGTGTAAGTTCAAAGTGTACAAGATGATGATTTGATACATGTATATATTGCAAAATGAGTACCACAATAAGGTTAGTTAACACATCCATCACCTCACATAATTACCATTTTTTTGTTGTCATTGAGAACATTTAAGGCTGTGTTGTGATGAGAACACTTAAGATCTCCTCTCGTAGCAACTTTCAAGCATACAATACAGTATTATTAACTATAGTCGCCATGCTGTACCCTGGATAAATAGGATAGAGAATAGTGTGGGCAATCGGGACAGGGGAGAAAGGATCTAGTTTAGACTGGACCTTAGGGAGAGCATTTCAAAACAGGAGTTTCGGCCTGGAGACCTGGAAACTAGGAAGGAGCCAGTCAAGCAAAGAGCTACATCTGGGGTTGGGCGCATCAGGTACAGTGGCCTGATTTGGGAGACTGGCATGTTCCAGAAATGGGTAGAGGGCTGGTGTGGCTGAGCACTGATAGAGGGTAAGCAGGAATGGTGTGAATGAGATTGGCAGGTCAGGGTGAATCTCAACATGTTTCTCCTCTGTTGCCAAGGGGAGGGGGGAGGGAGATGCAGAAGCGGCTTTATGATGCCTGTACTCACATCTCCTGATTGTCTGGGCTGCCCTGTGGCTGTCTCTAGCAGCAAAAGGGATGGGAAGTATTATTTGTGGTAGGTCAGGAACAAGGAATATGAGCTAGGATTTGAGGACCACAGAGTATTATCTTTGTTACAAGCAATGAAAAGCTATGAAGGGTATGTGTCTATCCATAAAACAATGAAGACATGTCTTATCTTTAAAATATTTTGAATTTTAAAAGGGTAGGGAAGAATGAGATCAAAAAGAAAATATCATAAATGTAAATTTAAATGCATGCACATACAAAATTATACTGTAGATTCTTCCAGGACTCATCCATATCTAAGGACATTTACTAAACACATTTAAGCATCTATCACTTGTGTATGTGTGTGTGGGGGGGGGCGGTTAAAATTGTAGTGGAAATCACAAGAAAGGTAAAAAAAGTTCAAGCAAGAGGGGTCTTAAAAGTGATGATAATGATGATGATGATGATAGTCATGAGCATGAGTGAGATTCATGCAATCCTCTCCATCAGAGATTCATCTTCCAGGCAAGTTGATTCTGTTGTGAGGATAAAATATGGAAAAGGAAGGTGAGAAAGTATGCAGAAATTGCAGGTAAGCAACCCCATCAACAGAGATGAATGTTTGAACAGGGGCAGAGAAATGCAGAGGGCAGCTGTCACATGCAGTCCCCGTGGTAGGACCAGCAGGTGGCTGAATGCAGAGGCTGGCCAGCATGACTCCTAAATTCTGGGTCAGTGGGTGACTTGCCAGATATGGCATGAAGAAGAGGAATGAGTACTGGAATTAGAAGCATCATATAGATCAAGACTTTAAAAAATTTGTAAATGATAGGTTAAGTAAGATGAAGCTTTAGAGGAGACTGAGTAAAAGGAGCCCCAGGGTCCCAGAGAAGCAGGACTGGTACCAGGAGAGAAGCCTTCAGAGGTCAGGTCAAGAGAGGTCAGGGCTGACAGGGGTCAACTGGATGGGCAAAATGGAAGCCACTGGTGACTTTGGTGCAGGCTGTTAGTGGTCTGGTGGGGACAAAAGATGGACTGCATAAGAATTTTTTAAAAATGCCCAGGGGCGCCTGGGTGGCTCAGTCGGTTAAGCGGCTGACTTCGGCTCAGGCCATGATCTCGCGGTCCGTGGGTTCGAGCCCCGCGTCGGGCTCTGTGCTGTGCTGACAGCTCAGAGCCTGGAGCCTGTTTCGGATTCTGTGTCTCCCTCTCTCTGACCCTCCCCTGTTCATGCTCTGTCTCTCCCTGTCTCAAAAAAAAAAAAAAAAAAAAAAAAAATGCCCAGAAGATAAAGAAGAGAAGGCAGCAAACATAATTGGCTATTTGCTGAAATTAACCAGGACAGAGGGTGTGTGTGTGTGTGTGTGTGTGTGTGTGTGTGTGTGTGTGTGGTGTGTATGTGAGAAATGGGAGAAAATTGAGTGTTTATATGCTGAGGGGTATGAGTAGGGATAAAGCCAGGTTGAAAATCTAGAAAGAAGGGATAATAGATCACGTAAGGACCTAAGTTGGTTTATTTTGGTTAAAAGAGTAGCCACACTATGTTATTAGTGATCAGACTTTAGCTGTAGTGTGTCGATAGAGGTTGACATGGGAACTAATCTGCGAAGGGAGACACTTTGTAGAGTGTGATAGACGTGGGTAGGAGAAGAGGTCTTGAGCTGGGAAGGGACTTCTTAAATAGGATCCACAGAATGCCACCTATAGGCAAAAAATGGATAGATTTGTCTATATCAAAATAAAGGTTCTCTCACTTCCATGTGTACAGGAACCACTCGGAGGGCACCTTAAAAACAGATTCCCAGAGACAATAATGCAGTAGGTAAGTTGTATAAATTTACATTGAAATAAATTATTCTCTATAAAGGTCATACTCAAAATACGTCTTATCCTAGTTACCTTAGTGCATTTTACTTTCATGTGTGTTATTTTTGTCTGTTGTATCTGTACTTAGGTAATATTCTGTAATACTGTGCTACCATGCATCCCTCCCCAACTAACGTTGGTGTCTTGCAATCAAGCCATGGTGAGAATATTTACACCAGGGAAGTGGGCAAGAGGCCACAAATCAAACTACATCTCTCCCCCCTCGCTGCTCCCCTTTTGGAGAACTACTCGTTTCACATTTACCAGCACACTACTGAATACGGTCTTTAAAGAAATCAGGAGTGGTATCAGCAGCGAGGAAAATCAAAGCATGAGCTATCTGAAGGGCAGAGAGAAAACTTTGTTTATTCATTGCCCTAGGAGTACTGTGGGTGGAGAACAGCAAGGGTGGAGGTATGGCAACCTGACCCAATCTTTTTGCACCCGTACACTCTCCACATTCCTTTGAAATCTTGTCTGGATAGTTGCAGCGAAAAGCAAAAGTGATGGGAAGCAAGTCTAGGGAAGGCTCCCAATTCTGTGCTGAACTAGCAAGCAAAGGATTCTCTGGCCAAGAGGTGAACCTAGTCAATGGTGCCCTCTAGTGTCAAAGAACAGATTGGCTCCGAAGAGGAAAGCTGAGAAAGATTTCTCGTGATTTAGGCCCTGGAAACATTAACTTACCTGGTCTTCCCTTCCTTTCTTTTCCTCTATTTTCTTTCCCCACTTACATTTCTCTGCCATCTGAGTCACTTTATACCACTCCCCCAACAAAAATATGTATTATTTTTTGAAAGATCTGAACTCTGTGTTGCTCCCAGGCAAACATCGATAATACAGAGTTGAATAGCATAAGGATATGCAAATCGGTACTTCCTTATCTTATATATAATAATTTGGAATGAATTTGTTTAGAAAAGCTGTGGCTCACATAAATCAAATGTTTCCTTGCTTTTGAAGCATGCCCCAACTAATTTCATTTCTGGGGACGGGGCAGATGAAATAGTTTTCTTAGTGTGTTATAGTTTAACAACGCTAACTTATTCTCAAGTCTTATTATTATTATTTTATAAAGCTTCACCCAATGTGGGGCTTGAATTCATGATCCTGAGATCAAGAGTTGCACACTTTACCAGCTACCAGACAGGTGTTCCATTCCAAGTCTTACTTATGCTGTGCAGATATTTTTGTAAGGAAATGGTAGAAGAAATATCCTGCTCATAATTTCCTGGTGAGTAGAGTATCTCATTCTTTTATGAGGGCCTGTGTTCTGTCTTTTGTTTGAAGTGAAAGCAGTTGTACATGGCTGTGTTCTCATAGTTGCAGGGTCCTCCAGAAATTGGAGTGTGATTCTGAGGTTGCTGTTTTCCTCCTGGAAAGGTTTACTTTGCATCTAGCACTTTGGTGACATAATATGGTAGCTCCTCAACAGGATTACTTTTCTTTTGTCCCTTTAGTGATTGGTGGGCTGAGCAGAATTAACATTGAATTCATTGGCCCAAAGTTGTTCCATTCTGGTAGTTTCCATCTTTACATTGAGGACAACTAACTTCTGGGGTGCATGGGTGGCTCAGTCAGTGGACTAACTTCGGTGTCCGACTTTGGCTCAGGTCATGATCTCATGGTTCAGGAGGTCTAGCCCGCATCGGGCTCTGTGCTGACAGCTTGGAGCCTGGAGCCTGCTTCGAATTCTGTGTCTCCCTCTCTCTCGGCCCCTTCCCCGCTTGCGCTTTCACTCTCTCTCACTAAAAAATGAATAAACATTAAAAAGACAGAAGGATAACTGACTTCTAAGTTCAGGGATATTTCAGATGTTATTTATCACACAAAATCAGTCAGTCTGCAGCGTTCGTTCAAAGTGGAAGTGAAAGTACTGTTAACAGCTATGGATGCAGGATCCAGACTTTGGATCAGACCTGTTCCAGGACATATTTTGTCAGTAATTTTAAAAATGGAGGTAGTTTAGAAATCTGATCTTGAGAAGGCCACGCTATACAAACACAAGGCTTTATTCCAGGTGAGGGTCATGGGTTTTGTAGTCATTTCAGCTGCTATCTGTATAAGCAAGACTCCATCAATAACCTTATGAGGGTCACTCTTTTATATAGGATGTCAATTTTGCCTTAGAAAATGAGCCTAAGTGACTCTAGAGGCTACAAACTGTTTTTGGTAGAAATAGAGGATCCTGTTAGAATGGTAGAAGTTAATTGAGGGCACCTGGCTGGCTCAGTTGGTAGAGCATGGGACTCTTGATCTCAGGGTTGTGAGTTCAAGCCCCATGTTGGGTGTAGAGATTACTAAAAAAAAAAAAAGAAAAGAAAAAGTTAATTCTGCCCATTTGTGGCCCAAAGTATTAAATATATTAAGGAACAAGTATTAAATACAACAAAGAATGAGGCCTAGGTATTTCCATGGTCTTAGATGTTCAACAAACTTTCCAATTTATGAAATGGTGACAAACTTAAAAGCCTGTGGCATTGTGTTGTTACAAGACCCTGGAAAGCTTTTTGAGTACAGATTATACTACTTATCTGGGCTGAATCCTGTGTGGTCTTTAACTGCCCCCTGAACCTTACATAAGTAACTCTTTGGGATGACCTCTTCATTCCCCAGCTAGCCTCAGAAACATACTGGCTCGTTCCTGCCCATTTGCCAGGCAAAGTTAATGTTCCAGGTTCCTCAGTTCTGTTTGAAACCTGGTAACCAAATCTCAAAAGCTTCTTCACCACTCGTGTGGTTTGAAATATATCTCAGGCTTTGACTGTTATTTCAAATTTCTTTTATTCGGTTAAGGTACAACAACCCTGACTTTTGCCTGCTGAAATAGACAAGCAAAGTTGGTTCTCCATAGTTCTTTCCTTGACCATCCGTTTTGTCTCCGAATCTTAATGAACCTTGAAGTCAGCCCTTACGTGGGTATGCTTCTATTAAGTAGAATGAAAGTTTATCTACATATTATACTGTCAACTCCTGATTTCTACTAATTAGATCTTTGTTAAAAATTTTTCTTTTTTACACTTACTTTTGAGAAACAGAGTGAGACAAAGCGTGAGCGGAGGAGGGGCAGAGAGAGAAGGAGTCACAGAATCTGAAGCAGGTCCAGACTCTGAGCAAGCCATCAGCACAGAGCCTGTTGCGGGGCTCAAACCCACGAACTGTGAGATCATGACCTGAGCCGAAGTCAGACGCTCAACCAACTGAGCCACCCAGGTGCCCCATAGCTCTTTAGAATAAAGATGGAGGTTTCTGGTAACTTTTTGAGACATTAGAACACCGGAAAGTGGTTTCTGAGATTCAGTTGACTTAGTTATAGTGCCATTTTATTATATTCTTAAATCTTTGAACATTGACAGTCCATTTAGCACATTAGAGGACCCCTAAGTTCTAAGTGCTTAAGAAAGGAAATTAATATGAAAGGACCTACTGTAGGTCTAATGATTAAGTACCTTATTTGTTCTGAGCCCTGAGCACTTGTTTTGGGGAAACTGTTCCATCCTCAGTAACCTCCCCCACTAATCTTGTGGTCTAATGTACCTGCACCTACCGCAGTAACCATGCCCCTTATGAAGAACTGCTCTAGGGACTTCAGATGACAAACCTGAGGCACAAACTAGGACACAGGTCTTCTGGGCTGTTGAGAGCTCTTCACACCATCAGAATGTTTTTAAACAAATGAGACTCTCTTTCATGAAAGATTCCAAGTCTTAAATAACTTAATAAAAAATTTTTTTTGAGGTTTATTCATTTTTGAGACAGAAAACAAGCAGGGGAGGGCCAGAGACAGAGGAAGACACAGAATTGAAGCAGGCTCCAGACTCGGAGCTGTCAGTACAGAGTCCGACATAGGGCTTGACTCTTTAAGGCAACTTCAATGAAAAAGGAAGTCTTGGCTGCTTGTGAGAACAATTGCCACTCCCAGAATCAAAAACGACTAGAACACAGACTTAAAAACCAAGTTATTTAATTGTGTCTTCAAAGGTAAACAATATTCGGGGCTGGATCCCAAGCCCTGAGAATGCCAGAGCTGAGGGTACAGAGTTCAGAGGGTCAGGACTCAGGGTGTTCTAAGGCAGAGCACTTCTGGAATTCATGCATTCCGTTTTGCAATTTTGCAAACTGCCAGAAACAGACCCCAAGAATCTTTTAAGATGGGGAAAATTCAACTTCCACTTTTATAGGTAAGAGTGAAGAGTACCAATAATGTTCCGTTTACCTCTCCTCACTTTTCTCACATGACCGGAAGCCTGAGCTAGGGTGTCCCACACACACGGCAGCCTAAGCTGCAGTTCAGGTGTGAGCTCAGTGCCTCTGTGCACTCCCTTCCACGCTGCAGCAAGAGTGACCCGGGGCAGAGAGCTCTCAGCAGTACAGCTTTTAACAAGCACATAAAGTAAAAAGAACCCTCTAGTGGCACACTGAGTTAGTTTATAAGATTTTAATTTACAAATTAAAAAGCTACATGTTTTATTTTTTCTCCTTTTTCTCTTCTTTCTTTCCATCACTCTTTTCCTTCTCTTTTTCTTTCTCTTTGTCATCTTTCCTATCCTTTTTGCTTTCTTCTTTTTCCTGCCCCTCTTTCTTCTCTGCATCCCGGTTGGCAATTTTGTTGTTGATGAGGTTGTGCAGGGCAACCACAGAACGGATCAACGAGGCCAAATACACCACTACCATCTGGTCGTTGGTCTTCAGGTAAAAGGCCTTGACAAACTCCTGGAGGCTGACATCCGGCAGCAGGTTGAAGACGTCCTGTAGCTGGTAGATGATCTGGTGGTTGATGGGCAGCTTGCCCGTGGCCACTTTCTCCAGGTAGCTCCTGATATCCAGAAGCTTGGAGTTCAGTCCCTTCAAACCATGGACCTGGTTTGTGATCCGCTGGGAAAGAGTGCCCACTGTAGTGTCTTTGATGTCTCTGTAACAAGAAGGCAGGCAAAAGCATCAGTGCATTGTATTATCACACAGGGTCTCAGAATCCAGGCAAACACCCAGCTTCGCGGGGAGGGGCAGGTTTTCAAAAGAAAAATGTTACTTCATCATTCTATCAAGATAAAGTGCCTTAATTTTGTTTTTATTTGGAGGCATACATTTTATCTTTCTCATCGCAAGGCATTTCTCAAAAAACAGGAGAGAACTAAAAATGAAACCATTTCACTTAAAAAAAACCCAAAAAACTATCTATTTCAACTTCCATGAAAAGGGTGCCATTTTCTCCATCCTCATCTATATGATGTTGTGAGGAGCCTAAATCAGTCAGGACTAAATTTTGAACTGGAAGGAATCTTACTTGAGAAAAACTATGACCCTTTTGAATTAAGTGAGGGTTACAGTATCTTAAAATAAAAATCCATCCTCACACATAGATTGTCGGCAGGCTACCTTCCCCGAAAACCACACATCTGCACATCTTCACACATCTGTTCCTGTCACGTCAATACTGCAGTTGCCCAACAAGATGTATTACCCACAATCATAAATCGTGACTTAAGACACCCTAGAAATGTTCCGGGCCTAGAGCCCAGATCTCTCTACTCCTGACAGAGCCTCTCGGGCCGCTTATGACTCTGACGCCATCCTGAGGCTCACCGTAACAAGTGTTCCACTCCGACTTCCTCAGCTTCCTCTGCTCCAATTTCACTGGTCACGTGCTCAAATGTTTTTGAGGTTGGAGTTCCATCCTAGGAGAGGAGGCTTAACCTTGGTTATTTGCTTACAAGCACAATGACACCCATTCCTTCTCACACCTTGGTTCCTCTGCTTTCAGTCAAATCACCTCACGGGTACAGTACTAACTAGGTTTCCATGTGCCGGCAGAAATGGGGGAGTTTGCTTTGAAAGCTTCATCTTCTAAGCTGATATTACAAATGGCCCTGCCCAGTGTTTCCGCAGAAAATCTTGACAATCCCTTAAGACCACTGTGGGGATGGACACTCGAGGAAGTCTTGATTAACTTGATTCTTAAAGCATATAATCCTTTCTAGAATAGGCAGTATACACAATACCTGTACTGGAAAGAAGCTCATGTCAGATAATCTTTTAACGTTCTAGTGTCCCTCAGATCCAGTGATGCCAGAGCACCAAAACAATGCAGTCAGAACCAGCTTTCCGGTGGCCTGAATTAATCAAAGATCTGTCCAGGGATGTGGTTCACTGTATCACCTGGGGACCTCCTGATGGGGCTGCGGAGCAACTTTCCACAGACCCTGTGCCAGAGAAGAGGCTGTACATCTTCTGTAAAGGCTATGAAGTGTCTGCCAAGGCAGGAAGGCATAGCAGTGAGGGCACATTCTGCAGCCAGACAGCCTGGGTTCTATGGGAGCTGTGGGACCTTGGGAAAGTCACTAAACTTATATTAAGTGGTGTAAATGTTAGCAGTAATTATTTTATCCAGGACAGTGTGAATCCTGCAAGTGCCATTTATGTCTTTACTTTGGAAGCTAGAATGGCCAGGACTTCATGGCACGGCTTTCCAGGTGCTCATTTTCCCTTGGCTTCATCTTCTGTTATGGCCTTCATGTCCCTTCCATCCCTGATTGAAAAATCTTGCTTTTGTGTGTGTGTATGGGTGTAAGAACTTCTAACTCTTTTTGGAAAGGGCAGGGTAAAATTAACTTAAAAATTGTATCAGACCAAGGATGAAAGCCTTATTTCAACAAGGCAATAAATCTCCACCTAAGCTCCCTAGTGGCAAGGCAAAAAGAGAAACCGGCGGATAGAGCTCCGTGCAAGGAACATTTGCAGGGAGTTAACCTAAAATCTTTTTCCTGATTTAATAGCTGGACATAAGGATAAAGACTACCTATCTAAATCCAGATTTTATCCTTTAGATTTTTGACTTTGGAAATTCAAGATTGAGTTCAAGTGCAAAACTTTATGCTCACAACAAAACACATATATTTTCACACCACGTGCTACCCTAGAATCAGAGTTTAGTTTTCTTGCAAATAGGGAAAAGCTATCTTCTGGTACCTCTTTGTGTCTACACCTGAAGCGCAAGCTAATGGACCATACAGCAGGTATTGGATGCTGTGGAGTGGAACATTCAGGCGTCAAATCACACAGATGGGTCCTGCCATCTAGCTCCAGGCAGCTCTGACTCACTCTATTAGAAAACCTCTATCTTGTCCGCAGGGAAGGAAAATCCTCAAGGAGAAAGCAATGCTGGCCCAGCGGGAGCAGAACAGTGGAAACTACATTAGATTAAGACGAAACTCACCAGGCTTTGCACTTAACCCTGCTGTCAACATCTCTGGACAAATGTATGAGGAGGACTCTGGGCCTCAATTTCATTTGTAAAAGGGGATTTTAGATTTGTATGGTCCTGTCAATTTCTAAAATTTGCCTATTCAAAAACTCAAGGGAGAAAGAAACATAGTATCAAACTGTTGACAGAAATCAACAAACTACTCCTTGTTAGAGAGAAAGGATTAAAACAACAAAAAATCTGAATAGTCCAATAAGCAAAAAATCTAATCTCCGAGGCTCATAGCCAGATGACTTACATCGTGAACTTCTTCCACTGAAATATATGCTTCTGTGGGCAGTCCCAGGTCCTTTGGCTTCACGTCAATAATGACCAGTACCTGGCAGAAAAACACACTTTAGCAAACCAGCTCACACCAAGCATAAGGAATAATCACAGCCATCCTTCTGATGAGGATTACTGAACCTATTCATTCATTCAACCAGACATGAGCTGGAATTTTCAGCAGAAATGAGTCTACATTTCACATGATCCCACCATTTTCTCTGCTCTTCGCCCCCACCCATTAACAAGCTGAGAGGTAGTACAGTGCGGTTATCAAGTCTAAGAAAGTCCGAATCAAAACAGGCAACATTTTGGTCCCATCCCCAACATGTATGAGACCTTACTAATCACTCTGAACCTCACTTTTCTTGTTGTAAAGAGGGTAACAACCCCATATAGCTATTGGGAGGATTAAGCACTTAGCACATGTTTACTGTTACTTATAAGTATCTTGGGTTAGTGTAAACTGTAGAAAACAGTACCAATTCGGGATGCCTGGGTGGCTCAGTTCATTTAAGTGTCCAACTCTTGATTTTGGCTCAGGTCATGATCTCACCCTCCCACCCCATCCATCCCCAGCTGAGTCAGGCTCTGCACTGACAGTGTTTATCAAAATAAATTAATTAACAAACTAAAAAAAAAAAAAGAAAGAAAAGAAAATGCTACCAATCAACACAAGCAGTTTATAGAGAAAAAGCAGTGAAATGATTTGCTATCCAAATCCAAATGCTTACATAAGTTAGCAGGCAAGGAATATCACTCAAGAGTTTTAAAGACAGAGCGAACTTACTGAGTTAGGGCAGTATCTCTTCATAAGTTCATTAATGGCGATGTCATTCTTGTGTAGTTTAGGGCCTGTGTGGTACCACCCAACGATTCTTTCTCTGGCTGGGAAGGAAAGCATTAATGGTTTTGAACTGTTACATGAAGATCTATATAGAGTTCCCTCCAAAAGGATGGTAAGATCTCTAGTTCTTATGTTCTCTATCTTTTTCAAAATTCCAGACACCTATTTTAAGCCTTGACATACTTGTGAAATCTAAAACTCAGGAATAGAATTCTCAGAAAATAAGCAGTGAGGGAAATCCAGAGACACCCACATCTCAGACTAGTTGAGGCCAGTCACACATGAAACTAGAAAACAATTCCAAGGCAATGTGTAAACAAACGCAAGTCTCTGTCACACAGAACCGTGAGCTGTGGGGGGAGCTCTAAGAGCTATGTGGTTGCTCTAAGGAAATAAAACAAAGATGACACGTGACAGAGAGAGATTTACCGTGGTGGTACTTAAGCTCTAGGGGCAGGTGGATTTCATTTGATAGTGCTTCACTTTTCTGCTGCAGAGGGCTAGATCTCTTACCGAAAACCTAGGCCTGTCTATCTGGTCTTAAATTGCTACTCTAATTTCTCATTTATTCCACCTCATTCCTTTACTACCACTAGTCTTACTTAAGACTAGCCAAGTGAAAGAGCCCTTGACATTAAACAAAGAGAAGGGAATACGTAGAAAAGGAAAAAAAACCACAGCACACCAGGGGCATGTAGCTGGGCATGCATACACAAATACACACAGATATAAATCAATACCTTCTTTAAAAAATCAATCAATCAAGACATACCATTGACCTTCTTAAACATTCCATACATGTTTTCCAAATAATCATGGTCTAAAAACCAGACAGAATCATCTTTGTCATCTTCATCAAAAGGTACTATGGAGAAAAAATAAGTAAGACGTAGTTTAGGGTGCTAGACAGAACTCTAGGGCATATGTTACAGCTGGAGACCCAAGGCCACATCTGATCGATATGTTTGGCTTGTTCAACACAGTATTAAAATTACTTTTTAAGTTGCTGTCATTAAAAACTGGGAGATTTCATATAAAAATCCAGACTTCCACTTCTCTTGAAACTGAAAGACCTGGCAATAACTGGCTAGAGCCAGACAGAGGACCCTCCTGTCCCCACCTTAACAGGGACACAAGCTCATCAGTCTGCTAAAAGCCCTATCACTTCCCAATGTTTCCCTTTAACAAATAACATTACTGCTCGGTCCTTTCAGATACTGGAGATTGTGACCTCAGGTCTACAGTTTATTCCAGACCAATTATTTTGTTCTTTGTTGTTAATCATAAAATACATGGATACATTCTTTTTTTTTTAATTTTAGAGAGAGTGCACACATGGATGCCAGCAGGGGAGAGGGGCCCAGGGAGAGAGAGAGAGAGAGAATCTTCAGCAGGCTCCAGGCTCAGCCCAGAGCCAGATGTGGGGATAGATCCCATGACCTTGGGATTATGACCTGACTTGAAATCAGAGTCAGACTCTCAACTAACTGGGCCAGCCAGAAGCCCCTGGATACATTCTTGTAAAGATTCATGATGCTGAGTAAAAGGTAATATTCTCCATCTTCCCCTTGCCAACCCATGACCATGGTTAACAGTTTACAGGGATTGCAAGGTTACGACATCAGAGCTGCCTACTTTTATAAAGTTTTGCTAGAATATAGCTACCCCTTTGTCAACATACTGTCTACAGTTGCTTTTCTGCTACAGTAGCAGCGCTGGGCAGTTGCAATGGAGACTCTCTGGTCAGGAAATTTAAAATATTTACTAGTCAGTTTAGTGAGTACTCTTTAGCCTCCCTTTTCTATACTTTAGCAATTCTGCCATTGAATTTCTGGGTTGTAGTAAAAATGGAAACCATGAGGGTTTCTTTTTTTATTTTAAAGCTGTTTGACATTTTAACCACGCTCAGAAAAATGTAAAAGTTGTCTTGTACCTGCAAAACTGTTGGATACATCGAGTACTTTCTTTTGCCATGACCCCAAAAGCACACCAACGACACGCTTCTGGTTTCCAACCTTGCCTATTCTGAGGGAGAAAGCAGAAGGTCAGTCTGACAGGCACACAGAGAGGTGAAGCCAACAATCAGATACTCAACAGGAAATATCAATGGTATAGATACAAGTTAGTTTACCTGCGATCTAATCCCAGTAAACAAATGTGTTAGGTTAGTCCCTAATATTAAAACTTAATAAATATAATAGGTAATTCACGAACTTTGTACGCTGGCATTTTTTACCCACTTGTTATTTCTAAGAAATAACATGCTTGTTAACATTTCAAACTTTATAAAGTTTGCAGTTATTCATCTTAATTGGAGAAATGAAAATGGAGAAAATAAAAACTCCCCAGATCGTTAAGAGTTTTAAAATGTTATTTGGTTGGTGTTTGAAAAATACATTTCAGTTATGCTACCACCTTTCACTTTTTCTTTTGCAGCTTTCTCCTTTAAACTTTTCCCATCTTCTCGATCCTCAAATATTTTCGGAGATAAAGATGCTAATGTAGAACCACTTTTATGGTCTGGTGTGCCAACTGTTCTCTGGATTATCTAGCCCACGAGGACAAGCCCCACTAGAAGTTACAATTCTTTGTACCATCTAGGGGCTCAGACACTGGGTTCTGACCCTGAGTTAATGTGTGTGCCATCTGGTCTCTGTGAATGGCTTAATCAGGCAGAGGTCAGATGTGAGCTGGTGACGTAATTACACTGAGAGGAGGGCTGAACAAGTGAGAAAGATTTTACTTCAGCATTTCTATCTACCTGTCAAACCTCCTCAGTGATTTTTGTCTTCAGGAGCTACAAGTGTTTCACTTATACAATCTCATTTCAGTGAGATCTTCACATAGGATTCTCCTTTAACCGCTAGCAAATGTGAGGCACAGACACAAAACAACTTCACGTTCAAAGGAAAGACAAAGGTCACGCCAATGTGAAACGAACCACAATTCCTTAACAGTCACTGTATTTAATGTATTAATTTTTCTAAACATACAACTTGGAAAAAAATCTTTTATTTTTTATTATTTTTGAGAGAGACAGAGTGTGAGTGGAGGAGGGGTAGAGAGGGAGACACAGAATCCGGTTCAAACTCACAGACTGTGAGATCATGACCTGAGGTGTAGTCGGTGCCGCCCAACTGACTGGGCCACCCAGGTGCCCCACGGCTCCGCAACTTTATAAATGCTTACTACATTTGGGATTTGGGTCAAACCAAGTTAAGGATTCTATATCCCTGGTGATTCTGAATTTTTGGGAAATCTCAGGCACTGAATTTCCACACTTGCAAGGAAACTTCCACACCATGTGCTTTTCTTTTGGTCTACAAAAACCCATGGTTTTTAAAACCCTACATCTGTTATGACAGCAGCCAGTAGTGTCTACACCATGTCATCTGAACAGAACTGAAATTAGCATCCCCTTAGCACCTCTAGTTCCTATGGGAGAAAAACAGTAACTACTGTACAGTGGGAATGCCCTCATATCCTGTTAGACTGAGGGCTCTACAAAGCAGTGGAACTGGGGACCCCAAGCCTTAAGGAGTCTTGAGAGTTTTGTTTGTTTTGTTTTGTTTTAGCTCTGGCTGAATGAGGAGTTGTACAAGGCAAGTTGCAGGAGAATAGGTGCTTCAACAACTGACTTTGTCTTTACACTTGCCAATTCAAGTAATTATCTTGTAAAAGTTATGAACACGTGTAACAGGTCCAGCGGGACGAACAGCTCCAAAACAAGCAAAGCGAAGGCGGAAGAAACATTTGTGGAATGTTTTATCTTTATTCATTAATGCCCAAATCTCCTAATGCTCTTATTTTTAAAAGAAACACTTGACAACTAATCTACATTTTAAGTTCCCATCAAAACAGATTCCTGCTTAGAAACCACAGCTCTCCCCGGGAGCCCTTCAGGGTACTGAGACCAGAATTTTGGTGACAGCCTTCAGAGGCACAGAAGCACAAATCTGCAGCGTTTTCCTACGAGGCACCGAGTCTTTCTGGTGAAAAGGGGCGGACGAAGTGACAGATGGGCACGAGGCCTGGGGGATCAGGGCCAACTGAAGCTTGCCCCCATATTCTGGCAGCGTACGGAGTTGGGTAAAAGGAAGGGGCAGTCCGGACCGCGGAGTGCCGGATGGGGACGGGGGGACGGGGGGACGATGCTGGGTGATTTAGGCTTCGTGATCCGAGGGTGGTCCGGGCCCCTGGGCGAGTCAGTGCCACCCCCGGCCCATCAGCACCCCCGCGGCCGCCGCGCCGTCCCAGCGTGCCAGTGACTCAGCAGCGGCGATCCCGATAGGCCGCCCCGCGCACCCGCTCACCGGTTGAAATGATCCACCACACTGAGCAGCACCAAGGGGTGAACTACCACCTTCTGCACAGCCAGCTCCGGCATCGCGACACACGCCGCCCGGCAGGTCCCGCTCCTCGCGACCCGCAAACACCGGCAGCCTCAGGGACTCTCGCGGATCCTCCAGGCCCGGCTCCTCCTCTTCCGGCTCGGCCGCCGCCACGGTTCCCTTTTTCCGCACCCAGAGTGCCCCGCGCGCTGCCCGGGGTTTTCGCGCCAGCTGCCATCTTGAGGACGGGAAAGACCGGGGGCAGGTGGGGCCCGCCTTGGGTGACTCGCTGGGAGATTTCCTGGTCTTCGAAGCTAAAGGCACACTGGAGACTGAGAAAAAGGTTGACCTCCTGGTATTGGGCCTGCGCTGTCACTCGCAGCGGCCTTTTGCTTTAGTTCCTTCGCAGTTCACACCCTCCCCCAACCCTTACGCTGTGTGAAGACTGCAGAAAAAAATACTGGAAAAAAATAGTAATTCATATCTCCACCACCCAGAAAATGTTCACCTTTGTTTCATGTCAGAATTCTCCAGAATTTAACTCTAAATCTCTAGGGATGCCTGGCAGGCTCAGTTGGTAGAGCCTGCAACTCTTGATCTAAGGGTGGGAATTCAAGTCCTACATTGGGTGTAGAGCTTACTTCAAAACAAAACAAAACCTCAGAAGGGATGAATCTCTAACATGAGGGCACATTCTTAAAGTGGGTTTGGTAAATTTATCTCATTTTTATTGTTGGGGAATTTCCCCTTAATATTTAATGTGGACACTTTGCCGATAATCAACCTGTTTTTATTTTTCCACCTGTTTATATTGCTTACCATTTAACTGGGGCTAGAAGAGTTCAATTTGTGCCTTGAGTCAGACCATTCGGGTTGTTTTTCACATAAAAGCTTAGGTAAGGGTTGAAGTAACTGAAAAGTAATTCGAAATATGTTTTGATATGTAGCTAGGAAAGAGAAAAAGACTAAGGATAATGTAGCAGGTGAAGACAAGCATATTTGCAGAAAGGCAAATTATTTAAATTTCGTGCAAGTTTACGTTTCTAATTCTGAGTTGTATGTGTAAACAAAAACAATACCTGAGCGACTTGAATGCTTTGCTTATTGTTTGCCCTGTCTTTAAACAACTTTTACCTTCCCCATAGCTCCAGAGGATCTGACTTCTCTGAAGAATAACCCGGAGCCTTTTGCTCTGAATCTTGGCCTCCTTCCAGTATAATCAGGGAGCTTTGAGTATTCTTTTCTGGGTCCCACCTATTAAATTCATTAAATGTACTCTTCCTACTTTTGGGAACATCGCTTTGCATTTTCATTTGTTTTAATATTTGTGATTTGGTTAATAGTAATTGCTACTACTTGAGAAAACAGAACTTTAAGATTAAGAAAATGTAAATCAGTCCCCATTGTGTGATGTGGTAAAGCATGCTTGAGGGGTTTTAGTGCCTGTTTTAAAGTAGATATTCTTGGGGTTCCTGAGTGGCTTAGTGGATTAGGCAGCCAACTGTTTGGTATCTGCCGAAGTCATGATCTGGAGCCCCATGTCGTGCTCTGTGCTCACCGCACGGAGACTGCTTCGGATCCTGTGTCTCTCTTTCTGGCCCTTTCCCACTTGCTCTCTCTCTCTCTCTCAAAAATAAATAAACATTAAAAAAAATTACAAAGTAGATATTCTTGTTTCATCTCTTCTATGATGTTGTTCAACACAGGATACACATGTATCTGTTATGGAAAGAACTTGGAAAGATTCCTTCCCCCCAACTTTGTAATTAAAAATATAATAGTGGGGCGTATGGGTGACTCAGTCAGTTGAGCGTCCGACTCTTGGTTGGGCTCAGGTGGTGAGCTCGTGGTTCATGAGTTCGAGCCCCATGTGGGGCTCTGTGCTGGCAGTTCAGAGTCTGCTTGGGGTTCTGTCTTTCTCCCTCTCTCTGCCCCTCCTCCCTCTCTCTCTCTCTCTCTCTCTCTGTCTCAAAAACAAATAAGTAAACTGTAAAAAATCAAAAAAATTAATAGATATCAGAAGATCAAAGATTGATTTTGATTTTTCTCGTGTCAAGTAAGGCTTAAGAATTGGAACCTCAAAGTGTGCCTGGGTGGCTCAATTGTTTAAGTGTCTGGCTTTGGCTCAGGTCATGGTCTCACGTGCATTCAAGTCAGGGCTCTGTGTTGACAGCTTGGAGCCTGGAGCCTGCTTTGAATTCTGTCTCTGCCTCTCTGCCCCTCCCCTACTCACACTCTGTCTCTCTCTAAGATAAACATTAAAAAAAATAATAAAAGTCCTTAAGAAAAAAAAAAAAGAATTGGAGACTTAAGAAAGCTTTTTTTATATATAAAAAAACTGAAATATGTAGAATTTAAAGAAGATGCCTTGAAATCATAAGGAAGGTGTTTTCTGTGTTGCTCTCCCCCCTCCTTTTTTTAAAAATGGAACTGACTTGAAATATTTGATACTGTAGCCACTACTGGGTGCTGAATTCATTCAGAGGTATGCAGAATGTTCACTAAATTCTAGACTTAACCTGATGAGAGCTTAAGGATAATACATTTTCCTCTCCTTTGATCCTCTTTGTTTTTCTTTTTTTAAAAAATGTTAAATTCTTCTTTTTCCAGATTGATTGAGACATAATTAACATATAACATTGTGTAATTGTAAGGTGTACAACGTGATTTGATACACATATATATTGCAAAATGATTACCACAATAAAGTTAGTTAAGACCTGCATCACCTCACATAATTCTCTTTTGTGTGTGTGGGGCAGTGGAGAGAACATTTCTGATTTACTCTCTTAGCAACTTTCAAATACATAAGCCAGTACTGTTAACTATAGTCACCATAGTGTACATTAGATCCCTATCTTACAGTTGGAAGTTTTCCCTTTTTTCACTAACATCTTGTTTCTCCAGCCCTTTCTATCTCTGGCAACCACTATTCTACTCACTCTTCCTGTAAGTTCAACCTTTGAAGATTCCACATATAAGCAAGATCATACAGTATTTGTCTTCTTGATATATTTCACTTAGCATAATGCCCTCATGGTCCATACATGTTGCAAATGGCAGAATTTCCTCTTATGACTGAAATATATACATATATATGTGTATATGTATACATATATATATAAACACATATATACATATACACATACATGTATATGTGTATATATATGTAAATCTATATACATAGACACACATATATATGGCATTTTCTTTATCCATTCATCCATTAATGAACACTTCTGTTGTTTCTATATCTTGCTGTTGTGAATAATGCTACAGTGAACATAGGGGTACAGGCATCTCTTTGAAATAGTGATTTCATTTCTTCTGTATCCTTACCAGAAGTGGGTTGCTGAATCATATTGTAGTTCTATTAGTTATTTGAGGTATCTTCATACTTTTTTCCATAGTGGTTTTACCTATTTACATTCCCATCAACAGTGCACAAATGTTCCCTTTTCTCCTCATCCTTGCCAACACTTGTTATCTCATGTCTTTTTAATAATAGCCATTTTATTATGGTGTGAGGTGATACTTCATTGTGGTTTTGATTTGCATTTCCCTGATGACTAATGATGTTGAGCTGAGCATCTTTTTATGTATCTGTTGGCCATTTGTATCTCTGGAAAAATGTGTATCCTGATCTGCCCATTAAAAAAATACTTATTATTTGTTATTGAGTTGTATGAGTTCTTCATATATTTTGGATATTAACCCGTTATTAGATATAGGGTGTGAGAATATTTTTTTCCATTCCCTAGGTTGCTTATTTTGCTGTACAGATGGTTTTCAGTTTCATATAGTCACACATTTATTTTTGCTTTTGTTGCTTATGCTTTTGGTGTCATGTACAAAATAGTGTTAAGATCAATGTCAAGGATCTATTTCTCCTATGTTTTCTTCTAGGAATTTTACATCTTAAGGTCTTACATGAAAATCTTTAACCCATTTCAAGTTAATTTTTGTTAGTGGTGTAAGATAGGGGTCCAGTTTCATTCTTCTGCATGTGAATATCTGGTTTTCTCGGCACCATTTAATAGACTATCTTTTCCCTATTGAGTATTCTTACTCTCACTCAGACTATTCTGGCTGTCATTCTGTTCTCTTGGTGTGTGTGTCTGTGTTTATGCCAGTACCATACTGGCATATGGTAGCTTTATAATAAATTGTGAGAGCTTTATAATAAAGTTTGAAATCAGGAGATAGGGTGGCTCCAGCTCCCCCCACCCCCAAGATTGCTTTGGCTATTTGGGGTCTTTTGTGGTTCCATACAACTTATAGGATTGTTTTTCCTATTTCTGTGAGAAATGTCATTGGAATTTTGGTAGGGATTGCAAAGAATCTATAGATGGCTTGGGTAGTATGGACATTTTAACAGTATTGATCCTTCTGATCCATGAGCATGGGATAACTTTCCATTTATTTGTTTCATCTTTAATCTTTCATCAGGGTCATAATTTTCAGTGTATAGATCTTTTGCCTTTGGTTAAATTTATTCCTAAGTATATTATAGTTTTTGATGCTATTGTAAATGGGATTTTTTAAACATTTATTTTCCAGATATTTTGTGGTTAGTGTATAGAATCCCAACTGATTTTTTTAAATAAGTGTGTTTTTATTTATTTATTTTTTGAAATAGGCTCCACCCAACATGGGGCTTGAATTCACAACCCTGAGGTCAAGAGTCACATGCTCTACCAGCTAAGCCAGCCAGGAGCCCCAGAATCCCAACTGATTTTGTATCTTGCAACTTTACTGAATTTTTTATTGGTTCTAACAATATTTTGGTGGTCTTTAGGATTTTCTATATATAAGATCGTCTGCAAACAGAGACAGTTTTCTTTCTTTCTTTCTGATTTGGATGCAATTTCTTTCTTTTTCTTGCCTAATTATTCTGGCCAGGACTTCCAGTATTGTGTGAATAGGATGCTGAGAGTGGCCACCTTTGTCTTGTTCCTGATCTTAGAAGGAAAGCTTTTAACTTTTCACCATTGAGTATGATGTTTGCTGTGGGCATGTCATGTACGGCAGTTATTATGTTGATGTATGTTCTTTCTATACTGAATTTGTTGAGAGTTTCAGTCATGAAATGGTGTTGAATCTTGTCAAATACTTTTTCTGATTTATTGAGATGATCATATATATATATTTTAAAGTTATTTGTCTATTTTGGGGGGAGGAGGGGCAGAGAGAGACAGAGACAGAGGATCCCAAGCAGGCTCTGCACCGTCAGTGCAGAGCCTGATGCAGGGTTCAGACCCACAAACTGTGAGATCATAACCTGAGCCAAAACCAAGAGTCAGATGCTTAACTGACTGAGTCACCCAGGCGTCCCTGGGATGATCATGTGGTTTTAATTTATTAATGTGGTGTATCACATTTATTCTTTTGTGTGTGTTGAAACATCTTTGCATCTCATGTATAAATCTCACTTGATTGTGGTGTCTGATACTTTTTTTTTAAAAAAAATTTTTTTTTTTCAACGTTTATTTATTTTTGGGACAGAGAGAGACAGAGCATGAACGGGGGAGGGGCAGAGAGAGAGGGAGACACAGAATTGGAAACAGGCTCCAGGCTCTGAGCCATCAGCCCAGAGCCCGACGCGGGGCTCGAACTCACGGACCGCGAGATCGTGACCTGGCTGAAGTCGGACGCTTAACCGACTGCGCCACCCAGGCGCCCCTACTTTTAACGTGCCATTGAATTCAGTTTGTTATATTTTTGCTGAGAATTTTTGCATCTATATCTATCAGGGATATTGGCCTATAGTTTTCTTGTATTATTCTTGTCTGGGTTTGATATCAGGGTAATGCTGGCCTAATAAAATTAAAAGTGTTCCCTCTTCAGTTTTTGGATGAGGGTGAGAGATTGGCATTAATATTTCTTTAAATGTTTGGTAGAATTCAGTGATGGTATCAGTGAAACCATCTGGTCTTGAACTTTTCTTTGTTGGGAGGTTTTTGATTACTGCATCAATCTTCTTATTTGTTATTACTCTGTTCAGATTTTCTCTTTCTTCATGATACAGTCTTTTTTTTCTTTATATATACAATAAGACCTTAGATTGCACATAACTTGTTCTGAGAGTGTTCTGCAAGATGAGCAAGCATTTCTAATACATTTTAAGTTGATAAATGAACAATGTCTTGCAATATGAGTAGTATGTGACACTGAATGCCACGTGATCACAACTGAGCCAATGGTTCTCCTCTCTTTCTTGCTCGCTGGCTGTGGGATTGTGGGTGATTGTTTCTCATGCTTGGATGCTCGGTCTCAGGCCATGGTATTTGGCAGAAATCAGTGATTTTTCAGAATGTTGGAAGATGTCCACAACTGGCACTAGTATATTTTTTGTTACTTGTAAGCACCTAAGAATAGTCCTTTGCTTTTCCAAACAAGAGTAATCTTAGAAACGTTTTGCTGCATTCTAGGTCAGGCTGCCTGCAGATATAGACCATTTTCTCTGCTGCCTTATTGCCAGTTACATTAAATACAGTATATAGGGGCGCCTGGGTGGCGCAGTCGGTTAAGCGTCCGACTTCAGCCAGGTCACGATCTCGCGGTCCGGGAGTTCGAGCCCCGCGTCAGGCTCTGGGCTGATGGCTCGGAGCCTGGAGCCTGTTTCCGATTCTGTGTCTCCCTCTCTCTCTGCCCCTCCCCTGTTCATGCTCTGTCTCTCTCTGTCCCAAAAATAAATAAACGTTGAAAAAAAAAATCTTTAAAATAAATACAGTATATAACAGGAGTTTATTAATACTGTACTGTTGTCAACATCTGTTAGTGATAGTGAAAGTTGTCCTGCACAATAACCCTTCTCTTGTCTCCCTCATACCAGCCATGAAGGTTTTCAAAGGTAAGTGCAGTGGCACCTTGGTGGTTCAGTGGGTTAAGCATCCAACTTCACCTTAGGTCATGATCTTGTTCGAGTCCTGCATTGGGCCCTGTGCTGACTGCTCAGAGCCTGGAGCCTGCTTTGGATTCTGTATCTCCCTACCTCTCTGTCCCTGCCTCACTTATGCTCTGTCTCTCTCTCAAAAATAAATAAACATTTAAAAAATTTAAAATTAAAAGTAAGTGCAGGTTAATTTCTTTATTTTCCCTTATATTTTGTATTTTCTTTTTTATTTTTATAATATTACAGTATTGTAATCATTTTTATATGAATATACTTGGGTTGTGAAATGAATCATCTGAGCTTCCATTCTTTCTTTCTTTTTTTTTTAAATGTTTATTCATGTTTGAAAGACAGAGAGAGACAGCACAAGCAGGGGTAGGGCAGAGAGAGAGGGGGACACAGAATCCGAAGCAGGCTCCAGGCTCTGAGTTGTCAGCACAGAGCCCGATGCGGGGCCTGAACTCACAAACCAGGAGATCATGACCTGAGCCGAAGTCGGATGCTCAACTGACTGAGCCACCCAGGTGCCCCTCCATTATTTCTTATGGGGAAATTTGCTTTGATATATGAATGCTTTGGATTACAAGCATGTTCCCGGAATGAATTATACACATAAACCAAAGTTTTACTCTATATTTTAAAGTTCATTTATTTATTTTGAGAGAGAGAGAGAGAGAGGGCACAAATGAAGGAGGGGCAGAGAGAGAGTGAGAGGGGTGGAGAGAGAGAATCCCAAACAGGCTTCACACACTGTCAGCATGGGACCTGACACAGGGCTTGAACTCAAGAACTGTGAGATCATGACCTGAGCTGAAATCAAGAGTCAGACACTTAACCAACTGAGCCACCCAGGTGTGTGTACGTGTGTATATTATATATATAATATATACGCACATATACATACATACGTACATACATGTACGTATGTGTGTATGTACATATATATATTTAAGTAAGCTCTATACCCAACTTGGGGCTTGAACTCACAACTCTGAGATCAAGAGTCACATGCTCTACTGACTGAGCCAACCAGGTACCCCCATGATTCAGTCTTGGTATGTTTCTGGGAATTCATCCGTTTCTTCTAGGTCATCCAATTTGTTGGTATGTAATTGTTCCTATAGCTTCTTATGATGTTTTATATTTCTGTGGTATTAATTGTAACTTCTCTTTCATTTCTGATTTTATTTATTTGACTCTTCTCTATTTTTTCCCTTAGTCCAGTGAATGGTTTGTCAATTTAGTTTATCATTTACAAAATAAGTTAGTTTCAGTGATCTTTTCTATTGTTTTTCTTGTCTCTATTTCTTGTTATTTCTTTTCTTCTGCTAATTTTTGCCTTGGTTTGTTCTTTCTCTAATTTCTTGAGGTGTAAAGTTAGCTTGTTATTTGAGATACTTCTTTTTTCTTAATGTAGGTATTTATCACTATAAATTTCCCTCTTAGAACTGCTTTTGCTACATTGCATAGGTTTTTGTACAACACAAGGGATTGTGTTTCTACTTTCATGTATTCCAATATATATTTTGATTTCTTTTTAAAAAATTTTTTCCTTTGAGCCATTGGTTGTTCAGGAGGATGTTGTTTAATTTCAAATGTTGGTGAATTTTCCAGTTTTCTTCCTTTTATTGATTTCTAGTTTTATACTATTGTGTTTGGAAGAGAATCTTGGTATGCTTTCACTGTTCTTAATTTGCTAAGGCTTGTTTTGTGATCTAGCCTATGATCTGTCCTGGAGAATGTTTCCTATGCCCTTGAGAAGAATCTGTATTCTGTTGCTACTGGGTGGAATGTTCTGTATGTGTCTGTTAGGTCCATTTCATCTAGAATGTAGATCAAGTTCAGCAGGGGACTGGTGCTGGGATGGGCTGGGGACCTGAGTCACAGGAGCTGGTCTTGCTCTGGGATTGGACAGGAGCCTGGGTTCGTGGGAGTCCTTTTGGAACCTGAGTTCATGGGTGCCTCCTGGGAGCCTGGGGTCATAGGAGCTACCTGGGGCCATGGGAATCAGCTGAAGCCAGGGTGGGTTGGGAGCCTGGGTTTGCAGGATTTGGCCTGTTGGTTCAGGCCTGGTGCTGTGGTCCATGGTGAAATTGAGTGCCTACTCTATTCTTCTTCCCCCACTGGAGGGATGTCTCTTCTCCTTTAAGCTGCCCAGGCTTGGGGGAGAGGTGACAGGAGTCATGTGAAACTTTCCCCTTCTCTTCAATGCATTTTTTCTTATTTCTGTGCTCTACCCAAGTGCTGTAATCCTTTACCTTGAATTTTTGTCTGTTGTGAAGGTATTTTTTTACATGTGGGTAGTTATTCAAGTTGATGTTTCTGGGAGGTAATGAGTGCTAGAAATTTTTATACTGCCATCTTGTTCACATCTTTTCTTTCAATTTTGGGGGATAGCTCCCACAGACCCTAGTATTTTGAAAGAGATTTTATTTTTGTTAATTCCAGATCATGGAACAATGGTCCTGCAAACATGGCAGCAATACTTTGAACTTTACGGTCTCTATCATCTTACTAGGTTTGGAAGAAAAAAAAATATATATAGTAGACTTACCACCTTCAGCCTAAGCTGTTTTCATTACTGGGGTTTAGACACATATGGGAATGTATGGCAAACCTGGGGAGGTCCACTGAACTCTACTTGCATATGTCACTGAGAAACCTGCAATGGTAAGTTTCTTTTTTTTTAATGTTTATTTTTGAGAGAGAGTAAGAGTGGGGAAGGGCAGAAAGAGATGGGGACAGGTGATCTAAAAGCAGGCTCTGCGCTGATAGCAGCGAGCCTGATGCAGGGCTCGAACTCATGAACTGCAAGATCATGACATGAGCCAAAGTAGGATTTGCAAGTGAATGAGCCACCCAGGTGCCCCTGCAGTGGGATTCTTCTTAAGAGTCGGATAGACCAGTTCAACCCAACTACTAAGACTTAGTCTTTGGAGAAAGACCAGTGATTCTTGAGATAGTATGAATCTGCCACTCAGATTTGACTCTCAGTTCAGCCCTCATTGGACTCATATCTGAGGCCAAAAAGCCATGTTGGATAAATTTTATGAGAAAATTGGAAGAGTTGTTTCATAAAAGCTCTGTGAGACATTTATGCACAAGTAGTGGTACTGCTTACAGTATTTCTCTAACAGAGTGTGACCCTAAAACATCAAGAGAACCCTTCCACCCACTTTTCAGGTTTGGCCCCATGAGACACCGATATTTGAGCAATGGTGTCAGCAGGACACTGGAGTCTCTGGAAGATGGTGGTATCAGCAGTGTCAGCAGACCTAGTGGATGTGGAGATACACAACAGACGGGTCAGAGCAGGAAGAAATAAAACCAAGGATACTACAGGCTCACTGTGTGCATATACAACATCCCTGGGGTCCTGAGAAATACTTGGGGTGGGAGAAACATAGTAAAGTCCTGGGTTCCTGCAATAAGAAGTAGAATTCAATAGTCAATGAGCAGTAATTATATGTGTGTATAGGATGGTATTATGTATTCAGCAAATACTGCCTAAAAATAGCTCTCTTTTTGTTACAAATTAGATACATAGCTCAAGGCCTCTGTTGGTCATTTGAAAAAAAATTGTGATATTTTCCTAAGAGGAGGACTTTAGATTTTTCTGTCATCCCATAATAAAAGAAAGAAAATAATTTAAAAATTCTAGTACTTTATTAATCAAAGTTGACGACAAACAAGAAAACCGGGAATGAAAAAGTAAGACTTTTAGAAATAATATATACAAAGGCAGAAAGCATTGGAGGGGCATGTACGTGCGTGTGTCTATGTGCATTGGACTGTGATTATGTTATAATGAACTTGTCTATTCTAATGGAGGCCATTGTGTGTGTGCAATGGAGGTAGTCTTTGGAAAATTATTAATGTCCTTTCTGTCTTTGCCTTTTCCATACAAAACATTTGCTCTAGATTTTAGGAAGCGTCCATCTGTGGAGAGGGTGTGGGTCAAGGAGAAGTAAGTCAGAGAACAAGAGGTAATATTTAACTTCTGACACATACACAGTTGGGTTATTCAATAAGTTAATTGCTTCTCAAGCCAGAGCATTGTCTTGAGAGATAATTTTTCTAAATTTTTTACTCTTTGTTTCAGCCTAGGTTGGAGATCTCAGTTCACAGAGCCATAGGTCCTCTGGTAGTATAAGGAAATGGTCTGCTTGCCATTAAGAGATATCCAGAGACAGGAAGAATGAAGGTATGATGTAAAGGAGGTAAAAGAAAACCCCAGTCATTTTCCTGCCAAGGGAAGTGAAGGAAGAACATGGACAAGGTGGTTAGATGCTTTTCAGTTTTCCCTTCTTTGGGCTTTATCTCATTGTCTTTCAGAGTGGGAGGTGTTTTGGATGAGTGAGAGTACAAGAGGGCAAGGAAGATTTCCTATCTTGTGTCTTTTTGGGACTCAGGGAGATCGTAGATTGCCCTGCATCTAGCTGTGTGTGACTACATTGATTTGATAGCAAAGGTGAAGGCAGTGGAATGAAGGCTTTCAGGTTTGGCTGCCTGTGCTACTCTTGGTTCTGGTGAGGCATGGACAGAGGACCCACAGGTAGCAAAAGGAGATGGCTATAATGGGGGGATATTTCTGCTATGCACTAAATCCCACAGCACAGAATACCTGAGCCAGCCCTAACCATAGTCACAGAAATACCTCAGGGGCACTGAGGTGAGGCCAGTTGGCTTGGGAGCACTCCCAGGGCAGCCCAGCCACAAGAAAGGGTCCCAAATATATCAGCCATGGAATGGCTGTGAAGGCCACCATGGCCCTCAGTGACACAGCTATAAGAAACATTGTACCAGAGGCCAGCAGACACTGGCCAGGATACATCCAAGGACAGCGTAAGGACTAGCCCCCTTTCTTCCATTGCCCCAAAGTCACATGTACCCTGCACCTCCATTCATATGACAGCCTTCTTAGGGGGAGAAGGGAGGCTAAGGAGAACACTGGCTACAAGATGGAAACTATTCCAAAGGGATTGTTTAACTTAAACCAGTTTGGACATTTAATTTTTAAAAAGTTATTTTTTTCCATGTTAACCAGCGTGTGGAGGCTTGTGAAGGAAGGCTCATTAGGGACAAAAATAAGAGTACGGGTTTCCTGAACATTTGAGCATCGAGTTAAATGTGAGTTAAGTTTGTGAACCCCATGTTAGTAGCAATTGTATTCCCCAAACTCTACACTTTCTTTTCCTTATTGAAAGCAGTATGTAGAAACTGAGTGTAGTGTATCTTGGGTGAGAGGGAAAAAGTCTAATTTCTATGGAAAACTTAGGTGAGGCACCCTGTTGCTAAGAATTTTGTATGAATTTCCTACAGTCTTGCATAATCTGGTTGATGATGGTAGGCAGTTTATTAAAATACTTTAAGCTTAAAACTCTTTGCTAAATTCCAGATCAGGACAGCTTCTATCTATGGGATCTCTCCATCCAGGTGTTTTATGTCCCATAACATCTCAAGTTGAACAGGATGGAATTGAATTTGACATTTTTCTTCTCAGATTTTCTTCTTTTGTAGGAGTTTAGCAGATGCTCCCATCGTCCCAGTGGCCTAGTCATAAACTTGGGTGTCATCCAGATCATCCATTCTTTTTTCAAAGAAATCTAATTGGTTAGTCAGTTTTGCAAATGGCCTAAGAGGCTCATTAGTTTCTGGTCACCTTTCCAGCTTCTTTGCATACCACCTGATCACTAGCCAGAGTGATGATTCCTCTGCTGTGCCATCCTTACTCATGCCTTGCTACCTTTGCATATATTTTCTCTCTGCTTGCTGTGTCCTTCCCTCTGTTGTCTGCATCATCCTTTGGGTCTCAGTGCAGGAGCTTTTGAGAGGACCTTGACCCTCAGGGCAGTTATACTCAAGTGTTTGACACGTGGTCTATTCTTGTACTTAATGTATCATTTAGTCTCTGTTTATTTTCAGGCTCCCACAGTTGAAGGAAGGTTCCTAGAGGGCAGAGGTTTTGTACTGTTCCTCTTTGGATTCCAAGGCACCTGAGTGCCAGAATAGCACTCAATGATGAGCACTTATTGCATGAGTAAAATTTGCAAAGCCATGTTTTGGAAACTTCTAATAATTTTGTGTTTTACTTAAGATTCTTTCCAGGAATGCAGGTAACTTCAGATTTGTTTTGCTGAGAGATCTTATGCAAACTGTGCTGACCTTTTAGTTGATTCTGAATGTTTTTAAAATTTCTGTATTTTGAGTAACTTCTGTATTTGGTGTAAATATAGGCTGGTTTGCAAATGAGTCCCTCAATTTGTGTATTACCCTCTCCTTACAGTTTAACCTTTTCAGGGGTGGGTTTTGTTTTGCTATATATTGAACAGTGATGTGTGGTTTTTAATAAGAAATACCAAATACTAGTTTAAGTATTAAAATGAAATACTTAAGTATTAATCTGAAATGTTACTAGATAATGCTTCAGAAAAAAAGCTTGGAAAGAAATACCCCAAATTATTAACAGTGGTTGTCCCTGAATAATGATAATGAGTAGTATATTGCATTTTCTTGTTATGGTTTTCAGTTTTTCCATAATCACATATTATTGTTGTTATTATTGTTGTTGTTGTCATATTTGTAGAAACCACTGGAAATATGTTGTCATGTTGTCATATTAGCAGGGCAGAAGAGCATAGTGTTTTAATAGTGCAGCCTGTACAATCAGACAGACCTGGTTACTTTAACATCCTCTCTTTCCTCATCTGCAAAAGTGGACGATAATATACTTGCTGATGTACCCATTTTAGTCAGACAATTCTTTGATTTCCTTCTCTTTATCTTTTGTGTATCTTTTTTAGATTTTTACTTTGTGGTTACCATGAGACTTATGTAAAATTTAATAGTCTATTTTAAGGTGATAACTACAACTTCATTTGTTTAAACCACCCTTTTGCTCCCCCTCCAACATTTTATGTTTTTAGTGTTATGCTTTACATCTTTTGCCTGAGTTAAGTAATTAATACTCACATTACAGTGTTAGAGTATTTCTGAATTTGACTATATCCTCATCTTCACTGGTGTGTTTTCTGTTTTCTCATGTTTTCATGTTACTAATTGGAGTCCTTTCATTTCAGCTTCAAGAACTCCTCTCAGCACCACCCACCCTGTCCACTTGCTCCCCTGTACCCAGGTTCTTCCTCCCCACCCCTCCAGTGAAATAAAGCCTCCTCTCCTGCAAAAAAAAGAGAACTCTTCTCAGCCTGCATTTCCTGTAAGGCAGTTCTGCTGGTTGTTACAGTCCCTCAGCTTTTGTTTGTTTGGGAAAGTCTTTACCTATCATTCATTTTTGAAGGACATCTTTACTGGGTAAAGTATTCTTGGCTGGCAGCTTTTGTCTTTTAGAACACTGAATGTATCATCCTGCTCTTTCTTGACTTGCAGAGTTTCTGCTGAGAAATCCACTGATAGCCTTATGGGGGGGTTTCCCTTTTATGTGAAGTATTTTTTTGTTTCTTGCTGCTTTAAAATTCACTCTTTGTCTTTTAGACAGTTTATGATAATGTGTGTTGGGAAAGACCTCTTTAGGTTGAATTTGTTTGGGGACCTATGATCTTCATGAACTTGGATGCCCAGATCTCTCCCTGGATTTGGGAAGTTCTCAGCCATTACTTCTTTAAACAAACTTATCACCCCTTTCTCTCTTTCTTCTTCTGGGCCTCCCATAATACATAGGTTGTTTCTTTTAATCGTATCCTGTAAATCCCTTAGGCTTTCTTCATTCCTTTTCATTCTTTTTTCTTTTTGCTCCTTTGACTGGATAATTTCAAATGATCTGTCTTCAAGTTAACTGATTCCTTCTTATGTTTGATTGTGTCTGCTGCTGAAAACTCTCTATCAAAATCTTTATTCATTGTATTCTTCAGCTCCAAAAGTTGTATTTTTAAAAAATGTTTTCTATATTTTTGTTGAACCTTTATTTTGTTCTTGTATTGTATTCTTGATTTTGTTAAATTATTTATCTGTATTCTCTTAAAGCTCTCTGAACATCTTAGAACAATTATTTTGAATTATTTATCAGGCAGTTAGTGTATATCCATTTTTTGGGGGTCAGGTACTAGAAATTTACTGTTTCATTTATTGGTGTCATGTTTCCCTGATTCTTTATGATCCCTATAGCCTGGCATAGGTGCCTTCACATTTGAAGAAGCAGCCACGTCTTTTAGACTTTATGGACTTTAAGGAAAGACCTTCACCTGTAGGTGGAAGGCCCTGGGTCTGGTGGTGACAAGGTACTCAGTGTGGGGGTGAGTGGTTGCCCTGGGTCCAGGGGTATGTGGTATCTCATTGGCTCAGGCAACTGGAGTCCTCCACATCAACTGCATGATCCTTGGTGAGAGCTATGAGGGGTCTGCAGTGGTCCCAAGGGATATTGAGGTCCTCAGCGGTGCCTCCAATTCCAGTGGCTAAGACTAGGGTGGCAGTGGTGGTGGTCACAGTTGGTGGTATGCACACAGCGGTGGGAACTAGCTGTAGAGACCTGGGTGTGTCAGGGGCCTGTTGCAGACACACACTCAATGGTGAGGGCTAGAGCCAGCAGTAGGGGTTGGGGCCGACCTTGGGCACGTGAGCAGCTGTGGGGATCCTGGCTCTCAGTGTGCACTTGTGTGACTGTGGAGGCTAGCCATAGGCATGTGCACTAACCAGACCTTTTTATTTTATTTTATTATTTTTTTAAGTAAACTCTGTGCTCAATGTGGGGCTCAAGCTCATGACCCTGAGATCATGTTATTTATTTATTTTTTAATGCTTTATTTTTTACTTATTTTTTATTTCTATTAAAAATTTTTTTTAAACATTTGTTTATTTTTGAGAGACAGAGTGAGACAGAACATGAGTGGGGGAGGGGCAGAGAAAGGGGGTACATAGAATCCAAAGCAGGCTCCAGGCTCTGAGCTGTCAGCGCAGAGCCTGATGCGGTGCTCGAACTCACAAACCCTGAAATCATGACCTGAGCTGAAGTCGGACTCTTAACTTACTGAGCCAGCAGGCGCCCCTGTATTTTACTTTTTATTTTTTAATTTATATCCAAATTAGTTAGCATATAGTACAATAATGCTTCAGGAGTAGAATCCAGTGATTCATCCCCTACATATAACACCCAGTGCTCATCCCACCAAGTGTCTTTCTTAATGCCCCTTGTCCATTTAGCCACCCCCCCACCCACATCCCCTCCAGCAACCCTTAGTTTGTTCTCTATATTTAAGAGTCTCTTATGTTTGATTTCCCTCCCTATTTTTATATTATTTTTGCTTCCCTTCCCCTATGTTCATCTATTTTGTATGTTAAATTCCACCTATGAGTGAAGTCATATGATATTTGTCTTTCTTTGACTAATTTCGCTTAGCATAATATCATCTTGTTCCATCCACATTGTTGCAAATGGCAAGATTTCATTCTTTTTGATTGCCGAGTAATACTCCATTGTATATATATATACCACATCATCTTTATACATTCATCTGTTGATGGACATTGGGCTCTTTCCATACTTTGGCTATTGTTGATAGTGCTGCTATAAACCTTGGGGTGCATGTGTCCCTTCACAGCAGCACACCTGTATTCTTTGGATAAATACCTAGTAGTGCAATTGCTGGATCATAGGGTAGTTCTATTCTTAATTTTTTGAGGAACCTCCATAGTGTTTTCCAGAGTGGCTGCACCAGTTTGCATTCCCACCAGCAGTACAAAAGAGTTTCCCTTTCTCTGCATCCTCGCCAACATCTGTTGTTGCCTGAGCTGTTAATGTTAGCCATTCTGACAGGTGTAAGGTGGTATCTCATTGTGGTTTTTATTTGAATGTTTTATTTATTTTTGAGAGAGTGAACGTGAGTGGGGGAGGGGCAGGAAGAGGGGGGCAGAGGATATGAAGCAGACTGTACTGACAGCAGCAAGCCTGATGAGGGGCTCAAACTCATGAACCATGAAATCATGATCTGAGTGGAAGTCGGATGCTCAACTGACTGAGCCACCCAGGGTGCTCCAAGAATTTTATTCTTTTTAATTTTTAAAAAAAATTTTAATGTTTATTTATTCTTGAGAGAGACAGAGTATGAGTGGGGGAGGGGCAGAGAGAGGGAGACTTAGAATCTGAAGCAGGCTCCAGTCTCTGAGCTGTTAGCACAGAGCCCAATGCAGAGCTTGAACTCAACCATGAGATCATGATCTGAGCTGAAGTCGGAGGCTTAACCAACTGAGCCACCCAGCCGCCCCAAGAGTTACTTTATTTTATTTTATTTTATTTTATTTTATTTTATTTTATTTTATTTTATTTTATTTTATTTTATTTATTTTATTTTATTTTTTTATTAATCAGATTATTCTTGATTGCTAGTAGTGTAACCCTATTCTAACTAGCTGAAGTTCAAAGGGAAATTTATTATCGTATGTGCCAGGCAAGTCCAGAGGCCCTCCTTGTGCCAGGGGCTCAAATAATTTTTTTTTTTAATTCATATCTTTCAGCATCTTTCAGTGTTTTAGCTCCATTTTCAGGCCAGTTTCCTACCAGTAACAAGGAAACATGTGGATGGCCACAGACAGTCACAGGTTTAAATCTTTAAATGAAGGGAGACCTTGGACTCCAAACCTTTATTTATGGAATTTGATTAGCCTTTCCAGGACTAAGGGGTTTCCCTGAACTAAGCACTGTGCTCAGAGGAATAGAGTTCTCTAAATGTCCACTTTGGGATCATTTTGAGCATGGGGCTCCTGTGATGGGTCAGCTCACCAGGACCACATGCAGTGGAGAAGGATAAGGGAAGGTTGTAAACAGAAGAGGGGAATGATTGCTGGGCAGGCAAAACAGCAAGTCTGTCCTGTGACTTCAAGAGCTTAGCACAATTTGTCAGCTTAGGAAGAGTTCAGAGACGTTAGACCTCATTCTCACTGCAGCATAAAGTCGTCATCATCATTATACTTTTGACAGATTATGAGAATTTTTTATTTTGATTACTTAGTGTTTATGTTTTAAGTAATCCAGCAGAACAAGAGTTAAAATTCATCTTTTGTAGTTACTGAATATTTCTTTATTCTTATGTTTTGCCTCAGGTATTTTTAGTTTATGAAAATGTGTTTTTTAAAATTCCCATTTCATAATGTATTGTTGATCATTTTAATTTTTCAGATGGCTAATCGTTACAGAAAGTCCTGATTAGTTTAAAGAGGTTTTCCTTGTCTTATGTTTTATACAAGTGATGGTCCTATGTGTTAGCCCTGGATGGTTGTTATTATTCTTGTTGTCCTATTTCATTTAACTAAAAATTAAAAAAAGAACTAAAAAAATTACAGCAATTTGTAGTTTATATCCAGGAAACAGAACTCTCCACAAGACCCCTTGCCTGGTACAAATATGTTAGAGAACTATTTTCCATTGTGCTTTGAAAGCCTGTAAGAAGGCCACAATGGCACACAGTTCACCAATCTTGGATGAAGCCCAGAGAGACTGCGGTGCATAGACTGTAGGAAATCTCCCATCTGAAGAGTTAATTTTCTTTCAGGATCAGTGTTAGGGGCTGCTGTGATTACAACAAGACACTTTAAGATTGGTACAGGAACACTTATAACAGTTGAGTATAAAAGAAAACCCAGGAGGCCAGATTCAGCCCTGGGAGCTCCTTTGGTTTGAGTCTCAAAGACCTTTATTTTGAATTTACCTCTTCCTTCGATTACACATGCTGTCAGCTTTAATAAAAAGAATTCATTACATTAACATAAATAAGCAAACAACTAGTTTAATTTCTTTAATGTTTTAAAATGTCTCAAACCTTTGGTCTTTTGTTTCCATTCTGATTCTTTTCAGAGCACTCTTAATGGCCGTGTAAAATTAAACATTTCTTCTTGGTTTTATCTGGATCTTAGATGCAGATTTATGAATTTAGTATCAAAACAGTTACAAGGTTTGAAGACAGATGAAGCTTTTCATCTTTTTAAGGAGAGAGATATTATTTCTTTTTTTCTTCAAGTTAGTAAATCAAAGAAGCATTTATTTTTAATTTGAAAAGCTGGGGCAGCAATATTAAATAACTGCTGTGGAAGAACAAAAATCAACCATAATCCTAATTTCAAATGTAGCAGCTAGTTTTGGTTTTTATGTACCTTCCAGTTTTGGATACATGCACACATACTTTATCAAGTTGAAGCTCAAGTTTTAATGCACCTAGAGGAACTATGGAGATGGACTTTAAAGCAAATTAAATCAATGTGAAGTTGGTATACATTATATTTTTAAGTACGGAACAAGGCTTGTCAATAGTAAACTGTAATTTTTTGCTTTCTGTAAGAAAAGGAAGGGGAAAAAATCTTTAAAAAAATCAGTGCATTGCTCATGTAACATATGAAATTTTCTTCTCTTTGACACAGAAGTCGAAAGAGAAGTAGGAGCTAACCTGGGTTTGTGGTAATGCTTCTTATTGCTGGCATCCTTTCAGGTCTTCTAGACTTCTGCAGTTTGTTCCTTATCTCACTAGTCACGTGCTGTGCTTTCTTTTGGGTCTCATAAAGATGACTGCAGACACCTTTTACCTGCCTCTAGCCAGGACCTTCAAGCCATCTTCTACATTGCTGGTATCCCACCATCCTTCAGGCCCCCGACCCCTCAAAGTGCTGATGTTATTTCCTTAGAATCCTTCCAAACGTTTCCAATGCCTATGGGACAAAATCTGAACTCCAGGAAGGAATCCAAGACTCTTCCCAAGCCCTCACTGCTCTTGACTTCTGCCAAACCAACCTGAAACTCCAGCCATTTTAGCTATTTCCAGCCACTTGCTTTTCTCTGTGCTTTATCCGATTCTCACTCTTTGAATTGCCCTTGACCCCCTTGTATACCAGGAGAATTTCTAGGTCTTTCTCAAGGATCCTACTCAGAAAGGCCATCCCTTCTGTTGGAGTTTTCCTTGCCTCCCCAGGTAGCCTTCGTTCCTCTGTCCTCTGTGTCCCCACAGTACTTTGTGCATATTTCTACTTTAGTGTGCATGGTGCTGCACAGTAATGGTCCATTTGACATGTGTCTCTTCTGTCTTAGGGTATGTGTAAAGAAAGGCTAGCTTAGCTGATTTTTTAGCATCTGCACCTAGCAAGAATCAAACATGTATTAACTGTATTGTGAAACCTGGGTGATATGTTACACAGTGCGTCCATAACATGTTGATGAAGGATCTTTCAGCCTGCAAAAACGATACTCTCTGTAGTTTCCTCTTTAGTCTCCCTACACGCAAAGACAAAGCAACACAAAACCAAACCAAATGCAGAATGAGCAAAAGCCTTTGATTACAAATTTCCTGTCAATGCATGTAATTTTATATATGTCTGTTGTTTAGAATGTAAATGGAATGTGTTGAAATGTGAGTGAAAAATATATGGACTATTATTGAAGAAATTCCAAACCACAATGTTATATTCTGGGTAGCAGTAATTTTTGAAAGGTGCTGTATACAATTTTAGGTTAGCGTCAGATAACCTCTTCACCTTCATTTCTCTCTTAACACCTTTTATCATAATTTCTGAAGCTCCCCTTTGTAGTTTAAGTTAAAAGTCCTGAGGCAAGCTCTTCAGAACTCTAACACCTGCTTAGGGCTGAACTGGCAGGGGGAGAAATTGAAAAGCACTGAAGAGTCTTTTCAATAAAGTACTTAGCATTTTAAATAGTAGATGTTTGGGGGAAGAAAATAATGGTAATAATAGTATTGGAAACTCTCCTACCACTTCATGCAGGGAGAGGAATGTGAAGCTGTTTAGCGGATTCATACTTTGAGTTCTCAAAAATCATCATTTGCAAAGATAGTTCAAATTTGATTTTGAGCAAATTAAATTACTAAGAATGTAGACTTTTCCTTGAGCACAGATTTATACTTTTCTCTTTTAAAATTCAAACCCTTTTCCTTCCTGACATCAAAGAGAAAGGATTCAAGGCTTTTAGACTATTACTCTAAGATGCCAAAAAACCCTAGGAGAATGGTTAGAAAATTAGGAAGATAGTTCTGAAATAATGAAATGTTGCTTCTCATTTGCTATTGTATATTGAATGTAAATTCCCATAGTCCAGATTAATGACAAAGTTTTAAAAAGGTGCATATGTTTTTTTTTAACCCTTAGTGATTTTATATTATTCCTAAGAATTTCTGGAGCCATTTAAGATTCAGAGGCCTGTGGTGAACTTTTTGAGGTTATATCTTTTAATTTTTTTATCTTTTTGTTTTGGAACTAAAGAAAATTGTTTAATTTGTTTTTCCAGCAGAGGGAGACATCTGACCATGAACATGGTATTGCTACTTGCCAGGAGTATTCTGTAGCCCATTTTATCAATATACATAAAAAACTCAATGTTCAAATTAACTAGTTCAATAAGTAATTTAGTTCATTGATTTTTGGGCATATCCTAAGTGCCATTACAAGCTACGGATATTTTAAATGCCATTACCTAATAGAAGGAATGTTTTAAGCACCTTTTATTGATTTTATTACTGCTTTATTTTGCTGTCTTGGTTTAAAATCATTTTAACCACTCCGTAATCAAGAAGAAATATATCGTTGGTGAAATACAGTCAATTTCCTAAAAACCTTTGACATCGTTAAATAAGGAATTACAGTTGTTAAATCATGTCAGGCAATAACTGAGGGACAGAAGAGATATAAAATTTGGAGCAGTGGGCCAGCATACCCGTAAGCCATGCTGACCTCTCATGTTCAGATTCTGCATGTGACAGTCACACTTCAGGTGTGCCAGTGGTTTTTATATGAGCAAGAAAGATTTAAAATCTCAGGAAGGAGGGTGGAAGAATGATAGCAAAGTGTGATCCAGGGACAATTCTAGTGTTTTTTAATTACTTCATGTGATACTTGGTTAAAACGATTCTCTAAGCAATTTTTGAATTCATTTGCTTTTCTTGCTAGATAGTATATTAATATTCTGCATGTGAAGGAACCACAGCATTCATAGGGGCTTTTGCTACTTCTTTCTTTTGCTCATTTGATTTTATATCAGCAGTATTACTGAACTGATCAGCTGGTAGACAGACAAGGAATGTAGTCCATATACTGCTTAATCAAAGAGGTACAGTAGTGGGTAGTGAGCACTGAAGCTCGATATAAGCTTGCTAATGAGTTGATTGCATTGACATTTGATGTAATTTAACTGTAGAGTGGCAAATATCAATACCTGTATATGATTTGGCAGATGGTTGTTGAACTGTGATTAGAAGTTTAGAATGATTCCCGGTAAAAGACCACCTGGCAGTAACCCAAGAGCAGAGAACGGAGTTTTCTCCATTAAATGGAATAGGTCCAGAAAGTCAAGTGTTTTGATCATTAATAGAATCTTTCCTTTTCTTTTAGCAAATGTTAGCTTCAGGAGGAAATTGATAATTATGCATAGGTCTATTAAATGATCTTTGGGATAGCTCTTTTCGTTCCCTCAAATGAGCTCATATCTATAGTAGTGGCAGTTACTCGCCAGCAAGGAAAGAAAACTAGTTAAAATGCTGATGGGTGTCATTTCAGTATATCGGGGATGTTGGAAGCATCTTTGTAGATTTAATTTGTTTGAGGCAAAAAATCAGATTTGGTTGTAACATTATTGATTATTCTATATTATTTTATAAATTATAGAAATATGTTATGACATAATTTAAGTTACATTGAGTATCTATCATATGCAAGATATTCTTGTAGATGTTTGAAATATAAAGAACACCAAGATGATACCTTCTTTTCCCTCAGTAGACATGCAGTGCACATCCCATGGAAGAGTTGGAATAAAGGTCAGGAACAACGGTAGCATAGAGAGGAGTAATGGGCTCCTCTGTGGGAAGAGGAAGTGTCAGGGAAGGCCTTATGGAGGTGTCATTTAAAATAGATTTCAAACAGTTGGAGGTGAACATTCAGGAGAGACCAGCAATACAAGTGTGTGTGTGTGTGTGTGTGTGTGTGTGTGTGTGTGTGTGTGTGTGTTTTAATGTAGGCTTCATTTTTTGGAGCATTTTTGGGTTCATAGCAGAATTGAGGAGGAAGTAAGACGAGTTCCCATATGCCCTCTAACCCCACACGTGCACAGCTTCCCCCACTATCAACATCCTGCATCAGAGTGGTACATTTGTTATATTTGATGAACCTACATTGACACGTGTTGTTATCACCTGAAGTCCATGGTTTACATTAGTGTTCACTCTTGGCGTTGTAGTTCTGTGGGTCTGACGAATGCATAAGGGCATATATTCACCATTACACTATCATACGGAATAGCTTCACTGCCCTAAAAACCCTCTGTGCTCCACCTATTTATCTATCCCTCCCTCTTTCCCAACCCCTGTCAACCGCTGATATGTTTACAGTCTCCATACATAGAAAAGCTTTTGAAAATTTTGAAATGTTTGCTATACACATTTTATAAATGTATATGTGATATATAAAGAACAATGAAATAAAATGTGTTTGCCTTCCAGCTGAGATATTAAAGTATTAACAATATTTTTGAAGCCCTGAGGTGTTCTTCCCCAACTGCACGCTTCCACCCTGCCAATACTTCAAATTTATAATATTTTTATACCTAGTTGCAAAGCACACAAAAACCTGGATCTGTCAAGTCCCACCACCGCCTTATTCTTTGGTGAGATCCACGCAAGATGAAGTGAAGGAATAGGTGGATATTTGTCTAGTGAATTCAGATGGTGTAGTAGCTAGGAGGTGGGAGTTCTAGATAACCTAAATGACTATCAATATCCTTTGAAATAGGAAATAGTCTGATTTATTCAAGTTATAGCTCTGCTTCACTTTGAGCTTTATAGGTGTTTCTCTTCTTGCTCAGTATATTCACCCTGAATGACTAAACTAATCCCAGTGCAATATGATAGAGACACACATTTGATTATGGAGACTCATTCAGATTTTCATGCATATAGACTTTCATGGCAGCATGGAATGCTTATCTTTAAATCTAGATACAAGGAGTTTCAGAAGTAATTTTTAGGGGTGCCTGGGTGGCTCAGTCAGTTATGCATCTGACTCTTGATTTTGGCTCAGGTCAGTATCTCATGGTTTGTGAAATCGAGCCCCCCCTGGCGTCTGCCTCGGTGCTGTCAGAGGGAGCCTGCTAGGGGTTCTCTCTGCCTCCCCACCCCCGCATCCCACATACTCTCTCTCTCTCAGAATAAATAAACTGTTTAAAAAAGTATTTTTTATTTGGCTAATGGCCATGAAACTATTTTCATTTTGTAGTTTCATAGGACTTACAGGTGAACATATATTAAATTTTAAAAAAATGTTTATTTGTTTATTTATTTATTTTGAGAGAGAGAGCGTGAGTGAGAGGAGCAGAGAGACAGAGAGGGAGACACAGAATCTGAAGCAGGCTCCCGGCTCTGAGCAGTCAGCACAGAGTCCGACGCGGGACTTGAACTCACAAGCTGTGAGATCATGACCTGAGCCGAAGTTGGATGCTTAACCGACTGAGCCACCCCGGTGCCCCTATAGGTGAACGTATTTTATATTAAAAGCAATGGGATATTGGAAAGTAGACCTCTAGGATACAAACTGTGTTCTTTCCCCACCCTTCAAACCCATTTTGTGCCAGTTCTTTGCCTGCATCTGTATGAAGTCTCAGACACATCTTCTAGCTTTTTCAGCTACTCTTAGATTTAAGAAAATATCTTCTGGTTACTTCTAGTCATAAGAACAGTCTAATTTCAGTAAAAACATGACCAGTTCTATGTAACATTCTGACCTTTACTGAAAGTTCAAGCCACTCTTTTTTGCCTAGCATGGTGTTGTTTTAGGTTGAGAAGCCCACAGTAGGAGGTGGGGATGAATTGACTTCTCTGTTTCTTTGCTGGAGGAGCTTCACCCGTGAATGGCCCTCAGATGGGGGCTGGAAGGGCTGAGGAGGAGGAGGAGGAGGAGGAGGAGGAGGAGGAGGAGGAGCAGGGAAGATTTTGGCAGTCCTGCACTGATCTGCTGGTGGTGTCCTTGCTTGGTAGATGCTCAGCGCTGACTCTCAAGATGCACTCTCCTGGGTCCCCCCTCTCTGGAAATGGCAGACTGCAGGTGTCTATCCTCTGGCTGCATTCCAGGGTTTATCTCCAGTCTCTTTATCCTGAGGTACATTGACCCATTTGGATTGGGATCTATTTTAAAATGATCTCCTGATGGCCTCTCTTTTATATAAGGGCCACTCATATAGTTGTGTGGGGATCAAATGAAGTAACGTATATAAAGCTCTTTTCTTGGCACACAGATATTGAGTAAATTAATGAGTGATTTACTGGGTGCCTTCCCTGTGGAGCACATTCCAAGTACTTGGTATACTTTTTCACATACTAATCCTATGAAATATGTTTAAAGGGACCCTCAGACACATTAGGTTATTTGCAAGGTCACACAACTGGAGAGTGACTGGGCTTGGATTAGCTCTGTGTAATGCTGGAGTCTCTCATCCTTTGGACTATGGTCCACTGCTTTCTGAAACAGGCTGGCATGGGTCTTAATGTTCTAAACCCTGGGATATCTGGTTAATGCCATGGATGTCAGTGCCCATTCTATCTTAGCAGTTTCTTAAATGTCAAGTGTGCTATAAATCGATATGGATGCTCTCTTGGATACTTTGACTTGACCACGTGTCATATAGATGACAATGGGACAATCTGACTTTCTCAACATGAGTCCTTTACCTCCAGAGTTTTGGACCAGATTTCTACTGGTGAACTCAAGCAGAGATTCAAGGAAATTCATCATCATAATCCAGACAGAACATGGATTCCAGAGAAACACCTCAGTATTTCATAGAAGTTCATAACACATGTGGAGTTCTGAGCTTCATGGAATAATCTCTGAAAGCAGACAGAGAATACAGTGTGGTAGATGTACCGTGGAGAGGTAATGATGCATCCTTTTTTGCCTCCAGTGGTTCAAGGACTGATGACCAAGTCTGAGCTATTAAAGATCTGCTGTGCCAACTGCCCCAAACAACTCCCAGGGTGACCTGTGAAAATTGGAAATCTCAATGGAGAGGCCTGGAAGAACATGGATCTTGTTCATTCCCATTCACTTGGGATGGTGGGTTAAGAAAACTTACTTTGGAAAGAATTGGCCGGAGAGAGACTAGGATTAAGCAAACCAGAGAAAGGAAACAAAACCTCAGGAACATTCATTCTATTTTGTTTCAGTAAAATGTTACTAATCACATGCTAATGATAAAGTGAGGTCCTGGATATACAGTGCTGTGAAATATGTACTTAATCAGAATGCTCTAAAAAACCTATATTAAAATGCTAGTTCCCTTTAACTTTATGCCTACCAAGCTGCAAACCGCCTCAACTAGATAATTTGAAAGTCTGATTTTTATTTGTTGCTTGGATCAAAGTGAAGTTGAACCCCAGGTTGTAAACTGGACAGTTTCTGGTTTACAGATAGTTATTCAATCAATTTATAGGGATTACTAACCTTCTTTGCTCTGGAGATATTGTCGGTGGAACATGCATTCAAAATTCTTATTTTGTGTACTGTAAAATAAGTGAGGTCTTATGAGAACACCAGCTCTAACTAGTCCTGTTTTAGCTCTGTAGAGAACTTAGCAATAATCAGGAAAATGCATTTTTTGCTTTTTGTGCCTCAGCTTCCTTTGTAAGAAAGTACAACTAATAAAACCTGCCCTTTAGGACTTTGTAAGGCTGTTGTGGCAAAGTATTTTGAGCTCCGTGGAGAAAAAGTCTACTCAGTGAGGTAGCTTTGTTATTCCTTTTAGCATCAATTATATTCTGAAATTTGATTTCAGAATTTCAGGATCTTAGGACCTATGATTGAACTGGCAGCTGATCGATTCAATGGAATTTAGAGTTCTCTTTCTTGACACTGAACCGAAATTTGCTTTGGCTAAAAGAGGTAAAGCATACAATTATGGTCAGAAATGTTATAATAAATCTACTGTAACAACCTTCTTTCCACCACATACCTTTTCTGGTATTTATCTGAATATCCAGTGTGTAAAAACTAGAAACGATTGTAATTTCAGTAGCAACTCACCAGCAACTCTGTGAGTATACGAAACCATTTAATCTGTGATCTGCTTTTATTTTTCCAGTGTGCATGTCTGAAAGGTTTTCTTTCTTTTGGTTTTTGAAAATTAAAAAAAAAGGAGACAAACAGTTAAAAGTACAGAAGTTCTCCCCGTGCTGCTTTTTCTACACCTTGAGGACTAGCAAAATCTTTAATATGAGACTTTATTTGTACAAAGCAAAACTTCAAAACCACTCAAAAGCTTTTCTTATTAACTGCTGTCAGTCCTGTGATTTACAGAGGCAATAAAGAACTAGAGGGGGCACATTTATCATGGAGTTCAGCACACCAGGAGCCATTTTCTCCAGCGGTAAAGGCAAGTGATAAAACGAATTCTTTTGTTCTATAACCAAGACACACTCTCTGTTCCCTGTTCTCTAAACTTGGGCACGCCAGGCTTCTCTCATGGCAACTTGGCATCGCCTCATCTACACTCAATGATCAATTGTTAACATGAAAACACTGATGATGCACCTGGAGCACCTGGCTGCGAATGGTGATACATGTTTACTTTCAACACGCGGTAGTTAGCTGCCAACATATTTGTAGTATTAATTCCCAGCTTACTCTGAACAGTACTTTGTGCTTTCTCTCATTTCAGAAGGGAGAAGGTGGGAATGTTAGCGTGTGGGATTTCCTTGTTTCGTAAAGAGCATAAAGATTGGGATTATGAATCTCACTTGTCTTGTATCAAAGAATGGGTCATCTGAATTTTGATGCTGAGAAGCATAACAGTTCCAGTACACATATTTTCAACTTACTTTGTATTTAATTTTGATTTTTGTGTTTTGCGTTCCAGGCAAGCAGGTGTGATACATAGAGACGCTTTTAAGCTGTCTCTTGGCATTGATTACATATTTTTGAGGTTTTGAAATGAATTCATCAGACTCTGAGCTGAGCTGGACATAAAGGCGACAGCAGTTTTGCTGTTTGGGAGACTTACAAAAAGGAGTGTTTTTGAATATTTTAAATTGAGTACATCCATCATCCAATAGTATTTATTAAGCACTCACCTGTGCATGACAGTGTGTTGGGCACAAAGATTACTGGGGAAAAGGTCAATGATTTGGAACCAGAGACAGTGGTAGTGTTTATACTTACGGGAAAATGAACACAAATGTTAAATCATGAATGTTATTTCTAATAGAGCAAGTTATGCAGTTAATTTAGTTTCTGAAGAAGACAAGGACACTCAAGTAAAATCTCCTGGCATTTCCCAATTATACAATCACTAACTATGCTCCTTATTCATGGTATCAGTGAAAAATAATATTTTCAAAAGGCAGTAGTAAGCTAGAGGCCATGAAAAATCCAGGAAGAAAAAAAAATCAGGTCAGGTGCTTTTGTGACTTCTTGGCCATTCTTATAAATTTTTAGCTGGGAAGAAATTTAGAATGGAATTATGTGGGAGTTCTATTTATCCACCTGTTCTTTGCAACGTGTAATGTAGTGGTTAAAGTTATTCTCTGGCTTCTGTCACTATCAGTTTCTTTTCATAGGAAGGGGAAAATAAGTCCTCCTGTCAGTAATTTGGCAAAAGTGCTGAAAAGCCCATTATCCCTGTTGGAAAGAAAGCAAACCACCTCTGGTATGTGAGGACCTGGCGGGCTTCATAGAGGGAGATGAGCCCAAGAAGAGTCTCCAGTGAGAGATGGTGTTTTATTCTTTCAGAGATACTAACCATTAGACATTCTTCTTGAATCCATCTAACTTTTCTCAGAACAAAGTTATCTGACCCTCACCCCCAAAACAAATTAATTGGCCTAAAAGATATGAGATAGAGCAGAAAAAAAAAGGAATCATGTGAATAAAGAAGTCCCATCTTTTATGTACTTTATGTTGTATTCTGTGCACTTGGGAAGGGACCACATCTGTATGGAGGATGGTGGGAAATCGAATGCTACAATTCATGGTGCTTTTTGTATAGTATTTCCTTAACCGAAAGGGAGCAGCTGTTGGGTAGCAGAGAAAGCATTGTTACCAACCTGAGCATATGGAAGCCTGAAGCTTTGGCTAATTTGGATGTCTGGGCACCATTGTAGAAAGACCGTCATAATTATTTGCTGTGAATTTAGGTCCACACTTCACTGTTGGAAGGAAAAACTTTTTACAGAGGCTTACTCTTTTATATGGCTTTGAAGGGAATTGCATTTTATTTCTGACACTTATTGTATTGTAAAATCTCTAGTCTCTTATATTTAAAGGTGGAAACTTTTAACTTTCTCTCTTAAAAAAAAAAACAACTCTAGGGACTTTTTAGTACTATAGCCTCTCAAATAATCCTAAAGCTTTGAAAAATGAAATACTTTATTTTATGAAGCAGTTTTGGGGTCAATTTTTTTTCCTAAAATGTATGCTTTTATGTTGGGTAGTTTAAAGACCAGCTGTTAACTGAAACCAACCGTCAACGAAGTTGCGTAAAGTTGTGTTTCCTATTAGTCCTGTATCTTTCCTATTAGTCATTTATGAAAGGATACAGGAACATCTAAGAGAACTCCAAGCAAAATGGAAAAAACAGATGTTGAAACCATATTGGCTTGATGGTTTGCTATTTTTTTTAAATAAAAAAGGAGATTAGTAATTATTAATGGATTATGAAATAACGCTTGTGTTGCTAAGTTATCACAAAATTATTTGTACTTTGTAGTTGTACTTATTTGTAGTTTGCAGTTGAAAATTGGTGTTTTAGTGGAATCTCAGAAAATCAGAAAAAATGAGTGAAAGTTTCTGCCTGGGAGCACCAGGAAGGAGGAACGATGACATTTTCAATAGGTGGTCACATATGAGCCTCTAAAGGTGTGTTTATTATGTTGTCATGGTGAGCAGCGAATTAAAAAAATAACAAGACTGTTCCTTGGGTAGTTGTGACTTATTGGTGGTTATCTTTACAAGAGTTCCATGCTGACTTAAGTAAAGATCTTCAGGGAAAAAAAAAACAAACTTTATTTTTCAAATAAATTCAGTTAAGAGCCTACAGGCTTCCATGACACTGCACTGAATTATTATTAATGTGCACTGCTGTGAGGCTAATGCTTACTGCTGTTTAACAATAACCCCGTCCTCTGGAATTTCAGGAAAGTGGTAGGAAAATGAGAGGCAGATTTAAGTGCTGCTGCTGAATTAAACGTGCTAGTTGATGGGCACAACATTTTTATCATTACTTGTGCAAGGGAGCGTCGAAAAGAGACCGTTATTCAGGGCAGGTCACACGTGGACTGGCGATGTTGTTTGAGCAGCATAGTTGGCAAGCAAGGTCCTTGCTTCTGGCCCAGAGGAGGTTTGTTCCACCTGTTGCCTTCACCTGGATAACCCGTTTTCATTCTCCGGAGAGTTACTTGTGGTATTTCTTGAAGGCAGGGATATGATCTTGGAAGGTTCTTCCTTGTTGACTTTAAGAGTCTGTTATTAAAATAAAATATTGGGCACATCGTTTCTCATTAGCACTTTATTTAATTTGGATGTTTAGTATAGTTGCTTTGCTGTTCATTATTATCATGATAGATGCCTTTTTCATTTGGAATTATCTTTAAGTCAAGATCTCCCAGCCTACATTTTGAAATGTATAGTCTGCTATTCTCAATAGTCTTTTCTCCTCCATCTTTCCTCTCCTTACACCCCCATCCTTTAGCCCATGCCAGAGTATTTGCTCTTCCCCAAATATGCCACCTAATATCTTGCCTCTTGAGTCTCTAATATTTTAGGTGCATTTGCTTGTGCTTTTCTTGTGGAGTACTCCTGTACCAACTCCTGTGCATTCTAGAAGGTCTAGATCACAGAGAATATGCAGGGAATGTTTCCCAAATTCTTACATATACTTTTGTGGAATAAACTTTTCTCTTTCCTCCTCTCCTTCTGCACTCTATTTGCCACAGAGTAGTCTTTTTTTTTTTTTTTTTAGTGTGTATTTAGTTTTAAGAGAGAGAGAGAAAGAGACAGAGTGCTAGCCAGGGAGGAGCAGAGAGAGAGGGAGACACAGAATCCGAAATAGGCTCCAGGCTCTGAGCTGTCAGCACAGAGCCCAGTGTGGGCCTTGAACCCATGAACTGTGAGATTATGACCTGAGCTGAAGTCCCATGCTCAACTGACTGAGCCACCCAGGTGCCCTGCCACAGAGTATTCTTTATTATGTTATTTATGACTGTGTTTCCCTCCTTCCCTGGATAGTGGGCCCTTGAAATTAGGGACAGTATCCCTAATTAGGAAATTAGCTTTGTATCCTGCATCTGGTCAGGTAGAACACCTCACGCTGTTGTGCAGGGAAAGTCATAGATAAATCTTCAGCTATTAAAATTCACTCATAGGTGATGGCAGATTCCATATAACATGGGACATTCAAGGAGTTCAGAAACTATTAACTAGTCATTTAATTGTAATTCTGGTGGGTGGAGTTTAATTTTATTAGGAGAGGACCCAGGGCCATTAGGGTGACAGGTGCTGCTGAAGGGGTGGAGTTGGTGAAGCTCCTTCCTCTGTGCGGTGTTTCTTCCTGCCTCTTGTGCCTTTACACGTGCCGTCTAAGTGCAGCCTCCTGAAAGGGTGGAGAAAATTCAACAGACAATCTGAAAGTTGGTATTTTGGAGAACATTTAAAATATTTATCTAAGGTGTATTTGGTACATTTTTCAACGAATACTGAATTGTCCACAAATTCATAGAGACCTTAGAGATCACCTACAGCCTTGCCTCACCTGGGCAGAAGTCTCTTCCTAGACCTTCCTCATTGTGTCTGCTTCAACACATCAGTGATACGGAGATTGCCAATGTGACCATTAAAAGAAAGTTGGGAGGAGGTAAAAAGTTTGTTCCCGTGATAGTTTGTCCATAGTTTAGGTCACTTTTTCTTTTACATTTTCTCTTTTCTATGCTGAATATTTCTGATTTCCTCTACCATGTGAATCTAGCTTCCCATCCAGTGTAGCTAATGGAGATGGACACCTCATCTAGATCAGCCGTCCCACTGGCTGGCCAGTGACCAGTCCACTGACTGTCTCTGACTCAGAGACAGAAACTGTAGCCAGTTAGCTGTAGGGCGCTGGGATAATGGGTCATGTGGGGTAGAGGACTGAGTCAGCACCAGGGCAAGCCAAAGTCAGATGAAAGCTAAAATTGTGTTGTAACTGAAACCACAAGTAAGTAGAAGGGATGGAGCAGAGCCGCATGGAATCAGTGACAAGATTCATGTAATCCCAGAGAGAGATGGAGAGGCTGTGTCAGTTCCCCACAGGTGGGGCCTCATGGGTACTGGAACTGGGAAATCTTCCAATGGCATCTGCAATACTGGTGTGTGGCATAGGAGAGGGAATGCTCACAGTTAGTCAAGAGATAGTTTAGTGTTCATCTCTTGAGGCATCAGTCATTGAGATCATGGATGCTGGTGTGAGACTGCCAGGGTTGGGTCCTATCTCTGCTACTTATGACTGTGTAACTTTGGGTTAATTACTTACTGTTTCTCTGGGTGTTGGTCTCCTCATAGGTAGAGTGGGTACAATGCCAAGACCTGCATTACAGGGTTATTGAGGGATCAAACAAATTAATGTGTGGAAAGCATTTCATTTTAAAGAATATCTGGCCCCCAAAATGTTAGCCATTAGTATTAAAAATAATAATCGATGTGCTTGTTTTAATGTCTGAGAAATTATTCAGGCCTTATTTATTAAAAAATTTTTTAAAAACATTTATTTATTTTTGAAAAACAGAGACAGAGTGTTAGTGGGAGTAGGGCAGAGAGAGAGAGGGAGACACAGAATCTGAAGTAGGCTCCAGGCTCTGAGTTGTCAGCACAGACCCCGATGCAGGGCTGGAACCCACGAACCGTGAGATCATGACCTGAGCTGAAGTTGGACGCTTAACCGACTGAGCCACCCAGGAGCCCCATCAGGTCTTATTTTTGAGAGAAAGTGAAATATAGTGGTTAAAATGGTAGACTCCAGAGTTTGCCTGCCTGCCTGGTTTCTGATTACACCATTTCCAGCTGTATGACACAGGTTATATAAGCTCCTTGTGCCTTGGTTTTTTCATTTTTTGAAAAGAGGTAATAGTAGTACCTACCACACAGCAATTCTATGAAGATTAAAAGACTTAATATGTGTAAAATATTTAGAGAAGAACTTTCTTAGAAAGGATCTCAATAGATAATAATTTATATTAATATAATTATTATTATTACCTCCTGTGACTTTAGCATGCCTTTGGGTTCTCATTAAGACGCATTATCTTTATGAAGCTATAGGACACACACACACACACACACACGCATATATATATATATATATATATATATATATATATATAGTCTCTCTGATGATCATCTCCAACTGATGTAGGGCTTCACCAGAAGGCTTCAAGGTAAAGCCTGGAGATGTCTGGTAGGCAGTAGAAAACGTGGTTTTGGAGTTCAGAAAGAGGTCTAGAATAAAGATACAGATTTGAGTAGGTATAGTATAAGTTATAGGAATAGACCAGATCACCTTGGGAGAATGTCTAGAATGAAAAGAGAAAAGTCTTGGGACAGATCCCTGGAAGGGGTTTTGGGGATGGGGGAGATTTTGATGTTAAGTAGAGGGTGACAGAGGGACATGAGCAAGCAGATAATCCTCAGTGTAGTCAGACAGTGATACCTACAGTGAATATGAGTGAAAATGTAGTGTCAGACATTGTTCCAAGCTCTTTTATTCATTCATTTAATCTTCTCAACTTTTAGGTAGATATTATTATATTTTCACTTTGTAGATGGCAAAAGTGAGATACAGAGAAATTAAGTAATTTGCCTAAGACTGCAAAAGCTAGCAAATGATAAAGCCAGAAGAATTTGAACCTAGATAATCTGATTCTAGATCTTATAATCTCAGTGACTCTATGAAATAGTCTCCAAGGGCAAGTAGAAGGAAAATCAGAATAAATAAGGACAAAGCAATTGTCTCTGTCTCTTTAGGTTGTTGATGTTTTTGGTTTTTGGTTTATTTCTTTTATTAACTGTTTCAAACCAGCAGCACAGGATGTTATTTAGCAATAACACCTCATGGCATATTTAGAAGCTAAATGGTTTTGAATTAGGAAATCAAAGTGTATTGGGCAGTTTTTGCTGTAATAATAATGCATAACAAGCAACCCCAAGATGTTGGTCATTTACAGCCATAAACGCTGTTTCTTGCTCATGGATCTGTAGTTTGGCTCTGGTTCAGTCTACAAGATGAGTTAAGTCTGTTCCATGTGTGTATTAATTTGCTATGGCTACCTTAACTAAATAGCAAAGACTGTGTGGCCTAAACAACAGAAATTAATTTTCCCACAGTTCTGGAAGCTAGAAATTCAAGATTAAGGTATCAGCAAGTTTAGTTTCTTCTGAAGCCCTTCTCTTGGCCTGCTGATGGCCGTGTCTCACTGTGTCCTCACTGTGTTCTTTCCTGTGTATGCAAACGGTGCTGGTATCTCCTTGTATGTTCAAATTTCCTTTTCTTATAAGGACACCAGTCATATTAGATCAGGGACCTCTTTAGTGGCCTCATTTTAACTTACCTGTTTTAAAACCCCATATCCAAATATAATCACATTCTGAGATTCTGGGGGTTAAATTCTGGGGGTTCATATGATTTTTTGGAAGACACAGTTCGCCCATGTCAGTATGTCTCCTCATTCTGGGACCTACAGCTAAGTGGGGCCACAATACAGGATGCCTCCTAAGGCCTCCGCTATAGAACTGGCACAGTGTCCTTTCTGTTTACAATTCCATTGTTTGAAACATATCACGTGACCAACCCCAACATACATGAGGTAGGGAACTCTACTCCATCCACAAGAGAATAATGGGAGGGAAGGTACCATGAAGGACAAACAACACATTCAACTAGAGTCTTTCTCAAGGAGTTTTGTTAAGTAGGAAGTAAGAAGTAGGAGGATGGGGTAGTAGGTAGATGGGGACACCTGTTCCCACAAACACATAAGTGGTGTAAAACTGACAGATTTCACTGACAGTCTTTCAGGACAGACCTGCATGGAATGGAACAGGAATGCCCTTCTTCTCCAGCCACACTTGGCTCCTGGTAATCCCCAAATGCCCCCTCTTTGTTCACACCCTTGACTCTGCTGAATGCCTTTCCCCATTTTTCTTCTTCTGGAGAACTGCTATTCATCCTTCAGGACTCAGTTCAAAAGTCACTTTCTCCATGATGCTTCTGTTTCCCTGAGGCAAAGCAGGTGCTTCCTTTTTTGTTCTCTCACTGAACCTCTGTTTTAGCTTTTATTACTTTTTAAATTATAACTTTGTGTAACTCTGATATCAACTTTTCTCCTGCCCTTTGGGTCCAGCATCATCATGATCGGTGTATGCTGTGGGCCCATGAGGATGCAAGGTCAAGACCTGCTTTGAGCTCACAAACTGAAGGCCTTCACCACAACAGAGCCCCAAGTGACAACTGCCACCATCATCTACTATATGGAAACAAAAACCGATAGTAAAAATTCAAGTTCACTTTATAAACGTCTTAAGAGAAAAGTTGATTTTGGAGAGGAAGTGGGAAAAGGGTTTATGTCATACTCCAAGGCAAATAACTACAAAAATCCCTTGTAGATGTTTCTGCTCTTGGCTCAAATTTCTTCTTGGCCCTTGGGGATTCTTATACTGCCCAGCACTGCCCAAGTCCCTCTGGCTTTTGCAAGGCTGTTGGCTTATACAATGCCATTCACATCGAATATAATATTGTGGTTCTCCCTGGGGTTGTGAGTTGTGGCTCTGGGCCAGTTCTGTGCTCTCCCTTGCACATCTGTCTGCACCCTTGTGACCTTCGGTTGCTCTTCTCTCTTATGCAGGACAAATTCAGCTTGTTTATTTATTCATCTTGCTATTTAGTCCTCTAACTACATATTGAGGCTCAGCCTAGAAGAGAGAAAACAGGACCTGCTGACTTTAGAAGGAAATTTGGTGACCATTTTTGGTTATTTTAGGTTACCCTTTGGTGGATCCATACTCTTAGGGGCTCATCAAGACATTTGCCAAACCAAAGTGAGGCACTCTTTAAGAAATTCTTATTACAGCTCTTAGGATACTATAGTTCCCCCCATGTTATTACCCCTATTTGCTTGACTGTTTCCTATTCAGACTGTATGATTATTCTTTAAGGCAGGAGTTTAGCTGTATTCATTTTTGTATTGCAACATCCACAACAATCCCTGAAACATAGTAAGGACTTCAAAAATGTTGCCTGAATACCTAAATGAGTACAATCCAATGTTCTTTATTTTAAATTATATTCAGGAAGCCAATGGAATGTGAATCAGAAACTAGTAAATATGTTTCCACATTCCCAGAACTGCGCTAGAACTATTATTTTATTGAACCTGAACCTGAACTAAATTGAAACAAAGCTTCTTGATATTTTCATTGTAAATCAGTTAGAATTGCTTACTGGCTTGAACCAGAGCAAAACTGCTTCACTGCTGAATTCAAAGTGGAACTAATCTGAAAAACGTACTGGTTTATTCTTAGTTACTTAGTAAGGTACTTGGCCATTCTATGAATATGAAATTGCCATTTCGTAGACAGTAGCTCTGAATGTATTAACTCATAAGTGAGTTCTTTTCCTCTTTCTTCTAGTGAGATCACAGGATTGCTTATAAGATCCTTTGACCTAAGTGGGATTATTCTAGGGCTTGCCAAAATATTGGGGATAGTTTTATCTCTCTCTCTCAATTATTAATTAATTAATTAATTAATTAATTAATTAATTCTATGATTCCTTGCCTTATTGTCAAAAGCCCATTTTAGAATAAGATGAAAGTTAATTAGGGGCACCTGGCTGGCTCAGTCAGTAGAGCATGCAACTCTTGATATTGGGGTTGTGAATTGGAGCCCCACATTGGGTGTAGAGGTTACTCAAAATTAAAAAAATTTTTTTCATTAAAAAAATTAAATTTTTTTTTAATAAAATTTTTCATTAAAAAAAATTTAAAAAAAATTTTTTTAAAGATGAAATTTAATTAGGAAATCAGGAGATGGGAGTAAGGGATATATGGGGGGAAGGGTAGGAAAGCAAGGAAAAATAGGAAAAATAAAATGAAGTTAGGAAAAACTTTATATCTACATATGTGCCCAAAGATCTTACTTGTTTTGCTAAATGGTAGTATAAACTTTAGTAAAATTAAAATAGAGTATTTGGGAACATTGACAATAATATACAGTTAAATTGGATCTGATAGAAGAAAGTTGGATGAATTATGAGGGGAAAATCTTTGCATTTAAATTTTACCAGTTTTCTTTTTCCTTCCTGATTTGTGCAGAATTTACATTGATTTACCATTCAAAAACACCTTTTCCCCCTCTTCAGTTATTTGAATGTGCTTGCAAGGCAAACTAAAGTCCAATGGATAATTTCAGAGCTTTTGTGCTTTAATTTGGCTATATGGATCAGTCTATAGAAAATATTTCTTAAAAGTGTTTTTCTTCTACTAAAAATAATATGTATGGCTCCAAATATTCTTACTTTATGATGAAATGGCACACCGTCTCACCTGTTTTCACAATCTGGCGATAACCCCTTTAATTTCCCCATGATTTTATTAGAATTTAGAAAAGGTTAATTAGTTTTCCACTGATCTTAGTGGAAGAAGATTTTAAAAAAATATAATATTACAAAACGTCCTAGTAGGGTATGAAGGTAACACCACAAGGGGGTACTATAATTTTATCAAATTTGTCCTGGTAACTTGGCTCAGAAGGTGAAATGATTAGAGCCCGCAGAGTTAATTTTAATATGCTAATACATCACAGCAAGTTGGGAACTTAAATAAAATTATACAATTAATATACTTTTATGGGATGTAGAAAGACTTAGTAAGGTCATTTGTAGATTATATTAGAGCTACATTTAGACTTGCTGGGTTTAAAATTCAGCATTCTTAAAAGAAAGCAGCAGATGTCTGACGTATGCATTTTAGTGACCTTTGAATGAAGAAGTGAATGTCGAATTGTGTGGATCTAGATCTGGGTTCTTAAAATAAAATAACTCCCTGGTCTCCCTTCTAAATACAGCTAGGATCAAGCGTTTAGATATTAATTTCCTTAGTGTTGCAACACAGAAAATGTTGCAGTATGTTAATCCTGGAAGGGATTTTTTTTTAAAGAATATTTAATCACAGAAGATTTTAGTTTCTTAATGCGCCCCTGAAAGTGATTCTGCAGTTTTGCTTGGTCATAAATTTGAGTGCCTTGTAGTCCATCTTGGTTGGATAATTCTTCTCTTTTAAACTGAAAACTTTGAAGGTGGTTATGTGGCCAAAGCAATTTTTGTTTTTAATGTAACATCCTGGTACTCTTTGTGTTTATACACTAATTTTAGCAGGTGTTGTTCATTTGCTGAGCGAGGTGGATCAGGGTATTTGGAATAAGGTAGTGATTCATCTTTGTGGAAGAATAATTACGTGTTTATAGACTACAAATAGAACTGCTGGGTATTCTATCTTTTGTCACATACTTACCCAGTGGCTCTTTGGACAAATATTTAGTATCATGCTAAGATTAAATGAGATAACGTGTATAAATTTCATACCATAGTAGCTGGGGCAATGAGGAGGCGATCCATAGCCTTAGGGCTGCTGGAGGCCTCGGCTCTGCCGTGCAGCATTCAATCTCCCCACAAAATGCAAGATTAGAAAAACGCCTCTGTTTCCAATTCTCCGATAGGCACACATGTTAGAATTTTGTGGCCACAAAACATAGTCATTTTTGTTGACCTTCTTCTTTTCAATAATACAAGCAATCTAAATTTTAAGAATTGTGCCATATTCCCCCACAGGACTAAATGCAGCTATTTTTATTTTGTACTTTTTTTTTTTTAAAACGGCAACCCATAAACCTTTTGAGTGCTCTTAAATTATCCTAGCCTATAAAAGCTTTCTCATGACTGTCCAAGGACATAATTTGGTAAAGGATTTTTTCTTTCTTTTTCCCTTCTTGTTGCCAACAAGGCACCGCTATTTACCTGAAAGCCCTGACTTGCCTCCACCCGTAGAATGATTCTGATCTTGAGTGGCAACAGCTGTTTCTTAACATGTTTTATAGGTATCACATTCTCTTCTTGGCTGTTAAGTCCTCATGCTTGTTTCTCAAATTCTTTGTGTAAATTCAGTCTCTTGTAGTTCATACTGTCTCACTGGTTTCTCTCTGTTCTCTGCTCTCAGTGCTGGATGTCCTGATGCCAATATGTGGCATTTCACATCTAACCTCTACTTGTCTGTCTTTCCCTCTGTTCTGTCTGGTACTGGTCATAGTTGGCTGGAAGTGTTCCTACACTTTGGGCCACTAAGAATCAGTCTCTCTCTCTTTTTTTTCTGGACTTTGATGTCTTAGGCTTAATATAAATATATCTTTATGGCTAATAAAAAATAGATAACAAAACAACATGTACAAGATCAACCCATTTCTACAAAAAAAAAAAAATAATGCCTGTTACTGTCATCAGTACTGGCAGTAAAGAGTGAATCTTAGGAAATTAGCTATTGAGAAATAAATTCCTGCTTCTGATGGAAGAAGGAATAGAAGATAGGGTCCCCTTTGGGGAGCAACCTTTTACTTATGATGGCAGAATTATAAACATTGATGATAGACTAAACCATAAGTACCATCATGGCAGGAATTGGCTGTATTTTGCTCACTGTTGCTTCCCCAGAGCCTAGCACAACACTTGTCACATGATAAGCCCTGAAGAAATACTTGCTGACTGAATGAAATGAAGAAATGAGCCCTGAGCACACAGTAGGAGTATTGCATGATACATCCAGCCTGTTCAGATGACTCAACCCTTTGGCTTTACTGGAATAAACACCTTTGACAATGACCTGCAACGTCATGTAGTGGCCCCAGAGGATCACTAACATGCCATCTGCTATAAGCAATATCTTTTGCCAGATAGAGTATTCATACAGGCATCCAGCATCGCTATTTCTAAACAAAAAGTCTTTTCTGGAAGGGCCTGATGTTATTTGATCAGTCCTGAAGACGGTTGGAGGATTCTGGGATAAATGATTTCACTTTGCCTTACTCCAGCTTACTCAGGGAGTTACTGCGTAGACCTAAAACCTCTTTGCTTCCCCCCGCATAGTGATTCCCCATTGCCATCTTGACATGATCCCAAAGGCTTAGCCTGGAATCCATGTCTGTTTGTTTGTTTGTTTGTTTGTTTTGTGATCTGGACTATACCTACTTTTTTTTTCCTTTATATTCTAGAATTTTTAATAATTGATGGCTTAATACTCTCTTTTTTATTGAGGTACAGTTGATACACAATGTTACATTACATTCAGGTGTACAACATATCAATTTGACCTGGACTCTACCTACTTGTTTAGCTTCACTTACTATAAATTCTCCTCTTGTACTCTAGACCCCAGCCACATACCCTGGAACTTATCAGCTCTTTCATCCCTATACCTTTACTTGGGCTGTTCCTTGAACTTGAAATGTCCATTCCATGCCTGCATACTTGGCTGTGGTAATGAGGTCTTGATGTTGAAGCCATCTTTTCCTGGTGCGTGCTTTATATTATATTTATGGTCTCTATTGGTCAGGGGCAGTCTGGCTGCGTCTTTCTGTTTCAAAGCCAATGCCTTGTTATGGGCTATTCATAATATTTCTTGTTTTTTGTTTTTCTACATTAAAAAAATCACTGATTTTCATAATTCACTTAAGAAGTAATATTCCCAGGGTCACCTTGGTGGCTCAGTCGGTTGAGTGACTGACTTCAGCTCAGGTCATGATCTCACGGTTTGTGAGTTTGAACCCCACGTTGGGCTCTGTGCTGACAGCTCAGAGCCTGGAGCCTGCTTCAGATTCTGTGTCTCCCTCTCTCTCTGCCCCTCCCCCACTCATGCTCTGTCTCTGTCTCAGAAATAAATAAACATTAAAAAAAAAAGAAGTAATATTCCCAAATAAACTGTAATTACATAATATCAAAAGTCCTAATCATACAGTAAAAATGGCAAAGATAATTTCTACCAAATTAGAGGCTGTTCTCTCATGTTCATTGTCAAGGGATAGCCTATTTTATTTTATTCCTGAGGGTAAAGAGATGAGACTAATGTGGGCTTTTATATTTGATGGAGAAAATGGAAAGAAGGGGGCATCGTTGAAAAAGAGAGGTGATTATTTAAAAACAAGGCAGTATACTCACTGGATAAGTTTTTTGTTCTATTAAAACTTTTCTTTGCGCTTCCTCTGGGAATAGGTATACAAATATCTGTTTGAATTCCTGTGGAGTCTTGATAAGTATCACGGGGTTATTCTTAATTATCTGTGTGAAGAACATAGTAATGCATTTCTGAAACAGAAAAGACATAGGAATAAAAAAAATACTTCAAATAATTCTCAATTTCTATTTAGCAAGATCTGATATGAGCAGGAATAATTGGAGTGATAAAGTCTAACCGGCACTAGTAAATTTGACTAAAAGCCAAGAGCAGCACAGCCAGGACATTTATGTTCATGTTTAAATTACTCAAGTGCTTAATTGTTTAATTTCAGTTTCAATTACTAAATGCCCTTACTTTTAAAATTAGTCCTTTGAGTATTAGCTGCATGATGTTGTTATTAAAGTTGAAAATCTGCTATTATGGTTTAGAGGATTATTATGAAGTTGTTGGCATATGTCTTGTTTAATAAATAAGTTTAATTGTGCATGTAATCTGGTAATGTAATAATGATGAATTACATTTTACAGAAATGTAGAATGACTATTTTCTTCTTAGGGTAAAACAAAATTACTTTTTAGGATTTATTTTCCAGAGGAAATATTTTACTATAAAAAATACCTAAGATACCTCTTGCACAGTGTAATTTCCCATAAAGGGTGAGTGAGACTTAATGGAGATTTAATACTAACGCCCCCCCCTCCCATATAAAAGAGGTTAAGTGTAGGGAAAGGGGGTCCAACTAACAGGGGAATGATGTTTATACCTTTAATGAGTTCTTGGTTCATCTTACCCCTAGAATGTCAAGAATATGACAAAGTAGCCCATATAGTAAATTAGTGTATTTTTATTTCATGAGGCACCTTCCCGTTTAGATATGAACTTGAAGCTGCTATTAATGATAATGAACTTCACTAGTCAAGAAAATCCCTTGAGCTCATCCTGAATTACAGTACCTTGGGCAAAACCATTGGATTGGCATTATATTGTTCATGCTTTCATCAGTTCTAGTTGCCTCTGTTGAATTCTAGGGAGGAAAAACAAATTGTTTTAGACCCGTATCTCAGAATAAGAAATTTAAAATTTTAGAATTTTAGAATTCAAGCATATACTCTTTCCTAGATGATATTGGGCTCTCAGTTGATTCTTAGATGAAGTCTTTGCATCAAGAAGGGTTGCTTAGGAGCGTCTGGGTGGCTCAGTCAGTTAAGTGTCTGACTTCGGCTCAGGTCATGGTCTCACAATTTGTGAGTTTGAGCCCCGCATCAGGCTCTGTGCTGATAGCTCGGAGCCTGGACCCTGCTTCGGATTCTGTGTCTCCCTCTATCTCTGGTCCTCCCCTGCTTGCACTCTGTCTCTGTCTCTCTCAAAAATAAATAAATTAAAAAGAAAAAAAAAGAGAAGAGTTGCTTAATTGACGTCTGCCTTCCTGTGATCGGTGAAGAAATGGAGGGACAAAATGTTTCTTCATCTTTTGTATAAGATCATATAACTAATGGCAGAGAATGGACTAAAATCCAGCTCCAATAATTAAAAATTCAACTGATAGATTACCTAATTTGTTTCTACATATTGAGAGGAGATTGAATGTTTTCAGAAAATAAGGTTATGATGGGTCTGTAGAATACTAAGCAACTAAAAAATAAGATAATTATTATCTTCAGAAAAACAAGTTGTACTAGAAAAGAAATTACGCCATGAGATTCAGCTGTAAACAGTATTTATGTGATCATGCTACTTTAAACACTGATTACTGATTTAACACAAAAAGTGATAGAACTGTTGGCAAGATGGGGTAAGTGGAGTTGTGTAGGGGGTGAGGGTAGCGGTTTGTAGTCTGTTGGCAAGGAGTCTGATTTAGGTGGGCCAATGTTTGTAAAACAGGTCTGTAATGAACAGTGGAAAAAGAGATTACATTCTTTTTTTTTAATTTTTTTTTCAACGTTTATTTATTTTTGGGACAGAGAGAGACAGAGCATGAACGGGGGAGGGGCAGAGAGAGAGGGAGACACAGAATCGGAAACAGGCTCCGGGCTCTGAGCCATCAGCCCAGAGCCCGACGCGGGGCTCGAATCCACGGACCGTGAGATCGTAACCTGGCTGAAGTCGGACGCTTAACCGACTGCGCCACCCAGGCGCCCCAAAAGAGATTACATTCTTGAGGAAGCTCAAGAAAAACTGCTCATAACCAGCTGTGGCAGCACTGTTGCCACCCCCACCCATATTCTATCAGCCCACCTGGATTTGCCACAGCTGCAGTCAGTCCTGCACACGTGGAGCTTCTCACCTTAATATCTGCCATCCAAGGGCTTGCTCTGGTTTTGCTGGTGTTGGGCTGGGCACAGGTGCAGGTTGTAAGAGTGGAGTCGGTTCTGTGCTCACTCATCAGCCAATGAGGGATGGGTATTGGTAGATAAATACCCCGCTTCTGCGTGTTCGGGTATGTAGGTTTTGAGGTATCTGCTCTGGAGCTGTTTAGATGGTTCTGTCAGGACGGTTCTCCGGGTGTTCATCAGGTAACCTGGTCATTGTTACGTCATTACATGCCTCCTTTTCTTTTCCCCATTTCCTCACTGGTGCTTTCTGGGGCCACTTCTCTTATAGACTATCTGCAACTTTATGTCAGGGTCTGCTTTGGGGGGAACCCTAACATGCTATCACGTGGATACAATTTTTTTTTAACTGTATGGTGGAATCTGCCTCCATAGGCTTAAGCCTAACAGTCTTCCATGTGAGTTTTCCTTGTTTAAAGTTTATTTATCTATTTATTTATTTTTGAGAGAGAGAAGGAGCAAGAGAGAGAGTGTGCATACAGTGAACATGTGCAGGGGAGGGGTAGAGAGAGAGGGAGACAGAGAATCCCAAGCAGGCTCTGTGCTATTAGTACAGACCCCAGTGAGGGGCTGGAACCCATGAAATATGAGATCATGACCTGAGCTGAAACCAAGAGTCCGCCACTTAACCATCTGAGTCACTTAGGCACCCCAGAGTTTTCTTTGTTTAAATACAGAAACAACTTCTCTTTGAACTTAGCTTTAAAGAAAAAAAAGGTTAACCTTTTGATAACAATTTTTGATTGATGTGTGGAGTGTGGTGTTTTTACAGTTGATCTTGGCCAAAAGGCCGAGAAGCCATGAAGTGTGGTGTTTTTGTGGTCTTTTCTCATATAAAAAACAAAACAAAACAAAACAAACCCAAAACACTTCATAGCGGGTAGCTGGCTGGCTCAGTTGGAAAAAACCTGCAACTTTTGGGGTTATGAGTTCGAGCCATACACTGGGTGTGGAGATTACTTTAAGTCTCAAAAAAATATTAGAGGAAAAGTGCTGGTAAGTCTACCCTTTGTTTTGTCAGTTTTCTCTGATACTTTAATTCAATTTTTGTTTTTAAAATGTTTTAGAAGTATCTCAAACTTTTCTATTAATTGATGTAGAAAGGAATATATTTTTCTAGAAATTTTCTAAGATGCAGAGTGGTAACATAAGGTGATAATACAGTGATTATTGCCTAAAAAAGGTGAGAACATGAGTAAGAATAGAGTTAATTCAAGTCTGTGAGATAGGGAAGAGGCTACATTACTGGTAAGGATTGCATCTGCTGTGTTTTTCTTATGTTTAATCTTGTATGCATGCATATTTTGAAATGCAGAACTGTTAGGATTTGCATGTTTTGTGTCCTGTGCATGTGTCTGCCCAACCGTTGTAATTCAAAGTTTTCAGGCATTGAGAGTTGAAATAATTGAGACTGAGTACATATGCAAATAATTTGATTTTTGTAAGACAATCAGTGGTGATTTGAGATTTCCTTGGTGATACTGGAAGTTTTGACCAGGAAGGAGGGGCAGAATGGCCAAGTGGGAGATCGTGACCTTTGAATTCAAGTCTCCATTCCATCCTGTTCCTAACTGTAAACACCTGGGCAAGTGCTACTTTTCTGATCTGGAAAACCTTTGTGAGGTAGTTACACGGATGAAATGAGATAATGCATATGAGGTACTAAATAGAGTGACTTGTCCCAGAGCTCTGTGAATGCTACTTACTGTGAGGCAGAGATCTTAATGTGAGCAGGATGGTTATCTCCCATTTCTCTTTATGCATAAGTAACTCTAATTTCTGAAAAAATGGGATTTTGAGTTTCTACCTTGGAATGGAAGCTTTTAAAACTTGTTCATTTAGTGCACTAACATACCAATACTGTTTGTACAGCTAATATTGTTGTAGTTTAGGACTAGATGTTGCAAGAGGAGAAATGAAGTAAGGATTTTGCCCTCAAATTGTAATTTCAGCTCTGACATGATTTCCAAAAATACTTGGGCTGTTAAGTTGGTATTCCAAGTAACTGTAACTTGTATGTGATCTACCCCATTCTTTTGGCAAATTGACTGTTGGCCCAGCTCCAGGATCAGTATTGTATTTTGGGGTTCTCCTTGGTATTATACTTGACCTCCCAAATTCTTGAAAGTGACTGTCAAATCATAACTTAGGCTCCAGTTGTTTTTTTTTTTTTTTTTTTGAGGTAGTGGCATATTTCTGGAAACTGTTTAGTTACTAACACTAACAAAGGTATTAAAATTGATCCCTTTGTAATTAATCTTCCATAAAGCATATTGATTGATGGCCACCACCTGATGAGTGCTTCCAGCTGGTAAGTTTGATTCATAGGCACTGTAAGCCAAAGACCTCCTGCCTAAACCCAAAACTGTTCTTATGTGATGGGCAAGTGTCTTAACGTTCTTGCTGTACTTGGGGCAAACTGGAAATCCTAGTCAGTGTATTTTAGGTGCAGATCATGGAAGAAAAAAGTGGTCTACTCCAGTCTTACTAGAATTTTCCAGCAAATAGATGGCTTGGATGGTGGGGAAAAAAAAATGATGATGTCCACATACTAGGCAGTAGCAGGGAGAAAATATCAATTATGGAACCTGTTGATAAGTAATCCACAGGTGAGTGAATCATTTATAAAATATTTTGTGAATGAGGGGTGCTCAGTCAGTTGAGCATCTGACTCTTGATTCATTGAAACCCTGTGGATGAGTATTTTACAATTTTGGTAAACTGTTTGACAGTGAAAGGTCTTGCTTATAAAAACAATGACCTGAGAGAAGAGTGTGTGTCCTCAAGATAAAAAGAAACAACAGCAGTGGCCAGCACTGGGAGCCTAAAAATTGTCACTTGAGGTAAATGACTAGCAAACCCTAGAGCACTTAAAAGTATGAATCGTTTTTGCTGTGTACTACAGTTCACAAAATAAGGTGTGGATTAACACTGGAAAGAAACTTTTTATGAAGTTGTTTCCTAAAGAAAACCATGTCTGGAAGAAAACTAGCCATCACTCATTTACATTCCAGTTTTTAGCATATACCGTAAGATCATTAGTAAATGATGAGTTGAGTATTCCTGAAATGTGCATAGAATACAAGTGAATATTTTTGAATTTTATTTTGGAAACAACTGAAGATTAAAATGAAAGTAAGACAAAATTAATAGTCAACATAGATGAATTTATCTAATAAATAGTTGAGCTTAGATTACATCTTGGAGAAAACTGGACTGGTGATTTTTTTTTTTTTCCCCCTTTGGTAAGAAGATTGTATACAAGATTAAACATGACAATTAGTTGGAAAATGGTGATTGCAGAAATCCTACATGCCAAAACAAAAGATGGAGCTGAATATGAAGGGAAAGATAAAAATGAAGCCAGAGGCAAAAGCTATTGACGTTGTGGCCAGAAAAACGTCTCTTTGCAAGTAAACTGGATCACAGCCTGAGTTGTCAGCAGTCAGTAATACGGTGTCAAGATGATGGAGGAACTACACTGAACAACAGTATTCTGTTGTTAAATTTCATTAGATGAGTATTTACATTTTAAGGTGAAATAAAATGTTAAATGGATTTATTAAATTGTGCATTGGCCATAGAATTTTTTTGTTAGAAAAAATGCTTTGTGGTGAGGGGCAGAGGGAGGAGGGTGAGCGTGAATGAAAATCTTAAGCAGGCTCCATGCTCAGCACAGAGACCTATGTGGGGCTCCATCCTACAAACTGCGAGATCATGACCTGAGCCAAAACCAAGTCAGATGCTCAATCGACGGAGCCACCCGGGTGCCCCCATATAAATTTTTTTTTTTGAAGTTAACCTGTCAACTCTGAATAAAATAGGACTTCTGCTGGATTGTTAAATATCTCCTCTAAATTTCAATTACCATTCCTAGTTAGATTCCTAAATTGTATTTGGTCATCTGGATTGAAGCTAAAGCAGACACTAAAGTATAATCTTAATGTTATGGAACAGTTGAGAAGCGTCGAGAGTCTGGACACCCCATACCACCCCCTGGCCCCTCCCACATCTTCCAAATGACACGGTCATGTGTTCATAGTCCGAAAGCAGATCTGGAAAATCTGACTCCTGCACTGGCACCACACTAACTACACTTGAACCTTCTTGAGCTGCAGCTTTGCTCTGTTACCGACAGGTGAAGTCAGGAATGGTGGCAATTTTGTGGGCTAATAAAAATTATTACAGGATTATAAAACTCCATCTACATGTGAGGCTTTTATGTGCTGTTGGAGTTACACTTTTCTTTTCCCCCTCCCATCTCCTTTTCGTTATAATGGAGTTGAGGGGGGAATCCCTTGTGGATTGTGTGAGCTTCAGAGTAATACAGCAAACAAAGACAAAAGACTTGGTTTGTTGTTCTTACCTTCTACTTGAACACCCACCCACTGTTTCCTTTTCACAGAAAACAGGTCCTAATATGCATTACATTACAAACTACAGAGCTTCAATTAAGTGATTCAATCACTCTGTTTTAGTCATTATGCAGAATTGACAGAAAGTTTTCCTCCTGCTCCCAGAAATTGCTGATACTCCTTTGGGAGAGCTAAATAAAGACACTGTATTAAGAGGAACGTTAAGAAACCTGACAAATGAGAACATCAGACAGCAGAAGTCAGCACATGTTCAAAGGAAAGCGACTATAACCTCTGTCACTGCATTTTCACGAAATCTTCTTGGATGATTAATAAAATGCTCACGTATTTTCTAATGGGTTTTTCTCATGATATGTACTTTGTTAGGCATGCTTGTGGGTGTAGTGGGCTTTTTTAATAAACTATGTGAATCATAAGATGGAATATCTAAGTTTTTTTTTAATGTTATAGTGAAGTATAACTATAGCAAAACCTGTACTGCTAACCTTCATTCTCCCTACCTTTGCATCAGAATAGCAACCTACTTTTTTATAAGTAATACAGATAGGGAATTCATGCCAGTTGACAATATGGCTGCATCTGTTTGAGGTGGAAGGACTGAGAGTATGAAAACCCAAACCTCTCATTTTCCTATATCCTTGAACATCCCTTTAACATGAAAATCCCTTGCTAATGTCATGGCACTCTTCCTGTTCTCCTTTGTTTTTAGGATCTTCCATTTCACCCCATTGGAGCCCCAGGCCATCAGGATAACCTCTGGCTCTTGTTTTTAAGAAATTTGTCCAGTAGATGAGGATGTTGGTTGGTAGACTCTTGGCAAATGTTGAATAAATACATGGGTTCTCATTCTTCTTATCCTTTCTCACTGCCCATCCTGCCTACCAATCTTGCTTTTTTGCTGCTCCTTAATAGCATCTCCAATCCTAGTCTGCTTTCATCTAATCCACTGGGTAGAATTCTGATGATGCGCCTCAAGGTCCATTCTCCAGCACTTTGGTCTGTTATAGGTACGTCCCCATTTGTTATTCAGGCTTTCATTTCTCTGGTACCTCACTCATTACCCCTACTACCCCTTCCCACACACTTTATCTCCTTACTCCGTAACATGTAGTCAACAGTAGTATGCACCAAGCCCTGCCCTCTTCCATCTATTATATTTCTTCTCATTGTAAATAACTTATGGTTTCTATTAGCATAGAAGTTGATCTCCTAATTAAAAGATGAGACTACCCAGTAGGACTACATACACTGTATGTGATAAATATTTCATAGACTTTATTACTTCCCTTTCACACTTTTCTAGTAGTCCCCAAAGATGCTTCTTCCTGTAAAGCTTGTCCCTGTGTTTTGGGATCCCAGCCCCATTCTCCATTATATTCATGGATTTTTTGAAATTGTGTTTTGTTTTAGTTGTGTTTCAATTTATTTAGCCTTTGGCTTAATGTTTGATATTTTCCAGTTTGTTTCCTTTGTTAAATTAATTGGGTTAATTAATTAACTTTTTTTAAGTTGGTTTGAGAGAGAAAATGTCAAGCAGGCTCCACGCTGTCCATGCAGAGCTGAACGTGGTGCTTGATCCCATGGACTGTGAGATCACGACCTGAGCAGAGTTCAGGAGGTCATTGCTTAACTGAGGTACCCAGACTCCCTTAACTGGCTATACATTTTTTAAAAAATTTATTTATTTTTAAATTTACAACCAAGTTAGCATATAGTGCAACAAGGATTTCAGGAGTAGATTCCTTAATGCCCCTTACCCATTTAGCTCATCCCCCCTGCCAGCAACCCTTAGTTCTCCATATTTAAGGCTCTCTTCTGTTTTGTTCTCCCTGTTTTTATATTATTTTTGTTTCCCTTCCCCTAGATTCATCTGTTTTGTATCTTAAAGTCCTCATATGAGTGAAGTCATATGATGCTTGTCTTTCTCTGAGTAATTTCACTTAGCTTAATACCCTCTAGTTCCATCCACATCGTTGAAGATGGCAAGATTTCATTCTTTTTGGTGGCCAAATAATACTCCATTGTACATACATACCACACCTTCTTTATCTGTTCATCCGTTAATGGACATTTGGGCTCTTTCCATACTGTGGCTTTTGTTGACAGTGCTGCTATAAACATTGGGTACACGTGCCCCTTTGAAGCAGCATACCTGTATTTGGGTATACATTTTTAAGGAGACACTTTGCCTCATATGTTCAGAGATCCTATCCCCCCATCTGTTGGGTTCAAATAAGATTAAGATGGATTGTACCTGGCAGGCTCAGTTGGCAGAGCATGTAACTCTTGATCTCTGGGTTGTGAGTTCAAGCTACATTTTGGGTATAGAGATTACCTAAAATTAAAATCATAAAAAAGTGTTTAATTCGTTATATATCTTTTTTGAAAAGATAATTTTTATTCTCTGAAGGTGGCTAAATTAAAAAAAAATTATTTTTTAAAATCTTTATTTGAGGGAGGTGGAGTGAGTGCAGGCATAAGTGGAAGAGGAGCATAGAGAGGAGGTCGGAGGATCAGAAGTGACCTCTCTGCTGACAGTAGAGAGCCCGATGGGGGGCTCGAACTCATGAACCCTGAGATGATGACCTGAGCAGAGTTTGGATGCTTGACTGACTGCACCACGCAGGTGCCCCTTTCAAAAATTAGTTTGTCACAAACATATAGATGGGAATATACCTGATAGGTTTCAATCCTTGTTGAAGCTCAGGTTCTCCCAGTTTTGACCAGTGGGAGGCTCTTCACGTTGGCTGCTCAGTCTTTTGGGCAGGGCATCACCCTAGTAGTACTTGGTAGCTTTCCTGCTGTGTGGAATAATGAAGCATTCAGGTTAATTTTACTCATTGCCTGTCAAAGATTTAGAGTCAATTATTTCTCCAAGAAGCCCTGTTTTCTTTTGGTAGGACATGCTATCTCATCACCATAATCTGGGCACTTAAGAGATTCATTACTATATTTCATTGTATCATTTCTACAAATTGCCTGCTGGAATTTTCATTGGGATTGCATTGACTGTATAACACTTTGGGGATAATTGACCTCTTAATGAGTCTTCTGGTTTATCACTTGACTTATTTAGGCCTCTAATTTTTCTCATCACGTTCTCTTTTACAAGAAACACCGTATCCACTTTCTAAACCTACATGTGTTACTTTTTGATGTTGTGATTGGTATTGTGCTTTAATTTCATTTTCCAGTATTTTCTTTTGTTACTATATAGAAATACAACCTCATTTTGTATGTTGAACTTACATTCTGTAACAATATTAAACATATTTATTCTGGTTGCTTTTTTTCTTAAATAGAATCTGTAGGATTTCCTGCATAAGTGGCAATGTTGCATTTGAGTACAGTTTTACTTATGCTTTCCAATTTGGATGGCTTTTATTATTTTTTCTTTATTCACTGGCTAAAACCCAAAACTATGATGTTGAATACAAGTGATGAGGTTGGGCATCTTCAATTTGGTCTTAGGTCTTAGGGGGAAAGTATTCATCAGATTGTACTACTAACTGTATTGTCAAATAATATGACATGGATGTCTTTTATCAGGCTGGGAAAATTCTCTTCTGTTCTTAGTTGGCTGAGAGGTTTTTATCAGGAGGTTGAGCTTTGTCAAGTGCTTTTTTCCATCTACTGAGATAATCACAGGTCTCTAATTTTGTTACATGATGAATTACATTAGTTGATATGTGAATATTAACCCAACCTTGCATTCCTTGGTGAAAACTCACCTAGTCATGCTATATTACTCACTGCATGTAATTTTGAATTTGGTGATGTATAATCTTATTGAGGATTTTTTTTTTTAATTTTTAATCTATGCTCCGGAAGGATGTTTTACACTTCTTTTCTTGCAATGACTTTGTCATTTTGGTTTCAGAGTAATGTTAGCGTCATAAAATATTTTGGAAAAGATTCCTCTTAAGTTTGCTGGAATAATTTTTATAGAATTTATAGTGATTGTAGTTTTTTTTTTTTTTTTTTTTTAAGTGTTTGGTATAATTCAGCAGTAAAACCATCTGGGCCTGGAGTGTTCTTTGTGGGAAAGGTTTTAACTACATAATCAATTTCTTAAATAGACACAGGGTTATTAAAGTTGTCTGATTCTTTTTGAGTGAACTTTTATGTGTTTCAAAGAATCTGTCCATCTTGGTGTTGAATTTATGGCCATAAAGTTTATATTTTTCTTTACCTATCTGTAGGATCTCTAGTGATGTCACCTCTCATTCCTGATACTGATAATTGGTATTTTCTTTTTCTGCTAGTCATTCTGGTTAGTAGTTTTGTGAAGAAAAATTCCCAAGGATAAAGAACTATTACATAAATAAAATGACCCTTTTATCATCAAGAGGATAGAACACTTCTAAATATTTACATACCTAGTAACAAATCTTTAAGGTACATTAAGCAAAAACGGAGACAAAGATAAATAGAACAAGGAAAGAAATTGGGAAGGACAAAGACTTGAATAACCTCAACCAACTTTACCTAATTGACATTTATAGAAAATTCGACCCAACAACAACATAAATGCACGTTTTTCTCAGGTGAATATGAAGTATTTGCCAACCTAGGCCTTTTTATGGTCTATAAAATGAGTCTAAAATTTAAAAGGATTCAAATTAGGGGAGACTGGTTGGCTCAGTCGTTGAGTGTCCAATTCTTGATTTTGGCTCAAGTCATAATCCCAGGGTTGTGGGATTGAGCCCTGTGTCAGGCCCTGTGCTGAGCATGGAGTGTGCTTAGGATTCTATCTCTGTCTGCCCCCCCCACCCCCTACCACCACTTGGGCTCCCGTGCTCTCTCTCTCTAAAATAGGATTCAGATTATACAAAATGTTCTCTGACTTCATTGGAATTAATTTAAAAATCACTAACGGTAATATGAAAAACCCTCCAATATTCAGACATGGGTAAAATTTGGATGACCAGAAGGTTGGGCCAAGATCTGGGGAAAAATGAAGGCAGAACTAAAAGACTGATGTAAAGGCCCTGTGGCAGGTAGAATGATAGGAGGGAGAAATACACTTCTATCTTATTTAAGTCACTTGGAATATCTTTTTTTTTTTTTAATCATTTGTTCCCAAACTCTTCATGGAAAATTTATTTTAGGTATGTCTTATTTAGATGTAACTGGATCTTTAACCTGGTTTGAAATTTTTTGTCTGTTAAAGAAGGCATTTAACTTATAAGTATAATTATAAACAGATCTTAGGCCTGCCATCTTAACTCCCCCTCCCCCCCAATTTATTCTTCCTTGTTTCATTTTTACCTTTTCCTTTGTAGAGTTTTAAACTTTTTTCTTTTACTTTCCCCTGTTCCATTATTTATGATGTTGTGGGAATTATATGTAAACTCTACGGTGTTTTGTTTTTGTTTTTTGTTTTCAATATATGAAGTTTATTGTCAAATTGGTTTCCATGCAACACCCAGCGCTCATCCCAAAAGGTGCCCTCCTCAATACCCATCACCCACCCTCCCCTCCCTCCCACCCCCCATCAACCCTCAGTTCTCAGTTTTTAAGAGTCTCTTATGCTTTGGCTCTCTCCCACTCTAACGTCCTTTTTTTTTTTTTTTTTTTTTTTTCTCCTTCCCCTCCCCCATGGGTTCCTGTTAAGTTTCTCAGGATCCACATAAGAGTGAAACCATATGGTATCTGTCTTTCTCCGTATGGCTTATTTCACTTAGCATAACACTCTCCAGTTCCATCCACGTTGCTACAAAGGGCCATATTTCATTCTTTCTCATTGCCACGTAGTACTCCATTGTGTATATAAACCACAATTTCTTTATCCATTCATCAGTTGATGGACATTTAGGCTCTTTCCATAATTTGGCTATAGTTGGAAGTGCTGCTGTAAACATTGGGGTACAAGTGCCCCTATGCATCAGTACTCCTGTATCCCTTGGGTAAATTCCTAGCAGTGCTATTGCTGGGTCATAGGGTAGGTCTGTTTTTAATTTTCTGAGGAACCTCCACACTGTTTTCCAGAGTGGCTGCACCAATTTGCATTCCCACCAACAGTGCAAGAGGGTTCCCATTTCTCCACATCCTCGCCAGCATCTATAGTCTCCTGATTTGTTCATTTTGGCCACTCTGACTGGCATGAGGTGATATCTGAGTGTGGTTTTGATTTGTATTTTCCTGATGAGGAGTGACGTTGAGCATCTTTTCATGTGCCTGTTGGCCATCCGGATGTCTTCTTTAGAGAAGTGTCTATTCATGTTTTCTGCCCATTTTCTTCACTGGGTTATTTGTTTTCCGGGTTTGTTTTTGTTAAGTAAGCTCTACACTCAATGTGGGACTCAAAACCCGGAGAGCGAGTTGTGCACACCACTAACAGAGCCAGCCAGGCATCCCAAGTCTGTAGTGTTTTTTAGTAATAACATTCCAATTTATACTTTTTTCAATACCTAGAGTGAACATATACTTCTTATGTACAAAACAAGAATCCTGGCCTATTCCTTTATTTATTTTTTTTTGAAGTAGCATATTTCTCACTTTTCCCCATTCTGTCAGTTTCTATGTTCAGATTATCTTGGATTTTGGTTCTCAATTGTTATGTATCCTATAATCAGTTATTTAAACTAGAACACAAGATTTTAGTTGATTTGCTTAGCATTTTTTAATTTTAATTTTTTTGTCTGCCATACTTTCCACCTGGTCTTTTGTGTTCTTACCTTTATTCCCACATAATCACTGTACATGTTCAGCTAATCTCTTACTGGATGATGATGGGTAAAGACTCAGCCTCAGCATCTCTGGAGCTCTGCCTGTAGTATATACTTTGTAAATATTGACTGAATGATTGGAAGCCCTGTGCTTTGATAGTGTTTTTTACCTCATTTTTCTGTGTCTAGCTCCTTATATGGTACTAGAACCACAAGACTGTTAGCTCTGTGTGGGTTGTACCTTCGGGACATCAGAATTAGCAGGAAACAGATGGAGCTCAGTGCTTAAGGAGATATTTTGAGAGGCAGCTTGTTGGTTTTGCCATTTGACCCTTGGTGGATTGCTGAAATTTATTTCCCTAAACACTTACACATGTATGGTAACACAGAAATTTTTTACGTAGTTGAAATAGTAGAGGGATAGGAACACTAATGGAAGGACAGCTGTGCATTGAGTGTTTACACATCTGATGTGAGAAGAGAGGAAACGTACATCTCAGGTTTTAGATGTGGGAGGAATCTTAACATGGTGTATGTATTTATCAGGTATGAATATGAGACTTAAGGCAGGATAATTCCATATAATGATCAGCTGATGTGTACTGCCACATTTAAGAAGGAAGAAGCTCTTACTGCATGGGGAGAACATTCTACAAAATCCTAGATGTGTTGACAAGTTCACCCTAGGCCTACATTTTACTTTGATTAAATTTCATTCTATTACTTCATCACTTGGGATACCACACTCAACATTCTTCCTCTTTGGTTTGTACCTTTAAGGTGTTCATTGTCTATTATGATTTCCTAGTAATCTCAGTTGTTGTTTGGCGAGACAACTCCTTGTTTTCAAGTATATACTTTTTAAAAATTATTAAGATTTTTTAAACATTTATTCATTTTTGAGAGAGACAGTGCAAGTGGGGAAAGGGAGGAGAGAGGGAGACACAGAATCTGAAGCAGGTGTCAGGTACTGAGCTGTCAGCACAGAGCCTGATGCTGGGCTCAAACTCACAGTGAGCTCATGACCTGAGCCAAAGTTGGACACTTAACTGACTGAGCCACCCAGGTGCCACCACTTTTACACTCTTTATCTCTTCAATTCTGTCTTTGTTATTTCTACTCTCCACCCTCTGACTTCCCACCCCAGTTTATGTCTACTTAACTTGAGGCTTTGTTCCACAAGGCTTAAGAGTTCTTTGAGCAGTCCTTTTTGTTTTCCTTTTCTGTAATGTGGAAGGTACCACTAGGGACCAAGCTCAATGTTGTCACAGAGGAAGATGAGTTAGGACACTCATCTAGAACCTTGGACCATAGGGATGGGGGTGACAATAAAGTGAATCCAATTAGCCCCAGGATGGTCCTAAGTTACCTTTCTACCTACCCACCCCACCCCCAAGATCCTTTTAGCAACAACAGAGAACATGCAGGCATCTGCAGCCTCAGGGAGTAACTGATTTTTTGATCCAAGTGATTAACAACATTGACCTTCATCACCAATAAGAAGAGGCCAAGGAAAAAGAAAGCCAAGTTCAGACTTGGGGAAAGTGCATATAAGAATACCGGTGTGTGTCTGTAAGAAAAACATTTGTTGGGGCACCTGGGTGGCTCAGTCGGTTGAGCGTCCGACTCCGGCTCAGGTCGTGATCACGCGGTCCGTAAGTTTGAGTTCCCTGTCAGCTCTGTGCCAACAGCTCAGAGGCTGGAGCCTGTTTCAGATTCTGTGTCTCCCTCTCTCTCTGACCCTCCCCCGTTCATACTCTGTCTCTCTCTGTCTCAAAAAAATAAATAAACGTTAAGAAAAAAAAATTTTAAAAAAGCATTTGTTGGAGCACCTGGGTGGCTCAGTCAGTTGAGTCTTGATTTTGACTCAGGTTGTGATTTCACAGTTTGATGGGGTGGAGCCCTGCGTCTGGCTCTGTGGGTTTTGTGCTGACAGCGCAGAACTGCTAGGGGTTCTCCTTTCCTCCCCTCACACTCTTTATCTCTCTCACATGAATAAACTTAAAGAGAAAAATAGAGAGCCTTTCTCACAGTCGCAAATTTAGACTTGCAATTAAGAGCCTGATAGTTGATAGAATTCTTGTCTTTGTCTATGGAATGCCCAGTCTCTGAACTAAGTAAAATATTCAAGCATTTAAAATCTACACTCACATGAGATTTCACTCAGAATGAGCCTTTATGAATATTCATGTTGAAGTATTTAGCCTCAGGGTGTGAAATATTAATCTCTTACCTGAGTTTTACATCTAATTCTTTTTCAATGACACAGAGAAAAATTAAATGTTACCTGCCACCAGGGGCATCATTAGGATGAGCTCTTTAGGTTAAAGTCTAAAAAACTCAGTCTCAAATAATTTTTTGGTGTTTCTCATGTGACAAGTAAATTTTATGAAATTACCATTGTTTTTGTTCATAGTGACCTATCCAGATTTAACAAGCAAATATTAAGTCCATTTCCACTTAGTAAACAGGAGCAATCCAAGTTACTTGTTTTTTTGTTTGTGTATTAGGATTTGTCATGAAGAATGCACGTATTGTGATTGTCATGCTTATCAGTAGAAATTATAAAGATAGACTTTGAATGAGCAATAAAAATAAGTACTGTACATTGAGGAAGAGAAATTACAAAATAGCATTGAATTATCTTTCTGCTTTATGCATTTGTATTTGCATTTCTTGTTCTTTTGTTTTTTGTTTTGGTGGTGTAAGCCTTCAGGTGGATTTATCTGAAGGGGTGGGATCTGTGAGGATTTATCTGAAGGGGTAGGATCAGGTGGATATATTTGAAGGGTGGAAAGAAAAAGACAATTGAAGGGTAGTTTTTGTATTTTTACCATTAAAATAATTACTCATTAAAGAATATTTAGACCCACAAACATTGGGCCAACTAATCTTTGACAAAGCAGTAAAGATTATCCAATGGAATAAAGACAGTCTCTTTAGCAAGTGGTGCTGGGAAAATTGGACAGCGACATGCAGAAAAATGAACTTGGACCATTTTCTTACACCATACACAAAAACAAACTCAAGATGGATGAAAGACCTAAATGTAAGACAGGAAACCATCAAAATCCTCGAGGAGAAAGCAGGCAAAAACCTCTTTGATCTTGGCTGCAGCAACTTCTTACTCAACACATCTCCCAAGGCAAGGGAAACAAGCAAAAATGAACTACTGGGACCTCATCAAAATAAAAACTTCTGCACAGCAAAGGAAAAAGCAGCAAAACTAAAAGGCAACTGACAGAATAGGTGAAGATACTTGCAAATGACATATCAGATAAAGGGTTAATATCCAAAATCTAGAAAGAACTTATCAAATTCAACACCCAAAAAACAAATAATTCAGTGAAGAAATGGGCAAAAGACATGAATAGACACTTCTCCAAAGAAGACATCCAGACGGCCACCTGACACATAAAAAAATGCTCAATATCACTCATCATCAGGGAAATACAAATTAAAACCACAATGAGATATCATCTCACACCCGTCAGAATGGTTAACATGAGCAAATCAGGCAACAACAGATATTGGTGAGGATGTGGAGAAAGGGGAACTCTTTTGCACTGCTTGTGGAAATACAAACTGGTACAGCCACTCTGGAAAACAGTATGGAGGTTCCTCAAAAAACTAAAAATAGAACTACCCTATGACCCAGCAATTGCACTAGTAAGTATTTATCCAAGGGATACAGGTATGCTGACTTGAAGCGGCACATGCACCCCAATGTTGATAGCACTACTGATGATAGCCAAAGTATGGAAAGAGCCCAAATGTATATCGATGGATGAATGGATAAAGAAGATGTGGTATACATATACAATGGAGTATTATTTGGCAATCAAAAAGAATGAAATCTTGTCATTTGCAACTACGTGAATGGAACTGGAGGGTATTATCCTAAGCGAAATTAGAAAAAGACAAATACCATATGACTTCAGTCATATGAGGACTTTAAGATACCAAACAGATGAACATTAGGGAAGGGAAGCAAAAATGATATAAAAACAGGGAGGGGGACAAAACATAAGGGACTCTTAAATATGGAGAACAAACAGGGTTACTAGAGGGGTTGTGGGAAGGGGGATGGGCTAAATGGGTAAGGGGCCTTAAGGAGTCTACTCCTGAGATCATTGTTGCACTATATGTTAACTAACTTGGATGTAAATTAAAAAAATAAATGAAAAAATTATTTAGAAATAAAAGTTAAATAAAATTAAAAATACTTAACGAGTCTACTACCAGGGAAAACCATCACTATAATTGCAGTTTCTTACAGTTTATTCAGTATTTTAAATTAAGTACATTTTTACAAAGGAGTCATACTGTACTATTTTGTACATATTATACTGTGCTGCATGGTATTATATAGATATTGTAGGTATAATTTTTTTAATGTTTGAGAGACAGTGCAAGCTGAGGAGGTGTAGAGGGAGAGAGAGAGATAATAGGTATTTTTGATATTTATGTAGTTTCCAATTTTATGTTATTATAAATGGCATTACACTGAATATCCTGAAAGCTAAATTTTTGCATGTATTTCTTTATTTATAGGATGAATTCTTAGGTAAGCAACTGCTTAATCAAATAGTAAGCACATTTTAACACTTGAGATTTTATTATCAAATGGCTCTCCAGAAAGTACTGGTTCATACTTGCACACCTTCCTTAAAGCCAGTAATTAACATTAAAACATATATATTTGCTAATTTTGTAGGGAAAAAATAAATGATTCTTCAATTTTAGCTGATCTGAAATTCTACCTTTATCTCCTATGAAGTGTATTTTTTTAAGGGTAATTTCTTTATGAAGAAGAAAAGAGCAAAGAAGAATATTCTTCTCTACTGGGGGGAGATAAAATACTTCCAAAAGAAAGGATTATTTCATGTGCAAGTATAGTAACAATTTCATAGTTGTGGAAATCATGGCATTGGTAAGGCATCCATCCTTCTCTTGAGATACAGATCTTTTCCCATGTCTTTTTATTGCAGTTCAGTTCATTGTGATGAGATTTTATTTGTGTGGAAATTCAGCAAATTCACATTTGAAAAACTAGGCATTTGTAGATTGATACTGCACCACAGGTCTAATGACTGCAGGAGTCTGATTTGGGGTTATAATTAAGAATCAAACTGGTAGGGGCACCTGGGTGTTTGAGTCAGTTAGGCGTGCAACCTCATCTCAGGTCATGATCTCGCGGGGCTCAGGTCGTGATATTGTGGTTCTTGGGTTCAAACCCCACATTGGGTTCTGTGCTGACAGCTCAGGGCCTAGAGCCTGCTTTAGATTCTGTGACTCCCTCTTTCTCTGTCCCTCCCCTGCTCATGCTCGGTCTCTGTCTCTCAAAAAATAAATGTTAAAAAAAAAACCAAAACGGGTAGCCTTGGACATTAGCTAACCAGGAATAAGTAGATCACTTTGAATAGTTGGGGTTTAATGCTAGGTGTAGAGAAGAATGGTAAATAGCATGAAAGGATAATACTCTAACCAGTGTACAGTATTTACATTCTCCTAGAAAAATTGTTATTATGTTAGTTTGAGCTGAGCTATGCACTAATGAAAGTTCACTAATATTTTCATGGGTTGACCTCGCTAGCTCAATTTTTGAACTCTACTACAAGGTTATATCCATTTATTTTGGCAGCTTTGTTGGGAGATTAGCCTGGGTATTGGGAATTCCAATGAAAAACTGTAGCCTGGAGGCATCCTGCTCCTGTCTACTTTATTTAAATGCTCCTGGAATTCTGCCTGTCATCACTCATATTTGCTAGATTATGGGAGGTATTTGGTAGAAACATGGTATTAGATTATCCAGTTTATTTTTTCACTGTTGTTCTAAGACTCTGATAATGATTACTTTAGATGATGGTTTTTCTGTTACCCCTTACCTATTGCAATCATTTTTTGTTTCTCCTGTCCCAAGTACATTATTGCCAGATTAAATGTACTAAAGAACATGAATTTCCTGAGTTACAGACAGGTCCTATCCCATCATAGCAAAATTCCATTTGAAATCTTGAGTGGCTGTCTTTGCCTGTGGAATTAGGTAGGAATCATTTATCTGCCAATCAAAGTACATTTCAGTAAAGGTCATTGCCTGCCTTTCCAGTTTCATCTCTCATGATTCATCTACAGTGTTTTGAACCCTGAATAGAACTCTCGATTTCCTACTTTCTTGTCTTTGTAAAGAAACGGTTTTCCCTCTCAACCCTGGAGTAGGTTTTCCTTCATTTGCACAGAAGATCTTGGGATATAGGAATGTTCAATCTTCAACATTCATGCTTTCAGAGTTTCTCGTTCTGGAACATAAATTCCTGTTTGATTTCTAGTTGAAATGGTGTATTTCCTCTGATTTTCTATGTACTTCATTCGTATTCCCTTTAAGACAACATTATGATCTGCCCTATTTTATGGTTTATGTACCTATTCCAGTTACAGATTAAAACTTGCTTGGGATCAGGGACTGATACCCTTATTTTTGAATTCTTTGTAGTACTGGGGTGCCTGGGTGGCTCAGTCAGTTGAGCGTCTAACTTGGGCTCAGGTCATGATCTCAGGGTTCAGAGGTTAGAGCCCCACATCAGGCTCTGCACTGACATCTTGGAACCTGCAGTCTGCTTGGAATTCTGTGTGTCCATCTCTCTCTGCCCCTCCCTGGCTTGCGCTCTTTCTCTGTCAAAAATAAATAACAACATTAAAAAAAAAAATGGAATTCTTTGTAGTACCTAGTACTGTGCTGGGCATTCATGAAATTGTCAATAAATGCTTAAATGAAGATGTATTGGGAAATTATTGGCATTATTAATGTGATTTTGTGGATATGTAATTATGATAGATGGTAAAATTTCAGGACATCCAAAACCTTAAATTTTGGGGAATAGAAACAAAGACTGTAACTCTGAGGACTTTTTTTTTTAAAGGTTTTTTGAAAAACTTAAAAAAAAAACTTTTATGTTGATATAAAAAGAAAAGTTGGAGAGAAAATTGCCACTCTTAGATAGCATTGAAAGCTTACCTGAAAGATGGCAGTGAACATAAAATACATGAATTTTCTCCTTGCCCAATTTCTTGTTTCTGTTGATGTCATGTTATACCAACCCCATGGGATTTGAACTGCAGGCATTTTTTGGTTTGTTCTTAGGGTCAACCAGTCACTGTATTTAATCTTTTTAGACAATGGCTTGTGGATTCATTGCCTTCTCTGTAGCTCAGCCTGAATCACGTTAACAGCAGCCTGACCGTGTCCCTTCTTAAAACATCCCTAATCTAAGGGCACTGGAAACCATCTTTTCAGTCGTCTGCAGAAATGTCATCAATAATCCCCACCCTGACATCACTGGTGGCTTTCTGTTGATGAAATCCAGACTCCAGCGTTGTAGTCCAGGCTCTGGCTAATCGGGTTCCATTCTACCTGTGCACAATCTTGCCTTCTGTAGCAACAGGCACTTTTTACTTAGAGAACCGTGCCTGGAGACTTTTCAGATCCAATATGCTTAATCTTTTTATAAGCCATTCTTAGATTGTGCTGCACGGAGCAGGTTTCTCTCTTCCTCTTCACTCTTTAAACTTTATTTCTCTACCTAGGTCTTATTTTTATTCCTCAGGAATTCGCCGATGCTCAGCTTCCCTTCTCTGGCCCATTTATTATTGTCTGGTTGGCCTATTTTGGGCCATCTTGCCCAGCTGCTGCATACACATCATTTCCCCAGTAGGCTGAGCCCTTGCACACGGTTGGCACTTTGGTAAATGTCTAGTGTTGGAAGGTGTGAATCAAGGTTGGTGTTTCTTTTGTGTTGCCTTGGCACTTAGCACTGGGTTAGGGAATGCTCAGTTAATATCTGAGGGTCTGTAACCTGAGAAAAAGGTTCTATCCATGATTGGTCATGTTGCCTTTCAGAAATTTTGACACATTGCCATGATTTTATCTATTAAAATGATTTTTTTCCTCTCCCCAACTTAAAAAAAATACTTAAAAAGAACTTTGGATTTTACTAAAACCCCTTTCATATGATGACACAACATATACAATGAAATTTAGCATTTTCTTGTTCATGGCTAGAGGAGATGTCTGCTTAAACCATCATGTAAAGTTGGCTGTTGGTTAGAGCAGGATGGGCATTAAATATGGGGCTGACAACCTCCAGCCCCTATCTCCTTGGGTCAGTTGAAACCAAGTTAGACAATTTTGTTTTAATTTTTTAAATGTTTGTTTTTGAGAGAGAGCATGAGTAGGGGAGGGGCAGAGAGAGAGAGAGACAGACAGACAGACAGAATCTGAAATAGGTTCCAGGCTCTGAGCTGTCAGCACAGAGCCCAATGGGGGCTTGAACTCAGGAACGGCGAGATCATGACCTAGGCTGAAGTTGGATGCTTAACTGAACCACCCAGGCGCCCCCTAGACAAGTTTTTGGTTTTTAAAGCAACCTAAGCAACTTGAGAATTCTGATTTTGTAGGAGTTGCTGATGGGATTTAGTATGTTCTGTGTCCCAGGTTGGTCTTGCACAGATGAGTCTTATCAAGGCAGTCTCCACAGAGAGATGATGGGCCATTCTCTGAGTTGAAAATTTCAGTAATACCGGATCTTTATTTTTCTTTTAATTTTTTTTGTAATGTTTGTTTATTTTTGAGAGAGAGCACAAGTGGGGGAGGGGCAGAGAGAGCCAGAGACAGAATCTGAAGCAGGCTCTAAGCTCTGAGCTGTCAGCACAGAGCCAAACGCTAGGCTCAGACTCATGAACCGTGAGATCACGACCTGAGCCGAAGTCAGATACTTAACCTACTGACCCACCCAGGCAACCCAGTACCAGAGCTTCTGATGGCCCCTTTAAAAACTGCTCTTTCTCTTCTGTTTAAAAATGTATTTATGCATCTAAGTATTAAAAACTAATGATTACACTTTTTCACTTTGTCCCAAATTAGATGGTTTCTTGCAGTCTCGTTTTTTACTTAGATTTTATGTTTTCTTTTGGTATAATATTTCACTGCTAGTAAAGCTCTGTGAACATCAGGGGATCCAACCATGCCAGTACATAAGATCTACCACGGAAAAAGCCAACAAGTTTTAAAAAAGCCATCATGTTTATGGTGATAGCTCTCTATTTTCTCCACAAGGGGGCAGGAAAGTCTGGGCTGTAAATTTAATTTTTCATGAAAGCCTTTATGGGAAGAAGTGCTTTGCTTGACCTTCCATATATACTTTTTAAAACAAAAAAATTTCCAGTTCAAGAAAGTTCTGTGAGTGGATGGTTTTCAGTGTTTCTCCTATCTTCTGGTTGGTTACCTTTCTGCTCTCCTTATCCCCTTTTCTCTCCTCTAGATTCTAATGCTAGGTTTTAATTGCTTGACTAAGTGTTGTGAGGTGATGGTTACCAGTGACCAAGGCAGCACGTTTTCATTGACTGCTGACTTTGGACCCTTAAATACATGCATGGGAGAAAGGCCTAGACCCACAGTTCCCAGGCTGTTTGTGCCCCTGAAAAACTAACACCTGTGTCAAAGGAAAACAGCCACAAGATAGGTTTGGGATCAGTCTTTATCATCCATACACGTTCATACATTCTGTTGCTCATATTAAATCTTACTCTTCACTGCTTCCCCCTGGCTCCCACTCCCGCACTGCTTTTGTACTTTTTGATATGTGAACTTAAAAATTTTTAATGTTTGCTTATTTTTGAGTGGGAGCGACAGAGAGTGTGGGTGGGGAAGGTGCAGAGAGAGACGGAGACACAGAATCCAAAGCAGGGTCCAGGCTTTGAGCTGTCAGCACAGAGCCTGACGCAGGGCTCGAACTCATAAAGTACAAAATGATGACCTGAGCCGAAGTCAGAAGCTTAACTGACTTGAGTCACCCAGGCGCCCCTATGGGAACTTTACATTATAAGCCATGCTACAAAACTCACCTAAATCTGTGGTATCAATAACTAAATGCTTCGCTCTTGGGATCACAAAAGGGTTGGCTTATGTCTCACTGCACTAAGAACAGGCTATACTGTGAAAGGGACCTCTGACAAAATCAGTTTGCTTTCATAAAAATAGGGTTGGGGAAATACTTGAGGAATTCCGATTTGGGGATTGCCCCTACATTTCCTCCCCTGCTATTTGAAAAATAAATTGTGTAAAACAGTAAAGCATTAAAGATTCAGTTTTGTTTAAGGCCGATAGCAACTCTCCCCCATAGGGCATGAAATGAAACTGTGTGCACAGAACCAAATGATTACTTCACGCCCACTTTTTTTCATGGCAGTTGTCCTCTCAAAGTAGTTAGCGCTGCTAAAAGGAAGTGAAGTGGAACAATGCAGGTGGCAAAAGATTTATTCAAAGAGGATGTTGATGAAGAAAAAACTATTGACAGCAACAGACCTAATCGGTTGGCATAGCGCAGTGATACGCATGGCAAAAAGATGTGAGATAGCACAGAAGTAACATGGAAGCTTGATGAACTTGTGAGATGCAATTGTAAGTGTAAGCAACATGGCCACCCACGTGCACAATTTTTTTGTGATATGGCTGCTCAGAAACACGTAAGTCATTTGGCACCCCTTCTTTTAAGTTCCATGGCAGTTGGCAGTTTTAGGAAGGTGTTTGCTTGAAAAATCTCTTGTTTCACTCCTAATTGCAGATACAGATGGCCCCTTGGGTTTGGGAGGAAAAAAAAATTAAACTGTAGAATATTTAGCACTCCATATTAAAAAAAAACAAAACAAAGTGTTTATTTTGAGAGCAAGCCTGAGGGAGTGGCAGAGAGTGGGAGAGAGAATTCCAAGCAGCCTCCATGCTGTCAACCCAGAGCTCGATGCGGGGCTCGATTGATCCCATGAACCATGAGGTCATGATCTGAACCAAAATCAAGAACTGGATGCTTAACAGACTAAGTCACCCAGTCACCTCTTAGTGAATAAAAGTTAATTTCAATCCTGTTGAATGCCTTATGTCTGTTTCCATAGCCTGTCCTCTTCAAAACACAAAGAATGGCAGTTAGCTATTTTTCTTTAAAAGTGGTATAATGGGTGGTGTGAGCACACACATGCATATATATGTAATTTTTACATATTTTTTTCTGACTTTGCTTTTGTATTATAATTAATTTTTGCCTGAACTTAACATGGTTAATCTTGATTGAGGAACAATATCATGGCAGTTCTGGCTTCCTTCCAGCAGTCAGTCTTTTGCAACAATTCCATAGCACAACGTGAAGAAGAATGTACTAAACAGACTGCCCAAAGGAAACATGAGGAAAACATCTTATTTAAAGATATATATTTAATATGTTTTTCATATTTGGAAAGAGAAGCTAGTGTCTGGGAATGTCCTTTGATTCACAGGCCAGAAGGATTTTTGTTACTCTGTGTACCAACCCCCAACCCCCAATTCTTTAGATTAGAAATGATTTATTTACAGAGAAAAGAAGAGAACTTTGATATGCTATACTAATGTTAAACATTTATGGAGTTAAAGAATATTTATGAAGGTGTAAAACTTATTAAAGCAAATGTGCTTTAGCTTACCTTGTGATCAGGTATAGTATGAATATAAAAACAGGAATTTTTGTAAAAGAAAAAGATGAGAAGATACATGTGAGTAGATTTTTAAAGTTTAATAATCTTAGGGTATGTGCATGGGTCTATTTTGTGTATAATTTGATGCTTAAGCTTGTACAATACAGATTTAATATATATTTGTTGAATCCTGATAAATTTTTGTTAAAGTTCCAAGAAAATTTCCTTACAACCCTTTATTCCTAGTCACTCAAAAATATAATAAGAATTTGTTTTTTAAATAAAAACTTGCACAGTTTACTCTTTATGAAAAAGACATTGTACTGCTTTATTTTGGGTATTTTTAGAAGAAGAGAATTTTTATTTACTCTGTTAGATTATTTAGGTCTTAAGTTTGTTGATGACAAAAATGTTGAATAAATTTAAATAAAAGTACACATACAAGTAGGATCTAGAGAGAGAGGCCACGGAATATTTCAAGCTAATCTACAAGTAAAAGTTTATGGGCTCCTGGATGTCTTCTTCCTGTTTCCCCTGCTCCCATTGTCCAGGCCGCTTTTGTGGCTTCCTAGCCCACCAGGGCCCAAACAAATTAGAGCCTTACAGATCTCTCTTAACTGTGGGAAAGTTGGAGATGGTCCCAGTGCAGGCAAGCTTTGTTATTTATATCCGTCTAATTTTACCACCTTAAATTCTTGCTACCTATGGGTAATTGTTGAACCCTGTAGAGAATTTCTATATATATTTACAACTGTCGTGGTTACTTAATTTGTGCAGAAAATGAATATTTTCATCTTGATCCCATTATTGGGGCTGGAACATGAACCAGGGGGTGCCTGTTGTAAAACTGTACCATTTCCATTTTGTTGTAATTTTTTTTTTAATGTTTATTTTTGAAGGAGAGAGACACAGAGTGTGAGCGGGTGAGGGGCAGAGAGAGGGAGACACAGAATCCAAAGAGGGCTCTAGGCTCTGAGCTGTAAGCACAGAGCCCGACGTGGGTCTCAAACCACCCATGAGCTGTGAGATCATGACTTGAGCTGACATCGGATGCTTAACCGATGGAGTCATCCAGGCCCCTGCCCCCCCCACCCCCTGCCATTTCCATTTTTTAAATGTAATTTGTACACCCAACATGGGGCTTGAACTCATGACCTCAAGATCAAGAGTCACCTGTTTGACCAACTAAGCCAGCTAGGCAGCCCAAAGACTCTACAATTTTTTATGCTTTGCTTTGGTGCGATAGCTATGGCTTATAACCATATAAAGAATTACCCACTGCTTAAGCTTTTATTTTAATAGTATAAGTTTAATTTTTTTTTTTTTAATCTTAAGTAGGCTCCACACCCAACGTGGGGCCTGAACTCACAACCCTGAGGCCCAGAGTTGCATGCTTCACAGGGTGAGCCAGCCAGGTGCCCCTAGGAAAACCATTTTTAATTGCAGTTGAAGCCTATCAGAATCTTCAGGGTTTTATACTTAGTGTTAACTGTGGTTTTTCTACCTAGCAAAGTAGGAGATAGAGGTTGTGAGCAGTTTAATTTTTGAAATGAAAACTGTAAGTGAGAGTTATCCTTATGAAAACACTAAGAGGATGTGTATTTTGTTAGTGGAAACCAACATGGCATGGCTTGTCCCTTTCCTTAAAGCACAGATGTCAGATTAGAACCACCAACTCAAGGCTCAGCTTTGAGCTTCAAATTAAGTTTTTTGTTTTTTGTTTGTTTGCTTTGGAAGCTGGAGTGAGGCTATCAGTCTTGGCAGGCTTTGTCAAGAGAGAAACTGACTCCCCAAACTCCTTTTGGATTATCAAGAGACAAGAAGCAAGGACTGAGAGATGAGACCAAAGATGGGGACCAAAGATGAGATGCAAAGATAGGGAAACTTCACTGGGCCCCAACAGTGCCAGGACAGATGACAAGTCCTACTAGCTGAATACTTGAGCAGGGGGCACTTGAGAGTGGCCAAGAAGGAAAGAGAGTTATCTGTGTGGAGGCTACAGGGAAGTGAGGACCTACAGGACAGGTCAAAGTCTGGCCCTTGAGTCCCAAATGTTGTAAAAATAGTACACGGGAACCTGGGTGGCTCAGTCAGTTAAGTGTCTGACCTTGGCTCAGGTCATGATTTCATGGTTCATGGGTTTGAGCCCTGCATTGGGCTTTCTGCTGTCAGTGCCTAGCCCACTTCAGATACTTTGTCTCCTTCTGTCTCTGCCTCTCCTGTACTCTTTCTCTCTTGAAAATAAACATGAAAAAAAATAGTACCAAGAATTCCCCTATACTCTTGACTTAGAAAGACCACTTAGATAATTTTTCGAAACACTTGATAGATTTCACAAACCATGCTTCTTTATTTCCCAGTCTTTCTGTGTATATTTTTCAAGAACAAGGATACTCTGACATAATCCTATCAAATTTGGAAAATTTAACACTGATACACTATTTCCATCTTGTCTATGGTGTGTATTTCAATTTCATCATTTATTTCTCCCTTTTGAGCATTTTTTCCCCACTCTAGGATTCTGTCCAGGATCACCTTTTGAATTAAGTGGTCCTATGAGATGGAGTTATTTTTAATTGACAATTTCTAGTGCAATTTCTTACTCTATAAACCCAACCTCCAACTGTCACAATAGGAGCTTCAGATCAAGTTTTATTTTTTTCATATTTTTGCATATTTATGTATAGTACGTATTGATTTTGCTACATATATCTTTTGTGTATCCATTACCGTTTCTGAACACTTTTTTAGGTGAGCCCTGTATGTGCAGTTGAGAAAGTTCATTCTTACCCTGCTTACTCAAATAGACTTCAAGCCTGGTAACAAAGGGAATGATCTCACTTTTATAGCCTAGTAAGTGCCCTAATGAACTTAGACAAAAGTCAGGGTTACATATTTTTAAAAAGTAATTGCTACATTTTATCATACGTAGTAGGCATGTAATATATGCACTCTTACTTAATCTTCAAAACATGACATGGGGCCCCCAGGTGGCTCAGTTGGTTATGATTTAGACTTTGGCTCAGGTCATGATCTCATGGTTCATGAGTCTGAGCCCCATGTAGGGCTCTGTGCTGACAGCTCAGGGCCTGGAGCCTGCTTCAAATTCTGTGTCTTCCTCTCTCTCTGCCCCTCTCCAGCTTGTACGGTCTCTCAAAAATAAACAATCTTCAAAACAAATCCATGATATAGGCTAAAATCCTTCATGACCCTTAAGGTCAGTGTTACTAAGCTCTTGTCCATCTTTCCACTACTTGCTCATGATTGTCCACCCACCCAGACCTTTACCTTTCTCAAAGGGCCATGATGTTTTCCATCTCCAAGTCTACCACATACTCTGCTGTATGGCTGCAACATTCTTTTCATAATTTTTTGAAGAAACTTAGCTGTGAAGGGAAGATGCAAGTTAAAAGGGTCAAGGGAGAGTTTGCGTGTGGTTGTTGTTGCTGGTGTTGTATGTGTATTTGAACAACAGCTGTAGGAGTGCTTGGGTGGCTCAGTTGGTTAAGTGTCTGACTCTTTGGTGTCGGCTCAGGTCATGATCTCACAGTTAGTGGGTTTGAGCCTTGCATTGGACTCTGCACTGACATCATGGAGCCTGGTTGGGATCCTTTGTCTCCTCTCTCTCTGCCCCTCCCCTGTTCTCTCTCTCTCTCTCTCTCTCTCTCTCTCTCTCTCTCTCACACACACACACACACACACACACACACACACACACACACTGTCTCTCTCTAAAAATAAATAAACCATGTGGCTGGGTTTGTTTTTGTTTTTTGTTAAATTTTTTTTTCAACGTTTATTTATTTTTGGGACAGAGAGAGACAGAGCATGAACGCGGGAGGGGCAGAGAGAGAGGGAGACACAGAATCGGAAACAGGCTCCAGGCTCTGAGCCATCAGCCCAGAGCCTGACGCGGGGCTCGAACTCACGGACCACGAGATCGTGACCTGGCTGAAGTAGGACGCTTAACCGACTGCGCCACCCAGGTGCCCCTTGTTTTTGTTTTTTGTAAGTTCACAAGCAGAGAGGAAAGAGTCAAAGCAGACAGGATGAAGATCAACAGGAGGAAGGCAATTGATTGAGGGAGATTCCTGAAGTGGGTAGAGATGAGATTCTGGATACAAGTGAGGAGATTAACTTTGTACAGCTGGCAAAATATGTTAGACATGCCAGAAGTTGAAGAAATTTGACTCTGCTAAGGCTCTACTTTTCACTGTGAAATAGGAAGCTCATTCATCTGCTTGGATGCTCAGTGTGGGGAGGCTAGAGGGGGAAGGGAAGATAGAGGGTGAGAGTCAATGGACCAAATCATAAGTGGCAGGAACCTGGGTACCTATGGTCCTTGTGCCCTTGTTCTAATGCTGGAGCCCTGAAAAGCAGTATGATTGTGGGGGGTTCTTTCATGTGGCTTAGTGTAGGGGCAAAAGAAATGTCTACTATGTGTGCCTGAGAGAACCTTAGGGAATCCTGGCCTAAAGGAGAACAGTAGAGTTCTTCTGTGTGGGTAGAGAGGCACAGATACAATACCTGGGGCTTATGGGAATGAAGAGGAAGCAGCGGTGTCCAGATGAGAACGAGCACATTTTAGAGGATGGCATGTTGGTGGATAAAACCTATGACCTGGTTGTTTTTTTCCCATGCCCCAGTCCAAACACCCGTAATGGAAGATGGTAAAAATGAGGGCAACGCTGATGGATTTTCTTTGGAACCCAGATGCCCTTTTAAGAAAATGTAATTGGTTTATGAATAACAAAGTATGTTACAAAGCAAACCTTAATTCTGCTATCTTTTAATGGGAGACACTTCTAAATGTTAGTGTTACAAGGACTGAATTCATTGAGGAATTTCCACTGAGAATTGGAACTGAAAGAGATGTGTGATGATAGAAATGGAAATCTCTTATGAGCCTTTGGAATATAGGCCTTTATATTTTGCAATAATTTTCTGCCCGAAGCAATGACATGTCTAATTAATAATAATATTCTATTAAACAGTATGATTAATCTGAGAGATGATTATGCACAAGTAGATTAAAAAAGCAACCTAAATCCCTTTGGTCTGATGTAAGATAAAATAAACCCGAATTTTGTATCCAGAGAGTTTTTTTTTTTCTCCTCGTGATATAACTTGAGGGTACATTCTATTTCTGTGATTCTTTAGGTGTCTGTTCTTCAGTATCTGATTAACTTAAAGGAGACTTTTGAATAAATAACACCTATTCACTTGGCCGTAATTTAATTATAATTTTGTATAAGCTATTTGCATGTCAATATTATTTTTGCAGAATATATCAGTTCTCTACTCTGTTATTGGCTTCATATGAGGGCAAAGCTGTTAATATTTTACTAATAGAAACACAGATTTGGGAGAATGAGGCAGAGAAGGACCCCACAGGATATTTCAGGGCACGTGTCATGTCTTAAAATTTGGGCCCGATTTCCGAACAGGGGAAGTGGAAGTAGTACTGTCTTATTTTTAAATTTTTTACATGTTTGTTAATTTTTGAGAGAGTGCGCAAGTTGGGGAGGGGTATAGTGGGGGGGGGTGGAGACAGAGGATCTGACAGCAGTGAGCCTGATGCTGGGCTCGAACTCCCCAACAGTGAGATCATGACCTGAGCTTAATTTTTCATTAATTGATGGGAAGATTTTTGCACACATTTTTCCACTGCCAGGCACTGGAGCATGGCAGTTAAAATCGAGGTTTGGGGACTTGTTGCCTGTAGATCTCAGCTTTGCCATGTATCAGCTGTGAGATCTTGAAGAAGTTGGTTAATGCCTCAATTCCTCAGTATCCTCATCTGTAAAATGGGAAAATCTCCCATTTCCTCAGCAGAGCCTCTCTGATTTGTGTGCCTCTCAGATAGTTGATCCTCTTGGCTAGGTCACCTGAAGATTCGAACAGTGGGACAATTTGATTGGTTTCTGTATGTGCTAAGTGGTGGTAAAGTGGAGGAGGCAAAGCTGTGAGAATGGAAAGTATGTATATGCTGAACAGAAAACCTTTAGCTCTGTGCCTGGGACCGACCTCATCATTGTTCATTGAAAGCCAGCTTCTGTCATTACTTAGTGAATCTGAAAATTGATCAGGTTTTCAGATCCAGTCTATTTCTTGAGGTTATCTTACTTTGATTCATTGGTCTTTTTCTCTGGGAGTTTTATTTAACATTACAAAGATTTATCCATCAGATCAAAGTTGGAGCCATACGGTAGCCACCTAAATTCCACAATAGTACTTGGACATATATGTAATATTTTACAATTTACAAAACATTTCTCACATCATTATCATTTTAGTATATTGTCAGTACTAATGACCAATTTTAACATTTGGTTTTGCCTAAACTGATTATTTCTGGACATATTGGTCATCAACCGAATTTTGAAAGCTCATAAGAATGCCCTTCACATGTAAATACACCCCACTTATTCAGTGGAACACAGACTGCTTACACACTGATATTTATAAATATTGATATATAATCATTTTTACTGTTGCATAAAAAAGCCACTGATTGGCATTGGGGATAGTTCTTTGAATTCCCTCCAGTAACTTGAATAGGGGTAAAAAAGGAGTAAACAAAAAAGGCAGAAACCTTTCATAGTGTAGTGTGACTTTTTTTTTATTCCAGTTAACATAAAATGTTATATTAGTTTTAGATGTACAATATAGTGATCCAACAATTTTTTTAAATTTTAATCATTTTGATTTTCATTATAAGTGTACTCTTTAATCCCCATCCCTAATTTCCCTGATTACCACCCCCTACCCTCTAACCTCCCCTCTGGTAACCATCAGTTCTCTATGGTTAAGAATGTGTTTCTTGGTTTGTCTTTTTTTTTTCTTTGCTCATTTGTTATTTAAATTCCATACATGATTGAGATCATATGGTATTTTTCTTCTCTTACTCAGCATTGTACTGTCTAACTCTGTCCGTGGTGTTACAAATGGCAAGATTTCACTCTTTTTTATGGCTCAATAATACTCTTTTGTGTATATGTACCACATCTTTTTTATCTATTGATGGATACTTGGGCTGCTTCCATAGTCTGGCCATTATAAATAATGCTGCTATAAACATTGGGGTGCATGTATCCCTTGAAATTAACATTTTTGTATTCTTTGGGTAAATACCTAGTAGTGCAATTGCTAGATCTCAGGATAGTTCCATTTTTAACTTTCTGAGAAACCTCCATACTGTTGTCCAGAGTGGTGCACCAGTTTGCATTCCCACTAGCAGTATAGGAGGGTTCTCCTTTGTCCATATCCTTGCCAACATCTGTGTTTCCTATATTGTTAATTTTAGCCTTTGTGACAGTGTGAGGTGATAGCTCATTTTAGTTTTGATTTGTATTTCCCTGATGATGAGTGATGTTGAGCATCTTTTTTTGTGTTTGTTGGCCATCTGTATGTCATCTTTGTAGGAATGTCTATTCATGTCTTCCCATTTAAAAAAATTAAAAAAATTTTTTAATGCTTATTTACTTTTGAGAGAGAGAGCAAGCTCATGCATGCGCATGCCAGAGTGCGTGTGTGGGGGTAGAGCAGAGAGAGAAGGAGACACAGAACTCAAATCAGGCTCCAGGCTCCATGCTGTCAGCACAGAGCCTGATGCAGGACTCAAATCCATGAACGGTGAGATTGTGACCTAAGCTGAAGTTGGACAGTTAACCGACTGAACCAACCAAGCACCCTTAAAAAAATTTTTTTTAATGTTCTTTATTTTTTTTGAGAGAGATTAAGTGGGAGAGGGGCAAAGAGAGAGGGAGAGAGAAATCCCATGCAGGCTCCACGCTGTCAGAGGAGAGTCCCATGCAGAGCTTATACTCAAATTGTTGATCATAAGTGAGCTGAAACTGAGAGTTGGACACTTAACTGAGCCACCTAGCACCCCTCTTTGTTCTCTTTTTTTGATTGGATTATTTTTTCGGTGTTATCTAAGTTCTTTATATATTTTGGATACTAACCTTTTGTTGGATATGTCATTTGCAAATATCTTGTCCCATTCTGTAGCTTGCCTTTTTGTTGGTTATTTCCTTTGCTGTGAAGAAACTTTTTTTTGATGTAGACCCAACAGTTTACTTTTCCTTCTGTTAACCTTGCCTCAGGAGACATATCTAGGAAGAGACTGCTGTAGCCAATGTCAGAGAGATTACTGCCTGTACTTTCTTCAAGGATGTTTATGGTTTCAGGTCTCATATTTAGGTCTTTAACCCATTTTGAATTTATTTTTGTGTGTGGTGAAAGCAAATGGTCCTCTTTCATTCCTTTGCATGTGGCAGTCCAATTTTCCCAACACCATTTGCTGAAGAGACTGTCTTTTTTCCCATTGTATGTTCATTTGTCCTTTGTTGAAGATTGACCATATAATTGTGGGTTTATTGAGGGGCTTTCTGTTCTATTCCATTGATCGATGTGTCTATTTTTATGCCAGTACCCTACTGTTTTAATTACTACTGCTTTGCAATATAACTTGAAATTTGGAGTTGTGATAGCTCTAGTTGTTTTTCTTTTTCAAGATGGTCTTGGTTATTTGAGGTCTTTAGTGGTTCCATAGACATTTTAGGATTACTCTAGTTCTGTGAAACATGCTGTTGGTATTTTCATAGGGATTGCATTAAATCTGTGAATTGCTTTGGGTAGAATAGAACCTTCGACAATATTTGTTCTTCCAACCCATTTGCACAGAATGTCTTTCCACTTCTTTGCATCCCGTGGTGAATTTCTTTCACCAATGTTTTATAGCTTTCAGAGTAAGGGTCTTTAACCTCTTTGGTTGAATTTATTCCTAGCTATTTTATTGTTTTTAGTGCAACTGTAAATGGTATTGTTGGCTTAATTTCACTTTCTACTGCTTCATTATTAGTGTATAGGAATGCAACAGACTTCTGTACATTAATTTTGTATCCTGTGACTTTACTGAATTCATTTGTCAGTTCTGGTAGTTTTTTGGTGGAGTCTTTCAGGTTATCTATATATAGTATGTCATCTGCAAATAGGGAAAGTTTAACTTCTTCCTTAACTGTTTGGATGCCTTTTATTTTTTGGTTGTCTCACTGTTATGGTTAAGACCTTCAGTACTGTTGTGAATAAAAGTGGTGAGAGTAGACATCCTTACCTTGTTCCTGACCTTTCGGGAAAAGCTCTCAGTTTTTCATCATCAAGTATAATGTTGGCCATGGGTTTTTCATGTAAGGCTTTTATTATGTTGAGATAAGTTCCCTCTAGACCTATTTTGTTGAGGGCTTTTATCATGAATGTCTATAGTACTTTGTCAATTCTATACTTCTTCAATTCTATACATTACTCTTTGGTTACATGTTACACGTTACATGTACTCTTTACTTCCCATCACCTATTTCACCCATCCTCCCATCCACCTCCTCTCTGGTAACCATCAGTTTGTTCTCTGTAGTTAAAAGTCTGTTTCTTGGTTAGTCTCTTTTTTCCCCTTTGTACATTTGTTTTGTTTCTTATATTCTACATGTGACTGAAATCATATAGTGTTTGTCTTTCTCTGATTGACTTATTTTTCATTATACTCTCTAGTTTTATCCTTGTTGCAAATGGCAAGATTTCATTTTTATGTCTGAATAGTCCTTTGTGTATATGTACCACAACTTTATCCATCCATCTATCAGTGGACACGTGGGCTGCTTCCATATCTTGGCTATTATAAACAATGGTGCAATAAACATAGGGTGTATATATCCTTTCAAATTAGTGCTTCTATTTTTTTTTGTTTGTGTAAATATCCAGTACTGTGATTACTGGTTCATAGGATAGTTTTATTTTTAATTTTTTGAGGAACCTCCATACTGTTTTCCACAGTGGCTGCACCAGTATGCATTGCCACCAGTAGTGTGTTGAGGGTTCCTTTTCCTCCACATCCTCACCAACACTTTTGTTTCTTATGTAATGTGAGTTTTGAAAATACCATTTGGAAAATGAAAAAAAAAATGGAGGCTAAGAACTTGAAGATACAAATTTCAAATGAATATATATTTGAAACTAAACACAATATATTGTCAAGTGGCAGTTGTTATTTAGAAGAGAATAGGATGAAGTAAAAACTTAAGAAATATACACTCTTAAAATGTGTTGTGATTGACAGTAACATTTTCCTTGTAAATGCTTATCTGTCCTTAGTGCATACATCTGATGGAAGTGCTCTTCATATGAATGTGCATGAGCACACAGAGATGATCTTGGTCTTAAGAGTAATCAGCTATAATAGAAACCCTTCCCATTATAGATGAAGATAGAGAGCACAGAGAAATGATTGGCCCTAGGTCACACAGTGTATTCATGATAGAGTTACAGCTAGAGCCCAAGGAACTCTAATGCATTTCCATTTAACACTCCTCCTCTGTGGGTGGTTTCAGGAGCACTTGAGAAAGTCAAATGCCTTCTCATCTAGGTAATTGATTCCAAGAAGGAGGCATTTGACTTTCCCAAGAATCAGAGATTCATACCTTTGATTTTGTCACTGCTGAGTGTAGTCCAAGTAGCTCAAGTGTTAAGCCAGGTGGACTTGAGTTTAAAATCTATCAGTGACATGGGGCGCCTGGGTGGCGCAGTCGGTTAAGCGTCCGACTTCAGCCAGGTCACGATCTCGCGGTCCGTGAGTTCGAGCCCCGCGTCGGGCTCTGGGCTGATGGCTCAGAGCCTGGAGCCTGTTTCTGATTCTGTGTCTCCCTCTCTCTCTGCCCCTCGCCCGTTCATGCTCTGTCTCTCTCTGTCCCAAAAATAAATAAACGTTGAAAAAAAAAATTAAAATCTATCAGTGACACTCAGAGCTGCCATACTGCACAACTGCAAGCTAGTTGATGTGACTGGGATGAGGTTAACAAGAGGCACAGAATGAGTTAGTCCTGCACATCCCTCAATTCCTGAGGCATGATATCAGATTCTGCTTTTTGATTTTGATGGTTGACATGAATAGACTTTTTCCATAGTAAGGACCATGTGCGAAGAGCTATTCTAGATGGGAATGTAACTTTTGTCTATCCCACATATGCTTTAATAGGCTTCATAAATAATCTTAATAGAAATCATGTTAATTCAGGCTCTGCTATTTGGGAGTTCTGGTAATGGCCACAAGAACTAAAGCAGGGGCTCCCATCTTCTATCACTCTGCTTTGGGAAGTCCTGGCCTTACAGCACTCCTCCCATGCAAGACCCTGGTGGAAGGCCTGGTCACTTCTGCGAAATGGTGATAAACTAATGAACTTTTGCAAAGTTACTGATGGGAAAGAGATTGGAGGTTATGGCCTCCCTCATCACCCAGAGGGCAGGAATGAGTACAGAAGAGCTACTCCCTACACAAGAAGAGCATCCTTGTTCCAGTTCTCCATTTGTCTGTGGGATTGGTGAGAACTTCCTGAGATTCTAGAACCTCTTGGGTCTTCCCTCAGTTTACAGAACCACTGTGATCCGAATTTGGGACTCTGAGGCTGGGAATCAGTGAGAGAGACTTGTACTAATGACTATGGCCTATTGAGCAAATTGATACCATAATTAAATTGCTAGTTTCTTCCAAATTAAGAAAATGAATTATTTTCAAACAGTTTTAGAAGAACCATTTACATATGGACAGGATAATTATGGTGTAACGCAAGCTTGTATTTAAGTTGGGGCTGGTAATATTTAATTTAGCAGGTGTCTGTGGCAGATGATTAAAACAGCCCACAGTGATTCACAGTTGTATGCGCCACACCCACTTTGTAATTTCTTCCCATCAAGAAATGGAATCTCCTTCTCTTCCTCCTTGAATCTGGGCTTGGGTTTGTGACCTGCTTTGATTCATAGAATGTCAGGGAAGTGATGTGTGCCAAGCTTAGGTCTTAGAGCTTCTGGGTACTAGAGGGGGAGTCATCCATTAGGTAAAGAAGTGCAGGCCATCCTGCTGTAGAGAGGCCATGTGGAGCAGCCTCCGTCCAGGCTCCAGATAGTAAGGCAGTCTTGAATCCTGCAGTCCCAGCAGAGCTACTGCTCTGAGTCCTACCCAGATTCTTGGCCTATAGAATCGTCAGTCTCTCAGTATGTGGAGGCAAAATCATGGGGGTGAATGAGATCATGTGGTGGGTGGGTGCTGTCAGTGGATAAGAGATCCCTGGGACTCTCCCACAATAAAGTGGTGGTTGTTGTAAGCCAGTAAGCTTTGAAGTGACTTGTATGCAGCAATAGACAATTAATCACTATTTAGCTGTTAATTAGCATCATCATAGGAGCTTTCATAAAAAGCAGATTGCTGGGTTCCATCTCTAGGAGGTCTACTGGGGAGAGAGTCATCCCAAGCCTCTGTAGTTCTCCTCCACACAACTGTTGTTTGTAAAAACTTCAAATCAATGGAGGAGTTGAAAGAATAGCACAGCAAACACCTAGCCAAACTTCTCCTAGATTTACTGGTAATTTTACCACATTTGTTTGATCTTTCTATCCATCTCTTTTTTCTAAAATCACTTGAAACTAGATTAGAGATACCATGTTTCTTCATTTTTAAATACTGGAGTATTAATTGCTTATGAAAAGAACATTTTCTTAGAGGACATTATCATTTTCACATCTAAGATAATTGTTTCAATGATGTCATTTAATGGATAATCTGTATTCGAATTTCCTACATACGGAAATGGTCTTCACAGATTTTTAAAAAATTAAATGCCAACTATCAAAGGTTCTGGATCACAACTTCTTTTGCCTGAAGGCTTCTCTTCTTTGTGTCCTCAGTTTCTGCCTCTTGACAGAATTGTTACTATCAGCACATAAACTCATGCTCTGGCATTCCCCTTCCCTTAACTTCACATGTCCCTACTTCCCAACTCAGCTATGGCCCCTTCTCTTGGCTACCTTTTACAACAAAATTTAAATCCTGAAAGTTGCTGACAATGGTTGTTTCTACTTTCTCATTCTCGTCTTAGAACCGTCCTAGGGTCTCTTGCCCTCTGAACTCCTTCGAATTTTTTTTTTTAAGTTTATTTATTCTGAGAGAGACTGAGAGGGTTGGGAGTGGAGGAGGGGCAGAGAGGGAGAGAGCCAGGGAGAATCCCAAACATGTTATGCAAGGTCAGTGTTCAGAGCCCGACTTGGGGCTGGAACTCAGAAAACTGTGAGATCATGACCTGAGCTGAAATAAAAAGTTGGACACTTAATTGACTGAGCCACTCAGGCTCCCCAAAACTCTTTTTATGGTCACCAACAATCTTTTTTTTTTTTCTTCTTCAATCTAGGAGTCACTTCCGTGTCCCCATACGCCTTGGCTTTACTTGACCACAGCCTTTTCAAAATGTTGTTTGTCCCTTTGGCTTTTGTGTCCATATGCTCTCCTGGTTTCCCTTCTATCTCTATGGCTGGGGCTTCTTGTTCTCCTTTGCTGACTTCATCTCCTTTTCTGACTTCTTAGTGTGGGAGAGTCTCATAGGTCTTTACTCTATTGAATCATACTCTGCCTCCCAACCCTCTGTGATCTCCTTCAGCTCCCTGACGTTGAATCTACATACTGAGAGACTCCCAAATTCATATGCAGCTCTGACCTCTCTGATGAGTTCCAGTCTCCTATAACCAACTGCTTTCTTGATAAGTCCACTTGGATGTCTAAGAGGTTTCTCAAATCTAACATGCCCTAGTTTTTGATTCCCCTCTTCCCTATGGGTTTTCCCCTGTCTCAGTTGCTTTAACCACCCAGTGTCTAAAGCCACAGGCGAGGAATGAAAGTTGGTCACCCTGCAGAACCACCCCATTAATAAGATCTGTCAGTTCTGTCTGTAAAAGGGACCCTGAGACTACCCAACTTTTCTTACCTGCCTTGCTGTCTTTCTGGTCCAAATCGATATCATCTCCAGTCTTCATCACTTCAAAAGCCTTCAAGCTGTCCTCCGTGATTTCTTTTTACTCCTTCATCTACTTCTCTGATGACCTTTCATCATTCCTGTGCTTAAAAGATGCAATTTTTCCCCATTACACTTAAATTGCAAAAACGCTTTACCAACCCATAAATCCTACGTGATCTGGCCCTACATTGCCGTCTCTGAAATTGCATCTTTTTTTTTTCCCCTCAAGTTTTTATTTAAATTCCAATTAGTTAATATACAGTGTAATACTAGTTTCAGTTTTACGATTTAGTGATTTAAGACTTCTATACAACACCCAGTGCTCACTGCAACAAGTGCCCTCCTTAATCCCCAGGAGATTGCATTTTGATCACCATGCCATAGCTGTCTTGGCCTTCTCTTTATTTTTGGAAACTGCCCTATTTTATTTTGTTCATGGCACTTATATATCCTAATAGTACTTGGTCATTTGTTGACTAGTTTTTCACTTACCATCTTCTTTAATACTGAGTTGTATTCTTCTTTTATGATTTCTTTATTATTGTCTCCAGTATGTACCTGGCACCTATTTGGTAGTAAATGACCATTGAAATAATGAACTGGTGAGTGATGGCAACTTTAGAAATCTGAGATTCATCCTACACTCCTTTCATGCTCTTGCTTTCTAATCAGTAGCCAAGTGTTGCAGGTTTTGTGCTATTGACTTGCTGAAATCTGTCCCCTTTCACCACCACTGCCTTGGTTTATGTCATCAGCAGCAGCCAAATGGTTTCTAAACCTCTGCTTAAAGACTGAGTCCTGGATAGAACTTTTTCTTCTCCTACAGTAGGAACTAGTCCTCCTTCAGCCGGAGGACCTCTAAGACTTGATCACACTTTCCTTTTACTGTGTTCACCTCCTTTTACTGTGTTCACCTCCTTTTACTGTATTGTAATCCCTTCAGAATCAGGGACTACATCTTTTTTTTTCTTCCCTTTTTTTCTTTTTCCACACCTAGCACAGTGCCTGGCATGTAGTAGATATTCAGTAAATGTTTGTAATTTTTTTAATGTTTATTTTTTCCCTTTATTTTTTAATTTGTATACAAGTTAGCATATAGTGCAACAATGATTTCAGGAGTAGATTCCTTAATGCCCCTTACCCATTTAGCCAATCCCCCCCCACAACCCCTCTAGTAACCCTCTGTTTGTTCTCTATATTTAAGAGTCTCTTCTGTTTTGTCCCCCTCCTTGTTTTTATATTATTTTTGCTTCCCTTCCCTTAGGTTCATCTGTTTTGTATCTTAAAGTCCTCATATGAGTGAAGTGATATGATACTTGTTTTCTTCTAATTTTGCTTAGCATAATACCCTCCAGTTCCATCCTCAGAGTTGCAAACGGCAAGATTTCATTCTTTTTGATTGCTGAGTAATACTCCATTGTATATATAGATACCACATCTTCTTTATCCATTCATCCATGGATGGACATTTGGGATCTTTCCATAATTTGGCTATTGTTGATAGTGCTGCTATAAACATTGGGGTGCATATGCCTTTGAAACAGCATACCTGTATCCCTTGGATAAATACCTAGTAGTGCAATTGCTGGGTCGTAGGGTAGTTCTATTTTTAGTTTTTTTTTTAATTCTTTTTTTTTTTTTTTACATTTATTTATTTTTGAGAAACAGAGTGAGACAACGCATGAATGGGGGAGGGGCAGAGAGAGTAGGAGACACAGAATCTGAAGCAGGCTCCAGGCTCTGAGCAAGTGGTCAGCACAGAGCCTAATGTGGGACTCGAACCCATGAACTGTGAGATCATGACCTGAGCCGAAGTCAGACACTCAACCGACTGAGCCACCCAGGCGCCCCTATTGTTAGTTTTTTGAGGAACCTCCATCCTGTTTTCCAGAGTGGCTGCACCAGCTTGCATTCCCACCAACAATGCAAAAGAGATCTTCTTTCTTCACATCCTCCCCAACATCTGTTGTTGGCTGAGTTGTTAATGTTAGCCATTCTGACAGGTGTGAGGTATCTCACTGTGGTTTTGATTTGTTTTAATGTTTATTTTTGAGAGAGGGAGAGCATGAACAGGGGAGGAGCAGAGAGAGAGGGAGACACAGAATCTGAAGCAGGCTCCAGTTTCTGAGTAGTCAGCACAGAGCCCAACGTGGGGCTTGAACTCATGAATGGTGAGATCATGATGGGAGCCAAAGTCGGATGCTTAACTGACTGAGCCACTCAGGCACTTCAGATGATGAATAAATGTTTGAAGGTAGAGTGACTGAATATAAATGAATGAGTCTGGCTAAATGGGGCCAGATAAAAACAACTACAGCAAAACACAGACCTAAAGTTTAAATGCTGAACTTTTGAATTTAAAATAAATTTTAAAATAAAGTCTACCTGTTAAACTAATGATTGATGAACTTGATTTTGTGATTACTGTGCTCTCCATCCCACTCTCTTCAGTTCTAGTTCTTAATGTTTTTTTTTTCTGTGATAATTTTATACATAAAAACAAATGAGTTATCCCTAAATTTTTCCTTATAGAGAATAACTTAGGGCACAGAACCCCATGATACATACAAGTTTTAGAAAAAAACTTTTTTTTTTTTTTTTTTTTTTGCCCTTTGTATCTTTTGGTGTCTTTTAAAATATGCTTCACACGTCTAGAACAATTTAGGAGCATGATGAATAAAACTATTCACATATCCTAGGACCCTAATATAACCTTAGGTGGTTTGAATTTCATTCTTATTTTTGCTACAATACGCACTCCATGTGTATCTTTTGTGTTTCCAAATATTGAAATCAGAATATATATGTCCATACTGGTTAGGGAAATATGGGAATCTGTAACTTTATAGTATTTCCAGACAATGAATATACAGTATATTTTGCATGTAATTTTTACCTCCTTCCATCAAGTGTAACAATATGTTGAATTTGCCATGGGCCTTTAAAGCTTCGATGTTGTGAAGAGCTCTGCATGAAATTTTAAAGAGACTGGACCTTTCATCTTCGCAGCAGCAGGGGCACCTCGCTATAGGGACAAGAAAGGGAGAGAGAGAGACAGAACATTTCTGAAGCAATAGCAAAAAATAACAGCAGAAGCAATTATTTCATCAAAGGTTGATTTTTTTTTTATTCCCTATTTTTTTTTCTTCAAATTTCTTAGCTGGAGATTGTCTGCTGTATTGCCTTCGTCTCCTGGTATATGTTTAATTTGTAGGTTTTACATGGTCAAAATGGGGAAAATTTCATAGATGAAAAGGTGTTTGTTTTAGAAGGTGATGTTTTTTGATAATACCATTTAAATGAATATGCAAAGGATCTGCATGTTAGGAGTGATGCAAAGAACTAAATTCAGCATTCCCTAGAGTTCTTAGTCTATCTCCTTGGGGATGTGAATGATGCAGATGTATTTTCTTTGCCACTTTTTTCCTTTTTCTCCCATAAACATTAGCACAAACTTTGACTGCTCTGGGAGTGTAAGAGAATTTTCTCTCTTCATCGCTGTGGCTAGTATCAATAATGCTTTTTCCTTATTGGGGGTGGGTCTGGACACTCCTGGCTGTGGTGTTAATGGGTCTGAACTTGTGGCATGGAACATCATTCTGCTATCAGTGAGGATGACCAAACACGGGCCACCATTTTCTTCACTGTCTGGAGAAATCATCACAATGAAATGCCGGGCTTCCCCAAGAGCAGGATCCAAACCTGTCACTCAAATGAAGCTCCCAAGAGCTATGTTTGGATTTGGGAGGTTCATGTCTCCTTCCAGGTGTTAAATTTGGTCTTGTCTCTGTTCTCTTAATTTGGTTTAGTCTCGCATGACCTGCTCAAACTTCTTTCTCCATTTTGTTTCTCTTCTCTTAGATGTTCTCTCTTGTCTTGTCTTGTCTTGTCTTGTCTTGTCTTGTCTCGTCTTGTCTTCTCTTCTCTTCTCTTCTCTTCTCTTCTCTTCTCTTCTCTTCTCTAGGATGTTGAGAGTATTGATTATTTGCTTGGGTTTTGAGGTCTCTAGAGGAAACCCCTTTCTCCTATGTAAGTTTTCTGTTGCTGCTTTAACAAATTACTACTAACTTACTGGCTTAAAAAACCCACAAATTTTATTCTTAGAGTTCTGGAGGTCAGGCGTCTGAACAGCGTCTTGTGGGGGCTAATGGTGTTGGCAGGGCTGTGCATCCTTCTGGAGGCTTCTGGAGAGAATCTTTATTTGTGTTTTCTGTATTGTAGTGACTGTATTCCTTGGCTCATGGCCCCGTCCTCCATCTTCAAAGTACGTCACTGTAACTCTGCTTCCATCATCTTATTTGATTCTGGAGATTTTTTTTTTTTTTTTTTTTTTTTTTTACTCAACCAGATCTCTGAAGTCTCTGTTACCATGTAAGTAACCTACTCACAGGTTCTGGGGATTGAGACATGGACATCTTGAGGAGAGGGATTACTCAGTCCATCCCCTTCCAACATGATGCTACAAAACATTTTTGTAATTTCCACCTGGCTTCTTTCCATTTGTGGGTACACACTTCATTCCATCCTTAGTGGCAACAACTGTGAACTTGTTGAATGCACAAGAGAGAGGAGTTAACTTCTCACCTTTGCCAGAGTTCTTATTAAGTGTCAGAACAGGGATCAGCTTCAGGGAAATAAACTTCTTTCAGAGGTGGCTCCCTAGGCAATTGGAGATGTCTTGTCCCTTTTTTTTAAAATTTTGTTCTTAATATTTATTCATTTTTGAGAGACAGAGACAGAGTAGGAGTGGGGAAGGGGCAGAGAGAGAGGCAGACACAAAATCTGAAGCAGGCTCCCGGCTCTGAGCTGTCCGCACAGAGCCTGATGTGGGGCTCCAACTCAGGAACTGCGAGATCATGACCTGAGCCGAATTCGGATGCTTAACTGACTGAGCCACCCAGGTGCCCTGTCATGTCCTTGTTTTTAAGAAGATTGTGGATGAGACAGATTTTTAGGGCCCATTGCTTTAGGTTCATCCTGATGTGTGGAAGTACAAGTAGGTTAGAATCCCAGCTATTTTAGACTTTCTGAGTGGGTGGAGATAATGCTTTGATTTTCTAAATATCTCTCGTCATTTTTTGGACAATCCCTTCTCTGACCAACTGTTGATAGTTTTAGGAAGATCTCTCCCTTCTTTGTCAAACATAGTCTATCCTCTGTTCCCCTAGCACTTTGTGTATTCTTCCATTATAACCCCATTCTTAGGACTGTAATTATTTGTCTTTGTTTCCTAACAAATGGACTTGTTTAAAGGAAGGAATTCTGCCCTGTCTACCTTTGTATTTCCTCTACTACAGTGGTGCTGGGGACAGAATGAGCTCCTAGTATATGTTTTTCTGCTTGAGTAAATTACTGAATAACCCTGTAGAGTGAGGCCCAAACCGAAAGAAAATCACCCAAACCTTCTTTAGTCCCCACATCTACCCTGTTCACTCTCCTTATTTCCTGCTTGCTTCATGCTTTTCCTCTGTTGTACTGCTTTCTGTTCTGCAAATCACTTCCCATCTCCTCTTCAAATCTTTGTTGCCACTATGATGCTAGGTACACTGACATTTGGCAAGACTTAATCTGTGCTAGCCTCCATACATAGCACTTTACAGACCTTTAATCCTCACAGTATTCCTATGTGATTGTCATTTTACCTAGTAAATCAAAATGGTTAGAGATGGTTAGAGAGGGTATGTAATGCCTGAGACCACAGCTCATGAGTAGCTCTGGACCCCATATTGAAACTACCATGGCCTCTTGATGGAGGCTTCCACTCAAAAGGAGTTGCTTAGTATTTCCAGAAAACTCTGCATTCTCTTTGTGCCCATGATAATGCCTAAAAAATACAACTATTTAAAACCCTCACCCAAACTTCAATCTTAATTATGAGGGCTCTTCTACAATTTTAAGTTAGACCCTTCAGCAAATACTGGATAGAGTCACTCTGGAGAACTCCTTGGAATACATTGCCAGCCACATACCTTGATCAACCGCAGCCATAAATGCCTGTGAACTGATTTCCAAAGAAACAATAGTCATTACTTGACTAAAAGGCATAAATCATCTCTTCCTTCTCTCTCTTTTTTCTTACGTTTACTTATTTTGAGAGAGAGACAGAGCATGAATGGGGGGGTGGGCAGAGAGAGAGGGAGACACATTATCTGAAGCAGGCTCTAGGCTCTGAGCTGTTAGCGCAGACCCCGACGTGAGGCTTGAACTCAGGAACTGTGAGATCTTGACCTGAGCCAAAGTCGTATGCTTAAACAACTGAGCCACCCAGGCGCCCCAATCATGTCTTCCTTCTATGTCACCAGTGGTCACACATTTTGTGTAAAGCAGTGGAATCCATTCTTCAAAAAAAAAAAAAAAAATCTTTAGACCCCCCCCCCCCCCCCCAGTATATAAAACTGATAGAAATGTCCATGAGTTTCCTGTGTGTTCTGCCGGAATTGTTTCATGAATCCACTCCTTCGGCTTAAGGACACAGTACTCTTGGCTGCAACTTCTCTTATTTCACTTGCCCCATTTCTTCATTATTTCTGGGTCTGTGGGGAGAATCCAGTTGACCTAGGTTTGTGATAGATTTGTGATGTATCTTCTTCAACAACGCCTGGGTGAATTCAAAACAGGCCTAAAACAGCATGGCAAAAGATGGTGGAAATAGACCATAGAGGTTCCAAATAGTGGGGAAAAACTTACCTACAACACAAAGAGGAACAACAGTTCATTTTTTAAGAGTTCTTCTGCGGTGATATTGCCTTGCTATATAGTCGAGCCCTGACCTTTATCCTGACAGTAGAAAAAATTGATTTCGTGTGTAAATTTTGTGTCCTAGTTGGCCTGCTACTTGAACCAAATGGATCGTTGGATCAGAGTCACTGTTGCACAGGAAGTATTTGAATAGGTACCATTATCCCCTATGTTCCTCTGAAACCCTTTGTTCCGTGCTCCCATGGCTGAGCAGTGCTGGTTTTAATGGATACATTTTATCCTTGGCTGCACTGATACATACAGCAGGGATGTAGTCCAGTATTGCTGACCCAGAGGCGTTTTTTGCCCATTACCAGAGATAGCATATGTTAGTTAAAGACATTGGTGTTGAATTAAACCAGGGTGGGTTCACGTCCCTGGCACTGCCTTATATAAGTTACATGACCCTTGGTCATTTCCTTAATCTGTCCAAGTTCATTTTCCCTTCAATAAATTAAAAACAACTAAGGGTTGTGAGGATTAACTGAGATACACTGTGTGAAAAGTCATAGTGCTTGGCATAGGAGACTGCGTGGTGATGAGTAATGGCTAACTTTATTAAAAGTATTTCAGGTGACAGTTCTCTCTCCTCTGATCCAGTTTGTATCAATGTTCATGTTTAACTTCCAGAGGCTCATGTTGTCTCCCTTCATTCCAGATTCCCAGAGGTTGCTCTGTGGGGTTCCCCGAGGCCAAGCACAAGGTTCCCAGTGCAGCTAACTGCTTGATAGTCTCCTCTGCCACTGAAGAAGTCATGCTACGAGGGTACCCCGTGCTAGTCCCGGCTCCAACCTGTGTGCTATGCCGGCCACTCCACCGCTTTGAACCAGGGTGAAAGCGAAAGCTTCCTCCAGCAAGGCACAGCTCTGTTGACTCATGTGAATCCACCTATGCTCCGCCCCCTTCTGCTGCCCAGGTATGTGTACTGTAAATACATCTTACACCAATCACGTAAGTCAGTGCTTTTGGGAAATTCAAATGATACATGAGTGAATTGTCTTCTTCCATTCTCCCAACCACACTAATTGTGGCTATTTATTTAAAGTTCTTATTTGAGAGAGAGCTAGAGCATGCATGTGTATGTGTGAGTTGGGGAGGGGTGAGAGAGAGGGAGAGAATCACAAGCAGGCTCTGCTGTCAGTGTGGAGCCCGACTTGGGGCTTGGTGTCAAAATCTGTGAGATCATGATCTGAGCCAAAATCAAGAGTCAGACCCTTACCTGACTGAGCCACCCAGGTGCCCCTAATAGTGGCTTTTTAAGTGTATCTCATTCTGGCCTTCTTTCTGTGCATTTATGTACTTATTTTTAAAACAGGATATTGCACTATTCTTTGGCAACCTCCTTCTAAACTTACCATTTCTTGTTTTTAATTCTATTATTTTAAGTTTGTTTGTTTATTTTGAGAGGGAGAGTGAGAGTAATCAGGTGAGGGGCAGAGAGAGAGGTAGAGAATCCTGAGCAAGCTCCATGCTGTCACTACAAATCCCCTCGCGGGCCTCAAACTCACAAACTGTGAGATCATTACCTGAGCCCAAACTGAGAGTCAGAGGCTTAACTGACTGAGCCACCCAGGTACCCCTAAACTTAAAACTTCATAATCTTTTCATGTCAGTGCATAGAACCGACAGATTTGTGAGATTCTCCCCAAATTTTTGTGTAGTTTCCAGGGATGGATGTATCCATATTTGCCTGGAGAGTATTGATACAGCTGTCCAGTTTAATCCTAAAAATCCAAAATGTTCAGTTTCAGTGAACATTTTGGGTTCAAAAGGCATATGCCCCATTAACATTTTGCTAGATGCTTCCTGACTGTACTTCTAAAAGCTGTGCTCTTTTGTACTCCTATCAAGAAGGTGTAAGACACCCTATTTCCATATATAGTCATCAATCCTGGATCTTATTTAATCTTGTTAATTATTGATGATTTGATGGATAAACGTCTCCTAATATTAATTTACATTTTCTGATTATCTGTGAGACAAGGCATATTTTCACAGGTTTGTTTTCCTTTGTACTTCACAATACATGAATTTCTATTTTCTCAGTTTTATTTTCGGTGGTTTGTCTTTTTCTGTTGCTTTGTGAGAGCTCTTTGTATATTATGGACTTTAGCTCTTAAATACATCATGATTATTTTCTCTTAATGGTGTTTTTATGTTTTGATATGGGTAGAAGTGTTAAATTTTATCTAGTTTCAGTGTTCTTACTATGAAATTATATTTATAAAATAACGTGAAAAGTAAAAAAATTCTTGTGTGGAGAAATAAGCTAGTATTATTGACCTGTTACAAATAAGGTAAGTATAGCTTATGAAATTTAAAGGCCTTGTAAAATTCATCTATTTTCAAATCAAACCAACAAGTATTTATTTAATACCTACTATGTGTTTAGTGTATGGGAAAATTAAATACAAAGTATTGGGGGGTGGGGTGAGGGGAAAAAACACAGAGCATTGTTTCTCCCTTTAGGGCATTTGTATGTAAATCACAAATACTTAGATATACCTTATAAAATCATTTGGGGGCATTATTTAGCTATAATAAAGGCTGGTAAAGGCTATAAACATAGTCGGACACTTGAAAAGAAGTTTAGAGTCTGGGGAAGATTCAGTTAGGAGGTTACAGGACGTGTAGGCGTTACTTATTTGTACATAACAAACAACTCCAAAGCTTCGTGGCCTAAAAAATACCTATTTAATTAAGCTCATAATATTGCAGGTTGACCATGTTGGTTGGGTTAAACTGGGCAGTTGTTGTGGTGGTAGGACAAGCTTGGCTCATCTTGGCTGGGCTTACTTATGCATTTATAGTGAACTGATAGATTGTCTGGGCTTACTGGTTTATGATGGCCATATCTGGGACAGCCAGGATGACTGTGGCTGTTTCCGGCATGGGTTCCCAGTATCTAACAGGCTAGCCTGGTCTGTTCCCATGGTGGGCACAGAGTTGCAAGAGTTGAAGATTGGAACCTGCAAGGCCTTTTGAGACTTAGGCTTGGGATTGGTATATTGCCATTTTCCTGCATTCTATTGGTCAAAGTTACAAGAACATTCCAGATTCATGGGGTAGAAAAAAAGGCTGTATCTCCTGATGGGAGGTGCTAAAATATCATGGCCACTTTTGTGGTCCACAAAGAACTCCAATTCAGACTCAGGTTTGATGAGTGATTTTAATTCTTGTAAGTATGTATGATGCTCATGCTCAAAATCTATCTTTGACAAGGCCAGATAGAAATGCAAATAGCAATAGAGTAGAAGTCTGAATATGAATGACTTTTTTTTTTTTTTTTGTCAAATTTGTATTGGCTTTTTGGGAAAACTTACTGTTTTAAATTTTTTTTTTCAACGTTTATTTTTTTATTTTTGGGACAGAGAGAGACAGAGCATGAACGGGGGAGGGGCAGAGAGAGAGGCAGACACAGAATCGGAAACAGGCTCCAGGCTCCGAGCCATCAGCCCAGAGCCTGACGCGGGGCTCGAACTCACGGACCGCGAGATCGTGACCTGGCTGAAGTCGGACGCTTAACCGACTGCGCCACCCAGGCGCCCCAAAACTTACTGTTTTAAAGAGGATGATGAGGAATGGTGATATGTATTTCTAGACTAACCAGAATGAGGTATTGTATATGATAATCTTGTCCCCCTGATCTCCTTTTTTTTTTTTTTTTTAATTTTTAAAAAGTGTCTATTCATTTTTGAGAGACAGAGATAGAGCATGAGCAGGGGAGGGGCAGAGAGAGGGAGACACAGAATCTGAAGCAGGCTCCAGGCTCCGAGCTATCAGCACTTTTTTAATTATTAAAAAATGTTTATTGATTTTTGAGAGACAGAGACAGAGCATGAGCAGGGGAGGGGCAGAGAGAGAGAGACACACACAGAATCCGAAGCAGGCTCCAGGCTCTAAGCTGTCAGCACAGAGCCCGATGCGGGGCTCGAACTCACAAACAGTGAGCTCATGACCTGAGCCGGAGTCAAATGCTTAACTGACTTGAGCTACTCAGGCACCCTGCCCTGACCTCCTTTTTAAAAATTTTTTTTTTTTCCACGTTTATTTATTTTTGGGACAGAGAGAGACAGAGCATGAACGGGGGAGGGGCAGAGAGAGAGGGAGACACAGAATCGGAAACAGGCTCCAGGCTCTGAGCCATCAGCCCAGAGCCCGACGCGGGGCCCGAACTCACGGACCGTGAGATCGTGACCTGGCTGAAGTCAGACGCTTAACCGACTGCGCCACCCAGGCGCCCCCGACCTCCTTTTTAAAAACACATCCTGGTAGGATGAAGGAGATGTCATACTTAGATCATGATGCCATGATCATGAATACAAAGCATTAACTACAAAAGCTACACATGACATTTCTACAATTTAAAAGAGTCAGCTTCTACTCTTGATTTTTGGTATTCATCTCTGTTTTCAAATTAGTTGAATTTGTAATTTCTGTTTTAAAAGATTAGGGTAATTGCTCTTACTTGGGTCTAGAAGTAAGTTCTAGAAATTAGATCAATTTTTGTGTATAGATTTGGACGTAAGGGGGAAGTGGCCAATAAGTCCTTTCTGTAAGTTTCTCTCCCTTCTAGGGATCATGATACCTACTTGGTTCAGGCATAGCCAAAATCAACTGCTGGTTCATGTCTTAGTTTATAAAATAATCGTTTCTTGGCTGGACTCAAACTCGGAATGAAGCATGACTGATAATGAGGTGTGATCTAAAATATTGTATAAAAAGATGGTACTTTAAAAAGACTAAAGGTTATTCTGCATTGTTATAATTTCTTCCTTTCTTCGGGAGCTGAGACCCCTTGATTTCTTTATATTTACACATAAAAGCCCAATTTCCCTCTGATTCTTATGCGTGTACAAAATGATGCTGGTTACAATAAACCTGCTGTTCAGTAGAGGAATGGTGCATCATGGCAGAATTGTCCATGAATGCTATAGCCAGAACCTTGTTTGATTTAGCATATCTGCTAAATTAAGGCACCCTACAGAGATGTATAAGGCTAGAGCTTTCAGCAGTCCATACTATCTTTATTGAGAGACCTATTTATATCTTCCAGACGAGTAATAAATCACTCGGTAGGATTTTTCTTTGGGGGAGATGTCGTGCGTTCATAGAGAATCTTTTTGTAGTTCCAGGAACCACAAAACATGGGCACAATTAAAATGCTGATTTAATTTATTATATTGAGGCATGGAAGGAGAATGTTTAAATGATGTTGACAGGGCCAGGATTTCAGAACCACCTTTTTAAAAATAGAAAACACATGCCTACCCCTTAAATTAAATTATATTAATAACATGTTTCTGTAAGTTGCTTGGAAGCAAAATAAAGCTCTTGACATTAATTAAAATTTGAAGATGTATCATTTATTGTTAATGTGCAGTCTTTGTTAGGGGAAATACATTTCATCGGGATCTATTTATGAAAATTAAATGGGGGAAAATTGCCTATTGAGCAAATGTCGCTTAATAAGGCCTCTTTTCTTAGAAATGTGAATTCTTAAGTAACTAAAATGTTTTAATATGCCAATAATGGTTTCTATTTTTGATCTCTCAAATTGCCTTTGTTACTTGAATTTAGATATTTCCACACAGAATTCTATTGTCATTGGGCTTGTAAACTCTAAAAAACTAGGATGGATTTCATATATTTTTGGGTGTTGGGTAACATGTATTTGCAAAGAAAAATTCATCTGAAATCAATATGGTTAGGTATTTGGAACTCCTCCAAATACCTCAGCAGGACCAGAGGCCAAAGGGTCCCATTAGCAGCGTCTAACTAGCTCTCTCTAATGACTGCTGTGTTATGTGTCTTGAAACGATCCTGTCCTGGTTTCACACAAACTGGAAAGTGCCGTGAGATAATGGGATAGTTGTTTGCCCTGCCATTCCACAGCAAAGGGGAGCTAATAGAGTTGCCTCTGTGCAGACCTCACATGCAGATCATATTCTGAAAAGTGACATACTTCTACTGTCTTGGGGGAAAGGTGGTTTGTTATCCTGGTTTACATTTTGTTTTCTTCTGGCACTGGGACAGAAGCATTTGACTTGGGCTTTCAAAGTGGACAGCAAATGAAATTCTTAGATAATGTTAAAATGACGTGTTGGTCAGTGAGTGCCATAAGCCATAAATGGTGCATGTCGTCCCTTACCACGTTACTGCCTTTTTTGTGTACCTGGATAGCGCAGTTACAGACTAGGAATTAACCAACCCCTGTTGGTCTTGATAATTTTGGTGATAGTAGCACAAATTGGAAGAAATGGAATAGTTAATCTAAGTGTGTTTTTCCACTGGTTAAAATTCACGCAGTCACAAGGAAGTCAATAGTTATTTTATGAACACTTATGTGGTGTGAGTTTTTTTTCTTCTGGGAAATGTTCCTATTTTTGTGGAAAAAACTCCTTGACTTAGGTACTAAATAACAAACCATTGTTGACATTTTTTTTTCCCTCCCTTTACTTACTTTCCACATCGATTTAATTACCAATTCCTGTGGCTTCTACCTTTTAATATCTGAATGTTAGACTCTCTGCCCCACCTTCCCAACAGGCTCCCAAACTGCCATCACTGCAAATACTGATTTGTTTATCTGTCTGCCCTACTAGGCTGTAAACTATTTGAGGACATGAATCACATTTTATTTGACTTGGCCACAGTGTCTGGCACATACTAAGTAACCAGTATGTATTTGATATATAAATGAAGGCTTTAATGTAAACAATTCAGTCATTCTCAACTGGCGGTGGGGTGACCTTGGGCCACCCACCCCCCCAAAAGACATTTGGCAATGTCTTGAGACACGTCTAATTGTTAGAACTGTGGGGTGTGTGTGTATGTGTACACCCTCCTGGCTGTCTGGTAGGTAGAGGTCAGGTATGTTGCTGAATATCCTGCAATGCGCACAATTGCAGCAAAGAATTATCAGGCCTGTAATGTCAGTGCCAAGGTTGAGAAATGCTGCCGTAATTTAATTTTCAAAATCTCTTTCTCAAGTAGATGGACACATAGTACAAGTTTATCTAGATAGGAGAAAACACACTTGGAGAGACTAAATTACTATTCCAAATCCACCCAGTTTAAGATAATGATAGAATCAGGAAGTGAACCTTGGGCCCAGGATTCCATGTCTAGATAATGACTATATTGTTTCAATTATTTAGATGCTTATTGTGATTTTTAACTTTAATTACCTGAACAATTGCCTTAGATTTTAGCCTTTGGAAATCTGTCCGTATTTCACTTGACAGTAATAATCAATATTAAGGCACGAGCTATTTGTGTGCTCATTTGAAAGTTACCTCTCATGAAGATTCCTTTAGATCTTGTAAAAACAAAACAAAACAACTTGAATTTCCTAGGTTTATAACTTGCAACAGAGAGTAAGTTTCTTTAGCAGAGGGACTCAATCTACACGTGGATCTTAACATAGTTCTGAAAGATTAATAATATTAAGTATTTTGACATCTCTAAAATTAAGACCTGGAATATCTTAATTGGCCGTTAAGTATGTTGAGCTCATTCCTGATTAATTTCTGGTAAATGAGGTACCTGTATACATTATAATTACACTGAACACGACTACTTCAAGCACCTGAATTTATGTAGCACCTGAGTTAGAAGCGTGAAAGAAAATTCCGGTGTGCCTGTACCCTGACCACTGTATATTGTTGAGCCACTGCCTTTCTAGAAATAGCAGAGATAGAACATGAAAGATGCAAATTGAGAAAGTATATTGTTCAAAGGGAAAAAATAGTTCCTTTAATCACAGGAGATAAGTTTTGGTGTGCAAGGGTATTTCCAGGGTACAAGATTTTGAGAGAGAAACAAAGATGTTTAAGACCCATTCCCTCTCCTTAAGGAGTGTGGAATCAGTAGGTGAGATTATGTGTGTATAAAACTAGTAAGACAAGATAGTATGAGAGTCAAAGGAATGGAATTGGCAGGTAATACAGATAGATGCCAAGTATTTCATAATGGTTAAGTCTGGGAAGGAAATTAACCAGTAAAAGATAAGTATCTCTCACTTGGAATCTTTCCAAGTTAGGAAATTTAAACTTTGAGCATTGGTTAAAACAATATTTCATAGTAAATTATTCTCAATAGTACTTGCTTTTTTATATTGACAAAATAAAACTCATCTGAAATCTCCACATCTTGATATCTAGATGTTATTCAAAAAGTAAATATCTTTGCGGAAAGATTTTATTTACTATTTAAAATTTTTTTCCTTCTACCTATTCCTGATAGTTGTAGGAGCTGATGTTTTTTTCTGGGCTCCTTAGGGCTTTGTGCCACATGGCAAGAGGATTATAAGCATTTTCTCTATAAAATTCCTTAAAGTCACTTGAAGTAGAATTTAAAGAATATTTAGAAGAAAATAAGAAACACTTGTATTTACATCCTGCCTTTGAATGTCATCCTTGACTTTGCATGTAATCCTTCAAAGTTGGGATGGGTGGCTGTTGAAGAACTGCTGAGTCAAAATGATGAAAAGCTAGTCTTCAAGTCAGATTTAAGTATACATTTTCAAAATGACAAAGGAATATTCACAGGACAAAATTCTACTTGAGACTGTAGTAGAGAGGAAAGTGTTTGAGAGTCATTCTAGTGAGAGGAAGAAGAAGGAGAATTGTTAATTGACAATACTTGTGCTTCATCTTGTAAAATCCAAATTAAATTAGTATTAGATTGAATCGTTTTGGCCAATACTTAGCAATTTCATGATTTAGCCTAGCAATGGCTAAATAGACTGGAAATTGAGGACACTCCAATTTTGAAATGAGCAATTGAAGAAACTTTATGAATACATTAACGAAACACAATATACATTAACAAGAATATCAAATTTGTGGAAAAAATGTATGCCATCCAAGAATATCAACAGAAGACACCAAGTAGTTACACTTTCCATCTGATTCAGAGCAGAAGACGATGGTAGTTCATGTAAAAATTGTAAATTTGAGAAATCTCAGTGGAATGTAGAAAAAAATGGGTAAGTTGGTGATTTTTATCCCCAAATCTTAAAAAAAAAAATGATTCCAGCTTGTTGCAAATTCTGCGTTTAGCAGGAGTTTTTGAACATACTATTCAAAACAAAATGAAACAGACCTTGAGGTAATGTTATTTTTACATTGAGATATTATACAAATAATTTTTAGCTTATGAAATATGGCAGCTGAAAGGATTAATTTCAAATTTCAAACATGTCTAAATTGTAAATAGTAGAAACTGTGGTTTCCAGATCATTTGAAATCATTTATGTGACTGAATAGAGGAACACACTATCTCCTGTTAAGTAGAACTGGTGTTAGGCATAACTGTGAAGTAGCCAAAAGTTGTTTTCCATTTTGTTCCAGACTTTTTATGTTGTGCAGTGTCTGGTTATGCCAAAACCTATTTTCAGAAAAAGCTCCTAACTCATTCACAGCAGAGTGAAATGTCAAAGGTTTAGTTTGCGACTGCTTGCTGAAAAAGATGGTGAAGAGACAGGAAGATATATATTACGAAACCTTCATAGAAGTTGAATGTACGATGGTTGCTTGGTAGAAGGAAAGGAGGGAAGAAGAGGGGTAGGTATGGGTATGAAACTTAAAAGGCTGCTGTGAGGTAATGTACATCAAATGTAGCACAGAACATGGTACCTAATAGAATGTAATAGGCACAGATAATAAGAGCTATAATTAGAATAATGGGGGAGAGGGATTCAGTGTATGACTCCCAAATTAAGAATAGATAAGTGGTAGATCTCAAAGAAGGACATAATAGTTTGTAAGGGAAAAACAAAACAAAACAAAAAACAAAAAACCAACAACAAAAACTGAATCAGGCTTTCCAAAAATGGAATGAGCCAACCCAAAAGAAATTTCATAATCATTGCAGTGGTTGTATACAATTCAGATCTGTCACTCCCAAATCTGGTCACACATGAGAGAACCTGGGGGAGAGGCTTGTTGAAAGTACTCCAGTGGTTCTGGTTTTAGTAGGTCTGGCTAGGGCTTAGAATCTGTATTTTTATCAACACCTGAGGTACTTCTGATGTTAGCTGGTCCATGAACGTTTGGATATGACTGATTTCCATGACTCCTTGATGCACCCATTGTGCAGGAATTTAGTCATTGGATAGAATATTGGAGACAAATTCAGTTTCATTTCATTAAACCTATTTTCAGGGTGTTTTTAGGATGTATGATCCCTGCCCTCCGTGAGATGTTTGGTTAAGAACATTCTCAAAAACACAGTAAAGTTGCAAGAATTTTACAGAGAACACCCATATACCTACTACTTAATTGCTCTTATTAACGACATTTTGCTTTACTCATTTTTATCCTGTTTCTTTTGATGTAAAGCTTATATACGATGGAATGCACAAGCTTAAATTTACCATTCTGTCACAGGTGCATGCACTTACATATCCAAAACCCCTTTCAAAATGTAGTCCATTATTGCCGTGCAGTGTTAGTGGTATAGTGGTGAGCATAGCTACCTTCCAGAATGTTAGTCCATTATCATTTCAGGCAGGTTCCAGGCAGACTCCAACTCAGATCATTTCCCTACCCCAACCAGGGAACCACTGTTGTGGTTGTTTTCCACTATAGATTAGTTTTGCCTAGTCTTGATCCTCATATAAATTGAATCAAAAAATGTCTTTTGTGTAAGCATTATTTCACTGAACATGTGTTCTAAGATTCATCCACATGTTTATCATTTATTGCTGAGAACTGAATATTTCTTGTTTGTGATGAGGCAGGCAAAGTGTTGATGTTGGGTTCACAGTGGGGGAACAAAAGCACCCTTGATCCCTCCTTTGGTGCCAACAATTCAGAGGTGAAGACCTTCAAGATTCCTTCCAAACCTTTAGATGTGTGCTATCAGAGACAGCTTATATGCAAGTAAATCATGAACCTTTTAGGAGGCCTCCAGTCAAGCAGCTAAGGGTATCTAGACTTGAATGTTTTAGTTTTCCTGATTTCCTGTTCCTTCTCAATTACAGAGGGAACTAAATTAAACAGCTGAAAATCTGGTTCACCAGTGAATAATCATAGTTCTGTCTATATGTATTTTTATGGACAGTTTCTATATGTCCAAAGAAAGGCAGCAGCCTATAGACTTAATGCATCTCTATGGAGAACAAACGGGAGGCAGTATTTGATCAGGTTTTTCTTAGCAAAGTGAAGTAAAGTTGGGGTAATTATTGAGAGTTTCCTAAATTAATAAAATTGTAAATGACGTAATTGAGAACCAAATGGTCCAAATAATGATTTACCTTAGAAACTCATACTTGAAGCTTCCTTGTTGGAAGGTTATAGATTCTGAAAATACGAGTAGATCAAAGAAGAAAGTGATATTAGGCTGTGAATATAAGTTTTGTGTGGATGTTGTTGAAATAGAAATCATGAGCTATGGGGAAGTACTGTCCATGATAGTGTTTATGTGTGAGGCAGAATATGCCTTCCCCAGTTTAATCCATGTGAAGGCATTGCTAGGACAAGGACCCTGGAGTCTTGATTAGGAAGGATGAAAATAAGCATTGAAATAAACAGGTGAGGTTGATGAAGGTAAGAAAATTAAGAAGCGAGATGTATATAAAGTATATATCAAGTTGGGCCACTAAGGAGGACGTTTGAGGTGGAGATACAGTTGATCTTCATTCATAAATATGGAATCTGCAAATAATTTGCCTACTTGGTAAAACTTACTTACAACCCCCAAATCATTATTTGTAGTACTTGTGCAGCTATTTGTGGACATGCTCAGAATGAGGAAAAATTTGAGTTACCCTATGAGTTCCCAGCTAAGATAGAATAAGCTGATGGTCTACCTTTGTCTTTCAATGCTAATAGTGTAGGTGTGTGTGTTTACGCACACATGGACTCTTTAGGGCCACATTTGTCACATTTTTGTGCTTTTCATTGGTGACTTGTGTTCTTTAAAATGCGCCTCCCCCCCCCCCCCCCCAGGTGTAATGCTGATGCACTGTCTCATGTTCCAGCCTAAGTAAGCACAAGAAGGCTGTGATGTGCCTTACAGGAAAAAAAAAAAATGTTAGATAACCTTCATTCAGGCATGAGTTACAGTGCTGTTGGCTGTGAGTTTAATGACTCAACAATATATATTAAATAGGGTGTCCTAAAACAGAAAACAAGGTTGTACATTGTTGGTGAAACAGTTGTGGCCAGAAGTTCTCAACTCTATATTTCCCTTATGAGCAATGGTTTGGTAATTCAGTATTTGCAGTAACTTCATAGAATATAACTACCATGCATAATGAGAATCAACTGTAATACCTTGGGTCAGTCAAAGAAATAGAGTGGATGTTTTAGCATTTTTCATCTTTTAACCTCAGACCCTTGGAGTTTCCTCAGAAGCATTTATTTTCAAGAGCACCTGGCAAATCCTAGTCTTTAGAGTGGTACTAGTTTTTATGAAATAATTACTGTATTTGTATGGGAAATCAGGCTGAATATTCCATTTATTTAAACATTCTGCTAAAATAATAAGTTTGGAATTATGTTCTTTGATTTCATAGACATTTATTGTGTGAAAATTTGCTCCATTTCACTTAAATTATAATTCTGGTAAAAGAATTATTTATAAACCTGGTAATAACATCTTATTACTTTGGCTTTATGTAGACATTTGTTTATATTCATACCTTTTTAAGATTACTCCTTGTCTAGAGCCTACTCCTGGGGCTGGAATTAGAAACTGGTATGCAATTTACAAGGAAGGTTCTAGAAAGCCTGTCTGAACAAATACAGTAGTAGTGCTTGGAAGAGAATAGATTGTAGCCTGGGGGATAAACTGATGGTGGAGGAACCAGAGAGCTAGAGAAATGGATCAGGAAACTTCAAATCTGACCATAGACTGGGACAGATGGGAAGCCAGAAAGGTGAAGCTGACGTCTTCAGGGACCCAGCCGCTGAGAGCATTGGATGAACTTTTTTCAAGAGTTTGTCTATGTTATGTCTAGGTGTTTTTTCTTAATAATTTTCCCTTTTTCAAAATAGTTTGCATATAGTTCTTTGGGATTTTTGGATCTGTGGTTTATTCGTTTTCATTAGTTTTGGAAAATTCTTGATTGTTTATACTTTCAAATATTTTTATCTTGATTCTTGGACTTCAGTTACACATGGGTTAAGCCATTTGATACTGTCCTACATCTTTTTATTTCTTCTTTTTAAATTCCATTGCTTCATGGACATTTCCCATCTGTTCATGCATGTTATTCATCTTTTCCTCCAGGTCCTTTAATATTCATTGCTATTTAAAAAAAAAATATTTATTTTTGAGACAGAGCATGAGTGCAGGAGGAGCAGAGATAGAGGGGGACAGAGGATCCAAAGCAGGCCCTGGAGTGACAGCTTCAGCAGTGGCAGTAGCAAGCCCATTGTAGGGTTCAAACCCATGAACTGCAAGATCACTACCTGAATCCAACTCAGATGCTCAACTGACTGAGCCAACCCAACGTCGCTAATCATAGTTATTTTTAAATCCCTGTTGGATAGTTTTAACATCTAATTCATCTTTGTGCTTGTTCCTCTTGATTGGTTTAATCATTTGACAATAGTTTCCTTTATCTTGCTTTTTTGTAGGTCTTAGACTTTTTATCAAATGCTACACATTATGTGTAGAAGATTCAAAGACACTGTGTTAAATAGTATTTTTGCCTCATAGTAGGCATACTTGTCTTCTTTCATGATATTTGTGTGGATTTTCAATTAATCTATTCAAGGCCTGAGGTGGATTTTGTTTTAGCTGTTGCTGTGGTTACTTTCAGTTGACCACAGGCTTCAAATTACCCCTCTGGTGGCTGCTGTTATTTTGTGTTTAGAGTCAGGCATAGGGTGCTGGAAGGCTTTTCTCAATATTCTTATCCTACCCTACCTGCTTGAGCCACAGAAGGAACCTCTCCCTGTGATGAGGGAGCATGGGGCAAGTCGAGGGCAAACTATAGGGTAACAGCACCCTCCTTCCCCTGCCTCCCACCGTGGGACATGTATGATATTTCTTGGACATTCTCGGCTGCCCCCAAATGGGAAAGGACAAAAAACAAATGGTCAAACTGATAAGAGTCTCCACCAGTTTACCAGAAAAAGGCAATCCCATCAATAGGTTAGGAACTCCCTACTGTCTTAATGTTAATGCTTTGTTAGGGTGAAAACCAACTTGAGCTTACCAATAGCTAGGCCTCCAGTAAGTCTTTAGTAAGTCTCTTTGGAACCTCCCTCTTGACTTTATCTCCACCCCTGCCTCCATAAACCACTCACCCCCCCCCCCCCACACTAACAGTGCAGCTCTTTCTGCCCTCTGTCCTGTCCCTGTCACCTTTTTGCACCAAGACCTCTTCAAGAATTCTTCCTTGGTTGTCGGCTTGGGACCCCACGAACCTCACTATCACCCCAAAACCTCATCACCTATGTTTTTGCCTTTCCCAACGAAAGGTTGCTGTTGCTTGTTAATGGATGTTGGGTTCCTGGTTGGGGCAGAAAGTTATTGATTGTGTTGGTCCAGCCTCGGTCTTAGGAAGCCCCTGTGTGCCTGAGTCTTGAGGTAGTTTTCTCTGTGGGCGTTCCTTCCTCTCTTTCTGGTGGCGGCTACCCTCTGTCTTGTGTCTGTGGTTGGCCTCAAGTAGGAGAAAATTTCTTGTCTCGCTCCTTGCAGGAACTGACCTTTACTTGGTAACAGTCCAGAATCCTGGACCCAACAAAAATATTGTCTGCCTCACTTCAGAGACCAGGTTTCTGCCTTTGCCCCTTTATCATAGGTGATGGATCTCTGCCTGGACTCTGAGTGTGACAGGTTTTGTTGTCCCTCCTGTAATGCCTTAAGGCTATTGCTTCATAAGAGAAGAGTCCATTGGGTTTTCCATCTGCAGCAGCAGAGATGTGCCCCTGAAGAAGGCTGTCCCTGTACCCAGTCTTTGTCATGAGTGTGAGTACCCAGAAGAGTCTCATAGAACAGGAATTTTGAGTGGAAACCCTCCTTGTGTCTGGGCCTCCTACGCTATTCCAAGTGGGTATGCCAGCCCATACTTGCCCTTTATGAATGGGTTACAAATTTGGCTAGTTTCTTACCTGTCTTTTTTTTTTTTTTTTAACGTTTATTTATTTTTGAGACTGAGAGAGACAGAGCATGAATGGGGGAGGGTCAGAGAGAGGGAGACAGAATCCGAAACAGTCTCCAGGCTCCGAGCTGTCAGCACAGAGCCCGACGTGGGGCTCGAACTCACGGACCGCGAGATCCTGACCTGACCCGAAGTCGGCCACTCATCGGCCGCTCAACCTACAGAGCCACCTAGGCGCCCCACTTCTTACCTGTTTGGATGATGACCACTTGTTTCTCCCTTGCTCAACGAAAGCCTAAACAGTTTATATGTCCAGTCTCTCTTTGGAAATGCTTGTCCCTTTTTGGAATTCAGGTTGCTTCATTGCATTAGGATTTTCGCTCTCTGATCGGCTCAAGCATTGGAAGAATTTTGTAGATCATTTGACTTTGTTGTTGTTAGAGTGGGAGCAATGTTCTTTCATGGCATTCAACATCTAGTAGAAAAGGGACTCTGAGTTTTTTACTTAATCTATGTGCATATGTATTACCATGCTAATTAAAACAAAATCTTGTGATCAACTAGAAAGCACTAAAAACACTTGAGAAACATAAGCATCCTTTTAATCTTTGCATCTGTAAGATAGTTTAAATACTTGAAAGAAGATTAATAGTGTTAACCTTGAACTTCCCTGAAGCTGTTTCCAAATCCTGAGTCCTGGTATCTTTGAATTCTAATCCGCTATTATCCCAGCTCCCTCCTCTCTCTTTCAGAGGAATCAAATAGGAGGATTGAGGCTGAATATCTCTTGTTACAAATGGGGCAAAAGTTCTAGAAGCTGTGAGCAATGTAGGGGTTGAGAGGGGCTATAGCAGCAATTAAAATGGGAATAGTGTGTGGGAAGGGGTAATAGAGAAGTAAGGAACAAAACAAGAGAAAAGTGACTGTTGTGGATAAAAATCAAGCCAGATCTCTATTAGAATCCTATATATTTTGTTAATTTTCTAAAGCTTTTCTCTTGTTAATTGTAAACACTTTTTACTTTTATAATTAGCATTGGAAAATTTGAACAGATTCCTGAACCTATGCAGACAATTTAATCTTCCATGTTACTTGTGAGTTATCTTCCATGTCTTTGTTTTTTTTTAAAATGTTTTTAAAGTTTATTTATTTTTAGAGAGAGAAAGAATGAATGAGCAGGGGAGGGGCAGAGGGAGAGGGAGACAGAGAATCCCAAGCAGGCTGTGTATCATCGGTGCAGAGCCCCACAAGGGGCTTGATCTCACAAACCGTGATATCATGACCTAAACCAAAATCAAGAGTTGGATGCTTAACTGACTGAGTCACCCAGGTGCCCCTCTTTGTTTCTTTTTTTAAAGCAAGTATTACACATTTGAAATTCCTTAGAAGCATGTATTGTGTTGTGTTCCAAAACTAGGGTTTTGTTTCTACTTGGATGTATGAAAAAGACTATTTCTTTGAAACTGAGAAGTACATTTTTTTTTCACAATTTAATACATCTAAAATTGTGATGTTTTACAGTTGATAAACCATCATAACTTAATTGGAATTATATATTTTTCTTAGTAAATATGTCTAACAATTGATCACACCTTAGGCTTGAGGAAATATATTACATAGGCAATTTCACAGGTTAAGAAATTAATGACCCTCTGATTTTTTTTTTTTTTTTTTTTTTTTTGTAGAAGTAGGTGGAACTTTCTTGACCTTTCCCAGATTGATCGACTCACAGGGTGATACATCCCTGTGTTAAAGAAGTTTAAAAACCTTATATTTGAATTGCAAAAAATGAACTGAATTACACAAACATTGAACTGTGGTATAAAATGTAGTGTCTCTCTTTGTATAGATTTATACTGTTTTTATCTTCCCCTCTGGTTTCATTCTAATCATCTGTTTAGAAAGTCATTCATTCATTCACTTTGTTTTCACTCTCCCTATTATCTTCACAGCAACTAGCTGCCTATATTTATGTTCAGAAAAGGATCCTTCATAGAGAGCTGGTGCTCAAGTGAGCATTTGGTATTGCACTTCTCCCTTTTCTTTAAAGGGGACCTGGTCTAGAGGACACCATGGAAATGGTGGCAGAAATTTATTCTTTTTTACAATTAAAATTAAAAATTTTTTAATGTTGATTATTTTTGAGAGAGAGAGAGTGCACACACGAGCACATGAGCAGGGGAGCACAGAGAGAGAGAGAGAGAGGCAGAGGGAGGGAGAGGGAGACCCAGAACTTGAAGCAGGCTCCAGGCCCTGAGCCTGTCAGCACAGAGCCCAACATGGGGCTTGAACTCAGGAACCATGAGATCATGACCTGAGCAGAAGTTGGACACTCAACCGACTGAGCTGTCCAGGCACCCCCAGAAATTTATACCAGGAAAAATTCTATAGTTATTTTATGAGTTCAAGCTTTGTTTATTCTCATGGGGGTGTAGATTATAATTTGTTGTCTTTGCCTCGCAGGAATTCAGTCATCCTGATTACAGTGTCTGTATATAGGGGATGACTAAGCCTTACTCCTCTTTCTGAAATGAATCATGGTGAAATTATCATTAAAAAAAAACACCCTAAGTTATTCATAGCCACTAATAGCTTAAAATTAATTAGAGGCAGAAAATCTTACATTAAATAGTATTCATGACTTTGTCATCAAAAAGTACACTCTGGTCTTTAATAGATTTGTCATTTTCTTTGGTGTTGGTTCATAAATGTATATAACTGGTAGATCAGGTAATTTGGGAAAGTAAATATTTTTTCTCACTATCAACATAGATTACAGAACTGTTATCTGAAGGCCTGTCACTTTTACATAGGAAAATACAGCAAGGTAAAGAAGACCATTTCCTTCCCTACATTGACTTAAAACATATCATTTGTTTTGGTGGCTTTCCTTAGACATATTCTCAATTGTTCACCCTCATATGCTCACTCTTTCCTTCAGTAATGCCCAAATTCTTTGACACGAAGTAGATAAATGAAGAAGAGCAATAGAATATAATTCTTTGAGACCAGAATAAGTACAATCAAACCAGAATTCTGGCACATGTATTGAAATAATTATAAGCAGTCATAACTGACCCTCTTTCACTATCACTTGGGCACATACTGGGGTATTCTTTATTTGAGAAGATTAAAAAAATTATTTTATTTTATTTTTTATTTTTTTTTGAATGTGCACAGAGACTCCTTCTAGTGCTTGAAGGGAGAGTATCTTCAACTCTGTGTACTGAATAAAAACCAAAACAACTTAATACCATGTTATTTTAGCACATTGGAATGCAAAGAAAGTTGAAGATGTGCTCTGCCATGCAAATACAAATAAAATGTTGAATGAGCAATGTGACTTTCTGGACTTAGAAAGAGATACACGTTTGGTAAAATTTGGACTTGGGTCTTGGGGGGTGTAGTTTGATTCTTGGCATTAGAGGAGTGAAAAGAGATTAGAAAGCACCTCATTAGAAAACTCAAGGATATCAGTGAAATCAGGTGAGCTTTGGGTTGGTTGGAAGGGTAAGATTATAAGGAAATGATGTTAAAAAGATTTTAGAGATAAGTAGAAAATCTACAAATTCATAGAAATAAACTTTGCAGCAGAAAAGCTGACTCTCCCTCTGACATTTAATAACTGTGAATTATAAATGTAATTCATACTGAATGCTTAACCTCAATTTTTAAAACAATGTTTTACTTAAACATCTTTTTAATGTTTATTTTTTGAGACAGAGAGCATTAGTGGGAGAGGGCAGAGAGAGAGGGAGACACAATCTGAAGCAGGCTCCGGGCTCTGAGCTGTCAGCACAGAGCCTGATGCAGGACTGGAACTCAGGAGCCGTGAGAGCCAAAGTCGGACACTGAACTGACTGAGCCACACAGGCGCCCCAACAATGTTTTATTTTTTTAAAGTTTATTTATTTTGAGAGAGAGTGTGAGCGTGTGAGAGAGTGGGGGAGGGGCAGAGAGAGAGAACCCAAAGCAGGCTCTGTGCTGTCAGTGCAGAGCCTTACATGGGGTTTGAACCCACAAAACATGAGCACATGACTGGAGCCGAACTCAGCCACCCAGGTGTCCCTTCAGTTGTTTTTTTATTAAAGAAATAAGAAATGGAAACCAGGAAGAACTGAGCCATAGAGATGTTTGATGTGTATGAAGTGGTCTTGGGGGGTAAGGTGTGTTTTTAAAGAAATTCAAATGATAATATGTATTAAAACATGATAACACAAGGGTGGAAAGTATTTAAAAGCCTAATCACTATATGTTATGCAACAATTTCAGTATTTCTTAAATGTTTAAGACTATATTAAAAATAAATTACAAAGTTCTATGGCTTCAGTGTGGGTTCATTCACAGAAGGAAAATAAAGCCCTTTGTAAAATATGGAAACCATCTTGAGTTAAACAAATGCCAGAAGAAATTATAATTGTAGAAATGAGATGTCGACTATCGTTATTACAGTGGCTGTGTTGTTTCCAATAACAATTTGGCATTTTATTTAGTCTGTAACAATCTACAATTGAAATATAAAATAAAGATTTTTCTTTTATTTCCTTCAGAAGTTCTGTGCCAAGCTAAGCAGAACTGAATGAAACATCTGTGGATGATTAAAACAAGCTTTCCTATGAGGTTTTGAATAGAAAGTAAACATGGATTTTATCCATAGTCAACAGCATTTACAAATGTAAAGGGAGGAAGCTACTGAGTTTTTGAAGAATGAGCTGTTAGAGAGGAAATAGAAGTATGGAACGGCATATGGCGATAATTATTTCCATATGGTGAAAGGCTTCTATTAAAAAAAAAAAAAGCTGACAGTGAACTGCTTTGGTTGGGTGATATTTTATTGAAGCAATTTTTGTGTCTTATTTGCTATCTTTGTCGTCTTAGAATAGTCCCATCTCACGAAACTGATTAAATGTGACGAACACGTGTGAGGGATTTGGTTGTGAGAGTCATGTTGTTCGTGAGTGAGAAGCCCCATATTGGGGGTTACCCAGATTGGTGAAACTCCCTGCTGGACACCCACCCATCTTTCCTACTTGGGATTTGCACTTGTTCAATTTTCCCTGCTTAACTGTACTTTGGGACAGTCCTCGTTTGCTAACTTTTTGAGACTGTTTTTTGTAGTGCTTAGAACCCTGGCTTTGGTGCGTCTACACGGATTTGAATTTCTTCCCCCCATTCGCTAGCTGTGTCAACTTGGGGAATGACTTAACCTTTCTATGCCTGTTTTTCTCATCTGTACATGGGGATAACAATAATACCTGCATTGGGTATCAAATAACCTAACGGTAAAATTGTTGTATGGATTAGCATGAACTAATACATGTAAAAACTGCGCCAATGTCACTTGGACTCTGTGCTAGACGTATGGAGTCAGAATCCCTGTACCTTTTTTTTTAAATCATGGGCTACTTACCAGTAAACAATTTTTATCATTTTTCTTCACTATAGGCTTGTTCATATAGTTAGGAATTTATAGGCATTTTTGTTGTAATATAGTATACACATTTTATAGCATACACAAATTATATTTTCTAAAAGAGTGAGATAATAAATCTAAAAAGTCTGAACATCTTTTTTCTAATGACATTGGTTTAGGATTCAGACAGAGCCCACTGGTTTAGAATGTATTTGTTGAGGGAAACAAATGTGAAAAAGAGTAGTACTGAGTTCAACTCGTCACAATCTTCAGGCCACCATGACAAACAACAGTAGCAAACCCCCAGAGCTTTGGTAGTCAGTGTCTGTTCCTGTGCTTGTGCCAAGGCCAAATATGAAATCCTGTTCCCAGTGCCCTATGTTTTGCATTTCAACAATATTTTTGTTTACTTTTGTCTCTTTGTTCTTTGTACTTTCTAATATTGCCAAACAACTCACTTTAGCAATTGTGACCTTGACAGCATCGATCCTCTGTTCTTGGCCAGAAATGTCTTTAGCTTTCAAAAAGATGAAGTAAGCTCTTTGTTTTTAATTGTTGACGAAGGTTTCTTCACTTTGACCTTATTTCACTTTTTTTCCCCATTGGCGGGCGGTTGCTGCAGCTTTCTTAGTTCTGGGTCAGTGGCAATTCTGCCTCAGTTATGCTGCATCAACACACAGAGGTGTTAATCTTCTTTTGTTCCCTCTAGCAGCCTTTCTCTAGCTTTATAATTATCCAAGGTGGTAATATCTCTTAAGAACACATCCTGTCACCTTGAAATCAAGTGGATTTTAGCTGAAAACTCAGGCAAGGTCTTAAAGATATTGTTTCTCTCAGCTATGAATAGTAAAGGAAAATTTGAAGATGACAGTCTTTGCGTGTAATGATATTTAGATGATGGATTCCTATTACCCTGCATAATATGGGGCGTTGACATTTTATTCAAACATGTAATCCTTGTCATTCAGTGTGAGAAGGGGAGAGATTGCTATCTGGAGTAGGGACAACACAGGATAGCACTATAGAAAAATGACATAAAGCCAAAAGTAATAGCAATAGTCATTTTTTATTTCTTGCCATGTTGTTTTTAAAATTGACATCATGTCCCATGATGTTCTCTTCATGATTTCAAAGGGCTGCAGTGGTTCTGAGCACTGTTTGGGCCACATTATATTACATAAATACGTTAAGTACACATTAACGTTGATTATATATGGTTATTGAAACAAAGTATTTGATTTATGTCCTTAGAATTATATCTTGTAATCAGAAAAACTTTTGTTGGATTACTGATAAGCTTCCATTGGGTTATAATGCATACTATTTTACACTGTTAATGTGTTGAAGATAGAAATTATTCCTACCTCAAAGACACCAACTTAATGGTAAATATTCAAGAACATTCTGGTGGGACAAACAGCTATTAAACTAGAGAGACTGTAGAAGAGGGTTATTGTTTAATTTGAATATACCATATGTACTCTACACTGAGTTCATTATTTGAGTACAATAAAGTACACAAAAGATATAGAGAACTCAATCTTTGAGGGTTCTTGTAGGAACATGGTAACAGCTTAGAACTTAAATGTCCCCACCTTCCTTCCTGAAAATCATACAAGGAGATAGTAATATAACATACAGAAAGAGAAGGGGACACTGGAACTGAGGGATGTAGAGTCAACCATTGAAGATCTGTGTGGAGGACCATCCCACACAGAAATAATGGTAGTTGCAAAGGCTCTGGGGTAGAAATGAGATTGTGTGCTGGCAGAACAAAAAGAAAACCTGTGGGGCTTGATCAAAGTGAAAAATGGGGAGAATGGAAGGAAATGAGGGTGAAGAAGTAGGCAGGAGTCTGAACACGAAGGGCTTTTCAGGCTGAAGTTAGGAATTTAGATATTATAATGCAATAGACAACTACTGGAGCATTTTAAGCAGAAGAATGCTGTGTTTTGATTTATTCTTTAAAAGATCCCTTAGTTATTGGAACAACTGCTCAAATTTGAATAAAGTATGTAGAAATTTGAATAAAATATGTAGACTGTTAATGTAAGAGAAAGTTCTCGTTTTTAGGAAATATACCTGGGAATATTTAGGGGTAAAAGGGTAGGTATCTCAATGGATAGAAAAAAAGAGGATGATAAATGTGATAAATGTTAACTTCTTAGGAATTTGGGGGAAGGGTACACAGAGATGCTTTGTTCTATTCCTGTTCTAGTCTTGCAACTTTTTTGTAAGATGGAAACGATTGCAAAATAAAAAGGAAAAAAAAATCATACTGGCCTGTGTGAGGAATGATTTATAGGTGAGCAAATGTGAGAGCAGGACAACCAGTTAGAGAATGATTATAGTGGCCTAGGGGAGCAGTGATAGTGGCTGGGATTGAGGCAGCAGCAATGAAAGTAGAGAAAAATGGTCAGATTGAAGATACATACTGTTGGTTGGACTTGCTTATGAGTATATGTGATTGGTGAAGAAAGAAAGTAATATATGACTTTGGGTTTCTTGGCTATGGTGATTTTATTTGCTGAGATAAGAAGACTGAAGTTCAGATAACAGAAAATGCTGTTCTGACCATTCAAGGTTTTGGGTAAATACCAAGGAGCACAATTTCTAGATTGTAAAGTAAGAGTATGGTTAGCTTTGTAAGAAACTGTCAAGTTGTTTTCCAAAGTGGCTGAGCCATTTCACAGTTTGATCAGTAATGTATGAAAGTTCCCGTTCTGTATCCTCACCAGTGTTTGGTGGTATCTGTCTTCAGGATTTTGGCTATTCTAAGAGGCATGTAGTGGTTATCTCATTTTTCATTTTATTTCAAGCCCCTGATGACTTATAATGTATAACATGTTTTCACATGCCTGTTTGCCATGTTATATCTCATTTGATGAGGTGTCAAGGTCTTAGGTCCATTTTTAAATCAGGTTGCTCATTTTCTTACAGTTGAGTTTTCAAGGGTATCCAGAAAATTTTTGGGTAACAGTTGTTCATCAAATGGGTTTTCTGCAATTATTTTCTCCCAGTCTGTGGGGTTTGTCTTATAATTTTTTTTTTTAAACTTTTTTTTTTTTTTCAACATTTATTTTATTTTTGGGACAGAGAGAGACAGAGCATGAACGGGGGAGGGGCAGAGAGAGAGGGAGACACAGAATCGGAAACAGGCTCCAGGCTCTGAGCCATCAGCCCAGAGCCTGACGCGGGGCTCGAACTCACGGACCGGGAGATCGTGACCTGGCTGAAGTCGGACGCTTAACCGACTGCGCCACCCAGGCGCCCCTGTCTTATAATTTTTTTTTTTCAATGTTTATTTATTTTTGGGACAGAGAGAGACAGAGCATGAACGGGGGAGGGCAGAGAGAGAGAGGGAGACACAGAATCGGAAACAGGCTCCAGGCTCCGAGCCATCAGCCCAGAGCCCGACGCGGGGCTCGAACTCCCGGACCGCGAGATCGTGACCTGGCTGAAGTCGGACGCTTAACCGACTGCGCCACCCAGGCGCCCCTGTCTTATAATTTTTTTTGATACCCTTTTTCAGAGAGCAGAAGTTTTCACTTTAATTTAGTTCAGCATATTCATCATTTCTTTCAGGGATTGTATTTTAGGTGTAGTTGAGGTAAAAAGGCATCTCCATACCACAGGTCCTCTAGGTTTTCTCCTATGTTATTTTCTAGGAGTTTTATAGTTTGGCATTTTACCTGAAGATTATGACCCATCTTGAATTAATTTTTGTAGAGGGTTTAAGGTCTATGCCTATATCCTTTCCTTTCCCTTTCCCTTTCCCTTTCCCTTTCCCTTTCCCTTTCCCTTTCCCTTTCGCATGTGGATGCCCAGTTGTTTGGGCACCACTTGTTAAAGAGACTATCTTTGTACTATTAGGTTGACTTTGCTCTTTTGTCAAGGATGAATTGACTATAATTTTGTGGGGTTATTTTGGAATTCTTTTTGTTGCATGATCTATTTTTCTCTTCTTTTGCCTATACCAGAATGTCTTGATTACTATAGCTTTATAATAAGTCTTAAAGTCTGGTAACATTAGTCCCTCAAATTTGGTCTTCCCTTGAAATACTCAGTTGTTCATTCTGGTTTTTTTTGTTTGTTTGTTTGTTTTCTCCATATGCACGTGAGAATCACTTTATTTATGTCCATAAAATAACTTGCTTATTTCACTTAGTAATACACATTGGGAATGCATTGAATGTATACACCAAGTTGGGAAGAACTGACGTATTGACAATAGTGAGTTTCCCTATCCATGAACATGGAATATCTTTCCATTTGAGACCTTCTTTGATTTTGAATGCAAACATTTTTGTGGGATGATTCTTAGAAATGTATTACTGGACAAAAGGTATACATATTTGAAAATTTGATAAAAATCACCAGATTTCAACTCCCTTATGATCCAGTAATTGCACTACTAGGTATTTACCCAAAGGATATAAAAATACAGATTTGAAGGGGTACATGCACCCTGATGTTTGTAACAGCATTATCAACAATAGCCAAGCTATGGAGAGAGCCCAAATATCTGTCAACTGATAAATGGATAGAGAAGTGCTGTATATCTATCTATCACTATCTCTATCTATCTATCTATCTATCTATCAGTAGATAGGGTTTATATCTATTTCTATCTCTATCTCAGTAGATATAGATATAGATATAAACACCAAAATTGGAATATTACCCAGCCATAGAAAGAAATCTTGCCATTGGCACTGATGTGGATGGAGCTGGAATGCATTATGTGAAGTGAAATAAGTCAGAGAAAGACAAATATCATATGATTTCACTCATGTGGAATTGAAGAAGCAAAACAGTTGAATATATGTGTAGTAGGGAAAGAGAAGAGAGTGATAAAAACCACAAGAACCTTAACAATAGAGAGCAAACTGAGGGTTGACTGAGGCAGGTGGGTGGGGGATGGGCTAGATGGATGATGGGGATTAAGGAGGACACTTATTAAGATGAGGTCTGGGTATTGTATGTAAGTGATGAATCAGTGAATTCTACTCCTGAAACCAATATTGTATTGTATGTTAACTAACTAGAATTCGAATAAAAATTTGAAAAGAAAAATTGGAAAAGAAAGAAATTTTCCTCTAAAAAGATTCTACAAGTTTAAAATTCTTTGAAGCATATAAGAAGTTGCCTTTTGTCCACATACTCACCTGTGCTGGATGTTAATAATTTTTGGCAATCTGTTAAACCAACAAACAAAAAACCCCACATCATTTCATTGTTTTAATTTCCATTTCTTTTGCTTCTCACATGCTTATTTGCCATATGTATCATTTTCCCTAATTTCCTGTTGTTTGCCTTTGAATTTTATTAATGAAGTAGTTTATCATACCGACTTTTTACCCCTATGCCCTGAAACAGTTTACATAACAAGGCTTATTACAATTTGTCATTTGCATTCTCTGGCAGGTCCATGTCCTTACTCATCTTTATTTTTTCACATCTGTATTAGTTTCTTATTGCTGCTAAACAAGTTAGCAAAAATTCAGTGGCTTAAACGGTAAGTTTTTTTCCCTTATAATTCTAGAGATCGGTCCTAAAATCAAGGTGTTAGCAGGGCTGGGAAGGGCTCTCAGAAGGAATGAATCCATTTCCTTTCCTCTTCCAACTTGAAGGTGCTGCCTGAATTCCTTGGCTCTTGGTCCCTTCATCTTCAAACTCAGCAGTGTAGCATATTCAAATCTGTCTCTTTCTCTGAATTTACTAACACTCCTGCCTCCCTCTTATAAAGACTTCTGTGATCACACTGGGTCCACCTAGATAATCCAGGATAATCTTCCCAGGTCAAGATTTTTGATTACTTTTGCAAAGTCCCTTTTGTCATAAAAAGTAACATGTTCACATGTTCCAGGGAATGAGGACTGGGCATTTTGGGCTAGGGGTGAAGGCATTAATCGTTCACCTTATATACCATCTAATACATGATATATTTTACTTAATTACTCTATTATCTGTGTTCTCCACCCCCTGCCCCCATCACCACTAGAATGTGCACTCCATGAGGGTATGGATTTTTTTTTGGCTTGGTTTATTGTTTGAATCCCTATCATTAAGAATAGTCCTTTCTGTATTAGGTGTTCATCTGATATTTTGGAATGGATAGAAGAAAGAATAATAAATAAATGAATGAATGAAGGAAAATTGCTTTTTTTGGAGTTAGATCTTAAACTACCATTTCTCTTTATTTTGTGGTTATTCTTATGTTTATGTTTTATCTATTTTCTCGCATTAGTTTAGGTCCTTTTTATTAGAAATCGTACAGTTAATTTTTTGTTTATTTGAACTTCGTTTAAAATTTCTGTCATATTGTGAGTATGGCTTCTTTCTCACTGATGTGTTCATTTGGGTTTTCTTATTTCCTTAGACAGACTTGACAGAGATTGTTTCTGTGGTCTTGGAGAGTATTGCAACTGACCCCTAGATAACTTTTAAAATAGAAGCCTGCCCTTCAGGCAGAAGCTTTTGAGATAAGTGAGTGGGTCTCCATGGAAATTTTTGGTGTTTTTGTCTGCTGACTCCCCGCTGGGCCCAGGTGGGTTAGCCATGTGAGTCTGCATGAGCCCTTTAATAACTGTCTCTTAATTTACTATAGAACTGTGGGTCTTGTGAATGTAAGCCCTGTTGGCTTTCAAAATTAGTGAGTGTGGGGGCCTATCTCTCAGACGGAAATCTTAAAGGTTGAGGCACAAGATGTAGAGTCCAAATCCTTTGCTCCTCAGGGAGAAGCTGGGACTTGTGTATTTCTTGCCAGTTATGTGTCTCCATGCTGGGGTGAGGTTTATGGCAAGATTACATCTCAGCCTCTCTTAACCTGATTCAACATGTATTTTCTCATTTGCCTGATGTTTAGGAGTCATTCAGTTAGTTTCTCAGAATTGCTCTATGCGTAGCTATTGATTTGGTGTGTCTGTGGGAGAAAGTAAGTTCAGGAACTTCCTCTGTTGACATTTTGAAACCATACCCAGTCAATTTAGTTTCTCTTTTCAAAACTCTGGCTCTTAGTTTCATGGACCTTTTCTGTAGTTATGGTCTCTATTTCACTTATTTCTGCTCAGATATTTCTTTTTTCCTTCCTTCTGCCAACTCTAGACTTAGTTTGTTCTTTTTCTAGTTTCTTGAGGTGTAAAGTTAGGATGTTAGTGATTTTCCTTCTTTCTTTAAAGTAGGCATTTATTGCTATAAACTTTATGCTTATAGCTGCTTGGCTGCTTTCCATAAGTTTTGGTATATTATATTTCTATTTTTAAAAAGAATTTCCCTTTCAATTTCTTTTTTTTACCTATTGATAGTTCAGGAGTATGTTGCTTAATCTCCACATGTGTGTGAATTTTCCAGCTTTTGTTACTCAGGTATAGTGTTATACCATTGTGGTCGGATAAGATAGTTGGGATGATAACAGTCTTTTAAAAAAGTATTTTTTTCATGTTTGTTTATTTTTGAGAGGAAGAGACAGAGTGTGAGTTGGGAGGGGGAAAAAGAGAGAGAGGGAGACACAGAATCCGAAGCAGGCTCCAGGCTCCGAGCTGTCAGCACAGAGTCTGACACAGGGCTCAAACTCCTGAACGGTGAGACAATGACCTGAGCTGAATTCAGATGCTTAACCAACTGAGCCACCCAGGCACCCTAGTATGATAACAATCTTAAATTTGCTGAGGCTTATTTTGTAACTTAACATAGGATTTATCCTGGAGAATGTTCTAGGGGCATGTGAGAAGAATGTGTTTTCTGCTGCTGTTGGATGTCTTGTTCTATATATTATTACTCCATTTGGTCTAAAGTGTTGTCTAACTTGGCTTTGTTCATTTTCTTTCTGGATGATCTATCCGTTATTGAAAGTAGGATATTGAAGTTCCCTATTATATTGTCTATTTCTCCTTTTGAATCTATTAGTATTGGCTAAATATTTTCAGGTAGTCTGACTTGGGTTTTGTACATATTTACAATTATTACATATTGTTGATGAATTGATCCCTGTATCATTATTTAATGACTTTCTTTGTCTCTTTTCATCATTTTTGGCTTAAAATCTATTATGTCTTAGGGGTGCTTGGGGGACTAAGTTGGTTAGGTGTCCAACTCTTAATTTAAGCTCTAGTCATGATCTCACAGTTGGTGAGTTGGAACACTGCATCCAGCTCTGCATTGGCAGCAAGGATACTGCTTGGAATTCTTTCTCTCTTTCCCACTCCTGCTTGCACTCTCTCTCTCAAATAAATAAAAAAACTAAAAAAAAAATCTATTCTGTCTTAAATAAGTACAACTACTCTTTCTCTCTTTTGGCTTTCCCTTTCATTGAATATCTTTCCCCATCACTTCACTTTGAGCATATGGATGTCCTTAAAAGCCAAAGTGAGTGTTTTGTAGGCAGGTGATGGTTGGGTCTTTTTGTTGTTGTTGTTGTTTTTAAATCCAGCCACTCTATGCTTTTTGATAGAATTTAGATTTAGATTTACATTTACATTTAGAATAATTATTGATAGTAAGGACTTACTGATGCCATTTTAATGTTTTTTGACTGTTTCATAGTTCTTTTTCCTTCCTCTCTTGCTGATGCCTTTTGTGAATTGATGATTTTCTCAAGTGGTGTGCTTTCATTCTCTTCTGTTCCCCTTTTGTGAATCCGCTGTAGGTTTTTGATTTGTGGTTTCCATGGGACTTAAATTGTTCCAGCTCTATGATGTGTTACTTATTTTAAACTGATAATAGTTAAACTTTGATCACATACAAAAACTCTACCTTTTTACTTTCCCCCATTATTTTGATGTCACAATTTATATCTTTTTATATTGTGTTTTTTATTAATAAATTATTTTAGCTGTAAATACTCTTTAACCTTTATACTAGAGTTGAGTAGTTAACACACCAACATATTCTAGTATTAGAGTATTCTCAATTTGACTGTATACTTTAACCAGTGTATTATTTTTATGTTACTAGTTAGTGTCCTTGCATTTCAGCTTGAGGAACATCTTGCTTTCTTGTAAGTCATTGGTAAAAAATATCCTCAGCATTTGTTTGTTGGAGAAAGTCTTTATCATCCCTTCATTTCTAAAAGATAAATCTGCCAATAAAGTATTCTTGCTTGGCAGTTTTTTTCTTTTAGCCCTTTGAAAGTACCCTTCCATGCTGCTGGCCTGTGAGGTTTCTGCTTCATTGGGGGTTCCCTTCTAAGTTACAAACTTCTTTTGTCTTGCTGCTTTTTGGATTCTCTTTTTGCCTTTGATTTTTGAAATCTTCATTTAATAAGTCTTGGAGAGGATCTCTTTAAATTGTTTGGAGACCAATGAGCTTCATGAAATTGAAGCTCAAAATTTCTTTGCAGGTTTGGGAAATTGTCAGCCATTATTTCTCTAAATAAGCTTTCTTCCCTGTTCTCTCTCTTTTCTTGAACTTGAGTAATTCACACAGTGATTTATCCCATAGATCATCTAGGCTTTTATCATTCCTTGTCATTTTTTTTCTTTGTTCTCTTCTGACTGTCTAATTTCACAGTTCCTGTGTTCTGTCTCACAGATTCTTTCTTTTGCTGGATGCATCCTACTGTTGATGGTCTCTATTGCATTTTTCACTTGATTCATTGTGTTTATTAGCTTTAGAATTTCTATTTGGCTTTTGATTGCTTTGTTAAACTTTTCAATTTGTTCATGTATCATTTTCCTGATTTTATTCATTATCTTTCTGTGTTTTCTTGTAGCTCATGGAGTTTCCTTAGAACAGCTATTGTGAATTCTTTATCAGGTAAATCACTAATCTTCATAAATGTGGGATTAGTTACTAGAAGATTATTGTGATCCTTTGTTGATGTTATATTTACCTGATTTTTCATGTTTCTTTAAAATTTTTTTTAATGTTTATTTTTGAGAGAGACCGAGAGAGAGAGAGAGAGAGAGAGTATGTGAGCAGGGAAGGGTCAAAGAGGGAGAAGCAGAATCTGAAGCAGGCTCCAGGCTCCAAGCTGTCAACACAGAGCCCAACGTGGGGCTCGAAGTCATGAACCAGGTGATCATGCCCTGGGCTAAAGTCTGACACCAACAGACTGAACCACCCAGGTGCCCCTAATTTTTCATGTTTCTTGAGGTGTGTATTACTTACTTCTCATTTGAGGTAGCAGTCACCTCTTCCAATTTTACTAATTGCCTTCAGGAGAGAAATACTTTGTCAGTTCTGCTAGTGATTTGAGGGTTTCTCAGACCCTCTGTGGATATACCTGTTGCACACTTCTGGGTTCCTCTTGGCAGAATACTTCTCTTAATCATGCAAGGCATTAGGCTCTGTGCCGATCAGCCTTCCTTTTGTTTTTCAAAAGGTAGTGCTAAAGCTTAAATTTGTGGTCTCTCCATGGCTGACAGATTTGAGCTGATTTTCTTTACAATCACTAGCCGTCTTCTAAAGCTTGCTCTCACTACTGCAACTGGAAGAGTGCACACGGACCTGGCCACAGAGTTGGGGTGTGTGTGGGTGAGGTACACTGAGTGCTGGCAGTGCCTGTGGGCCACTTGGAAGGGATCCACAGGTAATGATTTCCCAGAAGATCATGGGGAGGCTTCTTGAGGAACTCCACAATGCAGTTGATAGTGTTCATGTCCCTTTATTGTTTTATTAGTGTCCCGTCATGCTCTTGTAGCCCCATTTTGCCTCCCAGTCATGCAGCTCATAATTTAGTATTCTGGATGGGGAAAGAGAGACATAAGCCTTTTTGGCATTGGCCCACACAGCTGGGAAAGCTGGGTGCTCACATGTTTTCGCTTTCTACGGCAAGAGAAATCAGAAGCTGAGAAGATCTCTCTTGGCTGTGCTGCCTTGTGAGGGGGTGGTGCAGGTAAAGTCAAACTGTTCTTTCTCTAATGCATCGAAACTAATACTTTTTTGTTTCCAGCAGTGTACTGGAACTTCTTTTCTAGAAACCAGAATGTCTGCAAAGGGTTTCTTGCCCATGGGTGATAGTCTAGGACAGTGTTTTCCAGGGGCTCCCAGATTATGGCTACAAAAGGCTGGAGCTGGTTGACAGGCTATAACCAGGACTGAGGTCTATATTATTCCACAGGCTATAACCAGGACTGAGGTGCATATTATTCCATGCATGAGTGGGTGAGACTGCTCTTGGGTCCCTTGAGTACTGGATCCTGTAGCTCCCACAAGGCACTTTTTTCTACAGATGGGTGCTGAATTACATCATTGGGGAGGGGGTACAAAATGAGGGAAGTCTTAGGCCATGGTGATGACATCACTCCTCATATCACATTTTGATGTGTGGTATTCTTTTTAATGTTTGTTTATTTTTGAGAGAGAGAGAGAGATAGCATGAGCAGGGGAGGGGCAGAGAAAGGGGGACGGAGGATCCGAAGTGGGCTCTGTGTTGACAGCAGAGAGCCTGACGCGGGGCTCGAACTCCTAAGCTGTGGGATGATGACCTGAGTCAAATGAGTTGGATGCCTAACCAACTGAGCCACCCAGGTGGCTCACCCTGTGTGGTATTCTTATCGTCATTCATTTCCTTTAAGAAACTTTTTATTATGAAAAACTTTAATCATGCACAGAAGTAGAAAGACTAGAATAATGAAGCCCTTCGTTGTATGCCACCAATTTCAACAAATATGGCCAATCTTGTTGATCCATACCATACACCCCCACACTTCAGGGTTATTTTAAAGCAAAGCCAGACATAATATTATAAATCCTTCTATTTGCATTTGTAACAGATTTGGACTCCTAAATAAACATCATTATCTCCAAATGTAAAGGTAACAAATTATTCATATCCTTTCATAGCCAGTCAATGTTTAAATTTTCTTTACTTAAGTCTGTGAATATCTCTTCACAGTTGGTTTGTTTGAATCAGCAAACAAATAAGACCCATGCATGGCATCTGGGCTGATGTGTGTCTTTTTTATTTTATTTTGTTTTATTAAAAAATTTTTTTTAATGTTTATTCATTTTTGAGAGACAGAACAGAGTGTGAGCTGGGGAGGGGCAGAAAGAGAGGGAGACAGAATACAAGGCAGGCTCCAGGCTCTGAGCTGTCAGCACAGAGTCCAATATGGAGCTCGAACTCACTGACCGTGAGATTATGACCTGAGCCGAAGTCAGATGCTTAACTGACTGAGCCACCCAGGCACCTCTGATATGTGTCTTTTGGTCCGTACTGGTCCTTTATCCTCCTTCTCCTCCTGTTTGGTTTTTATTTTTTAGTAAAGAAATGGGCATTTAACGTTTATTTATTTTTGGGACAGAGAGAGACAGAGCATGAACAGGGGAGGGGCAGAGAGAGAGGGAGACACAGAATCGGAAACAGGCTCCAGGCTCTGAGCCATCAGCCCAGAGCCTGACGCGGGGCTCGAACTCACGGACCGCGAGATCGTGACCTGGCTGAAGTCGGACGCCTAACCGACTGCGCCACCCAGGCGCCAGAAATGGGCATTTAAAAAAATGTTTTAATTATTTTTGAGAGAGCACGAATGGGGGAGGGGCAGAGAGAGTGGGGAGGGGACAGAGAATCTGAAGTGAGCTCTGTGCTGACAGCAGTGAGCACAATATGAGGCTTGAACTCAATGACCTGAGTCAAAGTCGGATGCTCTACTGACCAGGCACCCCTGGGCATTTTTTATTTAAAATTTGGCTGATGTTTACTCTCATGGTATTGTTTCACATGTTCATCTATCTCTGCTTATTTCCTGTCATCTGGTGGTTACAACCAAAAAGTTGATCAGGTTTAGGTGTGGATTTAATAATTTTGGCAAGAATCTCTCATAGGTGGAACTGCGTGCCCTTCCTATTATCCTATAAAGAAACCCATAATGTCTGACTGTTTGTCTAGCAATATTAAGATTAATCACTGACCACAAGTGTTTTCAGTCTGTTCCATCATTATAGGGTTTCTTATTTGTTGTATCTAATGTTTCTAATAGCCATCTATGATCACTCTCCAGATAAATTATTTCATCAGGAGTTACAAAGTGGTTTCAATTCTATTATTTCTTTATATCAGCTAAATGTTTCTGAAAGAGATTTTGTAGAAATAATAGGATAAATTCTTGAATCTTTTATTTACCATTTTTCAAAATGGGTTGGTGTTCTAGAAACCTCCAACAGTGACTACTTTTAAAGTATTACTACAAGTGGATAGATCTTAAGATATTTGCTATGTTTTAATCCATTGTAGTCCTTACTTTTTCAGTGTTCATATCGTTTTACTGATCTTTGGCCACTGGGATTTTGCAGTGATTCCTAGGGTCCTGTTCATGTGGTACTTGTAGTTTTTGATAACTTTTTGTTTTAAGGGACAAGATTTCCCAGGCTGACCTTGGAGCAAATGCCTGCCCCAGATCTGAAATCTGTCATTCTTCCAGGAATTTCAGGTTCTTTCTAGTGGGAACCATTGTTTCGTCATGGTCTGTAATTTTATTCTTAGATGTTGAGTTATTCAGAAGAGTGTTTTAAAATTACTAAGTGGTTAGTTTTTGGCTTTCTTTTTGTTAATTTTTTCATTTCCTTATAACCACAGAATGTAACTCTATGGTTATTTTTTAAATTTTACCATTGGATTAATTAAAAATGTTACATGAACATTTGAAAAGAACACTATGGAGATAATAAATAACTTCTTAAATTGTTACTCATACACATTACTTTGATTTACTTATCCATAGGTTTTTAAGAGGGCTATATTGAAAAACAAGTGCTATCATAGGGGTTTGTTAATTCTTTCATTTCTGAAAACATACTTCAGTTATTTTGAAGCATTGTGCTTTAGTATGTGTAACATGAGTGTCTAGTTAGAAAATCTAATTCTTATTTAGATTTAAGGATGGGTAAATTGAAACAATACAAGATTAAATTTTCTTTTTATCAAAGATTAGACTGCACAGAGAGCAAATTATCTGGATTTTGTTGGTAGCTCCAGGAGGAGTTGACAATGTCATATTGAGGGAATTGTGGTGCTAGTTAATGTATCCAAGAACTTGATAATATGGCAAAATACAAATAGTTGAGCAAATAGAAATTGAACAGTGGTCAGTGTAATTCTCACCAGTTGCACACATTTTGTTTTTGGGAGGAGGGTATATGAACCAAGGAGCTTTATTTACACAGTAAAAGTAATAAACAGATTCCGGAGACATTAGAGCAGCTCTAGTTCAAGAGAGTCATGTTCTGTGTGAGAGGCAGCTGGGGGTAGGAGGGGAGTGACACAGATCTAGCACCTTCCACACATGGATCACTCTGCCCTGGGCAGGGGCCTGACCCAATACTAATCGCTCTGGCCACCAAACTTCCTGATTCTCTGTAACACCCACACTATTTGGTTTGGGAAAGCATGCTTACAGCCTGGGCAGCAGCCTACAAGGTGTCACAGAGCCCCCAGGGGGTTTTTCCCATTGCACTGATAACACAATTTGCAAAAAGCCTATGATAGAAGGTCAGATGATCCTATCTAAGCGATATGATCTCTGCTGTGATCGGGAATGGTTTTTTAAATTTGTTTTTAATCATTTTTGCTTCTTTTCTCTCTCTCTGTCTCTTTTTTTTAATGTTTATTTACTTTTGAGAAAGAGAGAGAGAGAGAGAGCGGGGAAGGGGCAGAGAGAGAGAAGGAGACACAATCCAAATCAGGTTCCAGGCTCTGAGCTGTCAGCACAGACCCTCATGTGGGGCTCAAAGTCAGGAACTGCGAGATCATGACCTGAGCCAAAGTCAGACGTTCAAACGACTGAGCCACCGAGGTGCCCCAGCTTCTTTTCTCTTTAAAGAGGCATGGTTTTCTCTGACTGGAGCCAACTGCAGAGGGTTGACCCACTGTGTAGATATGGCAGAATGCAGCATCAGTGGCTACAAAGGGAGCAGAGTGTCTGGGCCACACCAGCCATGGCCTGGCTGGGTAGATCCCTGGCACTTGGAGGGACTCTGCTCACATCCCAGGGCCCAGGCCTGAAGCGTACTGTACACATTTTCTTTTATTATTGCTTCTGGGTAAACTGGTTCCTCAAGAAAACAAAGATATTTGTAGAATGTGGGCACAAGAAGGATGCCTGTTAGTTGTGCCTTTTCCTTTTCTGCAGTGCTGTGAACTTAAGAGTATCGGTATTAAGAAAACCTAGTGTATGACCTGAACACCCCATAGTAAGGCAGCTTCATTTCTGCTAAGATGGGCAGTGTGACAGGTGATGTTCATATGACATTTCCACACACTAGGCTGTGGTCTAGCCAAGACAGCCTGCCACCTATCCGTCTTCTTCCATTTCAACTGTTTAAAAATACAATTTCACACATTCTTTCATTTTATTCATGAAATGCTATGCTTCAAACCCAGGGGCCTCCCTGCCAGGTTGAGCTATGATTATGCCTGGGCAGTCTGCAGCTGTGCTTAGTTATAAAGTTTTAACTCAAGAAAAAAAATAAAATAGAACTTGAGTTACTTTTTTGCATCTCCTAATATTTCCCCAAGTTAGTACATTTATATGACAATTAAATCATTTGTAAAGAAATTAATGACATTTACTTTTTGTGGGGGTGGGGTGAGGGGGGCTAGGACGTTGAAAACCTGGTGTTAAAAATGACCAAATTTTTGGTTATCTTTCAGCAAAGCAATCTCAAAATTACTGCCCCCCACCTTTTTTTTTTTTTTTGGTTTGTTTTTGTTTTTGTTTTGAAAACCATACAACCCATGTATTTCTTGACTCCTATTTTTTCTCCCTCCCACTATCCCTGATGTATTTGCAAATCCACTGGCTCTGATTTTTAGATGGATGCAGGATGCAGCCACTTGTCACCTGATGACAACTATAGCCTGTCTTAAAGCTGCATCCTCGCTTGCAAGGACTGTGCAAAAGCTTTTCTATATAGGCTCCTGTTCGCCTTCCATAACATACTCTGTTTTCGGGCCAAATGATTTCTTAAAAAGGTAGATGGCGCTATGCTTTGTCTCTCTTCAAAACCTCTTTTGTTACCTCCTCTCACTAGGAATAAAAGTAAAGTTGTTGCCACAGCCCACTAGCCCTCACCTTATCTGGAGTGCTCTGACTCTTTGCTGTCAACTCTTCCTCTTTTCACTGTCTCTGCCACAGCTGTCCTGGCCTCCCTGCTGGTCATAGGCAGTAGTGAGCATGATCCCACCTCAGGGCTTTTGCACTGGCTCTTCCCACCATTTGGAGTACCTTTCTGCACGTATGTGCTTGATTTACTTTCTTCCTTCAGGTGTCCACACAAATTGGCCTTATCAGTGAGGCCTTCCCTAAAATAGTTCCCTTTTCTCCTGGTTACTGTCTGGTTTTTTACCTAGATTTTTAAATTTATTTTCTTAGCACTTAGTAGCATGATAACATGTCTCGAGTCATGCAAATGAAAGTTCTAAAAGAGCCTGGATTTCGTTTTGTTCATACTGTGTTTCTGTGTGATGGGCAGTGCTCAGGTACATCATCAGTGTCTACTGTTTGTTGAGTGAATACACAAAGGCAAATGCCTGCTGAGTCTGCTGTACTTGGAGTTGGTACCCTAATTCTGGGAAAGTCACATTCCAACTTCATGCTTCCTGAAAGCTGGATATAGCAACCCAGTGCCATTTCTATACGAGATTAAAATCTGACTATGTAGGGGTGCCTGCATAAAAAATTATTAAAAAATCTTCCTATGTAAAGAATAGCTTATTGAATAATTTCTCCTATATTTTTACATGATGCTGACAATTTGCAAGCCCTTTCCCATATATATCCTTGCATTCTCATAATCATTGTTCTAATTAAAATCCAGAACAACATAGAAAAATGAGAGGTGAGAAAATAGAGACCCAAATAATGTTGGGAGAGTTGGGATTCAAACTGATCTTATTCAGCTGAGGACTTACCCTGCCCCCAACCCAAATAGAAAGGTGCTTGAGCTCTTTTTACATGAATGTTCTTTGGGGAATTTTAAGAAAGTTGGTATATTTCTTACTTAAGAAGAGTTACTTTAGACATTAACGCTTAGTGCTTCAGGATTTCAGGTGGCCCTGGTTACTTAATACCATCTCTGGCAAGAAATAAGGCAGGAAGAACATATTTGAAGGATGGGTTGAACTGTGCCCACCTGCTCACAGCATGGCAGCTGGTTCCACACGGTGTCTGAATGTCAGACCGGAGCTGTAGATCTCTTAAGACTGCACCTGTGATGATGTACAATGTTACTTCCACCACATCTGAATTGATCCCATGGTCAAAGTAGGTCACAAAGCCAGTCCAGGTTTCAGGAGAGGGGAGTAAACTCGACCTCTTCTAGGGAGGTCTCATTGCAAAAGGTGTGACCATCTTTGGAAACACAACCTGCCTCCAAAAATCACCCTCAAATCTGTTCTAATTTTAGCACCAGTAGAGAATAGAGAGCTTTTAAAGATGATGATGATGATAATCACCCTTTTGAAAAAGGGTAGGTTTTCTTAGGTGTACTGGGTACTGAAGAAAAAATTCACCTCTGGCTAGTACTCTACTTACTGGGTATGCCATTACATCCAAGAGATCCATTGTTCCTCTCAGACAGCATTGATAATATTTTCAAAAGGAAGAATAAAAACTGTATTCTGGGAGCGCCTGGGTGGGTGTCTTTTAAGCGTCCAGCTTCAGCTCAGGTCATGATCTCACGGTTTGTGAATCGAGCCCCATGTTGGACTCTGTGGTGACAGCTCAGAGCCTGGAGCCTGCCTCAGGTTCTGTGTCTCCCTCTCTGTCTCTGCCCTTCCCCCACTTGCACTCTGTGCCTCTCCCTCTTTCTCTCAAGAATAAACAAACATTAAAAAAAAAAAAGGTATATTGTGGAATTGTGCTGAATTTACCATATTTTATATGCGTAGCCAGTATTTTTACTTTGCAACAGGATTTAATGAAGCTGGCATTCTACTTGTTACAAGAAAGCTTGGACAAGTCAATGTAGACCAATCATTATTACTTAGTTTTATTAGTAGAATAAAATTTGAGTTAATAATCTGTAGTATTTCAAATAAAAAAAGCAACAAGTATACAGGGGTTTAAAAAATTTTTTTAACGTTTGAGAGAGAAACAGTGTGAGCAGGGGAGGGGCAGAGACAGAGAGGGGGACACACAGAATCCGAAGCAGGATCCAGACTCTGTGAGCACAGAAACCGATATGGGGCTACAACTCACGGACAGGGAGATCATGACCTGAGACAAAGTTGGGCGCTTAACCAACTCAACCACCCAGGTGTCCTGCAGGGGATTTTAAATTAATTATTTCTTCTTAATATTTATGTAGTTATCAGTACACTTGGAGGCATATGGTAGGGCACTGAAAAAATATTTGCAAATGTTGGCCATTAAAAATGTCTGCAAAATCAGCTTGTTTTGTCTTAGAAGTTTCTTTTTATGGGGAAGAAATGAAATCCTGTGATGAATTCTAACTGTAGATTCTTACCAGGTACTACCCTTGATACAGACAATAGGACTGTAAAAAATACAAATAGTATACTTAGTCACTATTATAACTTTGACTTAGTCACTATCATTTTTAATTTGTGACATTCTGGTGTCATTTTTTAATTTCTTACTCTGTTCCATCTCCCCCAATTCACCTTCTGGTGCTTGGCAGGACACTCTGTCTGACATTGCTGAGTTAACAACTTCCTCTGCTGTGATCATGTAATTCTAATCTTTCCCCTCACGAGAGAGCTTTTTGTGAATTCTAAGCCCATCTGCTGTATATCCCCATTTTGCCTCTGAAGTAAGTTCCAGACACGTGACAAATGTGGTCAAACTATTTACAACAAATGTCCACGGGAGCATTCATACACAGCGACTGGGAAACGGGTTGATTCACAGAAAAATTTCTGTTTGACTTGACTGTCATAAACAATGAGATCACAAAAGTAAATATTCCACATCTGGCTGTCTGGATCCTCAGTTGTATGGATATTTCTGGAAGGAAGGAAAGAAGTCATGTGGATCAGTCAGCATCATATTGTTCACATAATTACAATATTTTCTAAGAAGTAAAAAAAAATGTGTTTGGGTTGATTCTTTGCTTAGTTATGAGAGTGAAAGTTATTCAGCCATTGTGTTTCAATCAGCACTGGGTAGGCAGATTAAAGCATTTGAGTGTTTCAGTATGACAAGGGAATGCTTGTGGTAGAAGCAAACTTATAATTAAGTTCACAGGTTACATTCTTGGATTTCTGCAGGAAAACGGTTAGCTGCCTCAGAATTTATAGATAAATTGTTTTTTCCATTTTCACAGAATATTTTTTAAGACACCATTTAATTAAGAGAATGCTTGTCCACATTCAGATCTATTTTTCAATACTCTGTTTCACAATAAGGTACAAAAATGCCAACTTGATTATCTCCTTATGCATTAACCAAACATTCAAATAGTTAAAACTTGACTGGTAGCCATTAGCTATGGAAATAAAATTGAGTGAAAGGTGAAAAGAAATCAAGAATTCTCCTAATAATGGGCTTGAAGAATGTGTTAACATATGTACATTTTTCTCAAAATGTGTTTGCATTAAGGGATAATCTATATTTGTTGATTCTTTAGCATACTGTTTGCACTTGAAATATTTTTCTCTCCTTATAATGCACAGTTATAAAAGGTAATATTATACTTGGAAGTGTGTTGGCAAGGGAAACTGGTGGAGCTAATCCAATAACTTGGAGCTCCTTGGAGAAAAGGCGCTAGAGAAATGCAAGGTATTATTGTCACTGTTATTACTGTGTGGAGCTGGAAACCCTGTCTGCCCTTTGTGAAAGCTGGCCACTTACGAAAGAATGTAGAACTGCTATAGAAGGAATTGAAAGAGTTGCATATCTTGAAAAACACTCAGAGCTACAGTAGAAAAAATTCTACTGTAAAAATTTTAAAGAAAAAAAATTTTAAAGGAAATGGCTTAGATTTCTTGTTACAGTTCTTTGTTGTTGAAGATGATAATATCGGTGATTATTTTCCAGGTACAACATGTAAGTAAAAATTCTAATTGTTGGCCGTATTGGTAGTTCAAGCCGGAAATAGGGTTATTTAGAATTTTCGTAAAGCACTGACCTTTGAGATTTAGTTGAAACAGACTCCAGGATGCACAGAAAGATACACAGTTTTACATAAATATCAGAACAAGTGTGAATAGCAATCCTATACTTGGTATTTTGGCTTAGGATATGTCAGTATTAGTGAGGCAATTGGAAATGAGGATTATTAAGCTAAAGGTAGACTGGCTGCCATTCAAATTTTGGCTATCAGCCATGTGAATTAAAATCATTGATTGTTCTAAGCCTCAGTTTCTTCATCTATAAGTTGGGGATAATAAAATCACAGCAGAATCAGTGCATTGCACATAGACAAGCTTTCAGTAACAGAGGTTATCATCCCAGCTAATTGTTACCATTGTTGTAATTAATGTTGACCTAGAACTATACTGGTCACTCTTAATTATAACCAACATATTCATAAAGCTTTTGCATAACCAAGATCTCTTAATTAACTTTGTGCTGCTCATTCAATTTTTTTATTTACTAAAAATTTTTAAACTTTTTTTTAATGTTTATTTTTGAGAGAGAGGGGGGGGAGGGGGGAAGGAAGGGAGTGCGAGTTGGGGAGGGTCAGAGAGAGAGGGAGACAAAGAATCTGAAGTGGGCTCCAGGCTCTGATCTGTCAGCACAGAGCCAGATTTGGGACTGGAACTCATGAATGGTGAGATCAGACCTGAGCTGAAGTCAAATGCTTAACTGACTGAGCCATCCAGGCGCCCTGCCCCCAACCCCCACAATTTTTTTTTAATGTTTACTTATTCCTGAGAGAGAGCAGGAGACAGAGTATGAGCAGGGGAAGGGCAGAGAAAGAGGGAGACAGAGAATCTGAAGCAGGCTCCAGCTGTCAGCACAGAGCCCCATGCAGGTATCCAACTCATGAACTGCGAGATCATGACCTGAGCTGAAGTTGGATGCTTAACCTACTGAGCCACCCAGGCACATCATGTGCTGTTGCTCATTTTAGAGACTGGGAATGGGGGGGGGGGGTAGGGGAAGGAAAACTCATAGAAATTGGCCAATTTTGATAGCTATTAGTTATTACATTTAGAGATGAGAGGGAAGTTACTCATAAAATGAGTTGGTTTGATGAAAGATTTTTTTTTTAATTTCTTTAATGTTTATTCATTTTTAAGAGAGAGAGAGAGAGACAGAGCACAAACAGGGGAGGGGCAGAGAGACAGGAAGACCCAGAATCCGAAGCAGGCTCCAGGCTCTTAGCTGTCAGCACAGAGCCTGATGCGGGGCTGGAACCCAGGAACTGTGAGATCATGACCTGAACCGAAGTTGGTTGCTTAACCAACTGAGCCACCCAGGTGCTCCTGATGCAAGTTTTTATTACATAAGTATAATGAAAGGAAATGAGATACAGGAGTAAAAATAATTTTGGCTAATTAGCCAGATATTAGCATCTTTTTAATGTCCTCATTATCAGTGTTGTGGTTGCAAGTTATCTTGGTTATCATGTTGCAAATGATCTCTTTAGGGCTATATTTTCAAAAATGCTTAAGAGTATTTCAGAATTTATGTACTAAGTATATCTGCTTATTGTAGTCATTTCACTTATCTTGTAATTAAAGCAGAAGGAAATGTGTTGCAACTTCTTTGTGTAGATAGGTATCCTTAGAGGGTATTTTGATATTTCTAGTTAACTTTAGATAAGAAGTAGCTATTACCCAGATTGATGTGCATGTGTGATCCTGTACCTGAAAATGATTATGAATGCAAACACAATGCATTTCCAGGTATGGCAAACATACATATACAGTGTCATAGCAATGATTTATAACTATGTTGGCTTAGCTACATATCTGACTACAGCTTTGATGAAAATACTGGGCTGATACTGGAAGCAACTAATTGTATTGCTTTGGACTGTTTGGTGGTCATATTTTTATTCAGCTGAGAGAAGTGATGGATTCAGTTCTTATTTCAAGATGATATTTAAATCAGACCCAGATAAGAACCTTAAGGTAGCTACATTTCACCAAAAGACCAGCACATTGTCATTTTTTCCCTTTCTTTGTATTTAAAGGAATATATTTTGGTTCCTGGACCCCTCTTCCTATCCAGTTTTACTGTCTTGTCGTTTACTTTGTTCTTGATAATCTCTTTTGTTTAAATTATTTACTTCTTCGTTCTCCCTTAATTTTTCCCTTGTCTTTTCTCTGCTAGTGTCCAATGAATTCCTCTTTTTGCAGGAGCTCAGCAGGAAATGGATTAATGCAGCTGGAAAACAACTACCTAGTGTCAGGATACTGGGGTGACCTCTGTATTAGAAAAATAAAATAACTGAAAAGTATCCAGCAGCTAAAAGTCCGTAGGCAAAAAAAAAAAAATATTAATGCATCTTGTTCATTTCTACCATGGAAGTGTTTTTAGCATCTCCAAGGTATCCTGTGTGAGAAAAGTCATAAAAAACAACAACAACAACAACAACAACAACACACACACACACACACACAAAAAAAAAAAAAAAAAGAGGGAAAAAAATGTTAAATGGAGATGAAACAGGCAGAAATGCTGAGTCTGGGATATGTTTTTATACATTTCAAGTTAGCAATGCATAAGGAATCTGGAATATTGAGATGTGTCACTGATATGAATGGGAGTGTGGCATTGTCCCTACCCCATTCACTTAAATTGTTACTATTTCCAGCACTGAGAACCACCTCGAAAATCATCTTCCCAATATAAAAAGAGTTCATATTTCTAGCAATACTTCATCATTGTCAGGCTGTGATGGTCAGCCATTGCATGGATATTCTTGCTGCTGAGGTCAACAGCAACTTAGCCAAGACAGAAAGGATGTCCTTTTTCCCTCCTACTGGGTCACTGAGTAGCCAAGAGTATTTTTTTTGGGGGGGGGGACTAATACTCAGTGAAATATCTGATATTTAAAAACAAGATTGCTTAGCCTTGCAATTGTTATTAAGTTCTTTTCCTGGGCTGTAACGCATAGGCTTTGATCTAAAGTCCTACCGTTACTAGAAGGACTTGTGCTATTACGATAATGTGCACTGCTCTTTTTGCTATTCCTATAGGGAAAATAAAGCCCACATTAGTTCCATATTAGTACCTGACTTGGAGAAGTTAAAAAGCACCAGAAAAAGGTTAAACAGAGTCAAGTACACATAAGAGAGCAGTGGTTATTAGTGTTCGGGGAGCCATTAAAAAATTCTGCTTATACAGAAGAATTTGTTGGCGCTCCTGCTTCTGGCTGCTTTATGCATTTTAATAAAGAAGTAGGGTGTGTGTGTGTGTGTGTGTGTGTGTGTGTGTGTGTGTGTATTCTTGCACACATTTAAGGCTGTGATTGAACAGGGACTTCAGCTATTGGGTCTGTCACTAATTTTGTCTTTCTCACTCTTTTTCCCCGAAGTCTCACTCTTTAACTTGAGCTTCTGAAAATTCTGAAAATCCTTTACTACCAGTTTTATTAAGGCAATGCAGGAAGAATATGCTTGTTAACTCTATGGATATATTTTTTCCTGATTTACATATCTGGGAAGATGTTTTACTTTAACCAGATGTTTGAAAGTAATTATCCAGAGGGAAAAAGGTGCAGTTTCATGAACTAAGGAAAGTTTGTCAAGGGGTGTGTGTGTGTGTGTGTGTGTGTGTGTGTGTGTCTATTTTAAGATTTTATTTTTAGATAATCTTTACACCCACTGTGGGGCTCAAACTCAGAATCTGGAGATCAACAGTCACATGCTCTACTGACTGAGGTAGCCAGGCACCCCAATGAAGTTTTCCATTTCTTGGTGCTTTGAAAGAAAGGTACATTAGAAAAGACATGTAGATTATGATTAAAGGAAGTGATTTGAGCATAGACATTTAACTAGATCTTCTAAATTCTGATTGAAATGACCAAAGGAATGTAAACCAGGACACATTATTAACATTCAGAAACTAGGAGAGATACTTGTAAAATACTCACATAAGATTAAACTATGAGGAGAGCCAACCAGCATGTGAAAGAAATGTCTTCCTTTCCTAAGAGGAATAGATTCTGAGGAGGACAGAACTGTAAGCTTCAAGTGTGACGGTACTGGGGACAAGAGTGGTCTTTATGAATGGGGGAGGAAACAAATAAAGCTATGGCATATGTACCAGGAAGAGCACTGCACAACGCTCCTAAATTAAACTGAGGCATATGTCAGGCTACATCACATAGAATTTGATGCTACCGCTAACTCCTACCTTTTTTTTCTCTGTGTTGTTTTTAATATGCTTTCATTGTTGTCATGGAGTGTATTTTATTTGACTTCAATCCTTATAAATTTGATGTTTGTTTAATATTGCAAAATATCTATCTTGATAAATGTTTTATGTGCACCTGAAAACAATGTGTATTCTGTTTTTGGAAGAGTCAACCAATACATATTATTTGATTATATTGTTTAAAGCTTCCATATCTTTACTGATTTTCTGTTTACATGTTTTATTATTTATTAAGAGATGGGTATTGAAATTTCTAACTATAATTGTGGATTTCTCTGTTAAAACCTTCATTTCTTTTAGTTGTTGCTTTATGTATTTTGAGGCTGTGTGCTTTGGTACATGGAAGTTTGAGATTATTATATTGTAATAAACTGATACCTATGTAGCTGTGATACACTTTACTCTGAAATCTAATAATAAGTGTGATTAATATCACCAGTCTAGGTTTATTTTGATTAGTGTTAGCATGGTTATCTTTCTCCATCCTTAAATTTTTAACCTGTATGTGATTTTATATTTAAAATGTGTTTTCTGTAGGCTGAATATAGCTAAACCATGCTTTTATATCCAATCTGGCCATCTTTGCCTTTTAGTTAGGCTATTGAAACCATTTATATTTAATATGATTATTGTTATGCTTAGCCTTAAATCTGTCATCTTGCTATTGGTTTGTCCTATTGTCATCTTTTCTCTTTCTCCTTTTGTACTAATTGGACCTTTTTATGATTTCATTTTATCTGATCTTTTAGTTCATTAGTTAGAACTCTTTAATTTTTTTCTCTCCCTCCCTCCCTCCCTCCCTCCCTCTCTCTCTCTCTCCCTTTCTTTCTTTCTTTCTTTCTTTCTTTCTTTCTTTCTTAGAGCTAGAGAGAGCACCCAAGTGAGGAGGGGCAGAGGGGGAGGGAGAGAGTCTTAAGCAGGCTCCATGCCCAGTGCTGAACCTGACTAGGGCTTGATCTCACAACTGTGAGATTGAATGCTTAACCAACTGAGCCACCCAAGCACCCCCATTTCACCTTTTTAGTGTTAGGGTATATAGTATGTGTCTTTAACTTAACACCGCTTACTTTTAAGTGACGTTATACCGTTTCACCTTGAGTAAAAATAAACAAAATCTTGGATTTGGATTTCTTTGTATTTGTATTAATATTGTCATGTATTATACTTTTACATATGTTAGAATTACCACGTTATGTTGTAATTACTTTGAAAGTCAAGTATCTTTTAAAGAGATTTAAATAAAAAAAAATCTATTACCATGTTGTTAATTCTGGTTATATCTTAATTCCTTTAATTCCTTTATATAAATCCATATTCCCATCTGGTGGCATTTTCCTTTTGTTTGAAGAGATTCTTTTATCTATTATTTTTTTTAATGTTTATTTTTGAAAGAGAGCATAAATTGGGGAGGGGCTGAGAGAAGGAGACAAAGAATCTGAGGCAGGCTCCAGGCTCTGAGCTGACAGCAGACAGCCTGATGCGGGGCTTGAACTTTCAAACCATGAGATCATGACCTGAACCATAGTCACAAGCTTAACCCACTGAGCCACCCAGGTGCCCCTGAAAGGCTTCTTTTAACATTTATTGTAGTGCAGGTCTGCTGGTGAATTCTTCCAGCTTTTGTGTATTTGAAAAAGTCTTTTTCTTATCAAACATATTTTCATTGTATTTAAGATTCCAGATATCCTCAAATCTGGAAGTTCACTGGATTCTGTCTCACTCTTTGCTCTCCCTGTACAATGACCTAGAACCTCCCTCAAGGCAGTAAGCTGGGGCAGTCTTGGGGCTCATCACATTGATTTTGCATGTTTAAGGGGTCATTGTTTTCCACTGCCTAATAGCCAGTGTTTTAAACTGTTTTTGACTGTTTAGACTGTTATTTTGACTGTTACCTAGTTGTTTATGGTAGTAGGGTCAGTTTGGTTCCTGCTACTCCATGATGATTGGGAAGTCCCTATAATGGGATTCTAGTCAGATTTGCATTTTAAAAAAGATTTCCTTCATATGTTTAGCTCTGGTACGTTTGGTGCAAGCAGGTGTCTGAGTGTTGATTCATCTTTGAAATTCATCTTGAAAATTGTACCTTTTATCAATAATTATGTATTTTTATTTTGTACTTAAATTTATATTTCATTGGGTCCCCCTGGGTGGCTCAGTCACTTAAGCTTCCGACACTTGGTTTTGGCTCAAGTCATGATCTCACAGTTTGTGGGATTGAGCCCCACGAAGGGCTCTGTACAGAGCCTGCTTAGGATTCTCTCTCTCCCTTTCTCTCTGTCACTCCCCTGCTTGTGCACTTGTGCACATGTGCTCTCAAAAATAAACATTAAAAAAATTTGTATTTCATTATTTTTGCTATTTATGTTGCCACTTCTCTGTTTTCTGTCTGCCTGGAATATCTTTAACCATCCCTTCATTTGGTTTTACTGTTTCATTTTTATTTAATGATTTTAATGTTTTTTTCTTCTAATTTTTTTTTTGTTCATGTTAGCCATTCTAACAGGTGTGAGGTGGTATCTCATTGTGGTTTTGATTTGTATTTCCCTGATGAGTGATATTGAGCATTTTTTCATGTGTCAGTTGGCCATCTGGATGTCTTCTTTGGAGAAGTGTCTATTCATGTCTTTTGCCCATTTCTCCACTGGATTGTTTGTTTTTTGGGTGTTGAGTTTGATAAGTTCTTTGTAGATTTTGGATACTAACACTTTATCTGATATGTCGTTTGCAAATATCTTCTCCCATTCCGTCTGTTGCCATTTAGTTTTGCTGATTGTCTCCTTCGCTGTGCAGAAGATTTTATTTTGATGAGGTCCCAGTAGTTCATTTGTGCCTTTGTTTCCCTTGCCTCTGGAGACATGTTGAGTAACAAGTTGCTGCGGCCAAGATCAAAGAGGTTTTTGCCTGCTTTCTCCTCAAGGATTTTGATGGCTTCCTGTCTTACATTGAGGTCTTTCATCCACTTTGAGTTTATTTTTATGTATGGTGTAAGAAAGTGGTCCAGTTTCATTCTTCTGCATGTCACTGTCCAGTTTTCCCAAAGATTGGATAATCTTTACTGCTATGTCAGATTACTTGGCCATACGTTTGTGGGTCCATTCCTGGGTTCTCTATTCTGATCCATTGATCTGAGTGTCTGTTCTTGTGCCAGTACCATACTGTCTTGATGATTACAGCTTTGTAGTATAGCTTGAAGTCGGGGATTGTGATGCCTCCAGCTTTGGTTTTCTTCTTCAAGATAGCTTTGGCTATTTGGGGTCTTTTCTGGCTCCATTCAAATTTTAGGATTATTTGTTCTAGCTCTGTGAAGAATACTAGTGTTATTTTGATAGGGATTACATTGAATATGTAGATTGCTTTGGGTAGAATTGACATTTTGACAATATTTGTTCTTCCTATCCAGGAACATGGAATCTTTTTCCATTTTTTTGTGTCTTCTTCAGTTTCTTTCATAAGCTTTCTATGGTTTTAAGTGTATAGATTTTTCACCTCTTTGGTTAGATTTATTCCTGGGTATTTTATGGTTTTTGGTACAATTGTAAATGGGATCGATTCCGTGATTTCTCTTTCTGTTGCTTCATTATTGGTGTATAGGAATGCAACTGATTTCTGTGTGTTGATTTTATATCCTGCAACTTTGCTGAATTCATGAGTCAGTTCTAGCAGTTTTTTGGTGGAATCTTTAGGGTTTTCAATAGAGAGTATCATGTCATCTGCAAAGAGTGGAGGCTTGACCTCCTCCTAGCCAATTTGGATGCCTTTTATTTCTTGGTGTTATCTGATTGCAGAGGTAAGACTTCCAATACTATGTTGAATAACAGTGGTGAGAGTGGACATCCCTGTCTTGTTCCTGATGTTAGGGGGAAGGCTCTAAGTTTTTCCCCATTGAGGATGATATTAGTGTTGGGTTGTTCATGTATGGCTTTTATGATCTCGAGGTATGCTCCTTCTATGCTTAGTTTCTTGAGGGTTTTTATCAAGAAAGGATGCTGTATTTTGTCAAATACTTTCTGTGCATCTCCTGAGAAGATCATACAGTTCTTATCCTTTCTTTTGTTGATGTGATGAATCATGTTAATTGTTTTGCGGATATTGAACCAGCCCTCCATCCTAGGTATAAATCCCATTTGGTCGTGGTGAATAATTTTTTAAATGTATTGTTGGATCTGGTTGGCTAATATCTTTGAGGATTTTTGCATCCATGTTCATCAGGGAAATTGGTCTATAGTTTTCCTTTTTAGTGGGGTCTCTGTCTGGTTTTGGAATCAAGGTAATGCTGGCTTCATAGAATGAGTTTGGAAGTTTTCCTTCCATTTCTATCTTTTGGAACAGCTTCAAGAGAGTAGGTGTTAACTCTTCCTTAAATGTTTGGTAGAATTTCACTGGAAAGCCATTTGGCCATGGGCTCTTGTTTTTCGGGAGATTTTTGATTACTAATTCGATTTCCTTACTGGTTATGGGTCTGTTCAAATTTTCTATTTCTTCCTGTTTCAGTTTTGGTAGTGTATATGTTTCTAGGAATTTGTCCATTTCTTCCAGATTGCCCATTTTATTGGCATATAATTGCTCATAATATTCTTTATTATTGTTTTTATTTCTGCTATGTTGGTTGTGATCTCTCCTCTTTCATTCTTGATTTTATTTATTTGGGTCCTTTTTCTTTTGGATCAAACTGGCTAGTGGTTTATCAATTTTGTTAATTCTTTCAAAGAAACAGGTTCTGGTTTCATTGATCAGTTCTGTTTTTTGGTTTTGGTAGCATTAATTTCTGCTCTTATTATTTCCTGTCTTCTGCTGTTTTTGGGTTTTATTTGCTGTTCTTTTTCCAGCTCTTTAAGGCATAAGGTTAGGTTGTGTATCTGAGATCTTTCTTCCTTCTTTAGGAAGGCCTGGATTGCTATATACTTTCCTTTTATGACCGCCTTTGCTGCATCCCAGGGGTTTTGGGTTGTGGTGCTATCATTTTCATTGGCTTCTGTATGCTTTTTAATTTCCTCTTTCACTTCTTGGTTAGCCCATTCATTCTTTAGTAGGATGTTCTTCAGTCTCCAAGTATTTGTTACCTTTCCAAATTTTTTCTTGTTGTTGATTTCGAGTTTCATAGCATTGTGGTCTGAAAATATGCATGGTATGATCTCGATCTTTTTGTACTTGCTGAGGGCTGATTTGTGTCCCAGTATATGGTCTATTCTGGATAACATTCCATGTGCACTGGAGAATAATGTATATTCTGCTTTAGGATGAAATGTTCTGAATATATGTGTTACGTCCATTTGGTCTGGTGTGTCATTGAAAGCCATTGTTTCCTTGTTGATTTTTTTGATGAGATGACCTGCCCATTGCTTTGAGTGGGGTGTTGAAGTCTCCTACTATTATGATATTACTATCAATGAGTTTCTTTACATTTGTGATTAATTGATATATATATTTGGGTGCTGCCACATTTGGCACATAAATGTTTACAATTGTTAGGTCTTCTTGGAGGATAGACCCCTTAAATATGATATAATGCCCTTCTTCATCTCTTGATACAGTCTTTATTTTAAAGTCTAGATTGTCTGATGTAAGTGTGGCTACTCTGGCTTTCTTTTGTTGACCATTAGCATGATAGATGATTCTCCATCCCCTTACTTTCAGTCTGACGGTGTCTTCTAGGTTTAAAGTGTGTCTCTTGTAAACAGCATATAGTTGGATCTTGTTTTCTTATCCATTCTGTTACCCTCTGTCTTTTGATTGGAGTATTGAGTCCAGTGACGTTTAGAGTGAGTACTGAAAGATATGAATTTATTGCCATTATGATGCTTGTAGAGTTGGAGTTTCTGGTGGTGTTCTCTGGTCCTTTCTAATCTTTGTTTCTTTTGGTATTCATTCATGCATTCATTCATTCATTCATCTTTTCTCCCCTCAGAAAGTCTCCCTTAAAATTTCTTGCAGGGCTGGTTTAGTGGTCACAAACTCCTTTGATTTTTGTTTGTCTGGGAAACTTTTTATCTCTCCTTATATTTTGAATGACAGCCTTGCTGGATAAAGAATTCTTGGCTGTATATTTTTCTGATTCAGCACATTGAATATATCCTGTCACTACTTCCTGGCCTGCCAAGTTTCTGTGGATAGGTCTGCTGCAAACCTGATCTGTCTTCCCCTTCCTAGGTTAAGGACTTTTTTTCCCTTGATGCTTTCATGATTCTCTCCTTGGCTGAGTATTTTGTGAATTTGACTATGATATGCCTTGTTGATGGTTGGTTTTTGTTGAATCTAATGGGAGTCCTCTGTGCTTCCTGGATTTTGATGTCTGTGTCTTTCCCCAGGTTAGGACAGTTTTCTGCTATGATTTGCTCACATAACACTTCTACCCCTATTTCTCTCTCTTCCTCTTCTGGGACCCCTATGATTCTGATGTTGTTCCTTTTTAATGAGCCACTGATTTCTTTAATTCTTAAATCGTGCTCTTTTGCCTTAATCTCCCTCTTTTTTTTCTGCTTCATTATTTTCCCTAAGTTTGTCCTCTATATCACTGAATCTCTGTTCTGCCTCATCCATCCTTGCCGCCATGGCACCCATATGTGATTGCAGCTCAGTTATAGCATTTTTTATTTCATGCTGACTAGTTTTTACTTCTTTTATCTCCACAGAAAGGGATTCTAGTCTATTTTCAACTCCAGCTAGTATTCTTATTATCGTGATTCTAAATTCTGGTTCAGACATCTTGCTTCTATCTGGGTTGGTTAAATCCCTGGCTGTCGTTTCTTCATGCTCTTTGTTTTGGGGTGAATTCCTTCGTTTTGTCATTTTGAAGGGAGAAAGGGAATTAATGAGGTAGAAAAATTAAAATTAAAAGAATTAAAATTAAAAAATTAAAATTAAAAAATTAAAAACACATATACAAAAAAATCGAATAAATGATGCTAGAACCTAGATGTGTTTTGGTCTGGGTGTTGAAAGTGGTTTGATAGATTAGAGAAAAAAAGAGGGGGGGAAAGGAAATCATTTGAGAACTTGAAAAAAATGACTACACTGAAGTGGACTAAAATGAAATGATGGAAGTAAAATAGAATTTGAAAAAAACTTACACAAAAGTAAAGAATATAGTAGAAAAAATTAAGGAAAGTATTTTTAATAAAAATTAAAAATAAAAATAAATTTTTTCTCTTTCTGTACTCAAGAAAAAGAAATGAAAAAAATGGAAATAGTTTGAAAATTTGAAAAAGTGAATACACTGAAGTAGACTAAACTAAAATGATGGAAGTAAAATAGAATTTGAAAAAATTTACACAGAAGTAAAAAATAAAGTAAAAAATTAATAAAAATTGAAAATAAAAATGAATTTTTTTTTCTCTTTCTGTATTCAAGAAAAAGAAAAGTGAAAAAGAGAGGGGGAAAAACAAATCGAATAGATGGATCTGCTAACATAATGAAATACAACTGAAATTACTTCGTTTTCCCCTAGAAGTCAGACTATGAAGTGCATCATAGTCCATAAACTAAGCAGACAGTGAGACTTGTGTTCTTGAAGAGCAAGGTTGGCCCAGTTGGGCGGGGCTTAGTGTAATGGCTCCATTCTCCATTAGATGGCGCTGCTAGCCTATGGGGTGGATTGTTGTGGCACTTGTAGGCATATGCACACGTGGGAGCGGTGAAAATGGCATTGCCCAGCTACCCAGTCTCTAGTATTGCAACTCTGTTCTCCCCATCAGCAATCGTGCACCCATCCTCTGTCTTCAGCTTTCATCCCCTCCCTGCTTTTTCATTTCAGCTTTCATTCACTCCCCTTATTTCTGAAGGACCGTGGCTTTGACCCCTTCTGCCCCTCTGCGGGAGGATCTCACTGAGCAGTGGCCGAATGTCAGCTGCACCCAGGAATGCTTGCTGGACCCTGCGGCTGCTGGTGCCCTGAGACTGTGGCCAGGTGCCAGCCCACCCCAGAAAAAGTTGACAAGATAGTGTAGCAGCAGTGTTTCAGGGATTATGGAAAATCACAACACACATCTGGCACCAGGCTTCACCCTTAATGACCTTGTTCCAGCACCAGCGAATGTGGCCCTTCTTTGGGGTCTGCTGGGACCCGGTGGCTTCAACAGTCTCTACCAAATGTCCTTCCAGCAGTGGAACCACTTTTTCCCATGTGGCCCAAGAACCTCCCAGACCACACTCTGCTCCTGGGGATTGCCCTTCCCACCACAGCACCTCCAGGTATTGAGCTGCGGAGTTGCAGACTCTGTGCTCCTCTTGTTTACAGTCTTAATGGAATTTAAACCCTCTCCTTTCTCCCTTTTTAGTTTAGTTCTGGTGGCTGTTTCCAATTTTCCACTTTCTCTCCAGATGCTTTTGGGGAGGGGTGCTTTTCCAGTATTCTTCCCTCCCTCCTCCATCTCAGTCCTCTATCTGCCTGCAAAAGCAGGGCACTGCCTGCTGTGGCTTGTTGCTCCTGAAGTTCACCTCTCTGTGGTGCTAAATTCTGCGGTTCAGGTTGTGCAGATTGTTGTGTTAATCCTGAAATCAGTTTTCTAGGTGTGCAGGATGGTTTAGTGTTGGTCTGGCTGTATTTCATGGATGCGAGACACACAAAAAAACTTCCATGCTGTTCAATCATCTTGGCTTCCCCTCTGGTGTTACTGTTTTAAATTTATATTTTATTTTAATCAAAGTACATAATATTACATAATATTGCAAAGCATATAATACATAATATTGCAGGTATCTTTAGTCTTGAGGCTTATTTGGTAATTGCTTCATATTTCTTGTCATTTTATTTTACTATATATATCACAAATTCCACTCCATATTATTTGCCAAGTTGCTATGATTAAGAATTGATAATGTCTCAGTGCTATTCTCTCTCTCTCTTTTTTTTCTTAACATTTTTTTTAATTTGTGAGAGACAGAGCCTGAGCACGAGCAGGGGAGGGGCAGAGAGAGAAGGAAACACAGGATATGAAGTAAGTCTAAGCTGTCAGCACAAAGCCCCACATGAGGCTTAAACTCACAAACTGAGATCATGTCCTAAGCCTAAGTGAGACGCTTGACTGATTGAGCCATGCAGGCACCCCTCATTGTTACTCTTCATTTAAGCATTCCTTCTGAAACCATCCAACATTGTGCTCCAGTATAGATTGCTTGCTTTCTAAATCTTCTGCACAGCCATTACCCTGGGACTTCTCTTAGAATCATTCTGTGAATTCTTGTCATCATTTTTTGGTGTTGGATCCACTATTTTCTGTATTCTAAGTCTTCCTCTTTCTTGTTTGAAGCTCTCTGTTTTGTCACATACTTGAGTAGCTTCCTGAGAAATAATGCATGGGAGATTTTTTTTTTTTGAGATGTTACATGTGTGAACATGTCTTTGCTCACCCATTTGATTACTACTTGGCTAGATCTAAAATTCTAAACTGGGAGCACCTGGGTGGCTCATTTGGTTGAATGTCCTACTTTGGCTCAGGTCATGATCTTGCAGTTTGTGGGTTTGAGCCCTGTGTCGAGCTCTGCTGACAGCTCAGAGCCTGGAGCCTGCTTCAGATTCTGTGTCTTCCTCTCTCTCTGTCCCTCCCCTGCTCACGCTCCGACTTTCTCTCAAAAATAAATATTAAAATTCTAAACTGGAATTTCATTTTTCCCTTAGTTTTTCTGAGGAAGAAATAGTAGTTTTCACAGTTGCTGTTGGGAAACTAAATGCAATTCTAAATTGTAATCCTTAGAATGCTTTTTTTTTTTTTTCCACTTCAGACATTTTTAGATGTTTTCCCTTTTTGAAACAGATGATGTGCCCTGGAAGGAGTCTCCTTGAATTCATTGTATTGGGGACAGCTAGGCCTATTTAATCTGGAAACTCAAGTTCTTTAGTTACAGAGGGTTTTAAAAAGATTACTTGACAATTTACTTCTCTCCATTTTCTCTTTTTTGGCGCTCTTATTAATACTTGATCTTCAATCAGAATTTATGATGTTCTCCTGGCTTCACATGGTAATTTGAAGTAGGTTTTGCTAGCATATTCATTTGCCAGATGAAGAAACAGCTCAGAGAGGTTAAGGAATTTGTCTGGGATTACACAGGTGATAAATAGTAGAGCTAGCTTTCAATCATGACTGTGCAGAGTTAGGGTATGGACTTTAACTCTTCTTTATACTCAAGTTCATTGAACTGCAGCCTTTAGGGTTACTTGATGTGCTCTACTGGAACTGTGCAGCTAACAATTACCTTATTTGGCTGCTGGCCTGGGTTTATTATTCTCTGATCAACTGAGTTTAGTAGTTGGATACATTTCCAGACTCAAGTACTTGATAATATTCTTAATTACTACCTTTCTATTGTTTTTCAGGGTTTCTGTGTATTTTTACATTTTTAAAAGTTGCTTTTTTGGATTTCAGGATGGAAAAGAGATAAACACAAATACTTTCTTTAATATGAATTCCCATTGATTTGTTTTCAGCTTTCTGTTGATACCTTTATATTAAATATGGTGTAACTAGATTTATTTTTAATGCATTAGTTGAGTTTCTTTTTTTTATTATTTTTTAAAGTATTTATTTTTGAGAGAGAGACACACAGAGTGTGAGCGGGGAAGGTGCAGAGAGAGAGGGAGACACAGAATCTGAAGCAGGCTCCAGGCTCAGCTCTCTGCATAGAGCCTGAGCCTGACACGGGGACTCAAACTCACCAACTGTGAGATCATGACCTGAGCTGAAGTCATTAGCTTAACCAACTGAGCCACCAAGAGAGTTTCTTTCTCTTAAGCTAAGACCTAATTACCTTGATTATATAGTTTACACTTTTATGTTTATTTGCCTACTTGTAATTTTATTCATAGTTTTTGTGAGGATTAGTGACTTAATATATGTAATACACATAGAACAGTTTGTGGTAAATGATAAGTACCATATAAATGTCAACTGTCATCATTATTATTTTCATATTAGAACAAGATTTCTGCGAGAGAGGCTATTCTTGCAATGAATTTTGTTCTTAAAAACACTTTGGCTTCTTTCTTCTTATTACCATTTCTCAGAGAATAATAAGGAATGTTTTCTTCCTTATCATTTCTCTTCCATTCTCACTGTCCCAATGTTAATTGTGCTAAGATAACTTAGTACTTGATTCCAGTTTATTATCACAATTTCTCTTATAATATATTAGGTGATATGTGATCTGACTCATTGCATTTTTACAAATGTCTTCCTTTCATATTTTTGCTGGATTCCAGAATTCTTAGGATTCATTTTTTCCCCCTCTAAATAATCTTAAAAATGTGATTCCATTATCATCTATATTTTAGTGTTGGAGATGAATGTCTGATATCAGCCTAATTTTTTTCTTTATTGCTTGTGCTTTCTGCCTTGAAGATTGTGATATTTTCTTTTAATCCTTGGAATTAAGAAATTCTTAAGGATATCCCTAAATGTATGTTTGTTAGCAGTTTTACCTGGAACTCTTGAGCCTTTTCCTCCTGCAGGCTTTAGCTTCAGGGAAAATTTCTCTTACTGTTCAATTATTGTCTTTTCTCTATAGCTTCACTTTTCTCCTTCTGGAAATCTTAGTATTCACATCTTGGATTTCTGGTGTCTATTCCCTCAAGTCTTGAATCTTTTTTTCCTTGGCTTTAATCTCTTTGTACTTTTTTCTGGATTAAAAATGTTTGTTTTATTTGAACTTCCATACTATTGTTATTTCAGGACTCAGCAGTGACTATTTGTCTTTCCAATAAATGTACTTACTATTTATGTAATCCTAAAGTGTTAATAGACTTTCTAAGTTTATTACTAATGGATAAATTATAAAGGAAATTATTGATACCTTTGTCCATAAAAAAACAAAGGTGAGCAATAAACCAAAAAAACGGGCACCTGGGTGGCTCAGTTGGTTAAGCGTCAGACTTTGGCTCAAGTCAAGAGCTCAGGGTTCCTAGGTTCGAGCACCACACCTGGCTCTGTGCTTACAGCTCAGAACTTGGAGTCTGCTTCAGATTCTGTGTCTCCCTCTCTCTCTGCCTCTCCCCTACTCACGCTCTGTCTTTCTCAAAAATAAACAACAAAAAAATTAAAAACAAACTCAAAAAACAACTTTAATACATGTGACAAAGTGCTAATATTTTATGTATTAAGTTGTTAAAAATAAAGAATTTGAACACACCAACAGAAAAAAAGAGTAATACATATTAACAGAAAATTTACCAAAGAAGAAATACATACATCCAATAAACATTATTTATTTTCTTTAATTTATTTTAGAGAGAGTGAGAAAGCGTCAGTGAGCAGGAGAGAGGGGCAGAGGGAAAGAGAATCTTAAGTAAGCTCCATGCTCAGTGAAGACCCTAATGCAGGGCTCAATCCCATAACCCCGAGATTATGACCTGAGCTGAAATCAAGAGTTGGACATTGATCTGAGTCACCCATATGCCCCTTTGAAAACATTTTTGAACTTTACTAGTAGTCAAAGAAATGTAAAGCAAAAATAATATATAAATATAGCAATATTTAAAAAAATTTTAATGTTTATATTTTTAGTTTTGAGAGGCAGAGAGACAAAGAGAGACAGAGACAGAGTGTGAATGGGGGAGAGGCAGAGAAAGAGGGAGGCACAGAATCTGAAGCAGGCTCCAGGCTCTGAGCTGTCAACACAGAGCTAGTCGTGGTGCTTGAACCCATCGAAATCATGACCTGAGCTGAAGTGAGATGCTTAAGCAACAGAGCCACCCAGGTGCCCCAATAAGGTAATATTTTTGAAAGATTATTTTCATGGATTATGAAGAATAATACAGATAACTCTTCTGTATTAGGATATATTTGGCTGCAAGTAACAGAAAACCCACTTCAAATAACTTCAGTGATATTTATTGTCTCTCATTGTTTGAATTTCAGAAGACTGGCTTGTTTCAGGGGTTCAACAGTATTATTTAGAACCTGTTTTTTTTTTTTTTTTTTTTTTTTTAACATCTCTCCTTTCTGCTTTCTGTAGTTTCAGCTTCATCCTAAGGCTGGCTTGAGGCTATCAACAATTCCTAAGATAGTCTGTTACCTTATCTACTTGCAGGAGGAATGACAGGAATGATAGGAAGGAGAAGAAGTTGTTTTCACAGAAATGCTCAATTTCTATAGGTCTTATTGGCCCAACTTAAGACATGAGCCTATCCCATTAAATTGCTCAACTTAGGTTGGAGCTATGTGTTTCATTCACAGATACGGAGTGGGGCTACCTTCAACCTAAGGACATAGGTTGGATGGGAGAGAGATGAGAAGGCTGCATGAAAATTGGGGATGTTACCAAGAGGCAGATAAAAGGTTTGGGGAAAGCACATAAAGTGTCCATTATCCATGCATTTCTCTGGGCATACAAAGTGGTATATACATTCTGTCATGAAACTGGCAATAAGAATTGAAATCTTAAAATGTGCTTATAATGTTACTCAGAAATTGTGTTCTTTGGAACTATCTCAGAATCATGGATATATATAAATATCCAGCTATTATGTATCTAAAGTTGAAGCATTTTGACTAACTACCAGTTTGGAACAATTTACATATCCAACCACATGGTTTCGATTAAAGTGTGCATAGAATATTCAATATTCATACAATAGAATACTACTTAAAATGAAAAATGTTATCAAGAATATTTAATAACATGGAAATAGACCACTGCCATTAAGTGGAGAACTCAACAAAAAAATCTCCTTTTGGAAAAAACCATATGTATTCATACAACAAAAATAAGAATACCAAAATGTTAATAGCAGTTATCTTTTGTAGAAATAGTTTTTTGTGGGGCACCTGGGTGGCTCAGTTGGCAAAGCATCCACTACCTGCTCAGTTCATGATCTCATGGTTTGTGGGTTCCAGTCCTGTGTTGGGCTTTGTTCTGAGACTTCAGAGCCTAGACCCTGCTTCAGATTCTGTCTCCTTCTCTCTTTGCCCATCCCCTGCTCACACTCTATCTCTCTCTCAAAAATGAATAAAAAATTTTTTAAAAAGATAGGTTTTTTGCATATTGGTATTTTTATAAATTTCTTAAAATCTTCAATATTTTAATTTTTTCATTTCTGATATTTATGCCTTCTTTTTCTTACTGCATGGGCTGGAAACTCCAGTACAATTTGAAAAGAATTAGTGAGAATGAGCATCTTCATATTATTCCTGATCTTAGGGAAAAAAGGTTACTCTTTAACCATTAGGTATGATCATAGGTATGGATTTTGTAGATGTCCTTCAACAGTTGAGAAAGTTTTAAAAGAATTTCTGATTTGTTGAGAGGTTTTATTGTAAGAGGTATTAAGTATTGTCAGATGATTTTTTTTCATCTGTTAAGATGATCATATGATTCCCCCCTTATTCTGTAAATGTAGTATATTGATTTTGAAATGTTAAATCAACTTGCATTCTTGAGTTAAACTGCACTTCATTATGAAATATTATTTTAATATATTGCTAGATTCAATTTGATAATACCTATTTTTTTAAAGATTTTATTTTCTTAAAATAATCTCTACACCCAATTTGGGGCTGAAACTCACAACCCTGAGATCAGATCGCATGCTCTCCTGACTGAGCCAGCTAGGTGCCTCAATTTGCTAACATATTCTTAAAGATATTTATTCTTAAGTTTATGAGGGATACCCATCAGTAATTTGATCTTTATCAAGTTTCTGTGTTTGCTTTGTAAAACAAGTTGGGAAATATTCCCCCTTTCCATTTTCTGAAACCATTTGTATATCAGTTTCTATTTAAGCTTTATTAATTTGTGTGGAATTTTGTCATTTCATGTAAGTTGTTGAATTTATTGGCAGTTTATGCTTTTATATCTTAAGGATCTATAATGTTGACTTTTTTATTTCTGGTAATGGTAATAGATTTTTTTTTTTCTTGATTGCTAGAGGCTTAAATAATTTCAAAGAATTAAGTTTTGTTGACTTTCTTTACTGTTTTTTGTTTCCTTGATTTCCATTCTAATTTTTATTCTTCTACTTATTGTGGGTTTCATTTGCTATACTTCTTTTGAGCTTCTCAAGGTAGAACCTTAGATTATTGACTTTATATATTCATTTAAATTATGAATTTAAGTTTAAGAATTGAAATTTCCTGTTAAGCACTGGTTAGACTGCACCCCCAGATTTTTGATATGTTATGCTTTTATTATTTTTTAATTGCATGATTTCTTCTTTTGCCCATTGTAATTCAAGGGCGCATGGTTCAAATTTCAAATATTTTGGGGATATTCTAGGTATCTGTTTGCTACTAAGTTTTGTTACATTGTTGTGATCAGAGAATGTTCTCTATATCATTTCAATTTTTGAATATTTATTGAGACTGGTTTTATGAGCCAACATGTTTATCTTACTGACTTTTCCTTGTGCACTTAGAAAGAATGTGTGTTCTACTTATAACACTTTGCATGATAGAAGATAATCTTGTAATATACTTTAAAATCACTAATCCTGAGACCTTTTAAAATTGACAGTCTTGAGACAGAAGAGTGAAATAGTTGACATTTATCTTTTTCTTCCCCACTAGGATTATTTATTCCCTCAACCCACACCCAGAGTTTTCTGTGCTATGTTTACCCTTCTATAAGTATGTCTTTTCAAATCACTTTTAAACAGTTGTTAAAAAGGCTAATACAATTTTTGAGGATTGCTTAAGATAGTACTTTTTTATTTTAAAAAGTATATCTCAGATTATTAAATGAAAGGAATGGAGCTGAATGTCAGTATTTTAGGCTTTAAGAATTCATAGATCCCAATTGTCTGTTTCTGTACCAAGGTAAACATAAACATCAGCTATGAAGGTGATCCTTTATCTGCTGTTTTCATTGTCATATGAATGCATGAGTGAAGTAAAAGGAATAAATCCAACGCTTGAATTTCAGGTGTTTTGTACAGATATATTAATGCTGGTAGAACTTCCTTATACTTGACTTTGTATATTGAACTTTCCTAGCAGATAGAACATGATACATAAAACCAGTGTGATGAGAACGAGCCTGTTTCACTTGAGAAAGTAAAAGGGGCCAGTAAAGCTAGACTATGGAAAATCGAAGGACATTAATAAGATAGAGCTAAACTTGAGAGAGTTTGTGCAGTTGCTGAGGATTTTTGTCTTCATGCGCATATCAGAGAGCATAGGAAGATTTAAACAGAAGATCGTATGTTTTGAAGATGGTGCTTCAGAAAGACCACTCTGGCTACATGATAGAACATTGACCGGGGGGTGGGGAGGGGGGGTGGTTCAAGAGGGATTGTGGGAAAGATTTGGAGATGGATTGCCAGTGTCTAAGCAAGACATAATGGCAGCTTGGATTATAGTGGTGATGGTGTAGGTAAAGAGATGTGAACAGATCCAGAAGACTAAAGTAAACCAGACCTGTTTATAGATTGGCTATGAATGGGAAAGAAGAAGAAGATGTTAGAAACAAATCTAGGTTTCTTGCCCAACAGAAAAGGTGGTGGTGGTTGTGTAGCATTAACTAAAACATTTCCATTCAATGTATTTTGGGAAATTCTGTGTCTTAATGATTAAGGACTAATAAATCTGTTAGTGGTCTAATAGCCTTTAAGTTCCCTTCTTAGTCTGTAGCAACTGTCTAAACTACTATAAGCCTACAAGGCTTAGCAGTAAAGAAATGTATAGTATACTTGAGTCTTGGTTAGAAAAAAGTCCATTAAATAAATAAATATTAAAATAAATAGCAAACCTGCAGCTAACATCATACATATCTAATTGTGAAAGACTAGAACTTTTCTCCCTAAGAAAATCTTAGGGAAAAAAGAAATAAATTCCTGTTCCTATTCCTGTTCATAGATGATGTCATTTTGTATATAGAAAATCCTAAGAAATCGACAAAAAAACTATTAAAACTATTCAGCAAGTTTGTAGGATACACAAGCGCTACATAGAAATAAATTGTGTTCATCTGTTTTTTTCATATTCCACATATGAGTGAAATCCTAGGATAATTGTCTTTCTGACTTATTTCACTTTGCATAATACACTCTAGTTCCATCCACATTGTTGGAAATGACAAGAGTTCATTCTTTTTGATCACTGAGTCATATTCCACTGTATGTATGTGTATGTATGTGTTTGTGTATGTATATACATATATGTTTATGTGTGTATATATTTGTATGCATGTATGTTTGTGTATGTATGTATATATGTATATGTATATACATATGTTTGTGTATATATGTATATATACATACATACATACATACATACACAAACACATACATACACACCACATTTTCTCTATCCACTCATCAGTCAATGGACAACATAGGGTAAGGGAAAGAAAAATAAGATAAAAATATAAAGGGAGGCAAACTCTAAGAGATACTTAAATATAGAGAACAAACTGAGGTTGCTGGAGGTGAGGTGGGTGGGGGGATGGGATAAACAGGTGATGGGCATTAAGGAAAGCACTTATTGGGGTAAACATTGGGTGTTATATGTAAGTGATGAATCACTGGGTTCTACTCCTGAAACCACTACTACACTGTATGTTAACTAACTTGAATTCAAATAAATTTTAAAAAAGAAACTAGTCACAAAAGGAAAAAAAATACTATTTTATATTCATGCATTAGCAATAAAAAATCTTAAAAGGAAATTTAAAAAATTCCATTTGTAGAAGCATCAAAAGAGTAAAATACTTCATAAATTTAATTAAGAAGGTACAAGTCTTATATACTGAAAACTACACATCATTGAAAAAATTAGACAACCTAAATAGGACATAAACTGTTCATGTTTGTGGAAGATTTAAATTATTTGTATTTTAATACTTCCCAAATAAATACACAGATTCAATATAATTTCTATCAAAATCCTAGGTGGTATTTTTTTGTAGAAATAGGCAAGCTTATTCTAAAATTCTCCTGGAAATGCAAAGAGTACAATATAGACAAATTAGAATAGGAAGAGCAAGGTTGGAGTACTCACAGTCCACAATTCCAAAACTTAATACAAAGATACAGTAGTGAAGACATCGTATAAGACATAGAGCTCATTGGAATAGAATTGGAAGTCCAGAAATAAATCCTAATAGTTACAGTTAATTGATTTTTAATGAAGGTGCTAAGGAGAAAATATGGGGAAGGAATTTTTTTTAACATATGGTATTGGGACAGGTGGATTATCTACATGGAGAAGAAGAAATTGTACCCCTTCCTCACACCATATAAAAATTAACTCAATGGATTAAAACCTAAATTTGAGAGCAACACTTACGTGAAAACATAGATGTATATCTTTGTGGACTTGGATTGGGTCATGGTTTTTAAAAAATCTGACCTGTAAAGCACAAAGAACCAAAAAAAAAAAAAAAAAAGAAGAAGAATTGTATTTTATCAAAATTTAACACTTTTGTACATCAAAGAACACTATCAAGGAAATGAAGACAGTTCACACAATGACAGAAAATAATAGCAAATTATTCTGTATACTAGATTATTGAGATAAATAATTCTTATGACTCAACAATAAAAAGACAGCCCAATTAAAATGGATGAAAAAATTGGATATTTCTCTAAAGAAGATAAACAAATGGCCAATAATCACATGAAAAATGCTCAATATCTTTAGTCATTAGAGAAATGCAAGTTAAAATCACAGTGAGATGCTGCTTAAACTCCTTAACATGGGTATAATAATAATGAAAAAAGGACAATAATCAGTGTTGATGAATAAATGGAGAAATTGGATCCTTATACGTTGCTGATGGGAATAGAAAATGGTGCAACTGCTCTAAAAAACTTGGCAGCTCCTGAAAAAGTTAAACATAGTTTACCATGTGACCTAGAAATTCCACTTCTAAATATATATCCAAGAAAAACTGAAAACTTGTGTTTACACAAAAACTTGTACATGAATTCTCATGGTAGCATTATTCATAATAGCTGAAAAAGTGGAAACAACCTACATATCCGTGAGTGGTTAAAACGAAAAGTGATAATATTTTGGACATTGCATTTTGGAATATTTAGCTGTAAAGAGGAATGAAGTACTGATAAATGATACAACATGGATGAATCTTGAAAACATGCTAAGTGAGAGAAACCAGTCACAAAAGGCCACATATTTTATGATTTCTTTCATATGAGTTGTCTAGAATAGGTGAATCCATAGACAGAAAAGTAAGTGGTGTATGTAGGGGTTTGGGAGAAATGGAAATGTGTGCTAATGGAGATGAGGATTTTTTTTTGGGTGGGGTGATGACAATTTTCTATAGTTAGTGATAACTGTCTGATGTTATGAATATTCTGAAAACTATTGTAGGTTTTAAACATTGAGTTTTATGATATGTGAATTATATTCATTTAAAAACAAAAATTGGAAAAAATCATGCTCATTGACAAACTCAAAAGAAACTGTGTTAATTCCTCACACATATAGATTTGACATTATTCTAATAAAACTTCTAGAAGATTTTTTTGAGTCTGGAAAATGAGAGCTGTTTATAAAATTTATATGGTTATATGAAGTGTCAGAAATAGCTAAAGCAGTCTTGAAGAATGACCAACTTGTAGGCCGTATAATCTGGGTATGAAAATATGTTACAGCTAAATTCAGACATTGTGGTTGATAGGCATTCACCATTTATACTAGACATAAAACTGACTAATAGAATAGGGAATTCAAAACCAGATCAATACATATCTGATCTGAGAAGTACAGTGCAGTGAAGAAAATACGGTTTTTTAAATAATTATTATTGGCTTAATTGGATATTTGGATGGGGAGAAATACATCTGGACCTCTACACCATATACATTCAGATTTATTGAACACTTAAATGTTTTTTTTTTTTTTAATTTTTTTTTTCAACGTTTTTTTTTTATTTATTTTTGGGACAGAGAGAGACAGAGCATGAACGGGGGAGGGGCAGAGAGAGAGGGAGACACAGAATCGGAAACAGGCTCCAGGCTCTGAGCCATCAGCCCAGAGCCCGACGCGGGGCTCGAACTCCCGGACCGCGAGATCGTGACCTGGCTGAAGTCGGACGCTTAACCGACTGCGCCACCCAGGCGCCCCATGAACACTTAAATGTTAAAGGTAAAATGATAAAGTCTTTTGAGGGAAACGTGAGAATATCTTGTGACTTTGTAGTAGGGAAATATTTCTGATTCAGGACAAAACATTCATTAAAAAAAAGATACACTGAATTCTATGAAAATTAAGAACTCCATTCATCAAAGACAATATTAGTGGAAAGAATGGTAGACAATATTTGCAACATGTATATTTGACAAAGGGCCAATATTCACAATATATAAAGAAATGTAGATAAAGAAATGAGACTTGAAGAAACATGTTGCAAAAGGGGTATTTAAATGGTCAATAAATAGTTGAAATGATAAACTTATCAGTCATTGGGGAAATGAACATTAAAACTACAGTGAGATGACAATATACCTTGCGGAATAGTTAAAATTTAAAAGATAGAAAACACCAAGTGTTGGTGAGGCTGTGAAGCACCACAAATTCTCATACATTGCTGACAGGTGTGGAAATTGATAGAGCCACTTTGGAATACTGAGAGTATCTGCTAAAAGTAAATATATATTTGGCTTATAACCTAGTGGTCCATGCTGAAGTATGCTCTCAACAGAAATACATGCTTATGTTAATCAAAATATATATATAAGAATGTTCTTAGCAGCATTATTCCTAAGGCTTTAAACTGGAAACTACCCAGTGACAATCAATGATAGAATGGATAAATATATTCACATGCTGAGAACATGGCAATGAGAATGATCTACAGGTATTTGCAACAATATGGGTGAGGCTTAGTAACATAACATTGAGTGAAGGAAGCCAGGCACAATAAATACTCCGTGATATACTGTAATTCTATTCCTTTAACAAAAGTTGAAAAATATGAAAATGAATTTATATTAGAAGTCAGGATATTTGGTAACTTTGTGGAGGCAGGTTTAAGGATTGGAAGGGGATATAAAAGGCAGGGGTTTGGGCATAGTGGTAATGTAGTGTTTCTTGATCTGGGTGCTTTTTACATTGGTTTGTTTAGTTTGTGTGTATACTTAGGATTTGTGTTTTCCTGTATTATACTTTAATAAGAGGTTAAAAAAGAAAAATAAGCTCAAAGTACAAAGTAAGATGGTATAAATAGGAACACATGTGTTGCTAATCATAAGTGTGAGTGAACTAAATCCCCAATAAAAGGAAAAAGATGATCAGAATGGATAGATCATGGGTGTGTGTGGAGCCTTTGGGTGGGAATATGGGCAAGAAGTGTTCCCTGATAGAATTTGAGCTGGATTTCATTTTACTAGTTAATTGGTTGTATGTCTTTCCTTGTCCCTACCTTTTTAAGAATCTACTGTAGAACCCAGGCAAAAAAGAGGACCTGAAATTCTTCCTGACAGGAAGAAAGCCAATAAAAGTGAAGAAAAGGCTTCTCTACAAAAAACTTCAAATGCCCAGAGATTCTTACGCTAGCTGTTTCAGGAAGAAGGGCATACTTAGTGTCAACAAGTGCTAAATCGCCAATGGGCAACATGCACGTTCACCTCAACAAATGTTACCACTAAATCTCCGTTCCAAAATGCTGCAAGGGTACAGGAAGCCATGTATTCAACATGGTTTTTCTTATGGAGAAAGATGAGATAATTAATACCAAAGAAAGGTAGTAGCCTTTGATCAATAATTTTGTTTTTATTTTTTTTATTTATTTATTAAAAACATTTTTTTAACGTTTATTTATTTTTGAGACAGAGAGAGACAGCGTATGAACAGGGGAGGGGCAGAGAGAGAGGGAGACACAGAATCTGAAATGGGCTCCAGGGTCTGAGCTGTCAGCACAGAGCCCGATGCTGAGCTCAAAATCAGGACCGTGAGATCATGACCTGAGCTGAAGTCGGATGCTTAACCGACTGAGCCACCCAGGTGCCCCAACAATTTTGTTTTTAAAGCAACACATTAAGAATACAGGTTTCAACAGAGTGCTAAATGGCATGGTCTTTGTGTCTCTGTGGGTTATAAAACCAATTCTTCCCATTGACATATTTGTTAACAAGGGCTGTTTCAGACTTTCCATTTCTGTCTTTTGCATATCATTTCAAACAAACTTAAACACTGTTTAGTATGTTTCACTGTTTTTCTCAAAAAAGATGTAAAAGAAAAATGTCCATGAACAAAGATATCCCTTGGTGTTAGATCCCAGCAGTACAGCATTATGACATCTATCTATAACCTATCCAACAAAGACTAGGAGGAAAAGCCAAAATAATATTTGTATATGGAATTTTTTTGCTTGTAGATGGATAACGTTATTAACAACCCCATATGAAGAGGATTTTGAATGAGTAATTTCAAGTGAATAGAAAATAGAAGCCATTAAAAGAATAAAAGGACAGAAATCCATTTATTGAAAATGACACAGAATATTAACATTATGCTTTGTATTTTTTTGGTTATTGGCATTCAGTCCTGCTTATTTTTTAGACTTATTTCCTACTGAGTTGGAATATTTCTTTACACCTTCTAGGTAATTTTTGTGGCTTAATTATTTTTCTGTCCTCTCATTTTCTACAAATGGTCTGAGTGACAATTTCCCCCATTACCCTATATAAGTGTTGGCTGATTAGTTTACATTTTTAGGTTAGTTCTTTAGATTTCTATTTTGTCAGGTTTTTTGAGTGAGGGCAAAGGTACATGTTTTACCTAGGTGGTTACATAGCCTTTTACTTCATTTAGTGGTGTGTAGACTCCTTCTTAAATGAAAGGCAATTATCTAGCTTTCCCTTTATATCAATAGAAAGGTTATAGCTTATTCTTCTGTTTGTATTTGTGTTCTTGATCTACTGTTCCAGATGTCATTAAGTTGACTTGAATGTTGAAAATACACAGAAATATAATTAATGTTGCTGGTGTTTCCAACATATTTGATCTCATTTTACAGAAAACATTGTTTTTTTTTAAAAGGAATTTGAGTATATGAAGGATGATGACCAAGTACTCTTAATAGAACATAGAATCAGAGAATGTGGAATTAATCTGGAGTAATAAGATATATCTGACAAATTGAAGTCCCTTTCTCTGGCTGGTGGTGTAAAGTCATTTGTGTGGGTGTGGGTGTGGGCAGGCAAAGGAGAGAATGGGGTTAAAGAAAGCTAAGCTGACTGGCATAGGAGCAAGCCAGGTGGATGGATTCTCTATTATCCCTAAAGTGTAGGGGATGCTGAGACACCTCTGTGGCTCAGTTGGTTAAATGTCTGACTCTTGATTTTGACTCAGGTCATGATTTCATTGTTCATGAGTTCCAGCCCTGTGTCAGGTTCTGTACTGACACCTTGGGATTATCTCTCATCCTCTCTTGGTCCCTCCCCTGAGGGCCTTCTCTCTTTCTCTCTGTGAAAATAAACAACAAAAAGCAGAGTAGGTGATGCTGAAATCAGGGGTGTGCAGAGTAAGATTAGATCAGAAATCCAAGGCGGGGGAGCTAAGATGGTGGCATAGGAGGAGGACTTTATGCTTGTTTTATCCCTCAAACACAGCTAAAAATCTATCAAATCATTCTGACTATCCAAGAAATCAACCTGACGACTGATAGAACAAACTGTACAACTAAGGGGTGAGGAGGCCACATGAAGAAGGTAGGGCATGGAGAGCCGTGGTTTGGGGAAATGGAGTGCAGGTACTGAGGAGAGGAGGCAGCCCTGGTAGCAGAGAAAGATGAGGGAGGGTAGAGGGCACAGGGATATACACAAAGAGAAAACTTCCCCAAAGCCATTGGCTTGGAAAGTGAGAGGGGCTGATTTTCATGAGTGTTAGTGACCAGACTGGAGTTACAGAGGTTTCTGGACCTGGCTAGGATAGAGAACTGAGGACGCTGTCCTACTCTTGGAAAGAAGGCAGGTAAGACTGCACTATCCAAGGATCACCTAAGGTGCATGGGGGAAGACTGAATGTACTTTTTGGAGTGCATCTATGAGAGATGGCATTGCTTCTCTGGGTACACAAGAAGCAGGGTTCTCCATTTCCCTCCCCCCACTCCTCAGCATAAGTGCAGAGACACTGAGGGGAGCTAACCCAGATACTGGCTGTTTAGCCTGATTTACTCCAACTCCCACTCCCCTACCCTTTGGCATGACTGCCCTTCTGGGTCAAAACTGCACCAGTCCTAGTGTGGGCAAGACCCTTTCCCAGAGGGCCAGTGAAGGTCCCTGCTATACCAGGCCACTGAAGTTTGGAATTTAAAAAGCAGTTGGGGCTGGGAAAGAGCCCAAAATGCACTGCCCTGCTCCTGGAGAGAAGGTAGGCAAGCAACCTGGAGATAGTGTGAAATCAGCAATCTGAAAAGTGCCTCATATGCATGAGGGGAAATTATTTGGCTTATGGAAACTGCTTCCCTGAGAGCAGCAAGCAAGAACTGCCTCCCCCCCCCCCCCCACGGACAAAAGAGCTTGCTAGTGCCCCTGCTCTTCAGCATAAGCCAACTTCAATAAAGAGCACAGCACCAACACCGGCTACCTAACCTGCTTACCCCAAGTGCTGCTCCCACCCCAGACTCTGCTCGCACTGCTTTTCTCAGGCAAGTATGCCTAAGGACTAGTACAGCAGGCCCCTTCCCCAGAAGACCAACAGAAACCCCTTCACACATCACATCAGTTGATCAGAATTCTGCAAGTCTTCGATTCTAGTGGCAATGGCATCATGCCTTTTTTGTTTTTTATTTTTTCATTTTATTTCAGAGAGCACACGAGTGAGAGAGTGCTAGTGCACAAGCACGAGCAGGGGACAGGCAGAGAGGGGAGACACAGAATTTGAAGCAGGCTCCAGGCTCTGAGCTGTCAGCACAGAGCCCAATGCTGGGCTTGAACTGGGAGATCATGATCTGAGCAGAAGTTGGATGCTTAACTGACTGAATCACCCAGGTGCCCCAATATCCACTTTTTTTAACAAGCAGACCAGAACACACCTATTTAAAGCTCCCCACTATTAGGGGGAGCCTCTACAAATGACTGACCTGAGGGATAGGGCAGTCAAAACATAACAACAGAGTCATGCAGCACACACCAGAGACACTACCTGAAGTGCCAGACCCTGTATGTTATATGACCTCCCCTTCATAAAGTCATCACTCTCAGCAGAAAACATAACAGGCTTTTCTAACATATGGAAGAAGACAGAGACCTAGACAAAATAGCAAAACATAGGAATTTATCCCAAAAGGAAGAACAAGAAAAGGTCATGGTCAGGGATCTAATAAAAATAGATCGGAGTAATATGCCTGATCCAGAGTTTAAAGCAACAGTCATAAGGATGCTAGCTGGGCTTGAGAAAAGTGTAGAAGACTTGAGGGAGACCTTTACTGCAGAGATGAAAGAGCTAAAAAATCAATCAGGCTGAAATCAAAAGTGCAATGACTGAGATTCAAAACCAAATGAATGAAATGACCACAAGGATGGAGGAATCAGAGGAATGAATAAGTGATATAGAATATAGAATTACAGAAAATAATAAACCTGAACAAAAGAGAAGAATTTTGAATCACAAGAGTAGACTTAGGGAACTCAGTGACTCCATCAAACATAATAACATTTGTATCATAGAAGTCGAAGAAGAAGAGGAAGAGGAAGAGAAAATGGGGCAGAAGGTTTCTTTTAGGAAATTATAGCTGGAAATTTTACTTATCTGGGGAAGGAAACAAACATCCAAATACAGGAAGCACAAAGAACTCCCATTAAAATCAACAAAAGCCCAAAAAAAATTACCAAAATCAAGCCAACACCAAGACATATTGTAGTTAAATTTGCAAAATATAGTGATAAAAAATGGTAAAGGTGCAAGACAAGTCTGTAACTTAGAAGACCCATAAGGCTAACAGCAGATCTTGGCAAGCCAGAAGGGAGTGGCATGATAAGTTCAACAGGCTGACTGGGAAAAGTCTGCAGCCAAGAATACTCTATCTAGCAAGTCTATCATTCAGAATAAAAGGAGAGTGAGTTTCTCAAACAAAAATTATTCTCAAACAAAAATTTCATGACTGCCAAACCATCCCGGCAAGAAAGGGGTCTCTTTGAGTGTGTAGGAAAGACCAAAAGTGACAAAGACTAGAAAGGAGCAGGGAAAAATCTCTAGAAATGACAAATAATAAGATGGCACTAAATGCATATTTATCAGTAATTACTCTGAATGTAAATGGACTAAATGCTCCGATGAAAAGATATAGGGTGTCAGAATGGATTAAAGAAACAAGACCTATCTAGATGCTGCCTACAAGAGAATAATTTTAGATCTAAAGACACCTGCAGATTCAAAGTATGGGGATGGAGAACCATCTATAATGCTAATGGATGTCAAAAGAAAGCCAGAGTAGCTATATTAATCTCAGACTAGATCTTAAACCAAAGACTGTAACAAGAGATAAAGAAGGGCACTATATCAAATTAAAGGGGACTATCCAAAAAGATAATATACCAATTATAAATATTTATGCCCCCAACTTGAAAGCATCCAAATATATAAAACATTAACAAGTCCTAAGGGAAGTCATTGATAATACTACAATAATATACATAATATGTACAATAAATATACACACATATATACATATATACAACGGAGTATTACTCAGCTATCAAAAAGAATGAAATCTTGACATTTGCAGCAGCATGGATGGAGCTAGCATGTATGATGCAAAGTGAAATAGAGAAAGAAAATACCATATAAATTCTCTCATAAGTGGAATTTAAGAAATATGACAGCTGAACATAGGAAAAAAAGAGTGGCAAACCAAGAAGCAACCTCTTAACTATAGAGAAGAAACTGTGGGTTACTAGAGGAAAGGTAGGTGTAAAGATAGGTTAAATGGGTGATGTGTATTAAAGGAGGGCACTTATGATGAGCACTGGGTGGTGTTTGTAAGTGTTGAATCACTAAATTCTACACCTGAAACTAATGTTACACTGAATGTTAACTCACTGGAATTTAATAAAAACTTAAGAAGAATAAAGTTTATATTTGGGTAATAACTAGGAAAAAAATAAAAAGAAATCCAAGATCCATTGCCCAAAGCCAAGAGGCAAAATATATCACTGAATCAATGAAGAAGTCAGTCATATATCAAATTCCAAAGCACAGGACCAGGACATGGAAATGGATAGCAAAAAGGCCAAGTCTTGGCAGTTGGTCCCGGGTCACCTGGGTTTTCTAGCACAGACATAAGTTCATGTGGTGTAAATTGTCTTTTACTGGCTTGTCCAATGCCAGGTAGAACCTGGAAGATTTAAATGGTCAGAGACAAAGTGAGGAATAATAACTTTTCTAATAGTAGGAACTGTTGAAGCACTGAACCAGGAATGGAAAATCTGACATCCTGTCCCTTGATAATTGGTGAACAACTGGCTTTACATGAAGTCCTAGTCATAGGTTTAATTAATAACTTACTGAATTCTTTTGGCTTTGAGAATGACATAATTTTGTCTTTTTATGTTATTAGGGTATGAAAGGTCAACTTAGGAAGCATATATTTAAAAAATGCTTTTCAGTAGAAAGTGCTCTCAAGCAGCTATAGAGATAACAAATGCTCTTGCTCTTGCTCTAGAATGGACCATCCTGAGTCATAGGCAGGCTCAGACTGCACTGTCTCAGTTAGCACAGCAAGGTATTCATCAAACTGACAAATAGGACTTTCCCTTTAACTTACGAGATGATGGTTCTCTAGCTATATTTAAACAATGTGGTATACATATGGAAGTTAGAGATTTGCTTAGATGCATTTCACTTCAGAAGTTACAAGTGGCAGTGCTGGAGCCTGCTTTCATTTCTGACCAGTTTTTGACAATTCACGTTTGGATGTGGCACATAGGCCCACCTGCCACAGGATATCCTTGGTAAAATCACCCTGGTCAGTGGCCAGGACAAATTTTATAATCATGGTAGTGTTCTGTTAACTTTCAGAATTGGCCAAATGCTACAGGGATTTGCCTTTTGTAAGAAGGCAATAGAAAACCAGTGAAGTATTTCACGCAGGGGACTCTCTTTGTTGAACAAATATTTATTAAGCGAGGAAAAGTGCCAGGTATTGTGCTAAGAACTGGGAATTCAAAAGTGAAAGAGTACACAGTGTTTGTTTTGTCAAGGAACTTACAGTAGATGGAAAATGTAGAAAGAAAAACAATTACAAAATAATGTGATAGGTGCTATGAGGGGAAGAATTACAGGATGGGAATATCCAAGCAAGGAAAATAACTTGAGATTGGGGTGAAGTGATAAAGGAAGGCAGCTTAGATTGTGTAGAAAATACAAGAAATCTACAGATAATTCATTAGAATTAGTAAGTGAGGTAGTTGAATAAAAAATCAATATACAAAAATCAATTGCATTTCTACATGCCAGTAACAAACATTCAGAATATGAATAAAAAGATGCTTTTAATAGCACAAAGATATGAAGCGCTGAGGAATAAATCTAACAAAGATGCAAGAGCTTTATGGAAAAAATTACAAAATTTTATTGAAGGATATTAAAGGGGACCTAACCAAATGGACAGATAAGCCATGCTTATGGATCAGAAGATTTAATATTGTAAAGATGTCAAGTTTCCTCTAATTGATTTAGATTCAATGTAATACTGTTTAGAATCTACCCAGGATTTATTTTTCTTAGTGAAATTTAATAAGCTACTTATATGGCCATGCAAGGGACTGAGGATAACCACAGTATTCTTAAAGACAAAGAACAAAGTTCAGGAAATTGCCTATCAAGATCAAGAGTCATGAAACTATAGTAACTGAGACAGTTTGGTGTTGTTACAGAGACAGGGCTCTGGAAGAGCACATGGGAGCCCAGACAGAGATCCACATATATAATGATGTTTGATACTTGATAGATGTGACACATTCAGACCAGAGGCGAGAAAAAGGGATTCTATGGTCATTGATGCTGGGACATCTGGGTATGGAGATGGAAAAAAATAAATGAAATTGTACGCCCGTCTCACACTATATATAAAAGTCACTATCAAATTTAAGACTGAATGAGGTTTTTAAGCTATAGTTAAAAAAAAAATGGTTATTTTAGAGAACATGCACATGAGTGGGGAAGGGAGGGAGAGAATCCCAAGTAGTCTCCATGCTGCCAGCCCAGAGCCCAAGTTGGGGTTGGAACCCATGAACCCATAACCTGAGCTGAAACCAAGAGTTGGATGCTCAACTGACTGAGCCACTCAGGCACCCCTAAGATAGAATTTTTAAAATAATAGAGCTTTTAGAAACTAATATAGGAGATTAGATTGATAAATTTGTCCAAATTAAAATTGAAAATTTATCAAAAGTTGACTGTAGCAAATTTGAAAATTCATCAGAAGCTGAGAGAAAGAGAGCAAAATAACAACAAACAAAAAGATCTGTAAGCATGAAGATATTTGTAACACAGAATGTGACAGAGGACCAATATCTAGAGGATATAGAAAACACCTCTCTGGCTGGAGCTGAGACTGTACAAACTATGTTTCCCACACTTCTCACCAGGTGACTTGTGGCTAGGTTTTGGAAATGAGAGTCTGATAGGAAGCTCGATAGGAAGAGATGGGATATTTCCTTTCCTTTTTCTCGTTCCTGCCACTGTGGCTCTAACTATACCATACAGTTGACTCAACCACATAACCACATTCCAGCTCCTTTCAGCACATGCGGCCGTTACTGCCCTTCAAAGACTATGTGAGGGGGTCCCTACATGGAACCTTGTGCTTTGGAGAGCCCACTCTGAGCCTCTTGGGACTGCATTTCTGCCTATGGGGCAAAGAGTCTGTGGCCAAAAGGGTGTGATTTCTTGGAGCCTGTTCCCTACTTGCCCTTGGATGGGTAACACAGAATGCTGATGTTCCATGCACAGAGTGCTCTGAGTCCGTCCTTCCAAGGGTGGGCCATGCCTCTGCTGTGCACACCTTGGCTTAAAATATGGCTGTTTATATATAGTTTTATATATAATTGTATGGGAGTGAATGGAGTTTGGATGTGTGGCCTTGGGGGGGATCACCTATATGCACTTGAGACCTCTAATGGAGGGATGGAGCTGCTTGTAGAAGGGTTGTCTCACAGGCCAGGGATCTGAGCCTCGAGTATGGCTCTTTCCAGGTGCTGCCTGCTATATTCTGGCTTGAAAATTTTGAGAGGTTGAGAAGTTTAGACATTTTTTTTAAAGTTTGTTTATTTTTGACAGAGAGAGAGAGAGACAGAGCATGAGTGGGGGAGGGGCAGAGAGTGAGGGAGACACAGAATCTGAAGCAGGCTCCAGACTCTGAGCTGTCAGCAGAGTCTGATGCAGGGCTCAAACTCATGGACTGCTAGATCATGACCTGAGCCAAAGTCGGATGCTCAACCGACTGAGCCACCCAGGCACCTCGAGAGGTTAAGAAGTTAAAAGCAGTGCTTCTCAAACTGTGGTGAAAATCCATTTTTCTTTTCTTTTTTAAACTTCAAATTTATTGGAGACCAATACTCTGGGTACACAGAATAAAAATACAAGAAAAAACTTGAAAAGTGTACAACCAATATAAAATTACTGTCAAATTGTTGTAAAAATTTTTAAATACTTCAGTGTCTATTTTTATTTGGCATGGAACAAGTAGACTTGGTTTGTGGACTTGTTTGCAGGTCATCTTTGGACTAACATTCACCAAAATTCACACCTGGCCTCCTAGGACGTTATGAATAGATACTTGTTAGGATATGATAATAGCATATAATTTAACAGTTTAAATGTAGACAAGGATGTGAGTCTCCATCTGTATTTGATTCTAGCATTAATCTTTTCCCACTCACCTCTGGGTTGTTGGGGTTCCCACTGGGTCCAAGTATTGACTGATTGGCCCAGAAGTCCAGACTTCTCTCTTGTCTCTTCCTCCCTAGGGGCATAAGTTGATTCCTGATGTCATTAAGATCTAGGCTACCTCAAGATTCCCTCCTCCTGCTTTTTCTGTTCTTTCAGCCTTCCCCAGCTGTGTAACCATTCTCCAAATTAAATTCCCTCTATTTAAAATACCTTGTGTGGTTTTGGTTTTGTTGACTGGACTTTGACTTATAAAACTTAAGAATCAATAAGGAAAAGACAATCCAATAGAAATCTGGACAAAAGTCTTAAGTAGGCACTTCAGAAAGAAAGGCCATTAAGTGTAGGGAAAATGGCTCATCTCATTGATATTCAGAGAATTACAAAGTAAATGCACAGTGGGATAGTATACACACTCACTAAGTTGGCAAATAAGAGCAACCTGGCAATGAGTACTGGGGAGCGTGTGGAGGAAAGTGAGTTCTCTTGGATGCCGGTGGGTCTAGACTGGCACAACGACTTTGGTAGAGAGTTGGGCACTGCTAGGGGAGCTGAAACTTGCATACTCAGTTTTACTGTAAATCCCCACTCAGGTGTTCATCCTTGAGAAACAACTGCATTATCTGCACCAGGATTCATATCTAAAAATATGCACAGTACCATTGCTTGCAAGATTCAAAAATGAAAGAACAAAAGTGGAAATGAGCCAAAGATCTTTCAAAGCAACAGATATGAAATAGAGCTTATATTCTAGTGAGGAGGGAAGGTAGAGAGTAATAGGCATATTAAATGGAGTGTCAAAATGCTGAGTGTTGTGGGAAAGAAAAGGAAAGAAAGGAATGGGATCTGGAAATTGTGAGAATGGGATAGATGGTGTGTATATGTCTGCAATTTTAAATAGGTCACATAGGCTTCATTGAGAATGTGACATTGTGGAAAAGATTTGAAGGTCATAAGCTTATGAGGCATGGTGGGAACAGAACAGGCAGAGGAAACAGCCCCAAGGTACAAGGTACAAGGTAGAGACATTTCAGACAAGGAGGTGCTATGTCTAGAGGGGTGTTAGGTCAGGAGATAGTAGTAGCTATTGGCCAAGATGTGGAGAATCTCACTGGCATTATTGCTTTTATTGAATGAATTGAGCAGCCACTTGAGGGTTTTGAGCAGTGGAAGTGTCCTAACTTAGAGTTGAGTAAGATTGGTTTGGCTGCCACGTTGGAATGGACTTGGTGAATAGACCATATTGAGCAAAAGAAGCACACCACTGAAAGAACACACAGTATTTGTTCATTTATAAAAATATGCAAAGAAGCCAAACTAAACAGTATTCTGTTTGGGTAGACACAGTTGGCAAAACTACAAAGAAAGCAAAGGGAAAAGTAATAGAAGAGTTAGGATGGGGGTTATCTGCAGGGAAGAGCAGTAATATGATGTGTTGGGGAGAGGGAGCACACAGGGGCTCTGAATAGCCATGTTTTGTTTCTTTACCTGGCTCTTTACACTTGAATACTTTGACTTCTAAGTGTATGTTGTGGATGTATATATCATACACAAGGGTAACAATGAAAAGAGAAAAAGAAATATCTTTTTCTTAGTAACAGCCTACACTGTTTCATTGTTGATTTACACAACAGGTTGTTTTTCTAGATTAAGGCAAAAATTCAAGTTGTGCTTAAATATCTGAGCAATAGGGGCACCTGGGTGGCTCAGTTGGTTGGGTGTCTGATTCTTGGTTTCAACTCCAGTCATGACCTGACAATTTCGTGAGTTCAAGCCCCACATTGGGCTCTGCACTGGCAGTGCAGAGCTTGGGATTCTCTGTCTCCTCTCTCTGCCCCTCCCTGCTTGTGCTGTCTCTGTCTCTTTCAAAATAAATAAATTTTTTTTTTAATGTGAGAAATAAAAGAATATTAATGCATTACTTGGGTGTGAGTTGTCCCTAACAGGTAGACATCAACTTTTGGCTGTTAAGACAATACCATAAAATGGAGAATTGGAAGTTAGCCAGTGTATTTATAGGCCAGAAACCTCCAATCTGGACAAACATTCTTATCAGTCAGGAAGTATTTTTGAACACCTGCTACATGTGCAATAAAGTTTGAGAGTACAGTGGAATATTTAGTTAGCAAGAGGAGATCAATATACCAAACAGTTAATTACCTAAGACGTTGTATTAATTGCTAAGTTGTATGGCACTAGATAAAAAACGTTGACAAGAATACCTTAGAATTCCAGATGTAGTGCACATATACCATCCACATCTTGATCTTAGAATCAATAGTAACTTGAGTACAGAATTCTATCGTGAATTTTTATTACCACATTAACAGAAAAGATGATGCAATTTGTTGTGCATTTATACAAATACCTGGTATCTTTGATATTTAATAATTTCACCAACACTTGCCTTAAAGGTTCAGCTTTCCTTTTATGATTCTTCATCCGCCCAGAATATTCCCAAGTTTCTCTTTGCATAATAGGTAGGTATGAAAGAGAAAGTGGACCTTTTCTGCTTCTGCATTTTACGTAGTCTTCAGTATGAATGAGATTAAGTATTTTAGCTTGAAACACCCCCTGCTGGGCTGTACACAGTATAAGTAATCAGAAGATAATGAATACTGCAACTTCAGGAGTTCTTAATTTCTTTTTAATTATTTCAGTAAGAACTTGAAAACTGGTAATTGGCAATTTTCTTCATTAAGCAAATTAAAGGAAGTATTTAAAGTCCCTTGGAGAAACTTTATGTTGAGTAGTGGTTTGCTAGGTTTTGAGATATTGATGAAATATATTAACATAAGTTAATATCTGTATAATAAATAATATATTAATAAAGTTAATATATTTGCTGATTCATGCACATACCTCATTAAGTCCTGATAATTTTCGTTTGGAGCTCTGGAAAGGAAAATTGTTTTTAAGTTTTGTAGCCAAATGCACTCCCATTTTAGGCGTCCACAAACGACAAGATCTAAGAACAAAATTAGCTGTATTGACTGCTTGATAAAGCTCTGCTTTTCATAAATAGATATTGAGAAACAAAAGATTTTGTCTTTGTGCTATGCTTTGATGTATAGGTATAACCCAAAATAAATAGTGCACTATTGAAAAGTCTGACTTTACTATAATTGTGACTCAGTTCTTTGTTATGTCGGCGGTCTTGAAATATTTTATCCTTGGAAATCTTTGCATATCTTGCAAACAGGTTAGTAATCCCATAGGTGTTTTGTTTTGTTGTTTTTTTCTCATTTGTATCCATTGTCCCTCCCCAATTCTGGTAGCTCCATCCTCCCAAGCTGTATTAATATTGAGAATTATCCAGGAGGAAAAGTGGAAATGAGCAAAGTATGGCCTCAGAGGTATGTGCTTATCTTTTGCTTTATTTTATTTGACATTGTTTTGGCCTTAAGCAAAAAAAGGAAATTTGTTTTTGTGATTCACTTGCTTATATAAAGGAAGACCTCTTGCCTTTTTTTTTTTTTTTGAAAGAAAGACATCTTTAATAATTCTCTTTTAGGATTTCTTCAAGGTATGACATATACCCTAGATTAAAGGCATTCCTATAGTCAGCAGGAATCTAGCCTCAGTTCATATTAATGCCTCTGAGTCGATTGTCTGCCAATACTATTCCTAGGGATGAAATTAACAGCAAGTTGCAATAGCTCACGAATGTTAGAGGAATAATTGGCCATCTGAGTGTCAGGAGTTGGTTGGAGACATGTCTGTTTGGAGATTTTAAATATTCTGAAGGTTTTAGGGAAACTTAGATCACTGTAAATTTGGCTCCTCCCCCCACCAGCCTCCCCCAGCCCTGTTGTTCTCACTGGGAAGTTTAAACTACAAGTTCTGTTCTGTGTTCCAATAGCTATTCCATGGAGTGTACTAAAGTGAGTGGCATGTTGGAAATGGGCGTGTGGGAATATGGTTTAGGAAGACTGCAGTATGCCCCCAAGGTAATGATGTTTGGATAGACTGAAATTCAGTGAGGATGAGGCTTCTTTGGCATCCTGCCAAAGGTTGCCCTTCTGATTATCAGTTCTTTGAGGTATTTGATAGGGAGGTGCTATTAAAATTTACTTATTAAATAAGCACTTTCAATTCTGTTATGGTTCCCACATCTTTGATTCATATTAATCAGGCCTGGTTAATATTTTTTCCCTTGTATAGGCTGAGAGTTCCTTAATGATCTCCTTGAGGGTAAGGATGGTGTCACTTTCATTGTGTCCCTAGGGTACTCAGTAATGTTTGTGGAATGTCAGGCCAAGTGAGAATGCCCATTTGGCTTAAGGTTAACACTTGATTTTCCGTTTTAATGGAACTACTACTGAAATAATTATTGCCTTCCTCTTCCATTATCTCAAAAAAAAAGCATTGAGGATTTGTGTTAAATTTTCACAAATAATACTACCCATGCTGTTGACCAGGTTGTATTTAATAATCTCAACTGGGAAGAGTTTCATGTTTGAAGCAATGGGGTTCTTTGCGAGTCATTTGCCTGTTGGTTCTCAGACTCATTCTGTGTTCTTACCCTGCACTTCTCTGTATTATCGAGTCAACACATGAGATGCCTAAGATGGTTTCTCAGGCTCCCTTCCTAATGGTTTCCAAATAGGTTTGTCCAATGGGAAAAGAATGGTGGATAGGAGGAAGGGAAAAATCAGAGCATGTCTTCCTGTCTCCTCCTGCTTCAGGATGAGGGCCTAGCAGTGGCTGTGTCTCCCCCCTTGTTCGAGCTCTCATCTCATAGCCCCTTCCACACTGGCCCCAGTTTCTGTCCTGTCTTGTGAGATCTGGCAAAACATCTTACCCTTTTGTCCCTCTTGCCCAAGTGGTGATAGTTGTTCCTTTCTCTCTTCTTTTTTTCTTCTTTCCTTTTCCCCTACTTTGCCTTCTTTATTTACTTCTAATTGAAGTATAATAAAAAACCATAAAATTCACTTTTAAAGTATAAAATTCAGTGGTTTTTAGTATAGTTATAAACTTGTGCAACCACTACCACTGTCTAATTCTGAACATCTTCAGCACCTCCAGGAAGAAACTCTATACCCATCAATGGTCACTCCCCATTTTCCTTTCATCATAGTCACTGGAAACCATGAATCTATGTTCTATGTGTGTGTACCTCTTTGGCACACTTTGGACAAATGTAATTCTACAACATATGGCCTTTTATGACTGGCTTCTTTGACTTAGCATAATGTCTTCAAGGTTCATCCATGTTGTAGCATATATCACTACTTGATTTTTATGATGGAATGTTTTATTGTTTGGACTTACCACATTTTGTTTATTGAACATCTAGATGGTTTCCATTTTTTTGGCCATTATAAATAATGCCACTTATAATATATGCCAATTATAAATGAACATATATGTTACCATTTCTTTGTGAACCTATATTTTCAATTCTTGGATTAAAATTCTCATTTCTCTTGAGAAAAACAAGATTTGCCTAGCAGTAGAATGACTAGGTAATATGTTAATTTTACACTGAAACTTTTGAAGAACTGGACAGTGGCTTCTTTCTGTTGCAAGTCTTTGTCTTATCATTATCTTCTCTTGGGCCTCTTGGTGTTTCCAGCTCCTTTAGAACTAGTTCCTTGTATAAAATATCCTCTACTAAAATACCTGGCATAAACTCTATTTCCTTGACTGAATCCTGACTGTGATGTTTCTTTTTATATTAGACATGGAAATCAAACCTATTTTTTCTCCTAAGTTTCTTTTCTTTTTCCTAAAAGATAATGAAAGAGACCATACAGTTATTAGTATTGTCAGGTTAATTAGATTATGCAACTTGAATGATTACATGCCATGTCTATCCTGGTGACAGTTCTTTTGAACCCATTTTATTTCCCCATCTCTGTGTGTAAGTAGTTTACTTGGAAAGGGATTCCAAGATGCTCTAGGAGAGAAGGAGGGAAGTGAGACAGGGAAAGGAAGAAGCCAGTGCAAGGAGGATTGATGAGTAAGGGGCGGTTGATGGCAATTGGGATGCAGTCCTATTTAGGACTTTGAAGAAATTGCATAGAGCATGTCTTAGAGTTTTCCCACCTGAGAGGCATGGAGGCTGGGATATCTCTTCACTGTTTTTAATTTGTCACTGGTTGGAGACTACTCCCCAGTATGAGAAATAAGCTCACCATCCCAGTCAAAGGAGGGACACAGAGATTCAGAGAACAGTTGAACAAGGCTTTAATCAACATTCTTGGAAGAGTGGTTATCTGATGGACAGGCGCACAAGGGGCAGTTATAGCAGACAATTTATCTCTTAGTGTGCAAGTCCTTCCTCTGGTTCCTCATTGGCTGACTCCTACAGAGGTTACAGTCTTACCCTGATGTCACCTATACCCAAGTAATGGAAAAATTAGTCTGATTGGAACAAATGTACATTCCCTGAGGTGATGCAGAAACTTTTAGTCCCTCCTCCCTTTGTTCTTTGGCACATGCTCATTGCAAGCCCCTGAAAATAAGCCCACAAAATGGAGAGGGGAAGAAGAAGTAAGTGAAGGCTCTAAGAGTTTGGGACTCCATTGTGGTTGTGGTGGGGGGAGCAGGGGAGTTCATACATATTTCCAATGTAGTTGTAAACCTGTTAACTAGACAACACAGCTTTTATTTGGTATTTCTGAAAATGAATCCTCTCCCTTCTCACACCAGGGAATTAATACTCTCAGCCCTTTGGGTATGGTACTGTGGCTGGAGAAAGTCCACAGGCAGTGACCCAGGTACTGGTAGTAAGAGGGGCTGCGAGAGAGTGTGTGTGTGTATGTGCATGCATACTTCTGTTACCATATGCCTGTTGGTGGGCGCTGGGGGAGATCTGTAAACACCTTGAGGGTAGATACCTTGCATTTGTAGGTTTAAATTTTACTTGTAAATAACACCTAGTTGATTTTATGCATTCATGAAAGAAACTGCCACAAGGAAGAAGCTTCCTGAATCTTAGGTAGGAACTGTCACCTTATGTTTACATTAGAGCTCTACTTTCAGGTATTAGCTCATCTCAAAGTTGTACATGTTGAGAAAGAACCACAAATCTTCAATTTGTAACCAGACCATCAGCTGCATTATCAGCACACCTTGATTGAAGCCCCACAGAAATACAAAGTGAAAATTTCCTTGATGCCTTTAGCTGCCCAGAAGGGAAATTAAAATCATATGCCTAAACTTTTCATAGACACAAAGCAGAATGCTTCAGAAGTTCATGAACAATGACAGGTATTAAAAGAAAAGATAGATTAAAAACCAGCAAGCTGTAGGAGTTTCTTAAAACAATGGGCCAATAGACAGAACATGTTTAAATAAAAAAGCAGTGATAAAAATGGAAATTAGTGGTTGCCTGTGGATCTCTTAACCAGCAGAAAAAATTTAGATGGAATCAACTCTCCTCCCTCGGATTAAGGCTGTGTTTTCATTAGTTTGAAAGCAAAGTGATAGAAAAGTGGAGAGTTTTATAAGTTATTGAGAAGTGACTTGTCTATTTGTTAAAGCCATTAACATTTAGGAAGTTTCTCTCCCATTCTTGAATCTAGCCCAAAACTCCCTTGGGGCAGGGCTGGCCAGATCTAAACCATTTTAAAGACTTTTCAGTTATTCCTGCCCCTCCAAACAGGACTTGGTAATCACTGTTATAGAAGTTAATTACAGAAACTTGACTATCACTATATTCTGGAGTAGGAAATGGTATTTAATCGTATCTGGCATAGTTTGCCCATTCGGAAAGTGACAGCAACTTATAGTTTGCACATACCATCTTGCACCTTCTATTTAATGCCCTCAACTCCCCCCCACCTCCCCATAATCCTGACTGTTTTTTCACGGACAGTGTAAATTTATGCCAATCTTGTCACCTCTTGGAACCTCAGTCTCCTTGGCTATCGAGTGCAGATAATAACAGTAGCTATTTGGGAGTACTTGGGAGAATGAGATGAGAACATGAGTGCCAATAGCTTCCTGCAGAGGCTAGACACCGTAGTGCTGAATAAATGGCAGCAATTGGGATGACATCCATGTCCTTCAGCCCCATTCATCGGTTCAACAATACTGTGAAAGCCTTATCTGAAAACCCTGGTTTTGAGCTCACCTAGAGAACTTACCACCAGTATTTTGAACGTTATGAAAGGACCCTTGAAAGACTTGCTAGAAAGTCCTCATAGGAATTTTCTCAAATTGTGAGTCAGGGGTGAATGCATGGAGAACCGTTCCTCCATTATTTCTCTGGTATTACCAAACAACATGAAGTATGCTGAAGCAGAACAGGTGCTGATGCTGTGGTCAGATGGTTTCTGGTGACAAAAGATTGTTGAGCAGAAGTGATGATTACTATTTTGGTGAGGAATTCATTCTCAGTGTGTAACTGTATCAGTGAAGGGTGTTAAGTGGCTTTGGCTCTTTATAATTATGTACGTCTTAAAATCAGGATTTTCTGTTGCTGTTAAGGGAGAATTGTCCTGTTGGTGTGAAACTTCGTCTTTTTTTTTTTTTTTAAGGTTTATTTTATTTTGGGAGAGTGTGGGGGAGGGGCAGGGGGAGAAAGAATCCCAAGCAGGCTCTGTGCTGTTAGCTCAGAGCCCCATGTAGGGTTCAGTCTCACAAACCACGGGATCATGAACTGAGCCAAAATCAAGAGTCCAGTGCTTAACTGACTGAGCCACCCAGGTGTCCCTGGAACTTCATCTTTAAAAAAAAATTTTTTTTTAATGTTTATTTTTGAGAGAGGGAGAGGCACAGAGCGTGAATGGGGGAAGGGCAGAGAGAGAGAGAGGGAGACACAGAATCTGAACCAGGCTCCAGGCTCTGAGCTGTCAGTGCAGAGCCCGATGCAGGACTTGAACTCACAGACTGCGAAATCATGACCTGAGGTGAAGTCGGACTATTTAACTGACTGAGCCACCCAGGTGCTCTGTTGAACTTCATCTTTTTAAACCCAGTGAAGATAAGCCAAAACTCCTTTATTATAATTAGTCACTGAGAGTTCCTTTCTTATCACTGAGCAACTTATTTTCAGGTTTTTATAAACCAGATTTATATATTGGATCTGGATATTTCATAGTTAAGATTTTTCATTAAAAATTTGATAAACATTTTAGGGATACAGTTATGGCAAGCAAGATTTTAATTTATAATAATGATATGTTTCATTTTGAAATAAATATAGACAAGTAAAAAACAAAGATGACCTAATAAAATTTAAAATAAAATATAATAAGATTGAAGAGTGGGTGGCTTACAGGTGTGAGAAAAATTGTGAATGGTGATACATAACAACTAAAGTTTAGGACCATGGGCCTTACTGCATCCAAATTCCTCAGCATACCTTCTATGCTGAGTTGAAGAGTGTGCCCCAAACTACTAGAACCTCAGAATGTGAGAAAAATAGAGTTGTAGATGTCATTAGGAAGAAATCCTATTGAATTAGCATGGGCCCTAAATTCAATGACTGGTGTTTTTATCAGAAAGGCATGTGACAATAGAGACAAACTGGAGTATGCTGCTACAAGCCAAGGCTTGCCAGCAACCACCTGAAGCTAGGAGAGAAACAAAACAGATTTTCCCTCAGAACCTTCAGAGGGAATAAACCTCACTGACAGTTCGATTTCTGACTACTGGCCTCTAGAACTTCAAGAGAGTAATTGCTGTTATTTGAAGGCACTCAGTTTGTGGTACAGCAGCTTGTAGGAAACTAATACCGTCTCCCTTCTCAGTTATGTTTATCATTACTGTTTAAGTTTATTTTATTTTGAGAGAGAGTGAGGGAGCAGGGGAGGGGCAGAGAGAGAAAGGGAGAGACAGAATCCCAAGCAGGGATTCTGTGCTCTCTGACAGCACAGAGCCCAACTTGGGGCTCAATCCCAAACCGTGAGATCATAACCTGAACTGAAATCAAGAGTCAGACACTCAACCCTCTGAGCCACCTGGTGCCGCCCGCCACCCCCCAACCCCCACTCCCAGTCCTCTTTATACTCATTCTTTTTTTTTTTTTTTTTTTTCAACGTTTATTTATTTTTGGGACAGAGAGAGACAGAGCATGAATGGGGGAGGGGCAGAGAGAGAGGGAGACACAGAATCGGAAACAGGCTCCAGGCTCCGAGCCATCAGCCCAGAGCCCGATGCGGGGCTCGAACTCACGGACCGCGAGATCGTGACCTGGCTGAAGTCGGACGCTTAACCGACTGCGCCACCCAGGCGCCCCTATTCTTTCTTTCTTAATATTTCTTGAAGATGTATGGTGCTTCACGCTTCTGTTCTGGGCCTTTTCCTTTGTTTGGAAGATGCCTTATGCTTTCCTTCTCCTGCTTCTCTCTCACTGTCTAGTGAATTGTGTTATAGGCTTTGCTCTAATTGACTGCTTCAGAATCTTTCTTCCTCCCCCCTCCCACTTCATGTGTACACACTCAACCCTTCATTTGTATCACACTCTTGTATTTTCTCTTCCCACAATGTTAGAGTTTTTTGTTCAGTGTCTGCATCTCTATTCAGCCATGACCTTCCTGGGAGTTTGTCTGTTTTTTTCAGCTCCTGTACCTTGGGATGTGATGGGCACATAATCAATTTATATTAAATATTTGCTTAATTAATGAAAATTTCTCTTTTTGTTTCTATCTTGTAAAATCCTTTTTAAAGCTTTTGAAAATTCTCTTTGGAGGATGTGTATAAAAATGAATGTTACTTTGGCTGTCAAAACAGGCCATGGTGAGATCAAAAGTTAAGTCTTTTTGCCCTTGCTGTTAGAAATTGCTATTTAAAATTTGTTTAATTTATAACTTATTTTATGAAGACAAATGGCAGAATAAAAGGAATAAACGAATAAATAACTGTCTTGAAATTCTGGAGAGTGAAAGCTTTGGTGACTTCATTGAAGGCCATTAAGAGTAAGGTCACTGTCAGCAAATTAGAGAAATATTTCCATCCGATTAATTGAGGTGAGTTCATAGTATTAAAGACCTGAAAAGCTTTTATGCCCAGAATTATTCTTCATGCCATCTCCTGCCACAGTGTATGGGAAATAGTTTAGGGAGAAAACTTGTGGGAAGAGGTAGAAAAGTTTTTTTTATTCCAAAATCAGTTGAGGATGATAATAAGACAGCTAAGTCATTGAAAGACCCAGAAAGAGTTGTCCTCTAAGGAAAGAAAGAGAATTAAAAGGGGAGAAGACCAAGTATTTCAAAGATTGTCTGTCTATTGAATACTTGTGTGTTTTTAGAACTATTTTCTGGCATGACAGCATTGACCACTAATTATGGTGATCTTTTGTTCACAGAACTTGATTCCATCAGGTTCTTAAAAACCATAAATCAAATCCCAATGAGATTATGAATTTGAAAAGGCTACTTGTGGTTGTGTTCTAAAATATCAGTTCTATGTAGTGAAAGAAAAAAAATATTAGCAAAATGGCTTTTGGTAATAAAGTTTCCTGTAAGACATAATTGGCAAGTTGTTTTTGTGTAATCTTTTCCAGAGAAAGCTTTTTTACAAACATTATTTTATTTGTAGGTGAGAAAGAATCACCCCTCTGGGGCATGTGGGTGGCTTAGTTGGTTGGGTGACTGACTTCGGCTCAGGTCATTGTCTCATGGTTCGTGGGTTTGAGCCCCGCGTCGGGCTCTGTGCTGACAGCTCGGAGCCTGGAGCCTGCTTCAGATTATGTGTCTCCCCCTCTCTCTGCCCCTCCCCTGATCATGCTCTGTGTCTCTCTGTCTCTCAATAATAAATAAACGTTAGAAAAAAAAAAAGAATCACCCCTCTACTAGAGGTGTTCTTGGTGCTTTTACTGTCTGGGTCTCTATTTGGGGCCCCTGTCCAGTGAGTTAGTCATTTCCCTGCAAAGAGAATGTTTCTGAAATTGCAGCTCTCCCTTCTACTTGTGGGGGTGATGCTCATTTCCAACATTGTCTGAAACTCCTAATACAGACAAACTTCTGAAAATACGTTAAAGGAGAAAAGATAATTTGAACAGCTCTGAAAGTCAGAGGCTACAGATAAATACAGTTGATAGTTGGCAGCTTTAGTCTTCGTTTCAGTTCTCTTTTGCCTGGAAGTTAAAATGATAGATTTTTCCCCTTATGTTTCTGTAGGTTGACTGGGCTTACTTAGCTGGGTGGTTCTCCCGCCTCATAGGATGTCAACAACTAAGGTTACTCTGTTGGTTGCATTCATTTGGCATCTTGGCTGGGAGGGAAGTTCCAAGAAACCTTCACTCAAATGTCTCCTGTTTTGCTGTTTCTCCACATGTTCTCTTCATGTGGCTGGCCTGGGCCCCTTAAAGGCTAGGGCTGCATTTACTACAGTGTCACTTCCACCTAAGTTAAAATCCAAATTCAGTTAGACCCCATTTCTTGATGGGGAGAGTGCCTTGTTCATACACAGAGAGTAAATAATTGATGGCAGTTGTTTTGTTTTGTTTTGTTTTGTTTTGTTTTTTGAGAGAGAGAGTATGCATGTGTGAGTGGGGGAAGGGCAGAGGGAGACAGAGGGGGAGAGAATCTTAAACAGGCTTCACACCCTGTTTGAAGCCTGACCTGGTGCTTGATCTCACAATAGTGAGATCATGACCTGAGCCAAAATCAAGAGTAGGACACTTAACTGACTGTGCCACCCAGGTGTCCTGATGGCAGCTTTCTTTGGAGCTTACTTGCCACAGCCTCATTATTCACTGTAAATTAGCACTATTTAATTTTGTAAATCAGATTTTTTTCATGTGTCTTCAGCTTCTTTGAAAAGAATAATCTTATGTTTACTTGCCAGTGTCAGCCAGCATTTTCTGGTTCTTTAGGGAAGGTAGCCCTAATTATTCTTAGTAATTGGTACTGTTGAGTTAGGCCTTACTGTGTGCTCAGAACTGAGTTTAGTTGTTTATGTGTGTGAGCAAGTCCTTATAGCAAGCCTATGAAGAAGGTATTACTTCTCTTTTCTTGATTTAAAGAACTGAGGCTTTGGACGGATAAGAAACTTGCCCAAGTTCTCAGAGCTTATAATATAGTAGAGCCAACTTTGAAAACGTAGAGGTTTCTGATTTCAAAGTTGGTACTTTTGTACTGAAATATTGTAGCTCTTTTTTAGGCCCATTATGAAATTTCTTTTAGAAACTGCTGTCAAATTCGTCTCCACTAGACTTGTTGACTTCACTGAATTCTCACAGAATTTCCGTGAAATGGATGCTCCTGTCCTTGGCACGCAGACTAGGACAAAGGTCTGTGAAATGATTTTATTAACAAATCCTCCCTCCTCCCCCTTTCTGATTTCAGGCTTGTCTAACAGCAGAAACATTTTTTGGGACTTTGACAGTATCTCCATACCACCCCTTGACATCTCCTTTCCATGCTCACATATTACCCACCTGAGTAACATGGGAGACATTTCCACATCCCCAGGTCTTACTATTTTCTTGTCCAATATTAGCATATTTTAATTACATTTTCATTGCTGAAGTCTTAGACTGTGGCTGTCCAGACTGCAGAGAATTTTTCAGTAGGTTAAACAAATATAAGACTGGCTTTTACTATTTTGAGTCTTAGATTCTTGTCATGTTCTCTTGTGAACTTTATAGTCTGTTAAATTTTCTACTGCATTCCTTTAGGCCATTGGTACTTTCTGAGACTTTCTTTATTTCACTTTGATGTTAATATTTTATCTTTCTGGTCATGTATTTACTGTTCACCATCATTAAAAATAGTTAAATTGCTCAGTCACAGGCATGGATTTTTATTAATACCCTTGAATTCCCTGAAACCTGTTTTGGTGATAAAAATGACAAATATATCCAGAAATTGGTCAGATTTGGCTATTGGTTTAAATTTGTTAAGTTTATTAGAATTTTTCTGTTACTTTTTGGAGAGGCCATAGAGGTAGAACTAGAAATGACCATAAAAAATTGACTTCCTCCCTTTTGCACCATGAATACAAGAGCTGGGGAGTCATGATGACACCAACTTCTTTTTTTAATGCCAAGGTGAAGATTTTCATTCAAGGTTGAAATTGGTACTGCATCTAAGACCTAAAATACTGGATGAGGTTCCTAAATGTGACCCTAGTTACCTGCATTGTCTTTGGAGAAGTTTTTTTCCTAAGGAATACAATGCAGAAATCCATAAATTGTGTTTTTATTTTTAATTCAAAATACTTTGTAATTTCTGTTTGATTTCTTACTTTCCCCATGGATTACACACCATGGATGTATCTTATTTTGTTTCTAAATATTGGGGGATTTTCCAGAGATTTTTCTGCTACTGATTACTAATTTAATTTCATTGTCATTAGACAGCCTACTTTGTGTGACTTGAATACTTAACAATTTTTTAACACTTCTTGTATAGCCCCAATATAGTCCATCTTAGACTAGAGACATATGAGATGAATGTATATTTTTCTGTCTCTGGATGAAGTATTATATGGATGTAAATTAAATCAAGTTGGTTAATATTGTTTTTCATATCTCCTATCTTATTGATTTTCTACTGTTCTGTCAATTACTGAATTACTTTATTTCATGTATTTTGAAACTGTATTATTAGGTGCATAAATATTTGAGATTTTTATGCCCTCTTAATGAAGTAACCCCTTTATCATTATGATATGACTTTCTTTGATCCTTGACAGTCTTTGTTTTAAAATCTACTTTGTCTAATACTAACACAGCCACTTCGACTTTTTTCTCAATTTGCTAGTACAGAGTGTCTTTTTCATTCTTTTTACTTGAAAAAAAATTATGGCAGCATAGAGTTTGGTGTTGCATCTTTATTCTCCCAATTTAACAATCTCCAGCTTTTAATTAGGGTTTTTAGGCCATTTACACTTAATAAGGTTATTGATATGATTGTGTTGGAATCTACCGTCTTGTTATTTGTTTTCTGTATGTTCCTTCTGTTCTATGTTCCCTTTATCTTCATTTTCTCCTTTTTATAAAAAAAAATATGTTTATATTTAGTTTTGAAGAGGGGGAGGGGCAGAGAGAGACAGGGACAGAGGATACTAAGCAATCTCTGCACTGACAGCAGTGAGCTCAATGTGGGGCTCAAACTCACAAACCATGAGATCATGACCTGAGCCAAAGTTGGACGCTCAACTGACTGAGCCACCCAGGTGCCCCTCTGCTTTCTTTTAGATGAGTTTTTTATTTTTATGAATCTATTTTGTCTCCTTTGTTGTCTTATAGGTTAAAACTGTTTTATTGGTTGCTTTGGGGTTTATATTACACAGGTTTAACATAGCACAGTCAACCTTCAAGTGATACACGTACAGTGTAAGAACCTTACAGTGGTATTACTTCCTTTTCTCCTGGCCTTTAAGCTGTTGTCAACACATTTCATTTTTATGTGTGTTCAAATCCCTACAGTAAATTGCTGTTATTTTTGTTTCAAACGGTTGATAATGTTTTAGAGATTTCAGTTAAAAAGCAAGTTTTTATTTTTATTTACCTTTGTAGTTTCTATTTCCAGCTCTTTGTGTGCATTGAGGTTTCCATCTGGTATCATTTTCATTCTGTTTGGGGCACTTGCTTCATTTCTTGTTCTGCAGGTCTACTAGTGATTGATTGAGTTTTTGTAGGTCTGGGGAAGGTCTTTATTTCACTTTCATTTTTCCATCTATTTTCCTTTTTTAAAAATTTTTACATTTTTATTTATGTAATCTCTTACCCCTTATGGGGCTTGAACTCATGACCCTGAGGTCAAGAGTCACATGCTCTTCCAACTGAGCCAGCCAGGTGCCCCTCTTTTTTTTCCCCCTCCCAGTTAGTATTTTAAAGATCTTGGTACACTATTTTGTAGCTTATGTTGTCTTTAATTAGAAATGTACTGTCCTTTTTATCTTTATTACTCTGTATGTAATATGTCTCCATTTTCCCTCTGTGGTTATTTTTCACATTTTTCTCTTTATCACTGATTTTAAGCCTGGTGATTGTGATATGCCTTAGTTTTCTTGTGTTTTTTTTTTTGTTTCTTTGTTTATTTTTTTTGTTTTTGGTGCTTGGGGTTCATGGGAGATTCTTATATTTTTGTGTCCCTATGAGTTTATTTGGGCAGATGTGGGAATGGGGAGGACCTTGCATCTAAAAGAAGGTGTTGGGGCTTTTGGCAGTAAACCTTGGCCTTTACTGTCAATCCAAGACCCAGTGTGGCAACAAAACTTAATCTTGAGGTTGTGGAACTGCTTGACTGGCCATGAACTCCTCCATCCTCATGATATGGATTGTATGGGATTGGGTGCTGTGCTGGGCCCCCATGTCATGATAGCCCTGGGTGACATTGTCCACAGTGGCTAGGTCCCTGTACATCCAGCATATGTGGGTGTCATTACAGGAGTTGTAGCACAGCTAGGTGCCAGAGTTGTGTAGCTGCAGGGGAGGTATCTTAAATACCTGCTGCCAGTAGACCACTTTCCTTGAAGACTTCTTTTTTTTTTTTTTTTCAACGTTTATTTATTTTTTTGGGACAGAGAGAGACAGAGCATGAACGGGGGAGGGGCAGAGAGAGAGAGAGGGAGACACAGAATCGGAAACAGGCTCCAGGCTCTGAGCCGTCAGCCCAAAGCCCGACGCGGGGCTCGAACTCACAGACCGCGAGATCGTGACCTGGCTGAAGTCGGACGCTTAACCGACTGCGCCACCCAGGCGCCCCATCCTTGAAGACTTCTTAAGCTGAGACAGAAAGTACCAGAAACAGGACTTGGCTGTGACATGATTAGGTACAAAGATTGGCATGTGGTAGAGTGCAGGGAGTGGCATTTGGGAGTGAGTAGGCAGTACTCCACCATCTTATATATTCTTGCAGTCTATCTGAGGCCTTCATGGGGCCCACTTTATGCTTGCTGCCACCCACAAAATGAGCTTATGGTTTTCAACAAACTTGGAAATTTTTCAGTAGTTATTTCTTCAAATATGTATTGCTTTCTCATCCTTTTAGGGATGCCAGTTACCTTATATTTGGCCCTATGAGGTTGCCCCATGGTTCACTGATGCTTTGTTAATTCTTTTTCCTGTCTTTATTTCTATCTGTGTTGCATTTTGTATAGTTCTTATTGCCATGCCTTGAAGTTGACTAATCTTTTCTTCTGCTTGGTCTAGTCTCTTCCATACAGGATATTTTTGATCTCATACATTGTAGTTTTCATCTCTAGAAATTCAGTTGTGTCTTCTTAAAATATCGTCCAGGAGTGCTTGGTGGCTTAGTCAGTTAAGCAGGTGACTCTTGATTTCGGCTTAGATCATGATCTCAGAGTTCTTGAAAATTGAGCCCCGTGTTGTGCTGTGCACTGACAGCATGGAGCCTGCTTTGGATTCTCTCTCTCAGCTCCTCTCCTGATTGCTTTGTCTCTCTCTCTCTCAAAAAATAAAGAAACTTCAAAAAAAAATTTTCATGTCTCCATTTAACATGTTGGATCTTTCTTCTATCATTTTCCCTTTATAATTCTGTCAGTTGTGATTTTTATGTTTCAAAGCCATGTGTTGGCAGCATACAAGTTAATACTTTGTACATATGTGTGTATTCATGTGGGCATATATGTACTGTGTATGTACATGTGTGTATATATATTTTTTCCTGTATCTAAATAAATATTTAACATAAATACTCAAATTTAATATATATCTATGTTCTTACATGCAAATACATACATTCTTTCCATGTATGTAATAATACATATAAATTCCATATTTATGTATATAAATCTTGTGATTTTTCCCCCTTTATTTTAAATCCTTTTGCTATATTTTCTACATTGATTACTAAAATTACTAAAAATCACTAAAATTACTACACTACCAGTCTTCTAGTTAGTATTTGATAAATCTGTTCCCACATTTTTATTTTCAGTCTTTCAAGACCCATTTTTTTAGGTCCATCTCTTGTAAGCACCATAGAGCTGAATTTCATTTTGTTCTTGTATTCTTTGAATTAGAAAGTTTAATATGTTTACAGAGTTTGCTCTTAGTCATTACAAAGAATTAAGGAGTTATAGCTAATACAGGGGGAAGCATAGATGTTTAAGAACTCTCTTACAAAGTTCTTGGTCCTAGACCCACTTTTAATGATTTTTCTGACTTCCTTTCTTGAGTAGAGCCTGGAATTCCAGTAGTGTCCATGACATTATCTTTATTTATGGCATATAAGCCTGAAGATGCTGCTAGAGAAAAATGGGTCTTACTTCCATAAAGTGGGAGACTATATGCAAGGTACTCTCCTGGTCTCTTGTCTCACACAGGAACTGGTCTCTTAAAGCATTTATGCATAATATCATTTTGTACTCTGCTTGGAAGTTAGTTTTAAATAATTTCTATCTTTAAAATAAACTTATTTCTTAGTGTTTAGATTTTCTAATTGTCTATCACTGCCATATGATTTAGTTTATGAAGTTGCTTCTTTTCAGATGATCATAAGTTTACTTGATCAGTGTTATGGTGAAAAAAACCTTTTTTTTCTAATAAACCATGCAGTGTTCAGGGTCGTTTATGATGAATACAAGGTAACATGCCTGTTACATAAAAATAAAATAATTGTTTTTGTAAAATGAATTGGAAGATGTGGCATAATTAGGCAGTAGGCATTTGTATTCTCCTATTATCGCTTTAGAGATGCAAAAAAATGGAAGTAATTTATTTCATCTTGGTAATGCTCCTTCTTTCTGGTCCAACAATTTATCAGAAATGTTAATCCAGCAAGCAGTAAGTGGGGGGCGGGGGAAGAGGAGGAGAGAGGGGATTTAATATTAGCCTGGAAATATTGCACAACTCATTAAAAATGTAATCATGCGTAAAATGAGATCAATGAAAATTTATCTAAAAGTGCAAGGAAAAGGCATTTTCTAGTATGATACTGGATTTAATAGACTGGATTTTAATTTAGTCAGTTTGCTACAAAAAAATCCCTCCAGGCTAAATAAAACAGTTTTCCCTCCCAGTCATTGTACAGACAGCTAATTTTCAGACCCCTTCCTTCTGATATTCAATCTTATCTCTTGCTGGATATGGGTTTTGGTATATTGCAGAATTTGTTTTCTTTACATTTTCCATTACTGCTTTCATTTGCATGATAAATGATTAGAAGTAGAAACAGGAAAAAAAAAACCATGCAGAACATTTCTTTATTAATTTTGTTTAAATTAGAGTATCTTTCTTATTCACACTTCCGCTGCCCTGTTTAACAACCAGTGTATCTGAGAATTATTTTAATAATTTGTTGTATAGTTAGAGAAAAGGGGTACACACTTTTTACTTTGTTTATGTAACATTTTATTTTGTTCTTACGTTTATAGTTTACATTTTGGTTCCTATCTTGTGCTGTTAATGATGAGTTTTCTCTTAAAAGAAACCCTTGTATTAAATGTGAGCCTGAGATGCAGACTTTAAAATATGTTGACATTGATGAATTTAAGGATTTGAAGATTTATTTTGCAGATGATACCCTCGTGATTATTAATAAAAAGGATTTGTAAAATTGTGCTTTATTTGAGGCTTCTCCCCTTTGCATTTTAGCTGTTTTTCTAGTCTGATAATTTAGAAATCTGATATAACTAAACACATCAATGCAAATCGTCTAATGCCTTATGTTCACCTAAGATTGTAAATGGTTAAAAAAAAAAAAGGCTAGCTTCATCAATAAAAACTTGCCTGAGCAAAAAATTATGTAAGCTGAATAAATGGTTCCTGCAAAATCTGTCTATAAGAGAGGAATCCTATATGATGATTTTGGGATAATTCACATAGGTAACTTTTTTTTCTATTACACAGATTTTACATAAATACTCTCATGTTGTAAAAAAAAAAAAAAAAAGTTAAGGGGTGTCTGGGTGGCTCAGTCGGTTGAGCTTCCGGCTTCAGCTCAGGTCATGATCACGTGGTCTGTGAGTTCGAGCCCCACATTGGGCCCTGTGCTGACAGCTCAGAGCCTGGAGCCTGCTTCCGATTCTGTGTCTCCCTCTCTCTCTGCCCCTCCCCCCACTCATGCTCTGTGTCTCTCTGTCAAAAATAAACGAACATTTTTAAAAAATTTTTTAAAAAAGTAGTACAGTTAATTGAATGTTACATCGGTCATTCCTCTTATCTACTCTTTTCCCTAAAAGTAACACACTGGCTAGCAGCTACTCTTCCTGACATTTTTTTCTGTCAAATAGATATGTACCTCTAGAAATACATTAGTTTTCATTTTTGTTAAATTATTCTAACATAAAAGTATATGTAATAATTTTGTATGAATTAAAATTTTTTTCACTTAATATTACATCTTGAAAAATTTTCCATTTCAATACTTAGAACTGTATTCTGTTGAACTGTTGTGTAATATTCCATAACGTGGAGCTAGAAAGATCTGGAAAGAGCAAAGTGTCCAAATAGAGAAATGTTAACCATGACAGACGATGGTGCAATAAAAACCTCTGTGCATATTTCTGTGCACAGTGGAAATGTTTCTTTGGGAAAGATGACAAGAATCGAGCAAGGTTAATGAGTGTATTTAACTTTTTCTGAAAACTGTTTTACGTGAATCCTACAGGTTTTACTTGGGTCTCAAGTCATTTTAAAATAGTTTACAGGTTCTATACTGATTTTTCTCTTAAATATAAGAGTTATTGTCAAAGGGTTTTACAGTTTCTGAGTCCATAGATATTTTTGGCTTTTTGATGATGAATCTAATTTTATTTTATTGGGTTCAGTCAATAAGCCTTATATGATTTCTGCTTTACAGGAGTTGATATTTTTTCTTCATTACCTAATGTGTTATCAATTTTCTTTTGTGAGAGTCCCTGACTTTTTGAGAAAAATGTTCTTTAATGTGCTTAATGTTCTATTTTATATCTGTTAGATCAAACTTGTTAATTAGATTATTTAAATATTCTATATTCTTAGTTTTTCTTCATCTCTTTTATCTGCTGGTTCCAGGTAGCTGTGTTGTTAGACATACCCCAAAGTTGATGTGCTCTTTTTGTTTTTTTAGTGCATTTGGCTAAAATTTTGTATTTTTTTCTGATACTAAGAATTACTTACTATATCTTTTCTTACACTGTTATTGTTGCTATTTCTGTGTTGTCTTATTTTAGATACGTGTTTTACATACAGCCTATGGAGTTTTTATTGTAAAATGAAAGTTTCTATTTCAGATTTTTATTTTAATTTCAATTAACTAACATACAGTGTTATATAAGTTTCATGTGTACTGTATAATAATTCAAAAAATTCCATACTTGATCCAGTGCTTATCATGATAAGTGTACTCCTTAACCTCCATCACCTGTTTAATCAATTCTCTCATGCCCCACCCCTCTGGTAACCATCAATTTGTTCCCTATAATTAAGAGTCTGTTTCTTGATTTGTCTTTCTCCTAGTTTATTCCCTTTGTTTTGTTTGTTAAATTCCACATGAGGGGAATCCTATTGCATTTGTCTTTCTCTGACTTGTTTTGCTTGGCATTATACTCTCTAGCTCCATCCATGTCATTGCAAGTGGCAAGATTTCATTCTCTTTAACGGCTGCATAATATTCCACTGTATATATATACTAAATCTTCTTTACCCATTCATCAATCAATGGACACTTGGGCTGCTTCCATATCTTGCTTATTTAAATAAGGCTGCTTAAATGTAAGGGGGCATGTATTCCTTTGAATTAGTGGTTCTTGTATTCTTTGGATAAATACCCACTAGTGTGATTGGTGGATCATAAGATTGTTCTATTTTTTAACTTTGTGAGGAACCTCCATACTGTTCTGGAGAATGGCTGTACCAGTTTGCATTCCCACTAACAGTGCGTGGGTGTTCCTTTTTCTCCATATCCTCACCAACACTTGTTTTTGTGTTGTTGTTGTTTATTTATTTTAGAGAGAGATACAGAGTGGGGGAGGGGCAGAGAGAGAGAGGGAGACACAGAATCTGAAGCAGGCTCTGGGCTCTGAGCTGTTAGTACAGAGCCTGACGCGGGGCTCAAACTCACAGACTATGAGATCATGACCTGAGCTCAAGTCGGACACTTAACCGATTGAGCCACCCAGGTGCCCTAACAGCTGTTGTTTCTTGTGTTTTTTTTTTTTTTTTTTAATTTTTTTTTTTTTCAACGTTTATTTTTGGGACAGAGAGAGACAGAGCATGAACGGGGGAGGGGCAGAGAGAGAGGGAGACACAGAATCGGAAACAGGCTCCAGGCTCTGAGCCATCAGCCCAGAGCCCGACGCGGGGCTCGAACTCACGGACCGCGAGATCGTGACCTGGCTGAAGTCGGACGCTTAACCGACTGCGCCACCCAGGCGCCCCTTGTGTTTTTGATTTTAGCCATTCTGACAGGTGTGTGATTATATCTCATTGTAGTTTGGATTTGCATTTCCCTGATGATAAGTAATGATTGTGTCTCTTGTCCATCTGGGAGTCTTCTTGGAGAAATGTTCATTCATGTCTTCTGCCTATTTTTAATTGGATACTTTGTTTTTTGGGTGTTGAGTTTTATATCTGTATACATTTTGGATAGTAACCCTTTGTTAGATAGGTTAATAGCAAATATTTTCTCTCATTCCATAAGTTGCCTTTTACTTTTAATTGCTTGCTTCACTGTGCAGAAACTTCTTATTTTGATAAAGTCCATAGTTTATTTTTGCTTTTGTTTCCTTTGCCTCAGGGGACGTATCTAGAAAGAAGTTGCTACAGCCATGTCACAGATGTCACTGCTTGTGTTCTCTTCAAATTTTCTATTTTTAAAATATGTTTGTATTGATTTATTTTTGAGATAGAGGGAGAGCACAAGTGGGGGAAGGCCAAAGAATAAGAGAGAGACATAGAATCTGAAGCAGGCCCTAGGGTCTAAGCTATTAGGGCAGAGCCTGACATGAGGCTCAAACCCACAAACTGTGAGATCATGACCTGAGGTGAAGTTGGATGCTTAACCCACTGAGCCACCCAGACACCCCAAATTTTCTATTTTTAATAGAAAATTATTCTTCACCCATACTTACAATGTGTTTGGACTTACCTTATTTATGTTTTGTTACAATGTGCCTTTTTTTGTTTTCTTCCTTTCTGCCTAATTTTGGTTGATTGGATTATTTTATTCCATTTTTTCCCCTCCACTGATGGTTTATAAGTTATACTTCCCATTTATTTTCTTTTATTAGTTACATTGATAACTTTAACAAACACATTTATTATATATCTTTGGACCATCAGGTAAAGTACCTGTTGTTCCTGAATGAGGTGAATATGTGATATATTTTTACTTACCTCACTTTCCATCTTCTTTGGCACTTCTCACGTCTTGAGTTCCAAGTTGTTAAAGTATTTTTGTTTGTTTAAAATCAACATGCAGTGACATTTGATTAATTTTGCTGGTGTCTTTGCTCACCTTTGCTTTTTATTTCCAACCTCTCTCTTTTTTTCTGGAGTACCTTTTTGAGAAATTCTTGTTAGAGAAAGTTTGTATATGGTAAACCGAAATCTTATATGTCTGAGAATGTCTTTATTTTGAAAAATAATTAGGCCTGTAGAATTTTAGGTTCAAATCCTTTTCTCTTAGAACATTAGTGATACTGTTTCATCAGAAATCTGAAATAATTTCAGTTTTTACTTCCTTTTAGGCCATGTCTACATGTGTGTTATTTTTCTCTCTGGAATGTTTAAAATATTTTTCTTATTCTAGATAATAATAAAAAATTAAAAAAAATTGCACTTAGAATTCGTCTATCTCTTCTCTCCTGCCTGTTCTCCTCTCTATAGATAAGTTTTTATGAGATTCCTGGTTTTCTTTTCTATATATCTTTATTCAAAGGAAAGTAAAAGCAAAGGTGTATTTCTATTTCCTTTTTGTTATAGAAAAAGTAGTATACTACATAATATTTCTGAATAGGATTTTTAAAATTTAATTTTAAATTTCATTATAGTTAATACATAGTGTTACATTATTTCAGGTGTACAATACAGCGGGGGTGTGTGTGTGTGTGTGTGTACATGTATGTGTGTATAATACACATATTGGAATATTATTCAGCCACAAAAAAGAATGAAGTCTTGCCATTTGACACAACATGGAAAGAGCTAGAAAGTATAATGGTAGGTGAAATACATAGGCCATTTTATATGTGTACAGTTATATCTGTGGGATAGATTCCCAGAAGTAGGACTGCTGGGTTGAAGGGTAAATGCATCTGTATTATTAGTAGAGATAGCTAGATTACTCTCCATGAGGGTTGTACCATTTAACTTTCCCATTAGCAGTGTACCCTCTGAGCCTATTTCACTCCAACATTAACAGTTGTCAAAATTATGGTGATTTGTATGTTTTTTTTCTTTTTACTAAGGACTCTGTATCCTTTGTCCATTTTTATTTTGGATTGTTGTTCATGTATTCTTGAATTCTAGGTAATCTTCATAAATTAGAGAGATCAGTTTTTATAATATAAATCTTAAATTTCTCTCTTCCCAGATTAGTCATGGACTTTAATTTTGCTTATGGTGTTTTGTTGTTGTTGTTTGTTTTTTTTGGGGGGGGCACAGATAAGGTTAAGATTCTTACTCATTCAAATTTACCAATTTTACATTGCCTTTGGATTTTGCAGTCTAACTTCTAGGGACTTCCCCACTCCATTGAAAAAATTTTTTTCTTAATGTTCATTTTTGACAGAGAGAGAGCGAGTGAGCATGAGTAGGGGAGAGGCAGAGAGAGAAGGAGACACTGAATCTGAAGCAGGCTCCAGGCTCTGAGCTGTCAGCACAGAGCCTGAAGTGGGGCTCAAACTCATGGACTATGAGATCATGACCTGAGCTGAAGTCGGATGCTTAACTGACTGAGCCACCCAGGCGCCCCTTCCCCACTCCATTTTTCATGTATTTCTAGTATTTCATTTTTTACCTTTAACGCTTGGATCATTTGGGAGTTTTTCTGTACAGTGTGAAGTTGGGAAACAACTTTATCTTTTCCCAAACTGCTACTCAGCTGTCCAGACATTTATTAAAATATCCTTCTTCATCTCAGTAATTTGAAATGTTATCTTTATAATATAATAAATTCCTATTTATATTTTGGTCTATTTATTTTTATTTTTTCTTTAATGTTTATTTTTGAGAGAGAGAGTGTGCAAATGGGAGAGGGGTAGAGAGAGAGGGAGACCCAGGATCTGAAGCGGGCTCCAGGCTTTGAGCTGTGATCACAGAGCCTGACGTGGGGCTGGAACCCACAGAGTGTGCACCACAAGATCATGACCTGAGCTGCAGTCGGACGCTTAACCGACTGAGCCACCCAAGTGCCCTATTTTGGTCTGTTTGGTCTATTTATGACCATTTTGGCCTGTCTCTTCAGTCACCAGTTACACATTTTTAATTAGTGTGCTAATAGGTCTATTTCTTACATTTCTTCTCTTCAGAGTTTTCCTAGATATTTTAAAATTTATTTTTCTGTATGAATTTAGAATCAGTTTGTCTAGTTTTAGGTAAAAACAAAACAACAAACAAACAAAAACCCCACCTTGTTGGTATTTTATTGGATTGCATTAAATTAACTGAGAGAGAATTGACTTTTAAGTCTTTCTTTCCAAGAATACAGCATCTCTTTTTCATATTACTATTTATCCTTTGGTAGTAGTTCTTTTCCCCTGTCATTTGGTTTTGCACATTTCATATTAAGCTTGTTCCTAGCTGTGAATAGGCTCTTCCTTCCATTATACCTTTTTTTTTTTTTTTTTTTTTTTTTTTAATTTTTTTTTTTTCAACGTTTATTTATTTTTGGGACAGAGAGAGACAGAGCATGAACAGGGGAGGGGCAGAGAGAGAGGGAGACACAGAATCAGAAACAGGTTCCAGGCTCTGAGCCATCAGCCCAGAGCCTGACGCGGGGCTCGAACTCACGGACCGCGAGATCGTGACCTGGCTGAAGTCGGACGTTTAACCGACTGCGCCACCCAGGCGCCCCCCATTATACCTTTTAACTGTTGTTTTATTATATAGAGTGTATTGATTTCTTTTTAATTCTACATACTGCCACCTGATTGAATTATCTTGTATTTTGCTGTAGTATTTTAGTGGATTTACTGGGTTTACAGATACAAAATCATATCTCAAAATAGAGATAGCTTTGCCTTGTTTCAATCTTACACCTCTCAATTCTCTCTCTAGCCTAATTGCGTTAGTTCAAGTTAGTGTTAAATATGGTGATGACATCTTTGTGCCTAACGTTAGCATTAATGCTCCCAATGTTTCTACATTACATCAGAAGTTGACCTTAGGGCTGATTTTATGTGTGTGTAGATATGCATCTGCATGCACTCATCTACCCAGATCCCCCCAGCTGCCCCAGAGGTCACCTGTGGACAGTTATTTTCCATAAGTCAGGCTTCCTGGCTCTCTCTGCTTAAGCACATTCACTAACTGTGGGAGGGTGTTCTTGGCCTTTGTGAAGACGAGACAGGGTATCCTGTGGAACTCTTGGTTCCAGAGTGGCCCCTTAACCCAGTGAGGTTTGGAAGTCAATAGGTCAAATATTCAAGCTTCTTCATCTCTTCACCTCTTTAAGAGATGTGTTCCACAGTCTATCAGAACACTATATTCTAGAAGGTTTAGGAAAAGGAGAGGATAGAGAGTATAGCTGTTACTGTTGCCCAGCATCTGGCATATGGTAGACACTCTGCATATTCTCTCTGTGGAGAGGCTGGTTAGGGATAAAGGAATACAGGGTGCTAATCTTACCCAAGTGGCCCTGGGTGCCCAGGTTTGTTGAATCTTGGGTAGTCTTCTGTGGAATCCTTGATCTAAGGGCAAATGGAATGGAACTCCTAGTGCTGCTTTTAAATCAAGGCATCTTCTGTGGCACATGTATTGGCAGTTCTCATAATGGAGGCAGAACTTTATCTGGCCTCTTTTAGGATTTGCTTCTTTCTTTGACATTAGGAAAACTTGCCAGAATTTGTGTGTGTTTGTGTGTGTGTGTGTGTGTGTGTGTGTGTGTGTGTTACCTCCCCCACCCCTCTCACTCTTTTCTTCTTTGCCTCCTAGCAGACAAATTTACAGTTTCTGGATCTGTCTTATAAATCTTTTTTCTTCCTTAATCTCTGAGGTTTTTATGTTGTGTTTTGAGTGAATTCTTGGGCTGTATTTTCAACTTGAAGATTTTAATTTTTAGCTTTGTCCATTTTGGTTTTAGATAACCAATTGAGGATTTAATTTCATTGTTTTTTTTTTAATGTTTATTTTTTCAAAGAGCAAGAGACTGAGCTGTCAGCACAGAGCCAGATGTAGGGCTCTAACTCACTAGCTGTGAGATCATGACCTAAGCCACCCAGGTGCCCCTAATTTCAGTGATTTTTAAAAAGATTTTATTTTTTTAAGAGCAGTTTTTGGTTCACAATAAATGTAAGTGGAAGGTAGAGAGATTTCCCATATTTCCCATATATCTCCTGACCCCAGCATGTGCCTAGCTTAAGCCATTATCAACATCCTCCACCAGAGTGTACATATCTTACCCCCTGACCTTGTAATGACATATCCTGCTTAAAGTCCATAGTTGACCTTAAAGTTCAGACTTGGTGTTGTACATTTTATGGGTTTGGACAAGTGAGTAATGACATATATTCATTATTATAATATGTATGTGTAATATTATATGGAATATATTATTGTACGGTAATATAGTATCATCCAAAGTATTGTCACTGCCCTAAAACCCTCATATTCCTCATCCTCTTACCCTCCAACTCCTGGCAACCACTGAGCTTTTCATGCTCTCCAAAGTTTTGCCTTTTCTAGAATGTCATGTAATTAGAATCATAGAGTATGTAGCCTTTTCAGATTGCCTTCTTTCACTTAGTAATATGCATTTAAATTTCCTTAATGTCCTGTCATAGCTTGATAGCTCATTTCTTTTTACTGCTAAATTATATTCTATTGCCTGGATGTACTTAGTTTATTTGTTCATTCACCTACTGAAGAACATCATGGTTGCTTCCAAGTTTTGGCAATTATGAGTAAAGATGCTATAAACATCTGAGTGCAGATGTTTTTTGTGTGGATATGTTTTCACCTCCTTTGGGTAAATACCAATGAGCAAGATTGCTGGGTTGTATGATAATTGTATGTTTAGTTTTGTAAGAAATTGCCAAAATGTCTCCAAAAGTGGCTGTACCATTTTGTGGTCTTAATAGCAGTGAATGAAAGTTCTTGTTGGTCTACATCCTCACCAGCATTTACTGTTGTCAGTGTTCTGGATTTTGGCCATTCCAACAGGTGTGTAGTGGTATTTCATAACTTTTATAATTTATATGGATAGGGAATATGATGTGAACATCTTTTCATATTCATATTTTTAATATATGTATCCTTTTTGGTGAGGAGTCACGGTCTTTAACCCATTTTTAATTGGATTGCTTTCCTATTGTTGACTTTTTTTTGTAGTTGAAAGTATCTAAATTATTTATTGAAAGAATTTTTAAAAGACAGGTTGAATACAACCTCAGTCTATCATTTTGGTATATCTATGTTCCAGAAAAGGTTTAAGATAGTTAAACTGTTACTATGTTATATTTTGCTGTAAATTTTAGGCATAGAAATAAGTCTTCACCAGAGCAAATGAAATACCACTTATGATAAAATATTACTAGGAACAACAGAAAGTTGTAAAATATGAAATTTTGGGTATCTGAATGATTTACAATCAAGAATGATCCATATATTTACTTTAGCATGCAAAACAGGAATCATGTTCAGCACTCTAATATACTTATGCAGATAATTGTGGAAAAACAAGGACACTTGATCCTCTTCCTGAATTAGCAATAACAGACACCTAGAAAGGAGTGAGTAGGTCCCCTCATAAAGGTCTCAATTTCCTTATGAAAGAACATGACTAATGTGCTAATTAAGGGAAAGGAAAATAATAATATAACCACTCAATGTCCATAATGTCTTTGCTGTTTACAAGGACCTTCCATATATTGTTGATCCATCCTCACAGCCACCCTATGAGGTAGACAGGTTTCAGTTATGCATGTAAAAAAATTTTTTAACACATATTTATTGTTGAGAGACAGAGAGCATGAACAGGGGAGGGGCAGAGAGAGAGGGAGACACAGAATCTGAAGCAGGCTCCAGGCTCTGAGCTGTCAGCACACAGCCTGATGTGCGGCTCGAACCCACGAACTGCGAGATCATGACCTCAGCCGAAGTCGGACACTCAACTGACTGAGTCACCCAGGCGCCCCTCAATTATTCATTTTAATGAAGTATTTTCTCCATAAACACTGAAAAATGCCCAGAGAAGTTTGCTTCCCTTAATTAGCACAATTGGAACCACACGTATGATTTATGTTTGTAGAACTCAGAGTCTTTCTGGTGTCTTCAGGCCAAGTTTAGTCATAGGAATGGTAGGACTGCTCTTCAGTGTGGATAGAAAGCTTCTACTTTCACCATGATATTTAACTGTTCTGTTGCATGTTTTACAAGTAGTCAACATACTTTTGGGGTCTTTGTATTTTTTCTCAATTTTTGCTTCTTTAAAACTGAGTGTATATTTTCTTGCCTCTCGCTAAGAAGTTTCTGTATTTTGGGTGGCAGTTTGGATTTGGGTTTGAGGTACACTTGAGAGTTAACCAAGATGAGCAACTGGAAACAGTGTGCACATGTTCCTTCAAAAGTGATGTTATCATTGTGTCATGAACTGTAGGCCCAGAGGAGATAGTGGGCCTGGCCTGGCCAGCTCTCCTGTAGTTGCCATGCTGTAGCCTCAAAGTAGTGCTTCTGTCTGTTGGCTATAGCTGCTGGAAGCCGCTCCCTGCAAGATAGGAGACTCCAGGATCTGGCAGCCTGCTGGACTTTGACCTCTGAATCCCTTCCTATTGTTGACTTTTAAATTCTTGGTTTATTTTGGATAGTATACCTTTATCAGATGTGTCTTTTTGTTTTTACTTTTTTTAATGTTTATTTACTTACTTTGAGAGTGAGAGAGAGAGCATAAGTGGGGGAACATAGAGAGGAGAGACAGAACCCCCAAGCAGGCTCTATACCATCAGGGCAGAGTGTGATGTGGGGCTCGAACTCATGAACCAGGAGATCATGACCTGAGCTGAAATCAAGAGTTGGTTGCTTAACCATCTGAGCCATCCAGGCGCTATCAGATGTGTCTTTTGCAATCATTATTCCCAGTCTGTGGCTTGTCTTCTCCTTTTATTGATAAATCTTTCTCAGACCATTAGTTCTAAATTTTAATGAAATTCATCTTATCCATTATTTCTTTCATGGATTGTGATTTTGATGTTGTATCTAAAAAGTTACTGCCGGGGCGCCTGGGTGGCGCAGTCGGTTAAGCGTCCGACTTCAGCCAGGTCACGATCTCGCGGTCCGTGAGTTCGAGCCCCGCGTCGGGCTCTGGGCTGACCGCTCAGAGCCTGGAGCCTGTTTCCGATTCTGTGTCTCCCTCTCTCTCTGCCCCTCCCCTGTTCATGCTCTGTCTCTCTCTGTCCCAAAAATAAATAAAAAAAAAAATAATAATAAAAAATAAAATAAAATAAAATAAAAAAAAATAAAAAGTTACTGCCATTCCCAAGGTTATCTAGATTTTCTTCTACATTATCTTCTAGTTTTATAGTTTTGTATTTTATATTTAGGTATGTGATCTATTTTGAGTTAATTTTTGTGAAGAATATAATGTCTGTGTTAGATTTATGTTTTTTTATGTGGATGTTCATTTGTTTCAGCACAATTTGTTGAAGACACTATGTTTGCTCCATTATATTACCTTTGCTGTTTATTTATTTATTTTGAGAGAGAGAGAGAGAGAGAGAGAGAGGGAGGGAGGAGTGGAGGAGTGGAGGAGGGGCAGAGAGAGAGGGAATTCCATTCCTCTGGGTTTGAACCCATGAGCTATGGGATCATGACCTGAACCAAAATAAAGAATTGGATACTTAACCAACTGAGCCATCCAGGCACTCCACTGCTTTTGCTGTTTTTTCAAAGATCAATTGGCTGTATTTATGTAGGTCTGTTTTAAGACTTTTTATTCTGTTCCATTGATCTGTTTGTCTCAGTGACAAATTTTTGCTTACTTCATTTCTAATTTGTTTTTATTCATAGTTGCCTGCTCTTATTTTATGAATGCAATGTTCTGTCATATGTTTGTGTGTGTGTATAAATAATTTGTGCATGTATAATATATATATCAATTTATATACATTATAAACATTATATATGTAAAATATTAAATATTAAAAATATATAATATAAAATATTAATGGTGCAACAGTGATTTCAGGAGTAGATTCCTTAATGCCCCTTACCCATTTAGACCATCCTCCCTCCCTGTTTTTATATCCCTACAGCAACCCTCTGTTTGTACTCTATATTTAAGAGTGATACATGTTTTGTCCCCCTCCCTGTTTTTATATTATTTTTTCTTCCCTTACCTTATGTTCATCTGTTTTGTATCTTAAAGTCCTCATATGAGTGAAGTCATAGGATATTTGTCTTTCTCTGACTAATTTTGCTTAGCATAATAGCCTCCAGTTCCGTCCAGGTAGTTGCAAATGGCAAGATTTCATTCTTTTTGATTGCTGAGTAATACTCCATTGTATATAAATACCATGTCTTCTTTATCCATTCATCCATCGGTGGACATTTGGGCTGTTTACATAGGCTATTGTCGATGGTGTGGCTATAAACGTTGGGGTGCATGTGCCCCTTTGAAACAGCACACCTGTATCCCTTGGATAAACACCTAGTAGTACAATTGCTGGGTTGTAGGGTAGTTCTATTTTTAATTTTTTGAGGAACCTTCAGGCTGTTTTCCACTTTGCATTCCCACCAGCAGTGCAAAAGAGATCCTCTTTCTCTGCATCCTTACCACATCTGTTGTTGCCTGAGTTGTTCATGTTAGCCATTCTGACAGGTGTGAGGTGGTATCTCTTTGTGGTTTTGATTTGTCTTTCCCTGATGATGAGTGATGTTGAGCATTTTTTCATGTGTCGGTTGGCCATCTGGATGTCTTCTTTGGAGAATTGTCTATTCATGTCTTTTGCCCATTTCTTCACTGGATTATTTGTTTAAAGGCTGATTTCCTTTTTTTTTAAATTATTTTTTTTAATATTTATTTATTTTTGAGACAGATAGAGACAGAATGCGAGTGGGTTAGGGGCAGAGAGAGAGAGGGAGACACAGAAGCCAAAGCAGGCTCCAGGCTCTGAGCTATCAGCACAGAGCCCGACGCGGGGCTCGAACTCACAAGCTGTGAGATCATGACCTGGGCCGAAGTTGGACCCTCAACTGACTGAGCCACCCAGGCACCCCAAAAGGCTGATTTCTTAATGTAATGTTAATGTTTCCAAGTTTCATCCATGTTGTAGTATGTATCAAAACTTCATTCCTTTTTATTGCTGAAAAGTATTTCATTGTATAGATACACCACATTTTATTTATCCATTCATCAGTTGGACACGTGACTATTAGGAATAGTATTGCTGTGAATATTTGTAAGTTTTTGTGTTGACATGTATTTTCAATTTTCCTTTGTATATACCTAGGAGTGAAACTTCTAACTCATATGGTAACTCTAGGTTTAACATTTTGAGCAACTGTCAGACAGTTTTACAGAGTGGCCACACAATTTTACTATGCCACAGTAAAGTATGAGGGTTTCAGCTTCTTCATGTGTCAATTCTTCCCTTGTTTGATGCCTTTTCTTTTGTGATGTTGGTTTTCCTAAAATGTTCAGTGATTCTTGGTTGTGGGCTCCTTATTTTGGAGATTCTTGGTTGTTGCTGTATACTGTTAAGTTTTGGATGTTCTATAATTCAGCAGATAACTATAATATGTACATAATTTTAAGCTACAATTAACCCAAATGCTCAGAAAATGGAAATGCATCTTCCTAATTAAAACAAAACAAATCAAGAACACAAAGCAAAAAACCAAACCCACTTTGCTTAAATTCATGTGTTGAAAATTCTTTAAAAAACATTTACATTTTTGTAAAAGGAAATTTACATAAATTTATGTTTTACTTGGAAACTGTGTTTGTAACATAAAATAACACTGGAATTTTGGGGATTTCAAACATCTTAATGTCGGTTATGTGAGTATGAGTGGCTCAGGTTGGAGATGATGATGATGATGATTTTTACAAGTTCCCTTGCTAAATGGACTCTGTCATCTCCCAACAGTTCACTGAACATGTTGAGTCCCTTCCAGTGTTGGAGCATCTTCCATGCTGATGCCTGCTGAGCATGCTTCTGGCCACTTTTTGTGTCTTGATTCCAGGCTGCTCATTTGATAGAGAATAGAGTCAGTGCTGAGAGTATGCAAGGCAGTTTTAGGCATCAGAGAGAGGTACTGTTGAGAACGAGTCATGATGTCTGTGCCTCAAATAGGCATTCAGGAAACAAGGCTATGCTCTCAGTGTGGCACACGGTTGTGCAAGGGCAGAAGGCCAGTACAACTTCCTGGACAAATTTGGCATTACCTAGGGGTGAGTGCTGTAGACTACAGTTGTACCTGGGTCTGAGAATGGTACCTGGTCCCGGGGGATTCAAGATTAGGAAAGCAAAGTGAATTACAAATGTAAGTGACTATGGAGCTGGATCTTAGCTGTGAATCCTGAATGGGCCATACCTAATTTATTGAATTTGTCTTTCTTTCATGTGTGTAAAGTGGAGGTGGTGCCCTTCTGGGTGTGCAGGAATAACATACCCTACCAAGGCTACTAGAAAATAGGGTCTGCAAGTAAAGAATTTCCTGCTCAGAAGTCCTACATGTATTCCTATTCTACTCTGAACCACAGGTAGGCACAGTAGCTCAACTTTGTTTCATAGAAGCTGGATCATCTATATTTTTTTTTTTTAACGTTTATTTATTTTTGAGACAGAGACAGAGCATGAACGGGGGAGGGGCAGAGAGAGAGGGAGACACAGAATCGGAAGCAGGCTCCAGGCTCTGAGTCATCAGCCCAGAGCCCGACGCGGGGCTCAAACTCACGGACTGTGAGATTATGACCTGAGCTGGAGTCGGACGCTTAACCGACTGAGCCACCCAGGCGCCCCGGATCATCTATATTTTTATGCTAACTACATTTCCCACTGTGAGGTTTTCTGCATAAATCCATACGCTACTTTTCTCCCCCAGAATAAGAACTTCCCTTTAGGTCAGGAAATTCCAATCTTATGGTAAGTTAATGTCACAAAATTTCAAATATTACTACTTAAAAATAGTATTTCCTATGTGGTGGCCATTCCTTGTGGTTACTACAGGAATATACATTACATTGCAGTACATTAAAAAATACATTACTTGTACACCAATATAATTGTTGAGCAAAATGGATTCCTCTCTTGTGTGGGTTGATGTGTTCTTTTCTTCCCTGGCATGTTTTATTCCAGTGGCTGTCTTTTAATGTCTAATCAGAGATATTCCACAATACATGCCTCCATTTGGCCAATTTCTTAGAATGTGAGTGTTTCAAGTCTGTAATACAGGAAAAATAAGAATCATGCTTTTTCACTATCAGTTCTGACTACTGGTGTTTGACCTAGGAGTTGGAAAAGTACTTTGTGATTGTTGGAGAACAGGCCCTTCCTAATATATGCATGGTGTCATTATTGTTATCTTGTGATCTACTTAATGTTATCAGATTATGTCCACCACTTTCCCCATCTCTTCTCTATGTTATCTTTTGAAATATTCCCCTGGGTGGACTATGTGGGATTTGCCTTTATGGCATTGTGTACTCGCTTTTGTCTATCAGCCCATTTTTCTACAAATGGATTGTGATCTCACTGCTTGTTGAGATATCCAGATTCAGGTTGTTTTTACAGTTACGTGTACTAGTCTGTAATATTCTTGTTCCCAAAAGACTGAAAAATAAAAATTTCCACATTGTACAATAAAAGACAAAGTGCTCTAGTGGGAAGGCTTTCTGTTTTTACATGGGAGGATATAGTATGTATACACATAATTTGAATACCTTTTTAGAAAACATGTTGTTGACTTATTAAAAATGAAATGGGGGACACCTGGTTGGTTCAGAAAGTTAAGCATCCAACTTTGGCTCAGGTCATGGTCTCATGGTTTGTGAGTACAAGCCCTGTGTCAGGCTCTGTGCTCACACCTCAGAGCCTAGAGCCTGCTTTGGATTCTGTGTCTCCCTCTCTCTTTCTCTCCTTCTCCTGCTCATACTCTGTCTCTCTTTCAAAGAAAATTATTTTAAATAAATTTTTATTTATTGATTTTTGAGAGGGGGAGAGAGAGAGAGAACAAGCGAGGGAGAGGCAGAGAGAAAGGGGGACAGAGGATCCAAAGTGTCCTCTACATGGACAGCAGAGAGCCCGATGTGGCACTTGAACCCATGAACCATGAGATCATGACCTGAGCCGAAGGCAGATGCTTAACCGACTGAGCCACACAGGCACCCCAAAATTTTATTTTAAAATGAAAATGAGGGATGAGATCAGGGATAGAGGAACTTCTATTTTAACAGAACAGCCATAATTTTCTTCTGCTGCTAGTGATGGGAATGTAGATACTCCTTTGTAGTTCTTCTAGAGTAATTCTGTAAACACATTTTCTTTTGGTGGAAAGAATCCTATCTCTCTAAGAGTACTTGTGTATCTTTTCTATGGACAAACTTAGTTGACTTTCATGGACTTTTAATGATTGAAGGATATTACGTTAACATTGTAGTATAAAATGGGATATTTCGACATTTTTTGGTTGCAAGTACTAAAAAACACAAACTAATATAAACAAATAGGGAATGATGTCTCAACTACCTGAAAAGTCCAAGTGGGCTTTAGTGCAGGTGGATCCAGGAGTTCAGATTTCATCACCAAGACTTAACAAACTCTCTCTGCCTCTTTGCTGTCTTATGTTGGTTTGTGCTCAAGTAAACTCTTACATGTGTTGGCAGGATAGCTCCCAATGGTTCCAGACTGATAGACATTTTCCAGGGGAAGAGATCATTTTTATCTTGAATTCTCCAGCAGCAAACTAGGAATTAAACTCTATTAGACTTGGGTTATGTGCCCATCACTATTAGGAGGATGTATGCTGATTGGCAAGGCATCACTTGCTCCTGGATCTGGAGTTATAAACCTCTTGAACCACCTGAACCACTGCACAGAGCATTGAAGTAGAGTGATATCTAAAGGAAATCCCACCTGCAGGATGCTAAGCAGGCAAAAATAGCAACTGTTTACTACAAGTGGTGACTTGGAAGACACATAGGATTTTCCTAGAGCACAGAAAAACTTCTGTACACATCAAGGAAAGCAGTACATAGAAGAAACACTGAATTTTTTTAGTCCTAGTGTTGCCTTACAGAATAATCAGAACTGATTCTTTCATTATGATGCACCTTATTCTTAATAATTAAATATATAACAAATAATGACTTTTACACTCAAATATTTAATTTTTGTTCCAGAATATTAAGTATAATTTGTTTAATATCAAGGAAAAATGATTAGCTACCTACACACCAAATCTTGAAACTTGACTTACTTAATTATCATCTGCCATTGAATATTTTATTTTTCAGGTGAGAAGTCTGTGAGGCAGAGAACTATACTCCCCAGAAACAGTTTATGCTTAGAAGCAAATTTTGTATTTGCTGCTATCTGACTTAGAATTGAAAAAGGTGAGCCCAGTATGGAGAAGGAAAGTACTGACATTTGCAAATTAAGCTGCTGAGAACAGTACTTTAAGTTGATCTGTGAATTTTCCTCGTCATGGTGTCTCAACCCACAAACGTGGTTGAGAATGACTGTCACATGGTTGATAGTCATTTAGTGAGCAGGAAATAAATGGGAGAGAAACATGGTCAGCTAATACAGACTCCCGTTATTGTGCTCCCCTTGCCACAGGGGGAAGTTGGTTTGTTTTCTCTGGTGTTGCACAGGTGTAGGCAAGAATCTGATTTCTTGGTGGAAGGAAACATTCCTCATTGGTGGGTAGCAACTGCGGTACAACTTGTGGAGGAGGAAATTTCCAGGTGCAGAGGTTGCAAGAATGGGAGAGGACAGTCTGTGCCAATGTAATAGGATCACGGGATCACAGAATGTTAGAGGTAAGAGGGATTTTTGAGATCATCTAGTCCCACATGTCATTTCATACAGGAAGAGAATGAGGTGATGTGACTTATGTAGGGAATCTTTTGCTCAATGTGAGTGGCACATGGCCTAATGGGGAAAGAGTGACCTTTGGAGGCAGACAGATCAGTGTATACTTGCCTTTCTTCTCCTAAGAGTGCAATCTTGAGCCACTGACTTAACATCAAAGTGCTTGGGACATGCAGTTGTTTAGTGGGGCATTAATAGTGATAGTGTAGGTAAAGCACCTACTGGAGTGCTTGGCAGATAGTGTGTGTTCAGGAAATACTAATTGACTTCTCTCATGCTAAGAAACACCTGACTTTTTTTTTTTTTAATTTCCTTTAGTTAAATATGTGATCTCTATCTTGAAGAGCTCTTGTGAGCCTTTACTTTATAAAACCTAGCTCAGTGTCACTGATGAGTGCCAATAATCCATTCATATTTTATTGATTTGACTTCTTTGAACTTAAGCCTTTTTCATGAAGCAGGGGGATAGATCTGAGTTCATATTTACTTGATAATATTAGGTGCTTTGTTTCACATCTTAACATGGAAGTCAGTGCAAATATAAGTAGAGATGACCATAGTTACATGTAACCCAAAATGATTTCAGAACTTGAACCTGGTTTTTCCCTCCTTTTTTTTAATCTCCATCTACCCACTCACCCTCATTGCCAAGTTCCCACCTTACTGGCTTTCAGTACATTCCTCCAGAACTAAGTTTCTCCTCCACAACCTTGACGTTCTGCCTGATATGTTCATTTCCCATTCTGCTTGGCTCTTTGTTGTCATTCAGCTATTTTAAAAGCTCTTTGCTGATCAGCTCTCTGAGATGGCCCTTAGTCCTTCTATATCACATGAATATGTTACATTTTCAATAGAACACTGTTTGCTTGTTTATTGATACTGTTTGCTCCCAATGAACTATTAACTTATAGTAAGTAGTTACCATAGTTATCTCTGTTATATGAATAACTACATAGTAACTATGTAGTTGTCTCTCTTGCTTCTCATTGCATAATCAGTGCCTAAGGCAAGTGCCCAACATACCGACAAGTGCTCAATAAATATCTGTTGGGTTAACAAAGGTTGATTTGAATGACCCATATAGGTGGCACTGTGCATTATTAAAAGAGATCTGGGCCAGTATTCTAAAGCTACTTCTACCCCAGATTATGTAATTTGGGAAGAGAATTCCACCTTTTGAATCCTGATTGCTTTTCTGATAAGATAAGGAAGTTAAACTAGATCACATAAGGTTTCTTTCAGCTCTTCCATTTTGTGATTCTGTGTCTTTTTTCTTCCCTGCTGGACAATTGACAGGGTTCAGAACACACTACCCCAAAATATGACACCAAATTTTAAGCTGAAGTAATTTGAGAAATAGCTGGTACAGACAGGACTTTGTGACCTCTCCCTTCTTTCCTGAAGAAGGTACTAAGATCCTCATGTGAGAGGTGCCCTTCTTACACCCAGAGGAAACTCTTATCTGCCAAGATGGCAGAATGCTGAGAGGAAGTCCGTACCAACAGGCCTTGCTCAGTTTCCTCCAGTTACTATTTTTAGCTCATACCCTTTTGCCCTATCAAGTATTCCCATCATTGTTGACTTTTTATCAAACCTAGTATAAAAACTCAGGCTTAACTGCTTATTCAGGTCTTTCATTTTCTTATGAATGCTTTAGTGTAGGGCAAAACTTAGATTAAATAAATACTTACATTTTTATCCTGTTCATTTGTTTTGTCAGTTTAATTTTCAGGCCCAGCCAGGAATCCTAAGAGGATCGAGGAAAGTTTTCTTTGTCCTATACTATCTAACAAGAATTTACTTTTGTAAGTACAGGTGATCTTTTAGATGGCTTTTGTGTATCAAAACACAAAGCACATGCCAGCTGGTAGCTGATGAGAAAGAGGTATTATCCAAGAAAGAAAGAGTAGCTTTACATGGGGTGAATTATTCCAATACTAGTGGAAGATACATCCATAAGCACTAAATAATTTTTCTGATAAATGGAAGAACTGTAATAGCAATTAAAATAAATATACCATTCAAATTATTCCTTACTATGTAATTTTAAGAAGAGTTATATAGGGGTACCTGGGTGGCTCCGTTGGGTGAGCATCCGACTTCAGCTCAGGTCATGATCTCATGGTTCGGGAGTTTGATTTGAGCCCTGCATTGGGCTCTTTGTTGTCAACACAGAGCCCCCTTTGGATCCTCTGTCTTCCTGTCTCTCTGCCCCTCCCCTGCTTGTGTTCTCTCTCTCTCTCTCTCTCTCTCTCTCTCTCTCTCTCTCTCTCTCTCTCTCTCTCTCCCCCTCTCTCTCTCTCCCCCTCTCTCTCTTTCTCTTTCAAAAATAAATAAATACTTAAGAAAGAAGAGTTATATAAAATTACAGGTCTTTTGTGATTTCCTTCATGAACAAATACTAACAATTTGCGGAATTCATTTCCTTTCTCACACCATTTGCCTTTCACAATAGAGAGTACTATTTAAATACTCTATTTTAGTTTCCTATTGCTGCTTTAATAAATTAACACAAACTTGAGAGTTTAAAATATCACAGATTTATAATAGTTCGGGAAGTCACATATCTGAAATGGATCTTATTGGGCTGAGATTGAGGTGTCAGCAAGGCTGTGTTTCTTCTGGAGGGTCAAGGGGATAATTTGTTTTCTTGGACTTTCCATCTTTTAGAATCCGTCCACATTCCTTGGCTCATGGCCCCTTCCTCCGTCTTGGAAACCCACAATGTCCATATAAGTCTTTTTCATACCATGTCACTTTGGTACTCACTCTGGGCCTCCCTCATCCACATTTGAAGATCCCAGTGATTACATTGAGAATTCCCAGTGTAATCTCCGTTTTAAGGTCAGCTGATTAGTAGCCTTAATTCCATCTGCAATTTTAATTTCCCTTTTCCAGATAATGTGTTCACAAGTTCTGGGAAACAAGACATAGATATCTTTGGGGGCCATTATTCTGCCTGCCACACACTACTTATGAGAAATGTGGGACCCAAGGAGTTTAACAAAAATCCCCTACCCCTGGACAAGCAGAGCAAGACTAACTCCATTTTGTGCTACACCCACCATCTCATGTATAACCCCCACATGACCTACTTATTGCTTAAGACACTCCCCACCCTAGTCAAGCTGCTGAGCACACCCTTACTGGAAACCGGCTCATCTAGGAATGCGGAACCGCTAAACGCCAAAGAATGTAAACCCTGCCTTTTGCCCGCCAATTCTGACCAGAGTGATAGGCTAGTTCAAACAGTTACTATAGGGTAAGTTGTAATTCAATTGGCCACCTGTATGTGGACTGACATGACTATGCAACTTTCTGTGTGTGTTACAATCTCATTGGCCACTGGTCCCTATAAAACTGCTACGCCTCTTGACCTAGGGGTCCAAGTCCCTGCTCCGCTGTGTCAGGTATACTTGGGCCCAAGCTCGAGCTTGCAAATAAACCCTCGTGTGTTTGCATCGGTGTCGGCTCCTTGGTGGTCTCTCGGATTCGAAATTGGGGGCATTACAAGAAAAAGAACAGCCTCTAAAGAAAACCCAATCCCAAGGCATCTGCTGAACTGAAAACAATTTATGTATTAATATGTGAGGATAGCCACATTCTTGATTTAAAAAAAATTTTTGTAATGTTTTTATTTATTTTTGAGAGAGAGACAGAGTACTAGTGAGGGAAGGGCAGAGAGAGAGAGAAACACAGAATCCAAAGCAGGCTCTACTGACTCCAAGCTGTCAGCACAGTGCAGGGCTTGAACTCACAGGTTATGAGATCGCGACCTGAGTGGAAGTCGGTCGACTGAGCCACCCAGGTGCCCTGCCACATTCTTGACTTAGGAAGAAAGGTGATTTATGCAAAAATGTACAAATATGACCAACCGCACAATAGCAACAGAGGAGAACAAAGGCAAAAGAAAACAAACTTACGTAGAACTTGCAGCGCATTAACAAGTACTTGAGGCAGGCAGAGTGACCTTCCTCCAGGACCTCAACTGCCTCATTGTAAATACTTTGCTAGACGCAAAAGGCAACCTTAGCTTGACAGTAGCCGGACCTCCAGGATCCTGTAAGTCTTTAACATAGAAAAATCCCTTTAGAAACTTTTTTATCTCTACCTCCCCAAGATACAGGTGAGCAGTCATCCTCCAAGTATATGGCCCTCTGATATACATCTGAGGGATCTAATGAACTTTATCTTAGCAGCTAGCCCCTCAAGGTCCTGTAAGCCTTGCTTCCAAATTCCTTAGAGTTTAGGCTGTCCCTAACCCCCTCCCAACTTGAAAGTGTGCAATCAGTCACTCCTTACAATCCCAGGGCAGCTCTTTTTGCCCGCTGGTCCTGTCCCCGTGCTTTAATAAAACCATCCTTTTTGTGCTGAAGATGTATCAAAGATTCTTTCTGGACCGTGTTGGCTCCCAGACCCCAACATCTCACAGCAGAATCTGCTAATATTCCCCTGTGGAACATCAAATGTAAATTTCTACTTTGCCTAACCGGTAGCCAGATATACAGAGGAAGGAAAAGTTAACTTCTGGCTCTGATTCATCACTTTTATTGAAGTTAAATTCTTTTGTTTTAATGCACACTTGATTGAGCAAGCATTTATTGAGGCAGTTATGGTTTGTGGGAGAAAGACAGTTGAAGAAAGAACAAATGAATATAATGTAAATCAAATACTTGGCCCTTTTAAAGTAACTACAAAGACTTAAATGTGTGTTCTTAATGGTAATTTTTACAAAACTCCAATAGGAGGCTTTGACAGTGATTGTTTTGGTGGGGAGATGGGTTTTCTTTTCACATGCTAATCACCTGCTCCTGGCGATATTTCTCTCCTTGACTGCAGTCACAGAATTGAATAATTTATGGAGTGAATTTTGTTGTAAATTTATTGTGTCACAAGCAGGTTGTAATTTCACTAACAGTTCACTTAAGTTATTAAGTTAAAAAAAAATGTGGTTGATAGGATAGTGCATTTCAAGGTTTTTTTTTTTCCTCCCTGCAAGTTCACATCTTACATATTTTCAAAACAGAGTACTTGCCTAATTTTTATTCAGAATCTGATATGCGAGAAGGAAGCACACATTAACATAAGTGGAATTGCATTTGCACACTGTTGTTGAATTTTAGAAGTCGTAAACAAATTATTGAAGATTTTATGGAGACAGAAATAACATTAAACCCCCAGTGCTGTGGAGCTCCTGCCATTGTTTTCTGAATAACTGTCCCCCGCTTGCTGATGACGAATGAAGAGTTGGTGGTATAAAGGTGAAGATGCTCCTGGGAAGGGAAAAAGCCGCATTAATTCCTTTAAATTTTGCTTCAATTCCGAGGTTAAGATAATGACAAATTATCACTCCCCCAAATCTTATCCAATCCAGATGGAATACAATGGAGAATAGAAAAAAATCTTTAAAAATCTCTCACAGGGGTATCTGATTGGCCTTCATCTACATTCAAGACATTCTTAGGGCTTCTCTTTTAATGACCATTCTGCTGTGATAAGAGGAAACATTTGGCCACTGCAGAAACCTCTGCTTAGTTTCTGCCCCCAATGCTTCAGCATTCAGCAAACACACATTTAAGGTCTCCCGTTATTTACATTGAAATTTTTCTATTGACCCTGCCAGTGTGAATGAATTTCAAACAAGTCATTTCTTTCTCTGCATAGATGATTTCCCTAGGTTCCTGGTGGGGGTCACTTTTAATTCCTCTAGGAGTACCCTCTATTCCTGTTAGCACCCTGAGGATTTGCTTTCTGTTTTCCACCCTGTTGCCTGCATGTGGCCCCCCTTTCCTCGCACCCTACCCTGAGTATTCCAACTCTTATGTGGGGGACGCTGCATAATAGCCACTATTCTTCAACAGGAATACTTTATAGGCCTTCAGAATAGACATTTTCACCATCTGTTACACAGAATCTGGAAATGTGATGGGAAAACAGGTTATAATTAACTAAAAAAGGGGCAAGACTGTGTATCTTAATGCATTTAGAGTTGAGGAAATAGCCTCTCAAATTTCCATGAAAAGAAACGCAGCTTGCACTTTTTTTTTTAATTAGTAGAATTTTTTTGGAGCCATTTGGGATTTACAAAAAATTAAGGGGAAAGTACATATACTCCCTCCTCCCCCACCCAGTTTCTCCTGTTAACATCTTGCCTTAGTGTGTACATTTATTACAACAGATGAGCCAATGTTGACACTAAAATCATTATTAACTAAAATTCATCATTTACATTAGGGTTTACTCTTGGTGTTGTATATATTCTATGGGTTTTGACAAATGTATGACATGTGTTCACTATTACGGTATCCTGTTGAAGCACAAGTCTGTGAAACTGTTCATCTATTTATCCCTACCCCTAAAGCTTTGGCAATCACTCTTCTTTTTATTGTGAAGGGGTTCAGGACAAGTCTCTCTAAAATGTGCCACTTGGGCATGTGGAATATCTTGAGTTGAAGATAATCGAGACCCTGTAGACTCAAGAGAGTCCCTCACTTAACTACTTAGAAGACTCTAAATTAGGAGTCTTTCCCAGAGTAAGCATTATCACCAGAGATAAACTTTATCTGAGTCACCCATCTGTATGGTGAGACAAACATTTAATTACCAAACATCTGCTCTTCGTATTGTCCTGTGAATTACCTTCCTCCCCTTGAAGTGCCAGGCCCCTATTCCATTCCTTAGCTCAGGATGGCATATATTCCTCATTTTACCTTTCTGTCTTTGAACTTCTTTATGTGATATTCCTATATGTATGGAATGAAATTTCATTTTCTCTGTTAATCTGTCTCATGACAATTTAATGCTTAGACTAGCTGTAAGAACCTTTGAAGTGCAGAGAAAAAATTTTCCTTCCCAACAACTGTTTCCATAGTTGGGCCTTTTCCAGCATGTCATATAGTTGGAGTCATACAGTAGGTAGCCTTTTCAGATTGGTTTAGCAATATGCATTTAGGATTTGTCTTCTGTGGCTTGATAGTTCATTTCTTTTTAATTGGTGAATAATCAACTTATACTTTTAATTGTATAGCATTAAGTTGGAAACTCAGGTTTTCTGATACAGGTGAAAGGAAAAAGATTAAACTTTCACTCTCCTGGGTCCAGGTTGGCATCTCATTTAACTGATTTAACAATCCACATGGGAAATGAGACTCATTAATTTGCTTAGGCTTCATATATTCGTATTAACATTTTCCCTTGGTTAATTATAAATGGCATACAGTGTCTAGTCTCTTGGTCACTAAGAAAAAGAGACTTGTTTTTAATGCTTTTAATATACACTTTATCTGAAGCCAGTTCAGGGAAGTTACAATTCTGTGTGTCTATATTTGTCCCATATGAGGCACATAGTCAATCCACAATTTTTTTTCAACACATACTGGATATTAGGTATCAGTTTGTACACTGCAAAAAGAATGGTCAGTAAGATTGGTGAATAAGGCTTAAAACATTTTTACTGTAAAGAACACAGAGGCAATAAACAAATAATAATTTAGGTCCTAAAAAGTTCTATGAAGATGATAGTTCAATTGAGTGGAGAGAGCATATGTGTATGTAGTCTGTGCAGGTATGCATAGGTGTGTGTAGTGTTTGTGTATAGTGTGTGCATTTTTAGTGAGTGTGAGTCTGTGCCCGTGTGTGTGTGTGTGTGTGTGTGTGTGTGTGTGTGTGTCAGGAGGCAGGTTGCAACTGCTTTTGCTAGGGTGTTCAGGGAAGGCCTCTAAGGAGGTGACAATTAATTTGATGAGCCGGCTGCAGACAACCATATGAACATCTGGGGAAGGGCATTGTAGGCAGAGGGAACAGCATGAGCTGCAGCCCTTACTTGGGAGCTGTCTTTATCCTAGGAACTGAAAGAAGGCAGATGTGATTGGAGCAGAGCAAGTGATGGGGAAATGGAGATGTAGGAAAGGCAGGTAGGGGCTAGATCTTATCTGGCCTTATAGACCAGGAGTTTTTGTTCGAAATGTATTGGAAACAGTTAACTTTACCCAGACAGAGGTCTGGCTTTTGCCCTCAGCTCCTGGGAGCTCTATAGGATGCCCTGCCTGATAAGTGTCTTTGTTTACCTGGTGGTCCTGAGTCACACTGGATAGTTTAACATTGTGATTTATTGTGGTTGTTTTGGGCCATACAGTAGCAGCTCAACTTCCAGAGGGACTGGAGGCTAAAGATCAGGCATATAGATAACCATATGTAGATGATTGAACCCCAATAAAAACTCTGGATACCAATTCTTGGTTGAACTTCCCTGCTTGGCAATAATACCATGAGTATTGTCATATATCATTGGAGGGAAGAGTTAGTTCTATCCATGACTCTCCTGGGAAAGGACAACTGGAAGCTCTGTGGAGAGCTATCCTGGACTCTTTCCCATGTTCCTCTTCCTTTCGCTGATGTTAATCTGTATCCTTACTTTGTAATAGACCAGAACCATGAGTATAATAGCTTTCAGTGCATTCTTTGGGGTTTTCTAGCAAGTTACCCAACCTGAGGGTGGTCTTTGGGATTCCCAAACTTATAATTGGTGACACAAGTGAGGGTGGTCATGGGGACACTAGAACTTTGTAGTGGTGTCAGAAATGAGAGTGATCTTGGAGTGTCCTTAAATCTGCAGAAGCCATTGGAGTTTAAGCAAGGGAGGATCTACATTTGATTTGTACTTTAAGAGGATGGCTTTGACTACTCTGTTACAAGGCTATTAGAGTAGTCTGGAAAGAGGTGGTAGAGACTTAACCAGGAATAACATCAGTGGAGATGGTGTAGTTAGATAAGGCACATTTTGTTGATTAAGTTGGTAGTATTTACTGATGAGTTGACCATCATATTTGCTGTCACAGACAAGTGTCTATGACTGGCAAATAAACGCCACCATTAAATACCAATAAGTTTTAAGCTGTATAGCAGGAAGACTTTGTGAGTAATCTGGAAAACTGTTGGTGAGTTTTTTAAGCAAGCCCTTTGAGCTCATTGTCTCCTTAGGAGTATATATTTTTTTGTTATTTCAAGTTTTTATTTAAATTCCAGTTAACATACAGTGTAATAGTAGTTTCAGGTGTAGAATTTAGTGATTCATCACTTCCTTAGGACTGTATTGTAGAACATTTTTAATGCTGTACTATTAGTATTCACAAACCTTCCAGTAACAATTCTCTTTAAGTGTATAGTTTAGGAAAATTGGAAACGACCTGGATTTTATGTATTGGGTGTGCATTTGGCAGGTGGTACTGTTTTTAAGGTTGTTGTGCTAGTGTGTCATGCCTCTTGCCCTGGGGCATTCAAGAATTTCATGAATCTTCTTTTCTTCTGCATTGGATATAAAATGAGTGCCAACTTTGAAGAAATGTGTACAATTTCTAGCACTGGGTCTGGCATATAAAAGGTACTAGATAAATATTGGCAGAATGAAGGAAGAAATAAATGAGTGGCATTTTAGCCTTGACCTTCATCCTAATAAGCATACAAAGAGCTCACAAGTCTTCAGGTGTTAAGGTTTGGGAGGGGGGCAGACAGAGGTCCTCACTACTATAATCTACCCTCTGGGTAACAGCCTAATGTTTGGCTCAATTAAAAAGGATATTATGTGAATAGCACCAACACTTCTATTAGTTCAAACCCATTGCCTTTTTTTAGATAAAAAAAAATGATTGTGTGTACTCACTATATCTTCCTGCTGGGTACCAAGCATTAGGCTGGATCTGGGGATTATAAGAGCAAAGAAGACCTCATCCTTACCTTCAGTGATCTCATGTTCTCAATGAGCAACACTTCCTTAGAGGGGAGGGAGATGGAGAGAATGGGAATAGTTTTACATGGGACAAAACATTTCCTGAGGTTGAGGCCCAGATGGCATGCTTTGGGGAAAAAATAGAAAGCAAGAAGCAAGAATACTGGAGTTACTTTTTATTTCTTATGTGACTCACTTCTACGTTGGGTAGATAAACAGGATCAAACGTTCAAGTCTGTCACTTCTTTTCCTACTTAAAGACATACATTTCATAGCACTTCTAAGCAGCTAAAAACTCTTCCTAAACATTCTCTATGAATTTTTGTTTTTCTACTCCATCTTGCTCTGGGCCCTGGGGAGTTTATGACCCCTTCCTCAAGTTCTATAGTGTCTGGGGCATCCAGGTGGCTCAGCTGGTTAAGTGTCTGACTCTTAATCTCAACTCAGGTTATGATTTCTCTGGTCATGAGATAGAGTCCTGCATCAGCCTCCGTGCTGAGCTTGGAGCCTGCTTGAGCTTCTCTGTTTCTCCCTCTCTCTCTTCCCCTCCCCACTTTCCCACGTGTGAGCATTCTCTCTCAGATAAACTTAAAAAAAATTATACAGGGGTTTTAACAAGGAATAAAACAATGAATTATTTTCAAATGGTTTTTAGTCTGTGGGTGGATAAAGCAAATTCTTAACTATATGATGAGGGGGATAATAAAGCAAGTTAAATGCAAAGTGCTCTAAGGGGAGAGGAGGTTCTGGGTGGGGGACACAAATGATATCTGCTGGGAGGGGAGGTGGGAAGATGGGAAGTGGAGGGGAGGATTAGGAAAGGTGCTCTGCTACAGAGAGCTATGTTGCCTGTTTGTAGCCTGTTGTGTTTTCTGGAATTTTGCCTGCTGGCTGATGTCAGTTTAATGGCTTGAAATGCACCACAGTGAGAATATTGACCCTGAAGCTGGTAAATGCTACAACTCAGGGCTTCCTCCATCCAGTGCTGATTGTTGTTGTTGATTGTTTATGTTTGTTTTTTTTTTGAGAGAGAGAAAGATAGAATGTGAGCAGGGGAGGGGCAAAGAAAGAGGGGGACACAGAATTTGAAGCAGGCTCCGCACTGTCAGCAAACTGCCGTTTGCTGTTACAAACTGCTTGAAGCCACAAACTGCGAGATCATGACCACAATCAGATGCTGACTGAGCCACGCAGACGCGCCAGTGCTGATTGTTAAACATTGACCATCACCCTACTGGGTGTCGGGAAACCTTGGCTCTGAGATGAACCTGGGATGGGAAAGGGAAAACTCTCTAGGTAGAGCACCTAGCTCACATCTAGGCATGGAGGCAAGTAAACGTGCGTGTGTGTGTGTGTGTGTGTGTGTGTGTGTGTGTGTGTGTAACAGTGCAACGGTCAGTATGAATGAAGGGTACGATAAACCTAGAAGAGGATCAAGAATAAGCTGGAAGGTAAGTTAAGGTCTTAGATGTCAAAATACTCAGCTAAAGGGTTTTATAAGTTAATTTGATAAACGGTGAGAGCCATGGAAGGTTTTATATATAGCATAAGAGTGAGACAAGCAGAGATGATGTTGCACAGTTTATTTAGTCTGTCATCCAAGATCAAGGTCTGAAACTCCTTGTCTAGGGTGCTCCATGTGCAGTCACTTTACAAAGCTTACAGCTCCTACTTCCACAATTTCTGTTCGTTCCATCCCCTCCTTTCCATTGAAGGTGAGGAGCCTGGGAAGGGACCTTGGGTGTAGGAAAGAGTTTCTGTCTTTGGAAGCCTTTCCACATCAAAATGACATCTTTGGCATTTGTAGGGATGTGAGGTAAGAGATCTAATTTATTACTCTGTCCCCCAAGATGGTCAGCAAGTTATTTCAATTTATTGACTAGTTCTTCCTTTCCTCATTGATTTTAAAAGCCAGGATACAAACAGCTAATAATGTTACGATCCAGACTTAGATCATCAGACTGTGTGGTGCTTTTCCCAGTGAGTTCCAAGTATACTAGCATCCCTAAGATTATCTAAAACCCTTTCCTTTACTGCAGAGTTTTCTAACCTGTAAAATCAATTGGCTTGTTTTAATTGGGTTCCCCTACAAGCAGGCTCTGAGACAGAGTAGGACATTGGGGAACTGAAACAAGGAAGGGAAGGAAGTCAACAAACATTCTTTTATGATGCAAATTACCATTGTGGGTAATTAGTTTTGGTGTTAATCTGTGTAATAAAAATGATAACAGCTAACACTCACATAGTGCTTATTATGTACTAGGTACTGTTCTAAATCCCTCCTAAATCTTAATACATTTATTCTTTAAAAAATCTCTTTTATTGTAGTTGACATACAATGTTACATTAGTTTCTGGTATACAACGTAATGATTCAACAACTCTGTATGTCAGGCTATACTCACCACAAATGTAGCTACCATCTGTCACCATACGATGCTGTTACAATAACCCTTGACTATATGCCCTATGATGTACCTTTCATCCCCTGATTTATTCATTCCATAACTGGAAGTCTTTATCTCCCACTCCCCTTCACCCATTTTGCCTCAACCCCCCTCCCCTCTGGCAACCATCAATTTGTTATCTGTATTTATGGTTTTGTTTCTGCCTTGTTTGTGTATTTAAATTCCACATATAAGTGAAATTGTGCTATTTTTTTTCTTTGACTTCATGTAACATAATACCCTCTAGGTCCATCCATGTTGTTACAAATAGTAAGATCTCATTTTTTTATGACTAAGTAATGTTATATATGTATGTACCACACCTTTATCCACTCATCCATCAATGGACTCTTGGGTTGCTTCCTTATTGTAAATGATGCTACAATAAACAGGGCAGTGTGTACATTTTTTTGAATTGGTGTTTTTATTTTCTTTAGGTAAAGGGCCAGTAGTGGGATGGCTGGATCATATGGTACTTCCATTTTTTATTTTTTGAGGAATTTCCATACAGTTTTCCACAGTGGCTGCACCAATTTACATTTCCACCAACAGTGCACTAGGGTTCTTCTTGGTCCACATCCTCACCAACACTTGTTATTTTTTGTCTTTTTTATTCTAGCCTTTCTGACAGGTGTAAGGTAATATACTTCATTGTGATTTTGGTTTGCATTTCCCTGATGATTAGTAATACTGAATATCTTTGTGTCTGTTGGCCATCTGTAGGTCTTTGGAAAAATGTCTATTCAGGTCCTCTGCCCATTTTTAAACAAATTATTTGTTGCTATTTTTGGTATTGAGTTGTATAAATTCTTTATGTATTTAGGATATTAGTCCCCTTTTGGATATATAATTTGTGAATATCTTTTTCCATTTGGTAGGTTACCTTTTTGTTTTAATGATGGTTATCTTTGCTGTGCAAAAGCTTTTTATTTTCATGTAGTCACAATAATTTATTTTTGTTTTTGTTTTCCTTGCCTGAGATGTATCTAGAAAAATGTTGCTAGGGCTGATGTCAAAGAATTTACTGCCTATGTTGTCTTTTAGAAGTTTTATGATTTCAGGTCTCACATTTAGGTCTTGAATCCATTTTGAGTTTGTTTTTTTGTATGGTGTGAGAAAGTGGTCCAGTTTCATTCTTCTGCATGTAGCTCCAGTTTTCCCAGAACCACTTAGTGAATGGACTGTCTTTCCCCCATTGTCTTCCCTCCTGTGTTGTAAATTAATTAACCATGTAAGTACGGGTTTATTTCTGGGTTCTCTCTTCTGTTCCATTGATATTTGTGTCTGTTTTTGTGTCAGTACCATACTGTTGCCATTATTATAGCTTTGTAGTATATTTTGAAATCTGAGGTTGTGAGACCTTCAGGTTTGTTCTTTCTCAAGATTGTTTTGGCCGTTCAGGGTCTTTAGTGGTTCCATACAAATGTTAGGATTATTCTAGTTTTGTGAAAAACACTATTGGCATTGTGATAAGGCTTACATTGAATCTGTGGATTGCTTTGAGTAGTATGAAGATTTTCACAGTTATTCTTCCAATCCATGAGTCTGGTATATTTTTACATTTATTTGTGTCATCTCTTCTTTCATCAATATTTTACAGTTTGCAAAGTACAAGTCTTTCACCTCCTTGGTTAAGTTTATTCCTAGATACTCTTTTTGGTGCAGTTGTAAATGGAATTGTTATTTAAATTTCTTTTTCTTCTTCTTCGTTACAGATGGCTGTGTGTTAATTTTGTATTCTAGAACTTCACTGAATTCATTTATTACTTGCAGTAGTTTTTTTTTGGTGGAGTTTTTAGGGTTTTCTGTGTATAGTATCATGTCATCTGCAAATAGTGACAGTTGTACTTCTTCCTCACCAATTCAGGTGCCTTTTATTTCTTTTTCTTGTCCAATTGCTATGGCTAGGACTTGCAGTACTGTACTGATTAAAAGTAGCAAGAGTGGACATCCTTGTCTGTTTTCTCATCCTAGATGAAAACTCTCTGTTTTTCTACATTGAGTATGGTGTTAATTGTGGGTTTTCATATATTGCCTTTATTGTTTTTAGGTATGTTTCACCTAAACCCACTTTGTTGAGGGTTTTTATCATGAATGGATGCTTAACTCCTACATTCATTTTTTTTAGTGTTTATTTCTGAGAGAGCGCACACACGCGTGAGCATGAGTGGGGGAAGGGCAGAGAGAGAGAGAGAGAGAGGGAGATACAGAATCTGAAGCAGGCTCCAGGCTCTGAGCTGTCAGTACAGAGCCTGACACAGTGCTGGAACCTACGAACTGTGAGATCATGACCTGAGCCAAAGTTGGACACTTAACTGATTGAGCCACCCAGGGGCCCCAACTCCTAAATTCTTTATAACAATATTATAATTGTTCCATTTTATAGATGAGAAGACTGAGGCAGGGAGAGTAGAGTCAGTGTTCAATGTCACACAGCTTGTAAATGGCAGATTCAGGAATCTTTAGGACTTGCATAGACTATAGGACTGATTATCCCGGGGGAAATATTCTTTATAGTGAAGAGGCTGAAAAACCAGGACAGTTACATCACCAGTGAAAATTGGTGCAAGGTATTGCTTTTGCCTTGTAGTAGTTGAGCTGCTGTGAAAACCCAGGCATGTCCCTTAGATATGCCATTCTAATGAAACAAAGTTTAGAAAATAATTTCCCAAAGAAAGACTTTTCAGAAAATACTGATGAGAGTGTCCACTTAAATGATATTAAAATGGATTTGTTATAATGCTATATATAGAATGAGGAATGGAGTAAAACACAAAAACAGAAACCTTTTATTTTTAATAGCACTGGTATATATATCCAGTTGCTTTCCTGATCTCTGTATATCAAAAATTAAAAAGGAGAAAATATTTTTACCTTTGTTTTTTTTAATTAAAAATACTGTTAGGACTCTAACAATAAACAGAATATGTTTAATTATTTTTTTAATTTGAAGACATCTTTATTAAAAATTTATTTTATTTTTTTAATTTACATCCAATTTAGTTAGCATATAGTGCAACAATTGATTTCAGGAATACATTCCTTAATGCCCCTTACCAACTTAGCCCATCCCCCCTCCCACAACCCCTCCAGTAACCCTCTGTTTGTTCTCCATATTTAAGAGTCTTAGTTTTGTCCCCCTCCCTGTTTTTATATTATTTTTGCTTCCCTTCCCTTATGTTCAGCTGTTGTATGTCCTGAAGTCCTCATGTGAGTGAAGTCCTATGATATTTGTCTTTCTCTGACTAATTTCACTTAACATAATGCCCTCTAGTTCTATCCACGTAGTTGTAAATGGCAAGATTTCATTTTTTTTGATTGCCAAGTAATACTCCATTGTGTATATGTACCACATCTTCTTTATCCATTCATCCTGCAATGGACATTTGGGCTCTTTCCATACTTTGGCTATTGTGGATAGTGCTGCTATAAACATCGGGGTGCATGTGTCCCTTAGAAACAGCACACCTGTATCCCTTGGATAAATGCCTAGTAGTGCAATTGCTGGGTCGTAGGGTAGTTCTATTTTTAGTTTTTTGAGGAACCTCCATACTGTTTTCCAGAGTGGCTGCAGCAGCTTGCATTGCCACCAACAATGCAAAAGAGATCTCTTTCTCTGCATCCTTGCCAACATCTGTTGTTGCCTGAGTTGTTCATGTTAGCCATTCTGACAGGTGTGAGGTGGTATCTCATTGTGGTTTTGACTTGTATTTCCCTAATGATGAGTAATGTGGAGCATTTTTTCTTGTGTCGGTTGGCCATCTGGATGTCTTCTTTGGAGAAGTATCTATTCATGTCTTTTGCCCATTTCTTCACTGGGTGTGGGCGTTGAGTTTGATAAGTGCTTTATAGGTTTTGGATACTAACCCTTTATCTGATATGTCATTTGCAAATATCTTCTCCCATTCTGTCGGTTGCCTGTTAGTTTTGCTGATTGTTTCCTTTGCTGTGCAGAAGCTTTATATTTTGATGAGGTCCTAGTAGTTCATTTTTGCTTTTGTTTCCTTGCCTCTGGAGATGTGTTGAGTAAGAAGTTGCTGTGGCCAAGATCAAAGAGGTTTTTGCCTGCTTTCTCCTCGAGGATTTTGATGGCTTCTTGTCTTACATTTAGGTCTTTGATCCATTTTGAGTTTATTTTTGTAGATGGTGTAAGAAAGTGGTCCAGATTCATTCTTCTGCATGTTGCTGTCCAGTTTTCCCAGCACCACTTGCTGAAGAGACTGTCTTTATTCCATTGGGTATTCTTTCCTGCTTCGTCAAAGATTAGTTGGCAGAATGTTTAATTTTTAATCTGCATTTTATTTATCTGTCCCATCGATGTAGTTGGTGCTCACTTAGCCCAGGATGCAGGTTAATAACCTCCTAATCTGAATACTTCATGGTTTAGGTGACCATTTAAAATGCTATCTCTCTTCTTTCAGTAACCTATTTCATTTCTTGCCCTTTCTGCACATGGCATTTTGTACTTTCCAAAGCTCTGTTGGCCACATCAAAAAAATAGCTTCAAGGCAATGTTTCCAAAAGAATTACAAATGAATTACTTTTTTTTAATGTTCATTTATTTTTGAGAGAGAGAGAGAGAGAGAGAGACACACACACACACACACACACACATAGCATGAGCAGGGGAGGGGCATTGAGGGAGGGAAACACAGAATCTGAAGCAGACTTCAGGCTCTGAAATGTCAGCACAGAGCCTGATGTGGGACTGGAACCCATGAACTGCAAGATCATGACCTGAGCCTAAGTCAGACGCTTAACTGAGCCACCTAGGTGCTCCACAAATGAATTACTTCTAAAAATTAGAACTTGATTTGCACCATAATGCAATAAAATAAAATATTTTTATTTTATTTATTTATATTCAAATTAGAGCATGGTTGTTGGTGATTTGAAATACAAACAAATGTATTTTTTTTTCTCATACTTTAAGAGCAGTGTTAATATGCTCCTTAAGCACATTAGCTACTTAGTCTTGTGGAAAATTAGGTAAAAATAATACAAAATTTTAAGAAATGTGGAAAAGTTGTTGGTCAAAAGTATATGAAACCAGTGTCACTCCCACTATTATGTGTTGTAAATAAACACATCAATGTAACAGCTAACATTTCTGGGTCAGCAGCATCTGTCACAGTGCCTTGCATGTTGTAGCATTGAATAAAAGCTTGTTGAATGAACAGATGGATGGATATATGATGGTTAATTTTACGTGTCAACTTAGCTAAGCTATAGTACCCAAATATTTTGTCAAACATTATTGAAGATTCTCTGTGAAGGTATTTTTTAGATGTGATTAACATTTAAATCAGTAGACTTTGAGTAAAACAGATTATCCTCCATAATGTGGGTGGGCTTCATTTATTCAGCTGAAAGTTTTTTTTTTCTCAAAGTTTGTTTATTTAATGGGAGAGAGGGAGAGAGGGAGCACACAGGGGAGGGGCAGAGAGAGAGGGAGAGAGAATCCCAAGCAGTCTCCATGCTGTCAATGTAGAGCCTGACGTGGGGCTTGAACTCAAGAACCGTGAGGCCATGACCTGAACCAAAACCAAGAGTAAGATGCTTAACTTACTGACCCACCCGGGTGCACCCTCAGTTGAAAGCTTTAATAAAACCAAGACTGACTACCCCTGAGAGGAGGGAATTCTGTAGACTTCAGAAGTGAAATACTAACTTCCCTGGGTCTCTAGCCTGCTAGTCTTGGGATTTGCCAGCCTCTACAATCACGTGAGCCAATTCCTTAAAATCACTCTTGATGTTGCTGTTGCTTGATCGATCTGTATCTATCTGTCTGTCTATACACCCTAATGGTTATTGCTTCTATTTGTCTGGATAACCCTGAGTAATACAGGATGATAGCTATTAAATAAATGTATCGTGACTTACGTATTTGTATTAGAGAAGCAAAGGCACAAAATGTATCCTTCCAAAATCTTGTGTCAAGATCAATACCAACTTTGTTTTTGTACTATTGAAATATTTTTGAAACTAATTTGCCTTGGGGTGAAATTTTTTCTTTGTCTTTTTTCTTTTTCATTTCGTTACCCAAGCTTCTCATACCTTTCTTCTTTTCCTCTCTAGATACCCTTTGGATTTATATTGACTTATCCCTTTAAAGGTGTTTCTAGATTTGTACCAGAATTTGATTTGATCTAAGGGTATAGGAATTTCTGTAAGTATTGGGCACATTCTTTTTCTGGGTTTTCCGCTGAGTAGCATTGGTGACCTTGGTCACATCACTAAGTCTTTCAGTCTTATTTGATAAATAACAGTCTCTAAAATGTGTTGCAGCTCTAAAAGTTGACAATGGCAACCAATTTACTTAGTTACATTTAAAAAGGAATCACTAGGTCTTTGCGGAATGTAGATTAATGCTTATTTTATTGTGAAAATGATGATGGCAATAATAATTCTGTTGGCTTTTGTTACCTTGTGTTCTAGTGGTCTAGATAGGATTATAAATTAGACTAAATAAGAGGATATAAAGCCCTGTGTCCATCTTATAGGCATCCATGACTATAGAGTAGTGGCAGTCAGATGGCACCATAACAGGACAGAAACACAGCAGCCATGAAGGAATTGGAGAACAACATTCAGGAGAGACCACTTCACTGTTATTTCTGCAAATGTGCCATTGGCCCAACCCCATTAGGAGGCCATGACAAGGGTTTGGGTCCAAGTGAGGGTGAAGATTTAGGGCCAGTCATTCAATCTAGTTTATTCCATATGGTGTTTATTCTGTACTTTTAAATGAAGCATTAAAAAAACTTCATGATGTATCTAGTAAATCAAAAGGAATCATTGTTTAGGGGTCTTCCTTTTAGTCCACTAAAACTTAGTCTGTATATATAAGCATTCTATTGGATGGATAATTAATAAGGTTATTAATTAAAAATTTAGATGAAGAGTTCCTTCTCCATATAGGCTACTGTGATTTCTGATGCTTGATTTGATTAAATGTTTCACAGAGTTGATACCTTCCCACTGAGAGTTACACACGTTACCTGAATTCTTTGAGCCAGTGGTTGCTTCTGATGTAGGCCTCTTAACAGTGTTCTTGCAGTTGAGGGAGTATTGATCAGTTTGCCAGCATTATAGATTTTCATCAGCAACAGTGCTTCTGAAACCAGTGCAGAGTTGTCTTTGAGAGAAACTCCTGTCCCATAAAATTTTTAAGAACTAGAGCAATGACTATCTGTTTTGATTATTTTAAGTGCAGCCCTTTTTGGCAGTCTGGTATAGAAGATGACCTCTTAGAGCCCTTTTCAGTAGTGTGATTTTTAAGATTCTTTGCTGGAAAAACTAACTGAATCTCTTGCAGAAGTAGATCAACTAGGGACTCATAAGTGTTCATTGTTTTTCATTTGAGAGTCTTTTGCTGCATTGAGGATAAAGACTGGCTCATTGCTGGGGATTAAAGGGTTTTGAGGCAGGCCAAATGATAACCAGCTGGCCTAAAGTAAAGTTGATATTCTAAGCCTTTGTTTTATATCCCCTGAAGATTTTATGTTTACAAAAGAATTCACGATGAATTTTCCATTAGTACATGTTGGTACCCTCTAAGTCTTATCATAGAGGAAAAGGGAGAAAAAGTTTAGGGAGATAAAAGGAAGGAGGTATATAACATAGCAAATGTGAGTGAGAACCAAGAAATTTTACAGGCCTGAAAAACACTTGTGGACCTAATAACGTCTTTTTGGAAACACTGAAGGCAAGACTGGTGAAAACTCCATATTTTCACCAATCTAAACAAAAATCCTCAATTAAGGAAAATGGAGCTTGATAGTCTGACTCTCTCTTTTTTTTTGTCCCCCATAGTAATTCTTTAATAAAAACTGTGTGCTTCAGAGATAGAAACATTGTAATCTGAACAAGATGGCTTGTGCACAGTCCTTTAGGCATGGTGCTGTGACATTTAGCTGAGAATCAACATTGCAACAGTTGAGAAAGCACCAATGACTCTCCGTTTCTAAGCAAAGGCAAGGGTTGCTGTTGGTATTTTTAGGAGTGATGTACCCACTGAGATGGAAGGTCAGTCCCATTTTCATGAGGAAGTTTCACTTTGATCTTTACTTTTTACCTCATCATGATTCTGAACAGCATGCCAGGGCAAACGTTGCTTTACTGTGAACACTTAGCTGCCCAGGCAGGGGTAAATGCAGGAGTTATAGGGCCTAAAGCTTACACAGTTTTAGAGCCCTCTAAAGGGTTCTTTTTGTGTGAAGAACACACAAAATGATTGATATAAAATTAAGTGTGAAGGTAAATACTTAGATTGAGAAAAGAAAAAAAAAAGATTAAAACAGTTAACATAACAATAATGACATGACCCAGGAGATAATATAACATTTTTATTAATTAATGCCCACTACACCTCATTGATACTTTTTTATTTATTGTTTATGGCTATATGGTCTTAATTTTTAAATTTAATTTCAATTTTTCCACCCAGCTTTAATGAGATATAATTGACATATAACATGGTGTCAAGTTAGTGTACGATGTGATTTGATACATGCACTTCATGATAATTTTAAAATTTTGCTTTTCATTGAGAGGACAGATAATTCAATCTTTTTTTTTTTTTTAGCATGGCTGATTGGCATTTATTTGTTTAGAAAAAATTATTTTAAAGAAAAATTTATTTTAGCATCCTGAATCTTTATTGGTAGTGGTAGTTGGAATTTTAAAATGGTTTAGGATTCAAATTGGGCAAAATTGTCCCCAAGTTTCTTTTCTGTGTGGGCTATGAGATTTCCTTAGACAGTGAATAATCTTGGTCTTTGAATTGATGACAATCATTTGTTGTCAATGTCCTTGTACATTGTATGTTTTATGTGATTTTCATCAATACCAGAACTTCCTGGCAACTCAGGAAGAAATTTAATCTTTTCCCAATGTGTTCATTTGTGTTCCTCCTCTTTTTAATTTCAGGATCAAACAATCCGAGAATGTATTCATTATGGCTAGTCAACATTTATCTCTTGGTTTAATGAATTAATGCTTAGGTATGATTTAAACATTTTGGATCCAATTCTTTTCTTGATGTCAGAGTAATTTCTATTGATTTCAACTCCCATCTTTATCTCTTTTGTTACACATTTATCATTTTTTATTGGAACTTGCAGATGTTAAATAAATAAATTGAAAGAAGCCAAAAGGTACACTTAGTATACATCCAAATCAGGGGTCTTTAATTTCTTCCTTATTTGATTAAAACCTTGTAAGACATCTTTTAAAATTATAGTAAAAATGGTGTGTTTAAACGTTCCTCTTAAATAAAGAAATAAGAATGTATGGTATGTTTCATTGTGCATGCTGTATTGATTCTGACAGGAGAGCATCTATTTTGACTATGCGTTGATGAGAATCAAATCCTCTGCTTGCAATTTTATACATCTGATGATGGGAAGAATTTTTTTTAGACTAGGTTCTGGCTTGATGCCTTTCAAACATCATCATATCAGTATACAATTCATGACCCTTCTCCTTCATGTCTTGTAGCTATGCGAGTGGGCACAGTGGGAAGTCAGGAGTATTCCTGGAAGCCATTCCTTTGGGAAGATGAGCAATATTTTCACTCTACGTGGAAGGGACAGCAAAATACATCACTATATCCTATAAACCCCAAATCACTGTATTCCCAACTTCCCCTTTCCAAAACATCAAAAATGCCTGTGGTAACTCTAATGCCACCTGACACAAGGGGAAGTGTGACAGAGAAGTCAGAGTGGAAAGAGACAGCGTTTTAAGTAATTATGGTTAAAAATATCTTGGCTTTGAAAATTTTATAAAATCTAATTGTAAGAGTCCCTCCAGGGCTTTGGAAGGAGCTATGCAAAGGAGAGGCCCTTGAGCTGAAACTTCATTAGCTGCACAGTACAGATGCTTCAGCTACAAAGATACAGCACTATTCATATGTTCCACCAAGGTCTTCTCTTGGTCATTGATAGGTCTCTTTCTGGGGAACACATTTTTTTTTTATAAGTTACTCAAGTTCCTTTTTGTATCTAAGTAGTTTCTAAAATACTTTGCTTGTTATCGCGTCTTTCTGGCTTTTCCTTTTTCAATTCCTTCTATCCATGTGTTTATCTTGAAGGAAACCTCTATCTGGACATATGTAGTCTTACGCAGTTGTGCAGTTTTAACTCAGGTGTGAGGCCAGGTATTTTCCTTGTCTTCCATAGTTGTGTGTGAGAATGGTTCATATGTGCATAGGCTTTGGTTGAGTGTCAGAGGCTCTCTTGAATCTACCTTAAGCATCATATACATATTGGTTTTCTTTGAGAATTTTTGTCTTTGGATTTTTTTAAATGCTTATTTATTTTTAAAAGAGAGAGAGCAAGCACAAGCAGGGAGGGGAACCGAGAATCCCAAACAGGTTCTATGCTGTCAGCACAGAGCCAGATGTGGGACATGAACTCATGAACCATGATACCATGACCCAAGTCAAAATCAAGACTCAGATGCTTAACCAACTGAGCCACCTGGACGCCCCTTGTCTTTGGTTTAAAGATAATTCTTGGGTGCCTGGATGGCTCAGTTGGGTAAGCATCTGACTCTTGATTTCAGCTCAGGGCATGATCTCGCGTCCCATGAGTTCAAACCCCGCCGTCATGCTCTGTGCTGACAGCTCAGAGCCTGGAGCCTGCTTTGGATTGTGTGCCTCCATCTCTCTCTGCCCCTCCCCTGCTTGCACTCTGTCTCTTGCTCTCCCTCAAAAATAAATAAAAGTTGAAGATAATTCTTCAAGTTTAATTTTGCACTGAATTTTTGATTATAGCTCTTAGCAAATTAGGTATAAAAATGGCTTGTCCCTATTGTGGGTGGGAATGTGACAACTGGGATGATGGTCCCTGATCAAAGACTTGCCACACAAGCATAAACAAATGGTCTTTCTCCCTATATCATGTGCTTGCATAGCTGTGTGTAAGGAATCTTCCAGAGATTAGATAAGGGCATCAGGAGAAGTTATAAAAGTACCAGTGGTGGAGACCTATGATACTACTGTAGTGAGCAAAAGGTACAAACTCTAGAGGGCCTTTAGCTGCCTAGTCCTTGGTCTTTCCATCTGTAGTTTTGTGAAATGAACCACTAAGCCAGACAAATGGTGGCTGGAGGTTATTTCCTCGTGAAGAAAGTTTTTTTTTTTTTTTTGAGGTAGCAAAGTTAACTCTTGACAGAGATAATTATTTCCCATATATATGAGAAATAATAAAGATTTTTAAAAAATAGATCATTCATAAGTAAGGAAAGCAATATCTGGTTATGGTGGAGTTTTTTTGAGGTTATTTTCTTAATTAAAAAACTAAAGTTCTTTTATATTGTAGGAAATTCACTGTAGTTCAGATGTGAGAAACCAAGTGAACAGTTTATATTTTCTCACTGTATTATTCTAATCTCTCTTTAGGTCAAGGTTAAGTGGGTCTAGAAAAAACAGACATCTGTGTTTGTAATGCAATAACGTGTAATGAGTGTGGTGACTTTTTCTAATTTACCTCAGCTGGATATGCAAATGGAACAATTAAACTTGTAACCCATAACTCTATGGGGGAACTGATGAGTAACGAAAGTGCAGAGTATTTACTGTAGCTAATGGGAAAGTTGTTGGATGATAGGAATGTAATATGTTCTATTTGCAAATGTACTAAAGAGCTAGTTAGCAGTGTAAATGAGGATTTGGTTATTTAGGAATAACCTTCAAATTGGCAAAATTAGTCCCAACAGCATGATTAAAATAAAAAAAATCAATCTTTTATTTTATGGTGTTTGAATTTGCTAACTACAGCTTGTTATGTGTATTTAGAGATCTAATTTTGGGGATGGGACAGTAGTCTCACCATGGATGTAATGCATCAATGCAGTATATTAGTGCTTTATTTTTATGTAATATTTTTCTTCAAGGAACTCAGATTCTTTACAATAATCAACTGGTTACTCTCATAACATGCTTGCAAGACTCAGAGTTATAATAGTAACTGTATAGATACACAAATCAGAGATTCAGTCATTTGCTTAAGTTATGTCGCTGAAGACCCTGGTGTACAATTTAGGTATTTTGTCTCAGCCAGTATTTAAAAATTATTAATGTTTTTAATTTGTTTTTGAGAGAGAGAGAGAGAGAAAGAGCACGAGTGGGGGAGGGGCAGAGAGCAAGGGAGACACAGAATCTGAAGCAGGCTCCATGCGCTAAGCTGTCAGTGCAGAGCCTGATGTGGGGCTCAACATGAACAGCGAGATCATGACCTGAGCCAAAGTTGGATGCTTGACCGACTGAGCCACCCATGTGCCCTTGGTCTCACCCAGTATTTAGACAAAACAATGATTTGCTTCCTGCAACCAGTTATAAAGTTTTCCATTTTGTAACCTCTTGTCTGTACAAATTCTCTAGCCTCCAGGAGGAGTCAGGAATCCTTCTCCCTTGATACCCAAATGACCTTCCCTGAAATATTCTATAGTCACAGAAACAAATGAGTAAAGAGTTGGAAAAACAGTGTGAAAAAGGCAAATCCCTCAGGTTAATGAAGTAGAGACAAGTCCTTCTTCACACACGGCCTAACAGAGGACTGTGCATAAGGCATTAATAAGAATATGGACTGTTAGGATCACAGACGGTGTTAGGGCCGATTTAGCCCGCCTTCCTTATGATGACGCGTGGATTGCTTTATACTGCAACGTCCTCCTTGACCAGGGGCCGTCTCACTTTTGGGCACTTGTAATTGCAGAAAGCTAGCAGGTATATGGGATTGCCGCTAGACCTCCCCTTTTGACCTATAAAATGGCATTATCCTAATTCATCTTATTACCTTCCTCCTTATCATAGGCCAAAATCTAACTTTCGGTCCTATTGCTACTTGGGAATGTTCTAAAAACTGCTCCGGAGAAGAGATTTTAAAATCTGTCTTGGGAACACTGTTCTGCTATTTCACATTTCCTCTGTTTTTACCCATTATAAGTATTAAATATAAGAAAAGCAATTTGAACCTTCATTATTTCAAATATACATCTTTGAAAATGATCTATATATCCTAAATAGAATTTATTTTTGCTCTCATTCAGTTTTGTTTATACTCTATTGGTCTGTATACTATTTTGAAGATAAAATGAGGTAGAGGGATAGGATTTCACCATGAAATTATTCCCTGAAATTCCCTACATAAGAATCCTATTCCCTCAGTATAGCTGGGAAGAAGAGAGTCTTAAATCCCCCCTTTGTCTCTGTACACTGTATTTCTTCCAAAACTATAAAGAGCACCATAAAATAAAGCTCAATGAATGTAATACACAAAACAAATCTCATCACTAGTGTGCATTAGGATGTGCTGAAATCTTTCTTGAAAATGTTTTACATTCATCCCAGATTCAGTCAGAAATCATCAATGGATGATAAAACTACTGGAAAGTTTGATGAAGAACAGGATATTTAAATGGTCTTAAACTTTGTCCCTACAGAAGATAAATGGAAAGCAACTTTAGAGTGAAGAAATCTGATGGCTACCACCTTAACCAAGTCCTCAAAGTTAATATTACCCCTAAGGGGACAAAATGATAGCATCAGCCTCCTGATAGGATGGGATTAAACCAAGGACATAATATCACTTCAGTGGTATTGCTGCCCAAAATGTATTCAGTATAACCTAAATCTGTAATCTTAAGTAAGCATCATTGAACCCATACTGAGGGATATTTTGCAAACTAATTATTCTATTTTCTTCAAAAATTTCTTTATCATGCAAGATAAAGATGGGTTTCCAGATTCAAGGAGAGTAATGAGGCATGGCAACCATGTGTAATGTATAGGGCCAGGTTGCATCCCATACTAAATACTGTACAGGATAGTATTGGGAAGGTTGGAGAAATATGAAAATGGATTGTTTAGTGGATAATGATGTTAATATTCAATTCCTGACTTAGATTGCTGTACTATAGTTAAATAAAAGAATATCTCTGTTTTTTAGGGAATATACTCTGAAGTATTGAAGTCCTAAAGGAACATGATGTTTACAATTTACTCTAAAATGGTTAAGGACATAAGAGACTCTTAAATACTGAGAACAAACTGAGCGTTGATGGGGGGGTAGGAGGGAGGGGAAAGTGGGTGATGGGCATTGAGGAGGGCACCTGTTGGGATGAGCACTGGGTGTTTTATGGAAACAAATTTGACAATAAATTATATTTAATATAAAAAAATAAAAATCAAGTAATGTTGGATAAAATACAAAAAAATGTTTAAGGAAAAACTTTTTATGGAATCTTTTTATACTGGTCCTGCAAATTTAAACTTAAAATTATTGCAGAATAAAAAGTTTAAAAATGTTCTCCATTAAAAAAAAATCTGTAGACTTGATGGAATTTCTTCCTTTGATTTCATATAGACCCCCCCCCTCGCCATAGCCTTAAACAATCAGCATGTTAACTGCTATAATGAAGCATGGTAGCACATGAAGAAATGATCCCAAATGTTCCCAAGGCCAGCGCACATTTTTTTATTACTGGGTTTTATTGATTGTAAGATCATATTTGCACATTTTCAAAATCCAAAGGAAACTTAAAACTGAAGGTGTGTATCATAGTTTGTAGCATGTTTTTTTTCTTTCTTGATGCTGCTTAAGGTCGTGATTTGATGAATGTCAGATTTGATAAAATATGGTAGTTGTTAATCCTGTAGGTCCTGGGTTAATATAAAAGACAGTAAGTTGGTAGAGTTTATTTCTTTTTTCCAAGAAATCCTTGGCAGATCCTAGCCTGTGGAACCTCAGGCTTCTCCAAGATACATGTTATTTTGGACTGAGAATGAGATCTGTAACAAAGATACTCCTTATCCAAGCATAGCATCTCAGTCTGGTGCTCCTTTTAGCTTTTCCAATACAACATCCTACTTAGCCTCCATAACCCGATAGGGGTGAGTGAATGGGAGACCACTGACAGAAGAGATCTGAATCATCAGCTTGTCGCTGCAACTTTCATTTTGAAATTGGGAATATTTGCATATTTTCCTCCCCTTTTCAACTTACTGAATATAACCATGGAAGATTCCAGTGTTACTAAAAATTTTGGTGCTTGAGTCCCTCCTGTAAGTCCAGATTCAATCGATCAGAAACGCTACATATTACTGAGTGCAGTTCTCAAAATGTGTTCCCAGCGTGGCAGCATCAGTATCACTTGGGAACTTGTTAGATACTCCAAGTTCCTGAGGACCCCTTCACCCTGCCACACATCTGCTGCATCAGAAACTTTGGGGCTGGACCCAGTTATTGGTGTTTTTACAAGCGCTCCTATGCTGATGCATGCTAGACACAGTTTGAGAACCAGTGATGTGGGGGAAATGTAAAACACAAAGGAAAACATGTTTGTCACTAGTGATGCTGTTTAATAGTGAAGGAAATGTGAGCATGAGGAAGATCATGATTGCCTATTTCTAAGCAGCTATGACCCCAGACGCTCTTAATTAGTGCTTAATTAGTGGTCCAGTGTGCATACCGTCTCGAGAGGAAGAAACAGCCTGCACTTTTTTGCTTGAGTTGATAGCACATCACAGGTGAGCGGAGTGGTAGGTGTCTCAGGAAGCACTGGCCATTGTGAGTCATCCCAGAGTGTGTTGGTCCCAGCAGTAATTTGAAGCAGCTCTTCCAACATTTGCCATTTTCATTGTAATTGTCCCTTTTTTTTTTGGCAGTTCTTCTATTTTCTAAGGTGTAGGATCATATGCATTATGTAAAGTCAGGGGGTTTGATATACTAGTGATTTTTATTATTTTTTCAAAAAGAAAATTTTAGGCTGTGCAACTGAGTTGAGTGATGGCGCTCTCATGAGAATTTAGTCTCAGTTTAGACTCAATTGTTGTTGCCACACAGAAAGCATTTCCCACTGATTTTAGTTACAGGTTGGTTTAACTTGATTGGCTTTCTCTTCATTATGGGTCGTGTTTTCTTTTTGTATAATTTTTTTTACGTTTATTTATTTTTGAGAGAGAAAGACAGAGTGTCGGCAGGGGAGGAGCAGAGAGAGAGAGAGGGAGACACAGAATCTGAAGCAGGCTCCAGACTCTGAGTTATCATCATGGAGCTGTACGCAGGGCTCGAACCCACAACGGTGAGATCATGACCTGAGCTGAAGTTGGACACAACCGAATAAGCCACCCAGGCTCCCCTGGGTCCTGTTTCCTTTACATGCCTGGTAAAAAAAAAGTTTTTTTATGGATGTAGGCATTGTAAATTTTACTTTGTTGGGTGCTGGATATTTTTGCATTTCTATATACTTTCTCTGACATTTTTTTTTTTTAAATTCAGTGAAGTATAGTTGACATAGAATGTTATATTAGTTTCAGGTGCACAACATAGTGATTCATCAGTTCTATACATTATGTTCTATTCTCACCACAAGTGTAGCTGCCATCTGTCACCATACAACATTGTTACGATACCATTGACTACATGCCCTATGCTGTACCTTTCATCCCTGCGATTTATTCGTTCCTTAACTGAAAGCCTTTGCTTTCCACCCCCCATTTGCCTCTCTTGTCCATCTCCACCTACCCTCCCTCCCTGGCAACCACCAGTTTGTCTATTTATGGGTCTGTTTCTGCTTTTTTTGTTTTTGTAAATTCATTTATGTTGTTTAGATTCCACATATAAGTGAAATCATACTGTATTTGTCTTTCTCTGTCTTATTTCACTTAGCATTATACCCTCTAGCCACATTCATGTTGTTGCAAATGGCTACGTCTCATTTTTTTATGGCTGAGTAATAATCCATTCCGTACAGACATATCTTCCTCATCCATCTGTCAATGGACAATTGGGTTGCCTCCATATCTTGGCTATTAAAACTAATGCTACAGTAAACATAGGGGTGCATATGTCTGTTTAGTGTTTTCATTTTCTTGAGGCAAATAGTTAGTAGTGGAATTACTGGATTGTATGGAATTTCTATTTTTAATTTTATATATTCTTGAGGTTGTTTTTCAGAAACCGTTAATTATTAAAGGTTGTTTAATCCTTTTGGCTGTTGCTTTTCAGATTTGTGAGGCAGGACCAGTGTTACATTTAGTCTAGTCTAACTGTTCTCCACGACTGAAGCAAGACCCTCTGAATACTCTGCCCAAAGCCCCTTGAATTAGGAGATTTCCCAGTTTGGCTGATGTGAACAGGCATTGTTGACTCGGTGAGGTCCAAGTTTTGTTCCTTCTAATCCTTCAGATGGTTCTTCCTCAGCTATGGTGTGAGGATAGTTTTCTTACACCATGTGCTGGTCCGTTCTCTAATGACCGCTTGAGGGGAGCCTCTGGAGATCTCTGAAATCCCGTCTCTGGCCAGCTCTCTCCTCTCTAGCATTCTAGAGCCTGCTTGGCCTCCCCAGGTTTTTGGCTGTATCTCTTCAAGTGAGGGCTTCACTGGGATGTTCCTGGATTCTCCTGTTCATGCACTGTGGCCTGGAAACTCTCTCTTGGCACCTAGCTGGGGCAGTTGTAGGGCTTACCCTGTCTCCCATTTCTCAGGGATCACTGTCCTTTGTTGTCTGGTGTCCAATGTCTTGAACACTCTTGCTTCACACGTTGTGTCCCGTTTATGATTGTTTCAGGTGGGAGGATAAATGCAGTCTCAATTACTCAGTCTTGGCTGGAAATAGAAACTCTTACTGATTTTATATATGTAGTCAAAGCAGTTAAAACAATTCATAATTTTCAAAAGATAGTGTTTCCGTTTAAAAATTAACTATAATGCAGGGCGCCAGGGTGGCTCAGTCGGTTGAGCGTCCGACTTCGGCTCAGGTCAAGGTCTCACAATTCATGAGTTCCAGCCACATGTCGAGCTCTGTGCTAACAGCTCAGAGCCTGGAGCCTGTTTCAGATTCTGTGTCTCCCTCTCTCTCTGCCCCTCCCCCACTCATGCTCTGTCTGTCTCTCTGTCAATAATAAATAAACATTAAGAAAATTTAAAAAAATGCATAATTCTTGCTTAAGCTTAGAGGATATAAGGCAGTTACAATGCTGGAAATTTGTGGACAGTCCAGTGTGTGTGTGGTTGTGCATATGTATATGTATGTATACACATGTGAAATCCATTGCGCTGCTTACATGTTAAAATGCTAGTATGTTGAATTATATGTTCACTGTAGAAAAAACATGAAAACACATCCCCTCCCTGGGTTCCCTCTTTAGCTTCTTCATTTAGTAATGCTTTCTCCAGGTGGTTCTTTGTTTACAGGTGTGTCAGGTTCGTAAAACCAAAGTCAAAGCAGAACAAGAACCACAAGCCTTTAATAATTTTGTTATATCATCAATCTTTATAATCAATCTCAAAATAGCAGAATTTCCTTAGTTTGTTTGTGTAAAGAGACCATACTCCAAATGATTCAAGGCAGTCCTTGAATATAAATGGAGGTCATGGAATAGTCTGGAAAAGTCAGAATAAGGCTTTGGAAATAAAAAGATATGAAAGAGAAGAAGAAAAAACCAGTTTTTAGTTTAGATGGGCTGAACTCTTAAGTAATAAGAATGTACAGTTTCTATTTAGAAATGGATTTTTCTCTTTGTCTTTCTTTTAATGGGGAATTAAATTACAAGTAAAAATAGACCTGATTCAAAACATATTGCTAAGTTAGTAAAATGATTTGTTTTTACTGAAAAATGCCTTGTGAGTTGATGGGGTGTTTCATGTATTTCTGCTAGGTTCAGTTATTCATATCTCAAGTACAACTAACCACTGAACTTACATTGTGGTAAATAGTCACTAAAATTTGCCTGGAGGCAATTTCTTAAATACAGATGTGTAGTGGTTGGAGAGAGTTAATTTACTTCTTGAAAGACTCGATTTGAATACTAATTCAGCATGTAAATGTCACAGTTTGCAAGCTTCAAGAGTTACAGTGATTATTCCACAAGTACAATATTTGAATAATCATAATTTCTTTTCATTATGGAAGAGAACAGATGATCATTCAGCCAGTCATAAGCACCAGCAGCGATACTCCTGGTCGCAAACATAATCTGAATTCATTGTTTTCATTATAATAAATGTGCAATTCATAACTAGATGTTAATTACTAAATAACACGGTTTTCCAGTTTTGATCTCTATTTGTCTCCATTTCCAAAGATCTATGTTAATTAAATGATGACTCACTTCCTTAAAATAATTTTTAAAAATGACATTTCGAAATAAGGATTTTAAACAATGTTTAAGACAAATATTGAGTATTCTATCACTGTCTCTTAAGCTAATGAAAGTTTAGTTGTCTAATAAAGGATATTAAAGTAAATCACTCCTGTGACTTACTTCAAAAGCTCATTTTACTTGAACAAAATTATTAACCCAAGATAGGTGTATATCTAAAATGGTACTTCTCACTGTTCTCCAGAATAGCTATTTCACTATCACCTGGGATACCTGTTAGAAATGCAACTTTTCCAGCCCCACCTCAGACCTACCTAATCAGAAACTCAGGGCATAGGGTCCAGTCTTGTGTGTTTTTTTTTTTTTTTTCAACGTTTATTTTTGGGACAGAGAGAGACAGAGCATGAACGGGGGAGGGGCAGAGAGAGGGAGACACAGAATCGGAAACAGGCTCCAGGCTCCGAGCCATCAGCCCAGAGCCTGACGCGGGGCTCGAACTCACGGACCGCGAGATCGTGACCTGGCTGAAGTCGGACGCTTAACCGACTGCGCCACCCAGGCGCCCCCAGTCTTGTGTGTTTTAATAAGCCCCTGGATGATTCTGATCCTTGGTAAAGTTGGAGCACCTGTGATTGGAAAGAATGCTTCTCCAATTGCCAACAGATGACAGAAGTGCTTTCCGCAAGAATTTTCATTTACATCTCTGAAACCCTTGTCATAAATCTGATTTTGAACTGTTAGTTGAAGCTAATTAGGATATGAACCTATTTAGAGTGAATAAGTGCAGCCTTCTCTAACCATTTTTTCAATTTAATGCCCAAATGATCATTTCATTGCTTTAGATGAAAGTAACTAATTTGTCTTCTGATTTCCAAACTGTAACTAACTCAAGCTAACCAGGAGAGTTTCATCTAATTGGATCAATTCTTGATGCATAAACTCACCAGAACTAATCCGAATGCAGAAATTTAATTTTTCATTTGTCTTTCTCTACCTGCAAAAGGGGGGAAAAGAACTAACTGCTGATAGTTATTGCTGTCATCTGTACCATTTCCACCTTGCACTGAGTCATGAAACACACTAAGACTTGCTTCCATGTGAATCTGTTTCCATAGCTGGATGACTGGGCAGTGAGCTCTTACCTCTAGGAGAAACTAAGTAGATAGTAGGCTATTTCAAAGCCAGGAAGAGGAAAAAAAAAAAAAAACTTTTATCCTCTTGTCTGCCAGGGGAAAAGAAAGACCTTTGAAAGGTGAGTTTGAGAATTTTTCCAGCCTTGTAGGACATAAGTTTCTTAAATTAAACGCTGTATCCCCTTAAAGGGTTGATAGTATTATGAAAATTTATGGCTGTGCACAAGTGATAGAAAATCATCGCTTGTGATGAGAAATTTCTCCTGTGAGTTGCAATGAAGGATATTTGCTCTCTTTCAAACTTGAAATGAGTACTGGGTATTAATATTATGAAATTTAATCTGACATTTAGGCACTTGTCAGGTTCTTTAATTTATTCTTATTTGGATGGCCTCATGAGATTCATGCTCTGATAAGCAAGGAAAGTTAGTGGTGGCTAAATCTTAGCATGAATTTCAGACATATTCATGATTTTTGTCCTCAGAGGTAGCTGGTGTATGCAGGTAGTATCTGAAAAATGGGTTAATTTTGGTAGTCCTGTGCCTTCTGGATTAAGCCTCCCAAAGTAGTCATTACAAAGCAACAAGCTTGGAATAGCAAATCCCTGGTAGATACATAGGAGAAAATGGTTAGGTGATTTTTTTTTTCCTGATGATTTCATGTGTGATCATCACTGGATGCTCTATGGGTTTTTTTTTTTTATGTTTTTGTTTTTCCAATTAGATGTTAATCAAACCATTAGTTATGGCTTCTACTCGGATTTCCAGCATACAATGAATATGGTTTTTAAGGGTCTGGATAGCTCTATAGATTTGGAATTATAAATTTGGTCAGTTGTATATCACTGTCCATTCCCTAGTTGCCCCTCTCAAAAGCAGCTGCTTCCAACACTTTCGGATATTTTGTTCAGAATTTTTCTTCTAAATGATCTGTATACATTGCTATTACTTGCTCCCTACCTTCAGACATTATCCTTGACTTTGTAGCAGGAAGATGAGGAATTTTGAGTCTTTTTATACTATTCTACTCACCATCCCATACTGTCACACTTGGCTTTTTTTTATTTTCCAAACACAGTTATGCCATGCTTTTTGGTTAAATTTTAATGTATGTATTATTTTGATTACATAAATATTGTTATCAACTGAACTTTTAATGTTGTACAGCTTGATTTCCTTCTTGGGGCCAAGGGGTTTTTGGTTTCCTACAGATGATAATTGTCCTTTTTTTTTGCTCGTTTGTTGGCTAAATTTTCTGGGTATATGTCACTAAATCTTTGTTCAAAGTTTGTTTTGGTTACCGTATTTTCTTTCTTTCTTCTCTCTTTCATAGCTTTATTGAGATGGAGCTCACATATAGGATGCAAAGTTCAATAGGTTTTAGTATATTCACAGATACATGAATCACAGATGCATGACCACAGTCATTTTAAGAAACGTTTACCACACATGGGGCGCCTGGGTGGCGCAGTCGGTTAAGCGTCCGACTTCAGCCAGGTCACGATCTTGCGGTCCGTGAGTTCGAGCCCCGCGTCGGGCTCTGGGCTGATGGCTCAGAGCCTGGAGCCTGTTTCCGATTCTGTGTCTCCCTCTCTCTCTGCCCCTCCCCCGTTCATGCTCTGTCTCTCTCTGTCGCAAAAATAAATAAACGTTGAAAAAAAAAATTAAAAAAAAAAAAGAAACGTTTACCACACAAAAGAAACCCTGTGTTTTGACTGTCACCTGACCCCCCCCCCCACCAACCCAGATTCTTGTCCCTCCTCTTCCTGCCACTGCTAGCTATAAGTGACTCTACTTTCTCTTTAGATTTGCCTCTTCTGGACATTGCATATGATGAAGTCATATAATATGTGGTCTTCGGTGACTAGCTTCTTGGTCTTAGCATGTTTTTAAGGTGTATCCATGTTGTGGCATGTATCCCTGTTTCATTTATTATGGCTGGCTAATTTTCCACTGTATGAATATACTGCATTTCTTTTATCCATTCATCAGTTGATGGGCATTTGGGTTGTTTTCACGTTTTGGCTATTGTGCATAATGCTGCTGTGAACATTTTGGTACATGTTCTTGTGTGGATATATGTTTTTAATTCTCTTGGGCAGGAGATTCTACATAGGGGTAGAATTTCTGGGTCATCTGGTAACTTTTTGTTTAACCTTTTGAGGAACTGCTGGACTATCTTCCAAAGTGGATGCACCATTTTGCATTCCCACCAGCAGTGTAGGAAGGTTCTGATTTCTTCACATATTTGTCAACACTTGTTATTATCTGAATTTTTTAAAAAAAGTTGATTTGAGAGGGAGAGAGAGAGAGAGAGCAGGAGCATGCATGCACACATCCATGGGCGAGGGGCAGAGAGAGAGAGGGGGAGAGAGAAGATCCCAAGCAGGCACTGCTCTGTCAGCACAGAGCCCAATACAGGGCTCGATCCGATGAACTGTGAAATCATGACCTGAGCTGAAATCAAGAGTCAGATGCTTAACCAGCTGATCTACCCAGGCGTCCCCTGAGTACTGTATTTCTAACAAGTTCCAAGGTGATGCTGATGGTATGGTTTGAGGTTCCCACCTTGAAAACCACTTTTCTAGACGCTATTCCAGCCTATTGCTTGCTGCAAATATTAGTTTTCTAAAACGAATCTGCTTGTGTCAGTGCCCCACGTATACATTTCAGTGATCATCTGGGTCATGCATGGGAGGACATCCAAACTCCTTGGCATGTCCTGGGAAGTAATATAATTTGAGAAATCAGTATGTCTTTGATTAGCTCCAAACTTTTCCCTGCATCCTGTGGGCATGGTAGCCAGACCTCTGTTTTCCTTTGCCTCAGTGAAGGTTGGAGTTATAGGCAGAAAGCAATAAGTATATATATGTGTATATATACTTTTATACATATACATTTATTTATATGTTTATATTTATACAAAAACATTAATAGTTTTGTTCTAGTTTTTGTTTTCCTAAAATGGATGTACTCAAAGAGTATGCCAGGGGATGAGAAAGAAAGAATGGGGAGAGAGATTCCCCTTAGCTTCGTAAGATGTTGGGCGGAGGTAGACCTGGGCTTAGGGACCTTGGCAGAGATGTCCAGGTACTCACCATGGCTCACGAACAGTCTGGGAAGAGGCTGGAAGCTCACCATCAAGTTTCTTTTGACACTGAGTGAATTAGAGGAACATTCACTGTGAACCAGTATGCAGTTCAGACTCAAATATTGTGGTTACTAGTATTTGTTGGCTATCTTACAATTTCCAGGGACTGGGGTAAGTGCTTACAGTGTGCTATCTCCTATTATTGATTATCTCTAGTCAAATGAGAAGACATACAGAGAGGCATCACTGGCCAAAGTCACACATTGATGTGACTCATTTCACCTATGACGTGAAATCTACCTGAGGGAATCCTAGCTCCCTTCCCCCAGCATATCCAACAGCTTCTCCACCTTGCCCCTACATGAGTCATGCATACATTCTTCCCCATTTCCCTTTGGAAAATCCTAGTATATGAGTTCTATTTGCATATCACTCTTATCAACTGTGAGAATTTTACTTCTAGTATATATGAACTGTGAGTCATTTCTATTGCTGGTATTTGAAAACGTGGGAACCAAGAGTTGGGATAGAAGCTGGTGCGATAACAATTAGAACACATAAAATTCTGGGTCTTGTGACAGCATCCCTGATGCTGTGGGAGGAAGGACAGGGAATTAGCAGGGTGTGCAATTCCTGAGAGTGAGGGGAGGGAGGTTCAGAGATACTCTGCCATGCTGGCAAGGTTAAGTAGCATTACTCAAGGTGGTGGTGGTGGCTGCTGCTGCTTTTCTTCCTCTTCTTTTTTCTCCTCCTCCTATTCCTATTCCTACTCCTCATCATACTCTTTTTTTTAATTTATTTTTTTAATGTTTATTTATTTTTGAGACAGAGGAAGAGCATGAACGGGGGAGGGGCAGAGAGAGAGGGAGACACAGAATCAGAAGCAGGCTCCAGGCTCTGGGCCATCAGCCCAGAGCCTGACGCGGGGCTTGAACTCACGGACCGCGAGATTGCGACCTGAGCTGAAGTCGGACGCTTAACCGACTGAGCTACCCAGGCGCCCCAATATATTCTTAATCTAGTTACTTTGCAGCTCCCTTGCTTTGTGGCCTGGGAAGAAAGAATTTATTTTGAGTCATACAGTGAGAAAGGAACCAACCATATGGGCAAGTGACTGACATAGAAGATAGTTCCTCTTAGTTTATGCATCTGCAAGAAAGCAAAATGAAATGAGAGCATAGAGGTTCTGTAGAAATTACACATTGCCCTCAAGGTATTCTTGCCTCACTGGGTCTACTCCTGTCTGGACTCTAGTCTTGGTCATGGGACTTGATTTGGCCAATGAGATAATAGCAAATACTGTGTAGAGGCTGGAAAAGTACTTGTAATTAGAACTTACATGCTCTAGTCATTGAAGACCCTTCTGCCACTATGTAAACAAGCCCAGCTAGCCTCATAGAGGATTAGACAGATGATGTGGAGTGACCTCCAATCGTCCAAGCCATGCAGTGGAGGCCACAGACATAAGTGAGGCCATGCCACACCATTATCCCTGGCTGAGCCAGCGCGGATCAGAGTTGGGAGAAATAATTAATGTTTAGCTTAACTTTTGAAGTGGTTGGTGTTATACCAGAAATTAATAGTAAAGCAGCCATGAGTATGTACTTTTGCTCTGAGAAATATTGTTTGTATCCTCTTCATTTCATGTGCTACCTTTGCTCTATTTTAATTAAGTTCTGTAGGTTTGTCACAATGAGTGTTGGCTCTGTAGTGGGATTATCTGATTTAAATTTTGACTCATCTGCTAGGTGAACGGCTTTGCACAAATTGCCAAACCTCTCTAGAGTCAGTTTCCTTATCAGTAAAATAGGTTGTTGGGAGAATTAAATGAGAATGTATGAAAGGCACTTTATATTGTTCCTGACCTATAGTAAGTGATGATTAAATATGAACAGTTAGAAGTAGCCTGAGATGTTTATAAAGTTTCCCATAGGTTAACTCAGGCTTTTGACCCTGTTTTTCCATAAACTTGTATAAGGCTTCTTAAATGTCAATTCTATTGTGAAGTGGATTTTCAGGAATAGACTTCAGGGTTGGTGAAGGATTCTATTTTTATTAGCATTCCCTCCATAGGCCATGATTCCCCCAGGGCAAGGGATCAGGAATATAGCTATATTATTAGTATCCAGCACGGTTTCTGGTGTGCTGTAGATAGTAACTGGCAGTTGAATGACTGGAGTCACCAGGAGTTAAATAGATGCTCCAGAACTCCATATGCTTTTGGAAAGACCCTCTGGTCCCAACATTTTACCCCTTGCCAGCTGGGAACTCTACCTTGCGCCATCAGGATTACTCTCATTGAGGCTTTATCCCTGTTTATGATGGTCATAAAGCCAAAACCATGGAAGGCATTTGAGTTTGTGACCCCTGACCCAAACCCTAATAAACATGAAAGCTCAGTCACATCTCTAAGCCCCCTGCTACCTTGTTGTATTATATGATAGCCTTTACATTATTGTATGCCTAGGATGGATGTAAATTGACATAAATCTTCAATCAATCAGAAAATGCTAATAGGACCATGAGTAGAAACTAGGTTTCTGGAGCTGCTGGCCTGATGATGGCAGTTAAGATAGATGGATGAACTTTAGCAGATAAAGTTAATGTTCTGCCTCCTGTTTACTTGGCTTACAACTGAGCCCACTTGGGGCTACTGTGTCTATAGTTTCTATGCATTGTGGCAGCTTCCGTTTCTAGTCCTGTGTTTCTGCTTCTCTTCCTTTGGGAAGTGCTGAACTAGGCTGTCCAGAAGCTGGGGATTTAACCTTCTATTAAAGTATTCATTAAAATACAACAAAGATAGCTCATGATATGAAGAAAATGTGAACAATATTTCAGATAACAAAAATATGCAATAGCAACCCTTAGCTCCCGGGAGATGGGAGTTCATGAATACATTCTCTAGCCTTCCCATCCTTTGGAAGGACACTTTATTTTAAATGAAGTGTTTTTTAGAAGTTATTTACTTTGAGAGAGAGAGAGAGAGAGAGCATGCATGGGGGGAGGAGCAGAGAGAGAGGGAGAGAGAGAACCTCAAGCAGGCTCCACAGTGTCAGTGCAGAGCCAGATGCAGGGCTCAGTCTCATAAACTGTGAAATCATGACCTGAGCTGAAACCAAGAGTCAGTCGCTTAACCAACTGAGCCACCCAGGCACCCCGTAAGTTTTTTATTTTAGTGCCAGTATAGTCAACAAACAATGTAACATTAGTTTCAGGTATACAATATAGTGATTCAACAATTCTATACATTATTCAGTGCTCATCATGATAAGTGCATTCTTAATTATCCATCCTGATACCTACCTCCCCTGTGGTAACCCTCTGTTTGATCTCTGTAGTTAACAGTCTGTGTTTTGGTTTGTCTCTCCCCCACCCCTTTGTTTGTTTTGTGTCTTAAATTCCACACATGAGTCAAATCATAGGGTATTTGTCTTTCTCTGACTGACTTATTTTACTTAGCATTATACTCTCTGGCTCCATCCATGTTGCACAGGGAAAGATTTCATTCTTTTTTATGGATGAATAATATTCATATACATGCACATACTAATAAACACCTACCTTCTTTATCCATTCATCTGTTGATGGACACGGGCTCTTTCCATAATTTGACTCTTGTAAGTAATGCCACAATAAACATAAGGGTGCATATATCCTTTTGAATTAGTGTTCCTGGTTTTTTTTTGGTAAATACCCAGTAAAGTGATTACTGGATTGTAGGATAGTTCTATTTTTTTAAAGTTATTTATTTATTTTAGAGAGAGAGTGAGAGTGAGCTGGGAAAGGGCAGAGAGAGAGAGAAAGAGAGAATCCTAAGAAGGCTCCCTACTGCCAGCGTGGAGTCGATGCTGGGCTCTAACTTACCAACTGTGAGATGATGACCTGAGCCAAAATTAAGAGTCGATGCTTAACTGACTGAGCCACCCAGGCGCCTTTAGGGTAGTTGTATTTTTAATTTTTTAAAAACGTTTGTCTATTTTTGAAGGAGAGACAGGGTGTCAGTGGGGGAGAGGCAGCGAGAGACGGCGACACAGAACCTGAAGCAGGCTCCAGGCTCTGAGCTGTCAGCACAGAGCCTGACATAGGTCTTAAACCCACGAGCTGTAAGATCATGACCTGAGCCAAAGTCAGATGCCCAACTGACAGCCACCCAGTTGCCCCTGATAGTTCTATTTTTAAGGTTTTGAGGAATTTTGATACTGTTTTCCACAGTGGCTACACCGGTTGGCATTCCCACCAACAGTGCACAGGGGTTCCTTTCTCTCCACATCCTTGCCAACACTTGTTTCTTGTGTTGTTGATATTAGCCATTCTGACAGGTGTGAAGTGACACCTTATTGTAGTTTTGATTTGCGTTTCCCTGGTGATGAGTGATGATGAGCATCTTTTCATGTTCTGTTGGCCATCTGTATGTCTTCTTTGGAGAAACGTCTGTTGATGTCTTCTGCCCATTTTGAAATTGGGTTGTTTTTTGAGTGTTGAGTTGTATCAGTTCTGTGTTTTGGATGATAGCCCTTTATTGGATATGTCATTTGCAAATATCTTCTCCCATTCAGTAGACTGTCTTTTAGGTTTGTTGTTTTCTTTGGTGTGCAAAACCTTTTTATTTTGATGTAGTCCCAATATTTTATTTTTGCTATTCTGTCAGAGGGAGACTTCTTTTTAAAACTTTTTAAAGGTTTATTTTTGAGAGAGACAGAGAGCACGAGGAGGGGAGGGGTGCAGAGAGGGAGACACAGAATCTGAACCAGGCTCCAGGCTCTGAGCTGTCAGCACAGAGCCCAACGTGGGGCTCACTCACGAACCCCATGAGATCATGAGCAGAAGTTGGACATTTAATCAACTGAGCCACCCAGGCTCCCTTTGGAGGGACACTTCTGATTCACATGGCAGCTCAGAGAGTGTCCACTGGGACTGAGCGCTGGTTGCCTATGGCAATAGCCTCTTGTTAACACATCTTTTTTTGGTTGGCTTTTCTCTTCCCATCTCATTTTTCTCATTCCTCCGTTGTGCTTCTTGAGATTGCCTTTCATGTAAATGGCCTGTGCTGAACTCCTAGCCTGCTCAGGGCCTCTTTCCATACCGGGACAGTGCCTGCCTAGCATTTTCCCAAGGAGCATTTAAACAGAAACAAGAGTACTGCACTCCTCCATAGTAGAGCCTGAGAAAGATTGGTTTTGTTCACAGAAAAATAAAGAGAATAACTGGCAGTGATTTCTACCACATTTCATGGATTTCAGAAGACTCCAGAGAAATTGCAGGATGGCAGATGTGTTCATTTGTTTTCTGGATCCCCTCCAAGTCTGTGCATACATTACAACAGGTATCCTGCCCATATGAAAAAAACAAACTCAAAAATGCTGCAATGGGACAAAGAAATCTTGAGAAATCTTTCATATCGAAAGTGACTGCTACTAAATGTCAAGTAATGTGCCAACCACCTAGGGAGAAATCTGTCCTTATATTATGCCTTGAACCCAGTGGATACTTCTATATTTTTGTTGAATTATGCTTGAGGGACTTCTGATTAAGGAGGCAAGACATGCACTCAGTGGTTAAGTACTTCTTAAAGGTGTTATTTAATTAAGAATAATAATTAACAGAATAGGTAATAAATGCTTACATTCTTTCCTCTGGGGTCTGGAGTCTGGAGTGAGTAGAAGAAAATTAGAAAACTGTTTAAAAATGATCTAGTCTCTTCTATTGATTTTATAGAGGCTGAAATCAAGAACATTTTTGTCAGAGTCCCTTCTCCTAAATATACTTCTGTGAATAAATCTGTATTTAGTGCTGTACTTGGAGCATAAACCTCAAAGAGTGGGATGTTAGTAGGATTAATAGACTAACCCTCTATATTTTCAGCTTGAAAATTTTTAAAAGTTAATTCTTACTCTTGTACTTGATGTGGGGTCTTCTAATGAGTCAGGAAATTGTTGAAACTGGACTATTAGTGTCCTTTTTTTCTTGTATGTTTGACTCACCAGCAAAAAATAAATAAAATAAATAAAGCAGTATCCATCCCCTCTGTGCTCTCATTCCAACAAGATAGTAAGCTTGATTGTTCTGAAATGGCCAAGCATTTCAGGGGCAAAGAGGGAAAGGAATTAGGGGAAAAACTCTAGATTTTGAGAGTGTTTGTGACTTGTTTAGTAGTAACTATAATAGGATGGCTTATTTCATGTCCATAATAGGATGGCTTATTTCATGTCAAATCAGGCTCTCCACTATCAGTGGTTGGTATAAGGTTTAGTATCAATTTTTATACAATTTCCCTTGGGGTGAGCCCAGGGCTTGTGCATTTACTACGAAAAAGATACACATCTCTGTGCAGGTTCACCTGAGGTACTACTGTGAGACCGTGCGCTAGGGCCATTTAATAGATTAGCTCTCCTGGTGGTGTCCATATCAAGCTTGGCTGTGGCACTGAGTGTGAGTCATGGATTTCCACATAGCTACTGGCATCTGAGGTCTTGTACCTACGAGGTGCTGCCATCCATGGAACCTGCTCTTTGGGAACAAGTTTTCACTTGGGAAAATAAGGCTGGACATCAAAGATGCTTGGACCAATTATCCTCCTGGAATGCAGCCAGGAGAGGAGAAGAGAATGCCTTTTTATGTTTCTACTGATGAGTTGATAGGAGGAGGAAAATAATTTAAGACATCCTTTAATTTCTCCATACCTCTGGAATGGGATCCTCTTTTTTTTGCAGTGTAAATAAGGGAAGTTGTGAAGGGGCCAGATTAGAGAAAAGCCTGATTACCAGAGTACAGAAAGGTTTGATTGCCCCAATAAAGGTATCTGGAGTTTTTCCTAAAATAGTGCATTTTTGAAGAGGGAGCTGATGTAATGAAATCATTGTTTGAGGTGGTTTAACCTGGTGTTGTTTAGATAAACTAGAAAGCATGGCATTTTTTATTATATAGAAAGGGTTATAGTAACTTTTGAAATGAGATGCCTGGTTGGTAGCAGTATGATTAGAGATCCAGGGATGGATGGATGGATGCCACATTACTAACTTATTACCTACTCTGTCAGGCACAGGATGGATAAGACCCACAAGGTCCTGGGGCATCTGGGTGGCTCAGTCGGTTAAGTGATTGACTCTTGATTTCGCCTCAGGTCATCTCACATTTTGTGAGTTCGGGCCCCGCACCAGGCTCTGCACTGACAGTGTCATGCCTCCTTGGGATTCTCTCCCTCTGTCTCTCTCCCTCTCTCTGTTACTCCACCATGTTCGCGTGCTCTCTCTCTCTCTCAAAATAAATAAATAAACTTTAAAAAAAGACAACAAAAAGACCCACAACGTCCCTACTGTCATGGAACTTACCTTCTAGGAAGGAAGACAAATGATAAGCAAAACATGAATCAGTAGGAATTTCAGATGGTGATACATGCCCCAAAGATAAAAAGATGAGGTAATAGAAAGTGACAGGAGGTAGGCGAGGATTTCTACTTTAAAGTTTATTTATTTATTTATTTTTGAGAAAGAGAGAGAATGAGCAGGGGAGGGGCAGAGAGAGGTGGGGGACAGAAGATCTGAAGCAGACAGCAATGCGGGGCTCAAACTCACCAACTGCAAGATCATGACTTGAGCCGGAGGCAAACACTTAACTAACGGAGCCACCCAGGCACCCTGGATTTCTACTTTATATTTATTGGTCAACAGAGTTCTTTCTGAGGAGGTAACTTTTGAGCTGTCAGCCACCTTCCCTCCTCTTTCTCCTATCCCTCCTCATCATGCATGAACTCCAATGCACAAATGCATTCATATTAGAATCCTCCACCAGGATGCTAACTGACCACATTAGGTGATGAATATGCATTGGCTTACTTATGTGCTCTGCCATACTACTATGAGGGTGAAGATTTATCTTACTTTATAACCCTGGCACCTAGCACTGTACTGAGCACATTGTCCACATTCACTAAAGGTAAGTTGAATGAATAAATGAACAAATAATTCAATTTACATTGAGAAAGAGTCTAAAGAGAGAGCAGTGGGTAAAGGATTGAGCTTTGGGAATCTTCCATAGTTGGAGAGAAGGACAGAAAGAAGGGGGGGCCAAGATGGGGAGGCTTGTCACCTATTTGCTGCCACGCCTTCCTGGTTAACACGTTATTCTGTGCCCACCTGACATCCTTCTTCCAGTTTCTTCATCTTTGGGGGGCGGAGCTTTTTAGTGTGGTAGCTACCCATTATATGTTACATATAATACGAAATATACAAAGATAATATCTGTCTTTTGTTTTTACTTTTTTTAATGTGGCTTCTAGAAAATTTAAAATTAATATTTGGGTGACGCATTTCTACTGCACATCACTTGTCTGCATCTTGTGGTAGTTAAATTAGCTTGATATAAGCCAATCACTTCTCAAATGAGTGGTGCAGAGATTAATGGTAGCTATTACTTTATTTTCTTCCCAGCAATATGAAAAGCTCCACAAATTAAAAAATGGGCATCAAATCAGGGAGGTATAACATACATTTTGCAGCCAAGGAGACATGTCCCACTGCAAAACATGTTTGGGAGACACTGGTTTATTTTTTAAAAGCATAAGTAATTTCTATCAACTCTATTAGAAGATAGCTTTCAAGTTCTTGGAGAAAAAAAAACCCCTCATAATTTTCAACTAAAAAGTCTCTTTTAAAAATTTCATGTCTTTACTTCTACTCTTTGATATTTCTGCCAGATGATTACTATACGACATAAAGGGATATTTTTCCTTCCTTATTTATTTATTTATTTATTTATTTATTTATTTATTTATTTAAAAATTTTTTTTTCAAATTTTATTTATTTTTGGGACAGAGAGAGACAGAGCATGAACGGGGGAGGGGCAGAGAGAGAGGGAGACACAGAATCGGAAACAGGCTCCAGGCTCTGAGCCATCAGCCCAGAGCCCGACGCGGGGCTCGAACTCACGGACCGCGAGATCGTCACCTGGCTGAAGTCGGACGCTTAACCGACTGCGCCACCCAGGCGCCCCCCTTTTTTTTTTTAATGATGGAGCACAATCCCCAAAGATTCAGTGAAGGATGCCCCAGCAGCCCATCTTGTCCTGGCCTCACATAAGTGATATCACTAGGAAGATGCTTAAAGGAGAGAAGCAGATGTTAGACACTCCACTTTTATCCTGCCAATAACATTTTTAAGATGGAGCTCATAGTGCCCGGATGTTAACATTCTTTCACAGATCCCAAATTATGAATGCTTCATGTTGCTTTAATCCATTCCATTGCACTGGCTTTATTAGATGAAACACCCTGTTGAGCATCTGAAGAACAGTGGGATTATCACATTTCCCTTTGAAAATCCGGTAAAGACAAAATAAATGGTTAACAAAACAGAGCGAAATCAGTTTGCAGGTGTTCATAGGCAATGCAACCCCAGATAGAATCCAAGTGTCTCTCTTCTTCCTTGCAAAACGCCTTTTAAGCAAGCCAGAGACATTCTTGAGGAAAAAGAAATCATGCGGTAGAAGTTGCTTTCCTCTGCTTTTGATGTGTTGCTAATTGCATTGTGTCGACTACAGAGACAGCGTGTCGGAAATCCAAAAACTTTATTTTGTTAAGCTTTACTTTTGACTCTACCCTGAGTGTGCCAATAACAGTTCTTCATCATCTCTATCTCCTAGAGTGTTGACTCAAAGATGGATTTTTTTTTTTCTTGGCAAATCTAATTAACTATCTGAAGTATTTCATCAAGCGGTACCCCGTTACTACACACACTTGGTGGGTGGCTCTTCGAGATAATCTTAAAAACTCAGTTACATCCCAGCACTCTAAAACTTCTTGTCTGCCAGGGCAATTTGAATTGTGTTATTAGTGTCTGCTGGAAATCATAATTCAATAAAGACTAACTCATTTAAAAATGTTTCATACTGGGCATGCATCAGGTAACAGGTAACTTAGGAGACACAGAAAAACACACAAATGTTCAGGTCTGTACAGGATATTGGATTGGTAGCAAACAATTTGAAGGAGACTTTTTGTTTTTTTTAAGCAGCTGTAGCCAGATGAGGAAGTGTGTGTGTGTGTGTGTGTGTGTGTGTGTGTGTGTGTTTATGTATGCATGCACACATTTAAATCAGTGAGCCCAGTGTTCTTTGCTTTTGCTCCCCTAATATACTAGAATTTTCCATCAATCCCCAAATGCAAGCTGGTGGATATGAAAAGAACCTCTATCAACATTTAAAATAATAATCAACAAGGGCCCCTGCATATTTCTTTGTGTAATGCTTGTATGACCCTGGCTTCTCCCTTGAATGAGATTGTATCCGTCTCTTGTTCTCTCTGTCTTTCTTTCTCTTGTTCCTTTTATGGACATAGGATTATTGCTATAGAAAATATGGTCTTGCCGTAGGGGAATGTACCTCCTGCTCGGGGTGTTTTTTTCAACTACATCTGCAGACTGCAGCTGCCACAGCCTTTGAAAAAAAAAAAAGTCTGGGTCCTTATGAAACTGTAATTCTTCAACAATGAATTCTTCCTCACAGGACACTGTAGTTTTTCACTGCTGTTTAGCACAGTCTGCCATTAGTCTCCCCTGTAGTTTATTTGCTTCCCAAGTTCACCATCTGACATATGTAGGAATATTTAAGCAGTTTTTTTCCCCAGAGAAGTTTGCTTCATCTTTGGAACCATGGGGCTTTCTGCAGACTTCACAGGACCCCTCATACTCTTCTCTTCTTTCTTTTTTTTTTTATGTCTGTTTATCTCTGCCCACTCCGATACGTCCCTCTTCTTTATGATGAGTCTTCTTGCTCAGTTCTCTGTTGGCCTCCCAAACTGCATTGAGAAAATCCCATCTTTTTCCTCCGTAGGCTCCCGTCCCTTCTCTACCCCAAACCTCCTCATCTTGTGTCAAGCATCAGCAGAGTTGAAATTTGAATTTCTCCTACCTTTTTTTTTTTACTGCTCCACTACATTTTATCCTTTGACCAGTTGTAATTTCCCTTGCTCTTAAAATTAAATTCTGTCCCCGGAGAGTTTATGAAGTTTTTCTGAAATCGGGGAAAAAATAAAAATATACATATTTTATTTTGGTACATTTCCCTTTTTTGTCCCCTAAACATTATTAGTTACTTGAAATGGAAGAGGAACCCATCCTGATTTGATGAACGTGTGGGGCTGAAGCCTGCATATAAATAAAAAGATAGCTAGATTATGGTTGATGATTTGTCATAAAGAGAATACATTCTTGTTTCTTGAACTTTTCTGTACATATCAATGGAAATCAAACTTGATTTGGTGATTTTGTGGCTCAACTCCAGGGTTTAGAAAAATGGGTGTTTTTGGATATGGGTTAGTTCTCCTTTAATCCTCAAAAGCAAGTAAAACCAAACTATTGATAGCCCTGTAATGATCGTATGGTCTTTTCCCTAAGTCTTTTAAAAATAAGAATCAAACTGAGAAAGAAATGTATACTTGTTGCTTTCTGGTTAGCATAGATACCCATGCTAACATTCAAGATTCTTGTCAGTTAATGTTTTTTAGGAACTTTTGGTCCCTTTTCTTTTTAAGAAAAATATAGAGAAAGCCGTTGGCGTGTTGACATTAAGCTGTATTGGGGAAAGTGGGTCCCTACTCTCCACATCTGTTCAGTGTTTCTGTTGCCTTTCATTTTCTAAAGTGTTACATATGGAATACATATGTCTTTCTGTTCTACTACCACAGGGAAAAAAATAAGAAATAAAAAGGAGAAAAATCACAAAGAAATCAATAAACACCTGTTATTCCCAGATCTGCAGTTATTTGGGCTCCAAAGTGCCTGCAGGCAAAGTTAGAACAAAAATCCAGGATGTCTATATGCCTTCATAGATTTCTCTTAGCCTGTATGAGAGTTTTTAAATTTTATTTTATATTTATTGCATTTTGTTTCATCTTATTTTATCCCAGAGTGGATCCTTCACCTTCTGTTATTTTACTGACCTGGATTTGTTCTCTCCAATGTATATTTCCGTTTTCCCTATATGCTATATTTTGTATTCAGCAAAGTGGAGATTTTTTTTTAACTGGCTCTAAATGTAACCTTGCTTTATCTTTCACCAATTCCACAGCATGTTTCCTACGTTAGATTGCCCCCTGCTGCTTCTGGAACATTAAAAATAAAACTTGAAATAAATTATGTTTGGGGACCTACCATTATAGGAGTATATATTCAGTGAAATACATTGGAACATAATCATTAGGAAACAGGTTCAAATATAAGTAACATTTGGGAGGTGCTTTGGCGGGTCATATGGAGGTTTTAAATTTGAGTGTATGTGTGCGCTGTGTGCACGTGCACAGTGTGCATGTTGGTAGCTAGCTCTCATATTGCCCCTTTCCACTGGAAGTTAGCTATGAATTACAGGGCATTGTTTAAAATAATTATGAATCAGGGGGCGCCTGAGTGGCTCGGTCAGTCGGTTAAGTTTTGGACTTTGATGCAGGTCATGATCTCAAGGTTTGTGAGTTTGAGCCCTGCATGTTGGGCTCTTAGCTGACAGTTCCGAGCCTGGAGCCTGCTTCGGATTCTGTGTCTCCCTCCTTCCCTCCCTCCCTCTCTCTCTCTCTCTCTCTCTCTTTGCCCTTTCCCCGTTCTCTCTCTCAAAAATAAGTAAAAACATTAAAAAATTTAGAATAATTATGAATCCTATGGTCTACTCTTTCCTTTGTCTTTTACAGGCCATATAATTCCTACAAGTACATTTCTTACTTAATTGTACAATTATTTCCTTAAGAAAAAATACACCTATTTTTTTCTTAAGGACAGGGACCATACCTTGTTTGTTTTGTGTCTTTAGTCCAGAGCCTGATACATGAAAGATACCATTTGTTAATTTCACTGGATTCATTCATTCAGCACAGAGTAAGATCACTTAGGTTTAAGTCATAAAAATATTTTTTTTGTTGGATTTAGGATCCAGAAGAATAGATAATATAGTTAATATTTTGACAGAAATAACTCCCAGGAAAGGCACAGGAAATTTTTAGTAATCCCTAATGTCAGGGCAGATTCCACGTTAGTGGCTTGTATTTTTGGCTTTCAGACTTTGCTTTCTTTTTATTGCTGTTTCCATCTTTCCCAGCTCAAGTTTTATAGATAGACTTGACCTTATCTCCTGGGTACTCCTCCCTGGCCCCACATAAATTTCTAGGATACCTCATTCAATAATTGGGTTACTAGAACTTGTCAGCATTCTCTGCTAAACCTTATAAGTGGTTTGCAGGGAAGAACTCTATGTGGTTCATTTCTGCATCCCACAAATTTCCATTTGCTATTAAAGAGTTGACATTGAAATGGGATTCAGATATGCTCCCAAACCCTAACTTTTAAAATAAGAAAACAAAATGGAACAAAAATTTAGATGTGGTGCCTAGTTTTACAGGTGCTCCAACTAAAAATAAAGGAGAGCAGTGAAGTATAAAATGGCTCTGGTGCCAAAGGCAAGGATTGGTTAGTGGGATGAAATTGATCACAGTTGGATGCCATAATCTCTCTCCTTCTTGCCCACCTGCAATCATTACAGCATCTTTATGTATACATGGTGACATTTCTGTTTCCCTTTTCCCCCAACAATTGAGCTCCACTGGGTCTGGCATTCCCATTGACCAGAACTATGACAGCTTGATTTTTATAGCCATTTGAGCTGTAAGACTCTAGAGTGGGCACGAGGGATCTTGCTTGTGTCACTTATGTGGGTAGTATTCGCATGTAACCTTGACTATAGACCTTTTGCTTCCTTCTCATCCTTGGCTTGCAGAGGGGGTGAGTTCCTGGGGTAAAAGTATTTATCAGGATACTGTAAAGGGGGGCTAGTTCCCTCCTGCTGGTGTCTACTCAGCCAAGAAACATGTACCCTGTGCCACCCCAGGGATGTTTTCTACCACCTCTGGTTTTAAGTGTGTGCAAATGCGGCTTATAAACACTTGGATTTTTAACCTTTTGCTATCAAAATAAAGAAGAATTTTATTTATTTATTTATTTATTCATTCATTCATCCATTCATTCATTCATTTTTAGATATAATTTGTTGTCAAACTGGCTTACATACAGCACCCAATGTTGACCCCAACAAGTGCCCTCCTCAGTGCCCATCAACCATTTTCCCCTCTCCCCCACCCCTCCATCCACCCTCAGTTGGTTCTCTGTATTTAAGAGTCTCTTATGGTTTGCCTCCCTCCCTCTCTGTTTGTAACTATTTTTTCCCCTTCCCTTCCCCCTATGGAATTCTGTTAAATTTCTCATGATCCACATGAGTGAAAACATATGATATCTGTCCTTTTCTGACTGACTTATTTCACTCAGCATAATACCTTCCAGTTCCATCCACTTTGCAGCAAATGGCATGATTTCATTCTTTCTCATTGCCAAGTAGTATTCCATTATATATGTAAACCATATAAATAAGAGTTTATTTTAAAAAATCGCTTTGGGATGCATTCTCCTTTGTTCCCAGACAAAAGTAATAAACATCGTGAAATTTTATTACCTTGTCCCTTAAAAAAAACACAACACTTGTACCACTATGTGAGATGTAGACCTTCTGTCTCCATTAGCAATGTATAATATCTCATTCTTGGATATTCTTGCCAGCCCCTGGAATCATCAGGCTCCCATATTTTTGCCTATCTAGTGACATAAAATTATTATTGTGGTTTTACTGTGCATTTCCTTGATTACTAGTGAGGTTGATCATCTTATATGAGTATCAGCCACTGTGTTTCCTTTTGTGCAAAATGCTTGTTAATGTCTTTTGCCCATTTTTTCCTCATACATTTTTTTGTCTTTTTCTTACCAATTTGTATAATTTTCTTAGATGTTCTTGACATTAGCTAGTTGTTAGTTATGGATATACAGTTTTTTCCCCTATCCTGTGATTTGTTTTTTTCATTTCTTTTCTGGTCTTATTTTTTTCCTTTATGTTATTTTTTGAGGAAGAATAGTTCTTGATTTTAAGATATTCTTAGGTATCAATCTTTCGCTTTCTGGTTGGGGTTTTTAGTGTCTTGTTAAAAAAATAAATCTTTCCTGGGGCACCTGGATGGCTTAGTTGATTGGCCAGGAGCCTACTTCAGATTCTGGGTCTTCCTCTCTATCTCTGCCCCTTCTTGGCTAGTGCTCTGTCTCTCTCTCTTAAAAACAAACAAACATTAAAAAAAATCTTTCCCTATACTGAAGCCATAAAGATAAACTCCCATATTTATGGGACTTAAGAATTCTAAAAATTTTAAATTTGTGCTTTTCATGGCAAAATCCTTAACCTACTTGGGATTGGTTTTTAGGTATGGTGTAAGGTAGGGATCCAAACTCATTTTTTTCCCCCTACATGGACAGTCGATTAACCCAGCATCATTCATAAAATGCTCCATCCTTTCTCCACTGAGATACAGAGCCAGCTCTGACATCCATCAAATTTTCATAAACATGGATTCTGTTCTAGGCGCTCTGTTGGACTCCACTGGTCTATTAACCCATCTTCTGCCTTTATGGGTACTCTTTCCATTCTGTTTTCCAAGACTAAGAAATAATTGGCCTTGAAAAACAGAGCATTGTTTGCATCCCCTTTTGTAAAACTTCCTTAATGTGTAACTTAGAAAGAAGCAGTTGGGAATCTATTTGTTTATATTACCGTATGTTTGTGGAAGCTTTTTAAAGGCATATTTTCATGTGTCTAGTGCCAGTATAAGTAATTTTTGTTATCCAAATCCTTGTTATCAACTATTCAGTCTCTTGATATTTCAGACTTTTGTTTGTAAGTCTTGAGTTTTTGTCACTGATTTAGTTTCCTAACTTGGCCTGATAGAACTCTTGGATTTTTGCTTTTTTATATCCCGAGAAGAAAAGCACATAGAAATAAATAATATTGCTTCCCCTAATGAAAACTGAGTACAATCTCATTATAATGCTGATATTGGGGAATGAGTATAACACCTGCTCTTTTGTAGACTTACTGGGTTATGGTGTGATTAGCTATGTGTATAGGGGACACTTGGTGGCACGTGATTTGATTCATTTGAATCCTTGAAACAGTGAGATTGTTTTTGTTTTTACCATATATAAAACTGTGGAGGAAATAAACTTGGGATTTATTTTTTTTTAGGAAAGGATTTCCTAAAAAATGGAACTTTCATTATAAGATCCATATGGCTGGTTTCAGCAGTGTTTCTCACTTGGATCTTAATGAAAGTCATACGTTTGTATTTCAACTGTCTGCATACATATACTTGTATTTATTTTAATAAATGATAAGAAAATGGTGACTAAGGGATCCACACATCTTAACGGTCTAATGTAATCATAAACTACTCAGTGTTGACTCTAGCTAAGATAATAGGAACTGCAATTTCATTGATACACACACACACACACACACACACACACACATATATGTGTGTATATATATGTGTGTGTGTGTGTGTGTGTGTGTGTATACGGTCATATTCTCTTAAATCATAGCTGTGTATGTACGATACACCCATACAGATTTCAACAGATTATGGACTCCATGCACTCTATACACTCTATAAAAATTTATGTACTGATTTTTGTGACTTTATGCATCTCTCGACCTAAGAGTTGAATTTAATTGTTTTTGCTTGCTGAAGAGAGTAGTTTTTCTTTCAAAATTAGTTTTGTTCCTAATTTTTAAATACAGTATTTGTTACTCTGTTTTATTGATATCACAACTAGCCTTATTTTGGCCATAATGGTTCTTTTAAGAACAGTACCATTAAATGCATGATCTCTGACTTAGCAGCCATCAAAGAAGAAAAATAACCAATTGTTGGGTATTAAGGAATCTGGATTTATATACTTACTAGAGTTGCTGCTCTTCTGGCCTACATCCTTTTCTCTTTTAAATGCATCCCATTACAATAAGGGAATCTAGCTGAAGCACTATTTTGAGTTACTTTTTAAAGTAAAGGACAGCACCAGACACTACTAAAACCATGTCTGAATTACTTGAAACTTAAACTATTAAAGATATTATGTGTCTTCTAAAAGGCTCAGTTTTTCTGAAAGAAAGAATGTAGATGGAAGGAAGTCTGTAGTTGGAAGCTTTGTATAAAGGTCAAGAAACAGGAGCCCAGTCTGGACTGGCATTTCCAGGTTCAGGTTTTGAGATCCTTTGTATAATTAAGAAAAATGCAGATCCAAACCATTGTTCTCCAGGAGTGGTCTCTAAACCAAGAGGATCAGTGTCACTAGGGAACTTACTGGAAATTCAGATTTCAGGCCTCACCCTGGACTTGTAATAACCAGTTTATATTCTTTATTTTGAAGCTTTGTACCCTTTTGTTACTTAGTGTCTGAGCTCATGGTTTACCCTCTCCTTCAGGTTTTATCACTGCAGCGAAGTAAGGCCAATTTCACCTTCTGCAAGAGGTTGGAGGACATTGTAGAAACTCTAATGTGACCAAGGTTGTCCTGAGCAGCTGTGAGGCTTTTCCTCCTCCTGTTTCTTATCCTTCTTCTTTTCCCTTCCTCCTCTACTTCTTCTTCCTGCTTCCTTCTATTTTTTCTCCCCCTTTCTCATTCTTCCTCCTCCTGCTTTTATCAAAAATGGTTCTAAACTCTTCCCTAGCTAATCCTAAGACACAGAAGTCACTTCTTGATTATGAATTCTAAAGGAAAGAGACAGCCAACACGCTATGTGTCTTTATAGAATTAATTGGCCAATATATTTAGTCTTGAAATTATTTGAGAATTCAGTTTTTAATTAATGGATCTATTCCTTCCTTTCTTACCTATACTTCTAGGCCTTGGATTAGCTATGGACTAACTTCTGTGACCTGCTGAGAAGGCCATGACTACCAATAGGGCTAGGCTTGCCATGAGTTACCACTGGATAACCCACCCCCAAATGTCAACCCCACTAACTTATGCATGGAAAGGACTTGACCCATGAGAAAAGAAATGGACCCCAGAGTCCAGAGAGCTTGGTTTTATAATTCCTTTAAAACTTACCTGGTTTTAATTTTCTCCATTCCTCATCTTAGAGGTATTCATTCATAGAACAGTATTACTATGGAGCACCTACTATATACTGGGTACATTGTTCCCACTAGTCACCAAGACACATTCCTGCCCTCCAGTCTAGTAGGAGATACAGGCAATTGAAAGGACAATTAAAATGCAGACTGATGATTATTACCACTGGGAGAGTTGTGGGCAAACCTAGAGGATGCTCTTTTCAATGGCAATGGTTTCACTGAAATTGAAAATAGGACTCCACTCTTTCCTGAAAGAGCTTATCTACTTTGCTCAATGCTGGATGTTTACAGGATGTCTTTGAAAAGGCCATAATGATACGCTTTCTAAGCTATAGAATGAATTTCCAAGTATTTACTTGGCTAAAAGTAGCTTGTGAACAGATTTTTCTCTTGTCACTTTGGCACACACGGGGGAGTACTCAAATTCTGAAGAGGCATGGAAATGGCAAATAATGAGCTCTGGATGAAATGTTTCATTGTGGTTGAATTTTAAAAGCATTTTGTTTAATTTATTAACAAAGCCTGAATTTCTTCAGAGCCACAAACATTTGTAAGGAGAAGGAAAACTATCTTTGTGAAATAGAGCATTTTTCTGGAACGTATTTTTAAGAGAAAAGGACTGAATCTCATCAAAGCTGGTGCTGGAAGCTCACCCAGTGCTCAATGTACAACTTTTCCCTAACTTATTTACTGTAGGAAAAATAAAATTCTGGACATATTAGTAATGCTGTTACAGTAGTTGGCAGGGTTGTGAACAGTCATGGAAATCAGGGAAGACAGTCTGAAGACCTTTCTTTTTGTGGCTGACACATCTCACATTTGTTACATGGCCCTGCTTATTATCTGTCCTGTGATTTCATGAAGGCTAAGCAACCTGAAGATATAATATCATAGTCAACACAGCAAGATTTTAGAGTCACTTGTTCATCTTTCAACAGAATGAAGAGGGCCCATGCTCTAAACAGAGAAAGCTTTCAGGTTACAACCTTGAATGAATTCTTCTATTGACTTTAAAATCTTTGGGATTAAAAGATGCTCATGTTACACTGAAATAGATTTACGGGATGTTTGAGAGACAGGATGTTAGGACCAAGAAAAATCAGCTGCATATTTGGATAATTTTCAAGTAAGTGGAAATAATCGTTCTTGGCTTGTTTTGTTTCTGGTGATCATGGTCTTCCATTTTTGAATCTTCTATCCTGTAATTCACTGAGGATTTTACTCTTTATCCCTATCATTTGGACCATTTGTTTTGCTGAACATTTTAGGAAGTAGCTTCTTCATAAAGATAATGCCATTCAAGGTCAACTTAGGCACAGCCAGAGGCAGAATTTCCTGAATAGAGTCTTGAAGGTTCCAGAAAACTCATCTCCTCTAAATAACCCTACTTTATTTATAACATCTGTTGTTATTGCCTTAATTTTTCAATCAGTGTGTCCTTCCTCTGGTTTAGCAAACACCATGAGAAAAAATGCAAATTATTATCAGTCACACATGCCGTAATGCAGATAATTTTTAAGATTATTAGGAGTAGAATAATTTGGAATAGAAGCTCCCTTTAGAAGAAATCAGGCTGAAGTGGGTGTGATAGGCCACTATACTTACTGTAGCATTTGGGAGTGTGGGAAGGGAAGGTAGGAAGATCACATTTCAGTGACTTAATAGTTTTTTTTAGCTTCATCTCATTAAGTGACCTACAATGTTGAGACCTTCATTGTGTGATAGTATAACCTCTGATTGGAGCATAAGTTCTGCAGAACAAGTTCTATTCATTCAGTGGCATTTGTCAAGCAAGTGGTATGGTAGCAGCATATCGTGTGTGTTCAATAAACACATGTGAATGAATGAATAACCTTGTATACAGAAGCTACTCTAAAAATGTTTCTCTTTATACTGCTTAAGTAATTTTTTCAGTTAATTTTTAAGGTGCTCTTTTTTTTTAACCCCCACCCTCAAAGGACTTTTAATAAGGTTCACTATACCAGGTATAAGTAGTTTCTCCTCCTCCCCTTCCCCTCCCCACAAAATAACTTAAAACACTAAATATCAAGTGTTCTAGCACCTAAACAAGCCTATTACAGGAATCAGTCAATCAAGTATTATTGCCTACATATTCTGTGCCCAGGAATTTTTTTTTTTTCTAAAAGAGGCCAATCTGTTAATACATATTTTACTTTTATACTTATAAGAACCCAAGGCAAGCAATTAGGACTTTTACTGTTCAGGGATGCAAATATGCATGATAAATAATAGCCATCATTTTAATCTTTCAGATTTTATTTTATGGTTGCATTATGACCATTTGTCTGATGTATTTAATTTTCTAAATTTCTGTTACATGAAAAATGGAAACTGTATTGATTTAACATCAGAAAAATGTACAGCAGTTAATATAAAAAAGGCAGCATCTAATTTTGTTAATAAACAGTAAATGGTAAAATGACAAACAGTTTAGATTTCAAAGCATTGGGAACCCACATTTTTGAGTAACATTGATGGTGTAGTTTTAGTTTTGGCAGCAGCATAATTGTATAGTGTGATATTTCTACTTTATTGTTTCTCAGAGCCTGAAATGTTGATACAATACGGGAGATTTTCCCCTGGTGGTGTGCTGTGAGCAAGGGGGACCTGATGTTTGTATTACAAAGGGAAGCCTCGCAGAGATTTGCAGACTAGATACTCTTGTCATCATAACTGCCCTTAACCCTGACACTGAAAGGTTGTTAACGTCAAATGGTTTGCCATTATATATCATGAATTCAAATGTATTTTGTTCTTTCTGATTGTCTCCAGAATAATAGTTAAGTTTAGTACTTAACTCTGAAACCTAATGCCCTTGGTTTGAGTCCTGATGATCTGGTTAGGAACTGTGTCATCTTTACTTAATCATCCCATGTCTCAGTTCCCTCATGCATAGAATGGGGATAATAACTGGATCAACTCTGGAGTGACTCTGAGGATTACATATGTTAATACAAATAAATGCTTAGAACAGTGAATTGCTATGGATAGATTAGGAATATTCTTGTCTTTAGAAATTTTAGCTCTGAGGAAATAGTAATGTAAGACTACCATGGACAGGGTTAGCTCAGAAACAAAATATAATGACATGTCTGGTGTGTCATGTCTTGGAAGAGTTATTAAAGGTTGGACTAAGCACACAAGCCTTCAAGGTGAGAAAGAACATGGGTCTCCACGTTTGAGAGTGCACAGCCTGAGTTGGTGAGGGATGAGGCCAGGTAAGAGAGTGAGGACTGAATCCTGAATGCAACATAGCTTGGCTGTTTCCTTGATGATCCCGGGAAGCCCTAAATGATTTTATGTTGGAGAGTGACATGCTGAGATGATCTTTGAGTAACACCACTGTGCCTACAGTTCAGAGAAGGGATTGGAGGGAGCTTGACCTATGCAGGAAGTGAGTTAAGAGGCTGCTAAGTGGAAAGAGTGATGGTGGCCTGGATGAACCAGGCTGGTGTGCCACTGGGGATAGAGAAATGGACAAATTTGAAATCGATTGAGAAGATGGAATCAGTAGCGTCTAGTGATTGTTTCTACATTGGTGGGTGAGAAAGAGGTAAGAGTTGAGGTTGATGGCCACATTCCAAGCTGTGGTTGACCAGAACATTGCCCATCTCCCTGACCACGTAACCACTGTTGTGGTGGGCTGTGAAGCTTCAAGGAGTCACGTGGTCAGGTGGAGCTGCTGTCAGGGGTGAGACGGCATCACAGGTGAAACTGAAATGTTTGGTCGTAGGCTGGAGGTCAGGAGAGGTTATAGAAGCAATGGGTGTGGGATGTTAAACATAGAAAATGAGGGCAAATCTGGGGCCAATGTCGAGAACAGCCCAGGATGTTTCCTTCACACACTCAGGGCTCCACACAGCAGAAGGCAGCCTTTAAAAAAAATTTTTTTTAACCTAATGTGACTGTTTTCTAGTGAACATTGTCCCCAGAACAGCTCTTCTAGGCTTTAAATGCCCTGGGCAATTCCAAACCTGTGTTGACTCTCCTCTTATCTGCTCTGGAGCCTCTTTACTGGCATTTAAGGGTTGTGTCTATCCTTGAGGCAAATTGGAGGTTACCTTGAATCTGAGCTTGTCTTGGGATCTTAACTCCAGGTTCTGAGGATGCTTTTTTTCCCCCTGGGACAATCGGCCCTGAAAAGTTAAAGCTGAGAGTTCTTAATTCTTCTTTGTCAGTGCCCCTTGTGACACTCCCATTTCTTAGTCCTCAAGGTTACTTTTGAGCCATTCTGCTGAAACTTGAACACTTGTGCAGTTTAAGTATGTGTTTCTTCAAGCTTAGCTCTTGAGATGAGTTAGGTTGAATTCAGCTAATTGATAAATTAACTTTCTCATTTCACAAAGTTCAAGTTTGACGATGCATCCCCAAACTTTTATGATAAAATACATATGATAAGATACATTGGCACACATGGTGAACTGCAGTGCCAGTGGGCAGGAATGAAAAAAAATGGATGTTGTTCAGAAATGAGCAATCTCATCTTTTATGAGCCAACTAAGAATGGTAGAAATGTTAATTTATGTGAATGAAATGCAAATTTTTTTTTCAGTTTGTTTAATATTAGAAATTCAAGAAGAGGAAGATTCAAAGCATTTCAAAATATTGAAAACCTTCTTAAGGTGATGATTACAGCAAGCCTCACTGAAAGTAAACAGAGCTCTCTTGCTGCTGCAGTAGACAAACTACAGTGGAGAGAATGAAATTAACACTGAAAGTATTAAAATATTGATAGCAATCATTCCATGTCCACGCTCTGCCAATTAATAATTAATTTTACCTTGAAGGTAACTGTAAGAGTCAGACTTTTTTCCCCATGCTTTCACTTGGCAAGAATGCTTGCCTTACCCACCCCCCCCACCCCCCGCCAATGTTATCAAGTCTCCAGCAAATAATTCACATTTTAATGTGGTTTGTAGCTGGAATTTCTTTTGTGTGTCTTCATAAGATGAAAAACGAGTTAGCTGTGAATGGTTTAGAGAAGGCGATAAGTTGGTTGTCTGATTTATATGTGGCGTCGGTGGATTCTTAAAAAAAAATTTTTTTTTAAGTTTATTTATTTTGAGAGAGAGTGAGCAGGGAAGAGCAGCGAGGGAGGGAGAGAGAGAATCCCAAGCAGGCTCCACGCTGTCAACCCAGAGCCCGATGTGGGGCTTGAACTCACGAAATGTGAGATCATGACCTGAGCCAAGATGGAGTCAGACGCTTTACAGACTGAGCCACCCAGGTGCCCCCGTCAGTGGATTCTTAATGTATCATTGACACTTAGGTATAATTTCACACTATATCTGCTATTTTCAAAACTTGCTAGGGTCATATGCAAAAGTGGAAGGGGACGATCTTTGTCCTCTGCATGCTGATTACAAAAGGGCTATAGATGATTAGAAAATAGATATTTTCTCACCAAAATAAAGCGACCTCCCTCCGTTTTTATGCCTTCTTATTTGGGAAGAGAAGTTTTCGTGGAACTTCTCCCCGTATCAGGAGTGAATAGCCTTCTTGCTATGATGGTGTTTTGGAGTTGAAAGAGGTTGTGCTAAGTGTTGATCTTGCCCTCGTAATTGGTTAGCAAAACTGTGTCCTAATTTGTTTTATACATAGAATAGTTATCTATTCAGAAGTCCGTTGGAATAAATTATGTGTTATTTTTTATTTTGGTAAATAAAAAGCAGCTAAAATATTTGCTCCTTCTCTCAACTATTTGCTGAATGCGTGGTATGTGCTATTCTAGATAAAAGCAGACTTAAAACTGGTTCATGTCACACTAACAAGGTTATCAAGAATGGTATTGTTTCTCATTTTCTAAAATGGGACAAAGTACTTAGAGCATTTGGATCTTATACCAAAATGTTTCCCCTTTTAAAACCACCTTTCCTTTCAATTAAGAGAATAGACTCAATTATTTTGATTATATATACTTAGTTTTATAGTCATTGCTTACTCCAGATTTTGGAAATGTTTTGTTTAAAAAGTCTTGCTGGGGCACCTGGGTGGCTCAGTCGGTTATGTGGTCAACTCTTGATTTTGGCTCAGGTCATGATCTTGCAGTTTATGGTTTTGAGCCCTGCATCAGGCTCTGTGCTCACTGTGCAGAGCCTGCTTCCAATCCTCTGTCTCCTTATTTCTGACCCTTTTCAGCTTATGCTCTTTCTGTTTCAAAAATAAATGTTAAAAAGAATTATATACGTATTAAAAAAAGATCTGCTTATGTGCAGGAACAGGAAAAGCGTAGTTGTCCTGAGTGACCCTGTTCAAATGTTGGCAAACTGCACCCACCGGAGTGCTAAGCCCATGAAATTGTTGATGGGGAGTGTGCTGTCCAGGTTAATTCAGCCCCAGCTTTGTGTAGTCACATGACTTTTTAGTAGTGCTTTCTTGACTTTATTTCAGTTTTGGTGCCTCAGCTCTAACCTGACCCAGACAATTCAATCTGCTTATTACTACCTAATCTATAACAAGCATTTTTTCAGACTATTAATTGCAATGTTAAGAAAAGACTTGCAACTATTGATTTTTTTTTTGAACAAGAAGTCAGGAACAGTTGGGAGTACTTTTATTTGGGTGACTGAATGAAAGTGAGGCTACTGATAAGGCTTCATAAGCCACTACCATATTTATTATTAATAGGATTTATGTGGCTTACAGGGTTTCTACCAGCTCCTGTTCTTCTGATCCAGTGGCGTAAGTGGTGAGTCCCTTGCCAAGGATTTAGATACTTCTGGTTTTCTGTAGTTACACATGAGATTTATATGGTCATGCCAATAATTTAATTTCTACAATTTTAAGGTCAATAGGCATTGTCACTTGTGAAATGTGAGCCAGAAATTATAATAGCCTTCAGATGGATTTTATTTTGCTCTTTATAGTTACTCAAGGAGAAAGAGAGTATCTGTGAAAACAAAGATGTACCAGCATAGTGTAGTATTTATCATTTTTCCAGATTAGATAGAAAGCATACTTTGAGGTTATTTGTATTGGTCACAGTAGAGTTCCCAGTGTAAGTTGACAAGAAACACTATAATGTTTTATATTCAACCTTTCAAAATCCTGTTAATTATGCATAAGATAATACTCTTCAATAACATCAAGAGTAGACAAATGAAATCATTAGTTTTATATTCCAGAGCCCCATGCACATCTATTATAACTGTGCATTAGAATGCCTCCACCCCCATTTCTCAGAATCACTTTTTCATACATTATAATGTGATATCATAAATGAATATGAACAGTATTATATAGTGGATAAGATTGTGCAAAAAAGACCTTAGCTTTTGAAAATTATGAACCTATTTCATTACTTGGAAGGGACAATTTGCTGACAGCCCATGACACTGGAAGAAGTGGTGTTGATCAACCATTTACCTTTGTCTTCATTTCATCAAATAGTACCTCTGACAAATATGGTGTCCCCTCCAACATGTTTAACATCTACCATGGCAGTGACAATGTAGATACAAGTGGATCTTTGTGACGGTACTGTCTTGGGATATGAACTCTAGGTGGAGAAAGGGTCTCAAGCTTCCTGCAAAGCCTGAGTGTGATGGGATATCCAGGGTGTATCTGCATATTTCTTTAAGTTTGAAGCATTCTAGAGAATTATTTTGAGACGTAAGAGAAGAAATGCACAGAGCACACTTAAAATTACTTTGTAAAATGATATGATTTGTCCAAATGCACATTATTGTAATTTAGCCAAGATAGGTGGCCAATTGAATGTTCCCGGAACTGTAATTGTCTACATGCTATTTACAAGACCCTTTCTGATAGCGCTAGCGAAATGCACCTTTTTCTTTCAATATCCATTTGGTTAGGAATGCATCCATTACATATAAATGATAACTCTGATAACTCTCTCTCTCTCTCTCTCTCTCTCTCTATTTGGTTAATGTAAATACAGGTGAAGGTAATTTCTAATAATGTTGCTTTTCCCCCTATTTTTGTTCATTTTTTATTTTGTTACAGAAGTTATTTTTAAATATACTGTTGTTTTCTTAAAATTCGTTCTAAACTGTGTATTTGCTTAAAAATGAAAGGGAAATAAAATTTGAGAAAGACAACCATATCCACATGGAGGTAGTTGTAGCTATGCATTTTATAGCCAGAATTTCAAAACATAGAAATTTCAAATTCCAAAGTTTTCATTATTAAAAACTGGTTAAACTTTTAAAAACTTCACTTTGCTGACACAAACCAGAAGCAATTAAAATATAAGAAATAGAATCCTATCTGTTACAAAAATGGTACTTTTTTAACTGGAAAAAGTCATGAATTTTACATTGGTAGACACACTTGTACTTTTTTTTTTCAAGTTTATTTACTTAGTGTGTGTGTGTGTGTGTGTGTGTGTGTGTGAGACAGAGAGCAAGGATGAGCAGGGCAGGGGCAGAGAGAGAGAGAGAGAGAGGGAGGGAGGGAGGGAGGGAATCCCAAGCAGGCTCTGTGCTGTCAGTGCATGGAGCCCAATATGGGCTCAACTCACAAACTGTGAGATCGTGACCTGAGCCAAAATCAAGAGTTTGATGTTTAATCGATTGAGCCACCCAGTCGCCCCACTGGTACTTTGTTGTATAGTTCTAGAGTATAAACACATGAACCAGTTTATAGAAAGGGATTTTTCTCTTGTCTATGAATTCAACTATTAGTAGTAAATGTTAAATAATATATCTTTTTGCTCTGGGCTGATGGCTCAGAGCCTGGAGCCTGCTTCCGATTCTGTGTCTCCCTCTCTCTCTGCCCCTCCCCCGTTCATGCTCTGTCTCTCTCTGTCGCAAAAATAAATAAACGTTGAAAAAAAAATTTAAAAAAAATATATCTTTTCATTGAAATATTCTTTAGTGGAAAAATAAAGTAAAAAAAATGAACAAGTAATCTTTGTAAGTTCTGAGTTGTATCATACATATTAGACCTGGATGTAGGTGTCTGATCTCTCTAGTGCATAGAACGAGTTAGGTTTATAACCTAATTCTGCCTCTACTAGGTGTTTGATATTAGGCAAGTTACGTAAATTTCTGTGTGCCTCAGCTTCCTCATCTGCAAAATGAAGGAAAAACAGTATTTTCCTCTTTAGGTTGTTATAAAGATTAAATGATTTATTACATATATCTTGTAGGAATTCAAGTAAGATGAAGTGTTGGTTATTCTCAGTTACGCTATGTTACTAAAGTACTTAATTAAAAATGCATGTGTTTTTTCAAATTTTAAAAATAACATTTTTATTTAAAAATTTTAGAAAATGCAGGAAGAGATTAAAAAAGGTAATAAAAATCACTCATTCCCCACAGAGATGATCACTATTATATTTAATTATAAATCATTCCATTCTTGGCAACTCTACTTTTTTAGAATTTGCCTAACATGCCTTTCTTTATCAGTTTATTTTCAACCTTTCAGTGCCACTCATTGTACCTCCCTAATAAGCAACTTATAACTGGACTTTAATTTTGATACAGTTTGTGAGTCTATGTCTTCAAAAAGGCAATCTAAATCCTTTGCATTTCTTGTGGTAATAGATAAACATTTTTTAGTGTCTTTGTTTTCTGTTTAGCATTTTTCCCCGTCTTTCTTGTTGTTAGATGAATTATTTATCTCCCCTGCGCATTTTCTCCCATTTACTTGATTTGTAGCTCACATTCTACCTCAATTCTTGGAGTATTTACCCTAAAATATTTGACATGCATACTAAACTATAGATTATCCTAACACAGTGTATAGTTGATGAAAAGGCCTATCCTGTTCTTAAATACAACAGTAATCCTGGAACCTAAACACCTCTTTCCCCTGTTTCATGTTACTATTATCAAGAATTTCATTATGATTGGAAACTCTCCAAAATGAGTTATTTTTGATTTAGATTTACCAACACAGGTTACTAATTTCTTTGCTTGCTATTAGTTCTTGTATCTCATTCATTCCTGTGGGATTCATTTTTCTTCTGGTTGAATCCTTGTGTAGTTTTCTTCAGAGGGATGTGTGCTCAGTAAGCTCTTAGTTTTTATATCTTTGGCAGGTTTCTTTTGTTTGAACTATTAGGTGGTTGTTTAGCTGGGTATGGAATTCTAGGTTATTTTATTTTTTCTTAGTATTTTGAAGTTACTGTTACTGTCTTTGTGCACCTATTGTTGCTGCTGATAGTACTTGTATTGATCTGATTGTTCTTTGAAAGTAGTTGGTCTTCTTTCTTGCAGCTTTCACAATTGTTTCTCCATTTTCTTGGTGTTCTATAGTTTCAGTACAGTTTTTTAGTTGTGGCTTTGGTTTTATTTAGTCTAGGAGTTGATGAACTCTTTGAATGTATGCATTCATATCTTTCTTCAGTTCTGGAGACTTTTAAAAGTATCTTTCTTTGTTGTCTTGTAGTCTCTTTTTCTCAGATGACTATCATATGGTGGGGTTTTTCATTCTCTTTGCTCTGTTTCAATTTCTCTTTCATACTTTCTATATTTTTAGCTTTCTGTGACACATTCTAGGTTATTTCCTTAGATCTACCTTCCAGTTTCTAAATTCTCTTTCTCCTTGGCTTATGTGATCTTTAACACATCATTGTTTTGTTCTCCATTAATATACTTTTAATTCCAGAATTCTTTAAATTTTTCACTTCTTGTAATACCCTGTTTTTGCCACGTGGAATCTATCATATTTTTTTTATCTGCTTGACAGTCATAAATATTTACTTCAAATTTTAAAAAATTACTTTAGTATCTTAAGTTTTTTGATGACCTTTTGTTGGATTTGCAAACTTGCATAGCATTGGGTTTCTTTGCATTCTTTGCAGTCTTTTCCTTGGGGTTTATCAGTAGTGATTATATTTTTTATAGGCTATGTGCTGCATTGTAGAAGCATCCTAATGGGGCAGTTTTGTGCTTTACTTTACCATGGATGTATGGGTTCTCTACCTTTGGACCACTTTTTATATTAATTTGTGAGTTTGGAGTTTCCTTATGGCTCAAAGAATTTTACACAGTGCTTGCATACCTTACAGGGTAGGGAGTTAAGATTGTGATGGTTGACTCTGCTTCCTGTCCATACCTGGGAGCAAACCTTGTCTCTAGGCTGTGGGGAGTTTTTTGTTGCAGTTTGCCCCCTAGTCTAGCTTTATGGAGGAAGCTCAGGACTTAAAATCTTGACTTTCTGTGTCAGTGACCAAATCTAAATCCACTTCCTCCTGAGGGCACAGTGGCTTGTTTTTCTGCCTCTTAGAAATGTGTTTTTCTTATTTGCAAGTCTGGCTGCATACTTGAAAATTTTTATTCAAATTTTATCTAGAATTGTGTTTGAAGTGGGAGGAGAGATTTCACACTTCAATCTGCTATCTTGGCTGGAATGGCCTTTCTTTTTTATCTTTTCTTTTTATACAGTTGGGATTCTACTCTATATAACCTTTTATTAATTCATTTTTTACCTCTAAGAATTTATCATGGGCCTTTAGCCATTATTTATCTTGTAAACTATGACTCTTTAGTAGTTACTTTCCACAGAATGGATTTATCATTTATCTAGGTACTTCTTGTTGTTGCATATTAAGTTATTTCTAATTTTCTTTGCAATTGTAAATTATGCTTCCATGAACATCTTTATGTATATATCTTTGTGGGTGTCTGTGCCAGGGCTACTTTATTAGAGGTGGAAGAATTACTGTATATAAGGATAGGATCTTAACAATTTGAATGTTTAAAGAGGAATGGGAAGTATAATAGATATAACACAAAATTCTGAGCTTTAGGAAAAAACACAATAAAATGGTAAGAGGAAGAGAAAAGTACAATGGGCTAGAAGTTTTTGCCATTATAAACTTCAAATCTCTGTTGGTTTAGTTCATTCAGAAAACAGATCTTTGTGACATTATGTTGAATATTGGGCCTGATGGGGTGGGATGAGGGATAAAAACAAGGTGGTTTCTGTTCTTTAGAAGAATGTAGGCAAACTCTTAATGGGGATAAATAGAACTACAAGGAACTGTAATAAAATGGCGGGCCTAACCAAGTGATATGCTAAAGAGTACAAACTGGAGAATGCTGTGAGATCTCAGAAGGATCTACCCAATCCATTTGGAGGAGCGGACCATATCTGCCTAATAATTAATGACCCTTAAAATGATGAGAAGAAAGTTTGAGCAACAGATGAACGTGTGGTTATAGGAGGAATAGTTATAATTAGTTAATAATTTTGTACGTATAATTATCCCACTAAACATTTCTTTGTGTGAGTGAATTGCCTCTTAACAGTGCTCACTCCTGGTCCAAGTACTTCGTCACTGTGTCACCAGTCAGAGCAACATTGCCAAGTCTGTTTTTGAGCTTCCTTATAGCAGTCACATTATAACCCTCATCTCAACTTCCTCCTTCTCACTAGAAACTCATGGTCTGGTTTTCCACCACCCTGACACATGGCTGTGTGTTGCAAGAGGAAGCTAGGCCCATTCCTGCTCTACGGTTCCAGTTAATGCAAGGTGGTCATAGAGCATTCTCCTTGCCAATGACTGGGTTAGGCACACACAGGTGGTACACAAGAGGGAAATCTTGCTGGGGACTTTCTTGAAAAGATGTATTCATGTTTACAAGGGAAACAAGATGAGATGATTCTTCTTTCAGTGGCCGCTGTTGGGGTCTGGATGTTGTATTTGGAACTACTCCCATCATCCTGCCATCAGCCTTTGGATGAGGTCAGACATGGGAGAAGGCAAAACTAGGAGGGAGGGAAACTGAAGGATGTCCTACTTAATGCTGTCGTGATAAATGCCCATATGATTTGTGTTTTCTATTATCTGAAGCAAAAATCTTCCTAACAAATACAGGAGGTAAGATGGGAAGACTTTAGAGTTGTCCTCTGGGACTCTTGTCACCTTGGACAGTCCCTGCAGCCCACTAAAGTGGCTTGTGTAGGGTTGCAGACAAGATGCCAGGTGACTCGGGCTGCTTTTCAGTTTGTTGCCTTTGGACAGTTAACAGAATAACTGGATGTTTGTATACCTCATTGTGTGTTTCCACCCCTTTTTTTCTAGCCTGAAAGTAGGCTCTTCCAGTTGATTTTTGAATGCCTTAAAGCCAAGAGAACTATTGATGCTGCACAGAATGGATGCATCTATTTCCTATTCAATTCCTTTGCCATGAGAAGTAGGAAAAAACTACACAAAGAAAATTAGTTTCGGCCAAACACAATGAAAAGTAAAAATTTGGCACTTTCAAATGTGATGAGGTAACTTGTATTCATTGTGTCCTTTGTACCTTTGCTGTGTCTTGATCATAGTTTGTCATTTTGAAACTTTTTCAAGCATTGAAACTCTTCTTATTTCCAACTAATTTTCGAACGGTCAACACCACCTCCCCTGACAAACAAGAAGTTGCAATATATTGATTTTATGAGTTCAAATTTATAATTGGTGATTATGGGTGACAGTTGCAGTTTGAGGTCACCTTGAGCAGGTGACTTGGTTTTAGGTTCCTCTGTCGAGAGAATTCTGATTCATGCCACTAAGTAGTCAGAAATTTATGGATTTGGTTTGTTGGCTTGTTGAAGCAGCTTGCTTTGCAGTCTCTAGGTCTGAGATCAGGATGGTAAGAAATGCTTCATTCAGTTTTTGTAAGAGCAAATTAACCTGGTTGCACAAGTTAATGTATTGGAAGTTTCAGATGTATTACGATTGGTGTATAATATTCTTGTGTGTCCATGTTTTTAAATACTCATTTTATTTTTTTATTTTTTTGAGTTCATTTGAGAGAAAGCAAGAGCTGAAAGGGCAGAGAGAGAGGGAGAGAGAAAGAATCACAAGCAGACTCCACACCATCAGTGCAGACCCCTATAGGCAGCTCAAACTACGAGCCTTGAGATCATGACCTGAGCCAACATCTAGAGTCGGATGCTTAACTGACTGAACCACCCAGGTGCTCTTAAATAGTAATTTAAAAAATTCATGCTATTTAAATGAAGAAATTAAAATGACATCCTTTTTGTACCCCTGAAATATCCTAGCACAGCTTGAATTTGAAGACCACTGCTTTTTAAAATTATTTTTTACAATATTTCTCCCACCATGTTGCAGTTACTTAGTGAACTGCCTCTCTTGAGCTGTTTGAAGGTGGGAAAGTTTGTATCTCATTTATGTCTGTATTCCTAAATTTTGGCACCCAGTTTTTACACAGTCACCCCCTCCTTAGGCCAGCTGAGGGCTTCCCCAGGCACTGTTCCTCCTCCCCACATGTGGAATGGATCATATTACATCCCAGCAAACATTTCTCTACTATGATCTCTGTTTATAAAAGACCCAATTAGGGGCACCTGGGTGGTGCAGTCAGTTAAGCGTCCAACTCTTGATCCCAGCTCAGGTCATGATCTCACAGTTCATGACTTTGAGCCACACATCAGGCTCTGTGCTGATGGCGTGGAGCCTGCTTGGGATTCTGTCTCTCCTTCTCTCTGCCCTTCCTCCCCTTGTACATGCTCTTTCTCTCTGTCTCTCTGAAAACGGATAAACTTAAAAATAAAAAAATAAATAAAAGACCATATTAGGGGTTGATGTTACTGAAGCTTCTCTTACAGTATATGTATGCACATCCATTTGTGGGAACTTCGGTTGCTCTTTTCCTGCATAAGATAAATTGATGCTCGAGGTAGAAATTGAGAAAATACACAAAATGACATGGAAATGACATAGAAAGTACAAAAAATAGTGAAACATTTGCATTCCTTCCAGTCTTTCTTCTTTGTGTGCATTAGCTACAGAAGTGATGTCTACATCCTGTTTTTTTTCACTAACATATTATGGACATTTCTCCACACCATTAAGAAGTTTTCATTAACCTAATTTTAATTGCTTTGTGAATGATTCCATCTTGTGCAAGTCCCATGGTTTACTTAACCCATTATTTACTCTTTCTAATCTGCTTTTATAAATTATGTATTAATGCTATGATACTCTTACATATAATGTATCAACTGTGCAAAGATTTGTTTAGGACAAATTCCTCAAGAACAAACACAAGACTGTATCAAAGATACAAACATTTTCAAGGGTCTTGTTATGTTTTTGCTCTAGATAAATTTGTAAATGGACCCATGCTATTGGAGAAGGAGAAATCGTAACCTGATTGCAGTTGGGTAATTGTTAATGCCTCAGAAAATGAACTCTTCTGTTAAGAAGTGTAGATTTGAGATGACAGTAGAAGTAACAGCTAAGTTTGATTTGTCAAATTGAGCAGATAACAGAACCAGGCCACCATGCTATTGAAGAGAATTGGCTTTCTCTGTTGAGTCTCAGTTTCTCAGGGATACTACTCTCTCAGGGCTTTTTGTAGCCCTGGTTCTTGATGGATTTGCATATCCTAAGTTTGATTTGCATCTGATGTGCCCCCCCACCCCATCCCCCAAAAGAGCAAGGGACAGAGAACCTGGTTAGAGATGTAATGTACTCCACTTAAGAGCCAGCACCCATTTCCTTTATCACAGGCTGACCTTGGCTTCTGGCGGAGCAATACAGTCTGGGTTTCTCTTCTCGATTTTGCATTAACAAAGCTTTTTAAAGCTTCCATGTGCACAAAGGTTTGATACAGTGGGAACATTATTTTGTTTCAGGGAAAGGATAATATGTGTAAGGGGATACACTGAAACTGAATTCTTATATATTTTAAAAATTTAACATATTTACCCAGAGGCAGAAGTGATTTGGGGTTTAGAAAAAAAATGACAGATAATTTGAAATTCATACATTATTATTTGATTTAAAGTCACCTCTTTCTTGATCTAGATGATACCAGTGTAATTCTAAGAGAAACATCCCAGGAGTTTGAATGAGACTTTTTTTTTTTTTTTTTGAATGTAAAGAAACGGCACTGTTTTTTTTTTTTTTTTTCTTTAAAACCAAATTGGCTTTTCACAGTAGCAGACCTGCAGCTGTTAACTAATCCCATAACGAGCGGTATTTACCCACACATTTTCCAAATTAAATGTGGGTATATGCAAGCCTGGCTTCAGATTTTATAATACAGACACTTTACCTGCTAAGGAAAAAAAATTTAAACCCAAATTACCCCAAGGACTAGAAGCACTGATGGGGAAGTGAGAATAAAAAAAGCCAGTGGGGGCGGGGGGTGTATGTGACTTTGTAGAATGCCCACTTAGGGCGGGGGTGGGGGGGCGATTGCAGAGATGGTTGACCAATAATGTAAGTACCTGAGCATTGCTTAGCAGACATGATCAGTTCCCCAACAATTCATGCTTACCTTATTAGGACCTGGGTATTAAGGACTGCCATTCAGTCAAGACCTGATGATCGTTTTATCCTAGAAGGCATTAGAACTTTTTCCCCCCAGAATTATTGTGTAATTTCTATTGGCCCTTCTCTTTAAAATTCTTTTTCAGATAGTGAAATGACGTTTTTATGACTTAGTTTAATTTGGATTTAGTGCAATACAGTTTTTGAAAACAAATTAATCCTGTACTGAGCTAAAACTTAGGCTTGCCAGAATGGCTGATCGTTGGATCTCCCCCTAGCCTGCAAAATTTTTTGAGAATCCCATTAAATTTTATTCTGGAGTCCCTCACCAGCCAAATGTATTGTTTCCATGGATACAATTAATGGGGAAAGCAATTTTATAAGACTGATGTAAAAAATGAGCACTTCATCAGCCCCCCTGCTGGTCGCATTTAGAGACTGGAGGAAGGAAATCTGCTTTTGTGGGCTTGGCAGAAGGTCTGTGGTGTAAAGGGGGCAAAACAATGAAAGCAGAAGTCAAAAGTGTCTTTTTAAGTGTAAGGAATTCCCCCTGAAGACTTTATTAGGAGTTGGACAATGCCACTAAATTGTGCCATTTTTTTACATGCTTTGTATTTATAGAATCTACTCTAGATAACCTTAAAACACACACACACACACCCACACACCATTTCTTAATACGGATATCCCTCCCCTTTTCATTGCTGGAACAGGTTTTAGGGGATGTGGCACAGGATAGGTAGAGAAGAACGAAAGCCTCGATGAAATAAAGGATTCATTACCTCTTTACTGTTGCTAATTTTCACCACAACATTTAAGTTTGAGGTGTTAGGACTCAATCATCAAAATTTTTCTTGATAAGCATTTTTATTTTCTGAAATACATTCAACGAGGTGAAATCAGTATCGCCTTATCTCATTTTCCAGAATATTAAAGGGAAAATCAGAAAACCACAATGCAGGATCCTAAGTACCAAAGAGTACTTTCACTAGCCCAGAACGGAAACCTAGAGGGACTTCTTGAAGAATTTCGGGCCCCACTGTACAATGGCCACATGGCATTTGAATGACTATGAAATTTTTGGGCCAGGGTTGGGGGGAGTGGTGGTGGTCTACTCTAATTGGGGGAAGAAAGGAGACTGGAACAGTTCTGTGTTCCCTTTAATATCGCTGTGCAGATTGTGGAAAAATGTTGCCTCTTTCCTGTTTTCCTGTGGCTGGAAATATGGGATAAGTCAACTTAAAAAAAAAAAAAAGAATGTGGACAAGTATAGTTTAGGATGAATAAATGCAGTTTAATTGGTTGCAAGTAAATACATTGAAGAACCGATTTGTTTATATTTTCAATACCACAGCTATGCTAGGTTTTTTTGTTGTTTTTTTTTTTTTTGAGTTTGCTCAAAAGGGGGCTGCGACAAAGATGTTTTCCCCTGCAGAGGGCAGTGTGCCTCTACAAAACACACCCGACATCGGCAGCGTTTGAGCGTAGAGAACAAGTATGTACAATTATTTTCTAAGCTGTAAATGTAAATAATTCTTTTTCTTTCAGATGAGGCTATGGGAAAAAAATCTTCTATATTAGAAAATTATAGATTGTGTAGAGCTCTATTCGTGTGTTTTCTTCTTGCTTCTTTATGTATTGTTTTGCTGACCAGCTTTTTAAGATTGAAGACATTTTTGAATAAGCATTGAACAAGAGAGATAACAAATAAAGTCCCAAAAGGAGGGGGAAAATGGTAATAAGGAAAATAAGAGAAACATCAGGCTGGGTCGTAGATTAAAAATGTATTTATAGTAAGAATTTGAGGTCCTACAAATTGGACCACAGATGCAGTCAAATTAAAATATACCCACCTTAGGTATATATTTTGTAAATACGGAAAATAATTTTAGTTTAAGGAGGTTTCTATCTGCCGCTGGAGATACTTAATCTGAAAAGTGTGAGAAAGTAGGTATTTCTTTCTGTGATATTTCTCTCGTGTTTGATGTACCTCTCCAAGAGAGGAATGGATTAAATAGAGGCAGTATTCCAGAAGAGAATCGGAACCTTTTGAGAAGAGGACACAGAAATGTGTGTAACTGATGCACAGATAAATACGAGGCAACAGAATTCCCAAACAGTTTAATGGCAGGCTTCCTGCACTTTAAAGGAGAGGTTTCACTTTATGTTGACCGGGAGAAAAGTGCTTGGAGACACTGTGAAAGCTTAGTTTAACGGGGGTGTGAGGCATCATGAAGCTGCGAACGATCATTTCAGTGGATCGGCTTCAACGGGGAAAAGAAGCCACCTTCCTGGGGTAGATATTTGTAAACACTGAAAAAAAGATTTACATAGTTTTTGTTTATTGAAAAACATAAAAAAGAAATGGGTAAAACACTCCTTAAAAACACAATAACTAATACAGAGAAAAATGCTAAGAAACTTATGTCTTGGGAATATTACAGGTATCTGCAGCTTCCACCGATTTTCACGTTGTGAATGCAAGTTTGGGAATACCTTTGAGAATTTCTCTTCTGCTGCTTGCCTGTTTACTTGCCAGCGTGTTCTCGGTTCCTTTTCTAAAGCTGTTTGAAAATGTGATTTCGTGTTGAGCTGCTTTTGTGAAGGGCAATTTATTTGTTCTCTTCTCACCACATATGTTTTTATTAATGTGCAATTACTATATAGCAAGATAACGCCAGCGCAAAATTGGTCTCTAAATGAAGAGGAGGGACTGTATGTGGTCTAATTTTTGGAACTTCTATTTTGGGAGCCGGCTCTCCAATCATGCAGCTTTGTAGTCTGGATTTATGACGGCTGCGGTGGAGCCAGGTGGAGCAAAGGCTGCAGAATGGCAGGACGATTACTGGACGGCAAGATCACGGAGGAGTCTTGTCAGTTCCCAACGCGAAATTTAATCAGGTTACATAGACAGTGACGTGATCTATCTTGTTAGCCTGTTCTGAACTATTTGGAAAACATAAATTACAAACCTTTCAAAATTTAAAACACAGGGAGATTCACAACTGTCATAGCTTGTCGTCCAGATGTGCATGTGGCTGCCATGAATTTTTTTATTGGTGAGTCTCTTGTAATCAAGTGGCCCATTCTGTAGCATAGTGATATCGCACATACACTCATGGTTGTGAGTTTCAACCATTTAGAAGGAATTTTACTGTGGCAAGTTTATTATAATCAAATAGTCTATTCTCTGTTATATTGACATTGTTCTGTCTTGTCATAGCTGCAAAGGCCAACCTGTAACTCTTCTTTTCTGGAAGTACAGAACAAGTACAAAATGTTTGCATACCTCCTACAAGCTCATCTTGGAGGGGTATTTCTCCCTATGCTGTCATGAACAGCTGGGCTTATAGCCTCTAATCTAAACAAATTTTCAAAGTTACTTACATTGGGTCCTTTTATTTTAAAAGAACAGAACTTAAAACTCATTGACTATTAAAAATTAAAATAAATAAGATAACAAAGTGTACAAAGTACTATTGAGCCTGACGGATGTTTAAAGAGTTGCAACATTGTATGGATCAGTTATTTTTCACTAAAAGAATGAAGACTTTGAACTTGTGAAATTGGTGTGTTTTGTGGCACCACTATTGGTACAACTTAGGAGAATGATGCTCTCTCTCTTCACTTGCACAAACAGACATAGGTATAAAATCTGTAACAGTGTTTTCTACAAAAAATAGGCCTACTTTCTTCCATGGCTAGCTATTTCTAAATTAGCAATTTCTAAATTAGCACCCTTGCCAAGATATGTTAACTTTTACAGTCTTTCAGGAGCATCCTGTCCTGTCCAGAATCCACACAGATTTGCCTTGTTTCCCCAGCACCTCAGGAGCACTGCTTATAGAGAAAAGGATTGGTGGCTTTTATGTGGCTTGAAAATTTTAAATATTCCATCTTGTATCTCTATTGCTCTTAAGTGATTTTAAAAAAGATGGCCTCAGAATCTTAAGTATACATTAAAATTATGAAAAAAGCATGCTAATTTTTTTTTCATCCACTCCAGAACAAGTCAATTTAACTAACTTTCACATTTGATTTCAAAAGCAGAAGCATCCAACACTCTGGTCACCCCTGTGTCTTGACTCTGCATTGTACTGCCTCTTCCTGCCACCTTCCACAGCCGAGAGCAAAAAAAGAAACCACGGTGCGAACCTTGATTTTTCAGCCATTCTGTATCTTTGTTGCTGTTAGACTCTTAATTCTGCTTGAGTGTATAATATTTGCGTTTGCTCTTATTACAGCAAAAGAAATTCCTTGGAAAACTTACTCACTTTCTCCCCATGCCTTTCATTTGCAGATGAAAGGCAAATGCAGATTTAAAAAAAATAAATAAATACGATGTGGTTAGGACCATTCATCACACTCCCTGTCTGCTGGGTCTTTGTTTCTGTTTCATGCTGCGTGCATCACATTACATTTCTGAACCTGTTGTGAGTTTTTTTTTTTTAAAGCATTCTTCTTTTGTAGTTTATTAAAATAAAAATATTTTCAGTCAGCAGAAATCCCATTGGTTCTTCTGGCAATCTTGCCCCACAGGCCTTTGCAGGACAAGAACAGATTGTCTGGGGCCTAATTCTGAGCATTGTTTTTATGAGGAAATCAAAAGTATAATTGTTAAAACCCGGTGTGTCCTTTTATGTCTGAAAAGGAGAATTAAATTGCTGGTGGCAAAGCAACAGGGGATAGAGAGAGTGGATGTGAGGCAGGCCCTCTGGAATTGGGGGTTTGTTGTTGAAAGTAAAGGGACAATGCACTTCAGAGTGTACCCAAGTGAGTGAGCATTTCCCAGGTAGATCGTGGGACCCACCGAGTACAATGTGATGGGAATCGAAAAGGAATAACCAATGGAATGGTCTCTCTGGTCTTTCTGTTTGCTGCTGTCAGTTTCTTTCTTAAAATTCCCAATTTACAAATGATGGAGAAACCGTTCTGATTCAAACTTAGAAGATGGGCTGTTAGATACCTCCCAACTTTGGCTCTTTCTAGGATAAAAATCTTGATATTCTTGCGGCCTTTTTACTTAGACATGGGCTTTTTCAGCAGAATTGATAACAGGGGTCCTCTAGTTCTCCAACCTGTGCTTTCATTTTTTAATTCTGCTCAGAAATAGCTTGAAATTTTGATTTTGTTTGAGCTAATTCCACTTTCCGGATCTGATCACTAAATGATGTGTTTTGATTTGCGACTTGGGGCATAACGGTTCTAGGTTCTTAAATTTAGTGAAGTTCTAAGAACACCCCAGGGGTCTTTAATTGGCATATGCGGGCAGTTGTGAATTTCGGCAAATGACGTTCAGCGTGTCTGCGCATTTTAGGGTTCACATGGAAGACAAAAAATTGTTTGAAAATGATCTGTGTTCTGAATTTAATTGGCATGTAACAAAAGAGATTAAAAAAAAAAGGTGCAGTGAATCCTGACAGAACCTCAGTGGTGTGCTGTGGTGAACAAATGGTTAAAATATACACTCATTGGAGTATGAAGGCAGTTCCTCTCGGCTGTCAGATAGTTTGACCAGTGTCAGGCTATCCTGACGCGTGCAGCATACCTTCATTGCACCATAAATAAAACAGACAAATTACTTTTTTTTTTTTTCCCTAGGATGGAATAAGCACCATGAGAGGGGAGGGAAAAGGATTAACAGGGGTGGGAGGGGTGATTTGGAGGGTCTGCGGGAGGTTGGGGGGAGTAGTGAAGAATTAGAAGAGAAAGGAAAAAAGAGCGATCCTTTCAGCCCCTCTATGAATCTTGGAATGGCAGCGGAGAACAATGAGAAAACCAGGCAATTACCTAGAATCCTGTTCCCTTATCCAGACATAGAAAATATATTCTTGCACCAGCCTTCCTTCCATCCCCCACTCGCCACCCGCCTCCTCCCCTTCCCCGTCTATCTAATTCAGTTCTTTAGTGGAAGGCCCAGCAGATATAACAAAGGGAGAAGGGTTTCCCAAGGTGGGACACTCGGGTGTCGAGGACCCAGCCTTCCAGGGATGCTGTGGGAAACGTTTCTTTATATTCTGTGCCTTTAGACGTCTTGGTAACCTCTCACTGCTGCAGCTTCAGAAATTATCAGGAAGGTATTTTATAGGCTAAACTCTTTCCCTAATTCTCCGAAAATCAAGTGGTCAGGATGCTCAAGCATCTGGTAAATGCACCAAGCCAACATAACCCTCCAGTGTTTGGAAATCCCATCCCAAGGTGGGACTAGGAATTCTGGGTCCTGAAACCAGTTTACCCACAAACCTTCTGGAATGCCCCTGAGAAGTTCTGCTTTATTTCTTAAGTTTTAAATATTGCTGTGCTGTAAGAGGCTGGCCCTTGCCCAACTTTTCCCTCCGATTAGGCACTGCTGGAGAGAGATACTGGCAGCATTAGTGATTTGACAGGTTCTGCCACAGTGACTGTGGGAGACTGCCCCTCCTTCAGTCCTGTGCTCCCCATCACCTGGCCAAAGCACACATATGGAAGGATGAGCTGTAAATGACTGCTCCCTCTCTGGCCTTTAAGGTGAGAATGTGTGCATCCCATTGTCTGCTGAACAGGCGCATTTGGTTAACGATCTATTGAAGAGTGACATTTGACTGAGAATGTGTGTCTGAGCTCCTGTCATTTATATCTCAAGATGGCAAGAGTGGACCTAAGTACAATTTCCTGTGCCCTCCATCTACCACCTCCCACAACCAGTAAGAATTACTTTGTGTTGTCTTGAATGGTGATGGTTTCTGATGCACCATCCACACTTCTTGTCGTGACTGGTAGTTCATAAAGCGAGTCAGCTGCCTGGAGTTAGGGTGTGGTTGGCAGCTGCTTACAAAAATTCCTCTCTGTACTCACTACAGTAGCTGTGCAACCACTATAAAAAGTGGAATCCCCAGGCTTTCCCATGGCAACGCTTACTCAAGATAGTGCTTGAAAGAGACTTCAGTTTTTTTCTTGGAAAAACAATTAGCAAAATCTCAGAGGCCAGGAGATTGCCAAGACCACCTCCCTACATTAGCCAAACAATACTTGTTGGCATTTACTGGCTTATTTAACCTCACCCTTTAAGTCAATAGAGTTGCTGGAAATGCCATTGTTTCCAGTGGAGTGATGGTGTTTGGTTTCAAAGTGGATGCAAAGTGCTTTGACATCTACTGTGCCTTAAAGCGTGATTTACATCTTACGCAGTTGCCGCTGTATTTATTTTACGACTTGGTTGTGATTCTGGAGTGGCTGGAACCCCAGTTTCGACTTCTCTGTATCATCCTGTAGGATCTGAAGGTTGGCAATCGGAATCCAGGGGTTAAGATGCCATTTTTACCTCTTGCCTGGCGTGATGTCAAGGAGACTTGATGTCTCTTACCTTGGGTTGAGACTCGACTTGGCTAGAGGACAAAATTCATTAGCGTTCTTGTGAAGTTTAAGAAAATGAAAATGTATTCTATCACTTGGTAACCTACCAGATGCCTAGAAATGTTAGTTACAATTACTCCAGTTAGTTATTATCGATATTTGTTGATGGAGGCCTCAGTTATGTAAAGATAAGCCTAGACTAGACAACTATTTTCTTAAGGAAGTTACAGTGTTGAGTACAAACTCCTAAAACTGAAGGTGCTTCTGGGTTAAGACTACAAAACATATTGGAAGATGACATTATTCAACTTAAAAAAAAAAAAAGTATCGCCCGAAACAGCTTTAAATTGCCAGATAGAGCTGTTTCTCTTTTTCCATAGAAATCACATCTGAATTTAACATAAGTTCCAAAACTCAGTGCTGAGACGAAACAGAAAATAATCCAATTAATGAATCCCTCGTGCAATTTCTACGTTTATATAGCAGATTCATCATTTAAAAAACCAAAAACCAACCCTGATATTCTTTACTAGTGATTTTTTTCATATGTACACCAATTTAATTAGACCCCTTAACTGCTATAAGCATGTCTTCCTGAGATTTATCTAATACTGACCATTACAGATACTTCTTTGTTAGGTAAGGTCACCTGATTTCTCCAAATTTAATTTCTATAAACTTTGTGTTTTAAGAAAGTGTTACTGCATTTCAGTTTTTCAGTGTCAAGATAATTGTTTCCAACTTCACTGATTTTTGTTTTAATTACCACAAACGAATTCATTCATCATAATGTAATCGCCTTCACTCCCCACATTGACACTGGGGGCCAGTTGCACATGTGGTATGATGAATCCAAGGAGAGCCCACAGAGCTGGTCAGAATCGCTTTTACTTACCAGTCTGATGTATGAGTAAGAGTGTATGAAACCCAGAGAAAGTCTTCAAGTCCCACGGAATGAAGCACAAAACCTCTTCTGGGGGATGGCACTGAAACAGCTCACCCCTGTTTGTTTTGCTAGTGATGGGAGATGCCCCGGGAGGATTCGAGCCCACCTGACACCGTTCACGTCCTTACTTGGGTGAATTAAAATGACTATAAAACACTTAATTGAGTGAATAATTTAAAATATTATCTAAAGCAATAACCCCATCTTTAAACTATCTTTACTTTTAAAAGCATGCTATTTAACAAATCAAAGTTTTATTTGAAAGAATGGCTTTAACTTGGGGAGAAGTGTAGAAACAGAAGCAAAGAGTTAAGGAAACTGCGTCGTTTAAATTGACATTAACTCTTTTTAAGATGCTCCTTGGATGTTGAGATTTGTTTTTTAAATGTTGGAGGATGACAAGTGATTCTAGAGGGACATCAAAGGACAGAGGATGTTATATCATATTAAGATCACAGTTTGGTGAATTTGTGCAAGGCTTTTCCTTAATCTAATGTAAAGGTTTGTAAGAACCTGTCATCTCACTGCTTGTTGGCTGCGTTGTACATAATACCCTTCAGCATCATTGATACCAACCTCGATGGCATTATTATTGCTATTTACAGTTGTGTGCTAGTAATGTTAAACCCGAATGGGATTAATAAAATAAATTAAGTGATAAAGATTTTAACGTTATTAACAATCAGTAATACTTCTTGACAGCAGAAGAAAAGAAATAGCATGCCATTAGCCAGTCTAGATGGACTCTACAGTCTGTAAACACCAAGATTCCTGGTAATTCATGTTGATAAAGCTTGCTTTCTTCAGGTGGCTTTTCCTCCACCTTCATAATCTTTCCCACTTTCTCTTCTTGCCTCTCTTCTGTCTCTCCTTTTCCCTTTCCTTCTCTTTGTCATTTCTCTGTGTGTGAAGATATATTCTTCATGATCTCTCATCTTTACTGCTTTGTGGTTATTCTGCTATTATTGTCTGGAAATTGACCACTGCCTCGCAGTCGTGTGTGTGTGTGTGTGTGTGTGTGTGTGTGTGACTTTTGCCTGTAAACCTGCTGGCTCAGCCTTCTTTGCTCCCAGCTCTCTTTGCCTTCCTTTACTAGTGCTTTCCTCACTCCCACAGTCTTCCAGCTTCTACCTCAACACTCTTCATCCTCCCGTAGATGCTTCCTGGGGTTCTTTTTGAAATGGATGCTAGCCTTTTGTTCCAGTCCCACTCTGAGCTGCTAGGGTCAGGCAGCTAGCAGCCTCCCTGGGGCAGTGCTATGATGAATTTTGGCATGGCCAGGCTGTTAAACAACTCCATCATGGAGTGCCAGCGTCCTCAAAGATTGAAAGGAGCTGTGATGAGCTTTTTCCAAAGGCTCCATGCAAGTTTTGAAATGCCAAAGATTCCCGTGGATACTTAAATTATGTTGTAATTTTTTGAACCACGCCTTCCCAATAAAAATGCATTTTCTTTTTCCAGGAAACATAGGTACTCTGTGATCTTATTAGTTAAGCACTCACATTTTCCCTGGGATCCATGCTATTTGGGTTTAGTCATTTTTTTATTTAAAAATATTCAAGTCCTGTCAACCTTTTTATTACTGATCGTCAATTATGTCTCATCTTTGCCATCATTCACATGCTTTCTTCTTTTTAGAGTCATAATTGTTATAAATGACTCCCTTAAATAATTTTTAAAAACCATGGTTATTTCAGAAACATTTAGAAATTTGTTCTAATTGAGGGCAAATTTTTTTCCAGCAGGTAGAACCGTTTATTTCAGCCCAAATTATTTACCTAGGTCTGCATGTATGTGAGAAATGGTTTAAATGAAAATACACTACATTCTCCTTAATGGTATCAAAAATTTATCTTTCAAAGTTACTTAATTTTTTTACATTTATACTTTTGAGTTATGTGGCCACTAAAAGAGTCAAATCGTGGTCTTTAATTTGGACTACGTAAGTAGTCAGACAAGGAAATACTGCTAAGGACCTTCTGATATCAGTCCTAAATGAGAGAACATTTAAACTTAGTTGATGTTGGGGCACCTGGGTGGCTCATTTGGTTGGGCGACTGACCTTGGCTCAGGTCATGATCTCACAGTTTGTGAGTTTGAGTACCACGTCGGGCTCTGTGCTGACAGCTCGGAGCCTGGAGCCTGCTTCAGATTCTGTGTCTCCCTCTCTCTACCCCTCCCCTGTTCATGCTCTGTGTCTCTCTATTTCTCAACACTAAATAAACATTAAAAAAATTTTTTTTTAAAACTTAGTTGATGTACTGTGTGCACAAAACATAAGCATCTCACATGGCCCCACAGCAAGTCAGGTGTGTCTTTCAGCTGTGTTTCATTGTAGTGACCCATGGCTTTTCTGGAACCAAAGAATGGGGGGAAAGTACATGAAAGGTGTGTGCGTGTGTGTGTGTGTGTGTGTGTCTGCACTGAATGCAGGGAGTGCTCTCAGGAAGGATAACTTTGGCTGAGTTAACAGCTCTGTACCCTCCTTCTTATCCTTTCTGGTATTCATTAAGTTAATATACTGTTGCCTGCATGGGGCACCTTCTTTGATGGTGAGTACAGTTAAATGCCTATTTAGACATGTCACACACTAACCAATGCAAGAAGGTGCATAAAGTGTGGCAGAAAGAGAGGGAGAAGGGGGAGAGGGAGAGAAGTGTTGCTATATATTTTTTAACTTAAAAATGCTTCTTCTTAACAATCCTTTGCAGCTGGCAGAGGCTAAGGTTTCTCACACTGTGAAAGGAAGTCAGACCATAAATAAGCCAGTTGAGCACACCTGGAAAGAATAAAATGCCTTTCTGGACTTTACACTGTGCTTAGAATGGATGCCAGCCTGGTGAGTGCATTCAAACGGTATGGAAGAATGTGTAAATGCCACATTAGTATAAAGCTAGGGAAATGTTTCGATTTTTAATCTCCAGCTTTTAAACTAATGGTTTATGAGAGAAAATAAGGAAAGGCATTTTTCAAAGTTTAATACGTAGCTGTCACGTTTGGGGCAATGGACCTCTTTGAAAAAGTAGTGGCAGATTAAGATAGAAAGATGTGCTTTCACAGCCAGATAGAGACTATAAGGAATGTTCCAGAAGTTCTCACTGTTTTCACCCTATGGATCCAATTCAAAGAGCAGAGATAAGCAGTCCATTCTTCATTTGATGTGCATAAAAGACCTAATGTGATCTGGTGATTATTAGCTCTTTTTACTTCATCCCCTTTTAGGACATTACATGAGATTTTAGTATTGTTGCCCTGGTCAGGTATGTGCTGGTGCCATTCTTGGGTTGGAAATTGTGGATGCTTCTGTTTAATCATTTGGTTGTCTGTACTGTCCATGAAGTCCATCCCATCTGGCTTACGCCTTTTGCAAATGTTAAGGTAGGGTAACTCACCTCCCCAGAAGCCCGGCACAGCTGAAACAAGTCAGCAAACTTACGGTTATACTGATTTTGTCTGAAAAGCATGTATTCACAGCCTTCCTTATCTGCACAATAGGGTTCACGTCTAGGCCACGGGGATGGAAAGGAAGCGCAGTATTTGCCAAACCCAGGCGTAACTGTGGGATAGACACTTCTGAGGTGAAGAGAAAAGAGTTGGTCTTGAACAACCCATTCCTGATTTTGCTTTGTCCCCTGATTCTGAAGTCCGGATATAGGAGTTAACTTTTTTGTTTGTTTAGTGTTCATTAAATTGTTACAGCTGAATGCCAACATCAAGTCAATTTTTGAATACATTTTAAAGTGTGTATGGGTCTATCAGGAAAGTAAAAGCAAGTACATCTGGGTCTAGCTGCCTAGTATTCGCATTCCTCTCTGCTTCTCAGGTTTATGTCCTGTCACTGCTTCCTTTTAATGTCGGACATTGATTCTTTGTGTCTCTTTGGCTGGTCCACTTCATTAGCCGCCCCTGGTACAGAGGGAAACAGTGAGCAGAGGAGAGCTCCCAAGAGTCAACACAGGGCTTCCCTTTAGAGTGTATTAATATTCTTTACCCAGGTGGCGTCCTCCAAAAACATGGACTCTGCCTCCCCCTGGGAATCCAGAAAGGGATGAGAGGAAGCAAATAATTACTAAGTGCCTGTTTACTGAGTTTTGGAGTCACTGTGATTGTGTGAAAGGGTTTTCCTTGATGGCTTTCAGAACTTTTTGGGGAATATGTATCTTGTTTGGAATCTTCATGGGCTAACGTTCCTGGTGATTATTGTGCGCCAGACACTTTGTTAGACTATGACGTTAGATTATACAACTTATTGTATTTGAGGGGGAGGGGTCTGAATATTTGCCTTTTTATAAACATGTTTATTTTTGAGTGAGAGAAGAGACAGGACTTCAGTGGGGGAGGGGGAGGGACAGAAAGAGAGAGGAGGAGACAAAAATCCAGAGAAGGCTCCAGGCTCAGAGCTGTCAGCACAGAGCCCAACGCAGGGCTTGAACCCATGAACTGTGTGATCATGACCTGAGCCGATGTCAGACATGTAACTGACTGAGCCAGCCAGGAGCCCCACTATTTGCCTTTTTAAATACCAACTTAGTCCTTGTGAAAAGAAGACTAGGAAAGAAATGAAAGGAAAAACGTTTATTGTTTGTTTGTTTATTCTGTGGAAAGATTAGTTGCATGTTTTGATTTTTGAGTAATGATAATTCCTGCTGATCTGAAGCAAAAAGCCAAGAAACCTTTTTACCTTCAGTATTAAAGTTTCTTGTTCCATTAAAAAAAAAAAAAAAGAAATGTGTTGAATATGCTTACAGCAATTCTAAAAGAATAGGTATCTTAGTGGAAAGACTAAAAACTTGAGCTGGTACTTTGCTTCAATAATAATTGAAGCCCAGGGTCCATTTTAATGCAAGTCTCTTGTAGACCAATTGCTAAGAATGCTTACCTTCTGATGGAGTTCATTATTCACAAAGTTATTATCTTTCCAAAAGCAGAAGAACTATATTTTTACTGTAATGTGCTGCTAATATTTAAAGTGCTGCTTTTCTGATATTATTGCTTAAAGTTTCCAGTGGTGTCAGTTAGACCCTCCAATCCCTGTCTTAACAGTAAGCAATAACTGAGACTATTTGATGGTTTTTCGTCCATCTGGTACAATGTACCACATGATTTAAAAGCAGCAAATCTCGGTATTCAGTTTATTTATATTGCATTCTTTTTGGTTTCAGTATTTTGAGGAGAGAAGGAATGGTCAAATACTAATTTCTGAAGTGCCCAAAAACAGAGATAAAAATTAAATAGAGAAATAAATGGGCATCACCTACATTAATATGCGTTTCTTGTATGTGTGTTCAGGTTATGTTCTCTTCTAGCAGCTATTTTCAACTCTTCTTCCTAAGACTCTTGGCTGATTTTGGAAACATACATCATCTTTCTAATTTTATGATCTATGTCTTTGCTTTTTTATATCACAACATTTGTAGTTCATCTTGTTTTTCCTTTTTGGCTCAGAATCAAATGGAGAAATCCAACACGAGAGTACAGGGGGCACTATTACTAGTTTGTAAGGAATGTCACATAACATACGTGAGTATTATATGTCCTGGTGTTAAATATAAATCTCTTTACTGGGCTTATAACTTTACTGTTAAAATTCACCTGAGGGGGATGCTCTATAGGTAAGAAATCTTAATTGAGGAGAGATTTATAAAACCAAACTTTAAAGAAAACACCAGAAAGTGTTTCTAATTTTCCTAAGGACAGATATTATATTTGTGCTCCCTCTAGTATGGCTCTATGATTTTTAACACTATATTTGACAGGCAGTAAATCTAATTATTACTGAGCATATTAAAAAATGTATATATAATGTAGGAGAGTTGGCATCTAAATATTTTGCTTTCCCATTCATAGAATATTTGTTCACAAAGTTTCACAAAGATTTTAAAATCCTTACATATCACAGTTATACCTCTAATAAACTAATTATATATGTTGATTCTACTCTGTAATTAGGTGTAATTACACTAATTGCATAAACAGATGATAATCAACCTGAAATTACTTTATAAAACAAGAACATTTACACAACAATAATGTCATTAAAAAACATAAGCCCCCAAGAATGAGACAAAGCGAGCACCACCAGGAAATTCAGTTAGGGATTAAGCGTCTAGCACGGTAGGTATAATAGGGACGCTGTCACCTTCGCATTACCCTAATGCACTCCATTCCTCTTAGATATAGTATGTTTAAATCCCGAGCTGTGAATTTCTAGGCCTTTGTGCCTTTGTCTCACCACCTTAACATTTTTAATGTAGTTTTTGTTGTGTAAATCTATATAAGTGCCATCACCCGTCAGCGGTGACATCTGATGGCATGAAGCCGACCCAGTCTGCATGTATTAGGGCTTTTTGTGTTTGTGCAGTGGAACCTCCTTAAACAAATTCCAGTTGAAGGAATAAACCTGTAAAAGGAATACATTTTCCCTGTTCTGAAACAATAGCTCGGTTTTGAATGGATGCCCGTGAAAAGAATAAATCACATAGAAGGATAAAGTTCTTTTCCTCCAAAAGGGGAGAGGAAGGTAATGATGATTTTGACCTATTGAGGAAAGAAATCTCTTGATTTATCAGTTTAATGTAGAGACCAATCTAGAACACATGCCAGGAAGCCTCCTTGAAATTATTGCAGAATTTTGGAGGATCCGAAAGGAATTCCAAGTAACGAAAACATGATCAAGAGCTCAACAGTTGCATACAAAAAACGTTGAAGCTCCCTGGGCAGGAAGATACTCGACATTCCTTACATACCTCTTGAATATTTAGTCATTCTATCGGTACTAGGCACCAGGAAACCAAATACTCGGAGTTCTGTGGTTAGAGTTAAAAATTAAGCCTCCATTAAAATACAGTGTTTACATTGGAACTGCCCTTTTGTGTTGTCTGCAAACAATAGTCTAGGAACTCTAGACCTGTTATTAGATACACTTTGGGGAGGATTTGCTGTGAATTCACAATGAATTTGGGGCTTGGGAAATGCATAGATCTCTGAGTTGTTAGCTCCTAATGCTTGTGGCATCCTGGCTATATAAAAGTTCAGTGCTTGTTATTACCTTAATTTGTAGCAGAGCAATTGAAGTATATTTAAGAGCATTTACGACTTGAGATGCCAACTCAAGTTCAACGTAAGAACTTGAAGATGCTGTATTCTGCTTTCATCAATTAAAAAATGTGGTTGACAGAATGTTATAAACATAATTTTCCAAACTGCCGGCTGCTGATGAAGAGTAGACACACACACATGCTCAATAAATACTTGCTGAACAAGCACCTGAATAGGGGGAAAAATAATATTTGGTAGGTTCCTCCAAAAGAAAAGATAGAATGTAATCTGTGCTGGACTTGGTGATGTTGCTTAAATTTTTTGATAAGACTTTATTTCTCTGATTATAAAATAACATTCACCCTAAGATTTTGGAAACTGTAAATAGGCACAAAAGAAGAAATGGAGAGCCTTTGAGGTAGGTGCTGTCTGTTTGCTCTCCAGAAATCTTCCACTCCGACCAGCAAAGGGTATAAGAATGCTATTTCCACATACCTTACCATTATTGAGTGTTTTAATGTTTAGATCTGTTAATTTTATGCACAAAGTACTACTCTAATGCATCATCCTCAGTCCTAGAAAATGACTTTTCCTTGGATTTCTGTTTCTATTTCATTCTATTGGATATACTTGGTGTTTTGACAAACATTAATATTTTTTCTGTGTTGGGAGATTTCTGCAGTGTTTTGAGTCTATTGTTGAATTGCCAACTCAGTTGAACTCATTGCCTGTTGTGAAAGTATACTGATGAAAAAAAGTGAAGCCTTGAAATTGAGGTGGAGATACAGTGAAGAATTTGAATGAATTAGCTTATAATGAACTTCCAACTCCATGAGTCTACTTTGTGGGCTGAAGGAGACTTACTGCCCTGTTCTTGCTTGAAGACTTTGGAATGACCCCTTGCAAAGGGAATGCAATATTCCTTACGGCCATTCTCAACATTATACACTATCCCCAGACTTATATGCTAAGACTGATCCTAGTGTGCCCTAGAGTATCAGTTATAGAGTGGAAACTACAGGAGTTTGCCAATTTTTATTTGCAAAAATCTGATTGTTTATGGGCAAATGGATTCTGAAGATAAAAGAACAAGGAAGGAGTATAACTTTAAACTTAACTGAATTAATTGATATGGATATGCTTACTGTAGCTTCCAGATTCAATATAGTAGCTTAAGTTTGAGTGCTCAGTGTCACGCTAGGCATTCACCTGCTCAGAAGTTAGAAATGTTGGAGTAAATTTATCATGTTTGCCTAACTCTAACCATGTCCTCTAAGAGAATTCAGAAGATACTCCCTTTATGCATTTAGAAATATATTAATGAGATTATTCCAGGTCTTGGAAGAGTACCGAAGTGGCCATTCTCTATAAGCAAGTGACGCGGGAGACAGCAGAGTTCCACGAATTTGTCAGCTTACGTGGATTCTGGAGTGGCAAAGTCTGAGTAGCAGCTCAGCATCAGAAACAATAGAGTAGATATGGTTATCATAATATGCATCAAATCTAGTAAGATAATAGTTTGACCAACTCTAGTGTTTGATGATGACTAGGATTAAAATAGATGGGTAGGGGGTACCTGGCTGGCTTAGTTAGAAAAGCATGTGATTTTTGATCTTGGGGTTATGAATTCAAGCCCCATGGTGGGTGTAGAGATTATGAAAAAAAATAAATAGAACTTAAAAAATACCAAAATATGTGAGTAGCCCAATAAGTTTCTATTCAATAGAAATATCAGAAAGATTACATACTTGATGAACTGTAGCCTGACATGAACCATGGCAGTAGTCATGATCCCTTTATAAAAAGTCTGAAATCTCTACGAGTTTATAATTTAGGAACTCTCTACATGCAGGGGAGGCCAGATACCTTGACAGGGAGAAGTCTACAGTACATCTTAATTGGTATATATACATCTTTTTATCCTTTTCCAAGGGACCTGGGAAATTCACCAGAGCAACTGGGCAATCGGGCAATTGGGAGAAATACCTAGACCTTTCAGAAAGCAGTAGATGTTAGCTCTGCACTAACACAAGTCCTTGGACTCAGAATATGATGTGGTTTTTCTGTCAGAATATGGGATTTATAGAATTCACATGATAGAGATTTGATGTGATCCACTCTGATCCTGAATGCATCACTCATTTATTTAATTCATGAATTTATTTTTGAAATAAATATCATCAGGGGTGCCTGGGTGGCTCAGTTGCTTAGGCGTCCAACTTCAGCTTAGCTCATGGTCTTGGAGTTTGTGTATTTGAGCCCCCCCCATTCCCATCCTCTGTCAGGCTCTGTGTTGACAGCTCAGAGCCTGGAGCCTGCTTCAGATTCTGTGTCTCCCTGTCTCTCTGCCTTTCCCCTGCTCGCACTCTTCTTTCTCTCAAAAATAAATAAACGTGAAGAAAAAATAAACATGTATCATTAGTAGAAGAACCCTATAATGGTTTCTGGCATATGAGAAAGGACCAAGTGGAAACCACTGGAATATGTCTTACTACCAGGAGAATAAATGAAAAGCGTTACTCCATCCCTGGGGAACTGCAGAAATAAGTATCATCATAAACCACTTAAAAGGAGCAGGGATGTTAAATTGTATTACTTCCTGACGTAACTCTCTAGTATGAATAGGTCTTGAAGAATGCTGGTGAATTATTGCTTGAGCTTAGTAGGTAGGAACTTTATTTATTTATTTATTTATTTATTTATTTATTTATTTATTTATTGTTTATTTATTTTGAGAGAGTGAGTACGAGTGGGGAAGGGGCAGAGAGAAAGGTATAGAGAGAGAATCTTAAGCAGGCTCCACGTTGTCAGCATGGAGCCCAATGGGCCGCTTGAACTCATGAACTGTGAGATCATGATCTGAGCCAAAGTCAGACACTTAACTGACTGAATTACCCATGCACCCCTGGTGGTAACTTCATTTAAATAAAGTGTTGCAGATGTGGTGTTTTTACTGAAGCAAATGAATATAATCTTATCTACTGATCTTGCGAATATTTTTTCTATCTCAATGTATGTAGAACACCAATAGTATTTTTTTTACACTTGGCATGGATAGCAATATACTTTTGCTACTTTGCCTCAGAATTCTGTACATTCTCTGACCTTGAGCTGTAATTTAATGTGTAAGGACTTTCTTATTATCCCAAAGGACATCAGGCTAGGTCTTGAAATTAATGACTTTATGCTGACATAATCTGGAGAATATTAAGTAGCAGACACTTTAGGTACACATATACCAGAAAATGGGAGCCATATCCATGAAAATATAAGGCCTGAGTTGCACAGTGTAGAGGATTGCATGTAGAGGGTCTACTGGTTTGGAAATTTTCAAGATACTTGCTGAAGTTTGAATCTTGTACCATTAAGAAAGAGACACAGAACTTAGTGGATCTCTTCATTTTGAAGGTAATGTATACCACATTTGGCTATGTTGCTTGAAGGTACTTATTAGGTGTAGCAGGTGGCCTCACCCACACCCCTCACGTATATCCCCTTATCTGTACCTCTCTCAGCACTCCAAGAAAACTTATAACTGACAGCACCTGAATTCTTTGGTCTGAGAGATTTCTGTGATTGCCAGAGCATACTTTTGTGTCCATCACTCTGTGTCTTGACAAACTGGGATGCTGTATGAAGACTGTATTGTTTCATTAGGAGAACTCTTGCTAATGCCCCTGGGATTCAGGATTAAAGCCATGCTCTCTTAGTTAACTAACTAGTCTATTGAGAAACTGTTGTCAAGTTGCATTAAGGCCATATAGAGTAAATGTTTAAGCATGGCGTATGTAGCTATTCGACCTGAGCTACTTACAGTGCCTGCTATTTGACCTAGTCAAATATTTGGATGTGCTAAACTGCAATATAGTTTCAAGTGGAGGTGGTATATATGTGATCTAACTCAATTAGATTTTTCTCAGCTTTATACTTAGGTGTCAATGGAAGGGTTCTATGATCAATTGATTAAGAAGGAAAGAAAAATGAAGGCTTAATTGCCACTGTTGTTGCATGATAGGTTAGTACCAACATGACATGGACAGTTTTAGTTTTACAAATATACTTAGGGATAGTTTGGCCTCAGTTTATAAACTTTATCTCATCAAGGTTGACTTGAGTTATCATCATTACTGAATGCCCAGACTGAAGACTGTAGTCCCCAATATGATACCATGCTCACGGGAGATTAGCCAGATACTTAACATGCTAAACTGTAATATCATGGAGCAAAAGTATTTTGAGTTTGAATTTGCTTTTTCTTGCCTGATGTGATTAGCCAGCCCCATCATCCTTAGATCCATTAAAGGCTTTATTTTCCATCATGGTGTCCCACACCATGTAGTTACTGAATATGAACTCACTTTACATCAAAAAAAGTAGGGCAATAGGTATAGCATGTGAGATTCATGTAATCTTCCCGAAAGTGCAATGGAGTTTGTGAAATACAATTTTTAGCTTTGTATTGCCTTAAATCAAGGAAAGTATAAAGAAGAAGGTAGGAATGGATACTAAGAGTCAATCGACCATTTTCTGAATTTGTATAAATACCCAGAATGGGGGATTGGCCCACTGAAGACTATTACAGCTTCAGTTCAGAGACTATTTGGTGAGGTTGAGGTGCTGTCATAGGAGATACAATATATACTTTGAATTAGTGATCAACATGTGATTCTGTGTCTGTCCTATTGAGAATATGTAAGTTTGGGAACCAAGGGGGAGGAAAAAATAATAATACCTCTTACAGGTTCAGCTAATGACCCACTCAAAAAAGTTTTACTTCCTGTGTCACTCAGTGTTTATTGCTGGATATAAAAATCACTTCAAGTGTATTAGGCAGAAAGGGCTTTAATGTGGGTAATTAGGTGCTTATGAAATCATTGGAAGGCTGGAAGAGTGAATATCAGAAGTCATTTTAAGAATAACGGCTTTTAAAAAAACCTCCTGTAGCCACTATTCTGGAATTAGTAGTTGAAATGAAGAACATTGGAATGGTGAGTACTTATCAACTGTATATGGAACATTTCTCAGCTCTGGAACTCTGCTGCTTGAGAGGCTTAGTACCCAAAGAAAGATGGCTTCCTTCAGGGAAATAGCAACTATTCCATTGATTTCAGGCTGAGCCAACCCACTAAGTCATTTCAGACTTCTTATGCCACTTGATAAATATGTAAAAGAGTTTAGGGTTGATATGGGAGATTGTTGCTGTCAACAGGTTGCCGCATGGATCCCAGAGGATGCTCTGTGGTACCTTGTACCACATCTTGTACAAGTAGCATCTTGTACTGCTTCAGTGAGATACCTTAACAAAAGACTATATTAATATCTCACATCCCCCAGGAGTGAAGGCTTAGATCATTTCACTGGGTAAAGAAACCTGGTCAGCATAGAAGCAGAGTGAAATTGGACCTGGAAGGAGGTGTGGAGGAGGGAAGTAAAAAATAACAGTGATAGCATTGTGCCCATTTGCAGAGAACTGTAACATCTGCCATATTTTCATATCTGTTATGATGTCTCATGTATATTTTTGTACTTGAACAAATTCTCTTCTTTTTCCCCTATCATTTATGTGTGGGATTTATACATGTGATTTATGTGTGGGTATACACACACACACACATACATATATATGTGTATATCGGCAATTATGTATACATTATATATAGGCAATTATTTATATATATAGGCAATTATGTTAGTGATTGTATGTTAGTGATTAACTTTATGGTTTATAGGTTATTCTATAAACCATATTCTAGATTATAGAATATTGGAAAGTGAAAGTAGTAGAGAGGATCTTGGACTTGGAACTGGATGCGTTTAACTGAAAGGTCTTTGGATTGCCCACTGTTGGAGGAGGGAAGGTGCATTTTTAGTTTAGATAGGATGGCTGTATTAGTTTAGGCAAGAGCTCCTTGTGTGCATAAGAGGGATTACATGAGGAAAAAACAATGTAGGTTGATGTGGAACAAAGGGTGGTCTTTAAGGGAACATTTGTCATCCATTTTGGCCACTCAATATTGAACCACCTCCTTTGTTTTGGGTACTCCCTTCTCCTATGAGACTTGTTGTGGATACTACCTACCTCTTTCTGGAGATGCTGAAAATACCAGTTATTTGCTTTTCTTATCCCCTTTGAGAGTCCCCTTTGACGCTCTGGCAGCAGGGGTGCAAGCACATAATACAAGCTCTAGGGGCAGCTGTCTTAGAGTGACAGGGAAGGCACACCCTCAAGGGCACCACTTTATAGGGCAGCAGCTACAGAAAGAATGTATTGCTGAGACAGCATTGGTGCAACATCATTGAGACCATCTATGCTCCTGCTTGTGTTCTTGAGTGCTCAACAAGGACAGTAGGCATGTTCCCTCTCTACTCATTCAGAGGCATGATAATTGGGAGTCTTCTTGTCTGTATTGCCCCAAATCTAGCTCTCCAGCCTTCCTGGGAATTCTGTGCACTCCCTACTATCACTTTTCTTTCTTATTCTTTTTCTTTTTAATCCTTTTCCTTTTTCTTTCCTTTTCTTTCTTTCCTTTTTCTTTGTGATAAGGTACAAAGAGCATTGGATTTGTACACGAGAAACTGGGTTGGAAGCAGGGGTTGCTACCTAGTGACTATATGACTTGGGGTATATTTAACTTCTCAGAGCTACAGTTTTTTTTTAATCTGTAAAATGGGAATAAAAATTCTGACCTCAACCATTTGGCACAAAGATCACATAAAGGTTCTTAGACCTGTGCCTGACACATCTTGTTTTTATTATTGTCTTTGTTTTTTAAAAAGCACAATGGGAAGATCCAGTGTTTGAACACAGAGTAACTGTGTTGTTATTATACTTTAGGACTATATTTAATACTGTTTTCATTAAAATGTCCTGGAAAAGAATGTTTTCTTGCTCCTGAGAGTGCACAAAATAATAGTTATAATTTCCAATTATGAATGCCAGTGTTTTTTACTTTTCATTCAAGCATTTCCACTGCGCATAGTTCAAATTTCTGAGGGTCATCTTGGGAACTGAAGAATAGCAAAATGTGCCTTTATCTCTGATCACTGTTACAAAGTTTAATAAAGTTGGTGAATGTATTAAGAAGTATGCCATTTGTGGTGGAAGGCATCTTGCTTATTTGTCAAATATTTTTACAAAGGCATATTAGATGTAGAAAGTAAAAATAAATTACACACCTATATACCCATCACTTAACTGAAGCCTCTTGTATAATTCTCTCCATATCCTTTCTTTGTCTTCCTTCTGGAAGTATGCATAAAAGTGACTGGAATTATATACAACAAACTTAGCAGAAGCAGGAATCAGGTGGTGCTTTCACTTTTTTTCAGTTCTTTGTAGTTTGAGCTTTTTAGGAGTACAGTTTTTTCAATTAGGAAAATAATACACTAAAAAAGAAAAAAGACCCTATTAATTGCATTGGAGCAAAAGACACTAATGAATTAAAGAAACATGACTATAGTAGACTTGATAAATAAAAACATGAAATTTCAAAAGCACATTAGCAATAATCTGGGCAATTTTTAATGTGTCTGGTTTAATTGCTCTCTGTGACTTGTAGTGATTAAAAGGGTGGACTTTGGGGCCATTGGGTCTGGTTTCAAACCCAGCTCCGACACGGACTAGCTATGTGCTGTAACACGTTATGACTACCTCATGTAAACTGCTTTGTGCCTTAGTTGCCGCGTCTATAAAATGTGGATAGTTACAGAATCAATCTCAGAAGATGGTTGTGAGGATTCCATGTATAATTACCTAGGAAAGTGGTGGGATTCTGGCAAATGTAATCCATCCTAGTCACACTGACAGATGATAACGTCCTCACACTGGAGAATATCCACATTTGCTCTTTTAAAACTGTTATTACATGGAGAATTCTTCCTGGTCTTCTGATTTACTTACTCAGTTTTCAGCAGTTGGTACTCTGCTCTTCACTGCCTTTGTTAAAGGCATCACCCATGCTTTTATTTTTTTAATCTAAATTTTGAAAAATTCATTCTTGTTCTCAAGTAGTTTCTTCTCTCTCTTATCCTTTCTTCCTTTTCTCTATTCTTGTTTTAATGATAAAATAGCCTCTTCAATGCCATTGAAACAGAAAATCAAATACCTTCTACTGTTTTCTGCATTAACATTAGGTCTGATGTCTTAGTTTTTCTTCTCTTTCAATTTGCTCTTAATCTTCATGTGTTGAGTAACTTTGCCATATTGCCCAATCCCTAAAAATTAAGATCAGTAGAGTATGTACTTATTCCCCAAACTGAGTATGCATTAAACTGACCAGAAGGCTTTATTAAAATTACAGACGCCTGTGTCTTATTCCTGGAGATTGTCATTTGGAAGATAGGTTGTAAGACCCAGGAATCCTACTTTTAAAAATAAGTATTCAATACTTTGACACCACTATTATGTATACAACAATATTTGAGAACTGTTGACCTGGGTTATTTAGTATGTATAGCTAGTAAAACTCAAATTAGCTGGAGTTGTATATTTACTCTCTATACTTTTTCTTGGTAGCATTCTCTCTAAGCATAGCAGTTGGTGTGTTTACTGGTAGGTGTTCCTTTACTCATCCACAAGTAGTAGACAAGAGCCAACCATCAAGCATTTCTTCTGTGAATATAAAGGTTGAATATAATGGGCTTTTTAAAAATAGTATACTATATGCATTAAAATTATATATGTATATATATTTGGATTTGAATATTTTAATTTATATATATGTGTATATATATTTACATTTCAATATTTTAGTTAATTTATTTTGATTCTTTACTGTTAAATAAGCTAATAATTAAGACTATTAATTTGCCTTTGGGAATAGCTTTAGGTACATCTTATAAATTGCTGTAGTAGTGTTATTACTGTTACTATTTCCTAAATGATCTGTGAGTGGTTTTACTTAGGAGACCCTAAAAAGTATTCAGGTTGTTGAAGGCTTTTGTTTTGTTTATGCTTAAAGATTTATTATACTGTAGAAAGATAATGGAGCTTGCTGCCTGTGTAATTTTTACTATTTTGATTTTATCCTGTATTTATTTTTAGGTAATATATGGTAAAATAATACGAATGTTCTGTGGATATGAAAATGTTGGCTTCATATGAGTAATCATATGTGCTGTTATTTAAGTTTGACTCTTTAATCTGTTAAATTTATACTCTGACATTTCTTGAGTTTCTGGTACTTTTCCTTTATTTCTTTTAGATTTATTTTTCTATTTTGGGGCAATTTTATTCCATGTATAAAAGTTAATAGTTGTTAGAGTTATGTTATATTTTTGTATCTTGTAATATATTAATATCCTCTTTATTCATTTAATGCTTGGCCTTCATTTTTGCTTTTACTGATACTAATATAAGAACTATCACTTTGTTGTGGTTTATATTAGTCCATTATATTTTTGTTCGTCCTTTTACTTTTTAACTTTCTGTGTTACTTTGTAAATCCTGAGGCAATTTTTAAATCAAATCTAAGAATTTTTGTCCATAATAGGGGTGTTTAACTCATTTATATTGATTATAATTACCAGGATAATCCATATTGCTCTTATTTCTTTCAGAAAAAATTTCCTTTTTGAAATATATTTTTGCTGTCACTTGTCTTTTCATCCATAAACTGTGCATTCTTTGCTTCTGTTTTTGTCAGTGTTTTGGAAGTTATATATCCTGATTTTAATGTTTTAAATGATGCCTATGCTCTTTCCAAAGTATTTATTATTAATTTTTTTCCAGTTTTCAAAGCTGACTGAAATAGTAGCTCAAAACACTAATTGGAAGAATGCTACAGGAACCAGTGGGGAAGATAACAGCCTCTGAAAATTTCTGCCTCTGAAAATAGTGGTGGGAAACAACTTGAGTTTTTGTGTAGACTTGTATATAGGACTAGTTAAACCGTATAGCGTATAAAAATATGTCTTTTTAAAGATCATAATGTATCTGCTCCTAGAATAGCCATCCTTTGTTGCTTTGTTTGCTGTGATTGACTAAAAATGTGGTGGAGCTAGAAAAGATTAGGGGAAAGAAAATTAATACAAAATCAGTGGAGAGGCTTCCATAGAAAGCCAAAATTTAAAATAATAGATCTATAAAAAATGAAATAAAATAATAGACTTATAGTTCCACAGACAGGACAGAATTATGAACCACAGAATTCTGCCTCAATATGAATTTGTAATTGTTTCTAACATAATGAGTTTCTTTTGAAAATGGTTTTGATTTATTAAAACAGCCAAATCCATGCATATCTCTTTGACCTGTAATAACAGTGAGATATGGAGGTCATTGCCCCTTTTATCAGAGAGATGAAGATTGGTGGAGATCATTTTTATTATGTTACCACTTTGAACCATGCCTTGGCTGACATACTTGAATTGGAGGATAGTCTTTGGACTTAGATGAACATGGTTCAGATGTCCACCAAATCTATCACTCTTCTTTCAGTTATATTTACTTTCTACAGTTTAGGAATTACTTATGATTTTCTTGGATGCCCAAAGCCCACATTTCTGCCTTGGGGTTGGTAAAGAATAACACAAATAAAGACCTATAACAAAAGAGAGAGAAACATTTAAAGGAGCTTACTGAAAAAGCAAGAGAAATGGAGAGCTGATTAGCAGTAGGTCTGTTGCTCACTTTGGTAAGGCTTATCCTGGGAATCTGATAGGTGATAGTCATTTCCCCAGAACTTTTCATTAAGCCAGATAAGTGAGGTTGACCTGGTGGTTTGGGGAAGCAAAAATGACTAATATAAGAAAGCGTGTCCATTGTGGGATCATAATTGACTGTGGTATTTTGTATATGAGGATGACCCAGTGAAAGGCTTAGATTCTACAAACTTATTGGTATCTTCATTCCTCAAAGGGATATTCTACAAGAGTCCTTTGAAAAAAGAAGTTTAGAAAGCATTATGCTCATGTCAAGCATTTGGTCAGTAGCACAGTATCTGTAGCCATGAGGCAATGTTACTAAGTAGATTGCATTGTCAAGTGGTATATTCTTTAAAAAGTGTTCGTTTCCCAACAACAGTAGGTGAGGATCATCTGATGAGATGACTGTAAGTTAAATATTAAATTAGGAATTACCTGGCCAAGGAATTCTGAATATTTGGTAAATTCATTTGAACCAATTATGTGGAGCATTTGTATATTAGTCACTGTGAAAAAAACCATTTATAAAACCTGTTCGGCAATAGTTTTTCATATTTTAGAGAAAAACGTGGAACTACTATGACCTCTCTGGAATGTAGCCCAGGAGAAGGAAAGCAGACATATGGAAGAGTTTCAGGATATTTATTCCCCATTCACAAACAACACATTTTTTTCAAGTTAAAAGTTCTGACTATGTCTGTGTGTTTTTTGGCATTCTCCACCTTTCCCTAGTAGCTGATGAGTTACATAACTTCTGTCTGCTCCAGTTCTGTATCAGAAAGGGTGTAGCATGAAGATGGGATCGTGTTTCTCAGACATGGATATCAGTTCATAAGGGAAAGAGCCACATGCCAGACAGCTTTGAAGGTCAAGCTGTTTGCATTGTGTCCATTCTCTTTTTTCTTGTCCAGTTGGTGACCTATTTATAAGAGCAAGTAGGTTATGTGGTGACTTACCATGGTGTTCTCAGGGAATGTACTGTGTTTTGTTCAGTGTTCAAGAAAGCCATTCCAATGGAACTCAATGAGGCAGACAGAACTGTTATGTGATTGATGAGATTTTTAAAAAATTGAACTGTTATTTTTCTGGGGGCAATAATAGCAAGGGATATCTATTTCTTAAAAAACTTGAGAGACAAAGGAGGGTTTGCAAGCAACCAAATGAACATGGATTTGAAGTGAATGAAAAGAGAGAAAACCAGAATGACTGCAAGTGTTTTGCATGTCTCGGAGCATGTGTACTTATTTATGTTCCATTGTTTGTGACATGGCATATGATGTCACCCAGTACTGGCCCCTGGAGGGAAACCTAAATGTACCCAATGTTAACCATGGTGGGATGGACTTTGCCAAAAGTTTAAAGAGAAACACATGATTCCTGGATTGTTCTAGTATCTAATTAGATACTGAGTAGTGGGAATGTTGAATAACAAGAGCAGGAAAAAAAAACAACAAAACCTGGCATGTCTTTTGTTGAAATTCAATCCTCTCATTTTCCCCCCTACATTCTCTGCAAGAGTCTGAAAACTTTTCAATCACTTTTTTTAAGGATGCAGTGAATTTTATCACAATTTTGTCAATCAAAACCACATGTGCTTGCTCTATTGATGACAGAGAATAACAGAATCATATTTGTTAAGACCCAAACTCAGGTAATAAATAAGTGGGATGCAATGTGAAATCTAATGTTCTTTAAAAGAAACAATGAACACGACTGACAAATTTTATTTGGAGCGTAAAATGAACTTTTTGAAGAGAAAACCACTCGAAAGTTGGACTTGTGGGTCAATGACCTTTTTTCCCCCCTAATCAGACCAATTCTATTTTCTGACCTGAGGTCATAATAAGGACTCTCCTTCAAACTGCCCAGCATCAGCGTGATGTAGACTAAACTCCACAAGTATGGGTTATGGTCATGACCGTGTTTTAGAGCAAAGATTGACAAACTACAGTCTGCAGGCAAATCTAGCCTTTGCTTGTTTTTGTGAATAAAGAGTTACTAGATCACAGCTATGCCCATTTATTGACATGTCATTTGTGACTGCTTTCATGGTACATAGGTAGAGCTGAGTGGTTGTGGAGGAGATGGAGTGGGCCACAAAGCCTAAAATACTTATCATCTGACCTGTTACTGAAATACCTTACTATATGCTCTTGTATGATGATCAAGAATATTCAGACAAAATACAATTGGCATAACTCCTGGGGAACAAGGAATAAGAGTTGTGGTCATTTGAGAAACATTTCCGTCTCCTTTTCAGGCTATGATATTATTTTGTTTTTAGTGGCATAAGGAAGACTAATCCTGTGTGTGTGACAGAGGCCGCCAGCAGGCACTCAAAGATCTCCATTCTCTATCATTGAAATTGTTAGCTGTTGGCTTTGGCTTTGGCGAGTGGCCACAAGTTCTCTGTCCCCCCCCCCCCCCACACACACACCGGAGGAACAGCCCGACCCCAGCCTAAATGCATGGTAGCTGCTTTAGGAGTGTGGAAACTTCAAGTTCCTCTTTTGATATCATCACCATAGAATGGTTTGTCCTAACATTTGGGTCCCAGGATAGTTAAAGGGCCGATCATAGCCTTGCCTTTAGAAAGTGATGAATGTGAGAGTGTCATTTTGCCTGTTTTTATTTTTAGCTTTGGAACCCGTTTGATTTCAGGAATGCTATCAATTTTAATATGATTGCGCAAAGAGAACAAAAGAAATGTAATCATATCTTGAACAAGATCTTTGATCACCTAATTGATGAATTAAAGACTCTCAAAGGCTGTGCACCAGGCGGAATGCTTCAGATTTACCGGTAATTTTAGAAGTCCTTTGTTATTAGTTCCTTATTTCCAGCCATCCTGCAAAAGGTATTTCAAAATGTATATGAAAGTCAGAGCCAAGCCGCCTCTCTTCTCCAACAGCTACAGAGCTCCAGGGAACTTTTCTAGGAAGGCAATGTCAGGATATTTGGAAAGATTAATTCATCTCTAGGTGATAGGAACCAGGTTCTGTCCATTTGAAGGGAAAAAAAGGAAGGGGGAGGTGGACAAAAATGAGACACTAGGAAAAAAATACAGGCTACATAACTAGAGAAAATAACCATGAAATGTGTAAGGCCTGTGGGCCTTTGCTTAAAAGAAATCAGGCTGGGGGCAGTTAAGAATTTGAATGGTAATATAAAAGGTCTCTACTCTGATTAGGTATTTTCAGGTGATTAATGCTCTCTGCTGTCCCCTGCATCATTGCTGGTAAGTATGGAGATGGTAATAATTTTAGCAGGCTAGTTTCATTTTGCGTGCAGCTTATCTAACAACGTGGAGATAGCAATTTCTCAGCAGCCTCTTCTAGCTCAAACTTGTTTGTATGTCTGAATTGTAGAACATCTTTTGAGCTTAGCCCTGCCTCTCAGAAAACAAGCCAGATCTCTCGTGTCCAGGGAAATCCCTGGCATTGTTGGTGCCTCTGTGCTTTGTAGCATCAAGGGTGAAGGGGAAGAAAACTGGTGAGCCATCATACATCTTGGAGGCAGTGTAATAGAGTTCTTTGTTGTACAAATTCCTATGGTCAATATGTTGAAATCTTTTTTACTTGGGGGCCAAAGTTAAATTTAATTAAAAGTAAATCTGAAGTCATCACCTGATTTTAGGGAGGCAGTACAAAGAACACCAAATTGTGAGCCAGAGGCTTGCTGCATTCTGTACTGATATTTTATGAGTCCATATTTATATTCTATTATTTATGACATACTGAATATATGAATGGTTACAGTTACCAGTGGGAGAGATACACAGCTAGCAAATCTTATTAGACCATTTTCTTGGGATGGTTTATGAAATAGGCTATTTTGATATTAGAAAGGAAAAAAAATTAGATGAACATGGCATACCCAGATGTCTGTGAAAGAGTTAGGCCTCAGCTGGAAATTTGAGTTTAGTTTTGGGGACCACATCTTAAGGTGTATATTACACATGAGAATATGTCAAGAATGGTGAGTGGACTTGACACCATGTATTCATTCATTCCGTGGAGGTTTTGGGTATTTATCATGTGCCACCCACTGTATTAACTACTGGAAGTACAACAGTAAAAGACAGATCTTGAACCTGCTTTCATGGAGCTTAGTCTAAAGGGGAAAATGGTTAAACATACAAATCAGCTAGCTAACTAACTCCTGAGGGAACTGTGATAAACAGGGAGGGGTAAGTACTTCCTAATTTAGGAAGATTGTCAGAGGCAGTGTCTGTAGGGAAATAAATAGAGGACTGAAGAATGGGGAGGAACAGGATGAGGAGCATTCTAGCAGAGTGGAACAGTCCTCAGATGAGAAGAAATTTAACACGTGCTTGGAACTGAATGCAGGCTATTGTCACTGTAATGTGGCAAATGAGGGGAGAGAGAGAATGTGGTGGCATCAGAGGGGAAGGGCTTGGGTCGAGGAGTAGGGGTAGGAGGTTGAAATTTTTTGAGTGTCATGGGTTTTAAGCAAGGGAACAATATGATGTACTTTACATTTTAGATAGATTGTTCTTGGCTCCCATATGAAGAATGGCTGAAAGAGGGGTGAGCATGGAAGGGGGAAGAGGGCAATTAGGAGACTGCATAAGCTCAGGCTGGAAATGATCATAGCAGCTTGGAGGAAGAAACTTGTATGGATTCATGTACATTGAAAAGGAAAATTAAAAGCTCTTGTGTTGGATTGGAAGCTAGGGTGAGGGATAATAAGAAATCAAATGTGACTTTCAGGTGACTACCATTTGTTCAGATGGGGAAGAGTAGGGAAGAACATGTCTGAGGAGTAGAGCAGAGGAAATAAACAGGTATGGCTGGAGGAACTGGAGGTGTTACTTCTGGGGAGATGAAAACTCTGGAGAAGGTGAAGTGCTTCATGGTCCACTTTAAATCAATGGTTATTAACTATTGGGGAGATCACATATAATTTTAGAATATGTTGACAGCTGAGGATTCTCTGTAAGACAAAGGGATTATGTATCTAAGATTACACATGATTTTAAGAGCTCCAGGAACCACCCAAAGCTGACCTGGGGGATTGTTCATGGACCCTAGCTTATAAAAACCCTTCCTTTAAATGTGTGAAAGGCTGCCTATATAAAGGGCATTGGCCTATTATCACCATTGATCATTAGACATTCTGGGTTACAGGTGATGTTGTATCCAAGAAACCTTTGCCTCATCCAACATCATGAAGATTTACTCCTCTGTTATCTTGGAATTTTATTGGTTTTAGCTCTTACATTTAGGTCTGTGATCCATTTTGAGTTAATTTTTTTTGTCTAGTGTGAGGTAGTGATCCAACTTCGTTCATTTTTATGTGGCTCTCCATTGTCCCAGCACCGTTTTTTGGAAAGCCTATTTCCCCATTAATTTTTCTTGACACTCTTCTCAGAAATCAATTGACCATAAATGTCAGGGTTTATTTTTGGACTCTCAGTTCTATTTCATTGATCCACATGACTGTCTTTATGTCAATTATCACACCATCTTGATTACTAAAGCATTGTAACAAGAAATCAAGAAGTGGGAGTCCCCAGCTTTGTTAGTTTTCAACATTTTTTTTTTTTTTTTTTGCCTATTCTGGATTTTTTGCTCTTCCATAGGAATTTTAGGATAAGTTTGTAAATTTCCACAAAAAGCTAACTGGGATTTTGATAGAGATGGAGTTTAACTTGTAGATCAATTTAGTGTGAATATTGCTACCTTTGCAATATAGTCTTCTGATTGATGAACATGGACTATCTTTCTACTTATTTAGGTCTTCCTTAGTTTCTTTCAGCAATGCTTTGTAGTTTTCCATCTATAAGCTTTGTGTTTCTTGTGTTACATTTATTTGTATTTTATTCTTTTTGATGGTTTTATAAATAGAATTTTCTTAATTTCATTTTCATAATGTTCATTTCAAGTGTATGGAAACACAATTTTATTGTATTGATCTTGTATCCTGTCATCTTGCTGACTTTGTTTATTAGTGCTAATATTTTTATAGTGGTTACCTTAGGTTTTTCTATATACAAGATGATATCATCTGTGAATAGAGATAGTTTTACTTCATTTCACTTTACATGGTGTTTATTTTTCTTGTCCAATTGCCTTGTCTAGGCCCTCCATTACAATGTTGAATAGAAGTGGTGAGAGCAGACACCTTTGTTGTGTTCCTGACCTTAGGGAAAAGACATTCAAACTTTCACCATTAAGTTTGATGTTAACTATGGGGTTTTTTAGATATCCTTTATTAGGTTGATAAAACTCCCTTTAATTGTAGTTTCTTGAGTGTTCATATCATGAAAGGTGTTAGATTTTTGCCAAATGCTTTTTCTGCTTACACCGAGATGATTATTTTCTTTTTAAGTTTTTTATTTTTTTTAGAGAGAGTGTGAGTGGGAGTGAGGGGCAGAGGGACAGAATCTCAAGCAGGCCCCATGCTCAGTGTGGAGCTCAACACAGGGCTCAATCCCATGACACTGGTATCATGACCTGAGTGAAATCAAGAGTCAAATACTCAACTAACTGACCTACCTAGGTGCCCCTTAGGTGATTATTTTTTGTCCTTTATTCTGTTAATGTGGTATATTACATTAATTGATTTTTAGATTTTGAATCAACTTTGTGTTCTTGGAATAAATCCTACTTGGTAGTGGTGTATATTTGTATATATTGCTAGATGTGATTTTTATGTACTGTTTGTATTTTGTTGAGAATTTTTATATTTACATTTATAATGGATAATGGTCTGTAATTTTTTTCCTTGTTATATCTTGGTTTTGTTGTCAGAGTAATAGTGGCCTCACTGAATTAATTTGTTCCTTCTTACATCTTTTGGAAGAGTTTGTGAAAGATTGGTATTAATTCTTTTTTGAATGTTTGGTAGAATTCATCAATGAGATGATCTGGGCCTAGGCTTTTCTTTTTGGGGAGTTTTGAAATTGCTAGTGGGCTCTTTTTACTTTTTTAGGTCTATGTAGATGTTATATTATGTCTCATTGAATATGTTTTGGTAATTGATGTCTTTCTAGGAATCTGTTTCTTTATTTTTCTATTTTAAAATGTTTATTTACTTTTGAGAGAGAGAGCACGAGTGGGTGAGGGGCAGAGAGAGGTGGGGGACACAGAATCTGAAGCGGGCTCCATGCTGACAGCAGAGAACCTGATCTGGGCTTGAACATATGAACCATGAAATCATGACCTGAGCCTAAGTTGGATGCTCAACTGATTGAATCAACCAGGTGCCCTGGAATCTATCCCTTTCACCGAAGCCTGCTAATTTGTCAGCATACAGCTGTTCATAGTAGTCACCTAAAATATTTTTTTCCCCTCAAGTTTGGTAGCAATGTCTCATGTCATTTCGGATTTTAATAATTGTATCTTCTGTCTTTTTCTTTCGTGGCTACTCTAGCTTAATTTTGTTGATCTTTTCAAACAAACAACTTTTGGTTTAGTTTTAATTTTTCTATTTTCCCTATATTTTATTAAAATTTTTTTTAGTCTAATGTTTACTATTTCCTTCCTTTTGTTAGGTTTGAGTTTAGTTTGCTCTTCTAGTTTCCTTCACTTCCCCTCTACCCCCCTTCTAGTTTCTTAACATTGAGCGTTGATTTTTCTTCCTTGGGTACCTGGGTGGCTCAGTCAGTCCAGTATCTAACTCTTGATCTTGGCTCAGGTCATGATCTCATAGTTTGTGGGTTTAAGCCTTACATTGGGCTCTGCACTGCCAACGTGGAGTATGCTTGGGATTCTCATTCTCTCCCTCTCTCTCTCTCTGCCCCTCTCCCCTGCTCATGCTTGTGCTCTCTCCCTCTCTCTCAAAAATAAAAATAAAACTTTAACAAAAAATACTTTATAAGTGTTTACAGCTATAAATTTCCTTCTGAATACTGCTTTAGATGCATCCCATAAATTTTGGTATGTTGTGTTTTTGTTTTCATTGATCTCAGGGTAGTTTCTAATTTACCTTGTGATTTCTTCTTTGACCCATTGGTTATTTAGGCATATGCTGCGCACATGGATGCGAATTCCGTAAATTTCCTTCTGTTACTGATTTCTAAATTGCACTGTGGTCACAGAACATACCATATATAATTTCAGTCTTTTAAAACCTAGCTGCTTTTATGGCCTAGCATGTCATTTATCTTGCAGAATGTTCCATGTGTGCTTAAGAAGAATGTGTATTCTGCTGTTTGGTGGAGTGTTCTAAAGGTGGTTGTTAGATATAGTTGGTTTATGGTGTTGTTTAAAAATCTATTTGGTTATTTATCTTTTATCCATAATTGAAAATGGGGTATTAAAGCTCTCTTTATTGTATTTGAATTGTCTATTTTTCCCTCAGTTCTATAAAATTAAATTTTTTGCATCATGTATTTTGGGGCATTTGTTGCTAGGTGCATATATTATTAAAATTGTTATATATTCATGATAGAGTGCTTTTTTAAATCACTGTTTATTTTTGAGAGAGAGAGAGAGAGAGAGAGAGAGAAAGAGAAAGAGAAAGAGAAAGAGAAAGAGCGGCGAAGGGGCAGAGAGAAGGAGACATAGAATCCAAAGCAGGCTCCGGTCTCTGAGCTGTCAGTACACAGCCCGATGCATTGCTCGAACTCACAGAGTGAGAGATTATTACCTGAACTGAAGTCAGACACTCAAATGACTGAGCCACCCAGGCACCCCTTTTTTGTTTTAAAGTCAATTTTGTCTAATATTAATATAGCCATTGCAGTCGTTGTTTTTAGGATTATTTTTTCTATCATTTTACCTTCAAACTTTGTTTGTATCTTTGAACCTAGTGTCTATCCTACAGACAACATATAGGTGATACTGTTTTCTTCAGTCCACTGTGACAGTCCCTGCCTTTCAGTTGGATTGTTTAATCCATTCACACTTAGTGTTGTTAGTGATACAGCTGGAATTACATCTGCTATTTTGTTCTTCTTTTCTACATGTCTCATGTGCATTTTTTCCCCTATCTCTCCTTATCGTATTCTTTTGTATTAGTTACTTTCTGTGTAACATTTTAATCCCACTAGAGATTTTTAAATTGTATTTGTTTGAGTTATTTTGTTAGTGGTTGCTCTAGGGTTTACAGTTACACATTTTAAGTTTTCAGAATCTACTTTAGATTTATACTGACTAGTCAATGAAAACTAAAAGCTTTACTCCTTTATTGCTAAATTCCCTCTTCCTTTTTTTGTGCTATTGTTTTACATATTATGTGTGTACATATTACAAATGCAACAGTGCATTGTTATAATTACCATATTTTAATCCTCTAAAGAAGGTGAGAGAAGAAAGGAGAACGTCCTTTAGTATTTCTAGCAGGTCTGTTTGCAGCAGATTACTTGGGATAATTTTTTGTTCATCCAGGAATATCTTGTTCATCTTCATTTTTGAAGTATAGTTTTGCTAAATATAAGAGTCTTGGTTGACAGTTGTTGAGTGTCAGCACTTTGAATATGTTATACTACTGCCTGCTGGCCTACACTGTTTCTAATGAGTAGTCTGCTCTTAACTATATGGAGGTTCCCTTTTACATGATGAATTGTTTTTTCCCATTACATATATGTCAGCGTATTTAATGGTGTCCCACATTTCTCTGAGGTTCTTTTCATTATCTTCGTTCCCTATTTTTTCTCTGGTCTTCAGATAGCATGATTTCTGTTAATAGCTCTTCAAGTTTGCAGATTCTTTTCTTTTGCCAGCTATACTCTTGAACCCCTCTAGTGAATATTTCATTTGGGTTATTATACTTTTCATCTCCAGATTTTCTGTTTGGTTCTTTGTAATAGTATCTACTTCTTTATGGATACTCTTCATTTTATATGTCATTGTCCTCTTAACATCTAATTATTTAAGAGTGTTTTCTTTTAGTTTTTGAATGTATTTATAATAGTTGCTTTGAAATCTTAGCATGGTCTACTGTCTAGGACTCTTGAAATCAGCTCCCAGTCCAATCTTTTTCTGCCCTGCTTTGCTTATTGCTGGTCATAGTCCCTCTTCCTTCTTTCCGTATTCCCACAGGAACATGGATGCAGTGTGGGGTGGAATTTCTGTGAGGATTTGAAGGTCCAAGAGGATAGTTACATCAGTGGGGGATGAGCTGAAATTACATACTTAACTCTAACTCTTTTTCAATGTTCTTTGATCACCTGAGGATTTCTCATGGTCTACTTTCCTCTATAAGCCCTAGTCACAGTGCTAACTTAATTCTGCTTGCCATCACTGTTTCTGTCCTTTCTTGATTTCATTTTCCATATTTTCCTGTCTCCATTCCAGTATTCCTTAATCCTGTCTCTTCTCCAGCCTACTTTGTTTTCCTTCCTGAGTGTTGATCTTTAAAAACAATTGCAGTAGAATATACATAACAGTTATCATTTTAACCATTTGTAAATGTATAATTCATTGGCAATAAGTATATTTACAGTATTCCACCACCATTACCACTATGCATTTCCAGAACATTTTCATCATCCCAAATAGTAACTCTATCCCCATTAAACAATAGTTTCCGTTCTTGCCTTCTAGTACCTGATACTAGTACCTGTAGTATACTTTTCTGGGTCTATGAATTTACCTTTTCTAAGTATCTCACACAAGTGGAATCATGCAATATTCCTTTTTTTCTGGATTATTTCCCTTAACATAAAGTCTTCAAGATTCACCCATATTGGAGTATGTATCAAAATGTCCCTTCTTTTTAAGGCTGAATAATACTCCATTGTATGTACATACCACTTTTATCTATTCATCTGTTGGTAGAAACTTGGAGTGTTCCCTTTGGGCTGTTAAGAATAGTGTTGTAGTAAACATTGGTGTGTGGAAGTATCTGTTTTGAGTCTCTGCTTTCAGTTTATTTGGATATATATCTAGGATTGGAATTGCTAGATCATAGGGTAATTCTATGTTTACCTTTTTGAGGAACTGCCAAACTGTTGTCCACAGCAGATAAACCATTTTACATTCCCACCAGCAATAGATAAGAGTTGCAACTTCTTTACATTTTTACCAACACTTGTTCATTTTCCATTCTTTTGATAATAGCCATCCTAATGGATGTAAAATGTCCTGTCCACTTGTAATTCACCCTTTATTGCTGCCAGCGAATGAATGAAGATTTCTTTTCTTTTATTATGATAAAGCACATTTCCTATGACAAAAGGAAGAAGCTATTATACGTTTACCTACTTTTTAATTATGAAATATTTCCAATGTACAGAAATGCATAAAAGACAATAAACTCATGTTTTAACATCAGATTTATCAGATTTTATTTTGTCATATTTGTTTCATATTTTACCTTTCATAGTTTTCTTTGCCTTGAGGTGGACTTCCTACCTCACTGGTGGTTCCCTGTTTATAAGCTAAATGAGATGGTTAGAATATTTATTCTTCACCAAGTCCAGAGCACATCCGCATTGTCAAGATGTGTTTTTTTTTTAAATTTGTTTCTTTTAAATTCTTGTTCTATCAGCTATGCCAAATGTCTAATATCTTTGTTTCATGTATATATGGTAAAGAATGTAAAAAAGGTGGAGTCCAGAAAATGAGGTAGCAGAACAGAAAGCAATACCAATGAACCTACTACTTGGTTTGTTCATGCGGGAGTGAGGCAGATTATAATTGAGTGTGTATACAGCAGGCAAGAATTAAAAAGAAAGGATCCCTTTATTTCAGCATATGGAAAGTAGCAGAGGTTGTGGGGAGGATGTATTGGTAAATGTGGTAGTTAGTGAATAAGTATTTGAGTGTCCGTAGGATGCTTAGTTCTTTACTAGGTGCTTGAGGGTACATATTAAAAATAGACATGGTCTAGTGCACAGTTTGTGGATCCTATGATTTTTCAGAACTCCCAGAAAAGCTGACAAAGAATTGCCTCATGCACTGCACAAGAACCATGCAGATAAAAACCATTCATACCGTCAACACAGTCATACAGAATATTGGCTATTATTTTCTCCCTCAACAAATGTGGGAGATAGATTGCCTCAGGCAAAATAGTATTTTACACATGGTTTCCCAAAAGCCTTGTGCATATTTAGAGCTCTTCTCAAAATGTTTGCATTTGTTCTTCCAAAAAGAAATTTGCATGACATTTTAGAATTGCATTCTGTCTAGAAAGCAAATCCTGGCTTTTCATATTTAAATTCAAAGCTTTCTGATGTAAAATCTGCCAGGAAAATGTATGTTCCAAATTAGTTGTTAGAGCACAGCAGACCTTTTTGACCATTAAAATACTTGGGGGAAAAATTCCTAACATCAGGCCATCCTTCTTTCTTGGTTGAGAAAACCATTGATGGTGGCTCAAGGATCCATCTAGTCTTTGACTTACAGAAATAGAGGCTGGATTTCATTTTGATGGGGCTGCCCAGAGACAGAGTCATGTGCTGTACTGGCTAGCCACTTGATGTCACAGTCGTTCCACATAAAAGCCCTTAGTAGAGTATTTGACAACAGTAGCCAAAAAAAAAAAAAAAAATTCTTAATTTTTTTTTTTTTTTTTTGCTATTAGACTAGTTGATCAATGTAATTAACAAAGATTGGTGGATTGTTCAGGTTGAACCAAAGAACTCTTGGTAATCCCTCAAATTCACCTCTCACACTGACATCATTGGACATCATCATCAATGAGCATAATTGCTTATAGCCATGAGCCTTTGAATTTTTCATTTTTGGGCCCAATTTTTCTTGTTTAGTTGTCTGTGAACAATTGCTCAGCACCTTCCTTATACACCCCACAGCATGTTTAAAAATATTCTAGCTCTTCCTAGTTCTTTTCCTTCTTTTTTATACTGTATATTGTAGAGTACTTGTCCTAACAAATCCTAGTGTGAGTAGACACAAACCACATTTATGGTTTGTTGGCAGAGATCAAATCAGTGGGCCAGGTCCAGTAGTATGGTCACTTGGTATGTTAGATTGTTGCAGTGATGTTCCTGCCTTCTTGTAGCCATACCCACATGATGCTGGACTTGGTCATGTGACTTGGCTTTGACCAATGGGAATAAATAAAATGAATGCAACACAGCAGAAGCTTGAAAAGTGTTTTTGCATTTGAGCTTTCCCACTCATGCTGCTTTTTTGACTCTGAAACCACCATTAGAAAAAGCCTGGTCTTGGGGCGCCTGGGTGGCGCAGTCGGTTAAGCGTCCGACTTCAGCCAGGTCACGATCTCGCGGTCCGTGAGTTCGAGCCCCGCGTCAGGCTCTGGGCTGATGGCTCAGAGCCTGGAGCCTGTTTCCGATTCTGTGTCTCCCTCTCTCTGCCCCTCCCCCGTTCATGCTCTGTCTCTCTCTGTCCCAAAAATAAATAAACGTTGAAAAAAAAAAATTAAAAAAAAAAATAAAAATAAAAAAAGAAAAAGCCTGGTCTAGACCATATGGAACAGAAACCAACAGTCCTAGCTGAGGTCCCATTAGATTAACCAAGATGGCAGCCACTGGACATGTGAGTGAGGCCATTTAGCTTTAGCCACTTCATTAGTTGACTTCAAAGAACAGCCAAGTTGGCCCAAGGTAGCTGTACCATCTGGTTAACCTGTATTGCAAGAACCACCTTTTGGGTTGTTTGATCTCTATTACATGTTTTATATTACCTAATTCTGCTTTGATCTGTATTGTTGCTTTCCTGTATTCTCTTTGGCTTCTTTTTTCCTTGTCCTATTTTCATGATTTGGATGCTTATCTTATTAATTTTCAGTCTTTTAAAGAGGTTGAGAAAACTTGCTTCATAAAATTGAGAGGATTTGGTGGTGAAATGGATGTCAGGACTGAAGGAGACATAAGCATCAAGAGATTCCCAGGTTTTGGAATGTATTTAGATTGACATTTTCTTCACTCTACAGGTCCCAGATGGGTTGACTTTGTTTGTATCAGTTCAGGGGTAATAGAAGTCTCTATGAAATCTCCAAATGGTATGACAGATGGTAGGTAACTTTTGTTATCTTTCAGTGAGATCAGCATAGCAATAGTACTGATCTACCAGGATTGCTTGAGAATTAACTGAGATAATATGTTTAAAGCATTTGACATGCATAATAAGTATTAGCTATTATTATTCATATTGGCAGACATAGGACAGATCATAGCGTGGGAATTACTTTATTAAAAACAATGTTTAATCTAATAGGGCCTCTTACCAAAGTGGGAACCAAAGGCTTAGTGTTGAGTTAACTGAAATGCATCTCCAGCTTATCTTGGGCTTGTAGAACTCATTTGTTCTTCATTCATTATCTTATTTATTCTTTATATATAAGCCATGTCCAGGTCATGTTCATTAGATCTTGTCACTTGATATCACAGTGCAGTAGTTATTCATGATCTCATTCTGTTCTATGAAGAAATGGAGGTACTGAGGTGTCTAAGAGTTAGTGATGACACTGAAATTAAAAATTTGTATTCTGCATTATTTTTTAAGCTTTTGAATACTTGATTTCAACTGGAAATTTCCCAAGTCATTTGAAATATGAAATGAATATTTAAAAAAAAATTGCCCTTCATTTTCATTAGGTAGGGTTTGACTTGCATCTCTCCAGACAGGTTTTGTCCATCCTGCATGCCTTCTCCAATTGGAAACTGGGTTTCTCTGAAGCAAAGGCAGGCTGTTAATCTCCATTTTGTGGATTCGTGGCACCTGCTTTTTTGTCCCTAAGCAGGCACCTGGGCTCTTAGTTCTTGTATCCCATTTCCCTTCAATTCTGTTAAATTATAATAGAAAGTTACTCTTCCTTCTGTTATAGGAAACTATTTCCCTTTTCCCTTTTGGGCTCCCTCAATAATTACAATTATTTATTTTAACACCTTGAATAAGCATGAGGTCTTGCATTTGTACCAACACTTGGCGCTTTTTACTAGCTCCTTCACTGCTTCTAGCAGGAATGCCCTTAATTCTCTTTGAGGTAGATGGAAGGTATGCCTTGCTTCTGGCCCTGTGGCTCCAACAATATGTTGGACAGTGCTGGGTGCCCTCTTGGTGCCTAACAAACAAGCTCTAATGCTGAAGAGAATGAGCAGACAAGGGCAGAGCCATCCATCAATTCCCTGTCATACAGTATTGAAGGCGAATGACTGGCGTGGAAGGTGAACCTGTGCAGTCTGCATGGAGGTGTAGGTGGAGTTACTGGGCACAGACTGCATTGGTTCTATCTTGCTGTGAGTAAAATACCACCCCAATCCACCTTTGATGATTTGCGTCAGATTATTGCTGTCCGAAATTAGAGCTCATCTATCCCATGGACATATTACAGAATTCTGGCTTAGTTGTTCAGTCCTTCACAGAGTGCAGAATAGGTGAGTGGCAGGAGACCTCCAGACCGTGCTGGAACTAAAGACCTTCCTGGTCACCTGCCACTTTTGGTACATGCCCTTTATAGATTTTGAAATGGACCTTACCTCAAGTGGGATCTTTTCTTTGCCAGAGCAAAGTCAGAATGCAGAAATACCCAGCGATTTATTTTATCTCTTCTAGTCTTTGAGTAGCAAAGCAACCAACCAACCCACAAAAGGAGATCTTAAACCTTCCAATCAACATTTCTGTGCCTGAATATGGCCTCCTGCCATTTTGAACTTGGCAGAGAACCTAACTGAGTTTCTTTTCCTGGTTTCGTAAATTTCTTCACCTTTGCTGCTCCCTTGATAGAAACTATAAATCAAATTAAAAAACGTGGTTGATTTTATTCCATTTCTGAAAAAACTTAGGTTTTACACTTCACCACTTAAAAGCGCCCTCCTTGTCACTCTCACAAAGCGTTTTGAGTTGAATAGGAAATACTGTGAACTCTGTTTTTTAACAGAGAAGACCGTCTTCTATCCTAACAGTAGCTGCTGCCCCTGAAATAATTTTGAGATGCCAGTCAGCTTTCAGTCTAAGGTGCCATAAATACAAGAACCTTATTCTCCAAGTGCTTGAAGGAGAAACTGTGATTACAGTTTCTTCCGTGGCTGCCTCGAGTTAGAGCCTGAAATTCTTTAAAAGCACCTTCCAGATTTGAGCAGTGGAGGGAAATTCCATCTGGGCAGTTCTGTGCAGGATCTGGGAGTGGTGCTAATGGGGAAGGGGGCTGGGAAGCGGGGGGGGGGGTGTTCTTACAGTTGGAAGAAATAACTACTTAAAGCAAATGCTAATGATTTAAAATGTTATTCCTTCTGTGCTTTTAGAAAAAAAAATAAAATTAAAGTAATAAAGGCTCACAGCCTGTACCTCATCTCCAGTCACTCCACTGAAATTCCCAAGAGGGTCTCAGCTCCCCTCTCCTCCCTTTAAAAATGGTGGACCTGGAACCACTTACAGGAGAGGTTTAATAAGAGGCAAATGTGTTTTATATTTTGTATCTTGTTAAGTGAAAAAAGATGGATTCTCGCAAGTAGTCTCTTGGTGCAGATTTGAGTGGTCTGTGCATGCAAACGTGGGGATGCTTCGCCAGCTAGCATCTCCGTTCTGGTCCCCCATGGCTACTTAAAATCCCCCCCCTCCCATGCTACTCCCCCAACCCCAGAGCCAGCAGAGATGAAATTGCTTCATTTGTAGAATGGATCTGCAGATCCAGGAAACTTGTTTCTATCTGATTTGCTGATAATTTACTCCTCATTTGATTTAGGGGAGAAAAGAGCGGGGGAAGAAAAACCAGTTTCAGCTCACAGAGCCCTTCCTCAAGAAAAGAGGGATTGCCTTGCAGGTTAGAGAAAATCATGATTGAAAGCAACTGAAAAAATTAATAAAGATTTACGCAAAGGTTGCACATTTATTAGAGGAGAAGCAGGGAAAACCTAGCACCTGTAAGTGACAAAAAAAAATCTTAAAGTAGCTCATTGGAAACTGGGCTAGAGAGAACGATTTTAAAAATATATATTTTATCTTAGATATATAATTTTACAATGAGACACATTCCCTTTCTGGCAATTTTTTTTATGACCTTTGGGTGCCAGATAGCGCCATTCCTGCTGTCTGCTTTCACTATTCAGCGTTGAGGAAGCCCATTATATCTGTCTTTGATCCAGAGATCGGGATTGCTAAAACTGATGGCCACAATTAAAGACAGTCCTGTTGAAAAGCTGACCTCTGCCTGCTCTCAACTGCATGTAAACTTTTCAATATGGATGTAATTTGGTATTAAATTACCCATGCTTTATTGCTTTTTAGTACAGCCCTGTCTGTTGCCTTTTAAAGATAAAGGTAACATAAAAGAAAAATTGTGGTGTGTCTGCATAATTATGTAATTATAAACTTGTTTTCCTACATTCAGAAAACCCTTTGTGTGTGTGTGTGCATCTATTGAAAAGTAATAGGCTGGTAGGATTGGAGAGAAGTCTTTTTTTTTTTTCCTCCTGATCTGTTCAACTTAGACATATGCCATGCAAGATAGTTCACTGTATTTAACTGTTTTAATCTTGGCTTCCAGAAGGGATTCTTGATTTAGAAGTGAGGCAGGTTTGTAAAAGATGTCGTTGCTATGTTTATTCTTCAGAATTGGCCAGACCAGAGTGGAGTTTATGCCATAGGTCTTGGGCAAAGCCTATCTGTTTCACCAAAGATGGGGCCCATCATAGTGACCTGATAGTATCTCCAAAGTCTGAAAGGAGCTCTGGGATGATTTAAACCTCACTGTGCTTGAAATTAAAACGATGGCTGTGATTTTCTCTTCCAACATTCTTGTTGGAGGTGAATTCTGAGAGGAACTGAGAACAGGCTGGAGGGGCTGCAGCAGATTCCCTTTCACATCACAGAGCTGCCTGCGCCGCTCAGTTCTACCAGCTACCACTCTGTTATTTCAGCTGCAAAGAGCATAAGCTATCATTAGAGTTTGATATAGGTTTCTAGAATTGCATTTTCTGAATAGAGACAGAATATCTATTTGGAGGGATCGTTGAAATCACAATCCCATCATAAAACTTCGAGGAAGACACACTCTCAGGCCTCTGGAAACGTGCAATAATTCTGGGTGTAAATGGAAATTTTTGAGCTTGCTTCCTCTTCTTGTTAAATGTTCCATGGCAAGATCTTCTAGTAGAATCACATAAAAAGCCAAGCAGATAAAAAGCTGATAGCAAAACAAACAACCCAAGGGAAGCTGAACATTCTGCTCCAGATACCTTAAAATGTAATAAAGCAAAGGTTTCAGGTTGAGGGGAAGCTGTCTGCAGAATGGAGGCCAGTCCATCTCTTCCTTCTTTCCAGACCTCCATTGAGTTATGTGTCTAGTCCACTACCTCCCCTCCCCCCTCCCCTCCCCTCCAGCCTGATCCTCTGGGCACACTGAAGAATTGTGGCCTGACCCACGTTGTAATTTATCTGGTTGCTCTATAAAAATTGCATCCTGTGGAAAACATATGCCATATATACTTTTATTGGCTCTCATGCAAAGAGGTAATACCAGAATATCGAAGACATGTTGAAAATAGATTCCATGCTAGATTTAATCCCCCCTTCCCCATGAGCCCCTCGAGTATAGCTTACTTTAGGGATTGAGACCAAAAGAAGGCTCAGCTTCAAGCAATCTTTTGTCAAGCTACTGTTTGAATAGGGCCCATCCTTTTTCTTTCATTCCTCCACCTTGGATCTTCATTCCTGTGACGTTGCTAGTAGCAATGATGTGATGGCTGGGGCATTAGATAGAGCGTGAGTAGAGGATGGAGCTATGGGGCTAGATCTGAGCCATCCAAGATGGTAGCTGCTACCCCATGTGGCTATGAATATTTAAATTACTTAAAAATGTATTAAAATTTAGTTCCCCACTCATGCTTACTACATTTCAAGTGGTCAGTGGCCACATGGGCTAGTGGCTACCATCTTGGACAGTGGAATTAGGGAACATTTCTATCGCTGAGCTCCATCTCCCCTTGGCTAAGCCACTGCACCTAGGCTTATTCATCCATAAAATGGGAATAATAATAGTATCTACTTTTTCAGGTGATTGTTGGAATATTTAAATGAGGTAATAGATGTGCTGTCCCATAGCGTTTTGTGCAGTGATGGAAATGAAATCTTCTGTACTTGCATTGTCCATTAAGGTAGCCACCAGGCACATGTGGCTATTGAGCACTTGAAATGTGGCTAAGATGACAAAGAAACTGAAGTTATTAATTTTTAATTAAGATGTAAATAGCCACTGCAATTGATAATACAGGTCTAGAATAGAGGACTCGCAGTAAACATTAGTTTTTGTTTCTATTGTTTCTTCCACCAGTTTAGAAAAGGTAGATAGTGATACATTACAGGTTTGAAGTTTAAGTGAGAAAATATCCGTGAAAATGCTAAATAAATATTACTTATTTGATCCTTTTTTTCAGTGTGTATTAAATTTATTTCCAAAGAGAAGGCTTACGGAAATAGAAGGGTTAGGAACAGGAATCACAAGGCATGTGAAATGTTAAAGGACCAAGTAAATAAATATGTCTTCTGTTTAAATGCTCAAATAAGTTTGGATTCAAAGAAAGTTGAAAAGTTGAAGTTCAGAAGACCAGTGAGAAGGTCATTATTTTTCTTTTTGTCCTCTTAATTTCATGTCTTATCACTAATGTATAGGCCAAAATTGATTTTCTAAAAGGTCATTGGATCAGCTAGTCATTGGATCATACTAGCAAAAATTATTTAAAAAAAATAATCTAAAAATAATTTTTGCTAGTATGAATGATTTAATCTGATGGTATTTTTGCTTATTTTTGCATGTGGCCCCAGGTTTGGGGGAAAGCAGGATCCTTTCTTTTTAAATGCAGCTGCTTGAAAAGCTATGCAATGGAAAAGAGTCTTCATGGTGCTAAAATTTGGTTTCAGCCAAATCTGCAAAGCAAGCAGACCTACTTTTCATTTTGTTCCGTGCAAAATTAGTTTGGAGGAGCATCTACAAAATCTCAGTTAGTGTTTGATTATATGCTCTCTTGTGTTATTTTGTGGGAATTTGTCCCGCTGTCCCAACTAAATCAGAAGCTTCCTGAAGGCAAAGTCCAGGATTTTATACGCAGTCCTCATCTAGCACGACACTGGTAGGTTGGTATTCTGTAAATACATGTTGACTTACTATTGATTTTTCTCTACTGCTTTTCTTTTTATATCACCAAATCTTATTATGCGGTTGTGACACAGTGAATACACGTAAGGCCCTCTGTGGCAATGAATAATGATTTTGCATCTATTTACCATCACACAATCTCTGGTGGTTTTGCTGATGTGTGCCTGGAACTCTGACACTTATGGAGCCCCGAAAGTAGAAAAATCAGAATGTTTGGGAGGCATCAGCATTGCTTATAACCGCTCTTCAAATATCATGACTTATCTTACCAGTATAGAAACAACCTGACCTTTTAATCTTACAAAAAGTATTCAATTTTATCCTGAAACATTTAGTAAAAATTGCAGTGTCTATTTAAAAAGAAATCATTATCAATTAAAACTAGATGTGCTAGAGATGTGGCAGTTGGGGATAATGTTGAAGTTAGTTTTATAAGAGATTGAAGAATAGTTGAGCTTCTTCTACCAAAATTTTCACATGAATATCTGGCTCTATATCTACTTTAGCATTTCTTTGCATTAAAAAAAAAGACAACAACAACCAAACTTGAACATTTTGGGGGGAAATTTGCCAGCAAAGCCAACTGTAAGGGAAACGTGTCTACTCAGATAGACCTGGGCCTGCCCGGTAGAATTGAAAAGGCCCTCCGAGCTCAGATGGTCTGGGACCACAGAGGTTAATGAACTGGCTCCCCATTCCACAGAGCCAAGATCAGGTTCAGTTCAACTCTGAAGGGGCCCGTTTTACTTGGCAGTGTAGACGCAAGACATGATTCACTTAAATAAAAATGCATCAGTGCTGGTTTAACCCCAATTGTTACAACTGTGCTACCTGTGGGCCCTGTGCTTCAGTTTTATTAATCCCTAACTCCTCATTGAGATTACTTTATTTAAATGTCATCACCCAGCTCTAAAATATGCTTTCAAAATAACCGTGGTGGCCATGGGATACAAAGTAGTGGGAGAAAAAAAGGAAGCAGTAGAAGCCAACTTCTGTTTGATATGTAGACAGGTTTCAGTCCACTGGGCCCCTGGTGGTGGTACTGAGGCAGGCTTTACAACCAGGCCCGGACATCCCAGCTGTCAGAGGGGGACCGCCATTGCCACTGGTAGGGTTGTGCCTTTGGAGGCACTTGGGTCATTGGTAGAGTAGGATCAGAGAAAAGGTACAAAAAGTGAGATGAAGCAAAGGGGTCTATAAACTAAAGTCTTATGATGCAAGGTGGGGTGGGGGAGGCTCCTGGCATTAGACAGAGAGAAGATCAGAGTCAGTTAATAAGTTTGGGGTGCTGGCGACTGAAACCAGATCACTGGTGGCTGTCAGCTGGAGAGGGGCGTTATCCCAGGTGGATGGCGACCTGGTCATCGCTGTTGCAGCGTGTGCCTTAGTATTCATTTCTCTCCACTCCTGTTCACTTTTTTCAATCCTTTGTCAAAAGACAGTGGAGGGTTGGCCTTTTCTCCCCCATGCTGATACAGGTAAAGGCAGAGACTGATGGTGCCAGCCTTAATTCCCCAAAGAAAAGGAGATCCAGATTTATGTGAATACCTTTAGTTCTGAAACAAGAAAAGATAAAACAGGTTGCATTCATGTATTCATGAAGCAGGCAGTATGTGTATTGGTGAATTCTGTACAAATTCACTTATTGTTCCATCCCTCTTATTTCTGAAGACCCAGTGCTCATTTTCCCTCAATAACATAAAAGCATTTTGAGCACAACTGAATTTTCAGATTTAAAATGAGGTATCCACAGTTTAAAAATGCCTTTGTGTGTGTGTTTGTGTGCAAAAAATTGATTAGAAGATCAGTGTGATTCCACTGGGAACAAAACTTTTTTGTTGCTATTTTGTTATTGTTTGTTTGCTTTTGGTTTAGGAGATTTTTTTTTAATCCAAACTAAAACAAGAGGATGTCTTCCAGCTAAGAGAATCGTGGTCACAGGTCAGAATTTTGACATCTTGGTAAAGATGGTGAGCTGTTACAAGCAGCCTGTTTTCCTTTCTTGGTCTGGATAACTTGTCTTGCTTTTCCATTGATAGATGTTCTATCTTTGGTAGCTGAATGACAACTTTTATAAGGATGAGGAAAAAACTCAGTTTAGTAACGGTGTTCCTCAAATTTGTATTTCCATAAATCACCCAGAGGACTTGTTAGAAAAGAAAAAAAAACAGATTGTGATTCAGTGTGCCTGGAATGCAGTCTAGGAATCTGTAATTTATACAAGTAGCCCAAGCAATTCTGATCTGTGGCCATACTTTGAGAGGTATTGGCCTGTGTTAAGGGTGGGCAGACTATAACCCATTGCCTGTGTGTCCGAATGGAGTTGTACTGGAATTCAGCTGCCCTAATTTGTTTTTATGTTGTCTAAGGATACCTTTGCTCTGTGATGGTAGCAGTGGAGTAGTTGTGACCAAGACTATATGGCTCCCAAAACTTAAAATATTTATTTTCTGGCATTTACAGGGAACATTTGCTGACCTCTGATCTAGGAGTAGAGGAAAAATTCAACTTGTTGATGTAGGTCAGTGTGTGTGTGTGTGTGTGTGTGTGTGTGTGTGTGTGTGTGTACACATGTATGCGTGCATATACACATGTACCTATATATGCTATTTCAAATGTCCTGTGTTTGTTTATGCACATGAAAAGTACATAAAGGGCTGAATGATTGGGTTTGAGGGCTAGAGGTTGAGGGTGGTGGTGTCTGTTACTGTAACAGGAAGATTGCGACGTAGGACTTAGTAGTGTCATCTTTGTGTTCATGCAGACAGTGATCCAAGAGCTGGCTTTGTTATATATTAGACTTGTGATCTTGGACAAGTTACTTTAGCTCAGTAAGCCTCGGTTTCCTAACCTGCGAAAAGGGGTGATAGTAGCACCTACTGATGGGGTTGTGAGGATTAAAAAAGAAAATGTGAGTGAAATGTGTGGTTTTATGTCTGGCACGTATCAAGTACTCACTGAGTGTTGGCTCGTAGAATCATCGACATGCTCACCAGTGTTGTGCATTGCCACTTAGCTGCAGGGTATTGAGGTCAATAGATTTTGCTGCCATGCATGTTGTGGCCCCCTGGGCTGACAATGTGGTCCAAAGTTCAGGACTCTGGACAACCCGGACCCTGTCGATTCTGAACCAGGCATTTTTTGAGGCATGATCTTCTCTTATTACATGTCATTTCCAATTTCCCCCTTGAATACACAACTTCAAAGTGGTGCCTGTACCTTTGGAAGTGGTTATTCCCATCTCCTTTAAAAATATTGCTTAATTGTAGCCATGAAACCCTATTCCCCGTCAAAAATTCCATCAAACAACAGCCAATAAATGGTAAATTGAGATAAGAACTGTGAAGAACCCGTGTGCTTTGTTACACTTTCTTCAATCTACAGTGAATCATTGATGCTGGATATGATAAAAATAAACACTTTATATGCAGTTGTGAAAAGATCTGCCTCTGATCCAATGGCTATTTTCTTTCTGCTCTGCTTATTAACGATGGGCTAAGTGGGTTTTAAAAAAAACTGAAGACACAAGACTCAGGTTAAACACTGTCCTATTCACAAAAGAGGCTGAATGAGTCTGTGAGTGAGAAAAAGAACAAATAAAACATCTACATCATTGTCACCACAAGTTCTTTATGTACGTGTTGGGTGCAGGACCATGTGTGGGTCTCTGGACATAGCCCTCCAACTTTTACTCGAAGTCATTGATTATCTTTGGGGAGGGTTTTGCCACCTCACTGCAAACATTTTGGTTGTCATAGTTAGGGGAGGGGAATGCTACTGGCATCTAATGCGTACAGGCCTGGGATGCTGCTAAACACCTTATTGAGTACTGGACAGTACTACCCTGTCGCTACTGGAGAATTATCTGGTTCAAAATGTCATTAGTACCACTGTTGATAAACCCTGACTTCTGGGGGGAAAGAAATCCAGATCCTCCACTTCCTGGACCAGTTCCTGGCATAGGTACCATATGATTAGTAATTTTACTCCATTTATTGTCTTGAGACCCCCTCTAGAATCTTCTTCCACCTTTGTAGCCATTCTGTCATCGACTGCTTTGATATCCCAAGAAAGTATGCTTCTTGATTAAAAGCAGTTTGTAAAGTAAAATGTATTCACCTGGGGGAAGGTTATAACAGACAAGGAGTGATTCATTCGGGACACAGTCCCTAGATTTTTGGAGGTAAATGAGTCCTTTGCTTTGTGGTCAGTCAGCATTGTATACCACAGTGATTCATGATGGTTTCAAGTGGCTTATACCAAACACTGACTTTGATTTTAACCACTGTGTATTTATTCTAACGGAAAGTAATACGTATTCTGGTTATTTAAATATTATATTAAAACAAAGATGTGGTTATTGAGAAGAAAATGCCAATAGCTAATAGTATTTAGTAAGATATTAATGAGATATGAATGAGACTAATATTAATATTAGTAAGGTATTAATGAGTAAGATATTAATAAGATATTAATTAGTAAAACACACTTGTTCTAACAATTCTAACAAAAAAACTTTGTTCTAACAATTAATTGTAGTAAGCATGTTTAAGTTTCAAAATGGAGGTTGTTTTTTTTAAAAATTTTTTTTTTCAACGTTTATTTATTTTTGGGACAGAGAGAGACAGCATGAACGGGGGAGGGTCAGAGAGAGAGGGAGACACAGAATCGGAAACAGGCTCCAGGCTCTGAGCCATCAGCCCAGAGCCTGACGCGGGGCTCGAACCCACGGACCGCGAGATCGTGACCTGGCTGAAGTCGGACGCTTAACCGACTGCGCCATCCAGGCGCCCCAAAATGGAGGTTGTTTTAAGAAGAAACATTAAGTAACAGTCCATTGACACAGGATATCCCCCTTCTTGTGCCCATCAGTATAATATTAATAACGATGTACCTGTTCCACTTACCTGTTGCTGTGAAATGAGACACCCCGGTGCTTGGGGTCTCATAAGAACAGTAATGTTCGTTTTCCTCATATACAATAGGGCAGGGCTTCGTGGAGACAGCTCATTTCTGCTTCTGTCAGTGTTCGTTGGGATGGCTGGACAGTTGGCAACTGGAACACTTGCTCATTCACATGTCTGGTGGTGGATGCTGGTGTCAGGACCTCAGCAGGGGCTGTGGCCAGAACATCTGCATATGGCGTCTGTATGTGGTGTTTGGCTTCCTCGCAACATGGTTGCTGAATCCCAAGGGTGAGTGTGCATGACAGAGGACAAAGGAGGAAGCTGTTTGGCCTTCTGTCTGTGGAGGAGTGTCAATGCCATATTGTTAGAATAACATTTGGGATGGGATATATCGTTGCTACCCATCTCTGGTAAAAAGACTTTGTCATAAGCAGCATCACATATATTAGTATATTTAAATTTGTGTGATAATTTTGTATGGATCCTTTTATTGCTCTCCTGCTCTGCTGTTTTCTGGATAAGAGAATTGAGGCTCAGAGAGCTAAAATCACATGTCCATTAGCACATAGTTTGTGGCTGAAACAAAGCTGTTTTGGGGTCCAGATGAGACGCTCTTTACCAGGTGGCCAAGTTTACAGAGATCTTTCTTACATTCTTCCTCATCCTTTTACTCGGGATATTGCTTTCCTTCCACCTGGGCCCATTCATTGTAGAGCTCTAGAATACCTCATAGAAACAAAGATCCCTGTTACAGCCTTTCCCAAATGTCATCAAATAAGATATTTTAGTGAGAGGCTGTTTACTGTTTCTTGTTCGAGCAGCGTAATTTCTTTTAGGTGCTAAGACTGGAAGGTCAAAATCTCTTGGTAGCCTAATGGACAGATAATTGTATTGACCACATTTTCTTGAGTCTTCAAAATGTTTTAAGGTTTTTAATTCTGACATATTTTGATTTTTAATGTTTATTCTTGAGAGAGAGAACACAAGCTGGGGAGGGTCAGAGACAGAGGGAGACAGAGAATCCCAAGCAGGCTCTCCACTATTAGCACAAAGGTAGATGTGGGGCTCAAACCCACAAACCATATCATGACCTGAGACGAAGTCAGATGGTCACCTGACTGAGCCACCCAGGTGTTCTGTGAAATATTTCAAATAAAATACAAAAATAATACTCATTCTCCACCACCTAGCTTTAACAGATCTTTACCATGTTTATTGTTTTACTTAAAAAAATAGGACATTAGGGACGCCTGGGTGGCTCAGTCGGTTAAGGGTCCGACTTCGGCCCAGGTCATGATCTCATGGTTTGTGAGTTCGAGCCCTGTGTCAGGCTCTGTGCTGACAGCTCAGAGCCTGGAGTCTGCTTTGGATTGTGTGTCTCCCTCTCTCTCTGCCCCTCCCTAGCTCATGCTCACACTCTGTCTGTCTCTGTCAAAAATAAATAAACTTAAAAAAAAATAGGACATGACATTCTCTACTTTCCTTAGAGGTAACCACTATTCTAATTTTATATCATTTCCAAGGACATTTTCATTGTTGTTTCAAATACATAAATATTTATATAGAGAGATAATATATTCTTTTGAATATACATAAATTCATATATTTTGTTCAACATTATAGGTTTGAGATTTATCTGAGTTTAAGCTTTTAGAAATAACTTAATCTTTTATTTGATCCGTTCTGTAGTGTTCCACTCAATACTGAATTTGATGGGCTTAAGATGACATTTTAGTATTGTTTTAATTTGCATTTTTGTGATTACTCGTGAGTTTGAACATCTTTTTGTAAATTTACTGTTCATTTGAAGTTCTCATATTATTAATTGCCTGTTCATTTTCTCTGCCCATTTTTTCTATCAAGTTTTTTTTCCTTATAAATGTGTAGAATTTCTTTATACATTCTGATTAGAATAATGTGTTAATTATATGTGTGGAAAGTATCTCCATCTGCTTTGTGATGTGTCTTTTCACTTTGTTCTTTGTGTATTTTGTCACTGAAGTTTTAAATGTTTGTACAAGCAAAATTCTCAGCCTTTTCCTTTACGGTTTGTACATTTTGTGTGTTGTTTAAGATATTCTTCCCTACTGGGATGTCACAAAGATACTCTTCCATGTTTGATTGTCAAGTTTGGATAATTTTGCCTTCTCATGTTTAAATATATAATCTATGTGCAATATTTTTCCCCATTTGGGGAGAAAGTGATATAATTTTCTACTTTTCTAAATGGATGGTTGATTGTCCTAGCAGCATTTGTTGAGAAGTCCATCATTTATCCCATTGATTTGCAGTGCAGTTCTGTCATATGCCAAGTTCCCATACATGTATGAGACTGTTGGAAGTTTTCCATGTCTATCTATATGTTAATACTAGATGGTTGTAATTACTGGAGCATTGTGATAAGCTTTGTTATCTGGTGAGTGAGACTCCCTCCCTTATTAATTCTTCTTTCGGAAAATTGCCTTGCCTATTTCTTGACTTTTTGCTTCCATGTGAATTTTAGGGTCAGCTTGTCAGCTGCTAAGAAATGCCCTTCTGGGGGTTTTGATGGGCATTGTATTTAATTCTTAGATTGTTTTAAGGTCAATTACCATCTTGAAATAAAGTCTTGCTGTCCATGCACAATGCATAGGTCTCCACATACTCAAGTCTTTTATTCAGTCTTCAGGCATCTCTCTTCTCACATCTGTGTGTGTGGATTGGTTGGAATGCTTTTCTAGAAGTGTATTCTTGTTCCTCGCATGCCCACCTATCTGCTCAGCCCAGTGAAGAGCCTCCCAGTCAGTGATGATATACAGCAGCTCTGGCAGCCCATGGACAAGGGCACTGTGGTTATGGGGATCCTTGCCCACCCTTCTAGTCAGTCCATTTGCTGCTGGAGTCTGACTACTGTGATGGGGGCAGGGTAGAAGACGAGGAGTTGGAGGCTGAGACCCAGGCAGTAGGTCTGAGGAAGGTGTGTACACATTGTGAGTGTACAGTTATTTCCCGGGCCCATTTGCTTTCTGTGTTCTAGCAGCAATGTGCCATTCCTTGGGACATCATCTCCAAACTGCTTGGGTTCACATCACACCTCTGCCACTTGCTAGCCTGGAAAAGGTGCTTAACTTATTCATACCACAGTTTCTTCATATGTTAAGTGGGGAGCCTCATGGGGTTGTTTTGAGGAGTAAAAGAATTAAAATCAGTAAATTTTTGAGAATCCTGGTATGCTTCTTGAAGGTTACCTCCTTCTCCAGCATCACCATTGTATTGTTTGGATGGTACTGAACCATCTTGGATTTGAACTGATGTTTTCCTGTATGTACTTTCTCTTGAAGTGAGCTTCCTGGGACATACTCAAGTTTATTGGAGGTTTATGGTATCTATTGGCATATTCAAGTTTCTTAAAATATTTGTAGTAAGAAAACTGTTTAGTCTTACTTAAGCCACTATTTTCCAAATCCACTTGTTCATCAAACTTGCTTTTTCCAAAGAGTACCCGTGAACATCAGTGTCATTAGTATTCCATGGAAGACCATTTCAGGAATAGTCCTTAGGGCATTACTTATAGCAATGATCTTTATTTTGGTATATGGTACAGAAAGACATCCCAAGAAAATATATCCTTAGGGAAGGGCTTGAACACAGAGGTTAGCTAAGGAAGAGAGACTGACACTGGTAAACAGTCTCTGATCCGTAAAACATCCTTGAAGTATATTTAAAAAACTATACCATACGTTAGCCAAAGAGCTCCCATTGATTGTAAATACATTCACATAACTCAGGCCATCGAAAAGGAGGGGTTCATCACGGTTTTAAGTAAAAACGTCTTATTTTTGGTGCCCATATTGCAACTTGGTGCTGAGGTAAATTGGATTCATTTTGTGGAAGCCCCATTGGAGTTTCTCTTAAAGGCAGGAAGGCCAATTTATTGGTATTAACCATAGTTCATTTACTGCTTGTTTTTGTTTTTTCAAAGAACTCATGTTGCAATTGGGAATGGCATTTTGGGAATGCTACTGAGATACTCCCCTATCCTTCACATGTGTTTTGTTATTTCCTTCCCATGTCCTCTACCAACAGCCTGTGAAATTGTTTGACTAGTTAATTGCTCTGAATCAGGAACGAAATGCAAAGGCAAAGCCGAGAGGAGGCAGCTCCACACTGCTGCCTCCCCTGTTGCTGTCCCATCACTGCTCTGGCTGCTCTTAGCTGAGGGAGAAGTGGATTATGCTAGTGTTTGATCTAAATAATTAGTTCTTTATCAAGCAAAGCAAAACCAAGTTTAAACATGATCTCCTTCCATTTCCTGGAAGATCTCTTCTTAGAAGAGCTTCTTCCAACTCTTTCCTATTTTTGCCCCCATGGCACCTTTTATTGCAGTAAGGTGGAACATGCTTGTCGGCCATGGATGAGTTTGGAAGCTGCTGGGGGCAGGACCTGGTGAGAAAGGTTTAAGCCCAGAGAGAACTGGAACTGAAGTGAGCTTTCTGGCTGTGCCCTTAATTATTCGTCATTCATTCTCAGTAATGCAGATTCCTCCCACTGAAGTGGTCTATCAGATAAAGTCAGCAATAAAATCCAGGTGATTTGCTGGTACCTGTAATACCTCCAGTTCACATATGTCTACTTAGAGTTCTAGGTGCCTCTAGAATCTTAAAAACAGTTATTCTCTAGCCTTGGTTTCCATGGCTTGTGTTGAGTTCTTCCAACATGCTCATGTTAAGATGTCTTGGGTTAACTTGAATTCGGTACATTTCATTGCATAGTTTTGTGAATGAAGTTTTATAGATGTTGTCTCATATTTCTTTTCAAACAAACTTAATGTAGGCAGTTAAATATCTATGAATTACTCAGAAATCAAGTTAAACTAATAACTTTTGGCTTATCTGTCCACGATTGGTTTTTATGGGACTTAATCACTCCTTAAACAGAAACATTAAAATACAAAATGAGGCTTGATTTTCATTAAAAAAGAACTGGTAACACCTGCAATATGTAAACATTGTTGCCTAGTAAATTATAATCGGATTGCTCTTGGATTACATATTACATTGTGCTAATGCTAAAAGACCCATTCCCAGTGATGTCATTTCAGGCTCTGAGTAGACAAGATCTGTTACTACTAAAAAAGGCTGTGTTAACAATTTGCAACAGACCAGGAGTAATTTGGGGGTAGGATGGGCTGGAATTGTAAAGAGGTATTTCTTTTTATTTGAGAAAAAACTTTTCACATGTTAGATTTTAACTCTGTTGGGGCAGTATTCATTAGACACAGACCATTTTATTAATTTAGAAAGTATCTTGAGTACTGCCAAATTTGTTTCTCTGTGCACAGTTGACTTTCCAATAGGAGCAGATGAAGGAAAAGTGGAGGCTTTCAGAAGAAAGTTTTTCTCTTTGCGCGTGCCTCTCTCATCACTGCAGATAAAATAAGAAGTGAATGGTCACGTAAATGGTTTTTAAGCAGATGCTTTTTATTTTATACTCTTTTTTCACTCCGCAGGGACAGGAGGCAGCTGTGATTCTTGGATGTCCACTAGTGGGTGCTGCAGTGCTTCCGACCTGCTTTATATTGTTATCTGGGCACAGTATTAAAAAATCATACAGTGAATGGTGAGTTTCCCTTTAGAGCTACTGTCCTGTCAAGAAAGACACCAAAAATACATTTGGAAGATTGTATCCACTGAAATTATTTACTAAAATTTTAGAATAATGTGCTTGAGATCGCTGTTGCTCACTTTTTGCAAGAATTCATGTATATTAGTGAATTGTCACCTCTATTCTTGTTTGATCGGTATATAGGTTGAAGTCCACATTATACAGAAAAGGAAAGCTACTTAATGCCATAGTACAAATTAACAATATTTATTAGAAAATCCTGCCTTTTTCTATAAAAGAAAAACATGTAACATGTTCAGTTTATCTCATTTTGAGTATGAAGCAGTGCCATTGTGGCTAAGATGTCTATTTGATATTTAGGGAAGAATTTGATGCTTTAATAAGGGAATCCTCTGTCTCCCTCATCCATCATCCGCCATCCTCATCCATCCAAACAACACTGTAAATTTGTCAGAGCCTTTTCCATATTCAGTACTTGTATAAATAATGGCTGCTGTGATTTGAAAAAAGGGAAATGTGCACTTTCAAGCTATGTTATATATCTGATCACAGTCATGGCGACATCTCATAGTTTTTGTTTTGCATTGCTCAGCCTCGGTGCATATAATTTAAGCTCCAGAGCCAAAGGACATTTTTGAATGTTGACCCTTATTGTGGTTAGTACTTGCCAAAATGAAATTAGTTTGTGGGGGGAAAGGGGGTGCTTTTCTCCAGCAGATGAAACACCGTCTCTGCTCCATTACCACACTTTTATCATTGCCCATCGCTTCTCCTTCTCTCCTTTGCTGTCTTAGGGATTATTCAGGTTCTGTGCAATATTCTGAAATTAATCAAAGGAAGAAGAACCCCATGCCTTATTATACATCACAGGAAGAGAGTGGTGTCCACAATCCAGACAGCTTTGTGATGTTGTCTAGTTATGTAACTAGAATTTTATTATCTTTAAAAAAAGGTTTTCGTTTGCACACAATAAAACCTTTTCATGTTAAACTTGTGCAAGCAATGGATCACTCCATGTGAGTGTAACAAAGGGTCTGAATTTAACTGATAGGCTGTTTCCCTTATTTAAATAGGGAACTGACCTGTGAACAATGTTCATTTCTTTCTTTGATTTTTTGGCTTAGCAGAACAGCTGTATGTCCTTAATGCATTTTGGGTCATGGAGCCTTTCTATGCATTGAGATAGGAGCAAACTTGCAGGATGCTTATCCAGTCTGGACCTTGTGTTCTACCTCGTCTTTTTTATAATCATGCTCTACAAATTATTTTTTTCCCAGTAAATTAGTGGCCATTGTACAGATTGCAGACACTTAGTTTGATTGAAAGTAATAAAAGGAGATTATCCACCAGGTTGGTTGAGTGAGGTTCTGATTTGACCCATTGCCTGGAGAGAAAAGAATTAATCTTATAAACCAGACTCACTTCTGCCATGCTTTGAAAAACTGCCAGGAATGCATTAGATCCCTTTTGTCTTAAGTCCATTGAGAACTAAAGGTGGAGTGGGACAGATCCGATGTATGAGCCACAGAGACTGAGGCCTCTGTGTTGTGCTTTGTGTGGTATCTTGAACTATAATGAGGGCTTTCCCTTGCTCCCTGAATAAATTCCTACCATGATAGTCTTTGAGTTTTGTGGAAGAGGAAGAGAAGGGGAACAGTTTTCATATATTACATAAATTCTTTGTGTTGGGTGTTGTTTTATGTTTTAAGCTTGGAATATATTTATTTAGATTATATATGTGTTTGTATCTTTGTTTTAAAGTTTATTTTGAGAGAGAGAGCATGAGTGAGCTGGCGAGGGGCAGAGAGAGAGAGAGAGAAAGGGAATCCTGAACTGATAGCACAGAGCCTGACACAGGCTGGATCTCACGACCGCAAGATCATGACCTGAGCCGAAACCAGGAGTCAGACGCTTAACCGACTGAGCCACGCAGGTGCCCCTGTATGTTTTTGTATCTTATCCTCATGAGATAAAGTGCTCCTGTGGCAACTTTATGGGTGTGGGTCAGGTACAGAGAGGTGAAGTGTAAGATCCTACAGCTAGTAGGTGAATGATTTGAGGTTCAGACCCAAGCTTTCCCTGCCCCCCACCACCGACACAGCACATGCTTGTAAACACCGTGGTCTCCTGCCTATTCTGAGAGAGCAAAGGAGGAGATCAGAGTTGGATCCTGCAGCATGCCCTGAACCAGTCGGCGTAGGGAGGCATGCAGAAGAAATCAATGAATGAGTCAGGGGAAGAACCTTGTGTCCTTCTTAGCAGATAGCACGGTTTGGAGCTTGCCTGACCTGGGTGCATGCATTCTCTTCTTTTTTTGTTGTTGTGGCTGGGAGCACACCGCTAACCTCCCCAAGCCTCTGTTTCTGTCTCCATAGCATCCCTTAGAGGTTGTTGCAAGCATGAGGAAAGATGGCCCAGTGAATGCTGCATGGCTTCTAATAGCCTGCAGGGTTGTCCAAGGATGTGATAAGTTGCCTTGGGTAGGAGGTTGGAGACTGGGGATGGTATTTAGCACCAAGAAAAAGGTGATGGGAGCTTCCTGTATATCATTTTGGAAGAACCTTAAGAGCCCAAATTCGAATGGAAAATCCCAACTTACAGCTGACACATAGGAGGACTCACACTACCTCGACAACCTTTGAACCCCCAAAAGACAACTGTTCCCCCAGAGGTATTTCAGGATATGCTTTAGGCAAAATGGTAGTGTCAACTCTGACCTTCATTTCAGCTATAATTCCCACTGGTCATCTGGAACGTTTCTGAGCATTTAGTACCCATTCTGCTTCTTGAGGTTTATGGAGGCAACCATGGTTGACTGGGGTAGGCACTGCACCAGCCCGTCTCACCTCCACTTCTCTCTTCCTTTGTATTTTCATTTCTGTCCTATTGTATGAACCAGAGGAAGGGAGATGAAGAGAAAACAAATACTGTGCTGGAGACAGTTCCTTTCCCTCAAAGGCTCTGGGGCCTTCTGTTGGAGGGTGGTTTCTTTTGATCTTTTGTTTTTTGTTATTGTTGATGGTTGCAGTCCACCCTCCCAGAATTACCCCCTTTCTAATCTTAACATGTGCTAGTATAGAAAAAAAGAGTGAGAGGCATAGGAAGGAGTGAAGGGGTATGGAGGCCAAAAGGATAAATGACTTGGGACCAGGCTGGGAGGCCACCCAGGGAAGGCCCTTGTTTTGCACGTTAGTGTGCCAAGGGCTCTCTGTGGACTGTTTTTGCTGTTACCTTCTTGCCTTTGTCTTAGCCAGAGTCCGCCTCGTGGTCTGCAAGTTGTTCCACAGGTGGTGTGCCAGCAGACTCCCTGCATGGCCCATTTAACCCACAGAGTGATCGTGTTTGTGCTTGATGGCCAAGACAGGGAGCAGGGAAACTGTTTTCATTGGGATCGACTTCAGTCCTTTCTCCGAAAGCAGCCGGTTGAACTGCTCCACTGTTTCTGGAGCCATTACGCCATGAAGTGAAGTTTGCATGAAGGACAGGTGTATTATCTAGGAAGGAATCCTCAGATTTCTTCCAGAGAATGTCCAATTGCCTCTGCCAACGAATGAAACTGTTCTCCAGTGTTCTGTTTTATAGAGGCTCTTTCTGGAGAAGGGAAAAAAAACAACCCCTATGACATTAATCCTCCTTTGCTGTGAAGCAAGTAAGTAGCAAGTGTCAGTTAATATCCATTTTATAGGTGAGGAAATAGAGGCACTGAGAGATTAAATAGATAAGTGCTTCTCAAAATTGCATGTATTCATGAAGTGCCTAGGGATCTTTTTATAAATGCAGATTTCGATTCAGCAATCTGGAGAGGAGATCTGAAGACCCGCATTTCTAACCTGTTCTATGAAGGGAGAGATGCTGCCCGTCTGTGATTCATTTGAGTTTCCAAGATGTGGTTCATTTACATACACAGCAAGTTAGCAACTTACTAGATAATGCTAACTGTCTCTGTCCCAAGGAGGCAAAAATGATACAGTCTTCTAGTGAAGACTGTTTCAGACTTTTTTCAAAATAGTTAAAATATGAAGCCTACCGTTTACGGATTGTTCTGACCACAGGGCATAAAATAACCAGACTGACAGATTTGGTTTTCTTAGCAGAATTAGGTAGTTAGACTGGTTTCATGCAGCCATAACTAGGACCTGCCTTAGATAACAGAGGCATTAGGAATTGTATCCAAGCATCAGGAACAAAGTGGTGCTTTAAACGGAAGGCAACTGCTAGCTTATAAATTCATATTTCATTCCAACTAAAGCCCGTAAATTGTGCATGTGTATGAGTGTGTATAGGTCCAGTGTTAACTCTAGTTCTAACTCTACTCCTGTCGTCTATTTCCTTATAACATGTTATCAGAGCAGAGTTGGCCTCCGCAAAAGACAATCTTTCCCATGTGCTGCTACTCACTAGGATTCCACAATTTGTTGATGACTCACACATCTGTGTGGAAGAGTACGCTACCACCCTCAGCTGCAGTAGTTTATGCTTTTCTCCCTTCTAGAATATGATTACCCCGAAGTCCGTAATAGTCATCTAATGGGGAGCAGGTGTAAGAAGAAATGCAGCAATTTTGAACAAAAGGAACGGATACAAAATGCAGCATGAAGGATTTAGGTTAGACATCCATGTGTGGGAAAAATTCTCTTCTGCTAGTAATAGCAGTGAAACATTGAAACACAGGATCAAAGCAGAGCTGTGGCACATTCTTAGGACATTTGAAAGAAAAGGGCAGGTGGTTCTGTTTCAATGCTTTTTGTACAGCTCCTCGCAGAGGGAGGCGAATGAATTCTGCAATTGCTGGAGATCATTTTCAGTTCTGTGATTCATGAGAGATGAATTCTGGGGACATTTGATTAAAAACCATGTCAGAGAGCCACATATTCCAGAGGTCTTTTGTGATCATCCTAATTGATACCGGGATGTCATTTTTTGGCATGAGGACAGGAACCCAACAAGTATTTAAGACCAGTTTTTTTCATGTGATGTTGTTTCATTTGGATGATTCTCACCTATACCTTCAGTGATGATAAAAATTACCTTCCCTAGGGGCTTCTAAGACACTGAACAGAGAGTATCATCTGAATACACAAGGGAACCAAAGGGCATCGGATATTTTTCTCCCAGTTTTATTTGGAATCTTCCAAATTCTAATAGTCTATACAATAGTTTAAAGTTGAAATAGTGGTCCTTTATTTTCCTCTCTAATTAGAATTTCAACCAGGGATGCTTACAGGCATTCACTTTCCTCACTTTGAATGATTTGATGCAGTAGGTACTGGCTAAAGATGTCCATACGTTGGTCCCAAATCGCCATAGTGCTATCATTTTTGGCATTATACCATACTAAAACCCATGGCTTGAGAGAGCATGACAGTGCCTAAAAATAATGGAGATTAAACTTTATCAGCTTTTCGGAGGATCCTGAAAATAAAATACTATGTGTCTTGTAAGTGACTAATGGCACCTTAGTATAAACAGCATCGTGAGATAGCACACACACATACACACACACACACAATCACATAAAGATGAGAAATGGGCATTTGAGTTTCTAGTGAATATTTCGTAGGTCCATTATATATGGGGTCAGCAGCAGTATACATTCAATAAAATTCACAGCAGACAAATAGGAATGTGGAGGAATTTTCTAGACCTTTTGGAGTTGGATATTTCAAACATCAAGAAAGGGAGCCAACGTGCAGCTTTTGAAAGCAAGAATTAGGAAGGTGGGCAAAGAGGGCAGGGGAAACTGATAACATGTTATAAGGAAATAGACGACAGGAGTAGAATTAGAACTAGAGTTACCCATATTCACAGCTAGCACCAAACAAATTTAATGCGCTAAATACAAATTTGGAAACAAAATCCAAAGTCAAAATTTGAAGGAAAAAATGAAGAATACGGAAGGGCGCCTTTGAACTCTCAAATCATAAAGAAAAAGCATTGTTTTATAAAGTTTAAAGATGGCTCTTAAGTAAGCTGAACTGTTTTGCCCTCATTTCAGCTCCTCTTTGTTTTAAGAGGAAACCACTGACCATTTCACACATTTGTCTTCTTCCTTTAGAGGATCAAACCTTAATGGTGAGAAAAATTACTCTGAAAGACACACTAAGAAAGATTTCCTGGGTCACAGGTTACGTTGGTACTGTTGTCTTTATCCCAGTCACAGAATCTACCCCTCAATGAGGTGACCCATCAACCAGACAGGGTCTGGACAAGAAAACTGAATTCTTTGGTGGTGGTTTTGGTTATTAAATTCAAGGTTTTTAAAGCTACACCAACACAATTCATTCTCATCATCTTGTCAGATTACTTTGCCCCTAAAACATTTTTCCTACTCGACAAAATCCCAGAAATTTGAACTTAATGGATTTTTATAATTTTGCCAATTAAAATGTTTCCAAGAAAGAGGTTTCCAAATTAAAAAACAAAACCCAACAAATAGAAAACAAAATAACTGTCACTTGTTATACCCACCATTTCATAAGAGAAAAGACATGAATACTCAGAGTGTGGGAAAGAGATATTTTTGAAAAAAGTACTGCCTGTATGTTGAGTAAATTCACCTTTATGACAACCTAGTATAAAGCACTGGAAATTTCGTCATGGACTAACAGTGGCCTACTGGTTGGGATTTGGGAATTGCTTATGCAAAAACCCACTGCTTGTTGAGAAGTTGATCTGCTTGAGGGGAATGGGGTGACTTCTGAAGGCCCATGAGCCTTGGGCTGTTGGTGACCTTCACCAATGAGAGTATTTGTACAAAAAACATTTTCATAAATGAAAGTACATCATTTTGACTCAGGTGGGTTCGAAGAATTTCCCAATGCCCGATTTACCTTTTGATTGTTTCACCAAGATTTGGCAATTCTCTGTCCCATTAAATATGGAAAGATGTGAAACCTACCTCTGTTGTAAACCCTTCTCTGTTTTTCCATTTTACAAACATACGATGACTTAGCAATTTCACTGCAAAAGCTAAGGCATTATAATGTTTGAAATGAGAAATCTTCATGTCATTATTGTATAACTCTCAACTCCTCTTACTATTGTGTAATATGTAAAGCTTTCTGAACCAGGAAGCCTTGCTTGAGAGAAAACGAACACCAAAACCTGAGGTTTGAAAACGAGTTGCTAGTCCAAGTGTTAAATACTTTCCCTCTGTTTTGTACCTCACTCAGGTATGATAGTCCATTTTTTCCACCCAGGTTTTGTGTTTGGAAAAAAAATTCTGAGGATAAGGTAAGTGTCCCAGGACAAGTTCCCTTTAACCATTTTAACTGTTTATAGCAATTGTTTTACTGAAGAAGTCTGGGCCTGACCTGGTAGTAATCACATGGCCTGGTACGGCAGGGGAGACTAGAAGGATACATTATTTTATAGACGAAGAAGGAGTAGAGAAGGGCTCAGGGAGGGATTCAAGTTGAAATGCAGATGTCTGTAAAAAGGTATAACAGGACGCAGAAGTGGAAAATGGAGGAAGATGACAGAACTGAAAGGTACAACAGTATTTCAGATAAAGCTTTATGGATTCCTTCCAGGAGTATGTGGATTTCACTTGGAGCTAAGTCAACGTTTTGTGTATAATGTGTTCCACAGCCGTCAGGAGATGCCAGATGTGTGTATTATGCTCTTTGGAGAGACAGTGCTAATGAGGGCCTGCATATGGTCACTTACCTATTTTTCCAATCAGCTACAGCTTTAGAAGACCCAGGCTCTTAAGGGCATGTCTGGGTTAATAGCAACACGGGCTGTCCCATTGTGTGCTCTGCTAATTTTGGCAAAAAGAAGATTTTGCTTAAAACATTTGCATATTTAAATACTACGTGGACATTATGCACAGGGTCTGCTCCAGCTTTAGCATTCCTTAAACCTCTTGATGCAGTTCTTCTAGTGTGGACTTCTTTGGCTTAAAGGACAATTAAAAAGGTCAAGCACCACTGCATTGACCTTAAAGGAATAAACAATTAATCTAAAGATCACAGTGTAGTCCATTTATTAAACTCATTTTTGTTTGCTTTTGTTTTTTGGGCTTTTTGGCCAGCTATACCAAGGCATTCAAGTACTTAGGTCTTCATAAAACTGTTTTCTTTCTTCCACTTGTGTTAATACAGATATTAAGTCTCATAATATCTACTTAGCATAAACAAGAAGATAAAAATGATTTCTATGATTGAAATGTTTGTTATTTAGCATTAAGCATCTTCCTGCTCCCATGCGTTTTGCATTTAATCCACTCGGTGCTTGGTTTGGGGATTGCTAGATTAGTTTTAATCCCCTGTCTAATAGTGGAGTAGTGGTGAGATTTATTACACAGGCAGGGTTTGGTTCTTGGATTTAAGAGGGCTCACGTGCACTCCATGCATATTAAATTTGGGAAACGACCGGTTCAGTATAAAAGGTTGAGGAGACATCCTTTATCTCAGAATGGTTCTCTTTAGGCACACAAAGTGCAGACAGCATTTATTGCATTAATGAAAAGAAAATTGATTACAAGTGTTTCTCTCTTTTGGGGTCAGACTAATGTTCTCAGAATATGTTTTTTTTCCCCTTTTGAAATGTACTCTACCATCATTTCAAAGCATTCTAGATGTTTTCTTTATTTCTTCAGAGGCCACCTCCAGGGAAAAGATAAATAGCTTATTATATAATGGGTTCTTCCTAAGAAAAATGGAAAAGGTTGGGTACTACCCAACCAGGGGAATAAATATTTGCAGAAATTACAGAAGAATGGGATAGCTCACTACTCCTACAGAATCTAATAATTGCCAAATTTTCCCCAAATGGATGTAAAAACCTGTGCTTTTCGAGATGGGAGGTTTATGATTTTAATATTTGCTATATTTCACACGATGCAAAAAGATTCTGGTTAATAGAAAATGTAAAAAAATAATCACTATACTGTGACCTGTACATTTTTGTGATTAATGAATGAAAGTCATGCTGGAATAAAACTTGTAGCTTAAGTTTTCTTCTGTTTTGGTCCTCTTAAGTAATTTTACCTTAAGGAAGAGAATGGAGTGTATTATGTAGTCAAGAGATGAATAGACAGGTACTGTGGGCAACAGGATATTGGGTGGAAAATACAGATTTTTATGATGCTAAAATACTGTCTGATATTTTGAATGAATCTTACCCAGAGAACTTGAACTTGAATCTGATGAATGTAACCTGTGACCCAGGAAATCTTTCTTAGTGTATCTTTCAGAGTAATTTTTCTCACCATTAAGGTTTGATCCTCTAAAGGAAGAAGACAAATGTGTGAGATGGTCAGTGTTTTCCTCTTAAAACAAAGAGGAGCTGAAATGAGGGCAAAACAGTTCAGCTTACTTAAGAGCCATCTTTAAACTTTACAAAACAATACTTTTTCTTTATGATTTGAGAGTTCAAAGGAGCCCTTCCGTATTCTTCATTTTTTCCTTCAAGTTTTGACTTTGGATTTTGTTTCCAAATTTGTATTTAACGCATTAAATTTGTTTGGTGCTAGCTGTGATTATGGGTAACTGAAGTTAGTGTAATTGGTTTCCTTGAGAGACCAAAATAAGAAAGAAACATGTTCTTTTGGAATGTTACTACTGCTGTATGATTTTAAGTCCCCCTCAGCATGACTTTTAATGTATACATTTAATAATGTAAATAAATGGACTTTGTAGTAATTTTACCAAATATGGACCCCTAGTTCAGATAAAAACATGTTTTTAATGTTTATTTATTTTTGTGAGACAGAGACAGAGTGCGAGTAGGGGAGGGGCAGAGAGGGACGAAGACACAGAATCCAAAGCAGGCTCCAGGCTCTGAGCCGTCGGCACAGAACTGTAAGATCATGACCTGAGCCGAAGTTGCACACTTAACTGACTGAGCCACCCAGGAGCCCCTAAAACATTTTAACTTTGTTTATTTTGAGAGAGAGAGCACGAGTGGGGTAGAGGTAGAAAGACAGGGAGAGAGAATTCGAAGTAGGCTCTGTGCTGTCAGCGCAGACCCCTGTACAGGGCTGGAACTCATGAACCGTGAGATGACTTGAGCCGAGATCAGGAGTCGGATGCTCAACTGACTGGGTGAGCCACCCAGGTGCCCTTATGTATTGAGTTTTTTTAATATCTCTGAGACTCCAGTAAGAATATGGTGTAGGTTTTGATAGTTTCTAAGGTCCTTTTTGGTTCCAGGATTTTGTGATCAATAGAGTTACTTTCAGACAGAAATCTACAAACCTATTAAATTCCTGCTTTGAAACTTCAGCCAAATGAAGTTGTGAAATATTTTTTTCTTATTGAATAAAACATTAATATGGTTATGTATATATATATATATATATAATATATATTATATGATATACCTATATATAATATATATTTTATATATATATCTGTATAAATATCTATCTATATATAGATTTTCTTTTTTTGCATTTCATCATCCAAATATGTGCTCCTTGAGAGCAGACACAATTTCCTCTATTTTGTTCACTGTGGGGTTTGCCCGAGAGCTTTGAATAGGGTCTGCAACATGTCATGTTTAATCAGTGAATAAATTTATGGATGGATCTATGATGGGGGGGGGGAAGTGTCTGAACCTCCTCTGAATAAGTTGTCAGCTTCTTTTGTTTTCCAGTTTTATTGAGAAATAATGAGCACGCCTCACTGTATAAGTTTAAGGTGTACTACAGCATGGTGATGGATTTACATAGAATGTGAAATGATTATTGCGATCAGTTCAGCTAACGTTCATTATCTAATATAGGTACAATATAGAAAAAAGAAAGAAGAAAAGAAAAAAAAAATTCTCCTTGTGAGAACTTTTAGGAGTTACTCTCTTAACAACTTTCATATATCCTATGGCAGTGTTAGCTTTAATTGTCATGTGTGTTACATCCCTCATACGTATTTATCTTATAACTGGAAATTTATACCTTTTGATTACCTTACTCCTATTCTTCTTACCCCCACTTTGCACCTCTGGTAACCATGGTGACCATGTCTGATTTCTTTTTCTATGAGTTTCGGTTTAGTTTTTTGTTTGTTTTTTTTAGATTGTATATATAAGTGAGATCATACAGTATTGGCCTTTCCCTGTCTGACTTATTTTACTTAGCTTAATGCCTTCAGGGTCCATCCAAGATGTCACAAAGAGTTACTTATATTTCCTTATCACAAACGTGATATGGTCTTATTTTTTTTAAATGGCTGGGCACATAAGTGATACATGTAATCACAATTTTTTATCCATTCATCCATACTTAAGGTCGTTTCTGTGTCTTGGTTATTGTAAATAATGCTGCTGTGAATGTAGGGGTGCAGATAGCTCCTCAAGTTAGTGTTTCCTTTTCCTTTGGGTATATTCTTAGACATGGAAGTCCTGTCCTACATAGTAGTTCTATTTTTAATGTTTTGAGGATCCTCCATACTGTTTTCCATAGTGGTTGCACCAATTTATAATCCCACCAACAGTGTACAAGAATTCCCTTTTTTCCACATCTACATTAGCATTTGTTATGACTTATCCTTTTGATGATGGCCATTCTAACAGACATGAGGTGATATCTCATTTTGGTTTTAATTTGCACTTCCCTAATGAAAATTTGTTGAGCATCTTTTCATTGTACCTGTTGGCCTTTTGTATATCCTTGAAAAAATGTCTGTTGAGGGTATTTTCCCATTTTTAATTTTAATTGGGTTATTTATTGTTTTGCCTTTCAGTGGTATGAGTTGTTTTTTTTATTTTGGATATATTCACCCTTTATCAGATAAATGGTTTGCCTATATTTTTTCAAATTCCATAAGCTGTCTTTTCACTTTGCTGATGGTTCCTTTTGCTGTACCGAAGATTTTTATTTTGATATGATCCCACTTGTTTGTTTTTGATTTTGTTGCTTGTGCTTTATGTATCACAGTCAAAAATTCATTACCAAGATCCATGACAAGGAGCTTTATTTCTGTGGTTTTTTTCCCTAGGAAGTTTATGGTTTCCAGTCTTACAGTTAAGTCATTAATTTATTTTGGGTTAATTTTTGAGAGTGGTGTAAGATAGGAGTCCATTTTCATTGTTTTACCTGTGAGTTTCCAGTTATTCCAGCACTATTTATCGAAGAGACTGTCCTTTCTTCGCTGAGTTTTCTTGGGCCCCTTGTCAAATATAGTTGATCATATATGCTGGCATTTTTTTTTTCAACGTTTATTTATTTTTGGGACAGAGAGAGACAGAGCATGAACAGGGGAGGGGCAGAGAGAGAGGGAGACACAGAATCGGAAACAGGCTCCAGTCTCCGAGCCGTCAGCACAGAGCCCGACGCGGGGCTCGAACTCACGGACCACGAGATCGTGACCTGGCTGAAGTCGGACGCTTAACCGACTGCGCCACCCAGGCGCCCCTATGCTGGCATTTTTTTCTGGACTCTTTATTCTGTTCCATTGGTCTATGCCAGTAGCATACTGTTTTTGATTATTCAAGCTTGAAAAGCTAGAAAGCTTGAAAGCAAGGGGGTGTGATACTTCCAGAATTTCTTTGGTATTTGGGGTCTTCTCTGGCTCCATATAAATTTTAGGAGTGTTTTTTTCTGCTGCTATGAAAAATGCTATTGGAATCTTTGTAGGGATTGCATTGAATCTAAATTTGGCTTTTGGTAGTATTGTCATTTTAACAATATTTATTCTTCCACTCCAGAAACATGACATTTATCTTTCCATTTGTATGTGTCTTCTTCAATTTCTTTCATCAATGTCTTACAGTTTTCAGAGTAGAGATCTTTTAATTCTTTGGTTAAATTTATTCCTAAGTATTTCATTGTTTTTGATAATACTGCAAATGGAACTAATTTTTTTTTCAAGAAAATTCATTGTTAGTGGATAGAAATGCTGCTGGTTTTTGTATGTTAATTCTGTACCCTTCTCCTTTACTGAATTCATGAATTAGGTCTAGCAGTTTTTTGGTTGAGTGTTTAAGATTTTCTCTATATAAAATCATGTTATCTGTGAATAGAGACAATTTTACTTCTTCCTTTCCAATTCAGATAGATTTTATTTCTTTTTCTTGCCTAGTTTCTGTAGCTAGGACTTCCAATACAATGTTGAATAGTTGTGGTGAGAGTGGGTATCCTTGTCATCTTCCTGATCCTAGAGGAAAACCTTTGAACTTTTCACCATTGAATATGATGTTGGCTGTGGGCTTGTCATGTATGGCCTTTATTATGTTGAGAAAAATTCTCTTTTTATTTGTCTTGTTTGGAATATGTTATAGTTCTTTGATTGTTGGAATCATGATTTTCATTAACTCTGGAAAATTCACAACTTTTATCTCTTTAAAGTTTCCTTTGCTACATTTTTTTAAAGAGAACTTTCCAACTTTGCTAAGAATCCCTCCTTTTTTTCCCTTTTCCCCCCAAAACTCATGCAAAATACTTTTTATATTTCATTTTTTTTAACATTTATTACTGAAAGACAGAGAGAGACAGAGCTTGAGCAGGGGAGCGACTGAGATATGGGGAGACACAGAATCCGAAGCAGGCTCCAGGCTCTGAGCTGTCAGCACAGAGCCTGATGCGGGGCTTGAACTCACAAACTGTGAGATCATGACCTGAGCAGAAGTCGGATGCTTAACTGATGGAGTCACCCAGGCACCCCTCATGCAAAATACTTTTGATTAATGATAACAACAAAGATTAAGAATAATTTCATACATTAAGAAAGGTTGATAATTTTCCAGTTCTTCACTGTGAATTATTTTGTTTGAAGTTTACAAATTTACAAGAGCATTAGGTGGCCATATTTCACTTTTTGTACCAAAATATTCTAAAAGAAAATAAAAACTATATTTGACTGATTTTGGATTATCTGTTCCAAAGTTTTTAATGAAAGGTCTCCTTGCTGTTGTACTGAATGAAAAAGTATTTTTTTTTATATTCAAGTTTTTAAAATTTAAATCCAAGTTAGTTAACATATAGTATAATAATGATTTCAGGAATACAATTTAGTGATTCATCACTTTCATATAACACCCAGTGCTCATCCCAACAAATGCCCTCCTTAATGCCCATTCCCCATTTAGCCCTCCCCCTGCCCACCTCCCTTCCAGCAACCCTCAGTTTGTTCTCTATATTTGTCTCTATATTTGGTTTGCTTCCCTCTCTGTTTTTATCTTATTTTTGCTTCCCTTCCCTTCTGTTCATCTGTTTTGTATCTTAAATTCCACATATGAGTGAAATCAAAAGATATTTTGTCTTTCTATGACTAATTTCGCTTAGCATAATACCCTCTAGTTCCATCCACATTGTTGCAAATGGCAAGATTTCATTCTTTTTGATCACCAAATAATACTCCATTGTATATATATATATACACCACATCTTCTTTATCCATTCATCCGTTGATGGATATTTGGGTTCTTTGCACACTGGCTATTGTTGATAGTGCTGCTATATACATTGGGGCGCATATGCCCCTTCAAAACATCACTCTTGTATCCTCTGGATAAATACCTAGTTGTGCAATTGCTGGGTCATAGGGTAGTTCTATTTTTAATTTTTTGAAGAACCTCTATACTATTTTCCAGAGTGGCTGTACCAGTTGGCATTCCCACTAGCACCGCAAAAGGGTTTCCCTTTCTCTTCATCTTTGCCAATATCTGTTGTTCCTGAGTTGTTCATGTTAGCCATTCTGACAGATGTGATGTGGTACCTCATTGTGGTTTTGATTTGTATTTCTCTGATGATGAGTGATGTTGAGGATTTTTTTCATGTGTCTTTTAGCCATCTGGTTGTCTTCTTTGGAAACTATCTATTCATGTCTTCTGCCCATTTCTTCACTGGATTATTTGTTTTCAGGATGTTGATTTTTCTTTATCCAGTATGTCATTTGCAAGTATCTTCTCCCATTCTTCCAGATTGCCCAGTTTGTTGGCATATAATTTTCATAATATTCTCTTATATTTTGGACACCTGGGTGGCTCAGTTGATTAAGCGTTTGACTTCAGCTCAGGTCATGAACTTGTGCTTCATGAGTTTGAGCTCTGCATTGGGCTCTGTCCTGACAGCTCAGAGCCTGGAGCTTGCTTCAGATGCTATGTTTCCCTCTCTCTCTGCCCCTCTCCTGCTCATTCTCTCTTTCTCTGTCAAAAATAAACCTTAAAAAATTAAAAGAAAAACTTATACAAAACATTCTAATTGTTTGTATTTCTGTGGTTTTAGTTGTGATGTATCCATTTTCATTTGTGATTTTATTTATTTGGGTCCTTTCTCTTTTCTTTTTGATAAATCTAGCTAGGAGTTCATCAATTTTATTAATTCTTTCAAAGAACCAACTCAGTTTCATTGATCTGTTTTTTTGTTTCTATATCATTTATTTCTGCTATAATCTTTATTATTTTCCTTCTTCTGCTGGCTCTAGGCTCTATTTGCTGTTCTTTTTCCAGCAAAGACAGATAGTTTCCTTACACCTTCCAGGTGTAAGGTTAGGTTGCATATTTGAGACATTTCTTCCTTCTTTTTAAAAAAACTTTTTAATGTTTATTTATTTATTTTTGAGAGAGAGAGCAGGAGTGGGGGAGGGGCAGGGAGAGACAGGGGGAGACAGAGAATCTGAAGCAGGCTCCAGATTCTGAGCTGTCATCACAGAGCCTGATAAAGGGCTCATACTCATGCACCAAAGATCATGACCTGAGCCGAAGTCAGACACTTAACCAACTGAGCCACCCAGGTGCCCCTGAGACCTTTCTTCCTTCTTTAGGAAGACCTGGATTGCTATATACTTCCTTCTTATGGTCATCTTTACTGTATCCCAGAGGTTTTGGGCTGTCACGTTATCATTTTCATTGGCTTCCATGTACTTTTTAATTTTTGGTTAACTTATTCATTCTTTAGTAGCATGTTCTTTAATTTCCAAGTGTTCATGGTCTTTCCAAATTTTTTCTTGTAGTTGATTTCAAGTTTCATAGTGTTGTGGTATGAAAATATGAAAGTATGATCTCAGTCTTTTTGTACTTGAGGGCTGATTTGTGTCCTAGTATGTGATCTGTTCTGGAGAATTTTCCATGAGCACTTGAGAAGAATGTGTATTCTGCTTTTGGTTGAAATGTTCTGAACATATCTGTTAAGTCAATTCCATCCAGTATGTCATTCAAAGCCATTGTTTCCTTGTTGATTTTCTGCTTAGACGATCTGTCCATTGTTGTAAGTGGGGTATCGAAGTCCCCTACTATTACGGTATTATTATCAATGAGTCTCTCTATGTTTGTGATTAATTGATCTATATGTTTGGGTGTTCTCACATTGGGGGCATAGATATTTACAATTGTTAGATCTTGGTGGATAGATCCCTTATGATACAATGCCCATCTTCATCTCTTGTTACAGTATTTATTTTAAAATCTAGTTCATTTGATACAAGTATGGCTACTCCAGCTTTCTTTTGATGACCATTAACATGATAGATGGTTCTCCATCCCCTTACTTTGAATCTGCAGGTGACTTTAGGTATAAAATGGGTATCTTGTAAGCAGCATACAGATGAGTCTTGTTTTTGTAACCATTCTGATACGCTTTTTCTTTTGATTGGAGTGTTTAGTCCATTGACATTTAGAGTGAGTACTGAAAGATATGAATTTAGTGCCGTTGGGTTGCCTGTAGAGCTGGTATTTCTGGTGATGTTCTCTGCTTCTTTCTAATCTTTGTTGCTTTTGGTCTTTTTTGTTTCATCTTTTCTCCTCTCAAAGAGTCCCTCTTAAAATTTCTTGCAGGGCTGGTTAGTGGTCATGCATTCCTTTAGTTTTTGTTTATCTGGGAAACTCTTTATCTCTCCTCTTTTGAGTGACAGCCTTGCTGGATAAAGAATTCTTGGGTACATATTCTTCTGATTTAGCACGTTGAATATATCCTGCCATTCCTTTCTGGCCTGCCAAGTTTCTGTGGACAGGTCTGCTGTGAACCTGATATGTTTTCCCTTATAGGTTAAGAATTTTTTTCCCTTGCTGCTTTCATAATTCCTTCCTTGTTGGTGTATTTTGTAAATTTGACTGATATGCCTTGGTGATGGTTGGTTTTTGTTGAATCTCATGGAAGTTCTGTGTGCTTCTTATATTTTGATGTTTGTGTCCTTCCCCAGATTAGGTAGGTTTTCTGCTCTAATTTACTCACATAAACCTTCTTCCCCTTTTCTCTCTCTTCATCTTCTGGGTCTCCTATGGTGCAGATATTATTTGTTTTTAATGAGCCACTGAGTTCTCGAGTCTTGTATCATGCTCTTTGCCTTTGTATCCCTCCTTTTTTCTGCTTCATTATTCTCCATAATTTTGTCTGTATTGCTGATTCGGTGCTCTGCTTCATCCATCCTTGCTGTCGTGGCATTCTACCTTCTTTTTTTGGTTTAACCTCTACTTTATCTGATATAAAAAAGCAGCAGTGACTAAATTTATATCTTTTTCCACCCATTTACTTTCAACCTAACTAACACATTTGAATGAGTTCTTTTTGGACCACATATAGTTGGGTAATTTTTTTTTTTATAAACTGCCAATATATTTTTTATTTGATATACATCAAATAGATGTAGATTATTTACATTTAATATAATGATTGGTTATGTTAGGATTTAAGTCTGCCATTTTCTTTTTTGTTTTCTTACTTTGTTTCTGTTTCCTTTTACTCATCCTGACTAGATTTTACAGCTTTTATCTCCACAGAAAGGGATTCTATGTTTTTTTCAACTCCAGCTAGTATTCTTATAATCTTGGTTCAAAATTCTAGTTCAGACATCTTGGTTATATCTGTGTTGATTAAGCCCCTGGCTGTCGTTTATTCCTATTTTTTTATTTTGGGGTGTATTCCTCCATTTTGTCATTTTGGAGGAAGAAAACACTTAATAAAACTAAAAATTAAAAAGTAAAAAATTAAAAACAAAACAAAAAAATCAAATAAAGGAAGCTAGATCCTAGGGGTAATTTGGTCTGCTTGTTGAAAGAAACTTGATATAAAAGAGAAAAAAAGGAAAGAGAAGAAGAAAAAGAGGAAGAAAAAGTTAAAAAATTAAAAAATACATAGAATAAAATAGGATAAAATAAAGAAAATGAATAGAATAAAAGGAATTTTAAAAATAAAAAATAAAAGTAATTTAAAATATTAAAATAAAATTTTTTTGTATCCAAGAGAAAGGGGGGAAAACCAATTTAAACAAAAACAAAAGCAAAAAAAAAAACCACACAAAAAACAAAAATGAATAAATGAACCAGCAAACAGAATGAAACCCGAAGGAATATACATCCAGTTTTCCCTAGAACTGAAACTATGAAGCACTCTATACTCTGTACACTAAGAAGGTGGAAGGACTTGTGCTGGTCTTCTAGGGGATGTGCTTGGAGAGTACAGTTGGGTGGAGCTTGGTGTAATGGCTCTGTTCTCCACTAAGTGGAGCTGCTTAGCTTACTAGAGTGGATCAATGTGGTGTGCATGCATGTGCACGAGTATGTGCATGCGTGGGAGAGGTGCAAATGGGTTTACCCAGCTCCCTAGTCTCTGGCACAGGCACTTCGGGCTCTCACTGATCAGAGATCAAGCGCCCCTCCTTTGTCTCAGGCCACTGTCCACTCCCCACCTCTACCCTGTCTGTGCCCAAGCCATCTGCCTGCCATGTGGCACCTCCCTCCACAGTTTTATCTCAGATGGGATTGTGTTTCAAAACCCCATACTTCAGAGACCCCTGAAGCTTGGACCTGGATCATGTTGATTCTCTGGGGGAGGGTCCCACTGAACCATGGTTGGGTGTCAGCTTGCCCCAGAAAATGTTTGTGCAATCATGCAGTGGCAGAGGTTCAGAGATTATGGCAAATCACAACATACATCCGCATCCAGGTTTCAGTGCACTCTGGTATCTTTGTTCCAATACTAGCAAATGTGGCTGCTCTCTGGGGTCTGTTGGGCCCTTTGCCTGTGGGGAAGCTTTATGGCCTCTACCAAATGGTTTCCAAACAGGGGAACTGTTTCTCCTCATGTGGTACATGGACCCCTCAGACCCTGACACCCATCCCCGGGGAATTGCCCTACTTCCTCACCAGAGCACTGCCAGGCACTGAGCTCTGGAACTCTAGACCCTGTCTGCCCTCCACTGTTTGTAGATTCCTGGTGGTATTGAAACCCTTTGCTTTCTTCCTGTCAGTGGTTTTGGGGAACATATTTCTTGTTTAGTCCCCTGAGAATGTTTTCACTTTGTTTCTCTCCAGCTACTTTTGGGGGAGGAGTGTTTGTCCTGCACTCCCAATGTGCCACATTCTCCCCCTTTCTCTGTCCTCTCTCGACAAAAAAAGCTCCCTACTCTCCATGGCTTTTCTCTCTCCTAATTCATCTCTCAGCACTGCGTAGCTACTGAGTTCTAGGCTCAATTTATGCAGATTGTTGTGTTAATCCTCAGATCAGTTTCCTAGGTGTGCAGATGGTTTGGTGCTGATCTAGCTGCATTTTAAGGACAAGACAGACTAAGGGTCTCCATGCTGCTCTGCCATTTTAACTCCTTATTTTCCTCCATTTTCTTTTATTTTTCCCCACAAGTATTCCATTTAAATATATCTTATTCCATCTTCTCTACCTCTGAATAGCTCTTTTATATCCTCCATCTTGTCTTTAAATTCTTGGTAATTTCTTCATATGCATTTTCCATTTCATGAATTCTCCCTTCAATCAGCATGATTCTGGTTTTTAACTCACCCATTAAGTATTTTATTTCAACAGCCACATTTAAAAATCAAGTTCAATTTATTTTTCTTTCAAATTTATCTGCTAATTCTTGATATCTTCTTGTTGCTTTCTTATCAGTGAAACAGTGTTCTTATTTCTTTAAGCATTTTTGTCCATATATGGCTCTCTATTCTGTATCTGAAAGTACCACTGTTTACATACCTCAAGGGTTGGACTCTTACATTTGCTTTTTTTTTTTTTTTTTGTCTTTCATTCATAGAGTGTTCCCTTCAGATATGCTTATTGATGATTTCCTGGGAGCCCCACTTTTTAATCTTAATCAGTGGGACTCCTTGAGACCTAATTTGTGGATATACTTCTTTATAAGATTATTTTTTGGAGCCAAGAAATGCATGCAGTCTCTCACCTTTCTTGAGGGTGTTAGTTTTTCTTTTTCTTTTTTTTGCCCAGAGTCCATTACATTTATTTACTTATTTTTTTAATTCTTTTTTAAAAATTTTATTTATTATTTTTTTAAAATTTACATCCAAGTTAGTTAGCATATAGTGCAACAGTGATTTCAGGAATAGATTCCTTAGTGCCCCTTACCCATTTAGCCCATCCCCCCTCACAACCCTTCCTGTAACCCTCAGTTTGTTCTCCATATTTATGAGTCTCTTCTGTTTTGTTCCCCACCCTGTTTTTATATTATTTTTGTTTCCCTTCCCTTATGTTCATCTGTTCTGTCTCTTAAAGTCCTCATATGAGTAAAGTCATAAGATATTTGTCTTTCTCTGACTAATTTCACTTAGCATAATACCTTCCAGTTCCATCCACATCGTTGCAAATGGCAAGATTTCATTCTTTGTGATTGCCAAGTGATACTCCATTTATATATACCACATCTTCTTTTTCCATTCATCCATCAATGGACATTTGGGCTCTTTCCATACTTTGTCTACTGTTGATAGTGTTGCTATAAACATTGGGGTGCATGTGTCCCTTGGAAACAGCACACCTATATCCCGTGGATAAATGCCTAGTAGTGCAATTGCTGGGTCATAGGGTAGTTTTATTTTTAGTTTCTTGAGCAACCTCCGTACTGTTTTCCAGAGTGGCTGCACCAGCTTGCATTCCTAGAGGGTGTTAGTTTTTCACAGAAGTCTCAGGCTCAACTTCCTTTTTCCTTGCTAGCCCAAGTCTCAGTATGTTGATAGGAGTGCTTCAACCAGCTTTTCTTTCAGGGTAACTTTATGCTTCCTCACTATCTGTTGCTCTGACCTCAGCTAAAGGTTTTTGGTGGACAGCGTTAAATCCTGTGCTTTGAGTTCCTGTAACTTGTGAGACCGATGATGCCTTAAGAATGTGCCGCATTCAGCAATATAGTTGTTCTGAAATAGTGAGGCTCCCTAAGGGCTTTCAGACAGCCATAATGCTAGAAAGAGAAGTCATGTGGTTGCTTTTTAAATATTAAGATTAAATACTAATTGTTTTTAGTGTACATAAATGCATTAAGTTTATCTTTAATTCAGCTATTTTATCTCTGAATTCTTACAGAATTTATATACAATTATGTTTCTTGGAAATAATGATAGTATTGTTTTTTCCTTTCCAGTCCTTACAGCTTTTAATTCATTTTCTTCTCTTACTATACTGACTAGAACCTTTATTACAGTGATTAACAGTAGAGCTGATAGTGGGTATCCTTTTCTCATTCTTCATCTTCAAGGAAATCCTTTCCTTTTCATCACTAAGTATAATCTTTGCTACAATGCATGTGTGCATGTGTACCTCTATGTGGAACAATTAATTCTTATTTGAAAAGTTAGAGCTTTGTAAGAATTTAAATTTGATCTTGAAAATGAGTAGGTTGTAATATGTCATAGCTTTATGGCATGTACTAACTAGATTACATTGATTAATGAAAGAAAAGGTTGGAAGAGATAATAAAATTTTTATCTTGTTTGCATATTTTTATTCATTTTTATATCCAAGCATAACAAAGCTAAGCCCCTAATATTTGTTTCCTAGATTGATTTCTTTCTTTCTTTCTTTCTTTCTTTCTTTCTTTCTTTCTTTCTTTCTTTCTTTCTTGTAATTGATATATGCATGGCCTTTCTCTGTGTGTAATCCTAATGTCAGGCAAAATTAGTGTACTAGAACTCAGACATTCATGAAGTTAGGGGTTTCAGAGGGGAGTATTAATGGGGTAGATTTGATTAATTTTTCTGTTCTTTTTTGCAAAGTTTATTCTTTTACTCAGTTACCCTGATCAGGAATGGGCACATTCAGCCTTTAGCAATAAGAATTTCATCAACTCTTGAATTTGATGAGCCTGAGAGATGTTCTTTAGGTGGTATGTGTTATTTGCTTATCTCTCAACCACCTGCATTTGAGGATGTACTTCCCTTTGCCTGTGTGCTACCATGTTGTTCTTCATGCTACCAGCACCTTTCTCCCCATGGTTGATAGATGAAGGTGGCCTCTGGCCTAAACATATTTTCTTTTCTGAAAATTAGGAAGTGGAACCCAGAGAAAGCCAGATATTCTGTCTTTAAATGCATAAACTTGAAACATACATTTCCTAGCTATGGTATGGCTATCTGTACCCACTCTGGGAATTATGGATAAGAGAAGATGATTCTGCAGAGAATGAGAGAAGAATTAGAGAGAAGCTGAGTTGAAAGATGGGGAGAAATAAGTGCCAGTGTTACTAACAATATACCTCTTTCTTATTCCAGTTTCTTTTTGAACCCAACTGCCCTACAACTTTGAGGTTTATGAGACACTTCCATATCCTTAAATGACTTACTTTTTCTTTTTTGCAAAGGCCTTATGGGGCCACAGGCTTAGGCATCTAATACACCTGGATTTAAATTCTAGTTCTAGTGACCCTGAGCAAGTTCACCCCTCTGAACCTCACTTTCTGCATCTGTATAATTAAAATAGTGACTTCTGCTTTGCAAAGTTCTTATGAGAGTTTGAGCTAATGGAAGCAGTAGAACAACTGGATCAGAGTAGATTTTTTTTAAGTTTATTTATTTATTTTAAGAGAGACAGAAAGTGTAAGTGGGAGAGGGGCAGAAAGCGAGGGGACAGAGGATCTAAAGTGGGCTCCATGCTGACAACAGAGAGCCAGATGTGAGGCTCTAACTCACAAGCTCTGAGATCATGACCTGAACCAAAGTCGGATGCTTAATCCACTGAGCCATCCAAGTGCCCTGGCTTACAGTGGATTTTTAATAAATAGCCACCAGTTTTACAATTATTTTCCTGGTCCAATATGTTATCTCATAGTGCACTGTTTGCATTTTTTTTTTCACAAATCCTATTCTACCTGTGTTATTGCTTCTTGGTTGTTGATCCTGTCTTCCCATTAGATTTCAAACTTCTTGACTGGATGAATTCTAACATGTATATCTTTATACCCTATCAGAAACCATCCTGGAATTTATGTTCAATCAATAGTTATTAAATGGGATTGATACTTTTGGGGTTTCTTGTCAGAGAAAACCAAAAGGGCCAAGAGTAGACCACTTAACCTATTACTTATGATTGCTTCCTTTATAAAGCTAGCCAAGCACAAACTGTGATGACTTCCATTGAAAAGAACTGCCCTTAAGATAATGGTTCTCCTGCCTGGATAGACCCCTGAGGACTCTATGTTGTTTTAGTCATAGTTTTTCTAATGAAACCCTATGAGGAGCTCCAGTGTACAAAACGGATTTAAGCAGAAGCTTTGTGGCTGAGCGGAAGCGAGGAGCCCCAAACCCCATATCCCATTCTCATCATATACCACAAGGTACCTGAGGGCTCTGTTGAAAAGATTTTGAAAACCATTACTTTGGATTATCAAGGATAGTCTATGTAACCAATAGCTATCAGGGGTTTTTACTGAATTTAAAAAAATGTAGAACCAAAGGAGCAAGATGCCATAACCCTTCCCAGAATAATTATGAATGTTTTAAAAAGCTTTAGGGAATTGTTGTCAAGCTTGTTGAAATTGATGGTGTGGGAAATTTGGGCCATTGTTACAAGCAAGAATGGTTTTGATGAGATAGGATGGAAAAGGTCTCCAGCTTGACATCAAAAGACAGGGGTTTGAGCTCTCTTTTAAGTTTAAGCTCTCTTGAGCTGTTTTTTCTTAGTGACCAGTCACTTGAGGCAACTCTGCAGACTCAGCAACTCTCAACTGCAAATTGGGAATTATCATCCTCACCTACTTCACAGGTCTCTGAGCTCACATGCTAGAGAGGTAAAGCAGTTTTATAATCTGAAAAAATAGTATTATGTAAATATGACTCATTTTTTAGTAATAGGATTAAGGAACTAAAGAAAAAATACAGTATATATAATTAATGACTGTCTCTAAACTCCCTTGTGTTTGTCTTGTGACTTAGTTTGCACATATTTCTTTTTATTTTCACTAAAAGAAAAATCCAAATAATTGTAATATCAATAAAGGCCTTCTTGTTGGACTGGAGGTTTCTTGTTTCTCCAAATCTTTACTTTTTGGGAATATCTGTCATATTAACCAGGCATTGAAAGCACATTATGAACTTCTGCTTCTGCAAAGATGAAGCAAACATGTTTTTATGCCTCCCACTGAGTATAGCTAAAAAGCCTGGACATCACATGTGAAACAAAAACAACACTCTGAAGAGTAGAGGGAATAAGCAGACTGACTAAGGACCTCAGGGTCCAAGGAAAGACATGGTGGTGAGTTTCCTAGGCTTTCTTTTTTGATTCATATATCCCAGACTCAGTACTGGAGAAACTGGCAATCTGGAAATGCTGATGGGAACAGACAAAACAGGACCCAAGAAAAGATTGCTCTTTCTAGCCAAAGGATCCAGAAGGAGACAGTCTAGCACAGCATAAAACTTTCTGACAGTATATTCATTTGCTTGTGTTGCTGTAACAAAGTACCACAGATTGGGTAGCTTAAACAATTGAAGTACATTGTCTTAAAGTTCTAAAGGTTAGAAGTCCAAAATCAAGATGTTGGTAGAATTGGTTTCATCTGAGGTCTATGAAGGAAGAATCTGTTCCAGTCTTCACTCCTTGACTTGTAGGTGGCCATCTTCTTTCTCTGTCTATTCACATTTTCTTCCTTCTATGTATACCTCTTTGTCTCCATTTCCCCTTTTTATAATGATCCCAATCACATTGGATTAAGGCCCATCTTAATGACCTCATTTTAACTTGATCACCTTTTTAAGGACCTTATTTCCAAATAAGATGACATTCTGAGGTACTGTGGGGTTAAGACTTCACCATAAGAATTTGAGGATGATGTAATTCAGCCCATAACAGTAACTGCTCTAGTCCAGCCAAACATCACAGAAAAGTCCCTGACCTTATCCCATTTCCCATGAGCAAAGGCCAAGTGCAAAGCTTATACTTCCAGTTTTGCCTAGCTGTAACAAAGTACCCCCTCATCCCCAATTTCCCATTAGTGAAGACCATATGGGGAGTGCTAGGACCTTCACTCTTGTACAGTGACTTACACAGTGATAAGGAGATACCCTTTTGTTCTCATTATGGTGAGGTCAGAGTCAGAGGTCATAGCTCTGACTATGGTCAGAGAAGTCAGGAAGACTACCTTTGCTCAGGAGAGCAAGATGTCAGAAGGAGCCATGTGGGGAGAAATAATGATCGATCACAGGCTTGGTGGGAAGTCTTAATTCTTGCTCATACCAAATAATAATAAGAAATTCTCTTGGTGTCACTGGAGGCTGAGTGGAGAACCTGGGCTTCTATTTGTACTTGGCAATAATGAGATGGTATCCCCCCTTCCCTGCTGAAGCTGTGTCAGAGGAGCCCTGCTAAAAGAGAAGATTTAAATGTGATCCAGAGTCTTACAGATTTCCATAATGTCCAAGTATCAATCAAAATCACTCCCTCGTACAAAGAACCAAGTAGATCTCAACTTCAATGAGAAAAAACAATAAACACTACTACTTACATGACACAGATGTTCAAATCACCTCCTAAAAAGGCTTCGGTGAGCAATTAGGAGTATGCTTGAAACAAGTGAAAATATAGAAAGTCTCAGCACAGAAGTCAAAGAGCCAGAAAAGAACAAAATAAAAATATGAGAACTAAAAAAACAATGGAAATAAAACTCACTGGATGGGCTCAACAACAGAATGGAGGAGGGAAAGGAAAGGAGAATCAATAAATTTGAAACCAGAACAGTAGAAATTACCCAATCTGAACAACATAGGGAAAAGAGACTGAACAACAATAACTAACAAACCTTTAGGGACATATGGGAGTATAACAAAAGATCTAACATTCGGGTCATTGAAGTCTCAGAAGGGGAGGAAAATAAGGATAGGGCTGAAAAAGTACTTAAACAAATGGCTGACCATTCCCCAAATTTGGCAAAAGACATGAAACTTAGAGACCCTAGAAGCTGAGTGAACTCACATAAACCCAAGTAAGCTCACATTAAAAGCACATTGTACTTGAACTTTTGAAAACTAAAGACAAAAAAAAAAAAAAAAAAAAAAAAAAAGAACTTGAAAGCACCCAGAGAAGAGCAATACATTATTTATAAGGAAAATTATTTGAATGGCAGAATATTTCTCATCATAGACTGTGGAACCCAGAATGAAGTGGTGTGAGGTTTTCAAGTTCTGAAAGAACAGTGAATTCAAATTCTATTTCCAGTAAAATATCCATCAGGAATGAAGGGGAAATCCAGATATTTTCAGATAAAGAAAAGCTAAGGAATACAGGTAAGTTGCCAGAGGTAAATCCTGAAAAAATGACCAAAGGAAGTTTTCTAAACAGAAAGGAAATGAAACATGAAGGAATCTTAGAACATCAGGAAGAAAGAAAGAACAATAGCAGAATCATGAGTATAAATGCAGTAGGCTTTTGAGTTTCTTTAAAATTTGATGGTTGAAGGAAAAAAAAACACTGCCTGATATGTTTCTCGATATATGTAAGGATAATATTTAAGACAATTACTTTATAAACAGGGAGGCTAAAGGCAAGTAGAGTGCCGTAAGTTTCTTAAACCACTTTCACTGGTAAAACATCAGTAGACTGTGATAAATTTTTTTTGTGTGTGTGTGTGTATAAAATTTAATAGCCTAGAACATACACTAAAAAAAGCTGTACAAAGAGATACACTTCAAAATAAAAAAACACTAAAAATTAATGAAAAGTGAATGAAAAGTTGTTCATAGGAAGGCAAGTAAAAGGAACAGAAACAAAGAAAACAAAAAAGAATATGGCAGATTTAAATCCTAACAATCAATCATTATATTAAATGTAAATAATCTACATCTATTTGATGTATATCAAATAAAAAATGGATTGGCAGTTTATAAAAAAAATTACCCAACTATATGTGGTCCAAAAAGAACTCATTCAAATGTGTTACAGTTAGGTTGAAAGTAAATGGGTGGAAAAAGATATAAGAAAGCAGCAGTGATGAAATTTATATCAGATAAAGTAGAGGTTAAGGCAAATAAAATTATCAGATACAGGAGAAGATCAGAAACAGACATAATGATGAGAAGATCAATCCAACAAGAAGACATAGCAGTGCTAAATTGTGTATCAAACAACACATTTGCAAAATGTATAAAGCAAAACCTGACAGAACAGAAGGGACAAATAGACAAATTGAAAATTATAGTTGGAGACTTCACCATTACTATCTCCACAATTAATAGAGCAACTGGACAGAAATGATCAATAGTATGAAAAAACAACACTATAAACCAACAGGTTGTAATTGACAGTTATAGAATATTGTGCCAACAATGGCAGAAAAAACATTCTTTTCAAGTGCCAGTGGAGCATATGTCAAGATAGTCCATATCTTTGGCCCTAAAACAAACGTGAACACATTTAAAAAGAATTGAAATCATACAGAATATATTCTCTTACCACAACGGAGTTAAACTGGAAATCACTAACAAAGGTGACAGGAAAATCTCCAAACACTTGGAAACTAAAAAACACATGTTTGAATGATGTGTGGATACAGACAAAGTCTCAGGTAAAGTTTAAAAATACATGGAATTGAATGACAATAAATATAACACATCAAAACTTGTGGGACACAGCTAAGGCAATGCTGAGAGGAAAAGGTATAGCATTAAGCACTTACATTAGAAAAGAGGGGAAAAATATAACAAAATCAATATTATAAGCTCCCACCTCAGTGAAAAAGAAAATCAAAATCAAAAACAACCAGAAGGAAGGAAATAATAAATAGCCAGAAATCATGGACATAAAAGGCAGTAAAATTGTAGAGAAAATCAATAAAGCAAAAAGCTGGTTCTTGGCAAAGATCAATAAAATTGACAAACCTCTAGTAAGACTGACAAAGGAGAAAAGAGAACACGCAAATTACTAAAATCAGGAATGAAAACAGGAGTATCACTATACCCCACAGACATCAAAAAGATAATAAGAAAATAGTATGTTAGACTCTATAACCATAAATTTGACACTAAACAACTAAAACTCAAAATAGATAATTTTAACAGTCCTTTCACTTTTAAGGACCCTGAATTTTTAATTTAAAACCTCCTGAAAAAGAAACCTCTAGGCCCTGATGGTTTCACTGGATAATTCTACCAGATACTTAAAGAAGAATTAACTCTAATTCTGTAGTCTCTTAAAGAAAATAGAAGAGGAGGGAACACTCCCCAACTATGAAGCCAGTATCACCATGATATCAAAGACAGTACAAGGAAAGAAAGAAAAAGAAAATTATAGACCAATATCCTTCATGAAAAAAAAAAATCTTCAAACTAGGAATAGAAGGGAACTTCTTCAGGGGCGCCTGGGTGGCGCAGTCGGTTAAGCGTCCGACTTCAGCCAGGTCACGATCTCACGGTCCGTGGGTTCGAGCCCCGCGTCGGGCTCTGGGCTGATGGCCCAGGGCCTGGAGCCTGTTTCTGATTCTGTGTCTCCCTCTCTCTCTGCCCCTCCCCCGTTCATGCTCTGTCTCGCTCTGTCCCAAAAATAAATAAAAAACGTTGAAAAAAAAAAAATAAAAAAAAAAAAAAGAAGGGAACTTCTTCAATTTGACAAAGTACATCTATAAGAAATGTACAGCTAACCTCATACGTAATGGTCAAAGACTGAATGCTTTTCCCCCTCAGATCAGGAACAGCACAAGGATGCCCACCAGTAGTAGTACCATAAGTTATAGTCAGGGCAATAGAAAAAAGGAATAAAAAAGGCATATTATCAAGTAGAAAGGCAGAAATAAAACTCTTCCTATTTACAGATGACATGATTGTCTAGAGTATCTCAAGAATTGATTTAACAAAACCTCTTAGTACCAGTAAGTGAATTCAGCAAAATCTCTGGATACAAGCAACATACAAAATCAATTTTATTGTATACCAGCAATGAACACTTGGAAACTGAAATTTAAAATACAATACCATTGAGAGATTGAGAAGACAAGCTACAGACTGGGAGAAAATATTTGATAAGCACATGTCTGATAAAGGTCTGATATCTAAAATATCCAACACTCTTAAATCTCAATAGTAAGTAAACAAACAATCCAAGGAAATAATGGGCCAATGATCTGAACAGATATCTCACTGAAGAAAATGTCCAGATGGCAAATAAACATATGAAAAGATGTCCAATGTCATTATCATTAGGGAATTGCAAATTATAATAGTAACAAAATACCACTAAATACCTATTAGAATGACTAAAATCCAAAATGCTGACAATGCCAAATGCTAACAGGATGTGGAGCACAGGAAGTCTCATTCATATGTGGTGGAAATGCAAGACAGTACGGCCCCTTTGGAAGACAGTGTGGTAGTTTCTTTAAAAACTAAGTATAGGTAGGGGAGCCTGGGTAGCTGAGTCGGTTAAGTGTCCAACTCTTGGCTTCTGCTCAGGTGGTAATCTCACAGTTCATTGCATTGTGCATTGCAGCACATGCCCTGCATTGGGCTCTGTGCTGACAGTATGGAGCTTGCTTGGGATTCTTTCTCTTTCCCTCTCTCTCTGTGCCTCCCTTGCACTCTCTCTCAAAATAAATAAACTTTTAAAAAGAACCAAAGAAAAACTTTAGTTTTATTATATGATCCAGCAACCATACTTCTTTGTATTTACCCAAATGAGTTAGAAACTTAAATACACATAAAAATCTACACACAAATGTTTATATCAGCTTTATTCAGAATTGTTAAAACTTTAATGTTCTTCAGGAGGTGAGTGGATAAACTATGGTACATCAGTTTGATAGAGTATTGATATTGATATTCAGTGGTAAAGAACTATCAGGCTAAGAAAAGATAAGGAAAAAACTTAAATATATATTGCTGAGTGAAAGAAGCCAGTCTGAAAAGGTTACTAGTTTATGATTCCAATTGTGTGATGTTCTGAAAAAAGCAAAACTATGAACAAAGTAAAAAGATGAGGTAAAATGGCTGGAGATACTGAGACTAATGGGACCTCTTTCCCTGTGGTCTCTCATTTTCTAGGAGGCAGATCCAGGCTTTTTCACATGATGGTGTCTGTGCTCAATAGCAAGAAAGGGAAGGTACTTTTTGAGCCTCTAAATGTATCATGTTTTTAATACTACACCAACTCAAGCATCCATTGGCTTGTGTGATGTTCAAGGCCAGATTTAAGGAGTGGAGAATTTGTCTTCACTTTGTATAGGAGAAGCTGCAAAGTCATATGAAAAGAGGCATGGATATGAGAAAGGAGTAATCTGTGGCTATTTCACAATCTACCACATGGAATTCCAGTGGGAATCTTAGCACATGTGACACATATGATTCATAATCCAGACACTCAGCATGGCTGTGGGTTTCTTGGTGTCAGAGGTGGCCTACTTCACTGGAAAGAAAACTCTTACGTTTCCTGGCAAGCAGAAAATTACCCGCTGTAATTTGCCACTTTAACACTGTCGTTTATTAAACTATTGTCTTTCATCTCCAAACCCAAATTTATATATGCTGCTTTGTGATTCTGGGAGCTGATGCCCTGCACATTCCCTTTTTGCCTTGCTAGCAGGTTCCTTTGAGCTCTGCCATTGGAGACCACTAGAAGGTTGCTGAAAGGCTGGAGAGGAAGAAATGACACACTCCTTTGGTCTGCTTCTTAGGGACTTCCTGTAAGCTTTTCTTCCTGTGGGCATCATTCCAGAATCACTTTGTCATTCTGTCCATGGAAGTGGCTTCCTGTAGTCGCAGTTGAATCCAGTTGCAGTTTTCGTACCATCTTTAGAGCTGGTTTCATCAGCCCCTATTCAGATACACCGGTACCAGCCACTCATCAACCCCTCTTCAGAGACCTGAGTTTGGCGCCTCCTCACAACCCCTTAGTTGTAATAATTGCAGCCTCTTCTCTTCATTCTCTCAGTCTTTGGAGTGGTCAGTACTTATTTGAAAAGTTAGGGTTCTTTTTGGTTTTTTTTAGTTAGCTGGTTGGAACTCTTTAACTCTTTAGGAAGAGTTAACAAGTCTTTATATTAAATTTTCTTTGTGAAATTAACTCGTGTAGTTTCTATTTTCTGCGGGAACCTTGACCAGGGAGGAAGAGGAAGACAAGGAGGGGAAACTGGCTTGATATGTACAAGGCACCACTAGTTTTCTGCCATTAGTTTCCTAATTACAATTATCAAATGCTTAGGACATTGTTTATCTTATTTTCTGGGGCTAGCATAACCTTGATAGTGAGACTTGACAAGGATAATATGAGAAAAGGAAAGTTATAGCCCATCTCTCTAAGAAACAGAGATGCAAAGTATTAGCAAACCAAATCTAGCCCTGTGTATAAAATGTTTTATGGCCTGGGCTTGTTTTTGAAGTACTATCTTGGTTTAACATTAATAAATCAGTTGATATATAATGATTATATATTATATAATAAGATACATTATAAAGGGGAAAATGATCATCTTAATCGATTCAGAAAAATAATTTGATAAAATTCATTATATCCAATGTGAAAATTTTTAGCCTACTAGGAATAAAAAGAAACCTATTTTATCTGACAACTAATATCTAAAAAACCTTCAACAAACATCATTATTAATGGATAAACAATAAAAATCTTTTGTGATCAGGAAAAAAATAGAGGTACCTATCATCACTTCCATTCAACATGGCACTGGATTTCCTAGCCAGTGGAATAAAGCAGGAAAAGGAAATAAATGGTACAGGACTGTAAAGGAAGAAATAAAGCTGTCATTCTTCATAGATGATATGACTGTGAATATAGAAAACTCAAAAGAACCAGTTGACAAACTATTAAAATTAGTAGGAATTTTTTAATATATTTTTTTATTTTAGAGAGAGTGTGTGTGAGTGGTAGGGAGGGACAGAGGGATTGTTAGGATCTTAAGCAGGCTCCTTGCTCATTGCAGATCCCAATGCAGGGCTCAACCCCATGACCCTGGGATTGTGATCTGAGCCAAAATCAAGAGTTGGGCATTCAACTGACCCAGCCACCCAGGGGCCCCTAAAATTAGTAAGAATTTAACAAGGTTTCTGGAAACAAAATCAATATGGAAAGATAAACCACATTTATATATATTAGCAACAAATATAAAATGCAATTTAAAATATATACCATATCTAAGATTATCAAAAATATGAAAAGCCTAGAAATCTAAAGTTGTATAATGTCGCTAACCTTAAAGTGAAAAACTTAACATTGAAAAGGACTTAAATAGACAGCCATAGCATGTTTATGAAATATACCAGTTCTCCAAAGATTAATCTAAAACTTGAATGCAATCTTAATCAGAATCCCCCCAAAAGACACTTATATAGAAATATAAGGAATGAAGTATTGCCAAGAACCTTTTAAAGGAAAACCTAGTTGGGACAGATATAATATTGGGCCACAATTATCCAATGTAGTAATGGCATAGGTATAAAGAGGGCAATAGAACAGAATAGAAAACCAAGAAATGGAATAACCCTTCTATATACATTAGATACATAACAGAAATGGTTTTATAGATCAGTGGGGAGAGGAGAGATTTTCCAGTAAATGGTTTTGGGAAAATTGGTTATTTGTATGAAAAAAAGAAATGAAATTGAACCTCTACCTCATAATATACAAAATAATTCCAGGTAGAACAAAGCCCTAAAGATGTAAAAGGGAAAGCAATAAAGATTTTAGAAAGATACTTTAGAAGATAACTGGAGAAAAATTTCTTAAACAAGGCACAAAAGCATTAGCCATAAAGGATAAATACCCTGACTAGACCTGCATTACAATTAACAACTTAAATTTATCACGAGACACCATAAAGAAAATGAGAAAAACCATATCATTGGAAAGACACTTACAACACATATAACTGACATAAGAATAGTATCAAGAACATATAAAGAATTCTGGCAAATGAATAAGGAAAAGACAAATGCAGTGGAAAAATGGATGAGAAATCTGGACCCTTCACACAAAAGAGCAAACAGAGTAAAACATATGAAAAAATGTTCAACCCCATTGTTAATCAGGCCACGACAAATTAAAACCCTAAAGAGATATCATTGCATACCCATACCCTTAACAACATTTTAAAAAGTTAGCAGAGACAAAGTTTGTTGGCAACTTGGCTGACAAGAATGTTACTTGAGACCACCATATTGGAAAAGAGCTGGGTTTACTTTAAGTTGAGCTCACTTCTATACTAAGACATAGCATCCCCACTCTAGAGAAAATCTTGTTCAAGAGGACTAGGAGCTATAAAAAAGAATGTTCACAGTAGAACTGTTGATAATAGCCCCAAACTAGAAATAAATGCAATGTCCATCAGCAGAAACTAACAAAGGCTGATCTATTCATAAAATGCAATACTACACAGGAACGAAAATGACTGGACCATGGGTATGCATGACACAGTTATAATGTTGAGCAAATGAAGGAAGCTCTGAAGAATAATGATTTTGTTAATGTAAAACAGGCAAAGTTAAAATCTTCTTGGGATTAATATACAGATAGAAAAATGATAAACACACAGAGAATGACTACCTTAAAAGTCAGGACGTGGCAACATTTTAAAGGGTTGTGAGAAGGATGGAATTATTGTGGAGTCCAAGGCAGGGACCCGTGGGCTGGTTTCTAAAGTGCTGGCAAAGTTCTGCTTCTTAATCTGGTTGGAGGTAATGTGTCTGTGTGTGTGTGCATGCGTACGTGCGATTTTTCTTTCAACTGTATATGTGTATATACACTATTCTGCATGTGTACTATATTTTGGTTAAAAAATATGTTTTTGTCTCTTATAGTATTTAAGAATTGCAGAAAAGGAAATGTGGGACCTGCAAAAGTTGCTTTGTCTTGAAAGTTGCCCCTTAAAAAAAAAAAGTAGTATTTTTATTCCTTTACTTGTACACAGATGTTGATGTTAATTATCATTATTAATCAATGTTAAGTCGGTTCATTGTAGATTTGGCATGGTGTTGTCTTAAAAATTCATGAGATACCAGTCCGAAAACAGCTATTCTCATGGTTCTCAGAAGCTTAGCTTGTCACCATCATGGAAAACATTGACCATAACCCTTGAAAAAGACTTGTATGGGGCTGAGAATGCCCCAGAATGCATTGCTAGGAGCACCCCTCCATTTATAACCCCAAGTAGAACTCCATTTTGTCATTGTAACATTGATGCTTTGCTTTGGGGAACAAAATTTCTGCATAAAAAAAGCAACAAAACAGCAATTATGTAAATTGAATGGAAGGAAACCTATAGTGTCCTGTTTGAGGTAATTTTCCTCATAATGACTGTTGGGGAAGAGGAGAATGGGAAAGACTGGAGGTTAAAAATGGGAAATTGTGTATGTGTATGTAATAAGCTTGCACAGAGAGCAGATGCACGGTGTGGAAGTCATGTATAGAGGCAATAATCTGTGACAGAAAGATTTACATAATATTCTTTCAGGGCAAGTTCCCCATTTTAAAAAGATGGTGAAATGCAGACGGCATGCCTGACTGTAATGAATCTAAATCAGGTAAATAATTTGCACTCTCAGATTATGCTCCCCCCTCAATCCACACTTGGCTAAATGGATCTATTACAGCTTAGAGGGTAAAGAGAATTGAAGTTACCTTGAGATGCACGTGTGACCTAAGTGAAAACACTGCATTTTGAAAGGCAGAATTGTAGTGATAGGAATTCACAATTTTTATCTTGCAGATCATAATTAATAATTGGTGAATTTATAAGTGGAAGATAAATATCCCCAAATCATGAAACGATTGCTGTTTTACACACACACACACACACACACACACCCCTCTCAAAACTGGCGTAGAGGACTCTGGGTTTAATGGGATGCTGATTCTTCCTGCACTAGCTTCGTGCCATAAGATGAACATTATGTTAAACATCTATCAGTAACCATTCCTGTTTTCTGCTCCTTAGTAGTAAATTTTCATTAGGGACTGGAATGCCTTTTGGCTAAAGAAGGAAAACCAAGAATGCAAGATGCTGTTCACTTCATGTGATGTCACTCAAAATAGGATAAGAATGAGATCCAACTGCCTTACTTCCTTTAAATGACAGTCCCTACGTTTTGAGCTTTCCTGGCTTTTATTTATAAACACTTCTCTTGTCTGTTATGCTCTCTATTACAATTCATATAATTTGGAGTGACTTATCCTCTGCTTTTAAATTGAGGCTGGATGTCTTTTTTTGTGTGGGTGCATTTGACTCAGGGAGACTAATAGGCTTGACTCCATCAGCCCCTGATGCCAGGTTTACAGTTTCTAACTTTTTATGGTGCGATGGTCATAAGTTGTTAGAAAGTCTTGACTTGGATACTTAATACCCTGTCTGTATTACACAATTTTCAATTAACCTACAAACCTCTTAGTGAAATGCTTAACTAGAGCTAGAGTAATTAACTGCCTATAATTACTATACAAAGCAATTTAAAGTATCGTTTCACATGTGTAGGACTTGGGTTTTTTCCTTTGCGTATTGTACATGAATCATATTGTCTATTGTACGTGCATGGTTATTTCTTTTTTTCAGGTAATTACAAAATACTGAAAGGGGAAAGAAAATCATAGAATGTGCCTCAAATACCAGTGTTGCTGTGTGTCTTCCATATTTTTACTTTCTTTTTTAGGTTATCATTATGGTTACCAGAATAAGGTGGGCAAAGGAAAGAATTCTAATGAGGTTTAAAAAAAATACAGTTTATTTGGTGAGTGTGTCTGATTTGCCAAGACACATCCCTGTTTCAGATGCAGACAGTCATCAATTATTACTACACATTTATCATCATAAAATCCTCATTTTGACTTTTTTTTTTTTTAGGGAAAGTGAAAATATATGTATGTGTACACACAGACACACATACACATAAAGAGCTGTCTCTCAGGGCTAGGCTATTACTTGCCCCCGCTTGGAAGAAAAGGCTTTCTCAATGGGATTATGTCCTCTGTCATAACCTATCAGTTGTCTGATCAGAAATTCATAATGCAGCCCATCTATTGCTCAGCTCGGCCAAGGCTGTGGGATGGAATTTAAATAGACAAATGCCAGACTTGGGCGTTGACATTCTCTCTGTCTCTCTCAATCTTTTTCTTTCTCTGTTCTTCCTCCCAATCATACGGTCTTTCTTTTCTTTTTCTTACCTGTGTTTGTTTGTTTATTTGCTTGTTTGTTTTTAAAGTCCTCCACATACTAACATTTTATATTAGGCATGAATTAACGTGATGAGAAGGTATCAGGAAATGGAGAATGGATGGTGAGTGGAGAGGCAGAGGGAGGGAGAGGCAGAGGGAGGGAGGATGAGAGACTGAGATGGAAGGAAATTGTAAATTGTTGCTGTGGTACCCTCACTGGATAGTAAAACCTGGTTGATTTTTTTCTTTGATTTAAAAGAAAATATTTCAGGATAAATTACTTACCACATACCTTACTCAACTAGCAAGATGCCTGTGTATAGACAGGGTTTATATCTGTCCATATCACACCGCTTCTTTTTGTGTGGCTGGTGTGGAGAAAATGCATTTGAATGTGTACCATCTTGGCTTCCTTGGGTTGCATAGCCGCTGAGGGTATCAGTTCTGTAGAGTTATAACTTGATGACGTTTCACTTTGGTCAGATAAATTAGTGATCCAGGTTCTCTCTTCCTTCTCATCTTCTCTAACCCCAGTAGAAGTAAATCAGATTTTTCTCTCAGACCACAGTGAAAGGGAAAACTGGTTTAACTGGTAATACATTAAAACTCTCTGTAGAACTTCAGTGTGGAAAGTTGAGGGCTTTTGTGTTCAGGCAGATGGGTGAATGTGAATCACACTGGTCGGGCTCTGCTGCAAATGATTAAAAAATGAAAATCTCTATGAGAAACCTGCCCATTGCCCTGCCTCTCTTCTCCTTTTTTTTTTTTAATTTTTAACATTTATTTTTTGAGGGGGGGCAAGGGGCAGAGAGAGAGGGAGACTTAGGATTTGAAGCAGCCTCCAAGGCTCTGAGCTGTTAGCACATAGCCTGACATCAGGCTCGAACTCACAGACTGTGAGATCATGACCTGAGCCAAAGTTGGAGTGAGATCTTGACCTGAGCAGAAGTTGGATGCTTCACTGACTAAGCCACCCAAGCACCCCACCCTACCTCTTTTCTTGAAGGAAGGTGGGAACATTCATTCAACTTTGTGTCACATTACTGGCTTTTAAATGTCATGCCTCCTCCTTCTCCCTCCTGGGTATCTTTTCCATGGGCTCAAAAGTGAATCCTGAACTAGGAGTTTCATTGTGTTGGTGCGGCAAGTCCTGTCCTTGTGGCTACTTCTAGAAAATTTTACCCCTTGATTTTAATGTTTTTGTCAGTAATGTTTAGTTAAAAAGAAACATTTATAAGTATTTATTATTTTTTTTGAATCAACATCAATTTTCTGGTATTTAAATTTATTTCAGAGGACAAACTCCCAATAAATTTTGTCCCCATGGGAAAACATACAGAATGGGGGATTTTGCACAACCTTGTAACAAATACCTTAGCCTTAACAAAAATGACATTCTGCACTATAATAATACTATTTCTGCCTGGAGAAGGACAGTGCTATATACCAGAAAGTGTTGCTAAATATTTCTATATTTAAAATGATCTCTGTTCAAATGTTACAGCCTTCTTAGGTTTTAAGTGATGAGAGCTTTGGTAGCCAGCAGAAAAAGTATCAGATGAACTGGTGCCAATTGTCCAATTAAGAAACTCACTGACCCACTAGGGGTAGAATTTCTTTTGTTGCCATGTTTGTTTTTGATGTCTTCGCTAACTTGTGGGCACTTGACCCATGGAGAATCCAATTAGTACAGTATTTAGTCCAGTTGCTAAAGAAAAAAAAATAAATTTAAACCAAATTCACTGAAGACCCAAGTAAGTCTCCTTCCTTCTGAGGTTTATATTGGTAAATAAGGGAGCCCTTATATTTACCCTCCTTGGCATTTTCTCCATTGCTTCAGAGTTTGATGAGCACTCCCTCCAGTTGTTGCTATTTTTTAGAAAGGTCCAAAGGTATATTTCTGGTGGGTCAGGGTTTTAAATGTGTGTCTTTTTTTTTTTTTTAAGCCAACAGCTTTAATGAGATAGAATTCACATACTATACCATTCGTGCATTTGAAGTGCATCATTCATTGATTTCCAGCATATTCAGAGTTGTGCAATCACGATCATACTTAGCTTTAGAACATTTTCATCATCCCCAAAAGAAATCCCATACCCATTAGCAAATGCTCCCATTTCTTCCTGATTCCCTATCCCCTAACATTTCTAGGTAACCACTGTTCTACTTTTTGTCTGTATGGATTTGTCTGCTCTGGACATTTCATAAATGGAATTATATAATATATGATGCTTTGTGACTGACAAATGTGGTTCTAAATGTGCTGGGACACTAACCTATTTGGGAATCCAGAAAGATGCACACGATGGGGCACCTGGGTGGCTCAGTTGGCTAAACATTCGAATCTTGGCTTCAGCTCAAGTCATGATCTTGTGGCTTCATGGGTTCAAGGCCTGTATCAGGCTCTGTGCTGGCACTGTGGAGCCTGCTTGGAATTCTCTCTCTCTCGCTCTCTCTCTCTCTCCCTCTCTCCTTCCTTAACTTGTGTTGTCTCTGTATCTCTCAAAATAAATAAATAGATAGATAGATAGATAGATGTACACACACAAATATTGAGACACAAATGTAGAGAACAGTGTTGGGGATGGATTGACCCTCTCATGTCCATGGACCCCGATTTAAGAGCATCATTCACTGGGCAGAAACATTCTTTGTCTACATGAGCAGGCAGATTTAGGGGAGGAGAGGTAAAAAGATACCCCTTGAGACTGACATAGTGGGTCGCTGTGTCCTCACTGGTCCTGAGGTTTTCCTGTTGTCCAGTACTGCTTATTTTCTTCTTGAGTGCATTTTGGTAAAGACCAGTAGAGTCTATCTATTGCTTTCCCAAAACAGCAAACATTCATTCGGTAATTGCTGGGATTTACATGTAAGTCATATATTCGTTACTGTTAAATAAAATTGTACAGCCTAAAAAAAATAGGATGGATCTAAAAGAAATAAAAATTGTGAATATGATTTTATATCTTAACTGTTTTGCTTTATAATTCACCTCTGCTACAAGCCAGGTGAACGTGGAAAAGATGGATGAACGTTCTGGCAGTCCCTTGGATGAATAAATAAATAAGTAAAAGCCACAGGCAGAGCCCCAAAGATGCTTTTTAGGAACCAAAGGCCTTGCCTTTTCGCCAAATGGCCACTGGTCACCTTTTCTCTCTGCCTATTGACACACACACGTTTATTTTCTTCCTGCTAGCTTCCTGTAAGCTGGCTGTATAAGTACAAGATAGTTTGTCTTACTCTGTTCAAGCTTGGTATGTATCCAAACCTGCCTCTGTAGCCCTAATTGTTCCATTTTTAGGCGAGCGGCTTCCAGCAGGCACGTGACAGTCTGGTATCTTTTTGCAGACCTTCCGTGCCATGCAGGACATGCATAATTGGAGCCAATCCTTTGAGCCATTCTTAAGATCGTTTCCCATGCATGCCTTCCCATTTCCTATTTCAGTGTGTCTGACTTGCTCAGCTTCCAAGAGAGCTGCCTGGAGAGAAGCCCAGGCAGATCACTATGTCTTTCCTCTATGTTCTTTTCCCAGAAGGGAGTCACAATACAGTTCCATCCCATCCACCTCTCTTAGTTCATGGGGCAAAATTTCTAGCCAAGTAATGCATGTTATTTTTTAATAACATTTACTGTTTTTTCTTTCTTTTTTCTCTATTTCTTCCTCCCTGTTTTGATGATTTGCTCTCTCTCTTTTTTTTTTTTTTTTACCTTGGGAAACTTATTTTAAAAGCAACAGAATTTGTTGGAAAAACAATTTTACACACACAATGAATATTTATCTCCATGTTATTATAAACAGAAGTACTGGAGGTACATGGGACAGAAAGCACAATAAATTTATTTCTCATTTTCAGTTATAAGCCAGGATCTAATTCTGTCTTGAGATTAATTAAAAAGAAATACTGGGTTTCGCAGTGCTCAGACAGGAATGGGCATATACCTGGGGTAAAAAAAGCTGGCCCTCAGACATCACTGTCATTCCCCTCACTCCCTTGATTTCATAACCTGGGATCTTCCTGGGCACCTTGGGGACAACCAGAGCTTCGTCTAACGGGTTACAAGCCAAGGTCTTGGAAAACTGGGATTTCTCAGTTGCTTGTCATCCCCATGAGTCATTTCGATTACCAGAGGGAATATAAACCAGGCTTTCTTCTTTTCTTTTCCACAGTGTCAGGAAATGAAAACTAAAAATTGGGAAAAAAGAAACAAATTCACACTTATGACAAGAGGGGAGAGTATCCATCTCAAAATTGACCTCCTGAAATTAGGTCAAGTGGGGTTTCTTTGCCTCAGTGAAGGAGTTGCTGATTCGGAGAAGCCTAAGAGAGGAGAAATTGAGCCATGCAGGGACTGTCAGGCTTATCCACATGTCAATTGACATTATTTTGTCCTTTGAGATTTAAACTGATGGTTAGATAATATGTCCTATAGGAAACCCAAGGATCTTACCAAAAATGCAATTAATTTCTGGGGCCTGTGTTTTTGTGGCCCCTCATGGCGTTAAGTACTTGATTCTAGTGACTTCCAAGTCCCCACATAAACCATACTCTATCAGGCTTTTTTTTTTTTTGGTTGTGTTTTCTTTTCTTTCTGAAGATCTCTGCGTTCCACAGCAGCCTACTTAGGGAGGTCAATCCTTGCCTTCATTTTCCTCTAAACCACTTACCTAAGCTATGCTTTAGCAACTCACTTGGTTAAAGGTTTGGAGGCAAGGGGAGTTTCCTTCGCAGTGATAGAAGCAACTTACTATCGAATATTCTGTATATTTGTGCAAAGAAGTCTTTGGCCTCTTAACTACAGAAATTTCACTGCTTTTCTCTGGAATCACTTCTTTTTCTATTTCAAGCCTTTCTCACTTCTTGTCTCCATCTCCCACCTCCTAAATTCTGTTTGTGCATGAAAAGCATTTTAGCATTTTCTTGCTGTTTTTATCTTGCAATTGGGTTGATTTTCCGCATGCAAACTGGCATATGAAAGTGTTTCCTGTCCAGAGATGGGAATCCAAAGATACCAGAGAATGAAAGCTACTCCTTGTTAAAAAAGTAAGAAAGAGAGAGAGGGAGAGAGAGAAAGAAAGAAAGAAAAAGTCACTCTGTTACATAGCTCCCTGAGGACTGAGGATCATGAAGGCAGAGCAAATTAAAGCCACTCTTTTGTGAAGGAACAGCTTTGGAATAATCCTATCATGTTTTTCTGCATTGTCCTGCTGGTGACACTATATATGACATTTATAGTTTTTGTATTGCATCACTGAGTTGATTTTTAAATCACTGAAATATTTCTGTTTGAATTCTTTAAGTGGAAAAGTAAGATTTGCCTTCCAAGAGTAGGAAGCAGTGGAAGCTACAGAGAAATAAGAAAGGAACTGTTTGAAGCTTCCAGAAGTAAATATGAAAAGATTGTTTTGTATCCTGATTACTAAATAAAAATGGCATCTGCTGATATCAATATTAAGAGTTTCTCAGGCTGGTTATGAAGCTTTATAGATGAGTAGGTAAATAAATCTTGTGGATGACCAAAATGAAATAAAAAATCCAAACCCATTTGAAATATAATTTGAAATTAAAGTTCTTAAAAAAATGAAAATTTCAGAGGAATCTATCCAATAGTTGCCTATATAGAGAAGTGATCAATGTTTTTTTTCATTTTTTTAAAAAAATAATTTATTGTCAAATTGGTTTCCATACAATACCCAGTGCTCATCCCCACAAGTGCCCTCTTCAATGCCCATCACCCACTTTCCCCTCTCCCTCACCCCCATCAACCCTCTGTTTGTTCTCAGTATTTAAGAGGCTCTTATGGTTTGCCTCCCTCCCTCTCTGTAACTTTTTTTTCCCTTTCCCCTCCCCCATGGTCTTCTGTTAATTTTCTCAAGATCCACATATGAATGAAAACATATGGTATCTGTCTTTCTCTGACTGACTTATTTCACTTAGCATAATACTCTCCAGTTCCATCCACGTTGCTGCAATGGCCAGATTTCATGCTTTCTCATTGGCAAGTAGTATTCCATGGTATATATAAACCACATCTTCTTTATCCATTTGTCAGTTGGTAGACCTTTAGGCTCTTTCCATAATTTGGCTATTGTTGAAAGTGCTGCTATAAACATTGGGGTACAAGTGCCTGTATGCATCATTGCTCCTGTATCCCTTGGGTAAATTCCTAGCAATGCTATTGCTGGGTCATAGAGTAGTTGTATTTTTAATTTTTGAGGATCCTCCACACTGTTTTCCGAGTGGCTGCACCAGTTTGCATTCCCACCAAAAGTGCAAGAGGGTTCCCGTTGCATCTACATCCTCCCCAGCATCTATAGTCTCCTGATTTGTTCATTTTAGCCACTCTGACCAGCATTAGGTGGTATCTCCACGTGGTTTTGATTTGTATTTCCCTGATGATGTGTGATGTTGAGCATCTTTTCATGTGTCTGTTGGCCATTTGGATGTCTTCTTTGGAAAAGTGTCTATTCATGTCTTCTGCCCATTTCTTCACTGGATTATTTGTTTTTCGGGTATGCAATTTGGTGAGTTCTTCATAGATTTTAGATACTAGCTCTTTATCCAATATGTCATTTGCAAATATCTTCTCCCATTCCGTTTGTTGCCTTTTAGTTTTGTTGATGTGCCTTTGGAGATGTGTCGACTAAGAAATTGCTGCAGCTGAGGTCAAAGAGGTTTTTTCCTTGCCTTCTCCTCTAGGGTTTTGATGGTTTCCTGTCTCACATTCAAGTCCTTCATCCATTTTGAGTTTATTTTTGTGTATGGTGTAAGAAAGTGGTCTAGTTTCTTTCTTCTGCATGTTGCTGTCCAGTTCTCCTAGCACCGTTTGTTAAAGAGACTGTCTTTTTTCCATTGGGCACTCTTTCCTGCTTTGTCAAAGATTAATTGCCCACACATTTGTGGGTCCAATTCTGGGATCTCTATTCTATTACATTGGACTATGTGTCTGTTTTTGTGCCAATACCATACTGTCTTGATGATTACAACTTTGTAGTAGAGACTAAAGTCTGGGATTGTGATGCCTCCCACTTTAGTTTCCTTCTGCAATATTAATTTGGCTGTTTGGAGTCTTTTGTGGTTCCATACAAATTTTAGGATTGTTTGTTCGAGCTTTGAAAAGAATGCTGGTGCAACTTTGATTGGGATTGCATTGAATGTGTAGATTGCTTTGGATAGCACTGACATTTTAACAATATTTATTCTTCCAATCCATGAGCAGGGAATGTTTTTCCATTTCTTTGTGTCTTCAATTTTCTTCATAAGCTTTCTGTAGTTTTCAGCATACAGATCTTTTACATCTTTGGTTAGGTTTATTCCTAGGTATTTCATTATTCTTGGTGCAATTGTGAATGGGATCACTTTCTTTATTTCTCTTTCTGTTGCTTCATTATTGGTGTATAAAATGTTTTTTTAAGAGAGAGAAAGAGTGGGCAAGTGGGGGAGAGGGACAGAGAGAGAAAGAGAAAGAGAGAATCTCAAGCAGACTCCACACTGTCAGCATAGAGCCCAATGCGCGGCTCAGTCCCACAACCCTGGGATCATGACCTGACCCAAAAATCAAGAGTTGGACACTCAACTGACTGAGCCACCCAGATGCCCCAGTGATCAATGTTTTAAAATTTACAACTCTTTACAAAAGGGTACTATTTATTAGCTATTACTAGATTCTACAAATCTATAACATGAGGTATAAATAATAAGCAAAAGTTTAAAGGTTATTATCAGAATTAAATGAAAGCAGATCCTGGGCAAAATTTCCCCTCTGATGAAAATATACTGGTAGACTCATCTCTGCCTTTTGTATTTTGGTTCTGGCCAACCTGTATCTCAACTTCAGCTCACTGGATTTCTGATTAGGTAAAAATCCAGTGTAGAGAATCAGAATCGAAAATTATAGAGCCTGTAATAACCATATTTTCCTGTGCACTTCAGATTCATTTTGTTGGCCAGAAGTCTGCTGCTTTTCATCTGTATTTCTCTGCTGGTAAAGCTTCAGTCCTCCTTGTTTGTAAATCTTGGTAGGAATTACTTGTAGGTTAGCAGAGTTTTCATGATGTCATCAGATATTTCCTGATGATAACTCCTGGACATCTCATACCCACTCTATCTCCACATGAATATTTCAGATTGGTGGGACTGTGAAGCACAAGGCTTAATCTCTTGTTCAAACATCTTGAAAGGTCTAGGCATTTAATATGTGCACACACTTCTGAGAGGGCTCTGGTGGTGTTGAAAACTAGTTTAGTTTGGCATGCAAAAGGGCTGATGGATATGTACCCTGATGTAAACATTCCCTATTGTTTAGTGGGGTTTCTTTGGAAGGTATCCTGTAAGAGAACACTAAGTGAGTTTCTTCAGAAAGCTTCAGTGCTCTTAACAGAATAAAACAAGAAGGGATGATTTAAGGGCTCATCACTAAACTGAAAACTATAGCAAAGTTGGTTTGGTAGAAATGTACCATTTCCTGTATCTATATCTGGCCTTCAGAACCTTTGAATATGTTTTGTCTGTGTACGTAGGCGTGTGTGTGTGTGTGTGTGTGTGTGTGTGTGTGTGTGTAGGTGTTAATTATTGATGATGGATGTTTGTTTAGCTGACACATTCAATGAGTTGAGTTTTATTTATGGTCAGGGAAGATACAGAAGCAACACCAACTATAACACATGTAAACCAATATTGTATCTGCCATGTCCTATCCAATATAAATACTTCTAGAGACAGAAGATGGAGTGTCAATCACAGGAATTTCCCAACCTTAGTGTGCTTGGTATATACTCACTGTTCATCCGTCATGTCTTTTGGTTAGCTGGTAGTGACGGAAATAATGGGATTATTCTGCAGCATTATAAAAGCTAGAACTCAGGTCCAGTGTTTTCAGTATTATCTTGTCCATTGAGTATGGTGTTCATTCTTTCTTTTCTGCTAACATCCTTTCTTTTGTATTGTAGATTTGAGGTGGCTTTTTCTTGACTGTGTGATGCCTTTCCCCAACCCTTTGGGGTACGTTATATAACACAATGTACCTGAATGTATGCATCTGTTTGCATGTTGTGTTCTAATTGGGTAGTTGAGGGGCAGTTTTCATCCTAGTTAAGGTGACCATGAGCACCTCCCTCACAGTTGGTGACCTGTAATTCCAACAAATCCCCTGACCTATAAGGAAAGCTGCAAGGGGAATCATTCAAGGTAGTCACAGTGCTTTTTTCCCCCTGTGCCAAAGGGAGAGGGGTATACAGTGGCTTTAGCCTCTAGGACAGTGATTCTTTACTTATTTATGGTCATGGATTCCTTTGAGATTCTGATGAAAACTGTGTCCATGTGCACACCCACATACATTCTTCCTCTCTCACACACATCCACATATCCTCTCTCTCTCTCCCTCTCTCACACACACACACCTCTCAAGTTTTATGCAACATTTCAGAGGATTCTTGTACTCCCTGAGACTCATCAATAATCCTTAAGCTTAAGGCTTAAGCATCCAGGTTAAGGCACCCTCATGTAGAGAATCCACATACTGAACATTCTGCATACCAAGATAAAAATTCATTTTGACTTATTATAAGATTGAGTGAATAAGTGACCACTATACCTTGTGTCTCTTGGGATTTCCCCCCTTCTGTATCCTGCCTCTGGGTCTTTTCCATTCATTTTCCGATTTTTGTCCTCCGGTCCCTTGCAGCAGTGCCCCAATCTGGATATTCTATCCAGATTTCCTTCTTATTCGAGTTCTCTTCTAATGAAATCTTTTTTCCATTCCTCCTCCACCAGGCTTTTCTCCATCTGTTTCGCACATGACTTGTTCCTTTAGGGGACTTGACAAATTTGATGGTGATGCTTACAGGAAACGGGCTTTAGGGTGGGTTACATAATTTTGGTAGCAGCCACTGTACAGTATGACAAAAATGTTATGATCCCAGTTTCATTTTGTCAATATCAAAATGCAGAGAAAAAAGTGCGGGGAGGAGATGTGGTGGTGATATTTTACAGACACACAAGTTTTGATATAAAACAAAGGATATTGATGTTTTATCAAAAAAGGTTTAATATTTAATAAGTCACTGTGCTACATGAATTATGATCCAGGAAAATGAGGCACTGACTTTGTTTTCAAGCATGTTTAACAGGGGCTTTCAGTTTTAGAAGTGAAGGTCTGATGAACCATAGTTGGTTTTTAAGTAATTTAATTCTGGCCCACATTTTAAGCAGACTTTGCTGAAACCACTGAAAATGAAAACCAATGAAGTGTCCATTTCAAGATACATCTTAGAATTAAGCAAGTTAAATCAATGGAAATCAATAGGATGTTAGGAGAAGCAAGAAAACTACCTAGCAGGTCAGCAGTAAAGTAGTGAATTAACTTTTCATGCCAGAATCAGTGTATTTCCATTGCAGACCTGGGGTTCCATGGGCTCACGTGGGTGAGCATGTGATTTCTTGCATTGTGATTTTCCTGCATATGATTTCTTGATTTAACAATTTGAAGCCCATACTCGTGTGACACTGCTGTGCAATATCATCTGTTACAGGGCTGGAGCTGGAGTAGGGACAGAACTTGTTTTTCGAACTTAGGCTCAATCAGGCCTGAGATCCAGGGATGTGTGAGCTTCCTTAAATGAAAAAAAAGCTCTTGCTTGCTTTCCTGTGAAATGCTTGGTAGAATTCCTGTGTTGAGATTTTGGTCAATGACTGTAATAGGTGATTATGACTCAGTACATTGAATGTTGTACCTTGTTTTGATAGCATTGATATAATCCACTATTTAAACAATTATTCAAATATTAGGTTAATGAAATTCTATATGCACTAAACAGCTTCTCATCAGCTATTTATTTTTAGAAGCCTAAGGGTCTACTCCCATTTAATTTAATTCCAGTTCTTGTCCACTAAGAAAACAAATGACAGGAAATTAAGATGATGTAGAACATGAAGGATTTAGGCTAAATATATGGAGCAATTTGATAATAGTTAAAATCACACCAACATATGAATGGTTAACATGAACTTCTTTTTCCTGAAACCATAACCATGGTTTCTCATTTGTCTGGGATGGTTTAAATAAGGCCTCAGTCAAATTCTGAAGAATGTTTTAGTGAACTTTACTGAGAATAATGTATTTTAAAGAGTTGAAAATTGATCAAGGCATTAAAGCGTTCTTAGTTAGAGATGGCGATTTCCAGGTTACCTGTGTACATTTTAAAAAGTACATTTAGACGGTTTATCTTGTGCTGACATGAATTCTTAACAAGTAATTGTATATTTACACAAGATATGCGGTAGTATATTAGATAAGGAGATTAAAGAAGGGGGCCTATGCCCTACATGAAAGTACAATATCATTCATGCTTTTTACTATCTTTGTAATAGTGATGGACAATTTATTGTATATTTCTGCAATTAAAAATCTCAAAAGTTTGGTGCAGAGTACAAAACCCAAGACTTGATTAGATGTAGATGTAAGAGCCAATTCCCCTGTGTTAGAAAGAATGAGGGTACTTAGATTTTTGCAGACTTCCTAATTAAGACACAAAGCCATCTTCATCCTCAACCTGAGAATTGTAAGTGGAAGATGACTCTATTAAGAATCCACCAGAACTTTCTTAAGTTGGTAGATGAACTGGTGACCTGGAAATGGGTAAATGGGGATCTGGTTGTTCTTCACTTCAAGGAATAATATTTAGACTGAACTGTGTCTTGGAAAGTTTTTATTTTTACTGCATTTCAAATACTCTATCGACAATGGTCAATACTCAGTTTTGGCCTAAACAGTGACAATTTTGTCTTTGCATCTTATTCAGTGTGTTTGCAAGCTATATGTGTTTGCTGGAAGTTCTCCTTTTAAAAATGGAGGTAACAAAAACATAAGAGACTGTTAAAAACTGAGAACAAACTGAGGGTTGATGGGGGGGTGGGAGGGTGGGTGATGGGTATTGAGGAGGGCACCTTTTGGGATGAGCACTGGGTGTTGTATGGAAACCAATTTGACAATAAATTTCATATATTAAAATAAATAAATAAATAAATAAATAAATAAATAAATAAATAAATAAATAAATGGAGGTAACAGTTATACTTGCCTCATCAGGTTTTCTGAGGATTAAATGAGATAATACATACAGCTTGCTCAGAACGATGCTCACGAACCATTTTAACAAGCATTATTGTTACGATTTTTTTTTTCAAAAAACAACCCATTGTATTTTTTTGGACAGCACCACCACTAAATTTTTTAAAACCTTTTTTTCTTCTTTTAGTGGCTTGAAATACCATAACAGGCACTGGATCGTGAATGAAACGTGACCTCATTTAAAACTGCTTCTGTGTTGTGGCGCGCTACCTAATTTAGCTGTCTATCCTTAATGCTTTGTAAATGTCTTGTACCTAGTAAGGGCTAGTATGTATTGAACCGAATTGCTTTGAATTGAGTTTTCTCTTAGGGTACAGAGCAGTTTCTAATTGCACCTTAGTGGTTTTTTTTTTTAAACCTTCATTGTAAGAGGTATAAATTAATTAGGCATAGGGAGTATATTTTGAGATACTTGTAAAAGATAGTTGTGGTAAGAAAATGTAAGAAGATAGTAACTCTGTCATTACTAGATATGTGGAAACACATAAAATACACAAATGGGATCCTTGGGGGCAGAGGGACACAAGGGGAAGATTTGGCTGTTGGTCACGCCGCTAGCTGGACAGCTGAGGAATCATGCTGTGGATGACCTGTAATTAGCCTCCATGAGCTATTAGAGGTTCTCCTGTTTGAGACCTTGTCCCAGGAGAAAAGGCTGCCTGATAGGAAGGGACAGTGCATGTCCAACTCTTCTCTTAAAGAACCAAATCTGGTTTTTGTTGAAGTGGTGTATTCTCTGGGACTCCTAGTATTGATGGAAATCATTTTTTAGCCATTTCATATGATATATTGTTTAAATTTGGACAAACATTAAATTAGGCATTAATTTCCTATGCGTATAGCTTTTATGCAGCTATAAACCTAAACTGTATTTACAGAGTACTATATAAATTTCCTATAAAAACCATTAAAGTTTAAATTAACAACATTAATTTAATGTTCTATGTGATGTTTTGTTGAAACTAAAGCACGATGATGGATTGAGTCATAGAAAAAATGTACTTGCGTATTTGATACTTTACTTATTAAGTTGATTCTTTGAATTTTGAGCCTGATGGGATTATCATTTTAATAATTTGCAGCATCATGGTTATTTTTCCTTTTACACACTGAGTTCATTTTAAATCACTGATCCATCATTTTGATGACCCATTCAGGTTGATAGTGCTACTCAAAATACAATATTGAAATTTAAAAATATGCTTTAATGAAAAATTCTTTGCTATTATTTTCTATGCTTCTTGAAAATGAAGTTTTGCAAGTTTCTTATATATAAATATGGTGGTATCACTATTAATTTAAAGTGGAAATCTTACAATGGAACTGTTATGGGATTTGGCCTATGTTAATATGTGCTGTGTGATGATTCCATTTTCCCACATTTTGTTCCATATCATTTTTTATAGAACTTTTGTTTCTACAATGTCCTATGAAATCTTTTGGCAAGAACCTGGCATATATATGAAATCAGCCTTTGCTTTTTTCTCATTAGATTTAATTTAACTATTTAACTATTAAAAGGAACATATATATCTACCACATTGTCATTTTCATGATGACAAATCAAAAGCTCAGTTTATTAAGTAGCTTAGGAACCTGTCTTACACTGCAGAAATAGGTCTCAATAATCACTGCAAAAAAGGTTTGTCTTTATTGTGTAAAGAATTTCACACGACCATCATGACAGACATGGCTTGATAATTTTGTGTTTGGATTTTTCAATTTTGTTAAACTTCAGTGTAGCACATGAATATGTTATTTGAGTACACTGGGGACAGGGATAAGGAGAACTGAAATGGAAGGAAGTTTCATTGTGAAATAGATGTATCTGCTACCATGACCATATGTAGGGTTGATTTTTCAAAAGAAAGCCATCAAGTATTCGTTACAAAAAAAAAAGTGATTCCCCTGGGGCTGCTGGGTGGCTCAGTCAGTTAAGCCTCCAACTTCAGCTCAGGTCATGATCTCCTGATTCGTGGGTTGGAGCCCCTCAGTGCCTGTAGCCTGCTTCAGATTCTGTATCTCCCTCTCTATCTGCCCCTCCCCGACTCACACTCTGTCTCTCTACATAAATAAAACATTAAAAAATTAAAAAAAAATAGTGATTCCCAAAGCATTTTAGAATCGAGATAACATTGCACATTATTCAGGTCAGCACAAGAAACTTCAATGGTTGAACCCTGCTAAATATGTCCATTGATACTTTATACTTAGCTTATTTTATTGCATATTTTAGTTATTTCCTAAGCTTCTCATAAACACCCTAATTCTGGTAGTAAATTTTTACTCTATGGCATTAATTTGTCTTGAAAACAAACTCTGTGTGTGGTGTGTGTGTATATGTGTATTTTAAACAGTAATTTCATTTGAAGGAGTGGCTGGAAGTATCAGAAAGCCTGAAGGCCAGTGCTGGCTCTGCCACTCACCAGCTCAGAAATGTTGAAAAAGTCCAGGTGTCTCAGCCTCAATTTCCTTATGTGTGAAGTGGGACTGATACTAATCGCTCTGCCTCATCAGGGGGTTAGTTGTAATGAGATAGAGTAGATTTACTATACTTTGAAAGGGTGAAATCTTAGGTGTATATATGTTATTACACTAAAAAGAGATTCCAAATGCTGATCTAAGGGTTTAAAATCTTACTTATTTGCAATCATTAAGATTCTTTCATTCTTTTTCTTCTATTGGACAGCTTGACGTATTATGCCATCCTTCAATCACATCATTTAAAAAGGTATTATAGATCGTATCTCAACAAACTTCAGGTTGAGTCTTGCCTACCTATCATGTTTATAAATAAAGTTTTATTGGAACACAGCTGTGCTCACTGGTTTAGTATTGTCTCTAGCCACTTTTTTTTTTTTTTTTTTTTTTTTTTTTTTTTACTACAATGGCAGTTGAATAGTTGTGATGAGACTGTATGGCTTGCAAAACCTAAAATATTTACTGTCTGGCTCTTGGCAGAAAAATATTGGTACACTCTGTGACATAGCACTAAAAGCCTAGAACCAACTGCAATCCAGCCCTGTCTGGAAACTAAGTTTTTCATAGGTGATGTAATTTTGTTCCAAGATCTATACTCTGTGGTAAGTGTCCCTGAGTGGGACCCTCTTGGTAGGCATCAGCCTCTATCTCTCCTCTTCTGATCCATGACTTCAAAGATGGGGTCGCCTTGTGATATTGTTTATTTTCTTGCTCCTTTCACGGGTTGTTTCTTTAAAAGAGTATTCGCAGTGACTTGTATGATGTTGCTGAAAATTTCATTTAGAAATCTATCTAGGTTCATTTTAAATCGAGTTCATTACTAGGGTACACCAGAGTACGCAGGCTACTGTTGCACAAGTTTTTAAGCTCAAACGGCACATTGACTAATGTAAATTATCAACCTAGCAAATAATGTGGAAAGATAAGATACAGTGGGTAAGTTCGCATTGAAAATGCACTTAGATATTTTTTCCTGTTACCAGGTTTTCATATGTTTAAGTTTTTGGACTTAGTATGTTACATTCATGTGACTTTGGAAGAATTAGGAGTGATGGGGGGATTTGGCAGTGTCTGCAAGTTTACATTCCACTAATTTAGAAAAGTCAGAGGCGTTTCATTTACAATATAGAATTTTAGAGCTGAAATAGACCTCAGAGATCAGCATTTCCCAACCTCTTTTGACCCATGGATGATTTTCATAGTAATTTATAATCTTGTCAACCCTCTTAGGAATTTTAAAAATCAGTTCATCATTTTTGTGCGGTATATTATGAAGAGGTAATTTTAAGGGAAAACTATTTCATCTTAGGTTAGTACATTATTAAGGAGTATATTATAAAATTTATTTTGATGCCATCATCAGTGATGTTGTATATAAACAAATACTGCCTTTTTTTTCACTTAATGAGTGGTAAATACTTTTTAAATTTATAGAGAAAAGATTATGAAAGGAAAGGGTGACTTGTCAAAAACTGGAAACATGACATTATCTTCACATGTAGTTTTGGAATTGAAGTGTATAAAAGAGGTAAAATTTGCTTTAATAATCCAATATATTGAAATTCTTAGATTTTATACTATAAAAATTAATTTTAAATAATTTTTGTATCTGTGCTTTATTTTTAAAATAGGTTTTAATGTTTATTTTTGAGAGAGAAAGAGAGAGTATGAGCAGGGGAGGGGCAGAGAGAGAGGGAGACAAAGAATCTGAAGCAGGCTCCATGCTCCAAGCTGTCAGCACAGAGCCCAATGCAGAGCTCTTACCTACCACCTGTGAGATCATGACGAGAGTCAGACGTTCAACCCACTGAGCCATCGAGGCACCCCTGTATTTGTGCTTTAAATGATGATATCGGGGAGGTTTGGAGTTTCCCATTTCTAAAGAAATCGTATTGACAGAAAAGTCCCGTTGAAAAGCCAAATTGGATATAATTGCTTGTATGTATGCACACATATGTACATAAATTTTACTGGAGCATTTTTCAAGTACTAGACATATTTGATGTGCTATATAAAATTTTTGGTCAGGTAAATATATCTTGTGAACTTGAGGCAATTTGGCATAATTATTTTAATCCCCTCATGAGCTTCATTTCAATCTCTCTCCTCTTTTTTTTGGTCTTTGGCATGAAGCAAAGGCCTATGATGATTATGCATTACATTCCACATGACTGTGACCAAGACATCTTAAAACCATGTGATGTTCAAGGACCTTTGGTAGCTGACTGGGTCTAGGTCCAGTGTGCACTCGTCACTGCTGATCTCATGCTCATTCTACATCTGCTTGGAGGCTCTCGAATGCTCTAACTTGAAAGGGAATTTCAATTATTATAGGTCTTCCAAAGGAATGTAAACAGATGTTATTGACAAGAACCCCATAGTCTGCTCATCTTATATATGAGGAAAGGGGAACCAAGAGAAGTGAAGCAGTATTCCCAAGTTCACACAGTAGCCTAGTGGCTGTGCCAGTCCTACAAACAGGACTTCTCATTCTCAGTGCTCCATTCATGTGTCTTGACTGAACCATTTAGCATCTTGCTACCTGAATGCATGTGATTAAATAATGGCACTATGCCCTTCACAAACCACGTGAAGTAAACCTGATTTGATTTTTAATTGGCTCACCAATTACTACATTCTGCAACATGTATTGTGTTATAAAGCTATTATGTAGCAGAAGGAAGCCTGTCCAAATATTTCTAAGACCTGTCTTTTGAAGATGTTGATTCTTAATGTACCTTCCGTTATGGTATACCAGTGGTCTAAAGGTAATTATTTGCGTATAAGTTCACTCACAGCAAACATCTATTCCATGGAAGTCACTTTGTAACAAAGGGTATTGAACCTGAACTAATGAACTATTTATTGGCAGCAAGTCATTGACTGAATTTATAAAATGACAAAAAATTTGGAGGGTAACCTGCTGCAGTAGATTTCAATAGAAACAGATTCTCCTCATAACATTAAAGAATAATTTATTTAGGTCATTTCTCAAAATTCATAGTGAAGATTAAGGAGTGTTTATTGTAGCATATGATCTCTATTGGTCCCATAGAATTCCATTCAAGAGATAACTGTCCATTTGTAAAGTTGCTTTGATCACGGTGGTTTTTCCTACAGATTATAATGAAGGCATTCTTGGGTGTCTTCAACTGATTGATTGTTAACTGTTCATTCAGCGTATATTTATTGATTTGTAGTCCTTCCCCTTCATTGTTAAATTTATCAGATTGCATTATCACCCAACTCAAGGCCATACTGTCATCTGGTTGGAGATGATTTTAAACCAATCTGTGACTACTGGTAGGAGTGGACAATTGCCTGTTTGTAAGGTAATATGTTTAGTGGCTGGTCTATACTGAGGTGAAATGCTAACATGAAAGGATACCAAAGATCAGAAAGCATTTAGAATTTATTCTGGCCAAAGTATATGTCTTTATGAATGGGAATATACTCTGGTTCTCTGAATTTAGATTTCAAATTTTTTAAGCAAACTTTTAGGATGATGAGGAAAACAGTCAACTAGGTAGTCAACAATTACTACTGTGTTTTCCAGCATTTTCTACTATTCATAGCTGCCTGCATACATTCTTGATTAGGTCATGCTGCGCCGGTGCCCTTTCCCAAAGAAATACTTCTCAGGTGGAGTGGGAGACAAATTCTGACTACGTTTAAACCTTTATCCAATAAAGACTGTATTTATTAGCACCACAATTCAAAACAACCATTGTCAAAGGTAATAAAATAATCCTTGTGTCCATTTGCCCATTGTTTAATTCTCTATGATCAACTGTGAACATGATCATTATTTGGAAAAATAATTTTTTTTTTACCTTGGCATAGTGATATACTAGAAGAAAACCATTTGTGTTAGAAGATTTTTGCCTAAAATCCTAATTAAACACTTATGCTCTTGGGTTGTGTCATGAGGCAATCGTCTCTGCCCTCCATGTAGGGGTCCCTAGACTTGATGGATGGTGGGATCTCCTGATGCCTTAAAGACTTTAAGACTTAATAACACCATGTCTTGAAGCAAACTAAGTTGTTACAGGAACATTAAAGCCCATCCTTAAAACATATTATGTAAAAACCCTTAAAGTTTACCCCCTTTGTCATGATTAAGAGCCATGAAGTTGTAAGTGAGATATTTGGTTACAGAGTAAGTCCTATTTATGAAAACTTCATAGGTGATTCCCCAGGGTGGATCACCATGCCATGCTGACCGTACTACCAAAGTGAGGCACCTTTGAATAACACTTTGTATTCTATATGGTCTGTCTCCCCTCCCCCTATAACCGGAATGGGGAAGGAGGAGAATATAAAAATAGAAGATGTGACTTCTTTTCCTGCCACTTTACTATCTCAGTGGGAGTCACCAATGGCAGATTATTCACATGACTATGTTGTAAAATCGTAGGTTTTTAATGTCTGGACTACTGAGTACAAACATAACATTTAAATAAAAATAATGCCGAGTTATTTATCTTCACCAAATCTTCTCTGTCCCATATTGGATGTGAGCTGTCTCTTTAATAATGCAAAGGAGTAGTAAATTTCAAGCTGAGGATGGGCAATAACAAGGAGAGTGATCTGCACGCTGCCCTAATGTCAGTGGAGTGCCTTAGGAGAACACCTTATTAGTTCTAACAGGCTGGTTAGCGCAGGGTCACCTCTCTGCCTCCATCTTTCCCAGCAGGGTCACTCATCTCTGGGCTCTGTTTGGGAGGAAAGAAGTGAGGGGGAGGGGAAAGCATGTATTTAGAGCTTCTCTCATCTTTCCAGCATTGAGAGCTGTTTTTGTTGTTCAATTGTTACTCACCTTTTCTTTCTCTCTCCTTTTCTCCTCCCCTTCTCTCCTCCCCTTTTTCTCTGTCCTTAGCTGCCCCTCCCTCTCCTCTCCTGGGGTGTCTGCTTACATTCTCTGTGTAGAGTTAAAACAGAAACCTCTGTCAGGGTATTTTTTTTCTCATTGTTTCATTTTTAGAAGTCATCTGAAGTAACTGTGGTTTATAAATCTATATTTAAATGAGTATTTACTGTGTTGAAAACATTAACTGGAAGTGGGGCCTAACATAGCTAAGCTTCCAATTAACATGACTAGCAAAAAAAAAAAAAAAAAAGGAATATAGACATATGTTTGCGCACCTTTTACTGTCTTAAAAAATTGAGAAAATATATATTTTAAATTAATGTCATTTTAGTATTGCACTTAATACATTTTCATAAAAGGAAAGATTAACTCTCCTCTTTTTAAAAATGTATTTTTGTGCTCTTTGATTTTTTTTCATCATAGCTACAAATATCAACCCTTCCTCCTCCCTAGCTCCCGTCCCCATCCCCATCCCCCATCCCAAAATGAATGCAAAGAAATACTATTAGACTGTCTGGTTATGTATTTTTTATGAGGCCATACAAGACGCTGTCTGACCCCTTGCAGCTCATGTTATAAGCACACTGAAGATGCTTTTCATTTGGGTTTTGCTTTTCAGCCTGGATGACCTCTATTAAATAAAAAAAAGGGGGGGTGGGGGTGGGGGGACAGGCCTAATATGTGACCCCAGGGACTAGTCGCTTCAAGGATTACATTTAATTCATATGATAATATTGAAATATAACGTTCCTTGGTCTAATGTTTTGGTTATTTTCTCTTTCTCTTTATTTTGGGGACTCATTGATCAGTCTCTTCATAGATTTTTTTTTTTTTTTATCAATTTTGGATAGAGAGCTATAATTCATGCACTAGGGTCAGATTCTTAAAATTACATTTTTCCCCTCCTTTTCAAATTCAAGCCATGAATACGAAACATATCTCTCTTTTCATGGTTTCTTTGAGAGACAGAAATTAATTTTTCTGATGTGTGTCTGCCAGGAGTTATGTTTCAAATAAAGAAAGCCTTTTTATTTTGGCATACTTGCTTAACCATCCTCAACAACTGATCCCCAAGTTCTCCATTAGTGGAACACTAACACCTTTTAACCTCCTTCCTTCCTTCCTCTGCAAAATCATTTGTACATGTAAAATGCTGTTCTCTCATATGTAATATGTCATGATCTAGATAATGATCCACATTTGGGTCCTTGTGTGTGGTACACAAATATGCTATAATTTGTATTTTTACATTGCTTTTATAATGATCTTTGTTTTATAATGCCCCTGTTAGTTACTGAATGCTCATATGCACAAATTTTAAGGGACTTAAAACTTCCCTGTGCATCTTTTTTTTTTTAAAAAGGGATATATATTGTTCATACCATTTAAGTTTAGGATTAATGTTCAAAACCAATTTGCAAAAGCATCCCCCTGGCCAGTTAGAATTCTATTTCTATTAAAGTTTCTCACAAATCGGATGCCTTTTTGTCTTTGCTAGTTGAAATAAACAGGTTGAGAAAGGGAACTGAACAACACCCTGTTTGTTGTATTTTGAAAATGTTTTTATTCCTTTCACTTAACAGACTAGCACTTAATTTCTTTGAATCAGCTGCTGTTCATCAGTGCGGTAGTGGTTCACTTGTCTTAGAAGGCAGGTTCCTTGGAGGGACAGTAACATTTCACCGGAGCTAATAAAGTCAATTAGGATAATATTATACAGTAGGCCACTAGAAAATCAGCTGCATTTTGCACGAATCATTCCATGTTTTTAATTCATACCAATTTTATGCTTCATAAGGAATATTTAAAAAGAACTATTATTATTAGTTACATCAGTTTGCACATATATTTAATTGCAATCTTTCTTTCTTTCTTTCTTTCTTTCTTTCTTTCTTTCTTTCTTTCCTTCCTTCCTTCCTTCCTTCCTTCCTTCCTTCCTTCCTTCCTTCCTTCCTTCCTTCCTTCCTTAGTAGTTGCAGGAAAATTTGTGGACATGTTCACACATTTTTATTACCATAAAAGTACTGATGAAAACTGATCAAAGCTGGGAAATTCATCTCAGTAGCTTGAAACCCCATCTCAAGCCAGTCCCTTATTACCCAGGTATTGCCACAAATGTGATTCAGCAAATAAAGCCCCTAGCTGCCTGGCCCCCTCTGCAATCAGCAGCAAAGTGATTCCGCAATGGGGTTTTCACAATGACTCATAATTTTCCTACATTTGTTTGCAGAACAGTCTTAACATTTTTGACATCTGAGTTACTGGTGAAAACGTTCATATGTCTCTATGTATACATATAGTATATATATTTTTGTCTTGGTTAGTCACAGTATGTGAGAGGGATGTTTTAAAAACAGACTCCAGGTTCTCCTTTGTAAAGCATTAAGCTGTGACCCTCCCCTCCTCTCTTCCCTCCCCCTGTAGCCCTGGACTTCATGATGCCTTCTTGACTGGTAGCTGAACATGGACTTGTCTTTTTATTTTTTTTTTTTTATAAACCCAGTCACAACACAGAAAGAGGAGGAGGAGGAAGAGAGAGAGAAAGAGAGAGAGGGAGAGAGAGAGAGAGAAAGAGAGAGAAGTAAAAACCCTGAAGGATGGTTCTCAAAAATTCTAAAGGAACCACAGGGAATTCCTTTTAAGAGCAACAGAAAGCAAGCTAGCTGAGGTAAGGCAGATGTGGACAGCCTTTCTTTTCTTCTCTTTTCTTCCCTTCCCTCTCTCTGTCTCTTTCTGTGTCTTCCTCTCCGTTCCCCCTTTCTCCTCATATTCTCTCCCTCTCTTTCCCTTTCCATTCATGTGTTCTCCCTCTCTCACTCCCCCCCTCCCCTTCCCCCCCCACCCCCTCCAGAGCTGTTTCTTTCTGGCTCGGGGAGGGTAGCTGGGTGGGGGAGCTACCTAACTTCTTCCCTGCATAAGCAATCTGAGAATGGAACTCATGTGAATATGCAAATAGGACTGCCTGGGCCGCGTTGCTGACACGTGTATGTGTTGTATCCTTCTCCCCACCTCCCTGTCTTAGCGTCTGATCTTCAACAGATTGCTGTTGTTTCTTGTGATCACCAGCACAGCGTGCTGGAAAGAGAGATGGGGGGGAGAGGTGGGGATTGGAGGGAGTGTTGTGGGGCTGGAAGGCAGGAAATCAGACATGATTGCTGTGACTTTTTTATATTAATGTGTGGCTTTTTTCTAGCTCATTTGCATGTCAAAGTGGCGGAGGTGTGAGGGCAGAGATTAGTATGGAGATGACAATGAATTAAATGTGATCACTTCTCAGAGCAGGGGAGAAGGGGGGTGAGGGGCTGGGGGGGTGGGTGAGATGGGGGGGCAAGCAAGACAGAGTGAGAGCAAGAGGGGAGCGCCGCTTCTGATCTTCACCACACAGTTGATTGATGTCACCAGCGAACAGAATGCATCTTTTTATTGTGATGATGGTGATGGTGGTGGTGGTGATGCTGATTGCCATGATTACACTTATCGTTAGTGTGAAATTTGAATTTTAAGTGGTCAGTGCTGCAGCTCCAGTGCACGTGATTGTTGGGTCCATCAGTGCAAACCCTTTACTGTCAAAATGTAACGCCGCTCTACGTGTGCTTTTATTTAAAAAGGAGGATACAACATTACTGGGAAAGAGATTACTAATTTGTGATGTTACACAGTAGGCTGGGATACCAAGGTTTTTCCTTGTAGCTTCAGTTCTATTTTGCATGTGACTCCCCCCCCCCCCGACCCCACCACAACCAGAAAAAGAGGGAGGTTGAGATTAAAAACATTTTTATTATTGCAAAAAAAAAAAAAAAAGAAATCTTTCACTGGATCGGTGGGGTGGCAAGGGTTTCAACCGTTGACAATAAAGAAAATGCAATTTCATCTCTGGCATTCGGTGTTATCTCCCTTTAATAACAAAACCAAACCAGACTGATTACTGAACAAAGCAAATTCTCAGGCGGCTAGTTGCAGGTCTGAATGCCGGAGTAAAAACTGAACATTTTTTTCCCTTTCCTTTTGGCTATTTTGTACGCAACACCTGCAAATGTGTGCGGAGTAGTTGCGAAAGGATTCGTGGGGGAAGAAAGGGGAGGTTTTTTTTTTTTTTTTTTAAAAAGAACTCTTCCATAATTAAAAGAAGAAAAAGAATATAAACACAGACTACAAAGATTTTTAGACTGCGTTGATTTATTTGTCTTAGAAGTCAAATTCGTTCTGCCAGTGAGTTTTCCTCTGATTAGTCTCCTCTCCTGCTTCTTCAGGAGGACGGACTTCCTATAGTATAGACAAATCAGTATAGAAATTTAGGACTAATTGTTTTGTGTGCAATAACCCTGATGATATAAATGAGCACTTAAGAATCCACAGAACATCACTAACATTAATTTATTGAAAAAGAAAATCCAAAGCAACTCCATTAGTTTTTCCCTGTTATTGTTAAGGACTTTAAATGGATTTCCTAATTGGATAATTTTATTCACAAGAATAATATACAAATGGAAAACAAGCCCTAACTCTAAGGGTGGAGGGGGTGGGTCTGCATGAGGAGGAAGAGTCACTGTTAAGAGTGAACCACTGTCAGCTTCTAGAAAACTGGCTCAGATAGTGCCCTAAAGAGAAAGAGGAGGCATTTGGAGAAGAAAACCCATGCGTGAGAATGAGCTGACCAACTTAAGCCAGTGCAGAAGGTGCTTTAAGCCTACTTAAGCAATACAACCGATAAAGCCCCTTGCCTTCTTTTTATGATATTTCAGAATCCTTGTTGCCCCTTTTTGACCATAGGCACTTCACATTCGTCTACGTTTTCCTAAGATGGAGCATCATATCTCCCCCCCCCCCCGTGCTTTTACTTGTTTTCTTCCACCTCTTTGGCATATTCTGTCCACCACCTTGATCTCTTTAGAAGGGCGCTTGGGTTTGCGTTGTTTAGCGTGCCTTTCCCAGGTGGAGGTAGCTGTGCTCACTGAATGCTGTGCAGGGCTACTATTAATAGCAAAGTATCCTGTGTCCTGTTCTTACACCCTTTGCCTGCCAAATGCATAGAGTGAATCAAGACAGTCAGAGAAAAGTTCTTGAATGCTGGTCTGGAGTGGCTTTCCTCCCACACATCAACACCTGTATCCTGGTTCTCCATCTGTCCCCAGGTTGTATGCCTGCTTCTTCTACATCCCGCTTTCTCCTTGCCTTAGTCTTCTAGGCCAATAAAGAAGAAAGGCAGGGATGAGGATTGTTCCTATTGATCTGCCCAAGGGGATCATTAGGCATCTGTATCAATCTACAAATCAGTGGGCCTGTGTTACTAGCTTGGGCAGTCATTGCCAATTTGTTCCTATTAGATGGAGGAGCCTGGAGGTGTTTGATGAGCAGATTGGGTCTTTATCTCAGCACTAGAGAGTATGCAGGCTTGCCGCCAGACAGCAGAGCTTTACGGGACTTTTTTTTTTTTTTTTTTTTTTTTGTGGAGGGGACAGGGATCCTTATGGGTATTGGTTTTTTATAGCCTGAAATCTGTCTGCACCTTAACTAGACCTCCAAGGTGGATTGCATCCTGTCCTCACTAAACTGTCTGTAGTTATAATTAACCCCCACGTTGCCTTCTCCAGCCCTGACATCTCCTCGAAAAGCTGCCTCAGAAATCTCTTCTGGAGGATTCTTTTGTAATTCTTTTCAGGACCGGCATCTGAAGGATTGAAATGTAAACACTTTTCCCGTCCTTCCTTCTGTTTCTTTGCTCAGAGGAGCAGAGGGTTTTTACTATTGAGCAGGTGACATTTTTAGCTGTGATTTTCTCTGCAGTTCAGTTAGAGATAGTAAAAGTTAAACTCCAGGTAATTTTGTTGGGGATTCCTGTTTACCTCTTTGAATTGAACTCGAGATGGAAATGTGTTCCCATTGACATCTTTTTATTTAAAAAAAAAATCTTGAAAAATCATCCTCGTATTTAGTCTTTGGCTTTGAAAGAGCAACAGCCATGGCGAAAGCCATGTTCTCTTCTATGCATGTAGATCTGAAAAATAAAAATTATGTTTCCACGGGGGGCTGGGGAGGGGAAAAGGATAATGAGTGAATAAGCACAATTTATGCTGTTACCGCTGCTGGCATGACATTTCTTCTTCATTATTTGGCGAAAACCTCACTTTTAAACCTGGTTTTACTCATTCCTGACGTGAGCATTATTCAGTATAAATATCTGTCCATTGCCAGGCCATGGGGATGCTCTCAGTGACATTTCTGCTTTATAGCTTGTGGTGGGGGTGGAGGAGGGGAGGCCAGGGAAGGTGGACTGATGCAGATGGGGAGGGAGGCGACCAGGCAGGGTTCACTTCGTGGGAGCTCTGTTTTTATCCTGCCCTTGAATTTATTACTTGCCAATAATAAACTGTTTTTGGAGCTGGGGCTCCGGGGAGGTGGGTAAAGTGGTCACCCTGAGCTGTGTACTTAGCAGTTGTGTGTTGCCTTGAAATTTGTTCATCATTGCACAGGGGCAAAGTGTTTTGGTTTTTTTTTTGTTTTTTTTTTAAGTAGAACCTTTCATATTTTGAGTATTGAAAATGAGACGAACTCTTGGGACTGGACACCAATTTCCAAGTGGTTTTGGCCTGTTTTTAGTTCCCTAACCTTGAGGTAATTGTTAAAAAACAAAACAAAACAAAACACCCTGCATTTTCCTACTTTGCCCTTAGTGATGATTACTGTTTATTAGTTTGTATTTGCATTATCTCACCTGTGTATCCAGTTCATCCTCTCTAAAGAAGCCCTCATTTTCTTTCACTTGACAAGTGCCTGCTTTTTTTTTTTTTTTTTTTTTGGTTGTCGAGTAGCTCACAGAACTTTACAGAAAGACATCTGTGTGGGGTATATGATTGCTGGAAGTTAAACCATCTTAATGTATCATAAACCAGACATCCAGTCAACTTTTATCTTTACAGTGCCTGTACAGAAATCGATTTGGAGTGGACTCAGAGGAATGTTTTAAGAGTTTGTTTTGCAAATATTTATAAACCTTTTTCTCTGGAGCAACATCTCTTTTAGAAGAGTCACCCTGCTCTTAAGAGCAGGGCTTATTTTCAGGGAGACCCTGCCAAAATCTGTTGCTTGTTTTATCCTGAGGGTTGGGAGTTCAAATTTATTTCGCCACCGATGTACTGTGGAAGCTAGATACGCGTGTGAATAGGCTGGTTATTTCATCCATCTTTGGGATGCTCCGCTCCATTCTCTGAGCCCCACAAGAACTTTAAAATGAGCGAAACCACCCAGGTGCTCGGTGGGATTTTCCGCCTGAAGGACAGAAACTGGATCTTTCTTGCGTTTTTCTTCAGGAGAGAAAATAAACCCGTCATTTTCTCCTCACCTAAACGCTTATTACTTAAGGATGTGGACAGTATGTTGCAACTTGATAGAAACTTTTAATCACGGAGAGTCTGGCTCTTGAGCCTGGGCGTGTGTGGTTTGCAGTTCACCTAGTCCCCGCACGAGGGACACTGTTTTGCCTTCTCTCATAGCGATACAACACGTTTTCATTCCTTAACACGCTGTTTGTTTATCTATCCATATATCTCCCTGGTTTTTCTTGTTTTATTTAGTGTGGCTTCCAATGTGCCATTCTTCCACGAAACAATTGATACATTCTCGGCACGCTGTTGTGAGTAGAAAAAACTCCTAGATTAATGGTCAGTGTCTCGCACACGCACATTTGTGTTGTGATACTATGGAAGAGCTGCGAATTACTGACAAGATCTAGAATAATTCCTAATGCTGTCGAAGGCTTCATTTTCTCCTCGGCATGATGGATGAGGCATAAGAAGTGCTTTCTGAGATCATTATGTGCATCATTCTGTTAAGTGTTATTAAAGTCCGTCTGTCTTAGGCAGCAGAAACAATATCTTTGCCCTTATTTTGCTCGTGTTTTTAAAAACAGCAACTGCAGATTCTTTCCTTCCTAATGGGAGCTTTGCTTTTTTGAGATCATCTGACTGTTAATTTGTGCCATAAAATTATTAAGAATTGTATTTTTCTTTCTACTTAAAATTTGATACTATTATTCCATAAACAAATTCTAGTCCATTTCTAAACCTTGAATTCACAGTGTCTTAGAAATGCATTTTACGAAAAATAGAGATGTGGGAAGTGACTAGAATTTGGGGTGTGAGTTTCAGTCTGTAACTTCAAAGAGCTTTAGTAGCCTTTTATTTTCTGGCCTCCCACTATTTTAAATATCTTGACTATTTGTTATCTCAAATTGATTGTGTAAGAAACAGGGTGAATATGAATTTGACCGATATTTCTTTGGATTCCTCCCTTATAGGCAGTTGTATTTAGAGCTGACAATGCTAAGACATGTATATGGGGACGAAAACTTTGCTCTAACACTCGGTCAGGGAAAGTTTGTTTTTATAAAATTGTGCATTTGGAGGGCAAATTTCCCTTAGTTGTTTGGGGGCACTTGAATGGGAGTGGTTGAATGGGGGTCTGGGAGTGAAAGTGGAATGCCTATTTAATAGGGCAGCCCAGGTAAATTACAGATGGTTCGTATTATATCTCCAGCAATTTCACCCAAACAGAAGAATTTACTTTAAATGTTTGTAACCTTCCTTTAAGCCACAGATTTTTCTTTTTGAAATAATAAAATACAATCTCCTTCACAGAACATTTCCTATATTCCCCAGTTGCCCTCCCCCATCACTGTGTTGGTGTTGTTGTTACTGTTTTTGAAGAGTGTGCTAGAGCATTTTTAGACTCTGGCAGGTTTCATCAAAAGAAAACGAATCAAGTGAAAAGAAGTAGATCTTCATACTTTGTTTTAAAACACTGCTTTGCCTGTTCAGAGATTCAGTGAGATCTAGCAAGGCTCACTTTTACACTTTTAATAGAATTCTAGAAGTTTCTGCACAGCTGGGAGAAGCTCAGCCATCCACAGCATAGCACATTTTTGAACATTTAATTTTATATTTGAATAATTCTCCAGATCAGGCTATAATCATGAATGTCATATAAAAAGATTTTTTTTTATAAATTACATTATTTCACAGATGTGCAAATACTTCTGAGAAAAAAATTACATTGATCAGTTTTTAATACCCCCCTGTCTCACCCTTCAGTCAAAGGGAAAAATAGCTTTTTTCCCATCTTTGTCTTCAGAAAGGTGCTAGATTGTAAACATCTGAAGGAAATGAAAGGGGGTTGGCCAGTCCACCCCAAACTCTTTCCAGATTTTCAATCCTTTCAGCAGCAGCCTTCAGTTTTCAGAAAAGAGGGAGGGTCTAGGGGGAAAAAAAAGAAAGGAGATGTCTCTGTTTATTATTAAAATTTAAAACGAGAAGCATTGCTGTAACTGGCTAATTTTGAATATACTAATTTAGAGGGCTTGCACAACAAGAGGCAAAATTTAGACAACGTGTGTACTGTGGTAATTGGGAAAAGATAAGGCATTTGCAGCTAATTAAGATCTAATTCTGGAAAAAGAACAATAAGCAACAGATGGCTATCGTTTCTTTTATAGTTTCTGAAACAATAGCATGTGGATATTTAATTCAAAAACTCTTCAGACAAACATAGTTATTTTTACTTAGGCAGAAAGATGATTATTCTTTGTATAGTGTTTCCGAAGCATCCGGTATTTATTTTAGTTTAAATAAGGGCATTTCAGAATTTGTATTTTGTAAATATTGGAATATTTCCCGAAGCAACAATTGAAGTCATGAACCGTGGTCATTTTGGGAACAGTCACCTGTGGTTGGAAACACCACTGTTACTCAGGGCTGAACGAACAAGTGCTTTTGAATCTGAAACAAACAATTTATTTAAAAGTCCTGACTGTGTTGTTGTTGTTGTTTTTTGTTGTTGTTTGTTTCATGTTTCTTTCCTTAACGGCTCTGAGGAGTATGGCACAGCCTTCTAACCCTTATAATATTTGGATATTTGATATGTTGTCATAAAGATATTCTGAAAATGGAAAAAAATTGCATTAGCATTTGGCCCATGGATAATACTCTGGTTAAGCTAGCTGCAGTTTTTCAGTACTGTTTTTTGACCCAACATAAGTTTTTTTCTTTTTGGACCCAAAACACTGAGAATGATATACAAAAATAAAACAAGGTGTATTCAGATCAGTAGGTATGAAATCACAATCGCCTCTTTGTCTTGCAGAAGCCATACATGCCAGACGCACTATGAGAAAAATAATCTAAAGTGTTGGGTTTATTTTCAATATGCAAGTAGTATAAAAATATGCAAGCTCTGATCGCAGTGTGCTGGAAACCACTCCACAAAAAAATGTGTAACGAAAGCTGTTACTATAAGTGCGGTTCATGTATTGGAACAGCTGTGACAGCCTGATACAGTTTAACACTTGTTCAATTATAAGAAAAAGAAATTCAGAAGGGAACTTGATTTAGATAAGAATTTTAAATAATCCTTGAAATTTCCAAAGGAAGTTTTCCTTGCAGTCAAAATTCTATCTTTTCTCCAGTTTGTCTTCTTGTCTTTTCCTATGTTTAGTGTCCAGCCCCCTTCTAGAGACCTTGGAAGGAACAGCTGTGCTTGACTTGACCACCTTCTCTTTCTAAACTCTGCTCATATTTTATGTTTTTTAGGGTCGGGGTTACAGCGATTTGCAAATTATTTCAGGTGTCTGCTTTTTTATATTCACTTGGGAAATTGCAAAGAAATCACTTAGTAGCTGGCCACCCTTTATGTCCACTCCTTTTTTTCGTTTTCAAGTGATTTTACTGTGTTTTTAATGCAGATATATTCAAGTGCATATAAGAAAGTCTGACACTGATATTGACACCAAATCTTTAGTTCTGGAAATTTGAACACATGCCCCTATTTTCCCTTTGTTTAGCAAATGCTTGACTGATGTGGGTGCAATGTGTGTGATGGTTTGAATAGATCATATATATGTTTCATATATGTGTGTATGTCTCTGTAATACACATACACACATATATGTAATAGATATATAATGTGCTGTAGCTATAATATGCTATATAATCTGCTACATCTAAACTAATTCCTGGAGTAACTGACAGAAGGAACATATGTTCCATGTGTAAAATTTGTTTAGCTAAACTTTTATTTTGTGAGTTGAGGTGTCTCTATGGTTTGTTATGTGTGTAAGGCTTAATTTGCTAATACTGCATATTTTGAAAGTAAAATATTAATAATGTTTGCTTGGTGTTCTCAAAAATCAGCATTTTAATATCATATTGAAATTTCCTTCCTCAAACAACAACAACAACAACAACAACAACAACAACAAAAGAAACCCCAAACAAACCCAGAAGACAAAGCCAGCCTTTAAGCTAACAGAAATTATTTAGTATTTATAATCTGAAAGACTATTGTTTTCTTAACTTGACAAAAAAATAATACTCTCAGGCATTTTCAAAAGGAGCCCGAATCCCCAATGATTATGACCAATGCCTGCTGGTAGACAATATGGGGAATTTTGTGTTTGTACCAGGGAGACAGATGGCTCTCAAACCTCCATTTACAGAGACGTCTGTCTCAGCTTCATAATTTCCCCCAACTTTACATTATTAAGTCTCTGAACGTGGACAGGAGAAACAAAATACTGAACTTGTCAAGTGGTTTTTTTGGGATACTTAATGCCCAAGAAGCTTACGAAAGGATCAGTGCATTGTAAGTCTGGCTGGAAGGGGAAAAAATGGTGAAAGCTATCTTTTTTCATCCTGTGGTGGTTGGTATGGGCAATTTAAAGTAGGATCCTGGAATTTCCAGACCCTGACTCTATCTTCTAAGTCATTTCTGTACCTGGAATAAAATGTTGCTGTAGAAATTATTGACATAATAGTCCCCATGAGGACTCATAGCCATCAAAGTGAAATCTCACAATAAATTCAGAGGCCACCTGGAGAACCACCGTTAAAGAGCTTTTTAGAGGAGAAAAAAAAAACTTTAAAAGCTTAATTCTTCTTAAATATAAGTTCACTGATCATGTTTCTGTACCACTTTCCTAGAGTTTAGTTCTTTACTTTTAGCTTTGTTAAATAATCCTTTAAAGCTTTTTTGACAGCAAAAATGCTGTGTTTTGTATAGATGACATCACTAGCCCAACTCCAGCCACGTTGAAAGCCAAGGGGTTACTAAGCAATAAACCTCAGTCAGGATTTCTGCGTGTCTCGGGGCATAAAAGCCTTAAAACGTGAGGTGGGTCTTAGTGATCTGTGGGACAAACATTTCTACTATAATACCAGAAGCATTATTGATCAGTTTGGGGGGAACATTTTTTTTAAAAGCTAATTAGTCTTTGCAGAGTTGAATAACTAATGCTGTTTTACACTTAGCACTTAGGCGGTGCTTTTCATCTTCAAAGTGCTTTGAAAACATTAACTAATTAATCATTAGCTAATTTAGCAACTGACGATAAAAGTTAAGAGTCTGAAAGAGGCTGGATTCTACCAGTGTTTGGTGCCAATAGCCCCTCTGTGGAATCAAAGGGAAGGCTCTGTCTGGATGGTAACCGTGGGGGCAGGTTGCCAGGTGTGGGGGACTTTTGGAGTCACTGCTCAGGTAATCTCTATAGAGAACTGAAACAGAACCCTTTAGACCCACACCCCTGAACAATCTTAACAGGTAGTGATCAGCTTTTTTTTTTTTAAACCATTTTTTCTTTAAAGCTACCTTAGTAGCAGGAGCCCTAGAAAATATCCAGAATATGTCGGAATACTGAAAGTGACTAGTATGGCAGTCATAGGCAGAATGGGAAGTATATGTGTGAATGAATGATCTTTACCAGTAAACCTTCCTGGGTCCATTGCAATGTAATCCATGAATGCTACCCTGGAAATCTAGCTTCATTTAGGAAACTTAATGCAGAAACAGAAGAGAATTTTCTTGCATCTCGTGACAAACAGAATGCTTTCTAGGGGGCTTGTCTGCGCTGCACTGTAGTCCCATCCATTATGTGAATGAGATGTGAAAATAGTTCCTTGTTTCCCTGAGATATCAGCAGACCGCACAGGCTGAGTTTCTTTAAAAATACGGAGACAGTTCATCTATAGACTTATTCTGAATGAGTGAGTATGTGTGGTCCAGCTCATTTAAAGAAAGAAACACTTCACAAAGCCACCAGTATTATAGAAAGTGGCACCAATGACTGCAGTTTTGAAGAGTGAATATACTTTGCTTTGCATTCAATTCCTTCTCAATCCCGCATACCATTTTCCTACAAGGAAAAGCAAGATTTCAGAGTATTAAAAAATGTCAAATGTTAAAAATTTGTTTTCTTTGCTCTTGCTTAGTATCACCAAAGGGTTGGTAAACAGCAAGCAGAAGACAGGTGTTGTTTGTATATATTTTTTCCATTGTGAATGCTACAGAGGGATGAGTATCTGATTGAAAACTTCCAGCCAACTAAACTTAGATGATAAAAAAAACCAACAGAACAGACAATGGAGATCTACTGCATTCTGTCAGTTGCTGCAGAATTTCTCGGTTCTGTTGGAAACATTTGGATGGAGACTGGAGATGTGTCCAGGGACAGTACCTAAAAGATTGGATTCCTAGTGAGAGGTGTTTCAGGTTCATACAGATCTACACTGGTCTGAGGCTGAACTTGGCTATAGCTTTAAGTTCCCTACTCCTCTTGAATGTTGACTTACGTCGCCCCTGCCCCTGCCCCGAATCCACTTTGTCCTCTTAACTTTATCTTAAGCCCATCTTTTCTTACAGAGGGATAATTTTAGAAAGTCCTCAGTTTCAGGTTATGTTCCTAATTTGAAAATTTCAACAATGCCTGTTAAAATGTTCTATTTTGGAGGAAAAAGACTTCATGTTTAAAGATCACTTATTTTTCAGTTCACTTTTTGACTCTGGATAGTGAAGTCCCTCAGTGTAAACGCTGAAAAGAACAACTGCCCATGCCCCTCCCCATCCTCCACCTGAACCCCCTGCTTAGCCGAATATGTCATCAAGATGGCAAGTTTTCCCTCCTTGATTTTGGGGCATATCCTTTGACAGCTACCACACTTGAGCTAGCTCTCCCCTTTTGCTCCTTCCCTAGAACTTGCAAGGGAACCCATTGGAAAGGTCAGGAGCACTGATTAGCCCTGAGGTTAAAGAAATTATTAAATGGAGATTGTCACTTTTCCATTCATATCTTGTATCTTTAAAAAATATTATTTCATGAAACATGAATCATAGCCAGATAGAGAATCATGTGAGAACTAATTTATAGAACACTGAAGTTAGTATCCTACAACAGTTACCAACGCACAGGGCAGGATTTTGTTCCTGAGGTGGCCTCTGGCAATGCGTGTGGACCTTGTTGATTGTCACAGCTGTGTGTGTGAGGGTGCCGGTGGCGTCTCTTGGGTAGAGGCTGGGGATGCTGTTCACCACCCTACAAGCACAGGACAGCTCCCTGGAAACAAAGAATTAACTACCCTCCTAATGTGAATAGTGTGCAGGTTGAGAATGTCTGCTTTTGACTTATGCCTATATACTGTATTTGGAATATACTTGGTGGTAGCTTTTAGGTAGGAACATCTTTTCTTTTTAATAGTGCTTATGAAATAAATTCTTATTTAATTGGGCTGATAGTCCCTTCTTGTTTCTTAAATATGGCTTTCTTCAACTTGAATAATTCTGCATAAAGAGTGAGAAATGGTGGCCCTGCATCCTTTCTGTTTCTCATTTTTAAAAATCATCGAGCAAGCCAGCCAGAATGAAAGAGAAATGCGCAAATGATGAGCAGAGGACACGTTGGTGGAAACGTGAGAAACATGGACAGATTTTTACCTTCTAAAAACTACCTTAGATTCTATATCTCCTACAGCAGAAGAAGATATAAAAAGGGACTTTATGCTCATGATGTCAGGGCTCTCCCTGTGTCCCCTCCTCACCCAAACCCTGGCCTTTTCCCATTGTGATTTTCAGGGATAAAAAAAAAATCTTGTGCAGAGAAGATTCTGCCACAAACTGCTTAAAAAAATCACAAGCTAGAGATTGCAGAAAAGAACCCTAAGGTCACTCACTGCTGGTGATTATTTTTCTGGGTGTTGTTAACTTGTTACTCAAGAGTAGTTGGAAGGAGCTGAAGAGAGGCTTTTAGCTGGAAATTAAGAAGCAAAATGCTGGGAGGAGATCCCAGACGAAGAACAGAATGGTCTATAATAAGAACTGATGTTTCAATGACTATATATATATATATATATATATATATATATATATATATATATATGATCTTTTTTAGCAGTGAAGAATGCAGAACTGGATGTCTCTCCAGTGAAATCTCTCTGCTTTTTAAACTGGCCTTGCTGTTTAAAGTGAAGTTGAACTTCACTTTCCCAGTAGATGGCATTGTAGTCTGTTCAGTGGAAAAGAGCTTCCCTTAACCAATAGGACTTGAATTTTTTTTTCCCTGAGCTTCCTCCTTGATAATGTACCCTCCCTCCCCCTTGCATTAAATACTAGCTTGAGGTTATAAATAAGAATCTTGTTTTCGCTAGTTACCTGTAACTCTCAAAAGATTTGATTTAAAAAAAGAAAGATACAGTAGATAATTTAATATCCCTATATCAAATGAAAAAAATATATAGACTAGATCTGGTATTGTGGCATATGGAAAAAATATGCAAGCATGGAATATTTTCAGACTACACTGTTTCAAAATGAGAGCTTCCTCTGGTCTGCCTAAGTACACTTTTCAGTATTAATCCGTTATACTTAGAGCGTTTTCGAGTCAGTGTGAAGAGAAGCCTTGAGAAAGTTATTCTGTGTCAAAGATATTCAGACACATTGTGTTCTTCTCAACTGAAACCCTAACACACTTTGAATCTTCTTTAGTAATTCTTAACTAATTACTTAGCCTCCCCCCCACCCCTTTCTGAAGCCATCTTTGTCTGTCTTTCATGTATATTATATGTAAGACAAATAATAGCATATTTTTTGGGGGGGTCAAATATAAATATTTTTTCATGGTATTAGGTTTCCTTCTTTTAAACCATTGAACCTAAAAAAATAACATCAGTAATTGATCGAGCTAGGGATAGTTTTCATTGCTTGGTGTGAAAAAGATATGCCTATGTGTGCCTTATTATTATTATTCTTCTGCTTATTATGAAGGTCCCTGAAGAGTAGTCAGAACATTAAACTGGGGTTTTAACCAAAGAGAGAATTGATGATATGAAGAATAGATACATTGTTCTTAAAAAATACATAAAGAAGATTTACCTATGTAAATACCTTTAAAAATAGATTGTATTGATAATTACAATCAAATCAAAATGGATTTCTTTTTTTTGGATGAACTTTGAAATCAAAACTATGTTTGTGTGTGTCTCTGTGTGTGTTTTTAACAGAATCTGTGTTGACCCTTCAGCGTCTTTATCTCTCTGTGGTTATTATGTTCTCTTTTTAAAAATATGTTGCTAAGACTGTAATTTTTTTCTCCCCAAACAAAATCCTCTTTCCACTGAATATAATCTATATTTTGCTGATAGTCATTTGGTAATAATGTTTGACTTCCATTTATCAATACTGTTTCTTTCCATTATTTTTAATCACAAGATTATAAGCTGTGTATTTAGTTATTATTTAAGCTAAATGGTGTCTTTGGCTGTTAGCTCGAAAAGATAATATCCCAATATCAGGATTAAGTTTTCATCTGTATCAACTGGCTTAAAAATACCCAACTTGATTCCTTTTGAATTAACTGAGTCTTATTTTATTTTATTTTTTTTTTTCAATATCACCTATCACCATAGTAACCACTAGCTGTCAGTTCAGCTTCTGACATTTTTCTCATTTGGTAAGATTTCAGAATTGCCATCCTCCCTGCCAACATGTCATGAACAAGAAAAAAAAATTGCATGAAAAATCTAATGGGTGTCTGGTCTGATTGTCCTCATTCGTGGCAGGAAAGACAAAAACTGATGAATTGTGAAATGTATTCAGAGGGATTCAAGGAAGCAAGTGCCTGGGACCCCCCTCCCCCCCCACACCTCGTTTTCATTTTGTTATGCTTGATGCACCATACATGCTTACCCTGACACTTGGGTTTGTAGAAATTTAAGATGAACAATTTTTACATTCACCCTGCTGATCTCCCTCCCCTACTTTGTTTTTTTTTTTTTTTTTGTAAAAAGTCATCATTAAAAATAAAGTTACCAGGGTTCATATGTAGCTTGATTTCTCACTCGGATCATAGATTTTTTTTAGTAAGTTCAAATTGGCTTCCAGTATTTAAGATGGTGTTCTTGCAAAGGTAAAGCCCTGTTTTGGAGCCACATATGGACCGTGGACGCACATGGTGGGTTATGTGTGTGTGCGAGTGTGTGTGTGTGTGTGTGTGTGTGTGTGTGTGTGTGTGTACACAAGCGGGTGGTTGAGAAAGGATGTTAGACCCATTTGAAAAAAGAAACAAAGCTGATTCGAGACCTTTTCTAGGGCTTGTTTTTCATTGCAAAGAAAAGTAGGAGAAATGCTGTATGTTCTAATTCTTTCCAGCCTTTTGGTTTAACAAATGAATGGGGAAAAATCTTGCTAATGACTTTCTACCCTAAATACCTGTCTGGATAGTGGATGAAAGGAGCTGTTTCTGTACTTATTTCCTTCCTTTTGGTTGCCAAACTTGTTAGAGAAAAATACAAAGACGAAAGGTAAGTGATATCATGTACGTTAGCTGATATAAACATGCAAATTACTGAATAGGTGCTACTGATAAGACACAAACGTATACCCCATATATGGATCCTATCACTGATACTTCTGCAAGACATGTGATACGTATGTGGTCTCAGTACAAGTAAACATATATTAGCATGTGTTTGTATGCACACAGATGTTTGTACTGTGAATCTATCCTAAAGCTATCTAGGCGTACATGGGTTTGATAAAACTTACGTGTCTTTCCGGAGGTTTTGTTTTGAGGTAGATCAATCTTACAGGGTATTTTTTTTTTTTCCATGACAGTCTACAAATTCAGGCTCAGCAGCAGGAACTCATTCCAGAAACATAAAGCTGATTTGATAAGCAGCTGCAGAAACCAGTGCCTTTTTACGAACGGGTGGGCAACTCCAGGATCATGTGTGTAGATGTCGGGATGTTTCCATTGCACATAGCCTATGCTGTGGCTTTAGCTCCTTCAAAAAAATTCACACACTGGATAGTTTGGGGGCACGTTACAGAATTTACTGTAGATTTTTCTTCACAAGTACATTTAAACATTACATATGGGTAAGAAGGAATGGAAAGGCCCAGTGAAAAATATCTCCATTAAGGACCAAAGTCTCTTAATTTAAAAAGCAAAATCACATGTATATTTTTGATGCAATTTATATGAATATTAAAACATTTAATGCTCAATGTAGGTGGATTGATAACATGATTTTGGCATCCATGATTAATGATGGTGCTAGAAATATACATGCATAAGTGCATACATATGTATATGGCTATAATGTGTGTGTAAAATAAGCAATTTGGTTCATCATGCTTTTGCTATTTGATTATTTTTAAATTTAAACACTTTGGAGAAACCAAACGAATAATGCTTGAATGTTTGCTGCTATTATTATGAACAAATATAACCCTTGAGAAATAACTAGAAAATTGATATTGAATCTCAGGGTATATTTCAAACACATACTTGGAAGTGGAAAAATAGAAAGTATTTTTTTTTGAGTGCTGGCAAATAAATTTACCTCATAAAAGAAAAAAGCCAGAAAAATATAAATCTTTTAATAAGAAATAATAATATTTTTATAAGCTGTATTTTAAAATGAATGGTATAAACAGAATACACTTTAATGCCTTTATGCTTTATAAGATTTATAACAATAATCAGCAAAACCTTGTAACTGTGTTTGCACCTTATGTGCCTTCAAGCCATTGGACCTTGCAGTTAATTGTATAAATTCCATACACTATGGGAAATCACGATGTATCATTCATATTCAGCATGTGTCATGTGTATAAATATTAAAATATATTAGCCAAAAATGGCTGATTATTCCTCAAACATTTTGTGATAAATCTTATCTTTTTATGGGTTGGGTGGGGGAAACTAAATATTTTATATTATTTGGAAATATTCTTTAAACAACCTAGATTTATTATTAACATTTTAAACATTTATAACTGTGTTAAAATATTCTGAGACTTAGCTCACTGAACAGCTATATACCCGGGTAAAGTTATTTCTGCATGCAGCATATACAAATGGGTCAGACTTCACTGTTCTCTGGTAGGGTGCCTAATGTGACTGTCCATTGGTGCCAAACTTCTGCATATAAAACACCCATTGGGAGATATGTTGAGAGTTACATGGAATCTAGGATACAGATCCAGACAGGACCTACCATATGATCTGTATGTGCAGGCTTGTTTTGAAACCTCTGTAATTACAATTCTTGTCTTTAAAAAACACTTTTAAATAAGGCAGCTTATTGGTGATTTTTTTTTTGTATGTGAATCCTTTATTTTCATTGTGTATTTAAGGAGATCTTTTTTAAAATGTGGGTTCAGTACACTCAAACATAAACACAGAAAGTCAGATCTACAAATGTCTGATGTAATAGCAAATGTAAAAAATTAGAGTGATACATATTTATTGAGACTGATAGAGATGCCTAATGAATAAACAAACACAGGGTTGAACTGTTTTACAAATGTGTTTGGCAACTGCCCGTAGCAGTGAGTGTGTACATTTTGAGGGGAGGAAATGTCAGAACAGAGTCTTGTAAATACATGCAGCTGGAAAGAATAAAATAAAAAATGATGACTAGTGCTGACAGGCAGACTTGGGGTGTATGATATACTTTGTTCATTTGATTCTTAGAACTCAGTCGGGGGTTAAATTGGAATCCAGACATCAAAGAATTCTTCCACCAGACCCAAATTTTGCCCGTATAATTTTTTTTCTTACAGTTGTCATAATTTTAGCTAATTTCACAGTGCAATAAATTTTTACCGTTTGAAGTCTTTTTTTTTCTCCTTAAATATGCACACAGTATGTATGTAATATATCTCATGTGAACTGCACACACACTTGCTATTAGGTACACATACACATAAAAGGGACAGACATACACACACATGTATATCACACACGTGCCCGGACATGCACATTCACGCATGGAGAAAGAAATGGCGCAGGCAGCCACTGCATTCATCTGACGTTAATCTTGAAATATTAAAGAGAAGGCTAACTGTTTTCAGTAGCAACGTGTTTGTTTCCTTTTTCTTTCTTACCTATTTTTTTCCCCCTTCCTCACTGTTGTGTCTGAAAATGTTGGAAGCATGTGGTGCTGCATATTTGGAGGTTTTGCAGGTTTCTGTATGATGTTTATCTGAAGGTCAGGGCTGAGGAAATACATCAGGTTGGGATGTTTGCTGGTTGCCATTTAGCCTTGCTCCTCTTATCAGATCGTTTTGTCTCGTGGGCCACAAACAAGGAACTCCTCTGAAGAGAGAGTAAAAAAGAAGCATTATTTTACTTGTATGCATTTTTTTCCTTTTTTAAAGAGTCACAACACCATTTCTGTATATACTTAACTTTCAGGGGTCCTTAGGTTCATTGGCTTATGATTATAATTCCATTTACCATTTGTATTTCTCAAGTAAAAATGTTAAAGGTAAGTGTGCTATTTCCCTTTAAAAAGTAAAAACAGCGATAAATCACATCCACGAGGTAATGTGTCATTTCTGAGCCACTGGGATGCGTTCACTATACCTGGTTTTATCTGAGTAAATGCCACTTCTGCCGAGTCTGGTAAAGCAACACATGGAAGTTGCTTAAGAGGGTTTTCTTTACTTGTGCTTTCCATAGATCTAAGAATCTTGTTTTGTTGATGGTGAACCTGCCTGTTTTCAAATGGGCTCTGCTAATGCGGGCCTGTATAATTTGGTCACCACCACCACCAGAGAAGGTAAACAGGCTGTGGCTCTCAGTCCATGAAATTAACATTGTTAATGGAAGCCCCAGGTGGAGAGAGTGTTTCATACTAGGAGTGGTGTAAATTTATTCAAGGTAACTGTCCAATATCCATCACTTCATGCACTATTCAAAGGGCATGCAGAGCCAAGGAAAATGAACTTCTGGTCTCCTGCTATTAAGAAAAGATCTCCTCCTATTTATATGGAGCGTGATTAGATAGGAGCCATATTGGAGAATGAAAGCCATTTACGATTAAGTGTTGGTCATGGCTCTTGGGAACCAGGTAAGGGATGCCTGTTGGCTTTCAGGATTATTGGGCAAGCGATTTTGGTTCTAATTCCAACGAGTCCCTCATCTACAATTAAAAATTAGAATATGGGTCTCAAAGTTGGCTATAAAATCCTGTGTTTGGACCTGTGAAAAATCCTAGATGACCCTCATTATGGTGGGCCTGCCATTTTTCACCAGTACAATTACTCTTTGAAATAATTTCAAAGGAATGGATCTCATTGGGAATTCCTGGAGGAAGCCAAGTTTCATTTCCCTAAGCATTTATCTAGCTCAGGGGTCTCTGAAGCTGCTTGTTGCTTTTCAGAGTGATTATTTATTTTGTTAGCTAGCCTGGCTACAGTCTCACTATTAAACAACTACTGTCGGAGGTATCCATTAAGGACTTGATTTTTTTTTTTTTTTAAATAGGGACTGATGAGAGACTACCATAAGCTTTGTTATGCTGTCCTTTGCAAAAGATAAACATTTGCTTTCCATCTTGATGTCATCTTTTCAGGTTATTATTTGGTCACTAATTTATCTCACCATTAGCGAATTATGGTAGATTATTGCTTGGATGCATTAAAAGCACCAAGGAGCTGTGGTCCTGTGGCTATTTCGGGCAAAGTCATAAGCACACTCTTTTTTTTTTTTTTTTTTTATTGTCCTCCCAGGGAGCAGAATTTGAACTTAATATTCCATGAAATAAGCCATTGTAATCACGTTGGGTTAATAGAAGAAGTAAAATTGCCTCTCCTCTCACAAGACATTAGAGCAAGGCTGCGTTATTAAAGTTTTCTTGCGGACAGGCGGTTTAAAATATATCCTCAGTGGCTGACGCAAGTCCTTTCAGGGTGGATGACAGCTTTTCAGACCTTAATAGGCTGCTCACTCCTGGCCCATGAGTTTCCAACAATTCTTCCTTTCCAGCCAGGCTATGACATGATGGCTAAAATGTGACATAACAGACGACCACGGGCTATGGAAACCCTTCCTCATTAAGGGGCTTTATGCAAATTTGTATCAGTAAGTAAACAAAACTTGTAAACACTATTGATTTAGACCACTGCTTCTCACTTGTCTGACCCGAAAAATTCTCTGTTGGATGGCCCCCTTGGAATCCACAGCCCACTGCTATATACGGTAATAAAAGTCTAGCAAGGATGGATTCTCTATTTGACTGGCCCAGGAATTGGTGAGTCAATGGGCAACATTATTCAAAGCTTTTTTAAAAACAATCTTGCTATGAAGTTGCACTTGGTCTTACTGTGAGCTAAATTTAGGTAAAGGTAATAAGAAGAAAGTAGTGAGGTATATATGTGTCTCTCCTCCTCCCACACCGGGTTGCTACCCGCCCCCCCCCCCCCCACACTGATGTTTGTATTCAGGTCCAGCGAATACCAGGAAGGCAGGTATTATAAACCTTCATAAACGAATTCCAACATTTCCACGGTTCTGAATCGACACTGAACTTAATTTGAATTGGGGACTCAATCTCAGGATGTATTTTCCTCTTAGTGACTTTATGAGCAAAGAAAAGGAAAAGGAGTTTGTTCACAAATGCTTCATAAATGCCATTTCCAAGTCAGATCTTGTCCATGAAATAGAATAATGGGCATTCATCTGGGTATTTTTCAGCTCCTTAGGACAAAGAAAGAATTGTTTCAAGGGTTGGGGTGGACTAGTGTGAAGCTTGCTTTGGCTTTTTCCTCTTGGCATCCTTGTTGAGGTTTCTCTTTCCTCACAGCTTATCTCTATAGGACTGAACAGCTGAGTCACCTGCTACCTGGTGGTGATGCTTCGAGGTTCTAAGGACTAGCTGGAGGCAATTCTTTGTTACTAGCATTGCCTTCAGCCTGCTAGTTGAGAGGGAATACCTACCTCGTGTGGTGTGTCCAATGCCCAATGGTATGGGAGATTGTCTCAAGGTCCTGGTGTTAATGCAGGATACAAGCAGGAAAACTCAGATGTGTCTAAAATGATTATCAGGGAACTATCTTTATCCCTAAATGTGATGGAAAAATAGATACATAGTGAGGGAGATGGAAAAGATGAGATTTTGACCTATTTAACATTTTGACGTATGAGATTTTGACATATTTAATATTTGGAAATAGCTCAGTAAGGAGTCGAATGGTTTATTTTCCAGTGAATCAAGAAGCTTTATGAAACTGACTTGAGGCCCACTTAGAGGCTGGACACAGAGGAGATACAGGAGAATTGAACTAAACCTATGTGCATTGTACATCTGCTGTGTTTCAGGCATTTTCCTAGGCTCCTAAGATTCCAGCTGTAAAAGAAGTGGTCCCTGGCCGAAAGAAACTTGCTGAAGCATAAGACTACTCCCTCCCTCTGAACAAACAGGAAACAGGGTTGAGATATTGTGAGGTGCCTTGGCTTCCCTTCAAGCCCCTCACATCATGCACAGGCTACCTGTGCTACCTAACTCATCCCACAGTAGCAGGCATCACTAGGTCAGTGCCAGCCCTTGTAGATGGAAACACGTTAATAGCCACCCGTTTTGTCATTATTTTCTTGCCCCGGTGTATGTGTATGCGCCTGTTTCTTTCCCATGATAATCCTTAACTATAGTCATGCAAATACACAAATAAGTTATGTATGTATATCCCACAAATTCGAAAAGCATTTTTCCCGTTATCTTTTGCATGGGCAAGTCCTTTGTAGTGGCGTGCATTTTATCTGTGGTGCATAAACAGTTAGCCCTTTGTCTGTGTAACTTTTACTTGAAGACAGTTCTCTGCAGATGCTGAGCTTTTTTTCCCCCGGTATTGACATAATTCATCTCAGCTGATAAGTTTTAGTCCCTTTTCCTAGTCAAATGGCATCTAAAATTTAACTAAACATTCCCTCTGTGTTTACTCTTCAAGTTGATTTGGGTGGTCGGGGCTGTTTGCGTATTCATGAGTTATATTTAAAATGCTGTCTTTTCTAAAACAGCCCGTAGGTTGCCACACTCGGAATCCGCAGTGCCGCTTCCGACTGCGTTTCCAAAGTTGTACAATTTATGTGTGCCTTGACCATGATAAGGTTTTTTAAAAAAGTGTTGTAAACATTACTAGCTACTGGGGAGGTTAATGCGACGCATTCTTAAAGAATACTGACCTGGATGAATCTGTCCCGGGCTTTCAGAGAGCACTGGGCATTTCATCCTCATTTAAATTTAATAGGACAACATTCACCATGTTCAAAGGGTAGAACTTCCAAGGAAGGGAAGTGGTATAAAGAAGATTATGAAATCATGGGAAAGAATAAAAGTGTTCTTTAAAAAGCAGATCAATAGCTGGCTTAAAGTCCTTAGATTATAAACTGATAATGCAGAGTATTGAAAGAAAAATATGGAGCCTGGGCATGTGATGGAACTAGAGGGGAAAGCCAGCTCATTAAAAAAGGAAAAAAAAAAGGTTGTAAAGAAACCCTTCAGAGCGCCCTGTATAACGTTTGCACTGGGACATCCTCTGCATTCAAATGAAAAAATAGGCTTTAGTTAATATGCTTAGGTTTGTTAGAGTGTACAAGGAGTTCGCTGTACTGCCAGGTAAATTTTGCGTTCATGTGGTAAAATGTAGAAGTACATACAGTTTCAGAGGGGTCGGAGAAAAGCTTCTGTGGATACCAGTGAGAACCTTTGCATGTGTATAAACCTTACTGTTTTCACTGCGTGACTTGGACATTACTGATTCCACTATAGGTTGTCTGTGGTCTGCATTGGTTATGACTCTTGGTTACAAATATTACAACTTTGGGAAATTAAATAAAGAGGTATTTATTGGAAGGAAAAAAAGGGGAGCAGTGAGCTGGGTCCGGGCACCAGGTTTAGGGCAGGGTAGGAAGAACAAGGAAGCTACTCAAAGGGCTGGCGGTGTGAAAAAGGAAGCATGGCGTGCCACTCCCATGACAGTGGTCTGCCTGGAGGGCCATTGTTGCTGCTTTGATAAAAGGCTCACCATTTCTCTCTGTTTTTGCATCACTTGCTCAAGATGGAAAGTTCTATGAGAGGGTATCATCTTGGTCAAGCTTAGACCACGAGTCCATCTCCGGGAACGATCAGGCCACTGTAGATTCTCAAATGAAAAGCAAGTCCTGGGACTTAGCTTCTGAACATGCTTACACTACTGAGGGAGAGGCAATTGTTCATGAAAGGCAGGGTGCACTTGGGGAATGGGCATTGGGTGCCCAGAAAAATGATAGGTGTCTACTATACCTTCTAACTAAGCAGTGCTTATTAACACAACTGCAAGGTGTTAAGTACCCTTTGAATTAGCTTATAAAGAAACACAAAGTAGGGTGCCTGGGTGGCTAAGCTGTTAAGCATCCAACTCTTGATTTTGGCTCAAGTCACGATCTCATAGTTGGTGGAATTGAGCTCTGCAACATGCTCTGCACTGATAGTGTGGACCCTGCTTGGGATTCTCTCTCTCCCTCTGTCTCTGTCCTTCCCCCACTCATGCTTGTGCTCTCGCTCTCTGTCTCTCTCTCTCTACCTCTCTTTGTCTCAATAAATAAGTAAATAAGACACAAAGCTTTCAACACATAACATTTTAAGAGGCTAGACTAACCAAGAAGTAAAAAACTAAAATATAGGGGATAAAGTTACCATGACCACGTGTGAGGTTGTGAATGACTCCCAAGGCAAAGGTCATGTCTATGGTCCTTCTGGTATTTTTCACAAAGCTAGAGAGCATTTGTTTTGCCTACAGTTTGCAATCTGTGTTATCAAGCTGCTTGATGTTCAAGTGCATGAGTGAGTGAGGCAGAACCAGATTTAGGATCTGGCTCTGCCTTACTTACTCAGGAGAGGGGCCTCAGTTTCCCCATTTGTAAACTGGAGCTCACAATTTTGGTTTGAACATTTTATGAGATAATTGACATGATGCATCTGATAGAAGACTTGGCTCAAAGAGCATTTTCAATAAATGTTAGCATAGTGGATGCTGTCAATGTGTTGCTTCAAATCCCTTTGACTTGCTTCTTTGTTCACCTATAGTTTTTCTTTTCTTAATGTTTGTGTGTGTGTGTGTGTGTGTGTGTGTGTGTGTGTGTGTGTGTGAGAGAGAGAGAGAGAGAGAGAGAGAGACAGAGACAGAGAGACAGACAGAGTGTGAACAGGGAGGGGCAGAGAGAGAGGGAGACAAAGAATCCAAAGCAGGCTCCAGGTTCTGAGTTCTCAGCACAGGCCCTGACATGGGGTTCAAACTTGTGAACCACAAGCTCATGAATGAGTTGAGGTTGGACGCTTAACCAGTTGAGCCACGCAGGTACCCCTTTGTTCACCTGTAGTTGAGGTGGACAGTTCCAGGCTGCTGATAACTTCTGCACTCCAGGGTCTCTGTCTCTTAGTCTATGGGCTATTTCCAGACCACAGGCACTAGCCCAGTTCATGCACTGGGCAGCATGAAGTGACAGGGATATATGCCTCTCGGGACAACTTCCATGCCTTTGAGGACAACTTCAAACAAAGAAGGATCAAGAAGGGAGTTGGGGGATGAGCAGTTGGTTTCTCCAGCCCTTCATGGGACACTTCTGAGGCTTGTCATACATGGTTTCGTCAGAAATGTCCCTGTAGGACTCAGCAGTCGGTGAACCATTATTGTATTATCTCTTTACCCTGCTCCCCCACTTGTCCTTCCTGGGTTCAATTACTGAATGAGCTCCCTCCAACCAAGTCCTTGAATTGAAGTCTGCTTTTGAGGGAAACCAAACCCAAATGGCTGTCGTGGTGAACTGAGAAATTGTTAAAGGAGGGAGCAACCAATAAATGAATTTTTGACCAAAAAATGGTTCCACCTTATTTATTTTTTGGTGCCTGGAGTAAATAAGGAGAGAATAAACAAGGATAAAATTCACCTGGAAAAGATAAAATTCACCTTTGAAAAGTGCAAGACTTTCATAGGAGAGGAGCACTTGTTAGCATTTGAAGAGAAAAAAATTAAAACTTTTCAGTTGATTTATTTGTTTTGAGAGAGACAGATAGCATGAGCAGAGAAAGGGATGAGGTAGAGGAAGAGAGGGAGAATCCCAAGCACGCTCTGCACTGTCAGCGCAGAGCCCAACAGGGGCTCAAACTCATGAAATTGTGAGATCATGACTTGAGCCGAAACTGACTGAACCAACATGGGCGCCCCCCCCCAATTTTTTAAGAGAATATGAGTGGGGGGGGGGCAGAGGGAGACAGAACCATATGCGGGCTCCACACCTAGGGTGGAGAGTGATCTCAGGACCCACCATGAGATCATGACCTGAGCTGAAATCAAGAGCTGGATGCTTAACTGACTGAGCCACCCAGGTGCCCCAGAAATTGAGTTCTGAGAGTAAGAGCATGATGCTCAAAGCTATCACTAGGTCAGTAGTATGTTCTTGGACAGAAGTGGTTGCTTCTCTGAGTCCTAGAAGTTCACGTTTTTCCCAAGCCAGGACCAGGATGCTGTGCCAGTGGCCTGCAAGTAGGAGTGAGTGGGAGGAAGGAAACTGACAGTAAGTGTGTAGTTAGTGAGCACAGCAGAGAAGCTACCTAGAACATCAGACAGTTGGGAGATTGAGGAGCCTCACTCCCAGGAAACAGGATATTTCCTAAATGAACACTTGGCATGCAGGCTTCACACAGGTGCCTCATTCCCCCTCACTGAGCTCTAGCCACACCTGTCTTCCAGTTTTGCAGATGTTGTTAGTGCCTCAGGAGTCTTGTGATTTCCTCAACCTGAGTTGTTCTTAGGCCATCCAGACCTTTTATTTGTTTAAGTCCTTATTTTCAGATCCTAGTTGTATGAGCTAATATTGGCTGCATAACATACCATCCCAGAGCAGTCATTGTATAGTTGCTCATGGTTCTGTGGTCAACAGTTTTAGATGGTTTCACCTAGAATGATTGGTCTCTGGTGTTGACTTTGATGACTCATTTGGGCCCTCAGCTGCGATGCGGGGTGCCTCTCTCATGCAGATGTTCCAACAGCATGAGAAAAGAAGCAGCAAGATCACTTGAGACCTAGGTCCCGGACTCACATAGTGTCACCTCTATGAGATTCTGTTGGTCACAGCCAGTGAGGCAGTAATCATTGCTTCTTCATGAGCCGCAGTGACTGCATGTCCATTACCACTCTGTGACACTGCTAAATAGTGTTTCTTCAGGGCTGCTGGGACACTCCATTGCCAGCCTATGTCACATCACTCTGCACAACGTTTTTAGTCCAAATGTGCTGTTCGATTATTTGACTAATGTGTGCCCCACTCTTCCATGTTTATCATCGTATCCTTAGAATTTAGTGTAGGGCCTGGCGCAAAGTAATTAATAACTCTTTGGAAAGAAGAATGGTTTGGGGGACAAGTGTAAAATTGTGGTGGTAGAGAAAACTATTAAGGTGGAGGGGACAGAAATTTGGCTTGGAAGCTGAGATCAGTTGGGAGTAAAGCCATGAAACCAGAAGCAGCAAATTCTGGCATTGGATTGTAAAATATGCCCATAATCTATTCGAAATAGATAGGACATATACCAAAATAAAAGTAATTCTTTGGAAAGTTTAGATGAGGCAAAGCATAAAACAAGAGTGACTAAAAAAGCCTTGCCTTCTCAATGTGAAGCTGGAATTGCTATGTACTGTGCTATCATTTTACTGTCAGAAAAACTGGACCGCATACGTATCAACCAGAGTTTAGTTACTAGTAAGAAATTATGAAATCAAGAAGGCTGTAGGAATATGCATCATTTATGTACTCGTTCACCCTTTGACGAAACATCTCGAGTCCCTCCTGAGTACAGTGCAATTGGCCAGATGCTTTGCAAGATGTAATGAATATAAAAAAGGTCCGTGTATTATAGGGTGTAGTAGAGATCAAAGATATGCATACACGCTTAATTCAGGATCTGGAAAGTGATTTATGTTGGGAAGAATCCCTCTGTAAAATGACTGGAGAATTTAGAGAATGCTAAAGGGGAACTTAGAGTCTTCATCACTATACGTCTTCTTCTTCTTCTTTTTTTTTTTTTTTTTTTGCCTTTCTCGTAATTTCTCAGATTGAATACTTAATTGCCCCTCTTGCAGGTACTCTGTTCTCTGTGAGGAAGGTCTCCTGTTGGACTTTACAAAGGCTGGGACTTTGTAAACCACGTCAACCATCTCATGGTCTTAGGCAAAGACCGTGTATTTCTCTTTGACCATTCATGTTCTTCAGCCCGGATACCTTCTGGGTCATCCTCCAGGTGTGGTCTATGTTCTGGGGTCATTATTCATGATCCCTCACTTTCTGTCCATTGCCTACATACTAAAACTTAACTTTCAATACCTTGTTCCTCTAGGGAGTGCTTCTACTAATTAATCTGTCCCAGCTGTGCCAACCAGGGGTCTTTTGGAGGTAAGAGCTTACTTTAAAGTTGTGTGACATGCAGATATCACGTCAGGCTGACAGGTAGCGATTTTGGTCTAGATAGCTTTCTTTACATATTTCTGTTCATCTCTTGTCTTGCTAGTGAGGATGGGATTCCAGTACCTCTGGGGGTAACGGACAACAGGTACAGATTGTTACTATATGTCAAGCACAAAACCCAGAACTTTGACATGTATTTGATGAGGTTCTTTGTTACAGACAACAGAATCCACTGTAGGAAGTTAAAGTCACCTGAGATTTCCAGTGGTAAAGATATCTCATAAATTCAGAGAGAAGGCCTAAGGTACAGACCCCCGACTGGGCTTCCAGAAACGACTCCTAGAAACCGGCCTCAGAACAGATTAGCCATAGGAACTGTAGCTTTTGCTACAATCAGAAAGCTGGGGACCCAGTTGCGGGTTCAGAAACACATAGTATTTAGTGATCTATGCCCACAAAATGTACATCCAACACTTGGTCTCTCTGTCTCTCCATGTAACTCATGTGGGTGCTTCTAATTAAAAGAATCTAAATGAGCCAGGGGGGAGGGCAGAAAATGTAGCTTTTAGATTCTTCTCTGGGAGGCTGAGATGGTATGCTGTAGGGAACTATCACATTGTGGAAAGGAGCTTCCAAAATTTTTGGGAAGTGACACTTGCAAATGATCTTTCCATAAATATGAACCACACATTTTGAATATTTCATTTCCGTATGATTGATTTTCTCTGAACTCTGGCAGGCAGGGATTAGTACTTCCTCTTCTAAGGTTAGAGGAAAAGGCACAGAGAACCAAATAACATGTACAAAGGAGGAAATAGAATGGCAATTAAAACCTGGAGTACTCTGACTCCCCAGTCCTCTGATTTCCTTGGCACCATTTTTGGTCATATTAAAGAGCATTTTTCTTCACTGGCCTCAGAATATTTCAAAACGCAGTGATCATGCTCATGTTAAACAGACGATTTTGATTCTAAGAGTAGAAGTTCTGTAGAAATATTTACAAATACATCAGTAGCCTTATTTCCATTGGAGAGTCTAGCAAAGGGAACTAAGAAAATCCTGCCTGCCCTCCTCCATCCAGAATGTCTAGGAATGTGTGGAGTAGAGGAGGCATGTGGTAGGAGGTGGGGAGTCCATCCCTGACACTTGTTGTTTGGGCTTTTATGGTGAAGCTGTGCTAATGTCTTTAATCACTTCCAAAGAAATGACAAGCAGAGTTCTGCACCAAAAAGGCCTGAACTTTTATCAAGTAGTAGCGTCTTTAGGAGACAGCATGGGACAAATAGAAAACAGGCCCGAAGAAGGTGCAGAGTCTGCTTTGTCTCACTTTTTTTCCCCCTAGCAAGATAGAAGTGAGATCTTTCTATAAAGACCAAAATGGCTCCATGAGAATTGCCGTATTAGACAAGAGGTCTTTTTACTTTTTATGCGATGCATTTGTATTGAAAACATATGTTGAAAGGCCAGAGTAATTTTCTTTACAGACAATGAATCTTACAACTGGTTTGAACAGTTTTTCAAAACGCAAACTCAAATGTTTTAGCACTCCCTGTGATGGGTTGGACTAGAAAAATTGAAAAGAGAAAAATCTGTGAGGGAGAGCAAGAAGACAAGAGAAGCAAATTCGGCATGGAACTGTTTGAGAAGTGGCACATTCTAAGAAACTCTCAAGTGCAGAGAACCTTCAAAGGGCTTCCCTTGCTTGGGAAACTTTTGGTTGTGGTCGTCGCTCACAATTTTAGGGACAGTTGTATTTATCATTTTTTGAATGTGAGAAATTTGACAAGTCATCATTTTTTATCTAGAAAAGCAAGCAAGCTCTTAGAAAAAATAGCACTTTCGGGTGCTCTTGGTTCGGATGGTCTAATCCTAGGTTCCTGTTTGCTATTGTGGGTTTCTTTTTTTTCTTTTTTTTTTTTTTTGTCCAGCAATGATCAAGGCGGTATCTTTAAACAAAAGTGAAAAGTTGTTGTGACCTTCACTGTCAGACTCAATTTGAACCAGGCCACAGGACTTTGCGTTTTATTTTTTAAATTAGCCATTCCTGTCTCTTGGTGTTTGTCTACAGGCTGCTCCTGCTGCATGAAAAAGACGTGCAGTGGGATGCTTTTACTTTCCTTCACATTTCCACCTAAACAGCAGTAGGCTACCTTTTAAAAATGCTCTGAACCAAAGCATGACTCACTGCGATTGTGTGAGTTTTATATTAGGCTTTATTAGTATGTTAATATGCGAAGCGTTTTGTCTTTGAGTCTTCGTGGTCTTGGTCAACTTCTCCCCAGGTTTTCTTCTCTCTTCGCTAGAAGAGAGCATGTTTCCCTTGCGTGGCTTCTGTTTTGATGTTTTTGCTTTCTTGTTGTCATCTTTCTCTTGAATTGATGGGTATTGCTTTGTTAACAGATGTTGGAGTTCTACTTTCCAAGTTTAGGAGCAGGACCATACCTTGGGCAGTGCTCCTCAAGTCTTCCTAAATGTGAAGGCAGTTGGGTGCTGTAGAAGTAAAACGACTTGTTCAAGGTCATACCTCTAGTTACTGGCCACTTCAGTCTCTCCCTTGTGCCAGATGGCTGATAGGCAGAGGGGTGGTGACAGATAGAGATGCTGCTTTCCCACTAGTGGGCACATCAGAGATTGGAAATAGACAGGCTTTGATTCACAAACACAATTTGATTTTGACTCCCCCGCTGCAGCAATGTGACAATAAGAAGATTCAAATTTAGTGGTACTCTTTTACTGTTTTTGGCCTGGTAACATTTATCATTTTATGAAGCAGGAGCTAAGGGTCATTTTGGAAACTTATTTTGGACAACAGGGGACTTCAGTCCTTCCCTGGGACCTGCAAGTTGTTGTCAGGGAAACTTTAAATGTAATTCCTCATCTCAGGCTGAAATTTGGAAATATTTCCTCCCATCTAGCCATACAACTGCTCTTCTCTGGGGAAAAGATAGTGATTTATACTCTTGTTGTCTTCCCTTGGGTATTGTTTTCTTTCTCAATAGATAAATGGAGTGTACACAAATAAAGACTGAGAGAAAAACAAAGGGAGGAATAGATGGCTGTGAATGGCTAGTTCACTTGGCAAGAGCTGGGTCAGAATGAGGTCTCCGTCTCCTTTCCTCTGCTTCTTACATGCCCCATAATTTTCTGGAAGTTGTGGATTATTATGGAGCTAAGAATCCCATCATCACGATACATTCCCTCTGGAAACCCTGTATTAAAACCAAACCAAGCTGTGTTTACCTCCTGCTTGCAGAAACACCCTGGACATCTTTTGTGATAGCTTTATATTTTTGTGTATCGAAAAGTTTAATGTAGGATTATTCCTCCTAAATCCAAATGCTAGATTGGCCCATATATCCTTTTACAAGAAAGACCCCATGATACTGTTTTTCTTTTACAGTGAGTATGGTAGTGTTTTGTCAGTGCGTAACAATGTTGCGCAGTATCCTAAAAGACAGTGTGATAGTGTGGTGCAATTCACAAAAACGTTCATTTCCTTTCAAAGTGGCCAATGGGGTTTTGGTGCTAAACAACCCAACTCTGGCCATTGTTGCCAATGGAAATTGCCTGTTGTCGTTGGAACATCCAAGACTCCATCAAGATCAGCAGCCATTCTCCCCAGAATGGTGCATCTTTAGACATGCAGGCCTTCCCGGGAGTTCTTTGATGTGGTCTGAACCTCTTTCTATTTTATTTATCATTCTTGGTCTTGTAACACCACTGTTCACTGGTTTTTACCCACTGAGCTTTTCCTGTGTAGGACCCCAAACTCACATGTACCTGGGGAGGCAGACATTGTAGGACAAGTTCCTTTGCCTGGTTTAGTCAGGGACGTGTTTTCAATTTCGTGTAAGGTGTCAAAAGTTAGTATCCAGTCTCTACCACAGGAATGGGGATCCTGTTTTTTTACAGCCCAGGGAAAGAGAATCTTTACGGAGTCTCCATCTTATTAGAAGGTGCCAAACAAGATTTCTGGTACAGTATATTCAAACTTCTACAGTGTCCAGCAGCTCTGTTGAGGGTTCCTATGTTAGCATCTTTTTCTTAGAAATTTTTGATCCTTGTTTCATGGGGTTTCATCACAGAACACATGATAGGGGAAAACATTGCACCCACACTGCTTTAAACATTTTTAAATATTTTTTTGTCAATGGTTTAGAATAAGGAAATCCAAGAGCAAAGAGGAAACTTTGGGAAGAAGTGGAAGCTATGGGGTTATTTTATCCTAGAGAGGGGACATGGCCCTTCTACCAGAGGACTCAGCATCTTCACAAACAACCACTTTTCAACTGGTTAATATATTTAGGGAGAAGTGCATTTAGATACCATCTTTACTCATTTATTCTTCAAACTGTAATACAGCACATTTTGGGTTTCAGTATATTGCATTTTAAAACTAATGATGCATTCATTCCAGAGCAAATCTTATTTCTAAGCCCTAATTTAATAGAATTAAACTCTAAGCTGAATTGGTTTTATGAGATAAAACTCTGAAGTTGATAACTACATTTAGGCATAGTTCAGGTATTGAGTTTCTAATTTGCTTCCTGAGCATGGAAATCCCTCAGATAATCAATATTGACTACCTTTAATTGGTAGGAAAGGCTCTTGCTGAGTTTTCGGTCTTCTACTGAAGGAATTGCCTCTGCACATTGGTTGTCTGTGCCGCTCTGATTGGTCATGACTCTAGAGCCCTGGGCTTGAGTTCATTTGAAGTTGGATATTTGTTCCTAACCATTTGACCACGCTACATTCAGTTCTGTTCAAACCACAATGGGGCGTGGAAATCTTTTTTTCTGTATGCCTCAGAGAGTTTCTTCGTTCACTTTAGTTTTCCTTGAAGGCTGTAAATTTAGTCTTCATTGCAGACATTATTATTTTTGTTTCATGGGGCAGAAGGCAGGCTGGTCAAGATAAGATCAGGAGCTTTCCCAAGGTTGGGGACATTTCTGATTATGGCATGACACTTTGTAAATCAGTTCTAATACCTTCTGAAAATGAAAATCCTGCTAATTGTTAGATGAAGTATTCACAGATGCTACAGGCATTTGGAAATGGATTTCTCCAAATCCCTTAAAAATCAGATGGTGGCTTAATTTGGTAAAGGAAATATACTTTACATGTGATTTTAAAACACAGGCAAATGTGTATTTTTCTTTCAGAGCTGAGGGCACCTATTCATCCCATCCTTGATCCAAATCCTTTGAGAAAGATTTTTTTGTTGTTGTTCTTGCCAATCTGGGAGGAATTTATTTAAAGGAATTAAGTGTGAATAGTATAGAACTGCTCCTGCATCCAATCTCATTTTTCAGAAATAAGGCAATTTAAAATTTTTATTGTTTCTTTTTTCTTATTATCTAGGTAATACATATTTAGTGTAAAATATTTTTTGAAACTGGAGTATAGCATACAAAATTGGACAAAAATAAAATGTAATCCCACCACCTCACATAATCATTGCCAACAGTGAAGAGTATATATCCTCTTTTGTCCTCCATGCATATACGCTTTTGTACAGTTTATGAAATTGGGATCAAATGCACATACTTCTTTGTAGACTGCTTTTTAAATTTAAAGTTATGTTGGGAACATTTCCTCATGCTATTAAATACACTTTTACAACATGATTTTTTACTGGTTCCACACTACGGATGCACCATAATATATTTAACTGATTTCCTGTTATTGGGTATTTATTTTCTTCTACATTTCTGAGCATTATAAATAATGTCATGATAGATAACCTTGAACATAAATCTTGGAAAGCTGTTTTAAGCTCCATACTATTTTGTATGTATAGAAGATCTTGCCCCATGTACCCATTTTGTCATGTTTTTGCTCTGGGTTCTCTGACTTATTTTTTCCTGTCTTTGTCATTTCAGAAATTCTCCGGCATGATGATGAAATGTTTATACACTTAGGTTATTTGTGAAGTTTAGTTGAGCTCTTTGAATTCTGTGCTCTAGTAAACACTTTGTGAACTGCTTGTATTTTCCAGAGATGACTAAATCTGTGTATTTTATTCTCATCGATAAATTTGCACTAATTTCAAGGTATATGTAGCAAGCTGAACTGGTTCTCAAATCAGAAGAGCTTTGGCATTTAAGGTTTATAGGAGTCAGTGTTCTTCCCCTGTGGAAAAATCCCTGTGGTATGGGTGACCTTGCCAGCTGCTCCCGTGGCCACTCACCCGCCACGCCCTGGATATTTGCAGCCCAGGGAAGTTGGCTAGCTCTCTGCTAGATCAGAGGCCACTGAATATGAAATCCAGACTGAAATGCTGGAAAAGTAAATCATGGATCTGGCAAATTTTAATGCAAGTAAATTACATTTTGTCAGCTTCATTGCCCCGAATTTCATGCACAAATGTGGGACATTGAACGACTGGCATTTGACAAAAAAAAAAAAAAAAAAAAAAAAAAAAAAAAAAAAAGAAAGAAAAGCTAACATCTTATTAATGCAAGCAATCTCTGATTCAAATGGCTGCAGGCAAGAACTCATTACTGTTTCAATGGGACAATTGCTGTTTTTCCTTCTGTTCATATTAATTTATCAGAAAGATTTAAGGAAGCTTTTGTTTTCCAGTTTGCTCCACACTGGACTGGAAGCACCAGTGGCTTTGGAAAGATACTGGTTTTTGGACGCTGGTGGAAACTAGGAGATTTGGGGTCCTCACTCATCCCAGAGTGCTTGTGTGTTGTGATTTATGTAACAACACGTACATCCTCTTGAGTCTGCATCTGGGCACGCCTCCTTCCACTGCAGATCCTTGTTTTTTCTTCTCTGTGGTTAACCTCTCGGAAAAGCTCTTGTTGAAAAACCCAGGTACTGGATCAACACAGCAGGTGCTTTACATCCTGTACAAAGAACTAGAGGTCTTAGGTTGCCGTCTAGAAATATAAGAATTGGTGTTCCTTTTTTTGGTGAGGGAGGAAGGAGGGATAAATTCCTTTATCTCATCAACCCCAGCAAACTTGGGATTTTATGCTTTCCTTTCTATTAGATCAGAGAAAATACCCAACTTCAGAGACGCAAAAGTCCATTCCTGGTTCAGTTCTGTATATTCTTATTTTTATCGATCTAAAATAGGAACAAATGTGTACTTTTTAAAATAGTAACTTTCCACACCAGAGAGAATGTGACACTCAAAATTCCAGCAAGTTTATGGATGGGTTTGACCTGACACTACCTGTTTGTCTATGGTAATCCAAGAAAACATCTGTTTTATTTCCTTAAACATCTGGCTTGCCTCTCAGAAACATATACACAAAACATCTACACAAGCAAAAGACCTAGTGTTGTAGATGTGTGTTTCTATGTGCTTTTTTTGTGTTCAGCTGAAAGTTCCTGCAAACGTGTACTCTTCAGAATCAAACAATGGCTCTTTTATTGTAGTCTTGACTGAGGTGCAGAATGGAGACAAATGACCAATTCTAGCACATGTGACAGTAAGAAATCCTCAGAGGTTTTGGGGAACTTTGTCAGTCTTAACAGCAAACTTCACGATGTGCAAAGTTTTAGTCGCAGCCAACATGTTGCGTGGAAATGAAACTTTGACCTCGACTTTTGAGCATCCTGCCATGCTTTCAGGCATGGGCAAGAAGGCCTAGACTTTTAGGAGGAAAATCTGACAGAAGGGTCAGGGCTGAAACCCTGGTGGTTGTATTATAGTGGTGATGATGACCAATTTCATCAGCTGGAAGCAAAGAGGGCATAATATCAGTTCACAATCCCGTGAGACCTGGAACTCCTTTTTCAATAACAAATATTTTAGAACATTCTCTTTACTAGCCTACAAGAAATACATAGGCATTATAACCTACCATTCACATAATTTAAAAAAGTCAATAAAGTGCCCCAATAGTAATATAAAACAAAATTGAAAGGAAAACAATTTATAATAAAACATGCATTTGCATATGAAAATACTCAGGACAACCATACTAGAAAACATAACGGAGAAGTGAATAACTGTACCCGTGTGTAGCCTCACCATGAGTCAGTGACAAATGCAGACTTATAATATGTTGTTTTGGCGATTTTGTTTCATTAAGTGGCTCTATCATGACTTTGACATGGGGAACAACTCTTGGGAGAGTTAGGAACAAAACAGCGTACAGTTGTCCCTTGATTTATCTGGCAATTCTATTCCTGGACAATTGAGGAATTAGGAGAATTCAGGAATATAAACAAACTATTTACCATTCAGTGTGAATTTCTATTCGCACTGAATGGTAAATAGTTTGTTTATAGGTGAAAGTATTTAGGTTCCAGGCTCAGATGACGATAAACAAATTTTTACCTTTGTAAATGTCCAGTGGAGTATTGGAAAGTCATGAAGGAAATAGGTGAGACTGTTCTTCATTGTGAGAGGTTGATTTGGGTCATGCTAGATGTTTCACATTCCTGGATCTGCCCACTAAATGTCAATAGTGCCCTCCCCATGCTATTGCTGTGATAATCAAAACTGAGTTCAATGAATTCAATTCTATGAATTCAAGCACAGAGTATACCCAGGTAGGCTGTATATTGGTGTGTTTTGACATACAGTGGTAAAGGTTTATTACCATAAGATTTCAGTAGGAGTTCTTCAGTTTGTAGCTCCTTAGTCTCCTGGGAGGTACTTTTTGAAGGCATTAAATATATGCTACATTTGAAAGCTTAACATGTGCCTAGCATTACATGATACAGTATCTATACATTATTTTATTAACCCCCTACCTGTAACTTTTGAAGATGCTAGTGAAAACAGAGCCCATAAGAGGAGAAGGCCCAACAAAACTTACCCAACTGACAACTCTCAGAGTAAGATTTGAGCTCAAGTTTGTCCAAAGAAGTAATAGAACAGCGGCCTCAGTGAAGATAACTTCAGGAGAGTACAGTTGTTAGATTTTCCCTCCTTCTATAAACTGCCCTTAAAATATGCTTCAGGAGTGGTGTCTAGAATGTGGCCACACCTTAGCAAAACTTTTGGGCCCTTGATTATCTTACATGCTGTGCCCTGTTGAAGGCTTTCTTATGCACCACGTTCTAGTGGTTAATTTTCCTCTCTCTGAATTGAGTTCTATATTTTAATCTATGTTCGAGCTCTTTGTAGAAAAAAAATAGTTTGTAACCATGTTTTGACAGCAATAAGACAGACTGTAACTCGGAAGTGGAGATGTTGTGGTCTTTTGTAATTGTGCTTAATCACAACACATTTCAACAAAAGGAAAGTTTAGAAGGAGGATAAAAAGTAAGAAAGGATAAAATAATGGAGGCGGCATAGAGCCTTGCATGTTTTGCCCCAGATCACCCTGGTTGGTGGATCCCACATTTTGGTGGAGTGATTGGCCATGTCTCCATGGTGGATGCTGGAGGGGATGTGCCATCTAAATCCTCTGTGGTCCCTTTTACCAGTGGGGTGCCCACTCCCACTCACCCTCAGCTTCTGCTGAGAAGCCTGCTGATGACATGTGCAACCTTCTCCAGAAGGTTGGCCTTGGCCAAGCAGAACTGCTTCTCTGGGAGGTTCTCGGAGTTCTCTCTCTCAACCTGGAGGTGAGACTTCCCCTGAAATTACATTCTTGCTCCCTCCTTTCCCTTCCCCTTCACCTTCTTGATACCCTCACTCCCCTTTTCCTGAGAGCTCTCACTTAACAACTCTTATGAACGATGACTCATGTGCCTGTCTAAAGGCTCTTTCTGTGGAACTACACCTGAGACCCACCCAGTTTTCAGAAAGTAACCATGCTGATTGCCACCTAACTTCCTGAAAGACTCATTTAAAAAAAAAATAATGACTATCTTATTAAACATTTTCTCTGCCTACAGTACTCTACAAAACACTTTATATATACTTTCTCTTTTATTCACTGTAAAAATTTTCATAGTTGAGGAAACTGGCTTAGAAATGTTAACTTGCCCCAGCCGCATGCAGGTTAGTAATTGATGGAGATGGGCTTTGACTTCAGACCCTGTGGTCTGAACCACGTTATTCTGCCTCCCTGGTTAGTAATCACCCAAACAATGAGCCCTCAGCAAACTCAGCCATGATTTTCAAGATTCAGCATTGTTTACTAAAGATAAGTCTTGCCAAACTAATATTATTTCTTTTTGTTTAAATTTTTTTAACGTTTATTTATTTTTGAGAGGGAGAGACAGTGTGTAAGTGGGGGAGGAGTGGAGAGAGAGGGAGACACAGAATCTGAAGCAGGCTCCAGGCTCTGAGCTGTCAGCCCAGAACCTGATGTGGGGCTCGAACTCACGAACCACGAGATCATGACCTGAGCTGAAGTCGGACGCTTACCAACTGAGCCACCCAGGTGCCCCTATTTCTTTTTTTATTTTTTATTTTTATTATTTATTTATTTATTTATTTATTTATTTATTTTTAATGTTTATTTATTTTTGAGACAGAGAGAGACACAGCATGAGCAGGGAAGGGGCAGAGAGGGAGGGAGACACAGAATATGACGCAGGCTCCAGGCTCCGAGCTGTCAGCACAGAGCCCGACACGGGGCTCGAACTCACGAACTGTGAGATCATAACCTGAGCCGAAGTCAGAAGCTTAACCGACTGAGCCACCCAGGTGCCCCCTATTTCTTTTTTTAAAATGAGTGCAGTGTTACTGGACTAAGGGAACATCCTGGATTTCAGCAAGACTCTTGTTAAAGTCTCTTACAAAATGGAGAAATGTGGGCTAATTGGTGGAATATAGTTAGTTGACCACACTCAGTAAGTTTTCTTAACCAGAGAGAATTACCCTTCTTTTATAACTACTCTCAAATTGGAGGCCCTGTTTTTAAAAATTTTAAATCCATAGCTTAGATGACAGCCCACAACCTATACTTTACCAGTATGCAAACTGACAGAGAACTAATACATTGGCTATGGTGTTCTCTAGAACATGCTATGGGAAGCACTGCTTTAAAGGATTTGCCAATTTTTGTTTTTATTTGTTAGAGATCAAGTATCAGGCATCATTGGTCTAGTTTCATAATAGCTTTTTGCTTGGGCTCAGGCTTGAGCACAGACCCGGTATTAAAAATAAGACTGGAAATGTAAAGCTCCTGAGTGACCCTGACAGAGTCTCCCTTCTGCTGGCCATCTTCAGTCCTGCATCACACACGATGCTTCAGTTCTGAGATTCAGACCTGTTCCAGCTGACATTTTGGGAAACACTGACTACATTGAAATAATCCCATGTCCAGGCTAGATTGGACATAAACTGTATAAAACAAAACTTACTCTTCCTCTGAGTCTTAGTAATGTTACTAATGGGAACCATCATTATTTATTAAATACTATGTGCTGGATGTAGAACTAGTTATTCCATATGCCTTATCTAATTTAATCTTCATGACAGCCACGCAAGGTAGCTTTTATTCATTTTATGAGACAGATGTGTAAACTGAGGACCCAGGAGGGTAACAGACTTGCCTTATGTCAGTCAGTTACCAAAGGATGGATCCAGGATTTCACTCTACCTGAGTCCAGTCACACTCTGGAGAGACTCAACTCACCATGCTGTATGACCTCATCAGGCCCAAGGTGAGTCTATAGATGCCTTTTGAGGGAGTCCTCTCCTGGCATGGTTCTGACAGGAATACTTTTCCCGGGGACCAAGCAAATCCCCCTTTGACACTGGGGTTGTAGTGTGATACTGACATTACCAGATTGGGATCAATACTTAAGGGCTTTTAAAACCCTAGAATCTTGGAAAACCAAAGAGATGGGTATGGCTCATAATGGGAATAGAGAGAGGGAGAGGGAGAGGGAGCCAGGGAGAGGGAGAGAGGGAGGAACAGAGAGAGAAATAAGTTAAAAACATTTCAAAAATAAAAAAGCACCTGATGGGAAAGTTTCTACCAAGAAGTCAGTTTACTATTTGTTGGGATCCAAAAACTCATGGTAGCTCCCCCTTCAAGGCTGAATTTGTCCTTTTTGGGGGGTTAAAATGTGTCTTTTAAAGTATCTGACTCTGGAGGATTAGTTTTCTGTCCATGTTGAAAGGTTTGCCTCTGTGGATGAGAAGCCCCAGCTTCTACTGTAGGAACTTCACGGTCACATATTTTCTCATGCGCAAGTAGGTAGCAAGAGGGCGCCCAGACATTTGGCTTGCTGCTGAGGAATCTGTGCTTATTCATGCATATTTACAAGGTAATTAGTTGTCCATTCATTCATTAGCGTGTTTATAGGGCCACTCGCAAAGCCTCTCAATGCGGAGGAGAGAGACAGCCAAGGCAGGCCTCCGGGGAACACTTGGGTTAAACAGAGTCACAGCTGGATTTAGTGGAACCCACCAGCCCCAAAACCAGAACTAGTTTAGTAATCAAATGTAGCTTGTCAGTCGCCCTGAAATGAGGCGTTGAATTGGCTTATTCACATTTCCCTTCCAAAAGTCAGGCAGATGCTCAGGAAGTTTCTGTTTTTCAAGACTTTCACTACCAGGCAGAAATTTCAGTATTTCCTTTTTTTCTTTTTTAAGCAACTCTTACTCAAATTGACATATAATTTGCTTATACTTGAGTTCACTTTTTAGCATATGGAGCTGTGAATGTTGATAAACACATATAGCCCTGTAACTGTCACCACAACCAGGGCACAGAACAATTTCCATGTGTTTGGAAAGTAAAGAGTGGTTGCGTTTTATCTTGCTCACAATCATTTGAATAGATCTGATGTGGACATGCCTTACTACCTGGAGCAGGAAAAGATGCTGTTTTCAGAAAGAAGGGTCTGTGGTGGGAAGGTTTGGATCCATGACAGCGCAGGATGGTTGCAGGGGCCGTTTTGGGGAAATCCTGACGGAGCCAGCCTGCCTCAGTGGAGTGATACATCATCAGAAGGGAGTAAATCATTCTGCTGACTCATAATTGATTTAGGATGAGTTATCTAGTTTTCCAAAGCTTTTTTTTCTCCCTCCCTCCCTCCCTCCCTCCCTCCCTCCCTCTCCCTCTCCTTCTCCTTGTGTATAAAACAAGGATAATGTTTTCTGCTGTTGTGGCTTGATGTGAGTTAATAACATTCTCTGAAGGGTTGGGAGTGGTCCTCCGTGTATTTAAAAGATGCACTTGAGGCTGGATCCACCATGGAGGAAGATGCTTCTTGCCCAGGAATCCTTTGCGTTCCTGATGAGCCACTCCTGGGTATCAAAGGGAGGCACTTTGTAGACCCTGTGGTTTTGAAAAATCTGTCCCTGTGTTAGAACTGAGGGGGAAAAAAGCCATCTAGCTCTTCTAATTATCTTCTCCTTTTCAAATCCCCTCTGAATCATTGTTTTCCTCACTCCATGGATGCACTTCCTATGGTCATGGGCTTGCTTCAAGACTGAATTCCTTTAGTAATTTTGAAACACCTTCAAATTCACCTCCTTGAGGAAATGTTTATCCAAACTCACCTTGTGAAGAGTAGAAGGTGTCAGTGCAAGGCTGCTTGTAAGAAAGAGAAGTTCCTCTAGTGCCTCCATTTCCTCAGTTCCTGGTGTGTGTTCCAGCAGCCTTTCACTTCCTGTCCCCAGAGCCCAGCAGGGGGAGCATAGTGTAGGGGCCAGAGCTCCTTTTTTAGAGTGGGGCTACTATCTATTTATCTGTCTGCCTATCCATCTAACCAAGCATCCATCCATCCATCAATCCATCCATCATCTCTATCATTAATTTGTACCTATCTATTTATCATCTCTATTATCTATCATCTATCAGCCATTTCTGTATCATCTCTAGCATTTCCTCATCTATCATCTGTTTTTCTCTCCATCATCTACCTAGCTCTTTCTTTATCCATCCACACCTTGGGCATCTTATTTATCCTCTCAAGGTCTCAGTTTCCTCATCTGTAAAATGAGGTGAACAATAATGCCTCCGGGGGTGTTACGAGGATGAAATGATATAACATATACAGCATTTAGACTCATTCCTATCACATAGGAAGGCTCTATCCTATGAGCCTTCCATGTCCTAATTATTTTCAGGACCTCCTTTTCTCTTTCCTTCTCTCCCATATTCCATTCACAAGAGTAGGGCCTCGCTTTCTCATTTGGGACTTTCCTCAAACCCTACCTTCAGTCAAGTCCAAGGGTTGGTGGCAAAACAGCTGTTATTTTCACCCCTTTTTCGCACACTCACTTCATCATCAGGACTGATACAAATAAGTATCAGCACATTTTTATAGCTGTCTTTTCTATTTGTGGTTTGCTCATTTACGCACCTCCCACCCCTTTCTTTCTGCTGTAGTTTTGTGTGGTGACCAGCTCAGTTTCTGCATTCTTGGACATGTGTTCAGAAGTATGATTCTCAGTGTTTAGGTCATTGAAGAGTTTGTAGCTTATGCAGCAGAAGGAGAGCTCTCCTGCCCACCTCCTGATTTCACATGGCCTGTCAGCTAAGGATGGTTTTTACATTTTTAAATGGTTGGAAGAAAATAAAAAAGAATAATATTTCATAACATGATGATTGTGTAAAATTAAAATTTTGGTGTCCATAAAGTTTTATTAGAACACAGCTCTGCCCATTTGTCTACAAATTGCCTATGGCCACTGTTACACATTGTAATGGCAGAGTGGAGTAGTTGGGACAGAGACAGAGTGGCTTGAAAAGCCTAAAATATTTACTGTCTGGCTCTTTACAGAAAATGTTTGCTGAGTTGGAGTCTTGTTCTAAGTAAACCCAACGATTTTAAAAACAGGGAGTATCCGGATAGGAAAGGTAGGAGATTGAAAGCAGATTATTTTAAGGAGAGTTGCCTTTGTGGAGCTGTTGTTTCCCCTTTTTGGGATTTCCTATTCCTTGTATTATGCCCTTAACATACTTGATGGCGTGTGTGTTAAGTCTGTTTGCATAAAACTTTCACATCAAGTCAGTTTCCTGATGCTGTGCCCGCCGGTAAAAGACCCCATCATCTTTGAGAACTGGGTTTCTCAGGACACAATTGCTTTCCTCAATGGCGAAGGCTTTGTTTCTTTGTGAACTGTGGTAGCTCTTCCTGAATCTCTTTCATTGATGTTCAACACCGGGCCTTTTGTGTCGAATATCTTCACACGTTTTAAAACAGTGCAACATCGGGGCTTTTCAGCTGTGCACACGGAAGGAGCCTACGCATTGTCTTTCTATTGGGGTGATTGACTTGTTCTTTAAATAAAACCACAGCCTTTGTTCTCAGTTCCCTACTAACTGCCATATTCAAATTGTTTGTTCTTGTCTAACATCGCTTGTTGGTGCCAGTTTTTCTGCAGTCTTGCAAACAATTAAGTGCAATGTTTACAATGTAAATTGACACCTATTCTGGAAAAATTCTGCAAAAACAAAGAAAGAAATCCAAATAACAAAATGGGGGAAAAAAAGAAATCAGGCAGTCCTTTATTTTGTACATAATGTGTTCCTGAAAACTTGTCCAAGAGTGGAACAATCGACGCCCGCATTGTTAAAAGTGGGGGTTCCGTTTACAGAGAATTAAAAAAAAAGTCACAAAAGGCCTCATTCAGATCTGGGCAGACTGTGTCTGCCTGGGATCCTCAGAGCCAGGTCATGATTGGTGGCAATGGGTTAGGGAGATGACAGCATATGCTAGATCTTAGGGAAATTGAACCAGGCTTCTACCCTAAGTGTGGTTGATGGTCAGACAGCCCCTAATCTGGAGTCTCTACAGAAAGATGTGTTAGGTGTCTTAGATGTGTTAGGGGAAACGTGGGTTGTTGTTTTTCTTAATTCTTCTACCCTGTTACTAGTAACATGGATTCTTATCCAGCCCCCTCCTGTACACACACACACACACACACACACACACACACATGTAGCTATCACCTAACTGTTTACAAAGGGAGAACCATTGTAAACTAGGAGGGGACTGATGTGTTGAGACAGGGATGGGACACAGGCTGGAGACTGCCCCCCCATCAAAAATGCTGACTCCAGGTGACTAGCTTCCGGCCACGTGTGGTCTACCTGCTGAGTCAGCCCATTGCTACAGCAGCTCTTGGAGTCTGAGGTTGGCGGGATGCTTCCTCCCTGCCAAGGTCCTGTACAGGCACTGGTTTAGCTCTCCAAGGATCTGCCCTTACTCAGTCACCTTTTCTGTTGGTGGCAGCAGTCGTCAAGCAGTACAGTTATGGGGTGGCTTCAATTCATTGTTCTCTGTATAAATCACAAAAGGTCATTGAACTGGATCACCAAGTTATACACTATATACTGATGTACAAAGAAAATGTACTTTTTAAAAACATTTTGTAACATACCTACTCTTCCCCGGTGACCCCCCAAACTGAAAAATAAAATTGGGTTTGATTTGGCAATTTGAACAGGTACCTTGGGTAAAGCTGTCTTCTGGGTAAAGATTGGTCTTTCATATTTCTTCCTCTGCTTCTGTTGTTCTCCAAGAGAGCCCTTGAGTGGGTGTTAGAGGAATTTCAAGTCATGGTAGGGGTGTGGCTCATGCAGGCAGGTATTACCCAGTGGATCCTCCTGTGGCCCAGCCATGTCCTAAATCTGTGCACTTGTGAGGTGCTGGCCTGGGTGCTGCTGGTTACAGCTCTGAAATCTCAGTGCCTTCTCTCTTAGCTTGGGGAAGCCAGGAACCCTCCCAGCCAGCTTGGCCCCTCCTGAGCCCCGGCCGTGAGCCACATCATTCATGAGGTGGGGCATCTCCCTTGCAGTCCTTGGCTATCAGGTTTACTCAGTCCCTGCTGTGAGCCTCCTCTCCCTACAAGCCCATCATCTATCTTTTGGGTCTTTCCACCTGGTGCCCAGCAAGTAGTAGATACTTGCTGTGTAACATAGAAGCTGAAGGGTTTGCTGGAGAACTAAACTCAGGCTGTCCTCTGCCAGTCTTGCCACCCCCCAAATTTGACTCTGCCATGGACATCCCAGGTTGGTATGGGGTAGGAGGAGTCAACTTGCACCTAGTGCAAGGAAGTCCTTTTTCTGTTCTATGCCTTGAATGTATGTCACACGCCTTTCCCCCTTGAGGATTCTAGCCTAGAGAATAGAGTCAGGATATACAGTTATTACCACCTGCTTTCATGTTGCTTGTCCTCATATTCTGTCAGTTCCCCTGGGGTGGAAGGGATAAGCATTCTCTCGTTTTCCTCCCATTTGGAATATTTTTCTTCATCCAGCCTCCTGCTCCCCAAACTGTTACTCCCTTCCTCCAGCCTATGCCTACCCCTTAAAGCTGTAAGAGTGAAATGGCTGCCACAGGACATGATTTATGGGGAGAAGGAATGGAATTCACATTGTTTTACTATTTTTAAAATATTGTCTTAGTTTTAAGCCTCAGGTTATGATATGAAAAGCAGTTTAGAGTTACATTGTATAATGTGGGACACCTCAGGGTATATGGGAATTTACATGGAATGGTTGAGAACCACACCATCGTGTACCCTGTAGGTTCATTAGGTGCTGAGGGCACAAAATGTTTCTGTCCTTGAATGAGACGTAGGGCCCAACACTGTCTGGGACCTAGGGAACATGAAATCCTCTACTGTCAGATGATGTTACTAGAAGGTTCCTATATCAAAGGAAATTGTTGTTGTTGAGAAAAAGCGGTATCAGGCCAGGGAAAATTACATTGTGTGCCCAAGTGAAATTGGGTTGCAATGAATACCCAGGTCATCTTTAAAGGAAAGAGAGTCATATTACTTTCAGCTGAGTATCTGTAGCCTGTTTGTCAGGCAGCCCCACTGCCTTTCTTTCATGTGGTGGTGGGGGCTTTTGGGACTGGGGGAAGATTTTTAGCAAGAGGACATGAGTGGACTCTTGTGTCCTCCTGCATTTTCTCCTCTTCTCCCTGTCTTCCACGTCCTGCCATTTCCATCTCTACTCCCTACAGCCTTAATAGTAGCCTTACTGTAGTGCCCAGATTACACAGTCTTTCATTCATTCAGCATGTATTGAGTGCCTACTGTGTGCCAGATGCTGGGTTCGGTGGTGGAGAGACCAAGATTAAGTCCCTGTTCGACTCTGATGCTTGGATAAGAAAACTGACTTGTGTGAAATGGGATTGGAGGAAGTTGTTGAACAATGGAGGAAGATGTCTTGGGGGAATGGAGAAGAGTGGGAGGGTCTGTGGAGATGGGATATGGGGAAGAGAAGGGCCACGTCTACAGAGATGGGATATGAGGAAGAGAAGGGCTAGGGAAAAAGTTGCTAGCAAGACTAGCAAGAACTGCCTGGTACACTGAGCATCTCCCTCAGAGATTAGTTTGGGCCACAGTTTCCAAGATTAGGGTTAGGGTAATGGACATGGCTGCAATTATGAACTCACGTATCATATTACAGGGTAGGCAGCATGTCTCCTTGGGACTAGCCCACTGGGAGAGGGTAGTAAGGTTCTTGGGTGCTGATGGGCCATTTCAAAGCTATGGCTGCGTACTTCCTCTTATCCTTGACTCAGAGAAGTGGGGAGAGCTTTAATCCTATAAATTTATCCTGACGGACTCAAGATAGAGTCACAATAGTGGACATTAAGCATGCCCTTGAACATTTCATTCCATTTAACTATATATGTATTCTATTTGGCTGAATTTTTAGCAAGATTATTTGATTTTTTTCATTCATAGAATTTTCTTATATAGGTTCATGCAAGGATTACCTTCTAAGCTGTCAACTTCTCACATATTCTTGTGCCCCTTGAAAGGTTCTAAAAATGTACTTGGAGTACTCCAGAGCATGTTTTCAGTTCATTGTCCATGCAGTCCTAACTTTTTCTCTGCTTTCATAAAGCAAAGCCAGGAGAGCCCACCCCAGCCAGTGCAGCCAGGAAGCTACAGTCTATCTGCCAATATTAATTAGAAGCAGTTATCCTTGAGTAGTGATGTCTCCCATGCCTATTCTTCATAGGATTTTGTTCTTGTGCCTTTCTTACCTGTCTCTGAGACACTGATCCTTCCTTAGTCTTCCAGCTTTGGGATTTGAGCTTTAGATTTTCCCTATGGACTTCAACCTGGACCACTCTTTAAAGTCAGTGAAACATTGTAAGAAGCTTTTTGTTAAAACTCTGGCTTCAGAGAACTCTAGCCCATTCCTGACCTATCAATGTACACCATACACAAGAACACAAACACACAACTACCTGTACAATAACACCCATGAACACACTTTTCCCACAACACACACATACACACACACACACACAGGCATATACCACACACATACACAAATTTGTGCATACATAGTAATAAAAGTCAAGCTGTAGGACTTTACTAAAGCACACACTGTTCTTGCCTCCCTTCTGTACACTTTGATGTTTGGAAACATCTTCAGTGAGACTATACAAGGCCCTTTGTTGTTGACATCTGACACTCAAATGGGAATGTCCCCATTTAAGAAGCACTTTACACTTTGTATAACTCTTTCAAACTTATTATGTCTCTTAGTTATCTAGAAGCTATATTAGAATCCACTGGAGTAGACTGAGCTGTGGACCTTCATCAAACTGCATGTATGTGATTTTTATGTGATGTAAATTAAATTGGCAACATGTGTTTTTTAATTTTTTTGAGCTGGCAAGTGTGGGAAACATTTTCTGTGTTTGCACACATATCTAATTTTGTTAAAATCCATTAAAAATGACAGCAGATAGGCTTATGTAAATAATATTTTATCTGCCATTTTTCCCCAAGAGAACAGAGAGAACTGCACAACAAAACTATGGCATATATTGGCTACAGCTCTGGACAGATCAACCCAAAACAGGAAAAGCATGGTGTAAGTCCTAATGGAAGAAAGGCTCTCTGGGCTAATTTGGAGTACTGCACATGCATTAGCAATTGACTACATTCAGTAAAAATCTGACAACACTCACACATTTCTAGTGGAACAAACACCCAGTGTCAAGTGGTCAAATTGAAATGGAGATCGGGAAATGCTAACAAATAGCCACACATGTCATGTTCAAGTGCATGTAACATTGACACTGGAGCTTTAAGGACAGTTTTTTTTTTTTTTTTAATCCCTACGCCATTGTTGAAAGAGCAATAAAATTTTTTTGAGAATAGCAGAAGTGGGGAAATAGAAGTATAATTCAGCCAGTGTGTGCATGTTTTCAAGAATTCTTGTACCCATTGTGACTGTAGAGCATGGGCATAGATTGCTGCTTGAAGAAAGTTGAAGAGATTTGAAAAGCAAAACAGTATCAAAATATTTCAAATGGTTTGTGTCTTTACCCAAACACCTTTTTTCCAGCAATTCCAGGATTTTTTTTAACCTAAGTAGTTGAATGGGGTCTTGGCCATGGAATGGAACATCACAACATGTTGGTCAAAAGGTAATCATCATCAAGGGGTATGTGGCTGACTCATTCAGTAGAGTATGTGATTCTTGATCTTGGGGTCATAAGTGTAAGCACCACATTGGGGATAGAGCTGACTTTTAAAAAAGGCAGTCATCATGTTGCTTTGATGAAAGTCAGAGAACTGAAATTGAGTAGAAGAAATTCAGGTTTACGGAGATATTGTACCGGGCAGGTTGGGCTAGATCAAACCACCAATCCATTGATCCCAACACATCGATCGTAACTCCTGCTTACCCACTGTCTTCACCAGCTCAAGCGGCAACAACAGAAGTATCATTTATTGGCTAGCTTAAACAACAGGAATTTATTTTCTCATGGTTTTTAAGGTTGGAAGTCCATGATCAAAGTGCCAGTATGGTCAGGTTCTGATGGGAGCCTTCTTCCTGGTTTGCAGACAGATAGCTGTCTTCTTGCTGTGTTCCTCACACGGCATAAGGAGAAAGCATCTCTCGTTTGTTTTCTTAGGAGGACACTAGTCCCATTCATGAGGGCTTCATTCTCATGATCTAATTACCTCCAAAGGCCCCATCTCCAAATATCACATTGGACATTACACATGAAGAAGAGGAAGAGCACAAACATCCAGTCTGTAGCAGTCATACAGCTCGTTACCTGTGGGCAACGAGCTTCTGTACATTGTCACTCCTAGACCTGCTCTGTTGCAAGCTCCGTTTTGACATCAACAATCCCAGCATCAGGGAAGAGAGAGACTGTGTTAAGCCATGAATGCTTAAAATTTACACTTCATTGTGACGAGTCAATGCTGTTCACACCTCATTTGTTAAGCGAGTTGTGCTGCCACACCAGAGTTCAAGTAGATGGAGAAATGTGATCTTGCCACACCACTGAGAATGTGTACTGGATATTGGTCAATTGTGTCAGTGACTACCACAGATACAATTAAAGATCATTTGTTTTTTATTCTCTCTTGCCTTCTTGAATCCTGAGTCCATCCTATTTGAAGTATAATCTTCCCTTTACAAAAGCTGAATAACAGCTTTTGTGCTTTTTATTTTTTACTTTTTTTTATTTTTGAGACAGAGACAGAGCATGAATAGGGGAAGGCCAGAGAGAGAGGGAGACACAGAATCTGAAATAGGCTCCAGGCTCTGAGCTGTCAGCACAGAGCCCGACGCGGGGCTCGAACTCACGGACTGTGAGATGATGACCTGGGCTGAAGTCGGACACCCAAACGACTGAGCCACCCAGGCGCCCCGGGCTTTTGTATTTTTAAGAACCTCACATTGAATTGATTGGGCCTAGTATATTTGTTCAGTTTTTTCTGTTGTAGGCATTATATTAAATGCCATCCTCAAATTGCTTACTGTCTCATTAGGGGATGGAGTTTACAGACAAATGCTAGCAGTATACTAAGATGACCGTTCCTCTGCAGATGGGTTCATGAAAGTAGTGGAGAAGGTGCTTTTTCATGAAAGTAGTGGAGAAGGTGCTTTTAAGTCTGTTGGGGACACTCGAGGCAGTCTACTTTGGTTGAAAGAAAGTTTCTCATGCTGCTCTCCTCTTCTTTCTTGTTTTGGCCTGAACATTGTTATTGTATCTGAGTGAAAAGCTTTCACATCCTTGAAATTAATACTATTCTACTTTCCTCCATCTTTTTCCATGCAAAGTGAGTGTGATTCTTTTCATTTCCATGGATCGATTTTCTTTTCCTTTGTGGCCCTTTAGAACCCTAACTTGCTCCCAACATAGATGTGGATAAAGTTATGGTAGAGCACAATAAGTAATGCACATTTGGTCAAAGACTGAGCTTCTGGAAAACACCCTTGACTACTTCAAGGGAAAATGGGAAATTAAGCCTAGTTTTCTTGACTACCTGGAGGGAATGAGTTCTCACGCATATTAGAACTGAAGATACCCCAGAGCTAGAGAGGGTCTTCCTTTTATTCTTTTGGTTTCCTCCTAGATCCCTCAAGCAAACAAGACAAAGGAAACTCTAGCCCATTTCACATCCCTATCTCATTGGAATCCTCTCTGGGGAGTACTTTGCCTTACGGCTTCTCCAGCACTGCAGAAGTTGCTTCAGATATTGGGTTTGTTTGTTTTGTTTTCGTTTGTTTTTAATTTTTTTAATGTTTGCCTATTTTTGAGAGGTGGGGGGGGGCGGAGAGAGAGAGAGAGAGGGAGGGAGGGAGGGAGGTATGGGGCAAAGAGGGAGGGAGACACAGAATCCGAAGCAGGCTTCAGGCTTTGAGCTGTCAGCACAGAGCCTGATGCAGGGCTCAAACTCAAGAACCATGATATCCTGACCCAAGCTGAAGTCAGAGGCTTAACCACCTGAGCCACCCAGGTGCCCCTGTTTTATTTTGTTTTTGATAGCACGGAAGCCATAACAGAGTTGCACCATTTGTGACTGGAATACCTTTTCCCATCATTTCCGAGTGTAATCTTACTCTACTGTTCTGTCTTCAAGTCTTTCCCAATTTACAAGTAGTCTGCAAAATTTAGCACAGGTCATGTTTATTCATTGTTGAGTGTAGTGTCTCTGGCCAACCCTGTTGGGAAAGGAAGTATCAGCCAACTGATGGAAAAACCAGCTGATGTTTCCTTCTCTGAGAAGAGGTGTTTGCTAATGTAACTTCTGGCTTCACTTTGACCCATAAACACAGATTTGACTGAGCGGTAAATTTGGGAAGAAAACACAAGACATCTGCTGTACTCTGTGCCTCTTCCTCTTGGGACCCACCTTGCCTTCCAAAGCACTTGATATGCTCTGAGTCTGTAGGGAAAAGTCCACCTAATTCCAGGGTTCACTTATCAGACTCTTGGCTCTGTGTCCTCCAATTTGCCTTTTTTCACCAGTAAAGGTGATATCTGGACTTTTGTCTATCCCTCTTATTTTTCCATTGATTCAGAAGCTGAGCAAGAAGGAGGGGTATTATTTATTGAACTTCAATCATACCAGGACATTTTAAAAATTCATTTCATAACAAAAGGCCAGATAGGTAGTACCCTGGGTAGTGAGTAGAGTAATTCAGACAATCCAGAATCAACCCCATTCCTTTAATCCTCTAGAGGCTCACCTTGGCCAGTTCTTCCAGAAAAACTTCTCTAGTGACTCAGACTCTCCACTCACCACTCATCTCTCCTTTCTCCTCCTTTCTAGAACAGTAGACTATATAGCACATTATAGTGTGATTTGCTTAATTTCCCGGAGTCTTATTTTCTTCATCCATTTTAGATGATAATACTTTCTGACTGTTTATTTTTGGGGGGGGTGGAGAATAATTGAAATTACACACACACACACACACACACACACATACACACAATCACATACAGTAGCTACACACATACTAGATGCTCATTACACAGTTACTATTCTTTTTTTTTTTTTTTAATTTTTTTTTCAAGTTTATTTATTTTTGGGACAGAGAGAGACAGAGCATGAACGGGGGAGGGGCAGAGAGAGAGGGAGACACAGAATCGGAAACAGGCTCCAGGCTCCGAGCCATCAGCCCAGAGCCTGACGCGGGGCTCGAACTCACGGACCGCGAGATTGTGACCTGGCTGAAGTCGGACGCCTAACCGACTGCGCCACCCAGGCGCCCCACACAGTTACTATTCTTAAAATCTTTGTGATTTTGCATAAGTTGATGTGTTTTAATTAAGATCCTGAGCTTCTTAAGGGCAGGGCCTATGCTTTATATTTCTTTTTCCCATCTTTCAAGGACTTGGTAACCACTTTTGGATAAAGTATTGCAAGACTTTCTAGAAGCCTATATAAAGCTGATCTAAACTTATTTTTGAGAACTTCTGAAAGTCTAGTTTGGGCAGGAAATATCTCTGTTCCATTATATTTTCTTGGTATAAGTCTGCATTAGGTAACAGAATACTAAGTTTTGCTGTCAAACAGTTTGCTTTCTTCCTTCAAAATTCTCGCTAAGTCTCTAACACTTATATCTGACACTGTACTGAAGAGAATTTATGAGAAAAAGTAGCAGTATTTCTCAAAGAAAAGACGGATTTGTCTATGTCTTTTTCACATGTAATGCTAGTATGTGATCAAACAGTAAAGAAAAGGGGTGCCTGGGTGACTCAGTTAAGCGTCTGACTTCAGCTTAGGTCGTGATCTCGTGGTTCGTGGGTCTGAGCGCACGTCGGGTTCTTTGCTAACAGCTCAGGGCCTGGAGCTTGCTTCGGATTCTTTGTCTCCCTCTCTCTCTCTGCCCCTTTCCTGCTCATGCCCTGTCTCTTTCTCTCTGTCTCAAAAATAAATATTAAAAAAAAAATTTTTTTAAAGAAAAACAGTAAAGAAAAAAAAAAACCCTAGCTAAAAGCTTAAAAGGACCTTGCTTAACATATTGCCATTTATTAGAAGTTTGATCTCAAAATATGCTTCTTGAATATATTGTATGTCATACACTCACTTCAATCTACTTCTTTTCATAGTCTTAAGGAATGGGCAACTGTGGGCTCTTTTTGCCATTTCTTAAACTCTTAGGTTAACGTTCTTTATACTGTAAGCATAGATGCTTATGTCCAAACAGCCCTAAGTAAACTGGAAGTCTGTTTAGGGACTGTGGGTAATGTCACCATGTATCAGGGACCCAGCGGGTTGGTACCATCTGGAATGAAAACGAATGGCTTCACAGATGCTGCAAAAGCATATGACACTGTAGTCACGGAGGGTCAGTCCTGGCCAGATGGAGAAAATGGACGTCCAACTGCTTGTCCCTGTCCCCGAAGCAAGGTCTACAATAAACAAACTTCCTCCCTCCCTCCCCCCCTCCCCACTTCCCAACCAATTTCCCCTTGGTCCCCTTGTCTTTCTACCTTCCCCCTCTCCCAGGGGTGCAAGGAGCAGTGAGTTGAAAACAGTCACTCTTGGTGGGAGAGTTTCATAAGAGAAAGTTGTGGGATTGCCATTTATTTTATAATTAGGTATCAGATGAACTGTCTTTGTGAAGGAGAGAAGGCCGAGGAATGAATTTTCAAGGAGCTGTAGAGTCGGTACCGCGGTGCTAGGAAAGCAGTTCGCGTTACTGTTAACAGGCTCATGTAGACGAATCTGCGAGTGCCGCACACGCTTGTCTGCGGAAACCTCACCCTTCCAGCTGTCGTTTTGCCCATTCCCATCTGTTTCTTATGCTCTAATAAACGATTGCACTAATTTATTTAGCACCTCTCATCAGAGCCTCCAGGGCTGCTCCGACCCTGCAGGGATTCTCTGCCAATGTGTGACGACCTCGGAGTGGACACACAGCCTGCTGCTTCTGGACGTCAGTACCAGACTCTGAAACAGGACTTTGCCTTCAGGGATGCTCACCATCAATGGTGTGATTTTTCCATTGCCCTTTTCAAATCCCTTTAGCCTTGAGAATGGAAAATTTGGCCCATTTCTCCAGGGCTGTGACTACCCTGGGAGTTTGCTTGTCTATAGAGAGTCTAGAATGTTTGTAGATATTTATGGTTTGCTTTTGAAAATGCTCATTAAACTCCTATGGAGTCTTCTGGAGGTAACAGAAAGAAAAAAGAAACCTATAACATTTGCATTCTTGAGGAGAGTGTCCGTCTTTGAGCTGGTTACTGGTTGGCCAGATGCCCAGATCTGTTTCTTCAGCACATTGAGATGGTGGACCTGAGAGCTGTGAGTGCAAGGTGGCTGGTTTGTCCATGACTGATTTCTTTTAGATTTGGAGGCTTGCAGGCTACAGTTCATTTGCATATTAAATGATGGGTTGAGAAAGTATCTTTTGCAATATTTAAAAGGAATTTGGCACACAGGATTTGGGATGCAGTGAGACAGTCAATTCAAGAAGTTAAAAACGCTCATTTCTCATAAACTGATGCTTTGAATTTGGAATTTTTGAGCCACATGCAATTTGTTGATGTTGACACTTTGTGGACAATAGAAGGGGGGCAAATGCCTGAAGCTTTAAAAACTGAGTCAGGGAATCCCAGACACGGGAGTTTTTACGGGAAATGGGAACAAAATATCAGGGTTTGTGTGGGAGGAATTGGAAAGGTTGAGAACAGAAGAGATTTACTTCTTGTGTATCTACGGGTTTCTAGTTTGCCACAGCTAACCCTTTTCTGGCAGTTCTGAAGATGTTTTGAAAGGATACTGTTGTGGAGAAAATTAAGAAAAGGAGATTGGCTTTATAAAGTTCAGAGTAGTATTCCCCAGAGTATGCTTGAAGCAACTCTGGGCCGATAAGATGTTGGAAAAGGAGTGTGTGATCAACTAAATTTGAGCTGCGCAGCATGTGTATTTTTTTTTTTTTCCTGGAGATTTACAAAACGTGTCATAAAGCAAGGCTCTGATAAGTCTTGCAGTAAATGCGCTGGTCCACCTTTGGTTATCCAGTGTTCTCAAATTTATAGGAGTATAGTATTTTTGCGTGTTTATTTTCTGGATCACATCTGTGTGTGATTCTTCTCAGGGAACAAACTTTGGGAGATGCCAGTGTACAATTAACTTTCCTGGAATATAATCATTCTGTGAAGCAAAATATGCCTAAATGCTTGAAACCTGTCTAGTGTGATTTTGGAGGTGTCATCAATAATCTCTATGATGTGCGCTTTCCCTCTTAGGATTCTTTCAGTCATTCAGAGCATCCACGCTTAAGCTTTCTTCTTCCAGGTACCCCAGACAGTAGGTACTGGCATACCTTTCCTCTGGTCTCATGATTTCACATTCTGCTCATCCTTTTAGACCAGGGCTCAGCAAACTTTTTGTGCTAAGGGCCAGATAGTGAATATTTTCATCCTGCCAGCCTAATGGTCTTGGTAGCAGCCGCAGAATTCTGCCGTTACAGTGTGAAAACAGCCACAGACACTGCAAATGAATGGGTGTGACTTTGTCCCAGGACAACTTTACTTGCATAAACAGGCAGTGGCAGAATTTAATCAGCCACCGTTCCAGACTCTTCAGAGGTGATCCCGTTCTTGAAGACTTTTTTGAGATTCCAGCCACTGTTCCCATGTTAGCATAAACTTTTGCTTAGCACTCACTTTATTCTTTCTGGCTGTGGTATCTGTCACCTGTCATTGACATTATTATGAGGGACAGAGGGACCCAGGGATGGCATTGTGTCTGCATCTCCTCTCTCTTAGCAGTCTTTTCCTTCCTCCCTGCACCATGGCCTTTCTGGCCATCCTTTGATTCTCAAACATGCTGTGCTTTCTCTCTTTGAGCATGCTGTTCCCTCTGCCTGCAGTCCTTTCCCCCCCCATTTCTCCCTGCCTAATTAGTTCCCACTTTGGCATAAGGTCTTAGCCTCCTCAAGCTTTTCCTGAACTCATGGATTTGTTCAAACTCCCCCATGGTAAGAACTCAAAGCTTTGTGCATCTCATAGACCTTGGCTCAAATGACATTTCCTGTTTATTTTTAAGATTAGATAATTCATAGCTGTCTTTTTCTCTAGGCTCTGCACTCCCTAAGTACAGGAATCCGGCATTGTATTGCTCTCTTTTACGTCCCTCACATGTGGCCTTTTGTCTGGCATATAGTAAATGCTCAATAAAATTTTTTTGAGAGAATGGATGCCTGAACTAATGCTTGAATGGTTGGACTCATTCAGTCATTTGCTTACCCCTGGCTCATTGTTTTGTCTAAAAACTTGCACAGGTGTGCTTAATAGATATTTTAAGGAATAAAAATTAATGACTTTTGTTACCCTCACTATATACAAGGGACTCCCTTTGGCATCAGTTAGGAATTCATAAGTTATGCCTCATGCTACATTTTGGCACTTTCATCCAAATATTAGATTTCTTTTCAAATTGAACTCAGCAACAACTGCCAGGCACAAGCTTTACAATAAATGACAGAGAATGATCGTTTTCTACTTTAGGAACCTTCAGTATTCATGATGAGCATAACTCAACTGGACATTAGCACCTAAGAGTAAAGTGTTACAATGTCCTTTAGTATTTTTTTTAATGAAGAAAAAAAAAAAGACAGCAAATGGTGCCTTGTCAATGACAGCTGACCTGAGAAAAGCCAGAACTTGGAAAATTCTGAGTTAAGATGCAGTTGTGTTTTTAATTGTGTTTTAGGGTCGTTTGCAAAAGTCATAACATGGCGAATTTGGGATGAATAGTTGCTTTTACTTTGAAACTTGGGCTTCTTAGCTGGTAGAAACTTAATGTGACTGAACTATAGTGCATTTCCTGGAGAAGAAAGCCTCCAGTCTGGGGTGGAACTGTGAATGGAGATCATAGCCCCAGTTCTAGGTTCTCATTCCGAGCCCCTCCCCTGATGTGAACAAGCTCCAAAGAGAAAGAGAAAACAGATGCTTGAGGGGCACTGACAGGAAAGAAAAATCTCACCTGGGCTGGCATTGGATCCTGTTGGAAAATTTTGATTCCACTTGTTTGTGCTGATCAGTGAAGATGCCAATGGAAGTGTCTTTCCACCTGCTTAAGAATTGCATGACGGTCCAGGTGTGAAGTGCTCTCAGAAGGCAGCACATCAGGGGTGCGTTGGTGGCTCAGTTGGTTAAGCATCAGACTCTTGAATTTGGCTCAGCCTGTCATCTCACAGTTGGTGTGTTCGAGCCCCTGCACTGTCAGTGCAGAGCCTGCTTGGGATTCTCTCTTCCTCTCTCTTTGCCCCTCTCCTGCTCTCACTTGCGCGCGCTCTCTCTCTCTCTCTCTCTCTCAAAATAATAAATAAAACTTAAAGAAGAAAGAAGGCAGCATATCAGCTGGGCTCAAAGATAAATGTAGAGGGTAGATCCCTTTGGAATGGGACTCCAAGGGTCAGGAATTTTCAGGCATGGGATCTTTGGGCTGCATCCATTCTAACACACACAACATTGGATACATGGGTATCTCAGAAGTGGGTGAGCAGTGTGTTGGCAAAGGGCTGCTCATGTATGTGCATTTTAGACTAGAGTGTCTTTGACTTGCCACTGAGTCCATACTCTGACAACTATCTTCTCTCTGTTGCGTGTCTACGTGGGCAGCCCAGTATGGCTCTAAATTTCCAGGCATTAATTTAAGCTAGGTGTTAACATTGTAATCTGACCTCCTCATGCCTCAGACTGCATGGGCCAGACATATGTCCTAGGTAGGTTACTGCTTTCGAGTATCCCTCATGTGGCAGCAGTATGCTGGGCACTTGAATAGTCTGCCTCAAGTTGTGATAGCAACTCTGACTGGTAGGTAATTTCCATTTTATAGTGAGGTCTCTGAGGCTCAGAGGATTTGTGAAATGCCTATGGCCACCCAACAAGTAATAGATAGAGATAAGCTACAAAGATAGCGGAAAGGATAAGGATCAATTCCTTGAAACATCGTACGGGGTTTTCCAGTCCCGTTGCCCCTTTGCGAATGCTACCAAAGATAGCACCTGATCTCTGCACCTTCCAAGTGTGCTGCTGGCTACATTTCTCAATAGTTGTCTTCCCAAGAAGAGACCTCTATGCCAATCCATGGGGAAGAATGATGGCTGAGTATGTTACTCTGGGAATCTGTGATCACAGGATGGAGTTCTCTGATAGGATTCCTTGAGTGGCATTTGACAGACTTTCTGCCCCCATCTGACCTCAGCTCTGGTTGTCTTTGGGAGAACATTTTCGCAGGTCACACTATTAAGAGAGAATCCTAGTTATCGCTGGGCCATTGGTGTTTCACTGCATATTGGCTCCATTACCCTTGGTCTTGTTGCTAGATGGAAGGAGCACTAATTTCTTGGGAGACCTGAAGAGTTACTTCGGCATCAACTTTACCGCATCGATTCCCAAAGCAAGTATAGCAGTTGATTATTTCAGAGTCCGTCTCTGCAAGATTCATACGCATTAGTCACTGGGTCTAGTCAGCTTTTTTTAGTCATTGTGTGTGTTGTCGTTGTTTGTCTCAATGAAACTCTGAAGCTTCCTGAACTTCTCTGAATCACCATTCTCTGGCTCTTCAGTGCCCAAATTGTGAGCAATTAAAGTTTGAGAACAAATCCAGGGTTCAAGGTGAGAAAGTGCTGCAGAGCCATGACCATTCTCCAGTGTGCATTTTCATCTCCCTTTTCTTGGATGGATTTGGTGTTAATCATCCTTCACTGCACCAGCAGGGACCCAGAAGAATCTCTTTAGAACCTGTTGTGGAATTGAGCGTGGATGTCTGTTTCTTTAATGCTCGGATAGGAAGTTTAGCAGAGTTGCCAGACGTCTGAAACCCCTACTGAACCTTTCTTGAAAGAGCAGGGGGTCTGAGCTTCATAAGAGCTTTGGCTGGTATCGTATAATGATGCTGTGTTGGTGCAAGTGCTTCTTAAACGTGCCATTTGTTCATAAAATCGCTTAGCACGAAATCCATCCTCCTCTGTGGTATTGGGGGAGGGGCTGAGTTAATGTCATCTAACCTGATGAAAATCACCTTGCCATGAACTCCTTTATAAGCTGAACATTCATTGACATTTTCCTTTTTCTCCCTTGTGGCAAGGGGTGTTAATTGGCTACATTGCCCCGAAATAATTACTTGCTTCCCACCCCCCCAACATTCAGTAGGATCTCTGTTTTTCTGTAAACAGTTGCAAATGATAAAATAAATCAATATTTGTTAATGTTATGATGCAGCAGCATCCCCCAGATCTGCAAAGAATGATTTATAGACTACAGCATTTCAAGCCTGACCCGTTCGGGTCTCAGAAAGCACTTAAAAAATAAATTTACCCTGGCCTCTCTCACCCCATTTCAAAAAGGGTGACAAAGATGAAGTAATTTATAAGTCACACTTTTATTAATGCTTTTAACTTTCATACACTTGGCTTTGTTGGCCTTCGAGTGGCTTTAGTGCAGGCCCTGGTTGAATGGTAACCTTCGGCACTTTGGGGGGGTTCGGTACAAATGATCAACTCATAAATAGGTGCTGGGCTCCACATTATCCTGCCATAAATTCACCAGACCTTTCAAGTACATCAAGTAAGAGCGAGTTGAACTAGGCGTTTCGCTCTGAGTTTACAGACTAATGCAGTACTAATGAGTATCTGGGCAAAGGGTTCCCAGAACGATGTCCAGCACTTTGCAACGAGAGATGCTGCTTGTCATGAGGGAGACAAGAGCCTTGTAACATAGGAGTCATGGGGAGCAGGCCTGTCTGTTTTCAAGGGAACCAAATGGATGTTCCTGAGCTGTTAGAACTCCTCCCTTGCAGCCTGAGCAGGAAAATGAGGAATTGACTTGAACTTCACAATCTGCCTGTCAAAACTGTGAGTTTAAGACTTACTGTTAGGGTGTCTGAAACATGAAAAGGAGAATAGCCTGAGAAACTCCCCGAAAGATGATAATAGCCACCTATTTGCTTGAAGTCTTTAAAAAGGAGTCTGTTGTGGTTTGCAGGATTAGTGATGACAGGGTATTGACCTGTCAGGGTAACTTTGAGAAGCAGCAAACCACTGCTTTTCTCCTTCCCTGAAATAAGGCGAATGAGTCAATGTATTACATTGATTAGAAGGAGTGGGGGGAGAAAAAAAAATCACTGAAATCATTGACCCTGTACTTGAGAATTGCTCTGGACTTGATTCATAGCGTGAAACTTTCAGGCACACCTCCATCTGTCAGCTTAAGAAATCGCATGTGCCACTGCATGTGGCTGCGTGCAAAGTGGTCAGCTCTGTGCTTAACCGGATTGGAACTCCGCTCCTCTTTCCTCTTCTCCAAACCCAGTGGCTACGAAGTCACGGTGTTCAGTCTTTCCTGCTGTCTCCCTTGTTCATACCTTTAAGCCCAGCCCCGCAGCTTGTGGGGCTGCTCCAGACCTCAGTGTCGTGTGCCAAGAATCTCCTACCATCCAGAAAACCACTACCTCCTTGGGTTTCTCTAAATATTCACTTTTATTTTGTCAACTCTCTGCTCTGAAGCCCTCACTAATGGCCAGGTCTCTGCAGAGTCACGTCCAGTCTTCTTGGTCTAGATGTCTGTGGTTCTCTGGCTTGTGCAGTGTCACCCAGGGCATCTTTCATACTCTCTCTGACTGACCCACCTCGCAGGTCCTGCAATGCCCAGGACCGTCTCTGCTCAAGTATCAGTTACTTCTCCTTGGGGGATCCCTGTGCCCATTCAGTCCCTACCCATAGCTAAAGACAGGCCTTTTTTGTTTTTTTTGTTTGTTTGTTTTAAACTCCCTTTGTGAAGCCTGTTGATGGATCAAGGCCAGATAGTAAGTATTTTCAGCTTTGTGGGCCATGCAGTCTCACCTGCACCTTCTCAACTCTGCCACTGTACAGTGAAAGCAGCCACAGACTGGGCATAAATAGGTGGCTGTGTTCCAGCACAACTGGACAAAAATAGGTCATGGGCTGGACTCTGCTCGTGGGCCCAGAGCATGATCTTTGACCTCTGACTTACATACATGGTCACCTTCCAAGAACTCACATGACAAATTTAACCTTTCTGATATACTTTGCTCGATAGCTTCCACAAGATTATGTTAGGTTATTGAATGTTTCATGACTATATTATCTCCATAATTAGATTTTAAATGTCTCCTGCACACATATCGTCCAGATAGTTTAAAGTGGAATAATAGAGCTGAGGGTCTAGTCCTACCCCTTTGTATCTATACTGATAGATATCTGTGTCTATACTGATATCTCTATCATTCTGTATCACCTATGTTTATATATAACAATTTATCTCTATATCCCTACATATATATGTGTGTGTGTGTGTGTATATATATATATATATATATATATATATATATATATATATATATAGGTTGTTTGTTTGCTCGCTTGTTTGTTTTTCAGCTAACTGGTCTTGTAGTTCCAGATTCTGGTTCTCTCCTGCCCAACCCATTCTCTACCATTTTACTTTCACAGATGAAGACATAGATATTGAGTCCATGAAAGGCTAGGGTCAACTACTTGAAAAGTAGTAGCTTTCCCCAGGTCCCGTGACACACGTAAGCCTCAGCATAGTGCCTTGGAAGAAATGCCACAGTCTTTATGAGGTTAGCTTCATTGGGGACTAGAAGATGAATAATCTGTAGATGAGATTTGGGTCCTCATAGGTCCTTGCAGATAAATTCTGCAAAATCGACACAACGTGGGATGTTCTGGTTAGAGAGAATGAGGTGAAAGATTTCCTCTGCAGCTTGGGTGTTTCAGGGCCACTTTTAAAGTTTTCCTAGAGACCATTTCCTACATGGGGTTTCTGCAGCTAAGTTCAAGTTTACGCTGACGGTGGCTTTGCCTCTAGATGCCACCACCTGTGGTGTAATGCATTCTGGTATATGTGTATCAGAAGGATCAGCTATTCTACTTGGAATTATGAGCTTCAGAAAGATGGATGCTGATGGCATATTTTACCTCAGAGTTAAGGAAGTCAAGCTGGATGGGCTACTGTAGATGGTAATAATGTATTCTATTATAGTTCATATTTTTCTCATTCTTCTGCTCTTTGCTGAGTGCTTGCTATATAGATCAGGCACTGGGCTATGTGCTTTGCACGTGTTTGTATCTGCATGTTAAGAACTATCTGGCCTTCTCTAATTATACAGGCACATCTCAGAGATAGTGCAGGTTTGGTTCCAAACCACTGCAGTAAAGTACATATTGTAATAAAGTAAGTCCAATGAAGTATTTGGTATCCCAGTGCGTATAAAAGTTAGGTTTACACTAGGGGTGCCTGGGTGGCTCAGCCGGTTGGGCATCCGACTTTGGCTCAGGTCATGATCTCACAGTCTGTGGGTTCGAGCCCTGCGTCGGGCTCTGTGCTGACACCTCAGAGCCTGGAGCCTGCTTCGGATTCTGTGTCTCCCCCTCTTCTGCCCCTCCCATGCTCATGCTCTTTTTCTGTCTCTCAATAATAAATAAACATTAAAAAATTTAAAAAGTTATGTTTACACTGTAGTCTATGAGATGTGTAATAGCATTGTGTCTTTAAAAAGGCACATAATTTAAAAGCACTTGATTGCTAAAAAAAAATGCTTACGATCATCTGAGCTTTCAGTAAGTTGTAATCCTTTTGCTGGTAAAGGGCCTTGCCTCAGTCTAGCTATGAAACTCCCAGATGGCATCTTCTTCCGATAGAAGGCTGTTTCATCTACATTGAGAATCTGTTGCTGGGGGTGCTTGAGTGGCTCAGTTAGTTAAGCATTCAACTCTTGATTTTGGCTCAGGTCATGATTTCATGGTTCACGAGCTCAAGCCCTGTGTCAGGCTCTGCACTGACAGCTCGGAGTCTGCCTGGGATTCTCCCTCTCCCTTTCTCTATGCCCCTTGAGACCCCACTCATGCGTGCTCCTCCCCACCCCCCAAAATAAACTTTATTTAAAAAAATCTGTTAACATAGCCATCTTCATTAATGATCTTAGCTAGATCTTTTAGATAACTTGCTACATCTTCTCCATCGGCACTTGCTGCTTCAACTTGGACTTTTCTGATACAGAGAGGGCTTCTTTCTATAAACCACTGCTAGCTTCAAACTTTTCTTCTGCAGCTGCTTCTCTTCTTTCAGCCTTCATAGAATTGAAGAGAGTTAGGACCTTGCTCTGGATTAGGGTTTGGCTTAAGGGAATATTGTGACTGGTTTCATCTTCTTTCCAGATCACAAAAATGTCCTCCATATAAACACTAAGACTGCTTTACTTTCTTATTCCTGTGTTTGGTGCAGTAGCACTTTCAATTTCCTTCGAGACTTTTCCTTTGCCTTCACAACTTGGCCAACTGGTGCGAGAGACCTAATGACTTTTGACTTGCCTTCCTCACTAAGCTAAATCATTTCTAGCTTTTGACTTAAAATGAGAGATGTGCTACTCTTTGACTTGGACACTTAGATCCATTCTGGGGTATTGATTGACCTAATTTCAATATTGTTGTGTCTCAGGGAATAAGGAGGCTTGAGAAGAGAGAGAGAGGCGGGAATGTCTGGTTGACGGAACAGTCAGAACACAGGCCACAGGCAACATTTATCAGTTATGTTTGCCATCTTATAGGGGCATGGTTTGTGGTGCCCCCAAACAATTACAATAGTAATAGTAAATATCACTAATCACACATCACCATAACAAACGGAATAATAATGAAAAAGTTTGAAATATTGCAAGTAATACCAAAATGTGACACAGAGACACTAAGTGAGCAAATGCCGAAAAATGATGTGCTGAAAGACTTGCTCTATTTAGAGTTGCCACAAACCTTCAATTTGTAAAAAACAAAAAACAAAAAACAAACCCAGTATCTCTGAAGCATAATAAAGTGAAACACAATGAAGCAAGGTATGTCTGTATTAGAGAAATGTTCCCTAAAACTGGTGACTATCTCCTACCTTTACGTACGGTGATTTTCAAATGATTTCTTTAAGGATTTTGGAATAAGCCTAATTGATTGCAACATGATAAATACTGTGTGTTGGTATATGTGGGTTGAGATCTTACTTTTAAGAATTTGTGAATTATATAAGGTCAGAAGACCTTCCAGAAAAGAAGCGTTAAGCTTCCTTTGAAAAACACACCTACTATCAATTTTAAAACTTGCATAGAAAGGCATCTTTACACAAAGTCCACCTGCTGAGCAATTTTTTCATCGAATCATGAAGATCCCCCAAGATTACTTCTTCATAGAGATCCAGAATAATCACAACCATCCAAATGATCTAGTTAAGCTTTAGGTGTCATTTATTTTTTTTGTTTTAATTTTTGAAAATCATTACTGTGTGTTTGGTTTGGGTTTTGTAGCTTTATGGTAATACAGAGGGCCTGTCTGGCTACTGCTGTTTGTGCATCTGCTGCTTGACACTGGTGGTGGGGGAGAAGTGACTTGTAACCGTTTGCCTGATTTCATTTAGAACACAGAAGCTAATGCAAAAAATTGTGGATACAGATCCCACTCAGCTTTCCCACCACCCTGTCCTCCCTGCAATTCTGTACATAAAACTGCAGCTATTCCTTGCAAGGAGGAATAGCTGGGCCAACAGACTCCAACGTGATGATTAGAGAAGGCGAAATCACTTACAACTTTAGAGTGATACCCAATAATAGAAGATTGAGAGAAATGAATTGCTACAATGAGTTAAATTAAATTCAGCACAACTAATAGTAGATTAAGCAAACATTACAAATTAAAACCGAAGCTCCAGACAAACAAGGGAACAAATCTTGCCTGGAGCTGAGCTGCCGACAGACCCATCTGATAGCCATGATGTGTGCCTTTGCTCAGGGATGCAGGCCTTGGCTCCTTATTGGGGCTGGGGTGCAGGAAAAGGAAGGAAGTTGCGCTAATAACCATTGTCACAGCTAACAAAGCAGGCTTGTGTTTCAGTGCAAAGAGCCATCCCTACATAATGACCACAATGATCACCACAGGAGGGGCTTGTGGGGAGTTTGCCTCAAAGAGCTTGAGGTTGGTGAAAATCCTAAAATGAATGGGAAAAAGGCTTTAGATTTTTAGAGGGAGGTCCATGCCCACATTTTTTTTTTTTTGGACTGCATGATTTGCCTTTTTTCCTTTTCCAAAAAATCTTTTATTGAAATACACGTATAAAAAAAGTGCACTCTTGGTGAGTGTGCCATGTAATCTGTGTTTACCTGTGCAGCCAACTTCCAGATCAAGAAAGGGAACGTCACTAGAATCAGCGGCACCCCCACTACCGCTGGCCACTACCCTCAAGGATAACTATGTTACTGAGAATCTTGGCTCACTTAAGCAGTGCATTCCACCTCCCACCCAAAATGGTAACTTAAAATGGGAGAAATAGAGAGGTAGGGAGGGAGAGGGAGGGAAGAAGAGAGAGAATGGCAACAGAGAGAGTAGAGAGGGGTTTGTTTGCTCTGGGAAAGGTGCTACAAATTCCTAGTTTGGAAGCTGATGTGTTGATAGAGCCAGAAGGAAAGATTGGATAAATCATGGTGTTTAGTTTGCCAGCTTTAATTTTTAATTTTTTTTAATGTTTATTCATTTTTGAGAGAGAAAGAGAGCGAGACTGGGGGAGGAGCAGAGAGAGAGGGAGACACAGAATTCCAGCTCTGTTTAAAGTGGATTCGTTGAAGGCCCAGAGCTGAGCATTCACAGTAGGACTAATAATCTTAGTACAGATAATGCCTTATAGACATTAACCAATTATTTCATGTGGCACCCTAGCGAGAAGTAGGTAAGTATTAGCACATCTGCTTTATAAATTGAGTTAACAGGCATAAGGAGATTAAGGCAGCTCCCCGTTTTTCGGGTTTGCCCATTGAGTTGCTGCCTCATCTGCCACCTCTGTGCTCAGTAGATCTTTCAGCTGCCTGCCAGTCTTCATGTGTGCATCTGCTCATTTTACTTATTCATTCATCGAACATCTATTGGGCTGCTTTTCTGGTACATGCATGGAGGAAGCTAAAATGAATAAGGTGTAGTCTATACTCAAAGGGATCATCTTAGAGGGGTTAAATCTTAAATCCCATCAGGGAGCCAGGCAGGTAATGCAGATGCTGACCTGGTAGGGATAGGACAGCAGGGAGTGAGGAGGGTTGTGGCAAGCTGGAGGTGCCTGCCCATCTCTCTATTATAACAGGACAGCTGTCTCAAACATACATGTCTGTGATGAGGATTCAACAAAGGCAGCCAGTTTGCAAGACTTTTTGGAGGAGGAATATACTATGTTCCAGGGCAGTGTGGTGAATACTTTCATCAGAGTCGATGTAATACAATGGAAAGTCAGGAGAGCTATTGATTATGACAGAGAGACAGAGGAAGGGTGTTAGCAGTAAACACAAGAGCACCCCAAGAGGGAGGTAAGAGGGCTTTCAAGACAGATTTATGACCATAAGATCCTAGAGTGTGAAGCCAGGTGGAGGTCTAGCCTATACTTGGATGCCTCCAGTGATGTGGAGTTCAGTACCTTGAATGAACACTCCACTGCTTGGTTAAGGGTAAGTTGGCAGCAGTGTATTGGTGAAGACCACCAAAGGCTTGGAATCAACTTGTCTGGGTTTGAATCCTGAACTCCACCACTTATTAGCCAGATAACCTTGGGGAAGTTATTTAACCTCTTTGTGCCTCAATTTACTCATCTGTAAATGGTGGTAATAAGAGAATTTGTTGCAAGGACACAACGCAGACACAATCTCAGCACAGTTTCCACACATAGGAATACCCTGGCAGAGTTGTTCCAACACAGCCGGGGCCAAGCGGGACTTGAGAATTGGGCAGGGTTCTCCAAATGGTGATAAAACATCGAGCCCCTGAAAGGACCAACATCCACAGTGAACAGAGTCATTATAAAATAAGTAGTCTCCTGCCTGTTAGCAAGGGAAGGGACTGAAGATCATCTGTGATGTTTCATGGGTGTACTGCATGCTATATTGCTTTGGTGTGCCCTGGGAACACTTGGGCTGTGCCTGTCACTGACCTCATAGAAGAGATGAGCACGAGGTAGACTCAGGTCTCTCCAACTGAGGGCTCCAATTCAGGAGAAAGGCAAGAGCTAAAAGCACATTCTAGATTTGATTTCATCATATCAAAGGGACAAAGATATTAATTAAATGTCATTGGAAGTCGAGAGTTCTGATACCTTTACACCATAACAGGGATATTAGGTGCCTATGCTCTGAGCTTTCTATGCTAAAGTCAATTTTTTAAAAATCTGGTATATTTGTATTTGCAAAGTTCCTCAGTGTGCCACCCTGTTTTTTTTTTAAATTTTTTAATGTTCGTCTTTTTGAGAGAGAGAGCAAGTGAGCAAGTGGGGAAGGTACAGAGAGAGAAGGAGATGTAGAATCTGAAGCAGACTCCAGGTTCTGAGCTGTCAGCACAGAGCCTTATGTGGGGCTGGAACCCACGAACTGCGAGATCATGACCTGAGCCAAAATCGGACGCTTAACCGACTGAGCTACCCAGGCGCCCCCCCCACCCTGTTTTTAATCTCAATTCTCCTGAGTGGTTGATAATACCCACTTATTTTTGGACAGAGGTACAAGGCTCACAGATTTAGAATAAATAGGATGGTAGAATTTTGGGTTTTCAAACCATGATAACATCTAGTCAACCCATTTTACACATTGAGACAATAGAGCTCAGAATAGCAAATGATTTACATAAGACCATTCAACCATTTAGTCCGAAAAATCTGGACTTGAATCATTCCTACAAATTCCCTCATAGTTTATATTCACGTTCTTCCAGTTTTTAGTTGAAAGATCTTGGCTAAATCTTTTAACCTCCCTGAGCTTTGATTTCTTTTTTTTTTTTTTTTTATAAACGGAATTAGTAATCATAGATACCATAATTCACAGGGTTGCATGAAGAATCAACTAGGATAATGAATGGGAAAGCATTTTATGAACACTATAAAATGCTATACAAACTTTAGGTATAATATTGTGTGAAGTAATTCGGCATAATAGTAGGAAGTCGACACAATTTAACTCAAGGAAGTCGCTGGAGTTTTACAGTTGGAAAGGATCTTTGGAGGCTATCTAGGTGAATAACTAAGTAATTGAAGACATCGTTACATGTCTTGTTAATCAATCAAAGGATCTTTTAAAGTGTGTACTTGTAAACTGACTTCCTATGCAGATAGGAACATTTTGATCATCTCTGAAAAAGACTTTCCTATCAGGGGCCTGGCCACTCCCAAGACGGATCTACAATCTAACTTATTAAGAATGGCACCAGTTTGATTGAACTGTCTGGCTTCAATTTTGTGGGGCTGGGTGTGAGTCATATGGTCCCACTTTTCAGGGGTAAATGGGACTAAATGGAGGAGAGGTTACAGCAGGATTTGGGGCAGGAAAAAACTTAGCTTCCGATCTAGCATCCAACAACCAGGACATGCGAAGGCCAAAGTGCCCATAACCAAGTTCTCCTTTCTAGATTTGCTCCTTACTTGGTTACAAGAAGCTTGGAGGCTGACACTGCAATGTGTGGGCTGTAAGAAAACGCCTTTCTTCCCTTGCACTGCTACTAAGCAAAGCACACAAAATCCAGATCGGTAGGAGGGAGAGCAGGTGGCACAGGGAAAGCGGGGCAGGGCTGACATTTTCGCCAGGCTAAGTAGGGTTTTGAGGGTCTGGCGATTTCTGAAAACTATTGGAAGGTGAGGTTATGTCATGGAGATAATTTTTTTTTTTTTAATGACCAGAGCAGGAAGAGAAAAATCACTTTACAATCCCCTCCCTGGTTCCTGTGCATGTTGGGCACCACAGATCAGAACCAGGAAGGGTACATCTGTAAGAGGGTGGAACTGCTTTCCCGTGCTGCCCACCCTCTTAAGATCCTGCCTTCTGCTGGCTCCACCCCCAGCGTGTTTGCACGCCCACTGTGAACAATTCGAGTGTTGAAGCCGGCTCAGTGAGAAGAGCATCAGGAAACACAGGGCCCTGTGGACCAGAGTTCATAAATCTGTGACAACTCGAGCCTGGTTTTCAGAGCATTTGAGAGGACAGTGGCCGCCCACTGTGGCCCAGGTGAGGGGACGCGGGCACCCTTGAATGACGCTGCAGGCCAGGCTGCCTATCCTCCACCGAGGAAGGCACCTCCCTGGGTCAGGTTCATGTTCACTGCCTCTTTGGGGAGGTTGCTGTAGCGCTGCCTGCAGCATCTGCCCTGTGCAGCTGACCTGCATTACAGCTTTGATGATGCTTGTCACTGAAGAGCGGTTTCAGCCTCGGGAATAGCCTTAAAGAGGCCTTTTAATTCCTCCTGGGAACTCTATCTGCACCTCGGGATTGCAGCAGGGTCACCTCCTTTCTGACAGCTGAGGAGAGCAGGAATCTGCCATTTGGTTCTTCCTCCTGTCTTCCTCAACCCTTTGCTCTTAAGGAAACACCACACTATTGCTTAGTACGAATGCCTTCTGAAAACGCAACAAACAACATAACAGAAAAGCACACCCAAGTCAGGAAACTATGATAGAGCAAAATCTGTCCAGGACTTTGTCATTAACCAAGGGCCTCGCTTCTTTGACAGCAAATTGTCTTACACCTCCATCCATTTTGCCCAGCCCTCTCCCCCATCCCCTGACTCTGGAAATCACTAACTTGTTTTCTATCTCTTAGTTTTTTGTTGTGGTGGTTTTGTTTATTTGTTTAGATTCTACATATAAATGATATCACGCGGTGTTTGTCTTTCTCTGTCTCTCTTCTGTGTGTGTGTGTGTGTGTGTGTGTGTGTGTGTGTGTGTGTCTTTATACATTCAACAATTAGGTTATTTCCATGTCTCGAATATTGTAAATAATGCTGCAGTGAACTTGGGGATGCAGATAGCTTTTTGAGATGGTAATTTTGCCTTCATAAGATAAATACCCGGAAGTGGAATTACTGGCTCATATGGTAGTTCTATTTTTAATTTTTTGAGGGACCTCCATACTGTTTTCCACAGTGGCTGCCCCAATTTACATTCCTACCAGCAGTGCAGTAGAGGGTTTCTTTTTCTCTCTATCCTCATCCTGCTATTTCTTATCTTTTTCATAGTAGCCATTCTAACAGGTAGGAGGTGATACCTCTTTGGGGTTTTGATAGCCATTTCTCTGGTCATTAGTGATGCCGAGCACCTCTGTATGTACCTGTTGGCCATTTCTATGTCTTCTTTGGAAATGCTTTTCCAGTAGGTTCTTCTCTAAGGCTGCTTAGAATGCTGGGTTGTTGCCCTCGTGGGTTGTATTCTGAACACTATATACTCCTTTTGGGCTCTTGATTCTTCTTTCTCTTCTAAGCTGTTCCCATGACTTTCTGAAACCAGTGTATCCTTTCCATCCCCCTAAACTCTTATGTTCAAATGGTTGCGTGTCATATAAGCAAGGGCATGCACTTCAGGCTCTTCTTAAATCTCTTAACCCATACTGCTATCATCTAAGTTTAGTACCTTCAGATAGATTCAGTTCAGTCAAATTCAACTGACATTTATTGGATGAACACCAGTTCTAAAGCCCTAGACTAGATGCCTGGGCTGTGTGTGTGTGTGTGTGTGTGTGTGTGTGGCCTGTTTGTCACTTTCCAGCTATTCATCCATATTCTATTTACCTGAGACATAAGATAGAAGGAGTCCCTGCTTACTGAAACTTATAGATTGGTCTCTTAACATGCCCTAACTTTTCTTCTTTCTGATAGTTAAAACTATTCAACAACAGTAACGGTGATACAACAAGAATCTTAACCATCTACCATTACTTTCTCTACCAAAATGGGATGAATGAAATTCAACAGGTTTCCTTATAATATTCCCTTTTTGATTATTTTCCAAAAGGAGCATTTGTTTCATTCTTACAATGCAAATATACTCATAATCCAAGATATGGGTTTAACTGTTTTCCCCCTTCTTTTTCCAATGTTTCCATCATGGAGTATTCTCAAGAAGGAAATTGGACTGCTTTCAGTGGGCACATCCTTTTCTGCCTCTGCCCTATTCCTAATAGGAGGTTTACACTGAGAGGTGGAGTGACTGAATGTGTGCTCTCAACCATGGACATTAAACCCTGCATGTTCCATTGCTTAAGTATGTGATTTGGGGCAAGATCTAGTCCTTGAATGTAAAATGGTGGCATAATAATAGTAGCAAGTTCATAGGGATTGTATGGAATGAGTGAATACATATATCTAGCACAGTCCCTGACATAATGTCTTCTTCAATGGTATGTTGGAGAGAAAAGAGATGTTAGAATCCTAAGTGGGTGAGTAAGGTATCTTACATTTAAAAAATGGTTCATTCTTAGCAGCACTTAACAGATTATATTGATGTACATAATTTGGTGGTTACAGATATTTTTGAAACATGTATTTGGATTTTTCCCAAATTGGGATATCAATGGATCTGAAGGCTCTTGGACTGAGAAAAGAAAGAAAGGGACGAAGGAAAGGTGGGAGGGAGGGAGAGATCAATCAAAGGGTGTTGGTTGTCAGATGGACTGTCTCACACTGGGCAGGACAGGTTTGTATAATGAAAGATTCTATGTGTACATAACTCAACATTCGAGGCAACTGCTATGATAACATAGGTACCCACATCTTGAGTGCCGGTGGTCCCTGATGGCTCGCTGGGAAGTGCCCACTGGCTGTGACCACCTTCTTTTCTCAATTCAGAGTGTTTATTTATATCCCTTAAATTTTTTTTTCACATCCTTGTTTCCATTCCACTATTTTGTATTTTGTAGAAGCCCAGTGCCTCTTTGCCCCATCATATGGTGCATGGAATTAGACGGAATGCTGCCATGAACTCGGGCGAGGCTCAAATCTGCTGACAGGATGATGGATTCCTTCCAGTCCAGAGCCAGTAAAACCCTAACAAGGGTTAGGGCAGTGCCAAAGCTGGAGGGGTATTACAGAGAGGGATTGGGAACAGTTGCTCCCCTTGGTCTCATTTTCCAAAAGTGGCATCTTTCATCAGTTTTTAAAAGGTGCAACATTCTACTTGAAAGTTGTCAAGATGACGATGAAAAGAGGAAGCAGTGAGTAAGCGAAAGTCAGTGTGGGCAAAGAGTTAGGGTGAAGCCTGGAGACCTCACATCAGGATATCACAGCGTGGCCCCTTTTCTATGCCCTCCTCCGCTCCCACCCCCACACCAGCCAGTGTTACAGGCTGAGAACCACCCACCTCTCGCCCCCATAGTTGCCCTTCTTGTGAAAACCTCACTGTGCATCTGTATGAGGGCCAACCCACTTCTCCCCAGATCGCCCGGGAAGCTCCCACAGTACCTAGCTGAACTAAAGCCATGGCCTCAGGACCCTTCAGGGTATAGCCCGGCCTTTGACTCTGATCTCTTTCTCTCTCACTGTGCTGTGGCCATATGGACTTCCATGCTCTTCCTCAAATGTGCTCATCATATTCCTGTTTCAGGGCCTCTGCACTTTTGTTCCCTTGCTTGGAATGTTCTATTCCAGATGTTTACATGGCTGACACACTCCCTCATTTCATTTGAGTCTCTTATCAAGTGTCACCTTCTCAGAGAGGCCTTCTCTGACCACCTGAGCTAAAGAGCTTCCCCTGTCATTGTCTTTTCTGTGTGTTACAACTGTCTTCACACACCTCTGGGCAGCATACTACACCTGCATCGGATTGTTGTCTGATCCCCACTAGAATGTAAGTTCCGTGATGGTGGGGACGTTGAGTGTTTTTTCCATTGCTATATCCCACTGCTAGACCAGTACCCTGTACCTCATAGGTGCATAATACATTTGTTGCAGAAAGGAATAGTGAGTGATTTCCACTCACCCATCTAATCATACATCCGTTCATTGCATGGTGACTAAATGAGTTGACATTGAGTATCAACAATATGCAAAGATGGAGATGTCATGGTTCTTTCTAGGAGGTGGCAGTCATGATGGGGAGATTGATACATAAACAGATTCAGACACACGAACAGGCATTTGTCAAAAAGTTCTGCAGGTGCAATGATAGAGCTGTAAAAAAAGACATTTTCTTGGGGTGCCTGGGTGGCTCAGTCATTTAAGCGTCCAACTGTTTATTTTGGCTCAGGTCATGATCTCACAGTTCTTAAGTTCGAGCCCTGCCTTGGGCTGCAATGTCAGCACAGAGCCTGTTTAGGATTCTCTCTTTTCCCTCTCTCTGCTCCTCCCATGCACGCATGCTCTCTCTCTCAAAATAAGTAAACTTTAAAAAAGGATATTTTGTCAAATACAATGTCACAGAAGCAACAGATAATATGCTGACATTAAGTATCCTCACTTAAGAACTGAAGTCACACATAAGCATAGTGTGTGTGTGCGTGTGTGGGTGTGTGCATGTATGTTTAATGGTTTGACCATATTAGATTTCACAGAGTTTAGAGAAGGGCTCAAAATGGTTTTGTAGTGCTGTTGCAGTATGTCAAAATGGTGAAGAATTCACTCTCTTTCCCCCCAAATGAAATAGAAGCTGCTGCATTTTTCCCAGGTGGGCCCAGGCATTGTACAAGACCCACATATTTTTCAATAAGAGACTCACATTTGCTGTGATGCTAGAAGCTTCTAATGGGCCTCTGAGGGTTGTAAATTATATCAAATAATTTTCCAGATACTAAGCTGTTGTTTTTTAAAGGATGGAGATAGGAGGGGGTGAAGATAAATCTTTCTTTGGACCCTGAAATTATACCTTCTTTCAACCATATTCAATAAATCTTTTTGAATGTTCATTCATTCAACAAACATTTACTGGGTATCAACTACGTGAGAGGTGCCATACTGGATGATGGGGCCATTGTTGGTGGGTTAAAATCTATAGATCTTTTCTGGAAAACTGCTAGAATTTGGTGTAGCTTTTTGTTGTTTGTTTTAGCATTTCCATTTCGTTGTTGTTTTATTACATCTTTATTGTAGTCAGATAATACAGAGGTATAGAAATACGTATAAAGGAAAAATAAGTAATGTTCTTCTCTTCCTCCTCATTCCTACCTCCCCTTGTAATTAATCTTTCCAGTAATTTGATGGATATCTTTCTATTCCACTATGTTAGTGCACACACACACACACACACACACAATATAGTCTTTGCTTTTTAAAAATTCTATTATAAAAATGAAATCATATAATACATATCACCCTAAAATGTACTTTTAAAAACATATGTAAAATGAACATCTTTCTAGGTCTTATTATTTTTAGTAAGTTCATAATTTTCTGTAGAATTGGTATAACATAATGCAGCTACCCATTTTTCTTTTCTTAGATTTTTAGGGAAATCATATTTTTTTCTATAAGATTCACGTTTTAAGTAAACATTCTCATATTTTCATTTTCAAACATTTTTTAAAGTTTATTTATTTAGAGAGAGACAGAGAGCAAGAGTAGGGGAGAGAGAGTCCCAGGCAGGCTCCGCACCATGAGCACAGAGCCCGATGTGGGGCTTGATCTCACAAACTGTGGGATCGTGACCTGAGCTGAAACCAAGAGTACGATACTTAACCAACTGAGCCACCCAGGTGCCCCATATTTCCTTTTTTTTTCAATGTTTGTTTATTTCAAGAGAGAGCATGAGCACGAGTGGAGGAGGGGCAGAGAGAGAGGAAGAAAGAGATCCCAAGCAGGCTCCATGGAGTCATTGCAGAGCCCCCCGTGGGACTCCATTTCACCAACCGTGAGATTAGGACCTGAGCCAAGATCAAGAGTCAGACGCTTAACTGACTGAACCACCCAGGTACCCCCCTCATACATATTTTTTTTGTATTGGTGCTTTTATTTCTGTTGAGTGGATTCTGATGTGACGGTCATGTCAATGGGTAAATGAATTTTTAATCTTTTAACAAGTGCAGCCTGATGACCTTCCTAAAACACTGCAGCAATTTATATTTTCTTCAGAAATGTACAGAAGTGCTCTTATCCCTGATATTATCCCCAGCCCTGGATGTCATCAATACTTGTAAGTTTTGTCAAGAATGATGATAATGGTACCTCAGTAATGATAGCTCATTATTGCTTTAATTTCATTTACCTGACTATCCCTGGGATTGGGCATTGGTCACACATATTTTGGGCATTTGCATTTCATATATTATCAATGCCCATTCATATCCCTTTGCATGTTTTTCTATTGAGTTTTTTTCTTCTAGATATGTAGGAACTGTATATAATAGAAATAAGGCTTCTCTGGTCGCATATCATAAGTATATAAAGTACATAAAGATAAATTATCTTATATACTTAAAATATGTGACTGGTGAAGCCTTATAATTTCTATTATATAGGGTTCCTAAGTATCTGTATATATCTGCTTATTTTTATGATTTCTTTCTCTGTTTTGCTTAGAAAACATCCTTCATCAACCTTTTGGATATGGTACTCATCATAAACATGACCTGGCTAAGCCAGAATCTTTGAGTTAGACTCATATCCATTTATGGTGTCTTGTGGCTACAGTGTAACATTTCAGGATCTGGTGGTACCTCCTGACGAAGATACCACCTGCATTAGCCTTTTCCTTCCCCCTCTTCTCCCTAATTTTAGAGGGTGTTTACTTGGTAGCCACAGACCTTGTGTCTTGTCATCAATACCTGGGATACTTCTACTGGAAAACGTTTGCGATGCTCTGAAACACAAAGTAAGACTACTGAAAGTCACGGCCATTAGAAGACATTGTAGCATTTCCTAACATCTTAAGGCCATGTCTCACTCTGGGAAACATCCATAGCAAAATATGCAGAGTTTGGCATGAAACATACTAGCTCGCCCCTTTCCTGTGGAACCGCATCTCTGATCGCCATTACTTTTTCTTTCACCCTCTTCTCTGAAGGGGTCATCAAAATTGCCTATGACCTCTAACACTTTGGTACTTCATCCTGGGAGTTGGATTTTATACAGAATCAATTTAATGAAATTATGCCATTTATTTTGCATCAAACACATTGTTAGGGCATAGTTTCCACAATCCTGGGCTTTGAGGACTCCAGCACATCACCTTGGTAACTGAGTCATTTGTTCCTCTTAACAGGACTAATGTGCTGTCCTTAAAATTTATAATCAAGGATGACTTCTGAAAGGGGCAGGTTGTTAGGTAAGTTTCTCGAATGATGAGGATAGTTAGGGATGTATAGATTTTAATGAACGTTTTCCCTGTCCTTATGACTAAGCTGTTAGAGAAAGCTAGAATGTTAGAGCTACCAGAAAGCTCAGGCAAGAAAACTGAGGCAGAGAGAAGTAAAATGGATGCACTCAAGTCTCATAGCACATTAATACACACTAGTGGTCTTTGAGGACTGTGACAGCCACAGACACCATGCATAATAACGGGATTTACATCTGGATTCTGGTAACTAGAAATAGCATCTGATAGCTACACATCCGCGTATGTCTCATCATCTCAGTGGGACCACTTCTAGAATTGTTAAGAGTAATTCAGACCACAGTTCAGAGCAACAAGATCATCTGGACCTTTCCACCCATTTTACAGCTGTGGAAATGGAAACACAGGGAAATAAAGTGACGTGCCCCAAATTAGTGCAATAGCCACATTGTCAAAACTTAGATCCATGTGCCCTGGTTTCTGGTCTTAGTCCTCTTTCTACTGCCTTATGGTCCACCTACTTGATGTACTTACTTGTAGGAGTCATTTTTTCCCGTGAATAGTAAAGTTTGAACATCAGCTCTTTTGGGGGACCATTACCTGTTGGGGGGCAAGATATATTGCCTTGGCTGCCTTCCAGCCAAGGAGGATTATGTTGGCCTGTTTCTTTATTCAGAAAATATGTATTGGTCATTTCTTATGCTAGAGGCTTAATAAATATTTGTGGAGTTATATTGAACTGATGTGCACTGTTAAGGCACCAGAGGTAGGCGCCTGAGCAAGTGCCTAAGATTTCATTTTACCGGTTAGGATAAAAGATGCAGCGCACTGAAAATAAACAAATCCCTTTTTAACAACTTCGTTAAAAACGTGTGTTATATAATTGAATAGAAGTACAAATAAAAGGCACCTGGTACAGCTTGTTCCAACTTCTCTTTTATTAGAATCTAAGTGGTAACATTCATTTCCAGGCAGTGTCACTGATGTTGGCTTTGTTCATTATTGGATATTGTAGTTATTGCACTGTGAAGGGAGAAGCCCTGGGCTTATAACCGCCAGGCCTGGCAAGTGGCCGAAGAATGAGACGCACTAGCTGATGGGCCTTTTATAGAGTCAGTGTGTCAGAAATCATCTTCAGGAAGCAAAGTGTCCCCTCCCGGTGGCCTGCTCTCCCGGGGGAGGACGGGTGCTTTTTCTCCTTGGGCTGTAGATGTACTATGGTTCTCAGCCTTGAAGATGCTGCCTGATTCCCAATCAGGTGCCCAGGGGCAGCTGGAGGCGGGCAGCCGGGATGCTGACACGGTTGTGGTCATGTGCCTCATGAAGCCAGCTGCAAAACCACCAGGGCCTGTGGTCCTGCGGGATCCTGACTTTTCATTATTCTGATTCTAACTGGCATGAGTAGGATTTGTGGATGGGCTTCAGGACGGGGGCTAAGAGAAAGAAGAAGAAAAAAGGCAGACTGTAAATTACAATGGTAATTTATGGGCAAACCTCGATCACACTTGCGCCGTGATCTCAGCCCCTAATAAATAAATACGTTCCTGTGACTTATGAGGCTGTAATAATCCTCCTCCTGATGATTTCTGCATTAAGTTGTTGCTGTTAGTATTATTGTGCATGTTTGGTAATGAAGGGCAAAAATCAATATTGGGTGTTTTGGTTCTTTTAATAAGGAGAATAAAATTCTCTTCCCCTCTCACATCCTTCACCCCTTAACTAGAAACTGTTTCAAAACTGGAAGATAGAAGATTGGTTTTGGGGTTTATCCTTTGCTTTTCCTAACCTGCTGGGGAGGTTTCAAAGCAGAACTATAGTCAAATCAAATCACTTTCCTGTATTCTTCTTCCTCCTGAAAGGAAGGGAGAGGCTATTTTCTTCCCCTGGGAAGCTCTGTGTGGAGACTTAGCTATCTCAAGGGGATCCAAAGAAGCAACAGGTGCATAGGGAGCCTGTACCAACTTCTAGGCAAATTGAGCACCTCTCCTTTTTTGTCCACTTTTGTGCATGAGAACCAGCCCTAAAGGGAAGTTTGAAGAAACCCATTGCACTTTCGGTGTCCAACTCGATGCTTTACAGGCATACCTAAATGTTGTTTGCTCCCACAATGTGGGCCTACTTGGGAATTCATCTGTGGGCTTTTAAATTTTTTTTTTCAACGTTTATTTATTTTTGGGACAGAGAGAGACAGAGCATGAACGGGGGAGGGGCAGAGAGAGAGGGAGACACAGAATCAGAAACAGGCTCCAGGCTCTGAGCCATCAGCCCAGAGCCCAACGCGGGGCTCGAACTCACGGACCGCGAGATCGTGACCTGGCTGAAGTCGGACGCTTAACTGACTGCGCCACCCAGGCGCCCCTCAGCTGTGGGCTTTTAAATAGGACATACATCATGTACACTTAAATAGTATCTTACCATTTTCTTAAAAAAAATTTTTTTTTTAATGTTTATTTATTTTTGTGTGTGAGAGAGAGAGCGCAAGCAGGGGAGGGACAGAAAGAGAGGGAGACACAGAATCGGAAGCATCTCCAGGCTCTGAGCTGTCAGCACAGAACCCGATGCAGGGCTCAAACTTGCAAACCGCAAGATCATGACCTGAGCTGAAGTCAGACACTTAACCGACTGAGCCACCCAGGCACCCTGTATCCTACCATTTTCAAAAACATATTTATTGATATTTCTCAATGAATCATTATGTCAACCCTTGGAAGTGCCTATTCGTCCTTGCCATTTTTGGGTCAGGAGACTGGGGGTCAGGAAGGAGGTTAAGTTTCTCAAGGGTGCAGATCCAAGTTTCCTCAAAGAAAAAAGGAGTATCTCTACCTGCCCTGGTTTGTGCCTCTGGAATAGCACAGCATTCACCAGCGGTGTAGACACGGGCTTGCTTTTACTCTCCACCACAGAGTTGCAGTAGACACGTCAGACTCAGTGGAAGCTCTGAAGACTCTTGGTGTTTGGAGAGGCTTCCCTTAGGGGACATGGGCAACAGGGAGGCTTTGCTATGTTCTGGGAGTATGTTTCCAATGACTTAATATTAGCAGACCACTTTAACTTAGACATTGGGCAGGGTTTTGCGTCCTAAAATTTCTAGATAAGATGGCTAAACTCCTACCCCTTCCAGATGTGTTCCATGCAAATATAGTGCCCTTTACAGTGCTTCTGAGATTTTCAAAGGGCTTAAGCATCCTTGTGGTTACTTTTGGCCCACAAGGTCCTGCTTCTGCTGAACCAGTTAGTCTTGGAAATTGTCCTGATGCCCCTCTGTTGTCTGGGATGTATGATATGGCCGAGGACCTTGGCCATCTTCCTTAATTTCTTTCAGTCAAACCACTCTCATAAGAGGGGTGTGTGTGTGTGTGTGTGTGTGTGTGTGTGTGTGTGTGTGTGTGATATAGAAGACTACGGGTGTTTTGCTAGGATAAGAGCATTTACACATCACCGCTTGGCTCTTTTTTCAACTCAGTTCCCATTTCCTATCTATTTCCAAGACTCCCTATACTCCTGCCCTTCCTTCCTCACTTGTCCCCCTCCTGCAAATTCCTGTCTGTCTTGAATGCATTTCTTGAATGCTACCTTCTTAGTTTCTTTTTGACACATGCCCTAAGGGGCTCACATGACCCCCTGCAACCTGCCCTGCAATCAACTTAACAGGGATATTTTTCTCAAAAAGACTCTTTACTCCCTGAGAGGAATTCTGATGCCACCTGAGGTCCTGCTTTCCAAAGTACTACCTAAATAAATAGTCAAACAACAAACAAAAGAACTCAGTCTTGGATGTACATTATAACAGTGATAGCAATGATACTAATACCTCACAGGTATTGAAAGTTTTCACGTTGTCAGCATGCTTTGCCTATATATTAGTGCATTTTATCCCTGCAGCAATTCCTATGATCGTGATTTTCAGATAAAGAAACTGAGAGTAATAAAGAGCCAGGAATAGTGTGCAGGCTCCCTGGCACTTGTAGAGCTCTTTCTCCACCATATCAATGCATGTCTCATTCTATTCCAGTCCACACCACTGTGCTGGTTGGCTTCTGTGTTTCATTGTCACACAGTGAATCAAACTTGAACATTTCAGCCATCTCTGATTTTTATTTGCCACTGGCCTCCCTGGACCTTAAGCTCTGAGAAATTGACTTTCTGGTTTTTGACAACCCTAAACTTTCAACCAGGAGTCCCAGGTGCACCCCTAGGTCCCTAGCCTTTTGTCACTTTCCAGAGTTCCAGAAACACTGTGCAGTGAACGTTGTGCCTAATAGGAGTAGGTCATGAAGCCATGTCAGATGTGTAACCTGGTTCTTTAAAATTTATGCACTATTTCTCTCTCTCCATTGACTGCTATAACCAGCCTGCATGGACAGTCTTTAGTTAGTTTTTTTTTTCTATGTTAACATTTCTTCAATCTGGGAATACTGTATCACATGGATAAAGGATATGTTATAACCCCAGTCAGGCAGGGGTTAAAATGATTTCACCCATAGGATTTCATGAACCAGCTGTGAGCCAGTTTTTGGTCCTCTTCGCCATTTCTTTATATAGTTGTCCCCACTTTCTCTCCCAAGTATGCATTATCTGGACCATTATGGAACCCATCAGCGGAGGGGCCATGACCTCTGGCTGACCTTGGCCTGCTGATGCCCTGCCATGCACACCAATTACTAGACTATGTAGAGGTGGCTACAGCCTTCTGAGACCCTCAGGAACTTATAGCTTTGTCAGGTCCTTACTTCTTTTCAGTGGCATTGGGTGACTTCTAGATCCTGCTGGCAGTTCTCTTTTCCGGTGACATGTGTGCTCATTCTGAAATGAAAACTACACAGCTGTGGTTGGTCCCTCTTATTGGAAAACTGTAATTTTCCACCGCTGGGCCTGTTTTTCTTGGATGATGGGCTGTAAGAAGGAACAGTGAGAATATGAGGAAATTGGTTAATTTCTTTGCTACCAGCAACATTACTTTTTTATATTGTCGGGGGGCGGGGGCATCTAGAGTTGTGTTGACTTGGGGTTCCTAAGTCTCTCTGCTTATCTTTCAAGCTGCATCTTCATGCCTCAATTGACCATAGCTGTGCAAAAGGTTTAATGGTTTTGGTAGCATTTTGTAGTATATTTGTTAATCTTCTTTTTTTCTGAGCATGGGTAATAAAGAAAAAATGTCACTATGCTCTGCATTTTAGAAGCAAAAGAAAATGAGATATCTGTTATATAATATGCTCACAGCATTATATAAGTCTTTCCACTGGAAATAATGCTCCAAGCTGTTTTGTTCTCTATTTGCTGTGATTCATTTAAGTGTTGAATGTTAAACTGGTCTATTTACCAAACTCAGAAATGTATTAGGTTGAACCCTATGAATTAGCTGATTTTGTAGATCAAAAGCATTAAAATACAGACAGTTTTCCAGGGTCCAACCTGTGTCAGCAGCATTTGGCAAAGCCTGATGGGAAGCACGAGAGACCGTCTAATGCATCCCCCTTTCTCCTGGCAGGACAGCATTTCAGTCATAACTCTGAAAAATCTCATAACTCACCCTTTTGAACATTTTTTGTCCACGAATACAAGTCCCTGTTACTGTTCTGGGTTAGTTAAGGGATTCATGTCACTATTAAAGTAGGGAATGGGTTGTTCCAAAAGCTCAGCATAAGTTGCAGGTATGTCTGCTCTTTAAGACCTTACAGGACACCTCACACCTTGTGTCTCTCTTGGTAGGCATGACTGGGGTTTTATTTTTGTAGGTTTTTTTAAACAAATGTTAAATTGGGGTGTATTTCCTTTTTTAAAGGTAGATTAAAAATGTTTTTTCTAGTTGATTGAATTGATATACATCACCATATACGTTGAAGGTGTACAGCACAATGACTTGACTTGAATATATTGTGAAAGGATTACTGTCATTAACAGCCGTCATCTCGTGTAGATAAAATAAAAAAAAGCAAGCAAAAAAATAATTCCTTTTTCCTTGGGATGAGAATTCTGGATCTACTCTGCTAACAACTTTCCTGTGTATCATAGAGCAGCGTTAGCCATAGTCGTCATGTTGTCCATTACATCCCTGGTTCTTACTTATCTTATAATTGCACATTTGTACTTTCTGACCACTTTTCTCCAATTCCCCCTTCCCCTACTCTCACTTCTGGTAAACACAAATCTGATCTCTTTTTTCTATGAGTTCTCGTTTTCTTTTGATTCCACATATAAGTAAGATCACACAGTATTTGTCTTTCTCTGACTTCACTTAGTATAATGCCCTCAAGTTTGGCTCGTGTTACTGCAAATGTTAGGATTTCTTCACCTTTTTATGGCTGAATAATATTCCATGGAGTGTGTGTGTGTGTTCCAAATTTTTTAATCCATTCATCAATGGACACTTGGGTTGTTTCCATGTCTTGGCTATCATAAATAATTTTGTGAACCTGGGAGTGCAGATATCTTTTCAAGTTAGTGCTTTCATTTCCTTTGGGTATATTCAGTTAAGATTTTAGCCACATAGAATGATTCTCTGTTCTTTTCACCTCTTGCCAACCAACTATGCGTTTCCATGTTCATCCAAAACCAATGAAGCCTGGCTCTTATTTGTGACTTGCTTGAGATTGTGTCTCAGATCTTAGCCTTGAACGTAAAAATAGAAGTTGTTAAGCAGCTTGTTGGCTACCTTAGGAGGTGGGTCTTCTAGATGAAGAGATTGAATCTGCTTTACTCAAGCAATGAGATTTCCAGACAAAGCAAAGTCATGGTGATAGGCTCTGGACTCTGGGTAGTTTTCCCAGCACATGTATCAAAGCCAGATGCTCGGAGTGTGTGCCCTTCCCCCTAACACTCCTCACTGTAGTCAGAGCCTGCAACTTGTCTACACTCCCACTGGCCCTTGGCCAGCAGTTCATGACACCCAAAGGTTTCTTCTCAGGGTACATGTTCACTGAAGCCAGTACCTATTCCAAGCATTGGTCATAACATGGACTTATTCTTTTGTTGCCATTAAACACATAGCCACACAATCCTGGGTGTGTTCATTTTAGCATGAGTTTGAGGTACTAGAATTTTTGCAGCGAAGGGGATGAATGCAGCCTCTATTCGTTTGCTGAGGAGCTGAACTCAGAGCCTTCATACACCATGACATTATCCCAACACAAAAGACACAGGCTTGGATGCGGGCTGTATGATAGAAATTTTTGTGCAATATGTAAACTCTGTTTAAGAGAGATAAAAACACCCAATATAGTCCTTGGTCTTCACAGACTCCTGCCAGATGCCAAAAAGGTATAGAATACTTAGCTAAAGAGGATAGAGAAGAGGCTTTTGAGTCAGAAGGCTTAGGTTCAGGTTATGTATTGGCCACTTGGATGTGTCTGACCTCAGGCCACTCTTTCACAGCCTCCATTCCCATTTGCAAAAGGGTGGGGGCCTGCACCTCTCAGGATTGTCTCATGGGCATAAAATGCAATTGTGGGAGCAACAGTGCTTTCAATAAAGGCCTATACAACCTAAAGGTATTGGGTGTCTTTTACTCTCCAGGTCTGATTCTTATTAGGCCTCAGATGTCTTTGCATATTTAGACAAAAGGGAGGGCTTATATATCTTACAAGTGGATTTTTTCCTAAAATTGATAAGCAACTCTGAGTCCCTACCAGTTTCTCACCCATTGGGAAGCAGCTGTGGTGGTGAGGGGCTCACGGGGGTTTGGGGCAGGCTGGGGCCCACAATTACAGGAGACGCCCCTTCCCAACAAGCCCTAGATTCTCACCCTCTTACAGCTTGTTGTTAATGAGGGAGCTCGGTCCAAACCCAGTTTTCCAGGGTCTGAGGAAAGCCATAGCCTACCCAAATCATTTCCCTGTGACCTTTAACCTAAAAAGATTACATTTCACGGGTGGGGGCTGGAGGAGGGTGAGCCGCAGAGGACCAGCCTACTGGCAGAGGACAAAATCAAATTTTTATGTGATGTTGCTGCATTAAATGGGCCAATCTTATGTCATGTAACATGTGAGTAATGGCTCTAGCATGTGATGTCAAAATTTTCCACACGTCTCATAAATAAATCCAGCCACACCCCTCCCCCCAACCACCACCCAAAGGCTATTCGTTTTTGAACCTCAGCTTGCATCCCAAATTAAGAATGCGTTCAGATTCAAGGTTAAAGGTACAGTGTCCCCTTTCAAAAGGCACATGTCAGTGTTTCTGCTGAGAATGATAAATAACATTTGAAACAGGCTATCAATTGTCAAGACCCTTCCTCCTCCCTCTCTGCCTGCTCTTCCTCTTCTTTTTTTAACCTAACTTTGCTGGTTAGGTGTGATGCTTTGGAAAGAATAGACACTATATTAGGCCAACACTTGATGAAATTTTCTTGAAAGAAAACCACTTGAGATCCCTGACGGGAGGCGGGGGTTGGGGGGAGTCAGAAATCACACAGTCCGATAGTCCAGCGGCCCTCAAGAGTGAAGGTGCTAGATAGGGTGTGGCTGCAGTGAATATTGCCAGCATAGCCAAACACTTTTCATTGTAAGAAACGTCTATTTATTTGAAACCTGTCCACTTGCATGGAGATACCATGCGTAGATACGGACATTAGTCAGAAGACCGAAAATATTGATGTTATTTGCCTTTCGTTATTGATTCTGACCAACATCGGGGGCTTTTAGAAATAAGAATCCAAAGCATCCTTGGGTCCAACATACCCAATATCATTGCTTCTCGGAGTCTTCAAAGATTGGTCAGCAGTAAATGGACAGGGAGGTTTTTCTACAAAATCCAGCCTTGTTGAAAGAAAGCTCTTTTGCTGAAGCAAAGCCGCCTCTTTATTCCCCCCTAAAGGACAGAATGCTTTTTTGTTTTTCCATTTTCCAAAGGGTCAGGAGGAGGCAATAGGCAGATGCGTGATGGCTGAGAACCAGAGCAAAGAACGGGAGGGGAATTTGGCTTGATTTTCTTAGAGGCTCAAGTCCCCCTGTCTGCTCTCTCTGTCCCTCCCTTCTCTCTGCACCTCACAAACAAAGGCAGCATCTTTCTCAGATAATGCCGCGTGTGTCAGAAGCGAACGTTCTGGGAATGTACATGGTGACCTGCTCTGTGTAACAAACGTCAACCCCAAACCATACAGAAGTCGCTACATCTGTTTTGGCTTTGTTCGCAGCACAGAGGGGCGGGGGGTGCACTCCATGGTCAAGGGCCAAACTACATGTCATATTTCATTACCTTCATTAGCTACTACAGAAGGCTGCATTCAAAGAAAAGGTTGGTGTTAACCCTTGAGATGCCAGCCTTTTCTGACAACCATTTTCACCTTCACCCACTGCTTGCCGACTGCTGTTGGTTCATGCTGTGGCCCTGATTTAACTAACCTGTAAATCAGCCCCGGGGTCCACGATTTCACCTTCTTAAAGGAGGAAAGCTACTGTTTTATCCTAGGTAGCTACTTACAGGACGGCTGAACATCTGGAACCTATTAGGACAAATGCTAGTGTAAACCCAATGGGGAAAGCGTATTTAGAATTAATAAAACTTTCCCTTCTTGTTTTGTCCACAGTTGTCTTTTTCTTTCTCTCCTCACATTATTTCTGTGATTTAGTATTGCCAGCTCCATTCCTGGTTGCTGAAGTGAGATCAGATGATGCTTATTGCTGCCTAGCTCTTTGGAGAGAACTTTCCTTGGTATGCTTTCTTGCGATGGCATTGGTGGACTCACATGGTCACGGCCCTTGACAGGAGAACCCATTTCCTCATATTCATGCTGCATTTCTTAAGGTATCCTTTACAATTCCTGAAATAAAAGTGGGTGAAGGCATAAAGTAGATCTTGATAATGTGTGGCTATAAAAATGGCCAGTTTTCATGCTGCATATTGAATCCATCATGATTCTATTTAAAATCGTATGGGGCTTGCACATGCTGTTACTTAATATTATGAAGAATGGCCAGTTGGCCAGCATAGGTCACAACACACCTGGACTGTGGAATTAGGGGTCTGGAGTTGTGATTCTTCATCTGGCTCCGCTGTTGATTTATCTCCTGGTATGAGACAAAGCTCCCGCCCTTAATTCTTGCATCTGTAAACTATGGATCATTATACTATTACAAGGGTTCTGTGAGCTCAAATGATTTCATCTTAAGACACTCTGAAGCCCTGAGAAGACAATACTTTGGAATACACCATTTGGAATACTCTAACATCCCTTTAGTTTTATTAATATGTATGTGAAGGATGTACACCAGTGATTTGCAAGTATTGTCCCTAGACCATCAGCACCAGTATCACCTGGGAACTTGTTAGCATTGCAAATTCTTGGCCCATGTACCTACTGAGTTGGAAACTCTGTGGTGGGGGAATTCTGATGCACACTGAAGTTTGAGAACCGTGGATCAATACAGTTGACTTCAAATCCAGGAGTTAAACCCACAAAGCTCTCTCTGCCCAAATGTTGTGGTGGAGGTTCAACTCTACAAGGGTTGAAATGTGTGACCTGAAAGCCATCCAGACCTGTAAAGAATACCTGTCCTCTCTAGTCCTGATTTGTGGACAATGCCGACACAAAAATTGTTTTTTTTTTTCTGGTTTTGAAGTGAGTTTTATAATTTTGCTTAGGATTATTGGCATACTAAACTCCACAGTCCCCAAGGCAAGCTGGTGTCTGTCTCATGGCATTTTGGATACAGTTTAACCTGCCAGGAAAAGTAAATTTATAATGAAGATTGACACCAACCACCAGAGGAAAGCCATTGAGCTTAGATTTGGGACTCAAATGTACACAGAGGGAGAATGATGCCTTAGGAGGCATCTAGAACTTCTCTGGAGTTGGGACACGAACACGAAGATAGTTACTTTGCAGATTGTACCCTTTGAAGCAGAAAGAGAGAGGAAAGGGAAGAAAATCGTGTCCATGGTTAGAAATGCTGTGCTTTCTTTGGGGAGTCCCACATGTCCGTCTTTCATGTTTTGTAGGAGCTGTTGTAAAATAAAAACTAACCACAGATTGGACACCTGGATACGTGGTCGGTTTTGTAAATTAGTAGCAATGTGTAAATTGTGAACGGGGGAGTTGATGCTGTAGGTTGACTTTAAGTATGTATCTGTATCTAGTGCTACGTTGTGCCTATAATGACTTTTTTCCTAAAGAAATGAAAAATTATACTCCCTTTCTCATCTCCATTTGGTGTTTCAGGTTTCCCTATGATTCAGGATGCATTCAGAATCTGAGAGAAGGGCCAACAATTAGGACAATGTTTTGTTCCCGTTTTTAACCTCAGACCAGCCAACTCATTTCTCTCTCCTTTGAATTTGTCCCTAAGTTTGGTCCTACAATGAGACCTTTTGCATGGCAAGTTTAAGCCTGGAGCAAATTTTTATGGCTGAATTATAAACCCTTGAAAATAGGGGTTTATAATGGAAACGCTGACACAACCTTAACTCTAGCAGCGAGAGTGCAATGTAATAATAAATGAGGCAGAACAGCAAAGTGCTGCTTTTAATTTATCATTTAGTAGAAGAAAAGGGCCTTGTTTACTTCTTTCTCATCTTCTTCTCTGCTTCCAAGACTTGCAACCATTATTTTGAAATGTATTTTATAATAAAACCTCCTTGGTTATGTTGCCTAGGGCTTGAGTGTCCATTTTAGAAAGGGAGAAAGAGAAAAAGAGAGAGAGAGAGAGAGAGAGAGAGAGAGAGAGAGAAATTTTTGAGGCCTAGGAAGCATATTCTGTTGACTGATTACGTTTTGACTATGTAGTTGCTGCCTGGAATGCATTTATTGTGGAAGGCATCAGCTACTCTGCTATGTATGATCCAGAAGTGCCCTGAACATATGATCCTGTTTGGACATTTCTACAAGAGTAGCAGTAAAGGTAACAATAATATTTGAAATGCCTTCTAGCTCTTTTAATTCCAGACATCAGAGTATTTTGAGCATACAGATTACAGCCTTTGGAGTCAATTATGTCATGTAGCCTAGTATCTTGGCCCCATTTCCTGCACTCCTATTTTGTGGATGGGGAAGCTGAAGTCTTTCATTGCTGGTGTGATTTCTCTAAATTCAGTTCAAGCCTTACTAGGTCTCTGTGTGCTAAGCATTGGACTGGGATACAAAAAAAACATGGCTCCTTATCTCTTGGAACTTAGAGCCTAATGGGCAAAGCAAACATATAACAAACAAAAAATAATGGTGTAGGGATGCCAGGGTGGCTCAGTCGATAAAGCATTTGACTTTGGGTCAGGTCATGATCTGGTGGTTTGTGAGTTTGAGCTGTGCATCAGGCTTTCTACTGTCAGAGCAGAACCTGCTTTAGATCCTCTGTCCTCCCCTCTCTCTGCCCCTCCCCTGCTTGTATGCACTCCCTCTCTCAAAAATAAATAAACATTTAAAAAATAATGGTGTAAAACATTACAACAACAGAAACCTGTTGTAAAGTCACTTTATGACATGGTGTTCACCTACTTCTAATCCTGACTCCATCATTCCTATTTCCTCAGAGAAGCCCTAGGATACAAAATCTCTATTGTACCCCTGTGCTGGGTATTTTACAGTCCATGTGCCCAGGATGGTGACCTTTATAGATGTAACATATCCTTCCTTTGTCCTGCAGCTTCTACTTTGGTTTGTCCAAAGGGGGGCTCAGTAGAAGAATGGGAGGTAGTAGGAAAGTGAGGTCATAGTATTTATTCCTCTGGATCTCTCTCTTCTTGTCTCAGAATTGGTTGCATTTCTCTAATGAAGTCCATAACTCCTGTCTGCAGCCCTTTCGTACAACCACCCCTCTTGCCAGGTTCTGGCAACCCTGCCCTCCTTGGCACCTTCCGGCCTAGGCGGGTAATGGCTCCTCTGCTGTTGCTAGCCTCAGGGTGCTGCTTCACTATCCCTCCTGGGTTTCCCCAAACCCCACTCACGCCTCTACAAACAGTCCCATTGTTAAACTCTTGTCAGTATCCCTATTTGAGTGTGTGCAAATGGCTCCCTGCCAGGCCTCTGCCTGATACAAAAATATACACAGCACGTGTACGTGTGTACATACACATGCATGCACACACTTTAAGAAAACAGAGTATTTAGGTGGAAGATTTATAGAGTAGGTCTGTCCAATGTTGGGATTTGTGGTGAGTACATTATGAAGTCACTTCTTGTGATTCCTAGGCCAGATAATGCATCCATCATGCAAGGCGGCAAGCCCCTGAAATTACATCAGATTTACAACATAATAAACTTTCATTAAGATGAAGCTACATGAAACTTACTCCCTTTTATTCCCAGGACTAAACAAATGCTGCTTGAATACTTAATGAACCCAGGTCTCTCCCAAACTGGTAATGCTTGCATGAAGATGTTAGAGAGGATGCAACCAGGAGACACAGAACATGCCACTCCTTGGAACATCCTGAGTAGCTGATCAGTGCTTAGACTGTAGGCATCAATTTTCCAGCCATTCACAATGAGACACACGAGGCTGCTTGCACCCACCATACAGATTCCTGAGTGCATTTTAATCATAGCGTGTTCTGTGCTTTATTGAAGGGTTTACACCGTTTGGTTGCTTTCTCCTCTGATATTACATTGGATAAATCAGTCGTGATCATTCCTTAGCATTTCAGAGAGCAAATACTCCAATGATAGAATGGAAGTGGTTCACCAGAAGGCATCTCCTAAGGAGACATAACTCAGAAACATGGCAGCTTGCACACATAGGTTTATCTCTGTGCTCTCAGCCTTACTAAAATGACAGTTTAGGTATAAAACATAAAATCATAAGGACAACAAACATAGGAGAGGGAGTGGTGGCAGATGAGAAATGTCAACAACATTTTGGAGGCTGAAAAATAACTGGACTGATGATAACTGATTTAGTGGATAACAGAGAGGTAGAACTACATGCCTGCAAAAGGCAAAGTCAAGAATTGAGCCACTTTAAGGTGCTAGAACGTGAAAAGTTCTGCTCTTGGAGGCACAGGCTGTCTCTGCAGGTGTGGAAATGGGTAGGGCTGGGAATAGAACTGGTTGGAGTTTGCATAAAAGATAAGTGATCTTCTAGATTCAGTCACTCTGTCCTTCAAGAGAAGACCCCTCTGCCCAACTTTATCAGAAGCTTGGAGTTCTGGAATGGTGGAGTAGGCTCTGACTTGGGGAATAAGTCATAGGCAAGTGAGGGATACTATTCCATGCACATGGAGATTAACTGCAGTCTGTGTACTGAATTGTGACACACCCTTGCTTCTGTCTGCCACTTGGTTGGCAAACATTGTTGACCAGGCTCATTATCTCCAGGCTTGAGACTGTAGGACTCCTTTGTGAGGAGTTGACCATTCCAAGAGGAAAGATCTACAGATACTGTCAGCTGGGATTTCAAGGAAACAACCAGTTCTCCTCCTGAATACAGAGGACATCAACTCCACATGGAACTTCCAACAGCTTTTTAAAAAGTGTCTAATTTGAAAATATGAATTAACAGACAGTGTTCCCCCAGACATTTAAGGAACACTTTATCTTCATGACAGGAACAAGCAAAAAGGAACTCAGAAGAGATAGAAACAGTATAGAAATCAGTGAAAAATATAAAAATGAAGTTAAGATACTCGGGCTAGGCGAGATGCCACATCTAGGAAATAAGAGTAGGACGGTATTTTTAAAAAATAGTTCAAGATGAGAAATTGCCCTCAAATACCCAGGTAACAAGTGAATATGCAGAAATTTAATATAAGGGTTAAAAACTTCAGAGAGGAAAATAGTCCCCACCAGCATCAGCTTTCTTAGTAGAAGTTCTGGAAACTAGAAAACAATACATGGTGAGCAAAAATTATTTCCAATGCAGAACTTAAGAAAAGAACCAGTCAAATTGTCACTTCAGTGTGATGGTAGGATTTACCTCCCCTGTGCCTTTTCTCAGAAAGTTATCAAAGTGTGTACTCTACTGATAGAGATGAAAAAACTAAGCATACAGATCCAAAAAATAGATGATTTAACAAAAACTACAAGGAGGCAAATGGAATTCTCAGGATGATGAGGAAGAGGCTTTTTAGGAGACTGCTGGGCAGAAGACTTAAAATAGAAACCTGGTCTAGTTTGGAGTAATAAGAAATAGGGTCCTAGGGTGTCTCTGAGGGAAAAAAGTGATTAGGGTAGATAATCTGGTGTGTTTAAACACGTTCATAAGAAATAAGTGTGGCGACGGTTTGGGGATAAATTAATGATATGTATGTAGATAACGAAGCAGACCAAAAAAGCAAAATAAAACAAAACAAAAAACTCAAACCCAAGAACATCATTAACTCCCAGGAAAAACAAAAAAGTTGTGCCAGAAAAGAACAGTAAGTACAATAAACCACAAAGCTTTTGTGTGAATAATGTTTCTGTGGTAATAATATAATCATAATATATATGTTATATATATTATAATAATATAGTAACAATCACAATTTAGACCACCAGTATTTCATTAACAAAAGATTGTTATATATCAAAAGAATGGTGTAGGTGTATGCACACATGCACATCCCTAGGGTTGGAAGAGATCTGAATCATTATTTTCCATAGTGTGAAGCCAATAGATAATAGTGAGGAAAAACAAAACCAGACAAAATCAAGAAACATAAAGAAAAGCAGATTAGTTGGAAACATGGAGGCAGACACGAGAGGAAACAATTAAAAGAGGTCAAAGTGGGAGATTCCTCTGGGGAGCAGGAATCAGGACTGGAAAGAGGGTGAAGCAAGGAAGTGCTTATTGCTCATCAGAAGTCCTTGTATTACATGTAGTATTCTGTTAAAAGCAAATTTAAAGACAATTCTGGAAGTAAGAATCTGTCTTTTTCATTTGTTTTTCTAATTTGGTCATGGTTAAGGGAAAGACTCATGATTATATGTATTGTTACTGCTTTCTGGGGGACAGACACTGGGTTAAATACTTGTTGACGTGCATTTTCTCATTGTAATCTTCTTGATAGAGATGTTGTTTCCCTTGTACAGATAAGGGAATTTGAGATCAGAGAAGGTAAATAGTTTGGTCAGGTTGCATAGCTGTCTATGATTCCAGAGCCCAGATCCTTGCCTGTCTCATCTCCTCTACCTGCCAGCACCCTGGACAGCCAACTATCTTCTTCCTATGACTTGCTCCCCTCACCGTGTTTCTAGTGAGGCTTTGCTCATGCTATCCTTCCTACCTAGAAAACACTCTTTCTTCCTTTGTCTACCTGCCCACTTTCTTTGCCTCCTAAACATAGCCCAACTTTGTCAAGTTACTCTTCTGAGGAACAGCACTGACCTGTTGGGGAGCCTTCCAGCTGAATAGGTGAGGTCCAGGACAGAGTGGAACAGAGTACGTAGGACTGCCTATTTATAGTCTTACTTCTTAATAGCTACACGACCTTGAGAAGATCATCTAACGTTACTAACTTTCCTTGTCTGAAAAATGGGATAATAATAGTATTGACTTTTTTTGGATTGTTGCAAAGATTAAATGAATTAATACATGTAAAGTCCTTAAATTAGGACTGGCAAATGGTTAGTGTTAGCTCTTATTATTATTTGCAATAAATACTTTGAACTAGTTTACACTTGATTAACAATTGACAGAAAGTTTGTGGTTCTAAATGAATAATTCAGCAGTCTTCTAAAATAAAACACGAAACTGTCCTTGATGTTGTAGGCCACAAACTTCTTTCCCACTGGGTTTCCTTCAGGTTAATAAAACAACAAAGAATGTCTCCTGTTACCCTCAGCCCCCATTTCTTTCCTTTCCTAAGTGGCAGTCTTAGGTTGAGTTATCCTAATCTAAGAGGGGAATTTGTGTTCTAGAGATTTGGGGGAAGTACATTTGAGAGCAACCCTGGTAAGGGTCTTGGGAAGGAAGCAGGGTTGGGCAAAGGAAGGAATGGAATCATGATGTTGATTCCATGGGAGGGCCATAGGATCTGAGTTGTCTCAAGTCAGAGAAAGGGGGTTGGGGTTTTGCACCCCCATTTGAAGTCATAGCCCTGAGCTGGGTTTGGAGTATTCCTGTTCGGCCAGAGATGCAGCTGTGAGCCCTCAACAGCCAGCCTCTCCTGGCAGCTGCAGAAGTATCTCAGACAGATGGAAGGAGCTGTGCTACTCATCACCGCCTTCATTTCAGTGCCTCTCTCTCTGGCAAGTAGCATTTTTATGCTGCCTCAGCATTGAAAGTTGTGGAAGAAGGTAGTCCTATAGATTTATGTATTCTAAAGATTTTTACTTCTGTATTTCAGAAATGTTATGTTCTGCTGTGGTAACAGATTAAGTCCTAACTTATAGGGGCCTTAACATGACAAAGGTTTTTCCTAATTTGCAAGGCATATTTAGCATATTAAACTTTGTTGAGTGGTGAATGGGGGGGGGGGGGGCGAGAGACCTAGGCTCTCATGTGCATCATCTTGAAGCAGTTCACCTAGAACCTGAAACACAGTGGTTCCTTTGTTGCTGAGGAGGGAACCAGACTGTCACATGTCAGTTTTTAATGCTTCTAAATGTCCACGTCACTCTTGCTTAAAGACCAATTCCTAGACCTAGTCTTTTGGCTCTAACTGCATGAAAGCTGGAAAATGTGGAGGAGCCACAGATACGCAGGGAGCAGCTGAAGCTTCTGCTTCACTCAGAGATACTCACTTTCTTAAAGAAGAATGATAACAGATGAGTATGGGCCACCAGAAGAAAAGGAAGTAGGTTTGGATGGTTACCTCTAATCCTACCCTATATCAGGGTCCTTAAATTGCTACTCATCAGTGGGCTCCAGGGAATGAATGAACCCTTTCATGTTGCTTGAAACATTTTACATGTGTTACACTTGTTCTTGGGATACAAAGTCCACAACTTTTAGCAGATTCCTAAAGGGAGGGTGTGACTCCAAAAGGGTTAGAATTCATTATGCTACTAGGTCACTACTTACCGGGTCACTCCTTGGTTTCACTTACCCAACGAAATAGAGGCTTAGGCTGTGCCTTTCCACAGGTGTCAAGATAGAGATTTGAAAACCAGAGACAGGAGTAGCATGTGGGCTTGCCTTTTCCCTGAGCCAGCCGCACACTAAGTGCCTGAAGCACATTTTCTGACCAACAGGGGTCTTTGTTTAGTGACCAGGACGCTGCACTGGCCTATGGGGGCCTGCCCAGGCCCCAGGCTGAGCTTTTCTGACTTCACGGGCAGGTTCCTGCATGCGTTTAATAGGTGATCCACTTAGTGACGGTTCCTTCCAGCCCTAAGTTTTTATGACTCTGGTTATAATCTATAGACGAAGTCAGCAAACCTTCTGTAAAGGGGCAACACCTCTGCCTCCTTTAAAGCCCCCAAATGATGTTAATCTCCTCATTTTCCCAAGCAAGTTATCCCTTTCTGTTTTGTTTCTAAGTACCGGCAAAGCTTTTAATATGGAAGAGGTGAAAGCTGTTGCTTTTATACACACCGTCTTTGTTATTGTTACTGAGTAACTGATGTTACTTTTCATGTGGACCCAGGGACTTCCTTGTAAATAGCAAATAGGCATGGAAAAAAAGCCGCCTTTGAATAGTAATAACACTTAGCTGTTATGTTGTACTTTCAGGAGAGGCAGTCTGCACATATATACACTTTTCAAAATAAGTTATTCACAATTGAAAGCAATTAACAGAGGAAGTTGAGTCACATCAGAATTCAACAGAAATGAGCCTTGTTGCCCCCAGTCATGACCTGGAGGTCTAGGTTGGGTGAAGAGAATAACATTTTAGGAAGTCTTGGGACTGTTGTCCCAAGGTGACCTTTGTTGCTGTACAATTTCCCTCCGTATTTTGGCTTCAGATCCTCATAGACCAGAGTCTTATTTATCTTTATAGGACCTAAGTTTTCTCATCTTCCACTTGGCAGACATGGCAGAGTAAATGAGCAAATGAATGAATGAATAGTGTGTAGTTTTAGGACCCAGTAAAGTCAACCTCATTCTTTGGATTTTCTTTTCAATCACATCCCCGAATGAAACACTCCTGCCTTTTTCCTCTTCCTCCTCCACTTCCTCTTCCTTCATTGTTATCTTCTTTCCACATGAATTATACACATCATTAACTTAAAAATTAGCTTCTGGACAGTCACTATAATTGAATTGTGTGTCATTCCAAGTGGCATTAGGGGACTCACTGATTTTACTCCCATGGTCTTTGAATGTATGGATTTGAGCTCAGGCAGTAAAGAAAGAAAGTGACCCCCATAATTCCCAAGATAAACTTTTGCAAATGTTGGGAGACTTGGGAATGCCACAGTTATGTGCCCGTTTCTCTCTACACAATGGGAGACACAGGTTACTGCATCCTCCTCTGTTAGCTGTCTCCTGGTGACTCCTGCTAGACCCCTACTCTGGGGCCCAGACAAGATGAGTTCCATGGTGTCCAGAGAAAACACTAAGCTCTAGCTTATCTCCACAGAATTTTCTAGCAGCTTTGTTTATTTTCCTGTTATAATTCACCTGTGAATTTTCCATTTAAAAAACATGATTACTATTCCACAGAAGAAGAATCCCTCCTTCAGAGATTTTCTTACCATGTACACTGCGTTTAATTTAATTGATATGAGAATGTTCTCTGCTCATTAATCAAGACTCTTTACCTGTTGAAGAGCTAAAGGATCTCCTTCCCATGAACTTCTCAGTATGAAGTGACCTTGACTTTCCTTGAGCTCAGGTACAAGTGGCTGGTCATTATTTTTTGTACTGACATGGTTTCTTGGTTTTATTTTGAACCATTGATTAAATCCTGCATTGGCACTTTACCATTTGATTTTCATTAGTTGGATGAAACTTAAGCCCTTGGAAGTCAAGGACAAGGTGTTGTGGGTCTTTGTAAATCTTTTGGCGTTTAGTATGGTGCAAAGGTACACACATGGGAGATTATTGTAGCTCTGAGTAGGTAATAAGTGGGTACATCAGTGATTGTTCTCACGTACTAAGATTTTTCCCTGTTTGATTCTTGAAAACAGTTACAACCCAGCTTAAAACAGGAGCATATATATTGCTGCTACCATTTAGGGGATTATGGAGCATTTGAATGTGCATTTGAAGAGTACTTATTATTTTGAGAAGTATTTTCACCACTCATTTAACATAACTTTTGTAGACCAGGGAAGGTAAATTAACAAAGAATCTAAAATCTCACTAAGTGCTTATATTGCCTGTCACGTGATGGTTGAATGAATGAATAAATGGGTAAATGGACAAATGGCGTCAGTATAGAATCAGAGATGGAACCGTTTGATCTTGAGTTGAAGGCAATGCTTTACTCCTTTCAGTGGTAAGGGTGGTGGTTATTGCACTATCTCTTAGAACAGAGTCGGGTAGGAGTGTTTGGTGCACCTGTTTTTCTTCCCCAGCAGAGGTTACTTTCAGCATCTGCTGTATTTCCTGGGAGAGAGCTCCTGAGGTCACTTTGGCATGCAGCAGTTGGCTTGCCCATTTTGTATCATTTAATCTTTCTCAGTCTTTTCCAGGATGGTTTAGGGTCCCTTCAGCTAAAGAAAAAGAAATCCCATTTCTGTCACTTGCCCTGGTGGGAAACCTGAGGCAGTAACCTCCTTGAGCCTCAGTTTTCTTGTCTGCAAAATGGAGATGAAATGGCACGAGCCATAGCAAGTGACAGAATGAGGGGACTTAAAGTTACATGCTTGGCTCCGACACACAGCAAGTGCTCAGCAAATATTTGCCGTTGTTCTTGTTGATAGAATTGGAGATATGCGCTGACAACAAGGGATTTGGAGACAATGTCATCAGCAGAGTAGACGTTAATGAATCTTTCCTTAGTTGCATTACATTAAACTTAACTCAGCTTTCTAAAGAAGGCCCAGTGATCCAGGGATCCTCGCCATGCACGGAGAGAAAGGCGAAGCGGGGCAGGGCTATAGCAGTTAAAACCGATAGGTTTGGTGGGATGTGTTGCTTCTTACAAATCTTGGCAATGCAGGACCTCCTTTACATTCATGGGAAAAGATGAAGAGTAATCCTGCCCCCGGATGCTGCCTTCCTTTCCAGGAGAAGGGGATTGGCCCAATTCAGTTGCACAATGTGCAAGGATGTAAATCCGATAATGTCATGCTTTAAAAAAAAAAATAAATAAAGCAAGCGAGCCACGCTGATTGCTTCTATGGACAGCTGGCGCACCTAAAGAAGTGAGCACGGTGCAGGCGGGAATGTAATAAGGCCCGGGAAAGTGGCAGCATGAAAGGGATGACCTTTATTTGCAATCATGGCTGAGATTTACAGTTTATTACTGATAGCTTTTATAAAGAGCCATTCAGTTCAGAGGTGAGAGGTTTGTCATCTGGAAATGCAATTAACTTTACCTTATCCCAATCCCCCTGGTCTTAGTGTGAGAGCGGCACTCCAGCACTTCAGCAATATCGTGATTTCCCCTCTAATTTCATTTCTGTCTATTGCATCCCTAGGTCCCCAGCATTAGCGTGGTTGCATATTTCTACTATTATCATTTTTTATTATTGCTACTCTCTGTCATCGGTAGCCAAGAGGCATGTGTGTGTGTGTGTGTGTGTGTGTGTGTTTCAGATTTAAATTATTTGATTTCTGAATGAGAAAACCGCAAAGCATAAAGCCTTTTTAAACCGCGGCACTTAGAGGAGCAGACAGAACCAAATATGTGCTGTCTTAGGTCCCTGAAATTAATTATGGAGATAGAGAGGTTGTATCAGGGTGGAGTTGTTTTACATAAAGATGGGACCCTAAGAGTTGAAACCCTCACGGTCCCTCGTACTTCAGTGATAGACACACCATGCCTAGAAGGATGCCGACTCCCCGCTGCCTGCTCAAACACACAAGCATGTGCAGGAAGCACAACACAATTGGAAACATGAAAAAAATGAAAGCGATTTTGGCACCCCTGCTGTGTGTGTGTGAGAAGTCCCGAAAGGTCTATTTTTGTTTCACAGGGTCAGTTTTATGGCCCTCTCTTGTCTGTTAAGTCAGGTCTGCAGGAATTTAAGAGCCAGACACAAAAGCAAGAATTTAGTACTTTTTGCCAGTTGGTTTAGGTTATTTGAAATATAGCCTAGTATATTTTCCACACTAGGCTGCTGCCAGATAGAACAGAGGAGGGAAGTGGTTCCAAGAGCCGCATCCTCAGATTTTTCAACGTTTGAAGAATTGAGGGAGAGGAGCAGGATTCTACTGCGGGCCCCATCACTTAATGCCACATTGTCTGCAGCTCTGGCAGACTCCCCCCTGCCTCCAGATAGCCCCTCCACCTGCCTTATAAAACCCCAAACAGAGGGACCTTTTACAAATTCCTAAGGCTCTATCTGAAAACTATTTCCTCTGGGGTAAGGTAAGAGGAGAATAATTACTACCCCTGCGTTTTTCATCCCGATTTTATTGTGGCTATTATTTTCATCAGTGTTAGAGGTTAATATCCCTATTTTTCCCCTCCACTGCCTAAATATAACTGGGGCTCAGCACACAGCCAAACCAGGTAGTGAAGGAAATAGCACTGCCACCAAAAGAGGTTTGGATTAGTCCATCTGAAATGAGGGTTTGGGGCCCTAGGGTAAGAATTACCCTACTGAGGCTGATAGCCGGTAGATTTAAACCCATAGTATTTCTTTTCTCAGCTGAGAGAGGTCGGGTTAAAAGATTCAGAAGGTGAATAGAGCATGAAACGATGCGCTTATGTAACTGTATTGGTGCTACAATAGAATAGCATCCCTAAGAATAAAAGCATCCAAGAGCCATTTTTAATAGGAAGAAGGAAAAGCGGGCGATTCACTCGAGCATCCTTAAAGAACTCTTTGCAGGCAAAGCAGGGCTGAAGGTGCTTAACTTAAGGGACCGTGCTAAACTCGAGAAGGATATATTCAACTGCCCTTTCCCATAGAAGTACCTTTAAAATGAACTTTTAGAAATCTGGTGTTTTAAATCTTGTTTGTCCCCGAGCTGTGTCTATACTCAAAGAACAGAAATGGGGGACGAGAGCAAGCAGGGAAGTCTCTGGAGGGGGTGCGTTTATAGGGCTAGCAGAGAATTCCACTTCAGATGCTCTCTGGACTTAGACCAAGGTGGAGGTAGAGAGAAGTAAATGGATATGAGATATATTTTGGAGGCAAAGCCGACAAGATCTACTTAGACGTTGAATATGGTGAGGAACAATGAATACAAGGAAGTCAAGAAAATGACATCCTGGAGCCACTGTATCCACTCACACAGACTTCGTGCTTAGAGTTCCAAATGCTACAAAATCTAAAAGCCATTCCTGCTGAGAAAAGCACCTGGGCCCGGCTCTGATACGCTAAAGTAGAACTGAGTTACCATCTGTGACTTGGTGATGTTTCCCAAGTGTTCCTTGTACAGTCAGTACTGTGGAAATCAGTAGTGTGTGCCTGTTGCTTCCCAGAGGGCATGTGTAGAACGGCATCTTCATTGCTTAGAATCAGCATCAACAGTGGACAGAGTGATAGAAGATTCGGTATGGGGTGAGCCAGATGTTTACACTTAGGAAGAACGGAGCATATGGGTCTTTGTTAGAATACCTCTGGGCCACCAACTCAGGAATACTGGAAGATCATGGGAGTGACTGTTGCAAAGCCAGCTTGGACGATGAGGGCGGCACGGAAATCGCGTGAGGGACAAGCTCACATTTCACTAAATATTTGGTGAGTTTATGCCAGCCCCGTGCAAGGCTGTGGGGTTTTATACTGAGTGACATAGACACAGTGTCCACTCTTTCTTGTTACATCACTGGATTTGCAGAGTTTTTGGCCCATGGAATGAAGAATAAAGGATCAAAGTGAGAGCTAAAGCTTAGTTTCTTTTCCATTTTTTAGGAAGGTTGTACCATGGAATGTTAGAGTGTCCTAGAACTTAGCTCTAAACCCTCTTCTCCATCTACATTGGTTCCCTAGGTGTTTTCATCCACTGCCATAACTTTAAATACAATCCATGGGCAGGTAATACTCAAATTTACACGTTAAGCCCCTTCTTTCTTCTGAGTTCTGGATGTGTATTATCAAGTGGCTGTTCAGCATTTCTACTTAAATGCATAAGAAGCAGTTTAAACTAAACATGGGCACATTGAACTCCTGATTTTCTTTCCCAAAGTCGGTGCTTAACCATCCTGGTAACTTCCCACTCCTCCTTCAGTTCCTTCAGCTGCAAACACAGGGTCCTCTTACCCTCCACGTCAAAGCTGCCAGCCGTTCTGCCAGTTCTGTCCTCAAAATGCCCTCCCACCCACTGCTTACTACCTCCAGCTTACACACCCTTGACCCTGGAGTAAGTGCACTCTTGCCTCCTGCTTCATTGATCTCCTTCCTTCTACCCTTGTCCTGTTTCCTGTGTCAGTTTCTACTTGGAAGCCAGAGGAAGTAGAAATCAAAAATGATTTACAGTGTAAATCAGATCCTAGTTCTTCTCGCCTCAAAACCCCATCCTATGGCTACCCACCTTACCATGGTGTCTAAGACCGTACAAGATCTAGTCTCTGCCTTCCCCCCACCCCCGTCTCTTTGACGTCTTCTTTGACCAGAAATGGCTTTAGTTTCAAGTGAGTGAAATTTAAGTTTCATGGGCCTTCACTTGCATAGACCCTTCCCAAAATTTGGGAGGGTCCCTAAGCAGTTTTCTTTGTCATAGAGGGTCCCCAAAACTCCCTAAGATTTAAGCCCCATGGAATCTGTTTTGACCTCTTCTAGCCCTCTCCCTCTTTATTTCTTCTCTCCAGTCTTATTAGCCTGCTTTACTATTTCACACATGCCAAGCTTCTTCCTACCTTGTGGCCTTTGCCCTCACCCTTCTTCTAAAGCATCACACGGTTCACTCCCTCTCTTGTTCGAGTTTCTGCTCACATACCTTCTTCTGAGAGAATCCTTCCCTGATGGCCCTCTCCCTGCAAGCTCTACCCCTTTCTTCCCTTTACAGCTTTCCAGTGACACATTATTATACATATACTTGTTTGTTTAGGGTATATTGTTTGCTTTATATGTTGTATCATCATCCGCTAGAATGGAAACCACTTACTAACAGGGACTTTGCCTCATCCATTGTTTATCCCAAAATCCAGGCACAGGGCCTGCCCATATCCAGGGGCCAGTGAGTGCTAGTCGGATGAGTGAAGGTGGGGAACAGCTGTCCTCTGTCTTCCTTGACACAGAAAGACTTTGAGGAGAACTGAAAATGTGGCACAAGAGAAAGAAAAAATTACTGCCTGGTGGTGAGGTCAACAGAACATAAAGAAAGGGAAGCATCGGGACCCAACTGTCTACAGCAGCTCTGTCCTCTAGAACTTTCTTCAATGAAAAAGATGTTGCATATTTGTGTTGTCCACTAGCTATTAGCCACTGTGGATTGAGCCCTTGGAGGTTAGTGAAACTCAGGAAGCTGGGTTTTAAATGTTAGTTGATTTTAGTTACTTTTATTTCAGTTAACATATTTGATTAATGTAATTAACTTTAAATAGCCACATGTGGCTAATAGTTACCACATTGATCAGTGTAGGTCTGGGGACTCAGAATCCTTTGTCTTGGATAGCATGATATAGCCAGGTGCTGAAGCTGAGACCAAAACTAAGTGCTTCTGATTTTAGAAAAAAAAAATGCCCTGAGATCACCACAGATAGTGACAGGGTGTAAAATGAGGCCTCTTTTTCATTATGCCTTAAGATCCTCCAAAATCAAGACCTTTCTTATTTCTAAGAACAGTGTCTGATAGTTAGCAACTCTTAGATTTTTTTTTTTTTACCTTAGCCAGACTGCTTAACTTAGAAACACATACACCCCTAAAGGTGAGAACCAAAAGGCCAGGTGACCTACACCAATTAGAAATAGGAGCTGCCCAGGAAGGATGAGAAGCAGTTGTTATAAATACAAGGTTTCCCACTCACAGGGATGCAAACAGCCATGATCTAAATGAGAGCAAGACTCCTTAACTGCAGAGCTGCTGTGTCTGAAAAACACCTAAGACGAAGAGTTAATCACCAACTAAGTAAGGTTTTGCATGGTGACACCAATTCTTTTTTCACACGCAGGGAGTATGACAAGGGGATCCAGGTGGGCAAATGCATTGTTCCAGCTCACCCGAAAAGATTCTAACCACATCTGGAAAGTCAGCTGTGGTTCACATCCCCACAGTTTTAAGAAGGAAAGAAAATTTAGAGGAAATCAAAGAAAGGCCACAAAAATGATAGAATGTTGGAAGAGCAAACTTGAGTGGTCTGACTGAAGAAGTAATTTATATCTTCCCCGAAAGAAAGGCTTCTATGGAGGAACTGACCGCAGTCTATAAATACCTTCAAGGTAACCATATAAATGAGAGAAAGGGATTAGTCACCATTTTCTGGGATGTCAGGACTAGGAGTTGTGGCCCAAAGCTAAGAAAGAAAAAGTATTGTAGCCATTAGTTAAAAAAAAAAATTCTTTTAGGCTCTAAGGACTGGACAGTGGGCAGAGCTCTCAAGGGAAGGAAGCCAAGTCCTGTCACTACACTCAGAAGCTGATCGAATGAGATAGTAATGGAAATAAAAGGAACATCAGACTAAGGACTTACTATGTCCTGTGAAATAATTGGTCTGATAGGTCCGGAAATCTGCCTTTGGCCGTGGCCCATGCATGAGGCCTCAGAGGAAGGTTAAAGCCCCGCACAGTGTTTCTCCAGACATGCTGGAGCAAGGTAAATGAGAAAAAGTTTCTCCTGACAATTGCTTTAAATAGGCCCCACACCCTCTTCATGTGGATTTTTGGTTTATCTGACCAGCTGTGCTGTGGGACCTGGGCTGGGAAGGACCCTGGTGCCAGCTGTCAGGGAACGCCCCTCAGGTTTCTTCCTGAAGGGGAAGATCCTGCAGCACCGTGTGCAACCTTCCAGGGTAAATTCTGGCCCTGCCTGACCCATGCAGACGAAGCAAGGCTATGGCTATGTTAGTCATGATTCTCAAAGTGCTTGCATATTTGCCCTTGTCTTTCCTTGGAGGACTTTATAAATTGAGTTCTCTGTAATCTTCCCATCATGCTGAGGTGTTAGCATTCCAGTCTCTTAGCATCCTAAGCATTTGAGTCTAAAGGAGTGTTAGAGACCCTATCATCTGCTTATATTTTTCACAGTGAGAAAACCAAAGCCCAGAAATAACAAGCGAATGGCTGTAGGTCACACAGCTAGTTGGGGGCTGAGCCAGGCACCTGAGTCACAGTCCTTTGTCTTCTTTGTGACAGTGTCCTGCCTTGCAAGGAGGAGAGAATGATGTGTCCTCTCATTCAATAAATAATTATTGTCTCTTATGATGATATGGCACTGTGTTAGATTCAGCAGCTGTGTTGGGGGAGGAGTTGAAATATGGATCATGCATAGATTCTAGCTTCAAAGATGACCATCTCCAAAGCACAGTTACCTATATCAAGGGATACACAATGCAATCCACTGAGGGCATACAAAGAAAATGTTAGGAACCCTGTTTCTGAAACATGTCTGTTTTGTGTAAGTTCTTTTATATAAATGATATTGCTACATTAGGTTATATATATGCATATATGTAACTTATAAATGAAGTAAACATACCTTTATTGGGAATGAATAGCCAACGTTTTATAAACTGATGTAGAATGAAATGCAGCAATATAAATTCATGTAATTAAAACAGAGGGAGCCTAGTGATACTGCTGGATAACTGGGGACCCCAAGGAAGTTTATGGTGGGATTAAGTCGAGCATAGAGGAGGTGATGTTGGAACTGTACTTTGAAGGATGGGTAGCATTTGGTAATGTAGAAGAGACAGAGGAGATAAAGAGTTTCCAGTGTAGGGAGAAGAACCCTCCCAGCAGGAAAATGGTGATTCTTTAGGGAGTATACAGGAAACACCATGTAATTATTATTGCCTGAAACTTCAGGATAAGGAAATGAAATAGTAGTAAATATGATGGGAAAGGCAGAGTGGTGTCATATTGTGGTGGGCTAAATGTTAAGATCTGCCTTGACTGTTTACTAAATTGGTCCTCTTTGAACCAAATGGAAGGGGGGTAGATGAGATCATCAGTTTCCCAAGGGAGTTCGCACGAGCTGATTTGTGGTAAAGAGTTTTTCTTGGCTAAGAGTAGAAAGGAAGGTTGTGTACAAGGTAAACAGATGAGCAAAGGCATGGGGGTGGGGAAAGAGAAGGGGTTTGTCAAGTAAGATGGTTTCTTCCCTGCTCAGCCCTGAGAAGAATAAGAACAGAAGCCGATGAAGCTGATTTCAGTAGGGCACTTGGGGCACAAATTATGACGCGGTGATGAAGTTTGCTACATCTGATGTATCAGTTAACTACTGCTATAACATGCTGTGTAACAAACCACCCCAAAACTCTGTGGCTTAAAAGAATCATTTATTGTCCTTTATGTGTGTGGGGGTCAGATGACATGGCTTTGCCCTCTGAGTGTGGCTTCATGTTGCAGCTCTTTAAGTCACCTGTGAAGTTCTCTGTGTTCTTTGAAGCACACTTTAAACCCTTGCTGGCATTACACATGATAGCATCCCATTGCTTAAACAGACCATATAGCCTAGCCCACTATCAGTGGGATGGGAAAAATCTACTCTGCCTCTACGAGACCATGGCAAAAGTGTGGATGTAGATTGCTGCAACAGAGAAGTGAAAATTGTGACCAATAATTTAATTTACTTCAATCCACCCTCTTGATCAGGATTACGCATGTTATTAACTCATGAAAAATACACTCAACTCCACCTCTAGACCTCTGGTACTGGAGGACTCAGGGTGGCCATCATGGGAGACTTGAACTCCCTCTGTCTTGCATTCATCTGCAGAGCACCGAGGTAGATGTGTTCTTATAAAGATCATTGTGGCATTTGATGGTGGCCAGGCCCCCTCAAGTGAGGGTGGCAGTAGACCCTGATGGGGGACTGAGGATGGACTGAAAAAACCAGAAGTGCATTTGTTCCTGAAAGTATGTGAGTCAACTTCTGGACATGTGGCAGATCATGGAAACTTGTAGAAATGGATGACTCACCAAATCTTCTATCTCAATAGCATTTTTAATGTGATTTTTATTTGTACGTGGACACTGGGGAGATCAGGAGTCCTTTCTCATTTATTTGCACACATTGCTTTTCTTCCTTCCTTCTTTACCTGCTCATGCAAGAGCCACTCTTTGGTGGGGCATAGCTCAGTGTCCTTATCATGTTAAGCAGTATTGTCTGTCTCACCTTTGCCAGAAGGTAAGCTCCCTGAGGGAAAGGTTTTTGTTTCTGCCTTTTTTTTTTTTTTTTTTTTGGTTTGACTTTTGTTTCAGTTTCTTCTGTTACCTGCTGTATTTCCAGCACTTACAACAATGCCTGGCACATAGTAGATGCTCCATAAACATTCATTAAATAATTGTACATTCATTAAATAACTGTACATGTTTGCTGTTAGTGATAGTGATGTTTGTTAACCTACAAGGGTTACAGGCTGAGCTGGCTGGAAAGTTGTGCTAGAAGGTAGAACTTCTTCCATTAGGTTGCTTTGCCTGTTGATGACTCAGCTCAGCATTTCTTTTTTTTTTTTTTTCAACGTTTTTTATTTATTTTTGGGACAGAGAGAGACAGAGCATGAACGGGGGAGGGGCAGAGAGAGAGGGAGACACAGAATCGGAAACAGGCTCCAGGCTGCGAGCCATCAGCCCAGAGCCTGATGTGGGGCTCGAACTCACGGACCGCGAGATCGTGACCTGGCTGAAGTCGGACGCTTAACCGACTGCGCCACCCAGGCGCCCCTCAGCTCAGCATTTCTACTGTTCATCCATGTCGTGTGATGTCGGCAGGTGTTTAAGAAGTAGAACTTTTCAACTCTGACCCTTGCAACCCTTGTCTTCTGTTGATGGCAAGGGAACTTCTAATAAACATGGAGACATATTCCAGATGGGCTCTTTATTTTCACCAAATTACACTCTTTACGCCTTGTGTCCCTGCCTATGCCTAGTTGTCAAGAGTCAACTACACTGACTTGTCAGAGTCAAGTGTAGAAATGTCACCAGGTAACTCTGCGAAAGTCCTCCTTACTTGAAGTTGCCATTTAGAAACAAAGTGACTCCTAGGATCTGTAATGCATTCCTCCCCACCCACCCCGGTGTGTTCTACCTAGGTTTTTACTGCATATGACATTTTCAACTGTACTTTCCACTTTTAAGAATTTGAAGAATCTACCAGAGCTGGACACTAGAGAGGAGTGGGAGATACCATTGTGGTAAAGATCATTATTGTCATTAGTAGGGTTTTTTTAAATAGTTCAAGTGAAGATGCCATTAAATGATAGCCATAGGGCCTAATAATAATATACTATCAAAAATGTTAATAAGTTATATACTGTTAAATGTCCTAAATAACATCTGAAGTATCTAAAAGCATGGCCTTCTGAACAGATACCAAATTTGATAGGTTCTTTCCTTCAAAAAATTTCAAACTAGTATATGGAGGGTCATATAAGTTTCTAAGATGGGTAAGTTAATCTTCAGTTTTTATAAGGCAAGTAATATACTGAATCATTTTGCTGTCATTTCAATGATATTTTACATGATGAAATTGTGTCTAATGGATTCTCTTGCATTAGTCATCTTGTCAAATTGTGAAATACCTAATGTTATTTGACCAACATTTTCTCACTTGCTACCATGACTCAAGGCAAGTGTTCCTGCTGTAGTCATTTTCAAACAAATTATTAGATTTACATTTATAGTAGAGAATTATTCCACTTGAAGCCCAAAGTGATCTTTGTTACATGGCTTTTAAGTCTTAAAATTAAAAAATAGCATAAACTGTGTCTTGTGGTAAAATAATAATAGTGTTTATAATCATGCCTCATTTGCAAAGAACCTTCACATACATTTTTGCCTTACTATCTCCGTTTTACAAAAGAGGGAACATGGATGCAAATAATTTGCCAAGAATCAAAGTGACAAAGCTGAGTTTCACATTTTCTTCTTGTGAAGGTAACTACAGTGGTCTTTGGAGCAGCTCACTACATCCTTCCATTGTGAGGGCATGAGCATGATATATCTAGAGTAACCCTGTATGTGTAACTTTCTACAGTTGTAACTGTATGAGCTTATGTTCCTGGTAAGCATTTTTCCTGAAAATTATGGCACCTAAGTGCCAGGTCTCTTCATGTTGGCAGCATGGTTTTTTTTTAGTTTATTTATTTATCTTGAGAGAGAAAGAGCGTGTGCCTGTGGACACACAAGCAGGGGAGGGGCAGAGAGAGAATCCCAAGCAGGCTCCTCTCTGTCCGTGCAAAGCCAGGGCTCGATCCCATGACCTGTGAGATCATGACCTGGGCGGAAACCAAGAGTTGGACACTTAACTGACTGAGCCACACAGCCTCCCTGGAGGCTTTTGGAGATTGATTATTCAGGAAAATATTTATTAATTTCTTGTTGGTTTTTCTAAAATGGTTTTGATATATCCAACTCTTGCTTCTGGTGGTCCTGAATATCTACTGACTGTTTCTACGTGTGTGTGTGTGTGTGTGTGTGTGTGTGTGTGTGTGTGTGAGAGAGAGAGAGAGAGAGAGAGAGAGAGAGAGAGAAAGAGAATATATACGTATATCTGTCAATTGGTTCAGGCCATTTCCGTTCACTTGGCTGATTAGTACATGTGGGTTAATTATTTAAATAACTTGATTGTGGAATCAGTACTGATCACTTATTGCTCCGAGTGTTCTTGAATTGAGCAAAACTGATATTTGCTGATCTTTGAGGTTTTCTCATTCTCTTGGCTTTCCCTGGGAGATTTACATCCCCACCCTGTTCATTTTTTTATGGCTATGCTGTGGAAATAATTCGCTTCCATTATTCTCATTGTTGCTGCCATTATACTGTGATATATCTGCTGTATATACATACTGAGGTTTCCACTAGCTATCAAGACTCTGTTATTTAGGTGACTTGCCTTTTCAGAGTCATGTATCTTTGAGAAGTTGAGTTTTTGTACAAGATCAGTATAGCTAAATGCCACTAGAGCTTTAATCAGATGCCTCCACAACACATGAAGCATTTGCAAATCCTCCCAGTACTTATTCATGGACACTGCTGGCTCTTCCTTTGTTCACTGTCTTTCCTCTTGCCAGAACCTATCTCTACTTTCTGATTCATCATCAGAAGGGGACTCTTCACTTGTTATTGGTTGTATCTCAATTCTCATGAAGCCTGATCTCTGACGGCTTCCATTTCTACTGTAGTCAGCAGGAATCTCTTCAGCAAGGCCCCATTCTATTTTGCACCATTTTGTTCTTTTACCCAGTTTTTGTCAGTATAGAATTTGGGCTAATCAACAGCCTGTGAGTTTCTTAACCATATGTTCTCCTCTCCTTTTCCATTTGGATTGGTTGCAGAGAGCAGTGTAGTATTCTTGTTTCTTTTGATTGTGTCATCAACTTACTTTGTATAATTCTTATGATTGAGAGTGACATTATAATCTAACTGGTTTGATCCAATTTATTAATACATAATTGTTGATAATTCTAGAAAAGTGTTGCATTACTCTTCTATGGCTGCTGTAGCAAATTATCACAAACACGGCAGCTTAAAGCAAAGCAGATTTATTATCTTTAAAAAAAATTTTTTTAACGTTTATTTATTTTGAGACAGAGAGAGACAGAGCATGAACGGGGGAGGGGCAGAGAGAGAGGGAGACACAGAACCGGAAGCAGGCTCCAGGCTCTGAGCCATCAGCCCAGAGCCCAATGCGGGGCTCGAACTCACGGAACGTGAGATCGTGACCTGAGCTGAAGTCGGACACTTAACCGACTGAGCCACCCAGGCGCCCCTATTTTTTAAAATTTTTTAAAAAAATATTTATTTTTGAGGGGAGAGAGAGAGAGAGAGAATGAATATGAATGCAAATGGGGGAGGGGCAGAGAGAGGGAGACACAGAATCTAAAGCAGGCCCCAGGCTCTGAGCTGTCAGCATAGACCCTGACTTGAACTCAGAAACAGTGAGATCATGAACTGAGCTGAAGTTGGAGGATTAACCAACTGAGCCACCCAAGTGCCTCCAGATTTATTATCTGAAGAGTTCTGGAAGTCAGAAGTCAAAAATGTCTCTCCCTGGGCTAAAATCATTCTATTCCGGAAAGTCTAGGGGAGAATCCATTTTCTTGCCTTTTCCAGTTTCTGGAGGCTGCCCACGTTTCTTAGTCCATCTTCAAAGCCAGAAACAGTTGGTCTAGTCTTTCTAACATTATATCTCTCTGTCACTAGTTCTTCAGCCTCCCCCTTCCACTTTTAAGGACCCTTGTGATTACATTGGGTCCACACCCAATAATCCAGAATAATCTCTATATCATAAGGTCATCTGTTTAGCCACCTTAATTCCTTCTACAGCTTTAGTTATCCTTTGCTAGGTAACATAGCACATTCACAGTTTCTGAGGATTAGGGTGTGGACGTAATTCTGGGAACCATTATTCTGCCTACCACAAGTGAGTGATAAATGATAAATAAACCTTCAGCACATTATTCTCGTGAACAATATGATGTAATACTTTTAAAATTTACATACCTGAATTATCTTTTGTCTTTGGAGCTGTACCTATACACTAGAGAGAGAATTCTGTTGACTACTGGGGCCAAATAAATGTGTCGAGAAGGAGTGATTCAGAGAGATGGGGTCATAGGCAATAACCTTGTTGTTCTTCTATGTTTTCAACCCTGAACATATTTGAAGGATAACTGATTTGTTTATATATCAGAAACATTCCAGCAAAATATTTGTCCTTTTAAATATATTGTAGCTTTAGAAGCAGTTTCAGTGATTGAAAAGGTAAAAATTTTCATTTCACATTTTAAGTCACTTTTTAGCTGTAATAGGTTTTTGGATTGTCACTGATTTTCTGTCTTTATAGAAAACCAAATAGCTGCTTGATTTGGAACTCCTGAGTATAAATACAGATGCTCACGCCCATTAAAATTTGAATAAGAATGGTAGCATGGTGCCATTAATTCTATAAGGATTCGATGAATTTGTATAATATACTGTACATTACAAACTAACACAACACTATCATGAAATGTCATTATGACATTTTCCAGGTCATATTTTCATTCAATATAAAAGAGCTCATTAGGGACTTAGGTGGCTTGGGATGGTTTGCTAGGTGGCTTACACACATGTTTAAATCTTCATGAAGTTTATGATGTAAGACAGTGAGGAAAAGCGTGGGACAGTAGAAGTTTTGCTTCCAGTATTGATTCTATTTTAACTGGCCATGTAACATTGGGAAGTTTCATGATAATAATGGGCCTCAGATGCCCCATCTACCAAATGTCAAGTTTAGTGAAGAATTTCATCCAGGTTCAGGGTCAGAATTGGCAAATTTAGCAAATAAAAATGCTGGGTTCCCAGTTTAATTTGAATTTCAGATAAACAGTGAATACTACAGAGTGGGACATATTTGTAGCTAAAATGATACATTGTTTATCTTTAGTTGAAATTTAACTGGTCAGCTTGTATTTGTGTTAACAAGATAAATTAATTTCAGGTATATGTGCTGTCACCCTCCCTCCATCAGCTGTAAGAGACACATTCCCTGTTGTGTTGGGGTCTGGCTTTTGATTTCTGTCAACACAGTGCTCCAGGGAGCCCCTAACCAATCACTTAGAGTTGGCATGGATGACAAAATCCAAGCTCAGTAATTATTTATGGAATGAAGATAGCTGGCATCCCTAATCTAATGTTATCCTCATTTTATTTCTAAAATTTGTTAATTCTAAAACACTTACATAGTGTAGGTAGGAATAAAGGCGAACAAGAGATGTGTAATACAGAGTAGCACAAGGTTATGTGCAAATTGTAGAGAGACTGGTTTGAATGTGGATCTCAGAAAGGATTAAGGTCATATGTAATAATTCTTTTTCTGTTGAAAGCTTGAAATGGAAGATAGGATTTCGGGTATAGTTTGGATTAGAAGAACGATAGGCTGGAGAGCCATCAGAGGGGTTGGGCTCGGTACATTTGTGAGGTGTTCTCCTGGGTATTTTCATTTGCCTCCATATCTGTTCTCCCTTCCTCACTCTGCTTTGTGCCTCAGGAGGCCAGGGAGCATGTACCGTATCAATGGGATCACTTGCTTTCTGGTTTCCAGTTAGATTTGGTAACTAGAAGGTAGAGAGTGGGAGGAGAGCAAGAGGGTATTTATTTCACATTAAATGGCCAAGGGTTGGTTGTATTCCTTTTAAAAAAGACTCCAGGGGCGCCTGGGTGGCGCAGTCGGTTAAGCGTCCGACTTCAGCCAGGTCACGATCTCACGGTCCGTGAGTTCGAGCCCCGCGTCAGGCTCTGGGCTGATGGCTCGGAGCCTGGAGCCTGTTTCGGATTCTGTGTCTCCCTCTCTCTCTGCCCCTCCCCCGTTCATGCTCTGTCTCTCTCTGTCCCAAAAATAAATAAACGTTGAAAAAAAAAAAAAAAAAAGACTCCAGATCCTTTTTGGCATGTTCTTCCTACAGCTCTTACTCCCAGATTATGTGAATTACTCTCTCTGTGCCCCTTCAGATCTAGGAACAGTAATGGCTCCCTGCTGTTGCTAGTCCTGAGGTGATGTGCTCTTACTTCCCTAAACCCTCTCTCACCTTTACAATTGGTCTCTTTATTAAACTCTCCTCAATTAGTCATTTTGACTGTGCCATCTGCTTCCTGCCGGGCCCTGACTGGTACATGTGGGTGCGGTTATTAGCTGATTATATGACAATGCAGGGCTCACAGGGTTTAAGTCACTTGTCCAAGGTCACGTAACTCATAAGTGGCAGAAGTGGGACTCAGACTCATTATCTTCAAGTGAATTAGAAATAAGAAAGAAGAGAAAGTATGTTGGGAATTTCATGGGGAATCTGGTTATGGTCTTGGAAATATATAGTATACATTTTTTAATTGCCCTGGAAAATATTTTAAGGAAACAAACATACATGATCATCCATCATGTCTCTTTTTCATTTTGGAAAAGTCAGAATAACAATGCTTCCTATGTACCTATTCTTAGTCTTTCAAAAAATGGGAAATCAAGTAAATTAATGATGTGTGATTCTTAGCCTAGTACTCTGTACTCTAGAATATGCTGCTTCCAATACATTTTACCTATCTTGATCACTTTTCTTGAAGTCCAAATGACTTTAGTTTTTAAAAAGAGGATCCTTCTGCAGTGCATGAATGTATTCTTGGCGAATTATTATTATTATTATTAATTATTATTATTATTATTATTATTATTTGACAAGTAGCTTGATATTCTTGACATCGAGTGCCTCCTTTGAGATAATTATGAATTAATTGGAATTAATTAACCTTTCTTGGATCAGACCATTTCCCATGAGTTTTCTTTGCTGCCAGCTAACCTGGGCATGGCAAGGAGGGACAAGTCCCGGGAACCCATGTCTCTCTGACCAGCAATATATGCTTTGGGCAGCCCGCCTGGCCATTCTGCTTCCGTTCATCATTTTATGCATCCTGAACTCACTCCACTTTCCCTCTTCTCCTACTAAACACATCTTTCCAAAGCTTCAGACTGCCTCACACTCAAGTTCTTCTTGACTCATGTCACTTTTCTGCTTCCTGCTTTATTCTTATTGGTACTTGCTAGGTTAAGATCCAGTGCTGGTTCCAAGAAACATGAGTGATATTGACAAGGCAGGAATATGGTACAGACATCAGGAGGAGGATGCTCCCTTTTATTTCTGGATGGAGAAGAAAAAAATCTTTTGGTGGCTCCCAAAAGATCTAGTATGTTCTAAAGCCTTATGATAGATGATACATAGGCAGTGAACCTGGTGTATTAGCAGAGCCATTTGAGCAGAAGAAATAAGAAATTTTAAGTTCAATATTTAAAATACTGAACAACGAGCCAACAGGTTTTTGAGGAGAGGTTTGGGTTTTATTAATGGAGAAGTTGCTGCTGAATGGTTTTATTTTAGCTAATTTCTTAAAACTAGAATTTATTCATGCTGTCACTCTAGGGGACTAAAGTGACAATGAAAGTGAATGCTTTTTCTTGTTTTAAAGTTTATTTTGAGAGAGAGAGATTATGTGCAAGTAGGGGAGGGGCAGAGGGAGAGGGAGAGAGAGAATACCAAGCAGGCTCTGTGGCAGTGCAGAGTCCAATGCGGGGATCTAACTTCATGAACCGTGAAATCATGACCTTAGGTGAATCACGAGTCGGATGCTTAACCAGCTCTGCCACCCAGGATCCCTGTGAGTGTTTTTTCCATAAAGAATTTTCTTAGTGGATATGGAATCCAAGGAACTTTTTTCAACATCATATAATGCACCTATGTGAAGAAATTCTGCTATAGGGACTAGATAGGTCAGGGGCTTTACTTTTGTCTCTGTTCTTCTTTCTTATTTTTCATCTCTGCTTCCTGAAAACTCAACCATATTGAAATGGACTGAGAGTAACCCGAGGGCTTTATTCTAAGAATCATCCATAGGTTACAGGCACACCAGCCAATTTTATGTGACCTTCCTGGCCAGAGAGAGTGGTGTGGCTAAGAGACGGTATGGAGACAGATGAGTCATTCTGAACATTCATCTTCGTGCTGGAAAACCTAACATGTTTAGTTGGCATTGAACTTCTTTCACAGAGAGTTAGTTGTACCCAAACTGAACCTGTTATTTTTCATGGAACTCAAACTAGACCTGTTACTTTCTTCTCTGTAGGGACCACATAATTTGGGCAGTGTTTTCCTTAGTTACCAGTGGACTGGTAACTGGCCTTGAACCAAAATGAACTTGAGTGAGTCTGGTCATGACTGAAATGAAAATGTAACTGATTTAAGCCTCAGGTGTCTTTCCTTGGTGTTTTATTTACATTCTAGATTGAGGCATTTGGCCTGATAGCCACGGACAGGTGACCCTCAGCTTTACCCAGTCCTACAGCCCACCTTTTCATTCCATGCTTTGTCAATCAAGTATGTAAATCAGGTCATTTTCATTTCATAGTGGTAGTTGTATCAGTATTGAGAATCAGAATTGCTATTTTCTTTACTAAGATGTTATTTCCCATATATTCACACTGAAAAAAAAAAGGTGAAGAAATTTTAGTAACTCAGTAAAATGTTTCCCATTCAAATCAGACACGTTTGCATTGCAAATACTGCCACTACTCTTTGCCTATAGACAATCTGTCTTTTTAACCCTTCAGGAGTGACTCAGGTTGCTTGGGGAACCCATACGACAAATCAAAGAATGTAGATGAGACTTTTTTCTTTTTAACGGTTTCCTTGGGAGCAGGAGGGAAAGGCTATGCCGTAAGGGAAATAAAGATGGCTTTTCTGTAATTTTGAGAAGAGAAAAAGAGGAAGAATATAAGTGAAAGTGAAAGACAGTGAAATTAAGGAAGTTGGGGTATAAGACTCTGGAGAAAATGAGGGTCCAAGAAGAGTTTTGGGGATAGAACTGTGTTGTTTGTGCTTCCTGAAGCAAGTGCTGAAATTATCCTAAATGGGTAAGACAGTGACTTCTGGAGGGGCACAGAACAGAGTATTTCCAACCCAGCTGCCTATAAAATATGTATCAAGACACAAGGTACCAGAGGGCTAAGAGCTGCGGATAGGGATTAATTCAGGAGAAAAGCATGGTGATGTAGAGTTCCTGAACTTCAGGACATTCAAGCCACTGGTGTGCTCACTTTAATCCTGATTTTAGGTTTGTGTGGATGTAGGTTGACTACGGTTTGCTTTTAGAAGTTTTCCTAGCTATTATTTGGATGCTCCTGTCCTATATATTCATCTTGGCCAAGCATCCTACATGGTTGGATTGCCTATGAACATAGAGCATTCTCCTTCCTTCTTATCCTGAGCCAGAGATCATTCCCTTTTGTATCTGCTGTTTTCCTTGGAAGCGTGAAACATTAGCTTTAATCAGTTTATAGAGCCCCTGACCTAATTTTACATCTGCAATAAGATCACTATGAATTCTCTGCTTCCCCATGGAGGATAAAGCTCTGCCTTCCCCCTCCCCTCTGCGGTCTTTCTTTGTGATGGACGGTAGAGAGCCTGGCAGGCTCTGTTCCATACTGCATTGCTCCAAGAGCAAATTTATTTATATATTAATTTTTATATTAAAAAGATTTCTCATAGGGAGCCAAAGATTGAATCATAGGCAGAAACCTGATTTGAGGTTGAAGGCAGGATGGCAGCAAGCAATGTCAAAGATAAAAAGCTTTGGGAGTAGGAGGTGAGCAAGGATTAAAGATTTGCTTCCAAAGAGCTCTGCACCTCTCTCTGCCCCTTCAGTGCATTGGCACATGGTGAGCCTACTACTTGTGTATTAGGTTCCTTTTGTTCCATAACAAATTATCACAGCTATAGTGGCTTAAAACAATCTCCGTTTATTATCTCATGGTTTCTGTAGGTCAGGAATCTGGGCTTTGCTTAGCTTGGTTCCCTGCTCAGGGTTTCCTAAGGTGGCGATCAAAGTGTTGGCTGGGCTGTGTTCTCATCTGCAGGTTCAACTAGGGATGAATCTGCTTCTAAAGTCCCTCAGGTTGTTTGCAGAATTCATTCTCTTGCAGCTGTAGAATCCATGGCAGCTTGCTGCTTCAAAGCCTGTGTGTGTTTGGGCGGGGGGGGGGGGCGTCTATGCTAATGGCTCTAACCTCCAGACACTATTTTAAAAGATGGCTCTGGTTAGGTCAGGCCCACCCAGGATAATCTTCCTTTTGATTAACTTAGTCAACTGCTGAGAAATTTTAATTATATCTGCAAAATCCCTTCACCATTGCCATATTATATTAGTTAGAAGCAAGCCATAGGTTTGAGGCCCACTCAAAGGGAGGATATTATATGAGAATGTGGCTCATTGGGCATCACCCAAGGGAATGTCCTTTATATTTTATCAATCCTCCAAGCTACCCAGGGTCCAAAAAAATCTCATGTTCAGCACCACTGTATCATTTTAAGCAATGAAATGTGGTCAAAGGAGTCATTAGCAAAGTCATTTGTGAGTTTACTTAAATAGGGTTCATGTGGATAATAACCTAGAAATGGAAAGGAATTAGAGTTCATTTATAATTATATACCTCACTCAAGTGTGATATAACTACTCTCCATTTTTACAACTGCATTTATTCAGTGAATGCCTTGGACTTTTAAATATTTTGTTAAGTTTGATATCAGCCTTCTCTGGGATCTTTAGCACATGATAAATCAATTAAAAAATAATTTTTTGCATAAATAAGAAAGTATTATTTTAAAACAGTATGCACATTATTTTAAAACAGCATTTGAAGACTTGTAGTTTATTTTTGTAAAAATATTAATTTTTAAAGAATTAATGTATGAGAAAATAAAGGGGCATTTCCTTTCTAATACATTTGGGAAGAGATATTTAGGGGAGGGAAGCTCACTTTCCACTTCTTTTCTTTCTGTAATACCAACACAACATCATTTATGCTCTAGATAATCAAAGTTCTCAAAATTATTCTGCATCTGGAAATAGGACTCTGGTTCCTTTCATTGTACTACCTTGATTCACAAACTCAAAGGGCATAGCCTAGAGATTGGTCCAAAGTACAGCAAAGTGTAATATCCTTTAGTTAAACAAATAGTTCCTAAGAATCAGGGATTTCATTCCAGAAATAAATCCTCAGAAGGAGGACTTCAGAAGACCAATGTAGGTAGAGAGTCCTGGAAGAGAAGAGGTTTAGCTTACCTATACTTGTTAGTAGTTTTGCCTCTTCTTTTTAAGCTTCTTTCTGTTTTTCCCTTCTCCCTTGCTGTAACCTGTACTGCTTTTTTTGATGGGAGCTTGTAACTCCGAAGCCAGTCTTTGGACATAGCCATTTGCCCTTTCTGTATAACAAGAATTTTCAGCTAGGCACATGACTTCCCAGTATGCATTTCCCAGCTTCCCTTGCAGCCAGGCATGGCCATGTGACTAACATCTGATCAATGAGATGTGAGTAGAAGTCATGTGGGCCACTCCCAGGCCATGTCCTTAAAGGAAAGGGACGTGCCCTCTCCTCTCCTTTTTTTTCCCTTTCCTTTTGGCTGACTGTGAACCTGAAGATGGAGGTGAGATCCACCCTTCTGGCTCACATGATGGAAGCCATGTATTAAGGATGGCAAGGCATCAAGAGAGAAGGAGCCTCAATGCCATTAGAACTGTGGAGCCACTCTACCTATCCTAGACATTCACGTGAGAGAGAAGTAGTCTTCGATCTTTTTTAAGGTACAATTAATTTGGTATCTTGGTTAAGTCAGCTAATTGATATCATAACAAATGCAGCAGTTGAGAGGTGATTCACCAATGGTGTCCGGAGACAGCACAGTGCTGGAGAGCAAGGCAGAGGCGGGGTATCAGGCAGACCTGGATTAACTTAGTGCCATTCTAACACCCACATCTGTGGCTGAGTCCTATTTTCATCTTTTGTAAATGGGGTTAATAGTAAGTGCCTCAGAGCACATCATGTGAAACCAAGGGATGAAAATTCAATGGAATTACAAAGTAGAGATGGTCTTTGTTCTCATAGAACTCAAGGTACAGAGGGGGGAGATACATAAGTAGGCATATGTGTAACTAATGCCAAATTGTAAGCAGTGCTGCAGAAGAGCAAGGAAGATGATGAGCGGGGGATTCCTTAGAAGTGAAGGGATTCCATTAGAGGGGTACAGTGAGAAGGAAGCAGCCATACCAAGTGTATCACTGTGGCCCTATTTGATATGCCTGCATCAGACCACAAGGACGTCACTTACTCTTCTCTGACTCTTAGTTAACAAAGTTGCACTTAAAGTACTTGAATTTGAGGTTGGGCTGTCCTCCCCAACTAGCTTGTGTGCCTCACAAGGGCAATGTACATGTTCACCTTGCTTGTTGCTGAAAATACGGGGCACACTATTATTAGTGAAGTGAAAAATGGCTAATGATCAAAGCACAGATTGCGTATCTTCTAAGAGAAGTTTAGTCTTCTTCAAAGACAACTGGATTGGAGGTAGGCTAGCAATGTGATCTCTGAGAACTCTGTAGTCAAGTTGCTTATATAATCATATTTATACTGAATTCTTAATAACACAATACATGGCAAATAGAGGGAATTTAGTATTTGTTGAATAAATGAATGAGTTTCTAGAAGTATTCCAATTCTCATGGTTAGAAATGTCAACCTGATGAACATTCTAATAATGAGGGCTGTGCAAAAGTGGAATAAGCCCCTTGGGAAGGTTGACTTCCCTGTTGTTGGAGGTGTTAAACAGAATCTTTCAGGATTTGGGGCAGGATGTCACACTCTGAATGGAGGGCCTTGTCTTCTGAATTCCTGCCAACCCTGAGAGACCATGTTCTTGAGGTTTATACTTGAAGCAGTTGAAACTTATTCTTAAGGTGTTTCTTATCATTTTTATTGGAAGAATCTGTGTGTTCCAAAGTTACTTAAATGGTCTGACTTCTGTACCAATGAGTCATAAATTCTGAATGGCATTGAGTTCTCCTGTGTTTTTTGGGCACGTGGAAGCTGTTGAAGCCTCTGGAGACCAGAGGCAAGGCTTCCAGTCCAGGTTTTATCATTTCACACCTATGCGTCCTACAGGGACCCTCTAACTCTGAGCTCCATTAACAATAACCTTTCCATATTTCCATCATGAAAGTCCCCATGTTAGATTATAATGATCTCTTTTTGGGCCTGTTTCCACCAATAAATTATGACTTCCTCGTGAGTATCTTATTCCTATTTTATTTCTGTGTCTGACACCATGCCTAGCATTGATAGGCGCTCAATAAATATTTCTTGAGCTACTGTACTCCTGGGGAGAGAAAAAGGGGAAAGAGTTCTCTGATTTTCATGGATAAAGAAACTACATTGTAGAAAAAGTAGAAATTGCCACAGCTGGCATTCTGGGAATGCCATCTTTCTAGGTATTTCACTGTGGATTTCTAGTCCACTATGGAAGCTTATCCATACACACAAGGGGGAACCCACAGAACTCATGTGAGATGAGAGGGTGAGATAGACATACTTCTGTCCCACCTAGTTTTTCTGTCCCCGTACTGTGGCATACCAACTTGACTCTTTCCCTTTCCCTCCTTCCCCTTCCACCATAGCCTCACCCATCTCTTCTCACTACTGGCTTTCACAACCCTCCTGCTTCTCACCATTTTTGGATTCCCAGCCATTCTTGGGAAGAGATAGTAAAGCGTCTGTGAGCCAGCATTTGTTCCTGCACTTCCTTACAGTGACTAATGGGTAACACCTGTCCTGTGGATTCCCTCTTGCACTCTTATGATTGGATTTATCACTGCAGTAGTTTAACCATAACTAGAAAAATGTAGCTCTCTAAAGTCCCTATAATGTGGAGGTTCCTAATGTGGTTTAAGTTATTCTTTGTGTCATAAATAACACAGACGGCACTATTATGGACCAATACCCTGAAAAGAAAAGGCACTAAGATAATAAATAACACACACAATAGGGGCTTGAGCAGAGTCATGGAAATGCTTTGGTTCCTGATGGAGGACAGGGACGTAGGTGGCTTCTAGGAAGGCTTGGGATTTCAGGGCTCAAGCTTGGAGAGAAATCTCATCATGTCTGTGAAAACCTTTCCAATTAATCTAACCTAATTGTGCAGGAAAGGGATTTCACACGGTCAGAGGCCAAGGTCAGCCTGGTTTCCCACCCTAGGAAAGAAGAGAAGAGGAATCAATCTGTTGGTGTATTTTCTTATCCTGTACATCCCCTATTATTGCCAGGAAAAGGGAAGAGGGTACAAGCAAGCCCACGATATGCATGAATGACCTCGGTCCCTGCAAGGACCAGAAGCTGCATTTTGTGATCACCTGTCTTTCCATCTATTCTATCTCTTGTCATTTATCCTGTTGCAAGTAGTTACCATTTTTACTGGATTAGGCCTATCAGATTATACTCTAAAGATGAAGAAAATGCTACCTCTCCAACAAAATGGTTTCCACTTTACCTCAAAGGCTCTCATTCTCTTTGCTTTGAGGAAAAGAGAAAGAGAGAGAGAGTGTGTGTGTATGTGGTGCCCTTTATTTGGACTTTCATCTTAACCCGGGAAACACCTGGTCTTCTATTTCCTTCCTTCTCATGTAACTCTTCATTGATTTTCTTTAAATCAAACAAGTCACCATCACAGACTCTTAGAAAAGAAAGTCAGCCATGAAGAAGCCCTGGGCTTGGAATAGAAACCAATCTAATTTTAGTTGCCAGTGAGCATCTGTAAGCAGTGGACAGTGGTCAGAAGTTCATCTTGGCGCGCGTTGTCAGTATGCAGTTGCAGATGGCCACTGTCACCCAACTTCCTGGTGGCGGGGGTAGGCCAGGGGGAGCCCTCCCTGATGACATTTTCTGCCATGATGTCCTGATAAGGCAGCTTGTCTGCTATAAGTAGGCCTTTCATTCTTTAAAAAATTTTCTCTCACATATGCATTAATCTCTTGCCAGCATCATGGGTGGGGGTTGATGTGCATCACTGTGATGTGCAGCTAGACTCCACACTCCAGCTTTTCTTCATGGGAGATCCTACTCTTTGCCTTTGGCTGAAGTCAGGGGCCTGGGCTGACCATGAACCATCAGGAGAATTGTGAGGACCTAACTGCAGGATCCCCAGCCTTTACAGACCATCCCTTCAAATCCTATTATAAGGACACTGCATTATTTTTTTAAAAAATTAATTGTTTGATTTGTTAATACTAATAAGTTCCAGAAGTTCTTGTAAGATTTTTTAAAAGGAAGAAGTAATGTGAAGAATTACTCATGTATTATGTTCTGTCTTGAAAAAATAGTCCAGGCCCTATCTACTTATTCATATAATTAAAACTAGGTTAGTGAGGGAGATTATAGACTTCCTAAGACCATCAAAGTTTTGAGCTCCAGAATTTTCCCACCCCTCTTTCCCCTCCTGTGTACTTCTTTAATTCAAATTTATGTATGTCATTCTATCTGACTTATGCAGACCACAGTCTTGAACACGGGACCTTGTTTAGCAAAAGGGAGAAATCTTGGGAAAGAACATAAAATGGTTGAGAAGAAAGGGACCTTAGAGATTAACCAGGAAGTATAGAAAGTGATTGTATTAAATTGCCTGAATTCAAGCCATGACTCAGTAGCTGTGTCCATGTGGAGGAGTTCATCATCTAGCCACACCGCACCTCTCTGAAATGCAGCTTCCTCGCATGTGAAATGGGAATAATAGCATCTATTTTGTAAACTTATTCTGAATATTAAATAAAATTGTGCTGCAAAGTGTAAATACAATAAAAGTTATCAATATCATCATCATCATCATCTAGTCTAAAGTTCTGGGGTCTTTCTTGGAAGGGAAACTGGGGCACTGAGAAGTCTACCCATTTGCCCAGTAGCTCAGAGCTATAAGCAGAAAGGACCCCAGCTGAACCTTTGCTTGAGTGAATTCCATATATTATGTAACATACAGAAACTTACTACTCTCCTCTCCCATTTCTTCCCTCCGATGTTAAATTTTCCTCTTCCTTCAACTGAAAGAGAGCATATGTAGAAAAGTCTACTCCCAATGCAGATCCATAAAGCCAAGGTTGATCAAAAGAACAAGTCTGAGAAAAAAAGCAGCCTCTTATGAGAACACAAAAGTCAGATTGAGGAAAAATTTGTGCGTTTTTCAGTTATCTCTGTGTCATTACCAACAAGATTCTAGCACAGTGGAGTGTATGGCACCTGATTCAGCAAGGATAGCGATGAGCCAGAGATGCAGGTATGTGCCATGATGTTCATATGTGCCAGAGAGAAAGAGAGATGTCTCTTCCATAGCAATGCTCTCTAACCGCCGGACATAAAATGTGCCAACTCCTCTCTACCAAGGGTGAAGAAGTTGGTTCCCATACTGAATTTTGTTCCTTCCTTTACTCCATTTACCATGAAAGTGAAAAATAGTTTTGGGTGGACACCACATGTGAATAGATCTAGGACACACCAAGAGAAGGGAAAGATAGCAGGTCATGCTCTAGAAGTGTTTTTGCATGGGAACAATTGAATCAGTTGAACTGAATTGATGTAGGTTCTGTGACCAATATATCCATAAATCAGTAAGTTTTGAAGTTCCTACTGTGTGCCTTGCTGTGTACAGAGCCCATATGGCATGAGTTCTACAGAAGCTGGCATTGTAGTTGGAAAAGACGAAATACATGAAACATTTGGGGAGCAGTCCAAGAGAATAACATTGAGCTCCTTTATACATACACACCCGCACAGTTGATTCTTATTATTTGTGGCAGTTGTGTTCTATGAAGTCATTGCAGACATTGAATTAACAAAAACTGAACTTTGCTACTAGGGAAATACAGGATTTGGTTCCTGAAACCCTCTGGTCACAACATTTTGTCAGCTGCTCCACACATAACCTTGTTTTATATGTGTTTCTGTTTAAAGGCACTTGAATATATATTGCCGATTCATGAACTTTGAACTCACAGCCAAGAGCACCGTGAGTCATGCCTGGAGGAAAGCTTATCTAGTACATGTGTTTTCTCCGTAAGGTACATCACAGCCTTCTTGTGCCAGAACACCAGCCAGCACTTTGGCACTCTTGTTTTGGGGCCATTTTAAACAGTGAAATCGAGACCACAATTATCACCAATATACAAAAATTTAAAAAACACAGAAAGGCAAAAAGAAAAGAAACTGGGACTAAATAGCTGTAGAATAAAAGGACAGTTGTTTACAATGTGAGTGTTGAAACCAGGAGACGGCGCATTGCCTCGATTGACCACAGCTGGGAACGGGCACAAGGGTGACTCAGAATCCTTGCCTCTCTGGGCACATCTGTGAAAGTGCCAAGTACTCTTCACAAGTGGTGAGTTTGGGGTAACAAATGAGTATTAGTGAGTAGGCAAATTCACAAATACTGAGGACCCACTGTACCTCCAGATGTTATTTGGTATTATTGGAGGTTCTATGCTTCTGTATGTGCTGTGGTGAATGAGGGAAGGAAACAATCAGTGACGGTTTGCTGGAATAAGGGAAAATTTCATGGGGGAGGAAAGATTCAAGTTGCACTTTTAATTTGTTTTTAATGTTTATTTTTTAGAGAGAGAGGGAGAGAGAAAGGGAGGAGATAGCATTAGTAGGGCGGCGGTGGGGGGGCGGGGGGAGGTTGTGCAGAGAGAGACAGAGACCGGGAATTCAAAACAGGCTCCAGGCTGTGAGCTGTCAGCACAGAGCCTGATGTGGGGCTCGAACTCATGAACCACGACATCATGTCCTAAGCTGAAGTGGGAAGCTCAACCGACTGAGCCCCCCAGACGCCCCTGGAAATGCGCTTGTAAGGATAAGTAACATACATGCTTTTCAGAGAAGAGGGGCCCCAACAAATGTGCAAAGATAGGAATGATTTTGTGTTGATGGGGATGTGAGGAGGCTGACCTAGAGGTCAAAGAATGTCCATCTCAAGGAGTAATGAGAGGTAAGCTTAGATGTGGCTGATGGACATAGATTACTTTTGCCCTCCTTGTACCCATCCCCCCTCATCCTCACATTGCCTGAGTCTTCCTTTAGACACTTTTTGAGTTCCTCCCACTCCATCTGTATCGTTTGCATGGAGCCAATACTTCCCTCATCCTCAAGGTGGACCGTGACGCTGGCCTTGGCCAGTCAGGATGCTTCACCTCTTTGACCACAGGGACTGTAGTAAGGACTTGGCATTTCATCCACAGCCAGTGAGAGTCACCTCTGGAAGTGTTTTTCTGCTAAGACTGACAGTTGCAAAAAGATGAAGCTTGGAGCTTTTGGGGACTACCAGGAAGAGAGAATATGTCTGAAAATAAAACCAACACAGAGTGAAAAGAGGGACAGAGAGACAACAAAGAGACAGTGAGTGAGACTGGGTGTCAGTTTTTAAAAGTAGCTGGATCTCACCATGCCTAAAAGAAACTTGAGCCTTTTCAATTGTGTGAGCCAATTGAATCAGTGCATTTTTGTTTCCTCACATAGAGCTGGGTTACATCCAGAAGAGCAGGATAGTAAGTAGGTGTCCAAGTGAAGCAGTTTTGAATAAGGAACAGACACCTCCTCTAAATAGCTTAAGTATAAAAAAAAAAATCTTGCTCTAAGCCACAGAAACTCACATGGAATCCAAACACAAGAGGTTTAACAAGTCCTCAGAAAAACTGGAATTGCGAACTGAGAACTCGGGAATTAGGGTTATTCCCCTATGTATCGAAGGCTGCATGGCTTTGCTCATCTCTGTTTCTCTGGAACCCGGCTCCGTTCTCCTTTCTCTCTTTCTCTGCTTACAGATTTTGCTCATGGCTGGCCACAGTGACCTCGACTTTTTACACCATTCCCAGCGTCTTTGCCAGCCCAGTTTGTCACAAAACCAGTTCTAAAACCCCAAGAAGGGAACTTTATTGACTTGGTTCAACTTTTCTTGAAAGACTAGCCTATAGATTCTTTCCTCAGATTAGAAAGAACTCTGTTCAGGTCCAGCTGATAGAAAGCGTCAGAGGTAAAGATTGTACTATGACAGTAACAGACATCTCTGATATGGATGAGGCTAGAACGGAAAAGGTTTCCAAGGTCAGATGGTTGCATTTGGGCTTGAGGCTGTGGCAGTAGGAGGCCAGAGATCTCAGAAGATAGCTCAACCATTACCTTCCTGTGAGGACCTCTAACTTCCTATTTTTGAACATGAGAAGATGGGGATTAAAAAAAGACATTTATATTGAGAAAATTATTTTATTTAAAAATATTTATCTTAAATATATGTTCATAATATATCATGAAATATATTAATATAATTAAATGTGTGTATATATATATAAATCCATACATACATACACGCTCTATACCTATGCCCTTCCTCATATTTCACTCCCTTTGACTTGCTTTTCTTTTCTAAATTCCTATTGAGGTACATGTGCCTGTCTATCAATGTATCTATACGATTATATATAAAGATGCATAGTCAGGCATTGGTTTGCAATTTTTGTGCATACAAGGATGGACATTTTGCAAGTTGATACACAGTGTATCCTTGATTGAGGGTAATATGTGTGTTTTTAAAAACCAGAATGTATTATGACCCTATTTCTTAAAACCCTTCAGTAGTTTTCCATTGTACCCTGCTTTTTCCATTCATGGCTCTCTAATCTAATAATTCTAATCTAATAAACACATATAATTATGTATTTATGCATTATTTATTGAAGACACTATTCTCAGTGCGAAGTGCAGTGTGGGCATGTAGGACCTGTTCAGTACACATTTGTTGAATGCGGGACTGAGTGACTTTGTGTCTATGGATTGAAGGACCTTCCTGCAATAGCTCTTGAGTTCCTCCCAGAGGTTCTCTGTCCACACATCTTGAATAATGATTTTGAGGTATTCATGGATTCTAGGAACCCAGGTCTGTTTATTATCCACGACAGAGTCCCCATGCTTTAATTAGACGGATGCAACACACTGACTTTCTATTGAGTTTTCCAACAGATGCAACTATAGGTATTTTTCAGAACAACGGCCAGACCAGTAGACCTCTAGGCCTCATTTTGAATTTTTACGCTCTTTTGATGGTTATCATAGTCCCCTAGGTTGTTATTTAGTCAAATTATGTTCATTTTATCGCCTCTGCCTTTCCTCATATTTCACTCCCTTTGATTTGTTTTTCTTTTCTTTTCTAAATTCCCTTTGAGGCATCACATTACCCCTAATTGCCTGCAATGTTGCAAGTCTGGTCTCATTGCTGACACACAGACACAGACTCTTAGCCATGGTTTGGGATGCCCCTGTGCATGGCTGAAAATGTTACTAGCTCAGAGAATTGCTTCACTGCAGTCCTTGCCTAACCTCCTGATGGCTCTTTACCATGAGCTCACGGTTTTGTTGTTTTCTCTATTGCTGCCATCCAGGAATCCCCTTCAAGTTAAATTCCGTCTTTAAGTTTATTCATCCCCAGATAGATCATCTGCATTTTTTCAGCCAGAGCCTCATTGTGTTACTTTTGACATCTATTACTAAGATTCACGTATAGCTTGGTATTGTGTGCCAGTCTTCAACTGCTGTTGGGAACACCTCCCAATTCAGTGTCATCTGCAGATGTGATTATCATGATAATAGTAATAAGATCTTCCTCTCTCTTTCTTGATTCTTAATAAAGTTAGGAAAGCTGTGTATCTTTGCAGACCGTACACTTCAGACTTCTTCTCACAGCTCTTGTCAGTATCTACTGTTTGCTGGGCTTGGTTTGGGGTCTGTTTTTATTTCCTGTGACAGTGCTGAAGGATACACCCAGACTTCTCTTTATTAAAGGGCTCTTCAGTTGCAATTTACCAAACCTAGGGGAAGCTTTCAGTCTTGGTTTCCTTCTCCTTTTTTTGGTTCCGTCCTCTCCACTTCCATCTCAGAGGTAAGGTATATATCCCCTGACCCCCTAAAGGAGATTGTAGAATGCTAATGGTTGAATGGATGAATGAGGCTCTCAGGCTCTAGGCTGCATACTGCCCTGAGGTTAGTGAATGCACCTTGGGAAGCCAACGAAGTGGTTACTTCCCATTGGTCTGATAGAAGTTGTGGTGTTCTTTTTGGCAATTCAGTCGATTTCTGTGCCAGGCTGCCCTTCAAGGAAGGAGCTTCTGTCATCTTCCAGAACAAACCTTGCATTCTTGCTTTTAACTCAGCCCCTGCATGTATCCATTGCATGAAAGTCAAACCTTACATGTTGTAGTGCATTCCACTGTATGTGGCATTGGTGCCCCGCCTTACCGTTCTCGTCTCTTCCCTAGGACTCTGCTATGTAGTCACGCATAGGGTAGTATCAGGAAGGGTTGCCCCCTGCATTTCAGCTGTATTTGTAGTACTTTTATTTCTCGCTTTTGGCCTTTGTTGTGTTATTCTCTGTATGTTTTTGAGTGTTTCAAATGTTTTATAAAAACTTACAAAAATCAAAGACAAGGATTTGCCCTTCCGAGGACCACCCGTTTACCAGGGAAGACTTGCGTAGTATTAGCCATTAACAAATGACACGAAAGCACTATGGATGAGATGTGTCTGCAGTCCTGTGGCTCTGGAGACGGGTGAGCGACCTCGACCCAGTTGGAAGTGGTGGTAGCATTACCTGGGGTGGTGGGAAGGGAGTCACATAAGCAGAAAAAGCTCAGAAATTATCCTTAGGACCAGTCTTGAAGAGTGAGTGGAGTTCACCAGGCAGACAAAACAGTAAGGATATTTTAGGCAAAAGGTATAAACAGATAAAAATAGATAGTACCTTTGGAAAGCATAAGTGGCCCAGTAAGGCCAAAATGAGTGTATTTGGGAGGCTGGGAGACTTGGGCTAGTGATTAGTTTGGAAAGGAGAGTTTGGGAGAGATGAGGTCGCTCATGCCAGGCAAAGACATTTACATTTTACCCTGTAGGCCCAAGGGCTTTTAAACAGCAGAGTGATGTGACCAGATTTGCATTTTAGGAAAGCTGAGCTACAAGTTGAATATGGGGCAAGCCTGGAGGCAGAAGTAATGGGTCTTGAAGGGCGGACAGGTGGCATTGCTGGGAACAGCACACTAGGCACAGAGAACAGAAGAGCATCAGTACAAAGGAGGAGAATAGCATATGTTTGTATGAAATAAGTAGAAAATAAGCATTTTCCGCAAAATTCTTAAGCATGATCAAATTTGAAAGCTGCCAATCAAGTCTATGAATTCACAGCAACTCTGCACTGAAGCTTCTCTGTTTCCTGTTGTACAGTATAAGGGTTGATAAGATTTTTTTTATTTGTGGAACTTCTTTGCTTTGTCATATTTGTTCTTGGTTTAAAGCCACACGTTGTTATTACCCATCCTTAAAGCATTGTCAATAGGGAACTACAGCAATTATAGCCCAAAATATTTAAAAAGAATTGTTGAATGACGAGGACTGAAGAGACTGGAAAGGGTCTTGAATGCCAGACCGGGAAATGTAAACTTTATTTACATGGTATTGAAGGATTCTTCCAGGTTTTTCAGAAGGGATGACACGCATCGAGTATAGCTTTAGGGAGATGTAAGTTCATGGTAGACGGAAGCAATCAGACAATGAAATCAGGGAGACCTGTTTTGTTTTGGTATAGCCTCTGTAGATTGGATTTTTGACTTACCAAGTTGTCACTATGTCCACTTTACAAATGATATTGTTCTTTTGCCCATTTCACACATCTTCATCTCTTTCCATGCCATATTGCAAAAAGCCTCTGCAAAGTTTCAAGTGTTAGATTCTGGTTTTTTGCAAGAAAATTCTCAAACAGTGATTCCAAGTGGTTTCTGAAACCTAGCTAATAGAATATTATGCCCATCTTCTTTTCCTCTTACTGTATGTATTTGTAAACAAAGGATAGAAATCTCTCTCAGGAGAGAGTGAAAAGTTTGTGTTCCATAAGATAGAAAGGTAAACGTAATGTTGTTTCATGATGACACATTTTACGCCACCATAGAAAATATTCACTCAGAAAACTTTACTTTCCCAGAATCTAATACTGTATGGATAAAGTCTCTCATGACCTAATTTGCAATTTTTCCCTGGTATGTGTGTGTGTGTATTTTTTTTTCTTTAATTTTTCTATTGAACATTGCATAAGATTTCTTCACTGTAGGTTTTCTGTCTTGTACGAGAAGGTTGTTGTTCCTTTAATGTTTCATCTTAATTAATGCCACGTGTGCTGTAGGGGTGAAGATTTACTCTTGATATTATTTACTATTTTTTTTATATTTAATATCAATAAATATCAATTTATTATTATTATAAAAAAAAAAGAAATCTCTCTCAGGAAAAATTTGACAAGTCCTCTTCAGGTGTACAATTACAAAATAGACTCTTTGCTGGGATATGGAGCCTGAATTCCAGGTGCTTCTGTGAGGAATCAGTGATGGCTACCAGTTTTGGAACTTGATTAACTGAATGCTGTTCATGCTATTTAATTAGGAAAACTGGTAGAGACCTACCATGGTAGGTGTGTGTGTGTGTGTGTGTGTGTGCGCGTGCGTGTGTGTGCGCGCACTTGCATTTGGTGGAGGAGAGAGGATTCTCTTTGGCAGTGTTAAATATAAGATGCCCGGTAGCCATGTAAGGAGAAAAACCAAGTTAGAAATGTGTGTGTTTATACAGATATATTTATATGTATGTGTGTGTGTATATACATATATATGTATATATATACATCTGTATCTTTGGCTATTTAAGGGTGTTGACCTGGAAGATATATTTAGGAATAATCAACATAGAAATTTTTGTGTTGTTATTGTTAAATCCACAGGCCTGATTAGATCACCTAGTATATTAGTCAGGGTATGCTAGGCTCTGCTGCAGAAACAAACACACCTTGGAAATCTTAGTGATTCGACAGAGTAAGGTTTAGTTTTTCTTCAAGACAGATGGAAATGTCCTGGGCAGGTGACTCTCCTATAAGCAAGGACTTCAGGAATATAGCTTCTTCCACTATGGGACTCTGCTAGCATAAGTACCAGTGTCTACCTAGATATATGTATTTGTTTTCTATTTGTCCTTCTATTTTTGTGATTATTAAAAAAGATTAATAAAAATTTATTTAAATTCAATTTCAGAATTCATAGAAAGCTAATAAACTATAACAGAGCCCTCATTTTGAAAAGTATGTATTTTGGCAATTAAAAAAAAAAAGCCAGTCTCTTAAAAGTAGATAAATTTAGACTCCAGTTAATTAGATACATGGGAAATTTTGGTCTGTTTTGTTTTTACATGAATGATCCTTTCAGGGCATTTGTTATCTTGCCTAAGGAATGATTCATAGTGCTTGATAATTTGGTTAATTTAACTTTGATGTTGGAGGAGCCCAAACGGATTCATGCCACTATCTAGACAGCTGCTGCTCCATTGCATTGATATTTTAAGAAAATTGACCCTCAGTGCAGGAAATAGTCTCATCAGTGAACCCCCACTCAACATAGGACATAAGTCTCAGGGGGCTGGAAATAAGCCACGTGCTCTCTGGAGGGGCTTTTCTAATCCATTGGCCCTAAAAGATAACTCTGTATTTAGTATTCTGTCAAGAGACTACAGAGGTGCTGTATTTATGTATCATGACTGAGAATGGTTTAAAACTAAGTGCCATCAAGCCTGCTTTTGTTCCATATATGAGAAAGAGATTTATAACAAAAAGCATAAATAAGAGACAAAGGAACTCTGAAATTTCTTTTTTCTTCTGCCTGCCTTTCCCTGTTCAGTGATAGAACAATTTATGAATCTGACAAATCCTCCCCTAGATAATGGTAAGAGTAACATAGTGTTCAGCTGAGTAATCCCGGGCCACTAAAGTTTATTGGACTGTGGAGCCACAGCAGCAGGACTGACGCAATAATCAAATGACATGCTTGATTTGGGCTCCCCCTGTCTCTTTCTCCCCACTCGCTCCCCCATTTCCCAACCCCCCTCCCTTTTTCCTGCCTGCGCCTAAGGAAAACTAAATACAGGGAATTTGAAATCAAATAGGTTGGCAAGGGTAGACTTCCAATTTCCACAAGCAACATTCACTCAGAAAGTATGAGAAGTCTGTGCCAAAAGGTTAAATGAAAAGAAGGAACGTGGTTGTAAACACGTTCCGACTGAATTTTTGGTTTGGATTCGAGTAACCTAAGAGCAGGAAGAGAAGCCTATTCTGACAGCCTCACTCTTCGGCCAACACTGAATTGTTGGGACACCAGAGACATCATCAAAGGATGTCAATAACATGAGTTAAACTAGTGTTGATTGTTCAGAATTGGCAAGAAGACAGAAATTTAGGCACTAAAAAGAAACTCAGCTGTGCTTTGAAAACTGTGGACTGCATGTAAAAGTAAAGTTTTTTTAGAAGTCGCTTAATCCAGTACTTCAAAATGGCAGCTGCAGGCTGCATCTGGCTGTACGTTTACTTAGTCTGGTCCTCACGGACAATTTCGTAAAGTTGAATTTTAATGCCGTCAGGGTGGATTTGCATAGTCCAGTCCACCAAGGGGATTCACCTCTTTCTATTCTGCCTCTTCTACATATACGTACCTTACCCCCTGGCTCCTGAGGGAGTTTGTGGTTGAGTCATGAATCCGTCTCTTGCTCTAGTAGGACCAGGGAATGACTTCCATTTGAAAAGAAGTGGGAATCTTACACTAGCCTCTTCATTCTTTGCTCTTAAGGGGATGGAATTCAATTGAAATGGCTAAATGTTACCATTGTTCAGGGGAAGAAGTTAACATATTTTGAGAACACCACTAGGAATGACACCCAGCCCAGGAGACCTCAAGCTTTTTCAAGACAGTGAAAGAAAAAGGTCTCTCAAATATCAAGAAACATACTTTATAACCAGAATAGTCTGTGATGAATGGGGTAATAATATTCCACCCAGCCTATAAAGAAAAGTGGTATGGACATTATTGCTTTTTTGGACACTGGAGCAACTGTATCACTCATTTCTGAGAGGTTGTCAAAAAAAATTGAAGGGTTTAAATATATGACCTTTTACAGGAATTACTTCAACAATAGCTTATTCTACTGAGTCCACTGAAGTTGCGGTTTGCAACAATGAATTTCCTGTTGCGAGATGCAAATTGTGGGCTAATTGCAGGATTTAATCCAATCTGTTTAGGGCAGTACTTGAAAGATCGGTTCTTGCGACACTCTTTTATTGGTTGATACCAAATACATTCTGTCACAGAGGAGAAATCACAGAAGAAAATTGAACAAAGAGACATGGTAATACTCAGAATGCAAAAGTGGTCAGAAATAGGGACTGATCTTGAGGCACAGGGATTTTACTTTGTGAATCAAGGTGGTAATGAAACAACAGAGCCATCTGGATTGATGCAGAACACTGAGCCCTCCGAAAAACAGGGCACAATATATAGATGCCAACCACGTATGTATAATATAGCAAAATAAGAAAAATGAATGTACGTTTCTTCTTTGGTTAGTCACTCTCATATGAGACACCATGCCATTATACCTGCCTAGACCATGCACAGGATCTAGCCTGAATGACAGCATTTCAGAAATACCAGGGTGAGGTAGGAGAGAATGTTTATTGAAATAGATAATTGAAAGCCCCATTTCTAGCCTGTCAGTGTTGCCAGCTGAATAATTGAGTCTGAAGCCCTGAGTAAACTCCATCTATAGATGAGCTGTTCAGATTAAATAGTGTCACGTGTCATCATGGACAACTCCCTGGATCTTCTCTGTCAAACACCATATGTGCACACCAGAAACATATCCAAAGGCGACTGGCAAACGTCTTTAGATAATGAGTACAAATTAATAACTAGTTTTGTACATCACAAGAGATCATGCCATTTTAATGTTATGCCCTTTGGCTGAACAAATAGGACAAAGATCTTTTAGATACTAATGAATAGTGTCTTAGAAGGATTAATTTGCCCAACTTTTTGCTGAGTTGACATCGCAGGCAACATGGCTTGATTTGTTGAGTCTGTGGGACTCTGGTTGGCTCTGTGGGACTACAGAAAAGAGAGAGTTTGAGCTTGAAGCTTTAAAACTATTATCTAAGAGGGATGTCATTCTGCATTCTCAACGAAGCAGCTTGTCATAGAGTCACCATGTACGGTTGTACAGGCTGCACCCTCATTCATATCAGTGTAATATACATGAATGGTGCCCCTGGAGTTGGCTGTGCATAGCCAGGGGAACTGTTTGCGGTGGCTCTAAAAGCTTCTTACGATTGCTCAGCATTACTTTCTAATGACATTGTGTAGTAAGAGTGTGATACTCCATTGAATTAACAAGAATTTGGTTGTAAGGATTTATAATCATTCTGATTAAGAATATAATGGCTCTTGTTTTTTGTCATATATGGGAGGTATAATTATGTTTTCTAATAAAAATCAGATCAAAGTTTTTAGCTATTAGACTTCCATATGCTAAAAGTATAGATAATTGCCATTATTGGCTACAGAACAGGGAAATGGGCATTCTCTTAAATTCTTATAAATTAGTATAGCTTTTTAATTTTTAGGGAAATTTGGAAATAGCTGTTGCATAAAAAAATGTGTGTCTGCTCTGACCAATGAATCTCTTTAGGACACGAAAAGAAATGCTTTCACAACGGTACGGTATATGTATGAGTATTGTCTACTGGAGTTTGTAATGACAAAGACAGACATTCAGACAGTCAGATGTCTTCCAAAGTAAGAATTTGATTACATCAACAGTGGGCTGTCTGTCTTTGCAGCGGACTGCTGTGAAATGGTCCAAGAGTGAAGTAGATCCACTGACTGCCTGTACAATGTCCAACATTTGCAGGCATGTGCAGCAACCATGTCTGTTTATAAGACCTGACCTAAAAGAGACACAAGATAAATCATTACATGGAAAAAAGCAAGTTGTAGTACAGTATTTAGAGTATGATCCCATTTATATAAAAATTAAGTAAATAAAAATGACACACACACACATATGGAAACAATTCAGTATGAATAAACACTGAATTGTTGCCTGGGATTATCTCGGGAGGATGAGATTTTAAAGGACTCTTGTTTCCTATGACATGGACTTCTGTACCTCAAAAAAATTGGCGATGACCAAAAAAGCCTCTTTAAAACTTTGTCGTTAGAAAAAAATAAGCCTGCCATTTTCTGAATGGGAGTGCATTTAGTCACATTTACAATAATGAATTCTCATGATAAGGTGTATCCCCCAAGACAAGGAGAGACTGGGTGCTGAGCCCAGCTCAGCGCTGATTCCTGGCTCTGTAGAAGGAAAGAAACCTGACTCTTCCCCAATAATGGTGACCACAATCTTCTACAGTGGTTACTTGCTCTGTGTGCTTCAATCCAAATTTTTACAACATGCTGCTATGTCTGTAAAACTGACATTTCAGATAAATAGTCACAAAACGGGTTGACCACTTTCACTTCCACTCCTCCAGGAAGTCCTTGTAGTTTTTGTGTATCACTGAGGGATCGAAATGGCTCAATATGAAGTATGTTTCCTTGGCCTAGTAGAAGACCAGAACCCATCCACTTGTCAAGTGCTGTTAGTGGTAGAAGGGTTCTTAACCGTTTTTGGTGGGAGGCACTTGTGAGAATCTCATGGAGGCTATAGAAACAATAACCAGTCTACCTACATACTCGCTTCAAACATCATTTTGTACATAACTTGGGGGCCCTCTGCCCTTTTAGAGACAGTCCATTAAAGTACTATTTTTTAATTAATTTATTTAAATTCAAGTTAGTTAACATAGAGTATAGCATTGGTTTCAGGAGTAGAACCCAGTGATTCATCACTTATATGTAACACCCAGTGCTCATCCCATCAAGTACGCTCCTTAATGCCCAACACCCGTTTAGCCCACCCCTCCCACCCATCTCCCTTCCAGCAATGCTCAGTTTGTTCTCTTTATTTAAGTGTCTGTTATGGGTGGCATTCTCCTCTGTTTTTACCTTATTTTTCCTTTCCTTCCTCTATGTTCCTCTGTTGTATTTCTTAAATCCCACATATGAATGAAATCATGTGTTTGTCTTTTCTTTAACTGACTTATTTTGCTTAGCATAACACACTGTACCTCCATCCATGTTGTTGAAAATGGCAGGATTTCATTCCTTTTGATCATCGACTAGTACTCCAGTGTGTATATACACCATCTCTTCTTTATCCATTCATCAGTCAATGGTTATTTGGGCTCTTTCCATACTTGGGCTATTGTTGATAGTGCTCCTATAAACATAGTGGTGCATGTGCCCCTTTGAATCAGCATTTTTGTATCCTTTGGATAAATACCTAGTAGTGCAATTGCTGGTTAGTATCCAAAATCTGTAAAGAACTTATCAAGCCCAACACCCAAAGCACAAAGAATCCAGTGAAGAAATGGGCAGAAGACATGAATAGACAGTTTCCAAAGAAGACATCCAGATGGCTAACAGACACATGAAAGATACTCAACATCACTCGTCATCCTCCAATGATGTGGCAAATCAAAGCCACCATGAGATACCACCTCATACCAGTCAGAATGGCTAAAATTAACTCAGGAAACAACAGATGTTGGTGAGCATGCAGAGAAAGGGGAAGCCTCTTGCCCTGCTGGTGAGGATGCAGGCTGGTGCAGCCACTCTGGAAAACAATAAGGAGGTTCCTCACAAAATTAAAAATAGAACTCCCCTATGACCCCATTTAAACATGATAAAAATAGACTGGATAAAATATGTTGGCGAGTAATATATGTCTGTGTTCATTTGCACATTTAAAAGTGGCAGTAACTTCAGTGGCCTGATGGCTCTAGGGAGGTAGCCTTCTTCAGAGATCTGAATAATGAAATATTCCAGGTTTATGCTTTGGAAATTTGAGTTGGTTATGGGCTGATGATCTCAATATTGGTGATGCATACTTGCTAAATGGGGACCCACTTAATCTCAGCACCAAGAGTTTCTGGATTTCTCCTGGTTTGTTTTCATTTTGTGGACACTGGAGACTTCATAAATGATTAAGTTTTCCCTCTTTGGCTTTGTTGCTACAAAGTCTTAGAACCAAACTGGTGGTCCATTGGGAACAAGTACATAAGACTCAGTGCTATTTTGCATTTATCTATTTCTGGGGCCAGCTTATACTCCTTATGATTCCCTGTATTCCCCTTCCCTCCCAGTTTCTCACTTGGGTTGCCTTGTGTTGTTTTGCATAGTAAAATATGCAATAAATACAGGATATAAATATAGAGAGATAAGCAAATGTGGTAGTCCTAGAAATGACGGCATTTTGTCTCCTGCATGAAGCTCAAGACTCCAGGTTTTCCAGTGCTCGTGGAGCATCCAAGGCAATTGTTAGAAACAAAGCTCCCTGCTGCCCAAATAAAGCTGCTTCGAATTTGTAGTGATGCCGCTCAGAGCATCTGCACAGTTTCTTCCGCTTCTTCCACCCATGTCATAAACACACATGAGAGGAGAGAGCGATGGAGACTCTATTTGTGAAAGAAGTTATAGACCCGACTTGGGGCCATGGAGGAAGAAGGGCTTCCGGAGCAACGTGGACTTCCAGGATCCAGAAACTCCAGAGAACTCTAGTCCCACTCTTTCCCTAATTGTCACTATGATAAGAGTATCATCCTAATTTGACACGTGAAGTGGATACTTTATAAAGGTGGTGCTTCTGCACATGGTTACTTCTTAAATAAACTGATGAGGAGGTGGCCTGTTTTTGCCCTTTTATGCCGTACCTACAAGAGCATTTCAGAAACAAGTACAATGGAAACTGTCTTAAGTTTTTTACTTAAAAAATTAAGTTTATAACCTTAATCACTTAATTTATGGGGGAAAAAAAAGGTTCATTGTCCTAATCACTGTAGGACATACCTCATCACACGTTGCTACTATGGCCATATTAATCCTCAACATGAACATGAGTAACCAAGGTGACCTGAGGATGTCCTTTCAGGAAGAGCCTCTTTCTTCCTGGTGATATGGCTTTTTGACCCCCGTGTATTCCATGAGGGACATGATTGAAAGCAGGGGTTGCTTTCTTTAATAATTTACTGTGGTCTGAGAATCTGGGGTTTGGTGGTTCTTTGTTCATTAAGTACCATTTCATTAGATCTCAGCTCAGAGAAAACCAACGGAAACACGTCGTTTAATCTCTCAAATAAAGTAGCCTTTTAAGTATTTTACATTTATGTTTTGCTTTTTTGGAAGGCATTCGAAGCACAATAAAATGACTGCCACTTTATTGTGGATAGCATCTTGCTGAAGGAAGTGAGTGGCAATTTTTTTTTTTTTTTAATGATTTGGGAAGTTAAGGCCCAAAGGCAGAGACAGAACAATTGTCAGCAGTGTATCTGGGCTAGAATAGAACTTTCCCATCTGATTTTCATAGCGCTGGGAAACAGCTCCCACTCAAGGATCAGAAGTCCAGTTTAAGGGATATTCATTTTTAATAGGGAGACTCTCAACCTTTAGAGACCAGACTTCCCAGCCTGCCCAGCGAATACTCAGGCACTTCAGCGTGTATTTGATAGTAGTTAGCAATACAAAGCAAGCCCAGTGTCCAAAGAATGTGCAGAGGAATGTTAAATCTAGGAGCGACCATAACCTGATTTTCTAGATTTCCATGAGTTTAAAGTCTCAGCCACAATATTACATTATCAAGTTATTTGCATTTGAAATATAATACCTAGGGGGTTGACATTTAATTAAATTACTGTGCTACCTCCAGGCTGCAAGGAAGTTGGATGGCCCGTTGTGTGGATGGGGCCATAGTACCTTTCTACCCTTTCTGAAAGACAAGGTACCGGGAGGAGGAAACTTCGCTTGTTCCCAAGTGCACCAGGGCCAAGTGCACTTGGTTGGTTTGCACTTAACAGGGTGAAGTGGAAAGCAGACAGGCAAGACCTTAGGGAGCATGGACAGCACTGCATTTTTTCATACATGGGGGCTCCAGTGGAAGAGAAGTGGCAAGTGAGAATCCTTTGCCCTTATCATAGCCACAGTCCAGCCTAGACCATCATTTTCCCCAGTGAGGAAGAAAAGTGGTTCTTCACTCTTCAGAGTCCCCATGACTTAAGATAACTGTATAACTGTAGACCTCTTTGTCTCTAACTCTTGAGAATCCATGGTAATCATTAGAAGAGCTCACCAAGAACCCCACTGATCAGAACCCCTGCCTTCCGTGCTCCTAAGCCCCATTCATTGACCAGGTGTAGGGCAGGAACTACAAGTGTAAGCACAGGGCTGTGGCTCCCATATCTCCCACAGCATGTATTCTCAGGGGACGCTTTGCAGTGTCTAGGGATGTTTTCATTTATTATGATTGTAGAGGTGCTCCTGGCATCTACTGGGTGGAGGCCCAGGATGCTGCTAAATTACCTACAATGCACAGGACAGCCCCTTACAGCAAAGAGTCAGCCAACTCAATGAGTAAATGTAGTGAAGTTGAGAAACCCTGTTCCAATAGAAGACGAAATCATGAAAGAGTAGATTCCCGCTACTGAGGTGCCTGTCAAGAGAGAAAATAATCTATTAAATGCACCGCCATGGTGTGTGAGTCAGGATCCAAGCAGGAAAGCAGAAACCACTTGGGTGTGGAAAGGGGAGCAAATTCAATGCCGAGAGTCAGATGTACTGGTGTTGGAGAGGCTGGAGCGCAGCGAGTATAGCGAGGCCAGTCACAAATTAGCAACAGCAGCAAGCCACTGACATTCCTTGGTCAGAGGACAGAAGGTGGACAACGGCGTTGCTGTTGAGGAATTCTTGTGGTCAGAACCCCAGCAGTCCTGTCTGGTGGGAGCCAGAGCCACACAGATGAGGAAGCTTCTGGGGCTGCAGCCTGAGGAAGAGGGAGAGAAATCCTCAGATTGTCCTGTCTCCCCATCTTTGAATCCTTCACCAGTATCCCCCCATCCACTGAGTCCCTGCAGCATGTCTGCCTGGGAAACACAGCAGCAGGGAGAAGGATAAGTAACTGAGTGCAAACAGGCGCAAACCGGTTCATGTGAAGTCTTAGAACCCCGTGAGTCTTCCAGAGCACGGGAACCAACGGAACGTTGGTACCCTTGAGCAGTCATTTCAAGAGTTCTGCCTTGCAGCTGGCGCTTTTCTAGCCTGGGGAGTCTTTTCTTGTGCCTCATAACTCTAGGCTTAAATTAATAAAAAGATGCCCTTAAGAAAGAGTAGGCAGACCCAACAGTTTCTTTTTAACGCAGGCTTAGAAGTAGCAAACTTCTTGTTTGCGTGCCCCCCAACATGATGGAGGGTTTGTGTCTCTACACAGACAGCAAGGTTCGATGGAAATCCATGTCAACACACAGAGCACACGTTGTTAATTTTACTGTGTCTGTGGCTAACTCCATCCTTCATTGTCAGGCTTTGGCTCATTTTGGTGGTAGTGATCTTGCTTCTTGCTTCAACTCAGATGTACCCTCTCCATGGGTCCTGCCCCTCTCTTAGCTGGAGTCAGACTGAAAGGGGGAGGTTGTTGGAGAGCCAGGGAACCTGCAGTGAAGGTTTTTATTTTTCCTTACAGTTGCAATTTTAAGAATCTAGACAAAGCAAAGGGAATTAATTTATTTGTTTTCTATTTGAACTGCCCAACAGGTCCCCAAACTCACGGGGATAAAAGTGATAGATTTTTAAGTGTCTTCTTTAAGAAAGTTCTGTAGTTGCTTAATTATTTCGCCCCACTTTTGATTATCTGCACTAATGGAGATGTGGAGGACACAAATCAATAAAATCCCTTGATAATCTAAAAAATCTCAATGTTGCCATTAGTTTTGACCTCCTCCCCCACCAAACCTTTTATCGGAGCTACTAAAAAGTGCCTCTGCACCCCCTGGGCTCTCAATATATTCAACTTGTTGACAGGCTGACTGATAAAATTGTCTGATTTGAGTTTTATCTCTTTTTCTCTTCTCCTGCCCACTCTCTGGGGGAGGTGCTAATGAGCAGCCCAAGAACAAAACCACAGGAAAAAGAGACTGCAGAAAAGCCAGGGTGACACACAAAATGATTAAATAGCTCCCGTATCCCTGAAACTTTACTATATAATGTCAGCTTTGTGGGATTTTTTTTCTTTTTTCCTGAAGTAAATTGAAATAACTCAAATGGCCCAAGTGTATGGGGTCTTCACAGACCCTTGCTTTGAAGCTTTGAATAGCTTTTGTATGGTATCCATTTTCTGGGGAAAGATTTTTAATTGCTAATTTTTATAAATGGCGTTCATATTATGCTGGAAAAAGGCCAGGCATCTTCTTAAACGACTTCAGGGCAACTGAGAATTGGGATGGTGGTGTTTATCTTAATGTCCGCAAAGAAGAAAACAAACAAACAAACTTGGTTTTCTTGTTTTGTATTTGCCCAACGTATTTATCCATTATCCAAAATGGACTCACAGATGCCATAGAGAAAGACTGGAACGTGACGGGCCCTTACCCATCCTGCCGCCCCAGCCCGCTCTTGCTTGTATCCTCCAGGCTCCAGGGATCTGGCACAACTGAATGAAGAAAGCGTATGTTAACATGAACATGCAATCTCTTAGAAGTCCCAAATCCCTTTCTTCTTTAAGATACTAAGTTTACTAGAAATGACCACCTGTCTTCCCATTGTGCCAGAATGCACCCCTAAACAAATTCGAATGGCTGATAATGGTTACAAAGGTGGGGTGAGATGAAAGGTTCCTATAGGGAGCAGAGATGATGGGATCCCTGCATCGGGGTCAGTGGCCCTTTCCTTTGGACTTTACTTTTCACAGGAGAGTGAAGTTTGCTCTTTCCAAAGGAAAAAAGCACTGCATTTTCTTGTTTTTCTTCTCTGTATTCCTTCAGTCATTTTATTTCAGTTTGCTACATATCATTTGAAAGCAATTTCATAAACATCAAAGTGGCTATGAAATTCAGTGTTTGTATCTGGCAGGTGGTTTATAAAATCAAGCCCAGGAACCACCTGGGTTTGAAGAATTGGGATGATGTGTCAAGGTGCAGTCAGAGAAACAGAACCATCTCGAGTGCTTAGAATAAAGGATTTGTTACAAGGTTTAAACCTTACACATTGTGGGAGCTGGTAGATTGATCCAGGCAGGCTGTTGCTTTGGTGCCCAGCTCTGGAACTAGAATTGGCATTGGTCAGTCAGACCAGCAGTGGTCAAGAAAAGCTTGAAATGGCTAAGAGTGAGGCTGAACTAGAAACTCACGAGGACAACTGAATCCAGTAGCAGCAACTGGAGTCCCCATCTATCTTTGACCACTTATAATCTCAGTGCTGTCAGTGACTGCAAAGAGAAGATGGTACTCTTCCCCAAGGAGTTGCGTGAGAACCTCGCCAAGGACTGAGAAGTTGAAGCAGCCGAAGCTGGAGAAACTGTGGATCCGAGGGCTGTAGCATGTCAGTGGGCTATGCCAGCAGGTCCCCAACAACGCATATGAGCTGTCACTGTGCCTGGTGCCCAGTCACATGCACCGGTCTTGAGAGCATTAAAACAAGTCTGCTGCTTCTCTTCTGCCTTCCAAAACTTGCACAAAATGTCACTTGCGGGCACTGCTGACTCTAATCGTGCAGGAAGGGAATGCTGGGAATCAACCATAGTTCTTGCTTATATTGGCATTGTACAAAGTCACACCATGACATGGCTCAACAAGGAGTGTCTGTGCGCTCACAGATCTGTAATGGAGATCTCACACTTCGGAGAAACCTTACTTCTTGGTGAATAGCAAGGTGTCACGGTTTGATGATGTCACTCAAACATATGTTGACCATATATAATTTGTAAGAGGGAATGAGAGAGCTGTAGTTGGCATACTTACTTGCTGATTGATCAAAAGGTGTTTTCTTGTAACTGTATTATTCCACCTAGGTGAGGTATATGATGAGTCACATTCATAGAGACAAAAAGCAGAGTAGTGGTTGCCAGGGGCCAGAGGCAGGGGGAAAATGAGAACTTATTGTTTAATGGGTACAGAGTTTCATTCTTGTAAGAAGAAAAATGTTAAGTAGATGGATAGTGGTGATGGCACAACCATGTGAATGTGCTTAATGTTATTGAGCTGTACACTTAAAAATGACTAAAATGATCAGTTGTATATATATTTTAAAAAATAACTTTAAAGATATTTTATTGTTTGGTGGGCTTATAAATGGTTCTATTCAAAAAATATTTTTAAAAATATAGTTCCTCTTAAAATATTAAAATAACATATCAGTGTATATTATAAGAAAATAAAACACTTTTTTATATTATGTGGACATTAAAAACAATGTATGCAAAGTAATTATTCTTAGTACATTTTCCCTACTTTTGTAAGTTCTTGAAGCCATGTTTCTAATAAAGTATCACTAGTATTCTGAAGAATATACTCTTTTTATTGTTATCATTACTTTTAAATTTTTTCATAAAATTGCCTGCAACTTTCAAAGTTGCATTTTTGGTTTGAAACTATTGACACTATTTAATTTACTCTGATACTCTTAAGCAAATAATTACTCTCTCTATAAATACTCAAGTATCTGATGAGCTCAGGGAAAAATTCTATTAAGTGGATTACATCTCAATTCTTCTTCTTCTCCTTCTGTCTCCTCCTCCACCTCCTCCTCCTCTTCCTTCTTCTTCTTTGTCTCCCCCTTCGTAATGAAGTGTGTAAATATTTCAGACCTAATATCTTCATGGGTACTATCTTACTGCTTTAATTCGGGGAAACTTCTTGTGATGAAAACCTTGTAAGACAAAACTCGTAATCATCTGTCTTTTTGTAAATCTTTTGAATGTTTTGCCAAGTTAAGCTGCTTAAAAATCCTAAAAATTTTTTTAATGTTTACTTATTTATTTTTGAAAGAGAGAGAGAGAGACAGCACGAGCAGGGGAGGAGCAGAGAGAGAGGGAGACACAGAATCTGAAACCGGCTCCAGGCTTGGAGCAGTCAGCACAGAGTCCGACGCAGGGCTTGAACTCACAAACTGTGAGATCATGACCTGAGCTGAAGCCAGACGCTCAACCGACTGAGACACCCAGGCACCCCAAATTGCTTAAAAATCCTAAGTTTTCTCAGTTTCACTTTATCCAGTAAAGACATGAATTTATATAATTTTTAAAGAACAGATGCATCCAAATATTCTTTGTACAGTTTGAGATAGTCTAAAGGCTATTTATAGAATTTCAAAGTAAAATCTTTTATATCATATGTGCTCTCATAATTTAATATGTTTAAATTTCCTTCTTGCTTTTTGGGGGATACATTTCAATGTATTCTTACATACAAATTTTGCTCCCAATTATTGTGATTTTTCTGAATTCTTCAGGCTGTAGTCTTTTGGTGTTCATCTATTGAACACTTAATTAAAGCCCTCTAACTGATTTTTAATAAAATGCAAAAAAATATAGAGGACTCACTTATTTATAAAATTCATACCACTGTAGAACAGGTTGATTTATAAAGTAGTTCTTCAAAGGTTGAGATCTAAAACCCACTGATAAAAAAAATTAATGATGAGTAGCACAGAAAGAAAAATACAGTCATGGTCAGAATTTCTTTAAAAAATGAATTTTTTATCAGCTGAGTCATAAAATCTTTCTGCCTCAATTAATTTAGAGTATATAAAATATAAATTTTAACATCTATTTCAATTGAAACCTAAAGTAAATAAAATTAAGAGAAAATGACATTTGATCTAAATGAAAAGTCATGGTTGATAAAGTGGTACACTATCAAACCTTCTAGAGCTTTACATATTAAGTAATTATCTTTTGGTATTATCTTCTCAGAATAACTAACTTTTTAAGTGGAACATAATATTTGTTTAGCAGATTGTATCTTTAGCTTTTTTTGTACTCAGTGGTATCACTATGATATCTCCACAGTAGATGGTCAATGTCAACATACGTTTTGTGCTAGTTATAAGCTTTCATCAACTTTTTTAAAGAGTAGAAATTCATAACTGAAATTTCCTTTCAACACCTCTTTTTGTCATTTTGGGCTCATTGCTGACTGAAGAGTTCATTGCAGTATATAAAGCATTATTGGATATTAAATAAATAGTCGTAGGTTCTCACCATACATGGAGGCACAGAGCCCAATAGAAAGAGTACACAGATTATTCTCTATGATCCATGACAGGACTGCTATAAATTTCCACTTCTGATGATTCTTCCAACCTTGTGCATCTTCTAGGCATGGGCCATGGCACACAAGAAGCCAGCAAGAGCAGTGGTGACAAATATCTTTCTCACTACCACTGTCAACCAGAGGAGTTAGATTTCCCTAAGTGCTTACTTTATCCACAAATCCCCTGCAAGCTGTCCTTGAAAAAGAAGTATGAATTGAGTCTTAAGATAGACATGGGTTAACAGTAGTCCTCTTTCAGATTTAACCATGTGCTAATGTGAGAATTCTGTTGCTACACATGAATCGCATCCACAAGTAAACAATACCATGGCAGAAGCTAGAATTACAAAGTGCAGGTCTACTAGATCTGTCCTGGATTGATACATGATTAATGAGAGAAAAATCCAAGACAAATGCTTGGGTAAATGAGACACCAGGACAACAGGAACACCCTGGGGTTGGCCTGGGCTTATCAGAACCTTTCACCCTCCTGAAAGGCAAATTTTGTTGTGGTTGTTGATTCGTATGTTGATTTCACTGCTAGTTTAAAGAACTCGAAGTAGATTATTTTCAACTCTGATCTTCCTTTGTTGGCAAGCAGATGATTCCTAAGAACTCATTAGGCCTTGATGAAACCTTCAGAAGGTAGCACTTTGCAACATTGTTTTCTTAGCAACCAAGCCTGGGTGTTAATGATGAGTAAATATTGAAATTCTGAGTCCGCCTTCCTTGCCATTCTTAAGAGAGTTGATCCCTTTTGGTTTGATATTATCAAATTTGAGATTATTTAGGTTATTACTTAGTCTAGAAAGCTGTACACATTTTTCACACTCATCTAATTGATGGAAATGGTTATTAAATGGAAATGGTTTCATTCAGAGTTAGAATAATTTCTAAAATTACAGTGGTTGCTGCAGATTAAAAAACAAAACAAAACAGGAAATCCTGCAACTCCAAGTAGGGATCACATATTTAACAAAGCATCAGGCGTTTGAAACAGAAAAATGGTTTTATTCTGCGAGTCTGTATATCAGATGGTTCTTTGCTCAGAATATGTCCAATTCTGTCTAGTGCCTCTTTCCAAAATATGTATCTTTAACCCTTCAGTCCCCCTATAAAGAATGGCTTTTCTCTTGCACTTTAAGCCTAAATGACTCCTGCTTCCAGGAATATGTTTGGGTTTTTAAAAAATCTTGTTTGCCTTTATTTTGAACATAATGCCCCATTTGCATTTTCCTATTGTAGCCTGTCTCTCCTTATTTCAGAAACTTTCCTTGAGGAGTTTGGAATAGCTTTTTCCCCTCTGAACATCACTGGTTTATGTGTATGAGCTGTTATAAAGTGCAGTGATTGCTTAAAACGCTATAGTTACTTTAAAAAGATGACTTTGATTGTGTGTTTTTTGTTCCCATCACAATAACACTTTGCAGGTGATTATTAAATTAGAGATTTTCTTTGTTTTTCTAACAAGAAAAAAACCTTTTTTATGTCAGCGCCAATTATGAGTGGTAATTTTTCACATTTTACAAAAGATTTTTCTGTCCTACCTCCACGCCCCTCCCCCAGATAAAGAAGGGCTTTGACATTCTATGACAGGGAGGGTTTTTTGCATACACAGTGCTTTTGACTTTTCTTTTTAAAAAATCTGTTGACTCTATTGAAATGTGACAGGACAATATTTAACCTGAATAGAGGCATGTTGACTCCTCTTATTAAAACTGACAGTTAAGGACGTTTCTCTCTTTATTCCTTCTGATACACGCAGACAAGTCTTCACTGCTAACTAGTATACAAAATCAAAAACAAAAAAATACGGAGCGAAGAGATGACTACCTTATAAACAATATATGAATGACAATCGCAAGTTTAATCTAGCAAAGAAACCTTTTTTTATCCTTTAAGAAAATTAAAGCCCTTTCAAATTAGCTTGATATATGAAGACAGACTGACATCATTAATTTTCAAATATTCACTCTTTTACTCTGGCTGCCTTTCCTCTCAAAGATATGGAGTTCTCCGCTAAGCCCTGGACAGGGCCACAGCGACATCTATGGAGAGAGTCCAAGGCCTTACTTGAGTCTTTCATAGACCTTGAAACCCTGCATCTTGTTCCTTGGAACTCATCCATCTATTTTATCTCTCATGGGACAAAAATGGTGGCCATGGTGTTTGTCCCTGAGCTCCCTACTGATGCTTGGTCTCTCTAAAAAAAAAAAAAAATGTCTGGAAATATCAAGCTTTCGAAGTCTTTCTCTCTTGTTGGACAAATAAAGGGCCTCATTAGCATGAATGAGGCTTAAGTTCCTTTGAATTGTGCATGAAGTGGGCCTCTTGGGAAGAGTACAATTGGGAACCTGATGCCAACTTTCAGGGATAGGCAGAAACCATATGGAATTTGGATGTCTTTGGGTACTTGCCCACTCTACTTAGCTTCCAGGAGTCAAATCTCTTAACAGGAAATGTTGGCTTCCTTCTGTATCATGCACTGGGTATTTAGGTGATGTAAGTAAACTGTCCACTGATGCTCAATTTTTTGTGTGTGGGGGAGGGAGGGTATCATAGAAGGATTAATGATGGAATAATTTTTGTGTAATGGAATTTGAGCTGCAGCAAAAGGGTGAATGGAACTGTGGGCTATAGTGCAGGCAGTTACCTCTTACTTTGATTTCCATACTGAGCATGCTCTCTTCTGCATTTACCACCCAATAAGGGTTCTTTAAACAGTCATTAAGTCTTTCAACATTTGTGTTGTAAACAGTCAGAAAAATAGTTTGTTCCATAGCAGCCTCTTCTATTAGCCATGCAGAATAATCAGTCTTCTGGGCATCTATGCTGATGTGTCCAGTTTATCTCTAGAAATTACCTTATTTGTATTACTCTGTTATCCTGAAAAGGGCCACATGGGACACCTGGTCAGGAAAGCCTCTAGATCATACCACAGAAGCAATTCTAGATTTCTTTCCTCTTGAGAAGAAGGACCCACTAATGTGTCTATGAGATTCAACAGTGCCTATGGTAAGAAAACACCCTCAGGCCATTAGGTCTAAGGGTGTCAAAAAACATTAAAAATTGGTGTATAAAATTCAGTCCCTCTCCTTTGTGTGTGTCAAGGTTGTGGGAGAGGCTACTGTCTGTCATGGTTTTTTTAGTTGAGGATCCCCCAGAAGCAGATCTCAGGGTAAGGATACGAAGCAAGTAGTTAATGTGGGATTTGAAACAAGTAGTTCATGTGGGAAATGGTCCCAGATGTGCTGGAAGAGAGTAGGGGGAAGGAACATGTCCCACGAAGAATGTGGGCAAGTAGGTCAGTACCGTGAGCAATTGGAGCTTCTTCCTGTTGGAGGTCCTATCAGATTCATTGTAGAACATCCTTCAGAAGGGGACTATGGAGAGACAAGAATGCTATTTATGATTTCTATCTTTTGTTGCTTGAGGGCCATTCCTGGGCATTCATTTCTCAGCATTAATTTCTTTCTTCTGCTCCTAGTCAAACAGACCCACCCTGGCTACAGAGCGCAGGAAGGCAATGTATGTGGGACATTTTGCTGGTTCCCTCTGTGGTGGCCTCGGGAGATAAGGGGAAGGCACCAGTAGCTTCTGGTTTACATAGTTTAGAGAATTAAGGTAGAGTGTGTGTATGTGTGTGTATTGCCACCGTGACTCTCAAGCAGAGGTGCAAGTTTCTTGTTAGACACAGAGGGAATACTGTCACATGGTACAGATTCTCAAGTCTTCTGCATGGATGTTTGAGCTCTAGTTGAATATATAGGCAAGAAGAAGAGATTCATTAATTGGACAAGTGTTACCATGTAGGAGAGTGAGTTGTGAGCCACAGCAACATGTGTTTTGTCTTTATTTCAGCTGTTATTAGCTCTAGAACATAGCTATCATGTAGAACGTGTTGCTCCTTCCATGTGGTTATTGAGATATGGTTAGTGCACTATGTTAGTTTGCTAAGGCTGCCATAACGAAATTCCACAGACTAGGTGGCTGATAGAACAGAAATGTATTTTCTCATGGTTCTAAAGGCTAGAGGTCTGAGATTAAGGTGTTGGCTAGAAGTCTCAGATTTCATTCTGAGGCCTCTATTTTTGGCTTGCAAATAGCTGCCTTTTTTGTTGTCTGTCTTCACATGGGCTTTCCCCTGTGTGAACACATCCCCGGTGTCCCTCTGTGTACCCACCTTTACTCTTCTTATAAGGGCATTGGTAAGATTGGATTAAGACCTACCCTAAAGACCTCATTTTATCTTCATTACCTCTTTAAAGACCTTATGTCCAAATATAGTCACATTCTGAGATATTGGGGTTAGAACTTCAACATGAATGGGGGAGGGGGGATGCAATTCAGTATAATGATGAATGAAGAGCTGTAATGTCTAACTTAATCTAATTTTAGTTAATTTAAACTTGAGAAGCCATATGTGGCTAGTGGCTAATATTGGATAGTGTAGTTCTAGATTATTTACTTGTTAGCTTTTCTTCTGTGAATCCAGAACAGTCTACTGCAGCTATTGAAATTCCTCTTTGACCACCTAGGGGATAGTTTAACTGGGACACCAGTCAATGGGTTGTGTCTTAGGGATTTCCCACATCAGAAAGAGCCATGATTCTGACAAATAGTGAAGTTCAAGGTTGGAAGAGACAAAAAAAAAAAAGTCAGATTCCAGGGTGATAGATCAGGAGTAGAGTCACCCACAAGAGTCAGGGGCAGAAACCTAGGGAGCAGAAGAAAATCTGGCATAGAATGCAGAGGGTCCTGGACACTTGGGGCAAGTCTGATTATAACTGGTCTCATCTTACTGTTTAGCGGCTACAACCCTTGACAACAGTCTCTAGGTTAAATTAATTCTGTTTAGGGTAAATGTTGGGCTAATGTAAGATTCAAACACCTTTTCAGGGAGGGTTGTTTCTCTCTCTTTTAAACTGTCTAATCCCACCACACTTCTTTTATTCCAGTAGCTTCTGGGTACAGGGGAAGAATATGTCTTCTTCACAGTGGCTCACAAGAGAGGGTCCTCGATATGTGTGCTATCCTTGGGTCTTTTCTATGGTGTCAGTGGCCTGGGTAGTTTCCTCACATGCAGTGCGAGTACCCACTGTGGTACAGTTGGATCTAGCTGGTCTTTCTGGGTTCGGTGTTGGCCTGCCCATTGCCTCTGGTCCCTCCACACGTGGTGTCTTCTGGTCTACCAGTTCAGCCACCAATTCCACATCCACCCCTTTTGAGGCATCTGGTCCTCCTTGATTGCCTGTGTTCTAGCATAGGTTCTGAGAACTAAGGTGCTACTTATAGTCCCATGGTTCTCTAGTCCCAACAAAGAATGATTTTTCCCCCTCCCTAGGGGTTCTTGGCAATGTCTGTAGACATTTTTGGTCACCTCAACCTGGGCATGTGGGTTGTATGCTGGCATCTAGTGGACAGAGGCCAACGATGCCATTAGATATCGTATAGGATACATAGGACAACCTCCAAAACAAGGATTATCTGGCACCAAATGTCATGTTGCTGACGTTGAAAACCTCATTCTAGTCCATCCTTTTAAGCAACTCTTTCAACCATTTCCAAACAGTGCTTGGCAATAACATTACGTGAATATTTCTATCACTCCTTACTCCCAGTTTTTCTCTGGGGTTTTGACCCCAAAGGGAAATTCATGACACGTGTATCTCATCTGTTATTCCTTATCACGTCTTACATTTACTCTGCTCCATGGCTAATTGATTCAGGTGCCCTAGGCTTAGCTCCAGGAAGGGGAGTTTTTACCTCTCCACCCTTCTCATGAAACAATGAAACTCCTTTATTTAATGGATGGTGAGGGAAATCCACTTAAAAGAAAAAATTAAATAGTTTAATGTTTTCAAAATATCACCCTTTTATGCTATGGCTATTGGGGTTACTTCAGAGTTGTTGGTGAGCATGTGGTGCATGAGCATGTCAGGTGCATAAAGGTTTGTGACCACACACATGTCCGAGTCTGTAACTTGGTCACTCATGGTTTGAAGGAGGATCTTTGATTTCATTCTCAGCACTACTGCTCAGCCCTACTTCCACATAGCTTAAATTATGTCCTTAATCTTGTTCCTAATAGCTGCTGATTTGAGAGAATTAGAGCAGGAAGTATAGGGAGACACTTGGTGCTTCTCTAGTTCCTTCTCTTACTCCTGACGTTAAGCAGTCTATACTCCACCGCATTCCTGGATCCCCTACTCCGAGTGCGTGTACGTGCAGACATGTGCACACACACATGCACGCACGCACACACAGGGAGGTAGCAAGAGTGAGAAATGGTGCTGATAGGAGGAAGCTCTGTGCTTCCTTGGGAATCCCCGTAACCACCTTGGTCTCTTCCGTTGGGGACCATAGCTCCAAATCTTGGCACCTTCTGAGCCCTCCTGGCTGCTTCGCCTTTGGCAGTGTGATTCGGGAGGGCTGCAGGCTTGCAGCTTGAGCACATTTCTCTTTTGCTGCTGCCTCGAGAAAACAGAACCCTTTGTGGCTAGGGTTTGGCAAAGCACAGAGCATTTGAAATCAGGCTGGGCCAAGAAATGCAGGTCTAGTTTTCTTTTTATATATAAAAGCTTTTAAAAAATCTTTAAATTTGTTCTTCAAGAAGAAATAAACCTTTATTAGACCCTCTGTATTGCTGTAAATTTGATTGACCAGATGTTTGTCAGATTTAATACACGCTGTTTAAAAAGTTGTTTTCTACATTTTGACTGAGGCCCTTTCTGGTGAGGAAGGAGCCAGTTTATAGGAAACAATGAAATCATTTTTTACACCTTACAGATGCTCTAATCCCATTACAGACTGAGGTGTTTAAAATTCTTGGTGTTTTCTTGCTTTATTTTTATGGTATGAGTGATTCTGAAGGAGAAAGCCAGGGCAAGAAAATATTTAAAGGAGACGTCCCCCAAGGGGGCCAGTGCTGTGGGGTGGAGGAAGGGGTGCAAGGAATGGTTGAGGGTTGCTCTTTGTATTTGGTTGGCTTTCCAGCCCTGGCTACTGGCAACGGCTGAAAGGCTACTGCTAGAACTTTGATCAGTGGTGCCAAGTGCTTGGACCCAAATTCTGAAAGTTGCTAAGGAGAAGAATTGGGGCTAGTTTCTCTCTGATCTCACTAAACAGAATATGGCTTTCACCATCTCCTAAAATTCCTTCCTGAAAAGAGGCTGGTAGTGTGTTTCCTAAGAGGGTAGCAGACTCACATACCTACAAGGGCCAGGCAAATAGCAAAAATGACCAAAGTCAGCCAGAGAGCCCACTGTGTCAGACTGGAAAACCCCATGTCCCTCCCCACCTTAAAGAACACTGGGTCCTCAATTATAGCATGTCCTTTCCTCTGAGGATGTGAGCCCAGTAAAAGAATATTCACGAGAAACTTCTCAATTGTTAGCAAACACAATTCATCCACAGGGTATATTCTGCCTGAGGACTGCAGGTTTGCAAATCTTGTTGGAACAAAATGTGTATAAATAGAAATGCACTATTTATAGGTAGTTAATCCCCAAATTTGAGTTACCAGGGCTAGTAAAAATGATTTTAAGCTTTGCAAGCTGATGACACAGGAGCTGTCAGCCTTTTATTTTGTTATGTAAGGGTATTAGTTACTATTTACTGTCACCAACATGTTTCATAAAAGAATGGATATTTAAATACCCTCCCCTCCTCAATTCCCCACCCCCCACCAAGAAAAAGAAAAAAAAGAATGGGAAGGAGACTATCTGTGACTTAAGGACAGACTGTAATATGGAAAGCTTTATTTTTTTTTTTAATTTTTTTTTCCAACGTTTTTTTATTTATTTTTGGGACAGAGAGAGACAGAGCATGAACGGGGGAGGGGCAGAGAGAGAGGGAGACACAGAATCGGAAACAGGCTCCAGGCTCTGAGCCATCAGCCCAGAGCCCGATGCGGGGCTCGAACTCACGGACCGCGAGATGGTGACCTGGCTGAAGTCGGACGCTTAACCGACTGCGCCACCCAGGCGCCCCAAGGAAAGCTTTATTTTTATGGAAAAATCTTCCAGTTATCCATTCATTTCTAATTTTCAGGTGACCATTTCATCAAAGGCCTATGGTGATCTATAGACCATTTGCCTAAGCCAAGCTACCAACTGATGCTAGCATAGATTGTTTTTTTGAACTATTTACATTATTAGAGTATTCTTGGGTTTTGTCATCTTCTTTCCCTTCTTGATATCTTTGGCTTCTGATCTGTAGAAACATTGTTCAGTAGAGTTGGAGGAACACTAAAGGTCACTGAATTCAGCCAATTTATCCAATATTTGAAAAAATTGTTTCACAGATTGTATAAGTCATTGGTGTAATAACAGAGTTTATAACTAAGTCACACATGGGAGAAATATATAGTTTTTTTTAACTACAAAACCTCTACAAGCAAAAAGAAGAAACTAGACATGGCCTTAGTTTTGCTTCTGTGTGATGCTGCTTTAAACATTCTGGTGTGTATCCTTCTCATCTTTTTTCTGATTGTGTATTTATTTGGAATCCTGCTGTCTATGCTCTTTCTGTATTTTCTATTCAACAGTACATTGTGAACATTGTTATTTACTTAGTAATCTTCAGCAACACTTTTTAATGGCTGAGTAGCATTATATTTTGTGGCACAATTTAGCATTTAGCATTATATATTCACATTATTTCTCATTTTGAATTTTCCGAAGAACACCAGAATGACTATCGTTGTAGCTGCAGAACTCACCTTCTGAATATCTTATTTTGCTTATTCTTGTTTTCATACTTCCCTAGATCTCTAGTAAATTCCTTATACATTAACACAAGTTCAGTTTATCTGTGTTTCTACTCTGAACCATATGTGAATTGGTTAGGGAATCACCGTGAAAGATATATTCTCCAGTTGAGGCTGTGTTTCTTTCTTTTCTTTTTAATGTTTATTCATTATTGAGAGAGAGAAAGAGACAGAATGTGAGTGGGGGAGGGACAGAGAGCAAGGGAGACACAGAAAGTGAAGTATTCTCCAGGCTCTGAGCTGTCAGCATAGGGCCCAACATGGTGCTCCAACTCAAGAACTGTGAATCATGACCTGAGCCGAAGCTGAAAGCTTAACTGAGCCACCCAGGCGCCCTGAGGCTATGTTTCTTGTAGTGGGTGTTATTACATAATAAGTCTGAAGCACCATTGAGCTGCGTGGGTAGAATGGATGACAAGTGCTGGTCTTATCAGTGGAAGGGAGAACATTTACACTGTGTCTTCTGACCTCAGCATTTAGCTTTAAGACTATACATCAAGAGGCCACATGAGTGTTGATGAGTTCGAAACTGGGGCAGTTGGAAATGCAAGGACCATATGACTCAACCACTCTGCTTGGAAAGAGATAGGAAATACCTAGCTCTCAATATCTGTATGCATCTTCCCATATTATTTAAGTAGATTTAAAACAATTATAAAACATACCCTTTCCAGAGAGACTTAGAATCTTTTTGTGTTAGATCCCGTTTGTACAGAAATGTTGTAAATCTTTCTTATCTAGGTTATTGGAGGCAATTTCATTAAATGTGTCATGGTTTATATCCCCATTCAGAATCTTCTCACCACACGGCTTAGCTTTACAATTTAGTTCTTCCTTAGGAAAAAGATACACTTTTCTGGAGATTTGGGCATATCTAATTTTCATGCCGTTGTATTTCATGGAGTACTCTGTCTACAGCACTTTGAACTATCTTGTCTGAATGGGAGATGAGAGAAAAGAACTTTTGCCTTTGAAAGAAGTTTAATTTTGCTGCCTAAGAATCAGAACCAAGTGTGAGAGGATTTCTTGGTTCATAAAGTCAAGGTTATTTGGGGGAAAATAGTGTTGGTGTCCCAGATAGCTTGAAATTGAATTCTTATGGTTGGAATTTGTTTAATTCACTTTACATTTTTCATAAGTCCAAACAAGCAATGCTCCAAGACACTCAACCAGTTGAGTATTACATCATTCTCTTCGGTTTCTTTGAATCATTATTTCTGAGCCCAGTGCGAATGCTTGTATATTGTCTGTTGCTAAATTAGCTTGTAAGTTCCATGAGGGCAGGGACCTTGTTATTTTGTTAACAGCTATAGGCTCAGTACTTAGCTGAGCCCTATGCATATGGAAAGTACTTAACAGTTATTGAATGGGAAAATGAATGAAAGAACCATTACTACCAGGTAATTTACTAGTGGCATTATTCACACTGGCTAATAATAACTTGCCTTCGTCATGTACAGTTTTCAGAATCCAGATATTATTCTCATACAGACTGGATCTATAGCAGGAGAACAAAAGAGCATCTCCTTGCATACATCTTCAGGAAACTGAAGAAATAAAGCCCTAGAGGGAACAGTTGGAACACCTTGCCCAGTGAGGCTTGAAAGGGAGCTACATTCCAGAAGAAGACACAAGGCTACCTCTGCCTTGGGGACACCTGCTCTGTGCCCAGGTACCCAGACAGATTTATGAAAGCAGTCTTGATTCCAGATTAACCCCTTGTCTTTATGATTTCTAGGGTATCTTTTCTCATTGACTATTTTCTGTATTATATTAATGATAAAATTGCCTTCTTTGATAATTCCATTCCCTTTCTCAATTCCTTCATGTAGTTAGCAGCTAGGAAAACCAGGAGGGTAGTAAAAGATGATGTGTCTTTGTTTTGGCAGTGTTGTACAAAAGGGACTGTGTATCCTGCATTTACCCCTAACTCAAATCCAATTCCCCTGTCATTTTTATTAAGATTGCTGCAGAATTACGATTTAAGAATTACAATTAATAAATAAATTAAAATTGCAAAGTAGTTCATTAATCCAGCCCTTCAACAGGGATACCCTTACTGGAAGAGATGATGGGGCATAAAATAGAAGAACCTTTGTGGTAAAGAGCATTGAGGTGCAGAGGAAAGAACCAGGTTTTGGCACCGTAGACCTTGGCCCAGGGCCTGGCTCATACTAGGTGCTCAATAAATATTTGTTTGTTTAAATTATTTAATCCTTTTGTGCTTGTTGACCATTCATACAACGGAAATAAAAATAGCTTTCTAGAATTGTTATCCTAGTAAAGAATTAAAGGTGCTTCTTAACATGTTTTTTTGGCACATTCTAGGCTTTCAATGAATAGCAACAACCATGAACTATGTGTTAGGGACTGAATATTGTGTCCCCCAAAATTCATATATGGAAGCCCTATCCCCCAGAAGGCAGGATCTTTGAGAGGTAATTAGGATTAGGCGAAGTCATGGGAGGGACCCCTCATGAATGGAATTAGTGCCCTTGTAAGAGTCACGAGAGAGCTTGCTTTCTCTCCTCTCTGCTATGTGAGGCTACAAGGAGAAGTAGGCCATCTATAACCAGGAAGAAGGCCCCCACCAGAACCTAACCATGCTGGCATTTTGACCTTGGATTTCTAGAACTGTGAGAAATAGATTTCTGTTGACTACAAGCTACTCAGTCTATGTTATAGCAACCCTAACTGATTAAGACACTATGTTTACAATGCTACTTACAAAGCACAAGAAAACCTTTCTAAAGCTTCTGTAAGGCCCTGATTGTAGTGAAGCTAGGAGTATACATGGGGAAGGGGTAAGTAACGTGCAGGTGGATGCATACATTAGGAAGAAGGCTGAGGGGCCCTTCTCATTCTAATTTGGATTTCTGTTTGTGGCAAAGTTGTTTCACGGAAATAGATAAATGAATTAGAAGTCATCGAATCCAAGAACTGGCAATTGACTCAGGATTATGTAAGACCTTGTGGAGGACTGAGGACTGTGGCAAGCTGGGAAAGGTAGACCTGCTCACAAGAATTCAAATTCATATGTTAAAAATACAAACAAGACATGTCTGTGGACTGCAGGTGGCTCCTAGTTTGTCACAGCATTATCCAAGAATGAATCCAGTGTTGTTTTCCTGATGAGAAGGTTGAAGCTGTTAACTTGGAAGGACAGTAGATGAATTATCTGTTCTCTGAATAATCAGAACAAAAACAGATGCAGTACCTTAGCTTTCCTATGTTTTCACGTTTTTTACAACGTTAAAAATTATCAGGAAATATTTGCAGAAAGAAAGAGCATATTTTAGAAAATGTGGAAAAAATGGGGAAGTATGGGGGGAAAACACAAAATTACCTGTAATACCATCGTATAGAGATGACTTCTCCTTATATTCTATGGGTAGTCTCCTAGACTTTTTTTCAGTACAGAGGTACAGTCTTACAGACACCCTAGAATTGTACAAAATTGAGATCATGCCCTACAGTTTGTTTAACTCAACATAACTAGTGTATTTTTCTTTCATTAAACATGACTTTAAAAACATGATTTTAAATGGCTACATTATAGTTGACTATATGACTCGACCAAATTTTGTGTTGCCATTTAATATTTAACCACTGAAATGGACAGTTAGATTATATATTATATCTTCTCCCTTTTGAATAACATTATGATAAAATCTTCACATGCAACATCCATCCGTAATTGTCTGATACTTAGAATCAATTTCCAAACACTGAGATTTGTGGACGGGGAGTACGAATATTTTAAGGGTGTTAATCAGTATGGCCAGACTGTCACCCAAAAAGTCTGTACCACTTTATACCCATGCAACCTTTGTCTGCAACTCTTCTCCGCACTAAAAAAGGTAGTCATTAAACCATGAAGCAAATGAAATGTTGGCAGTATGTTAGATTGAAAATACTTTTTGTTGTATTTCCATTTTTGTTGGCTACTACTTATTGGTTCACCGTATTTCTTCTTTGAGACCTTATTTTAATGTCCTTGCCCATTATTCTATGGGTTATTCATCAATTTCATAAATATTTATTACACAGCTACTGTGGACCAGGTACTTTTCTAGGCATTGGGGAAACAGAAGTGAAGTAAACAGCAAACACCTGTTATTCTGAGAAATAATTGAAATCATGTTTATAATATCCTTACCCCAGTAGTATCTGGCTCACACAAGACTGTGGCAGATTGTCAGCCAATCTTTCTTGGTGTAGTTATGAGTCTCTGCCTGGAGCATCAGGTACTAACCTGGGAACAAGGTGTTTCTGGAATTTTCCTATATTGCATTGGTTAGCAATGACTTGGGTGTTCCTGGACATGACTGTGAACCTCACATAGATGTATTTCTCTAAAACCAAGCTGAGCATAACCAGATTCCAAAAATGCTGGTGACCATTTGGGTGCCACCTGACACGAAGGGAAGTGTGACGGAGCTAACGCGAAAAAAGACAGCAGCCTTAACTGAATGCCTTAGCATACCTTAGTTTTACCAATTTTGTAAAAACAAATGACCTTTACCATGGTTTCTCCCAGCACCTCACAATTAATCTGGCTCTGGGTAGGATAGAGAGGAGAGCTTGAATAGCATTACTCAGACTCCGTGTTCAGGTGAGATTATTGAAATACAGTTAAAAAGTGGAAGTTCGAAATCACCAACATGCTCATTTCTCCTTCTTGCTCCACAAGGATTTTCGAATCTGGTGTGCACTGCCATGTTGAAGTTGAGTATGTGGCATCAGGGTGACAAAGAATTAGGCAGTTGCAGTCAGAATTAGAGGTTTTATAGGGCTAATCCCATTCCTTCCCCTGATTTCAATGTGTTTTTCATATGGTCTGATACAGGGGGGCTGGTTTTTGCTTTTAAACACAACTCAGTTCGTGATCTAGTCACAGGAGGTCAGAGTCCAAGTGGATTCCAGGTCTGCCTGTTTTAGCTACACCTCAGTCCCTCTAAACTTGTATGTTTGCAAGTGTTCCCACCAAGCAGGAGAGAGGGAGGGAAAGACGTGTGTGCTTTGAAGGGCTGGCTCTTGTAGTTGGGTGGTGGAGAAGGATAACATGTTAGGTGTGAAATTTACATCAGAATAAGTGTATCCTTTCAAGAAAGCACCGCTTGGAACAGAATGTCACCAAATCCTCGCTTTTTACCAAGAGCAAACTGACCACTTTTCATTCTGCCATTTGATGGCTGTTGAGCTCCTTAGGTCTGAGCCAGAGGCTGGCGGCCTGTATGCAAAGTGCTGTGTAATTGTGCAGTTTTCTGTGGTCCGCCTTCGGAACAATGTCTCATAAAAATCTTAAGCGGCTATCACTTTTCATGGCTAATGAACTGAGGAACTGGGAATGAGATCCAGAGCCAATTCTTGGATTAAATCTTCTGAGCCTCAAACGAGGCTGTGGTTAGGAACTGGGGCGGGGGGGTGGAGGGGGTGGGTGGGAGTGGGGAGGCCCAAAGGAGGGGATGAAGAATGATAAGCCTCCACCTTCCTCACCAGCCTAGAAACCTGCTGGAAGGAATGCACCAATGACTGATGAAGGACATGAATATCAAAAGGCTTGTTTGAGAGTCATTAAAGCATTTAGTGTGTTTTTCCTCCCCTCTGTTTGTTTTCCATGCGATTTCTAAGAGGCTCTTTCTCATTTTAAGAAATATTTGAAGTAAGAAGCTTTTGCATTCACACACTGATCGGTAACCAAATGGTGATCGCCTCTGGTGAACAGTGAGTTGGGGGAGGAGTGTAGAGCAGGAAGCCTCTGGCACAAAGGAATGAAATAGAATGGGAATTGGTGGTCTCTGTTACAGAGGGGTGGTCTGCTGAGAAAAGCATTTAAAGGCAGATTCCATCCTGTGATGCACACATGTAGATAAATAAATAAACAAATATATGTCCACTTTCCCTTTATTTTGTACTACAGACAATGTCCACAAATGCCTTAGCTCCCTGAGGAGGAATGATAGTGAGCTGGAGGCCAGGTATAGCTGCATTAAAAACATCTCAAATAATTCCCAACTAGATCTCCTTGTCTTTCATCAGGTCTTGTTTCTGAGATACCGCAAATTTCCTTTCCTTTCTTTTATTTTTCTGCCGGTCTTTGGTGCTTGCACTCATTTCCAGCGAAGGACATGAACATTCTTTCGTATGGCAAGGTGAAAATAATTTTATTTTCATCACTTCCCTCACCTCCCCCCACCCCCAACCTTGTGATGGATTTACTTGAAAAAAAATAATGACGGGGCTTCACAAACTGGCCTGACAGTTGTGATGCGGAGAGCGAACCAGCTGAGTAGGGACGGTGAGGCATCTCTGTACCTATTATGGCAAAAATCAATAATGCTTTCTGTAAATTGCTCCTCCCAAAGGAGCCAAACAAATGCAGGAGACAGGGGAAGCCATCATTCTGTGTGAAGGCTTCGCACACTTGGTCCAGTGCAATTATGAACGGGAGGGTGATTTGATGTGTGTGTGTGTGTGTGTGTGTGTGTGTGTAGTAAGAATTCTGGGGAGGGGGACCTTATTCATCATAAAACTTTAATTATACTCTTCTTCTTTCGGAAATGTGTATCCTTCCATTGTACTCTTCTTTAAGAAAGGTGTATCCTTCCATCTTTGCGACCAGGATGGGAGAGAGCCTGGTGTCAAGTTACCCCAGGCAGCCATTTGGAAGGTGCAATGGGTAGATCAAAGGGAATAGCCAGCCTATTTAATTGTTGATTTCTGGGCTGGGGACTTAACCATTTTGATGCTTTTCTGGAAACTCACAAGGGCTTTGGGAATTCCAAAGGAGTCTTCTGTAAGCAATCTTGTATGTTTGGGCTGTTTAAAAATTTTCTTTACATTCCAAATCTGTCATCTTAGGGAACTTTGACAAGATAATGTATTACAAGTTCCTCTAGTGACTGTTTTTTTCTGTAAGATTATGACACCTTTCCAGGCTGCCGCACCCTAACTCTCCAGGATTGCAGACTGGAACTGGGAGCCCTTTTCACAAAGATGATTATCTATTGGGAAGATCACCGGATTCAGAGCGTAGGTGTGAGGACCAACCATGCTACCTGCTAACTCCACCCCCAGCATGTTTCAGTCTTTGTGTCTTCATCTATACAATGGGGAAAGTGATACCTTCTAAAGCTCTTTCCCCATATTGAGAAATGCTCTTTCCCCATATGAGAAAGTTGTATGAAAATCCATTGCCAACATGAAAGTTATATAAGGAAGTCAATTATTATTAACATTGAAGGAGAGAAGCAAGGTCAGGCCTGGGTATGCTTGAATGGAAAGAACAAGTGGGTCTGTCCACAGTCATACAATGTCTGCATGCTTGATCACATTTGGTCTTAGATGCCGTTCGTGAGATGATAAGAAGCCTAGGTTTCAGCCCATGTTGGAGTTGAGCACATACATCAGGGGGAAATGAACCTGTAGAGATGCAAGCTGTTGGAATTTTAGCCATAACCTGACAAAACCCCATTTCCCATGGCATCCAGTTTAAGTCAAGCAGGAAGATTGGGGACCGACACTATATCCTCAAATAAAAGGGAGTTGCATTTTTGGTGGTGGGAGGGAGGCAACATACAAACTATTAGAAGGCGATGAAAGATTCTAATTGAGAGAGAGAGAGAGAGAGAGAGAGAGAGAGAGAGAGAGATGGATTTTATCTGAGGAGATGACCCTGTCAGAGTTTCTGAATGTTTTGTTAGACTGTTTTGTTTAAATTAATGGGTAGGGGCCTGGTGGGTTAGTATGGGAGATCTGTGTGAATCCGTTAGTAAAAAAGTAAACAGCAGGAAAGGGCAGGTGGTAAGGTAAGGGGAGAAAACATTGTGCAAATGCTGAAGTTTTAGAAATAGTTACACATGTGTAGTGTTAAGGATAAATAGTTGTAGGGGCGCCTGGGTGGCTCAGTCGGTTGAGCGTCCGACTTTGGCTCAGGTCACGATCTCGCGGTCCGTGAGTTCGAGCCCCGCGTCAGGCTCTGGGCTGATGGCTCAGAGCCTGGAGCCTGTTTCTGATTCTGTGTCTCCCTCTCTCTCTGCCCCTCCCCCGTTCATGCTCTGTCTTTCTCTGTCTCAAAAATAAACATAAACATTAAAAAAAATTAAAAAAAAAAGGATAAATAGTTGTAGAATAGGGGAAGTAGACACACTGGAAAGCATCACATATAATCAGTATCATCATGACCTGAGGAAATAAGGCAGTAATGGTTGAAAAAATATTCCAGTTGCTTGGGAAGTTGGGAATACAATCTAACATGCAGGTTGAGATGAGTTAGGCAGACATGTCTAAGCAGAAAAGAATTTGAATGCATGAGTAGAAGAGGAGTCAGAAACTGGGGTGATTGAGAGGGCAGTTGGATGGATGGACACTTGGGGATGTCATTTGAGAAATAGAGTCACAAATACGCTAGGAAGGAGTAAAGCTAATGGCATTCTACCAGTTTGGTAGAAATGAGTTGAAAGCTGGGCAAGGGGAGTCCCTTGACCCCATCCCAGGCTGGGAGTGAAAGCATATCCTTTCAAACGGAAGGGAACAGTGTCTGATGCTTGCCCCCTGCTGGAAGCAGCCACTTTGGGTCCCAAAGGTGGAGGAGGAGGGGAAGGAGCAAACACAGGGGAAAAAAAAATTGACCTATTAAAGTCAATAATCCCGGGATCCTAATGGGTCCAACTGCATCTGAATAGCATATTAAAATTACCAAAATTGTCTTTTAAAACGTACTGATGTGGGTCACCCCAGCAGCGTGCTCCCAGTTGTTAATAATTAATACAGAGCGTCCTGGGGGGGAATCACTGTGGATAATTGTAGCCAGTAAGGATGAGTGTGGCAGCCCAGCGCGCTGCAGGTTGGACAAGGGCAGCGAGGAAGGCATCCTGCATCACGCCGGTGCCAGCTGCCAGGTATCGGTGGTCCGCTTCCTCCGGCTGTACTTCTCCTGACGGGAAAGCCTTCTAAACAAGGCTGTGAATTGGTTTTCATGCTCGCATTGACAGATTGGGAAAGCAGTTTGTTCTACCAAATTTAACAATGATATATCATTATCACAACTTTGGGGGAAATCTATAAAATCAATAAGTTTGTAGCCTGAACAGGATTTGTATCGCTTGCTTGCTGTGCTGGTGTCAAAGCGTGAGCATATGGATTGAGTCACAGCCTGAGATCAATGGAATTTGTGGACAGTGAGCTCAATAACAAGCCCTTCTGAAAAGAAATAGATGTAAAAAGCAAATTTACTAGAGTATAAAAAAAAAAAAAGCTAATATCTTTTCCGCGCCTGGCTGTAAAGTGCTGTTTGGCTGCCTTTGGCTGTGGGTACTTTGAAAGCTGTCTAGGCTATGTGCTTGCAATGCTGAATGTTCCTGCGCCAGCTTCATGCATTGCATGTACAGTTGGGTGCTTCTATTTGCAGGGTTTGTACTAGGAAACTCGCCAAGAATAGGAGGAGGGGGAAAAATAGCCCTTTATATTGTAAACTGAATAAAGAATAAAAACAGTCAGTGTGTCTGCTGGGGAAAGACCACGGTGGCTTTATTTACTTTGTGCTGGTAGGACTTGCTAATGGAGAAAAATAAAAAGGCATAATTAAATAGTTTAATGAATTCGCAGCTCTTTTGTTTGAGTGGGACAGGAATGCATGTTCCGGAGAGGCCTCACAAAGAGCTTGGCTGGCAGTGAGTTAAAAGTAGGAAATCAGTTCTTTGAAGGCATTTTTATACTTCATTATCCCAGCATGTAAAATGACTTGTACTAAACGACTGAGGATTTTATTTTTCACTCTCTCTCTTTCTCTCCTTTTTCCTAAACAAAAGGGAGCATGGGGCGGCTGGTGTCTAATTCCCCTCTGGGTCCTGGAGCCGGGAGATCAGCTAGGCTGATCACCAGGCTGGTGGCCAGTCCCTGCACGGGAGCAAAGTCCAGGACTGTGAGCCACCACAGAGCCCACCGCGCAGCTGGCCAGCCCAATCCCCGCCACTGTGTACAAGCCCCTGGAGCTGGTGCCCTTGGCCCCTCATATCTTCCTCACCGAGGAAAGCTACTGGCCGTTGCCAGGCTGCGACCTGGGGTGTCCTTTACATTTTGTTTTCTGAATGGCCAAGGTTACTTCATCTCTTATGGGGAAAACAAAGGGGAGAAAACACCTGGGGGAGGTGAAGCCAAGTTGGAGTGCCCAGATTCTGATTCTCAGCCCTCACCTGGTTCCCTTCTGTTCTGGGAAGGGAATGTGCTTGGGAGAGCAGGTCCTTCAGGGAAGCCAGCTGGCCATCAGCACACTGCTCTCCCCCAGTGGCCACCGGATTTGCATGCTGAAATTGGCCAGCTGGGTGCTCAAGGGCTGGTGGGAGGTAGGCGTGTCCTCTGCCCTCAAGAGCCGGGGATGCCTGGGTGGCTCAGTTGGTTAAACCTCTGACCCTTGATTTCGATCAGGTCATGATGTCATGGCTTAGTGAGATCCAGCCCCGCCTCGGGCTCTGTGCTGACAGCATGGAGCCTGCTTGGGATTCTCTCTCCCTCTGTCTGCCCCTCCCCTGCTCATGTGCGTGCTCTCTCTCTCTCTTTCTCTCTCTCTCAAAATAAATAAATGTTTTTTGAAAAAAGAGTCAAACAGGGCTTGTGCTACCTGCACAGGACAAGTTGACCAGGTTGAGCCCAACAAAGGTGAATTCTAGCTGCAATCAGGCAGGGGATGGGGGAGGGTGCAGGAGATCTCAGGGGGTCCGAGTTTCAGGTGAGACTCTTCCTGATGGCCCATTGAGGCAAGGGCCCAAAGGAGGGTAGACTTTGACTGCTGAGGGAGTGGGGCAGCTTGGACTTACAGGCATAGCAGGTAACTGAGGGGCATCCCAAAGTACCTCCGGGCAGGCATGGGTCCCCAGTTTTAATACCATGGTGGGTTAGTTGAGCTCCAGTTCAACCTCTGGAACTTGGTGGTGACAAAGCCCATGTAAATTGTGGCCCAGGATGAGCTATGGGTGTTTTAGGGCCAGTCCTGACCATTCTTCAACCTCCACGTGAGGCTAGTGCATAGAGAGTAAGCAGAATGATTGCTTTTTCAATAAGTTGATTATTTTAAGTGCTTGGCAGGTTCCTGCCCTCTCTCTGCCCCCCTTCCCTCCCTCCCTCCTGTGCTGTTCGGGCACAGGCTTTCCTGGAGGGTGTGGCCAGGGCTGGGGCTCCAGGGGATGGCCCTGGGACCCGGCAGCTGCCTGAGAGCCCCTCTATAGATTTGTTGTTATTTTTTCCTTACAGCCAGAGTGAGGGCCCTCTCCTGAGCTTTGTGTGGCAAGACTTTGAAGGCAACGGGAAAACAGCCCTGCTGAGGTGGTTCTAGGTGACACGCCTAATCCATCTTTGGAGGAGAAGGACCCTCTTGGGTCTGAAAATAATTGTTTCTTGCCGCCAGCCTCTTATTTTCTTCCTTTCCCTGCTGTACTCATGCATTAGACTTGCTTCCAAATCGAGCCCACTGTGTGGTTTGTGGGCTCAATTTTTCCCCAGCTCAGTAGTATACCCCAAGTAATCCTCAACAGTCTATCTCTGCACCCTCCACGTCAGAAGGCTACTTCCAGGTGGCCTTTTCCCTCTGTCCCCTTCAGCTTGAGAGTCTCCCGCCAGGCCAGAGGCAGGGAATTGCCAGTGCAGTCCTTCCCGGGGTTCGGAGATGTGCATTTACAAAGCCTCTCTATGCCTTTAAATGGCTCTGCTTGCTTATAAATATCACTTGATGTTTGTTTCTTGTTCAATTTTACCTCATCAACAAATATTACTAGGGGAGTCTCACCTAACAATTGTTTAATCCTGACTTCTTTATTTTTTTAATGCCTATAAACCCAAGATTTAACCTTTATATAGAGGATTCCTCCCCCCCCGCCCACCCCCCCACCGCTGCCCCCATCTCTCTAGAGAGCCAAAGGTTTGTCTGTGTGTGGGTGTTTGAAGTGGTTGGACCCATCTGCATAAATACCAGATACAAAGCGCATCTTCAGCGTAAATAGAGTTAAACACCCTGGTGAAACAAACAAACCCCAAACGGACAGGCTCTGAGTTCTCTTGCCTCCTCTGATCCCGGTGCTGAAAAGTGCAACAGAAATGATTTTCACAAATTAGCCCTAACTTTTGAATTACAGCATTTCTTTGGGTATAATGACCGGGCTGTGTGGTAATTTACAGCCAGTCCCGGCCTTGCTGAGTAGCAGGGAGATGCTGTGAAAGTGACTGTTAATATTGATCAATGAGGGCTGGAGAGAGTTGTAGACCCTCAGCATCGCCACTTAAAGTGGGCAGGAAACCCAAATTGACCAGTAATAAAGTGTTTGAGGTAGTGCGAGGCGGCTCCTGGGGAAGCTGGCTGCTCTGAGGGGAGGCTGGAGGAGAGAAGCTGTCAATTACTCTTGTTTGATGCCCGGTTTCGGGAGCAGGACGGAGCGGGCTGGGGCCGCTGGCAGGCGGAAGGCGGAGGCGGGCCGCCTGCCTCTCTCCGGAAACCACCCTGGTCATTGCAGGAACTGAGACACAGTGGCTCTTTTTACATTCCTTGTGGGTCCAGAGGCCTCAACTCACCACGATGGAGGCCTAGTTTTCTTTAATCTTAGGGAAGGAAGTAAAATCTCAGCTGTTTGCAACCTTCCCCCTACTTCTGTGCTGGATACTAGTTGACCATTGGGCTTTGGTTTGGGCACTGATTGGAGTCATGTGGGTGACAGACCAGAAATCTCGAAAGATAGTGTGGGAATGAAAATCAGCTTCTGTTAAGGACTTCGGGCTTAAGTGTCATTTAAAGTGATCACGTTGTCATTGCCATTGTATAGATAATTAATAGCAGCATGAACTGTGTGCTCTGATCTCAGTCCTTAATGCATTAACTCTTTTAATCCTAAAACCAGCCCAGGGGTTGGGGGGTGCTATTGTTTTACTAAAGGAATAGTATGTGATTGCAGTTTTGATTTGCAGTATTTGATTGGCAGTAATGTTACTACTTAGAGATGAATTAGAACATGATTGGGATAAGACTATGCTCCAGGGGTGCCTGGGTAGCTCATTGGGTTGAGTGTCCGACTCTTGATTTCAGCTCAGGTCATGATCCCAGAGTCTTGGAATCAAGTCCTGTGTTGGGCTCTGCACTGAGTGTGGAGCCTGCTTAAGAGTCTCTCTCTCTCCCTCTCTCTCCCTCTGTTCCCCTTTCTCCCCCTCTCTCCCCCGTGCCCTCTGTTGCTCTCCCCTGCTCATACACACTCTCTCTCTCAAAAAAGAAAAAAAAAAGTGAACAAAAGACTATGCTCCAGAAAGAGTTCATGAGAAATCTTTCTTCTGCTGCCCAACCCCCATAATCATTGCTGGAGTGATCGATTTCCTTTAATGAACCTGTGGAATGCTAGCATTATTTGGGGTTTGTGGTGTTAACCTTCCAATTCATTGGGGTTTTGTTGCTTTGAGTCAGCTGCATATCCTTAGTTGAGAGTGAGTAACTTAGTTAAAGCTAAAATTGGGTAATCAACCAAAAATAGACCATTGAAATCAATTTAGATTAAAAGATTAAAAAGCATTGATAAAAGTGAGACATCACTTATGTAGTCATTGTAGTTTTCATATGTTTTGCCCCATGCTGTTCAAGTGTTCTTTAAGTTATAGATCTTATTTGGGAACTCTTCCAATACTAGTAAATACATTTTTTTTTCAAATTATGAAATATTTCAATTGTACAGGAAAAAGTATAGAGATTAATATCTATCTTATCCACCAAGCTTTGTCTGAACATTCTACCTCATTTGTTTCAGACCATTTTTTTCCAACATATAAAATGTTCTGAGTCTGTTTGAAACCCTTGTATGTGACTCTCCTTGATCTCCTTTGTCTTTTTCTCCTGGGTCCCTGCCCCCAAGAATTAACCAGTCTCCTGGCCTTTTTCTTTCCTTTTCTTTTCTATTCTGTTCTGTTCTTTTCAGTCTCCTTTTCTTTTTTTTCTCACATGCGGGTGAACATAAATGGAATATGGTTTTGTTTTTGCTTATTTTTAAACTTTACATAAAGGTTATTATAGTGTATGTATCTGAAACTTGCTTTGTTTTCATTCCTCCTTAGATTTAAAAAATGTCTCCACATTGATGTGTATTCCACAGGCCTTTTTTAAGTAAATTCACCATCTTTCCGGAGTATGGAGTGGGCATGTTTCCACCGACTCTAAGCAAAGGGGTCACTCTTGGTGGAGTGGTTTTAGCTTGAATCATGAGAGAAAAGCAAATACCGAGAAAGTTGGGCAGGAAGGAGTTTTTAAAAGTCAGCCTGACAACTTCAAATGAGTTGAATTAATTTTTTTATTTTTTTTTATTTTTTAATTGAATACAGTGTACTATATAATAAAATATATTGGCTGTTGAATTAAGCTTAAACTCCCAATTTAGTAGCCAGTTTATTTGGATTGAATTGAACATAAACTATTAATTCAACAAATCTTAAACTTCTGCACACAACATGCTGTGCTAGGTGCTCCAGGGAGACAGAAATGAGGGCAGTAAGAATAGCAGAAGACACGCTGGTCAGAATAAAGACTGTAAAGGTGGTATGACAGTACATTCTGATCTTTGAAAAGGGGAGAGATTCTGGACTGGGGATGGGGGAATAGGATGTGGTGCAAGGAAAAGCTGCTTGGTGTATAAGACAAGTTTTGAAGGCTGGGGAACCATGTTTCTCATGAACAAAGCAGCTTAGGCAAAGACTTGGAGACAGAAAAACTCTAGGCATTATTATGGGTCCAGTAAGCCATTTAGTTTTTAAGGTCTTCCAGAGTATGAAGGAACGTAGGTGGAATAGGGCTAATGGGAGATTGGGCTATACCAGAGGAATTAGAAATGCTTAAGATCTCTCATTGGCAACCATTGTACCACTCTTCAAGGCATGGAGGAAAAATTACTCCAGAAGTAATTTGTAGGTGGCTTGGAACCAGATGAGACTGGAAGCCATGACTCTACTTAAGAGGCATTGGGAAGAGCTCTATGAGATGTAACGTGGGTCTGGACCAAAACCAAATACATTGTCAAAGGAACTGTAGCCAACAGTTAAGAGAGAACTTCTCAGGGGCTGACTGGATATGGATTCAAGATTAGTGGAATGGGAGTGCTGGGTGGCTCAATCAGTTAAGCCTCTGACTCTCGATCTTGGCTCAGGTCATGATCTCATGGTTCCTGGGATCGAGCCCTCCATCGGGCTCTGCACTGACAGCACAGAACCTGGCTGAGATTCTCTCTCTCCCTCCCTCTCTCTCTGCCCCTCCCCCACTCATTCTCACTCTGTCAAAAATAAATAAACAAACTTTTTAAAAAAATTAATGGAATGGGAAGAGGAGAGTGAGTGAATTTGTTTTGGACTTAGTCAATTTTAAATCATAAAGCAGGCCAAGTCGGTAAAGGAAATGGTCCAGTGTTCACCTGCTAGCATCTGCTTAGTCTGGCCACTTTGGTCCATGTCACCGCTCACATCCCAGACTGGAAGTAACAGGGATTTAAATCACATTGGGTGTGTCCTTCAAACAGTGATTATAGGGAATTTGTGCTCTGGTGGGTTGGAATTGGCTCACCCTGGTTGGCACGACCTGATTGCTAACTTTTCAGAGATTTTGTGAGTCACTTATTGAACACAGACATTATTAAAGTTAAATCATGTTCACTTACAGTGAAGTAAATTATATTAAAAGTAAAGGTAATCAACCCTCACTTCCTAATTATATTACTATATTTTATGATTCCCCATGCTCTTTTGTGTGTAGAAATTGGCAATACCATAGAGCAGAGCCTGCTATGCCTCTGTTCCCAGCTCTCTGTTCAGTGATACTCTGCTGGCGGCTCAAAATCAGCCACTTTGGGAGTATTTACACCATGCAAATTAGCAAATGCTACAAATCAGGGGTCACTGAAACCCACTTCCATTCCTGTTGGAGAACTCACTGCTAAAGACTTAACAGCACACCACTGAATTGGTCAGTGAATACCCCAGCCCCTTTCCCCCACAGGTGGGACAGCCCTGAGGCGCATGTCTACACCTTGTGAGTCCCCAGCACAATTAAGGTCCAGTTTCTCACACTGGCAACTTGCTTGGTGGCAAATAATTTTTGGCTGCTGCTTTCTTTCTCTCACTGTTCCACTGCCTTTTCAATAATTCTCCTATCACTTGTAAAATAAACTGTTTGCCATTAAATCCTTGTTTTAAGGTTTGCTTCTCGGACAACTAAAACTAAGATGGGGGTGCCTGGGCGGTTAAGCCTCCAACTTCAGCTCAGGTCACGATCTCACAGCTTGTGAGTTCAAGTCCTGCATCGTGCTCTGTGCTACAGCTCAGACTCTGGAGCCTGCTTTGGATTCTCTTTTTCTCTCTCTGTCCCTCCCCTGCTCATACTCTGTCTCTGTCTCCCTGTCTCTCTTAAAAATAAATAAACATTAAAAATATAAAACTAAGATGAGTGGCAGGGATAAATGACAAGGTCAGTCAACAGATGCCTGTGGCCCAGTGGGTGATATGTTGAGTACGTGCTCTGTGGATGACCCAAGTAGGGATTAACACCAGCATGTTTCTTCTCTCTGTGAAGAATAGTCATAATGACTTTTAAGTGGTTGGCTTCCAACCCTATTTTATTTTTATTTATTTATATATTTTAAGAGTTTATTTATTTATATTGAGAGAGAGGGCACGCAGAGAGAGAGGGTGAGAAAGACAATCCCAAGCAGCCTCTGTGCCATCAGCCCAGAGCCCGATGAGGGGCTCGAACCCACAAACTGTGAGATCATGACCTAAGCCAAAATCAAGAGCCAGACACTTAACCGACTGAGCCCCCTGGTTCCCCCACCTCATTTTATTTTTAAATCTTACTTTTTTTCTCTTGTGTGTTTTGGAGTACTCTGTATGTACAATTTCTTGTTGATTCCTGGAAGAATAGTATGGTCAACACATGATTGTTCTCTCCTCAGGGACTGTGAGTTCCAATTCCTCTGACACATACTGCTATGGGGAGAGAGTCACGGGATAACTGCGTATGTTTTTTTTGTTTGTTTGTTTTGTTTTGTTTTTGTTTTGTTTTTTTTATGGGGATTCATGGGGTATAAGTGACCAAAGAGCCAAGAGTTGTCACTTTTTTTAGTCTGGAAATGTATAATGTGAAATTGTGTAATTTGCATTTCTTTGTGACTGCTGGTAGGAGACAAATTTCCTTGTCCCAGCTGACATCTTATGGATGTGTATCACTTGGTGGAATGGCCTTAATTCCATTGAGTTCTTTAAAATAGAGGTGGGAGTGATCAGAATTAGCCAGTGAAGATAGACCCTGTTTGGTGTGGTATGGCCACCTAAGGCTCAATTTCATCTTGCTTTTTTATTTCCCTACTCCTAACTCACCCACTCTGCCTTGGGTGCTTTGAAAACTTACCATGGTGGAAGCAGAAAATTTTTAGTGCATCTTAAACCTGAAGATTGCCTGTCTGTGCTTTCCTATCCATCTACCTGTGTGTCTACCTTAATGTACTTTTTTTGTTTAGTTATTGGAACGTCCAGTCCAGTGTCTGCCCTGAACCTCTTGGGACTCTTAAATCTTTCTTACTCGTGAAATGATTCAGGTAGGCACAGTCTACCAATCTCTGCACACCTCTTTATTACTAGTTCGTTATGGATACCATTTCATGGCTCTCTCTGCTACTGCTATTGGAAATTATAGACCTTCCTCCTATAAACTTCTCCCTTCCCCTCTCCACATCAATTTTTCTGCTTTCTCTTGCTTTCTGGTTTTCAATTCCTATTTGAATCCACAGAACCTAGTTTTAATATTATTGACTAACTAATATTTTATCTTTTAAAAGAATGACTTCTTTTTTTCTTTAGGTGGGTTGTTATTTTTAACGATTGCTTTAATGGGAGCCGAGGATGTCTCTGCTTAGGGAGGCCCTTTCTTTCTATCCGTAATGAGGCATAACTCATTTGCACCATCCGGAGATTTATGGAGGGACTGGGTGCAGTTGGGGGGGAAGCACCTTTTCAATTTATTACATCTTAAATGAACTGCTCCCAAAGCAAAAACAAAACAAAAGCAAACAAAAGGGCAGTAAAGCAGTGTCTGTGTCCTGTTGAGTTTGACGTGTATTGAGCTGGATAGGAGTTTGCTGACTCGTCTAACATTGGTAGGCAAGAGTTACCATTCCATTTGCGTTGCTCTTTTGTATTCTCTTTGCCTGTCGCTCTTCCTCCTTGTCCACCCTTACTACATCCACCTCTGCTCCTCTACTGAGTAATTGAAATAATTACCCGGGTGTAATTCTACCTCAGTCATTATTAGATAGTTAGGATGGTTTATTTAATCCTAACTTGGATTTGTTTGGAAGGAGGGGGAACAAGGTGAAAGAGGGATCTCTTTATTTCCTCCTACTTGGCACAGCGGCCTAAGCTCTTAGGTGTATGATCTCAAGGACGTTTGTAATTTAATAGGAATCGTTTTTCTTCCCAAACCCTTTTGTGAGAAGGTAGTAGAGCTTTCAATTCAGTCTTCCACTAAAATGCCACTTTATTTCATTTCTGGGGTCCGCTCCCTGAATTCTGTGCTCTCCCATCTTCTCAGGTCACACAGCAGGGGTTCTGCCACCAACACATCTGACTTTTGACCTGTGACCTTGAAGTGCCCTGGGGAGGGGCAGATGCCTGCACAGTGGGAGAATCGGGAGGGAGTTCCGGGGCACCAACTGAATGTAATCTATTTTCCTGCCAGTAGCGGTGAAAAGAGCAGCTGGGTCTTTGAGGAGGGAGAGCAAACCCACGGTTACCTGCTCTTTGCTCTTGGTTTTGCTCTTGGTTTGTGAATTCTGGAAGGAGAGAGGAAACCCAGCCATTCAGCGGAGTTTTGGAACCTTTCCAGGAAGGCCAGAGCTGCCTGTGGTGTATACCCCATGCCCGCGCGGTCGCTGCCAATGCGGTGTCCCCGAGAAGCCCTTTCCGTTCGCTGCGCCCTAACATCCCACCGCAGGACTTTTTACTTGCCCACCGTGGTTCGTTTTCCTTCCTTCTTTTCTTCGTCCGTCCCCACCCCAATCCTCCCATCGCATCGGTGCAAAGAGGGTGCAGTTTTTATTCACCCCGCCCGAAAGCGGACTCTGAACTTGAAATTGTCGCTCACGGCAACATTGCTCCCTCTGCTTCCTTGGTTTTGGAAATGAGGCATTTCATTTCTGACCATGGTTTGAAGACTATAGAAATGCATTTCACACAGTACGAAACACCAGCTGTATATAGATTCTAATATTTTTTTTCATTAAAAACCTTTTGCTTCTTTCCCCTTGCTTCTCTTGATAGGTGCTGAGATAGAAGGCTCCCCTACACCTAAGACATGCCTCCCCCCCTTTTTTTCCTCCTAGACTCAAACTTCAGAATATTTTCAATATCTGCAACATTATCTTTTGAATAATAATTACCTCTTATATTAAATTATAAGACAGCAGGATTCAGGATTAGATCTCCCCATATTATTCTAGTGAAGGAAATTATGACAGGGGTCATTTTTTAGAATTATGTAGCAGGGTAAAAGGTCCTAGGCAGCATTAGAAGGCAAAGGCGTTTATAATTAAATTGTAATTTAGGCCGGTGATTTATCGTTTTCTCAATGAAAAATTTGGTGCTGCCGAGAGATCCTAAGAGGAACTTTAGTGAGATACAACTTAATGAAATAATAAAAAGAAAAATTATTCTGCAATGGATTGTATTACAGTGGCGAAACCATCATTGCCTGCCTTCTGTGGGTATTTCCATTATCAATCCTATTTTTCAAGGATTTCTAATTTAACTATCATTTTCTTTTCAGAATAAAACATGGCACGGGAATTCTGAGTTTTATATCTAGAACATCTTTTTTGAAGACTTGGAAAATACAGTCAAAATCTTAGGTGTTGTTCGTGTTCATAAATACATTTGGAACACATAGCCCATTTGCTTAAAAGCTGTTTATTCTAATTCAAGCCATGCCTGCCTCTGTGACCACAATAAAAACAAAACAAAACAAAACAAAAAAAACGTATTTACTTACTTCAAAATAACAGATGACTTTTCTTTGTTTATTTATTGTGGAGGCTTGTGTCCATGAAGGTGGACCTTTGGTATTTGTTACTTTCCTTCCCGTCGACAATTTGGCATCTCCTGTGAGTGAGGGATGAGATACAATCTATGGGATGGATATACACAAGCCAAACGGGACGGTACAGAATAGGAATCATTCTTCTGTTGAAAATAAAAAAGCGAGGGCAATTTTAAAAGTAAAAAGAGTGGAGTTCTTTGCTAAAAAAGATCTTTTGCAGCCTCTCTATAGGAAATCAGCAGTTTTACAAAACTAATTGTGACTGAAGATTTGGCTCATGATAAGGCCAATTTAGTTGGTGTTTTGAGCCAAAAGATTAAACAGTTGAGTTATTAAAAAAACAAAAGTACATTTTAAACTTGTGGTGTGATACTTGCATTTATTATAATTCAAATTGTTCACTTATTGTTATATTCTAATTTTCTCCATAGAACCTTGATTGCTTTAATGATCTTGGTGGTAATTCTTTAAAAATAATCACGCTAATAAACTTTTAATGGCATGTGTTTTAAATAATTGATTGAAAATGGTCTAAATATCTGCTTATCCAGTAGTCTATAATAGCTTCTTCACTAAACAATCTATTGAGTAAATAATGTGTTTCAAAAAAATGTACTGTGTATTTATATAATAGACTTCAGGTGTTAAGAAAACAACATGTACCTTACAGATTTTTTTTTAACATGTTTTCTTCACTAACAGAAGTTGTCACCATTCATTGAGTAAAGAACATGCACTTAAGTTATCTAAATACATGGTTAGATGAAAGATGATAATATTTTGCATGGATCTATTAAAGTTTATCAGTCTCTGCTCACATAGTACATTTTATCTTTTTACTTAAAAAAATGTTTATTTTTGAGAGAGAAAAAGAAGAAGAGAGAGGAAAGCAGAGAGAGACAGAGAGAGAGAGAGTGGGCAAGGGGCAAAGAGAGAGAAAGAGACATAGAGACAGAGAATCCCAAGTAGGTTCCACAGCTGCCAGTGCAGAGCCCGACATGGGGCTCAAACTCACCAAGTGTGAGATCATGACCTGAGCCGAAACCAAGAGTTGGATGCTTAACTGGCTGAGCCACTCAGAAGCCCCCGTCTTTTTTACTTCTTTTATTTATTTTTTAATTATTATTTTTTTAATGTTTATTTGTTTTTGAGAGAGAGACAGAGACAGAGTGTGAGCAGGGGAGAGGCAGAGAGAGAGGGAGACACAGAATCGGAAGCCGGCTCCAGGCTCTGAGCTGTCAGCACAGAGGCTAGCACAGGGCTCCAACTCACAAATCTCGAGATCATGACCTGAGCCAGAGTCGGATGCTTAGCTGACTGAGACACCCAGGCACCCCTGTCTTTTTCACGTCTTAAAAATGGGTCTGACAGGCTTTGGGATAAACTTTTTAGGGAGAGCGAAACCCTCAAAAACATTAACTTTTCAGAGAGGAATGCTCTTTAGTTTTGAATATGCACTATGTCCTTCTGAATACTATTTTAGGCTGTTAACTTGTAGTTGCTTCTCTGGTCTTCCTCTTTCCTTCAAATTTGAGGCAGGATTGACGTGGTATGGTTTCCCCGACACTGTTCTACAGGCAAAGACCAGTGGTAAAAAAAAAAAAAAAAAAGGGAAAAGCAGCATGACCTTGGGTGGTGACTTAATAGTTTTTCACAAGTAAAAATAGAAATAAAAATAGGCTGAGCCTCATAGGGTTGTTGAGCACATTAAATGAGTTCATACATGCAAAGCACTTACAACAGTGTTTGGCATATAGTAAGTACTTAATAAATGCTAGCTAGTATGACTGTTTATTTGTAATTATATTCCATGACCATCTTCACTAGACAGATATCGACAGAAATATTCTATTAAAGGTAATAAAAACTTGGCAATCTAAATTTTGACCTATATATGAAAAGCTTTTGAAAGCAAAGCCAGTAAAGAAACATGAACCCACTAGGGGAAGTGATCTGATAAAGGAGGTGATCCACAAAACATAGCTGTTTTATTAATGTGTGATATGTTAATTTGTCCTTTTATATTCAATTCCCATGACTTTGTTTTTTTCACTTTTTATTTTCAAATAATTTTAGATTTAGAGAAAAGTTGTAAAATAGTAGGGAAATTCCCCATGTACCCATCACTCAGCTTCCCCTAATGTTAACGTCTTGCATAACCATGGTACAATTATCAAAACTAAGAAATTAACACCATGGAATACAATTAACTGAAGACACTTGGGTTTCCACTGTTGTCCTCTTTCTGTTCAAAGCCCTAGTTCACGACCACATAGTGCATTTAGTTGTGATGCCTCTTCGTTCTCCTCCGATCTGTGAAAGTTCCTCAGTCTTTCTTTGATCCCTAGGACCTTGGCCTTTTTTTTTTCAATTGAGGTAAAATTGGTATAGAACATTATATAAGTTTCACGTGTACGTTATAACTCAACATCTGTACGCACTTCAAAGTGGTCACCATTAAAAGTCGAGTTACCATCATCACCATGCAATTGACCCCCTCCACCCACCCCCAGCCCAGTTCCCCTCTGGTCATCACCAATCTGTTCTGTTTTCTGTATCTATAAGTTTGTTTTTATTTTTGACCTTGGTAGTATTGAAATGTACTTATCAGTTATTTCATAGAATGTTCCTCAATTTGGGGTTTTCTCATGTTTTCCATAGTTAGATCAAGGTCACACAGTCTTGACAAGAATATCACAGAAGTGATGCATCCTGTCGTATCATGGGGTATGTGACATCGATAGATCTTATTACTGATGATGTTAACTTTGGTTACTTGGTTAAGATGGTAACTGCTGGCTTTTTTCCCTGCAAAGTCACTGTTTTCCCCTTGGTGGTAGCAAGATAAATATCTTGAGGGAACTGCTTTGAGATTATGCCAATATCATACTTTTTCTCAAATTTCCACTCACTATTTTTAGCAGCCATCAGAGGATCATACCTGCAACAATTATTACTGTGGTTTTCTAGTGGTGATTTTCTATTTTCCTTATTTCTTCCACCTTGAATAATTGGAACTCTTCCAAAATAAGAGCTGTCATTTCTCCACTATTCTTTAATTTATTCATTTATTTATATTAAAGTGAATTCATTGATATTTATTTTAATCTATAGACTATAACCCAATACTACCATTAATTTTCTTTTTTTTTTTTTGCTCAAACTACTCCAGTTGTGGCTCTTTCAGTTTGGTGCCTATGTCCTTTCAACATTTCTCCATCCTATTTTAGGACTTCCTTACTCTCCTCTACCACAAGATGTTCCATACTTATCTTGGATTTAAGGAGCCCTGGTTCCTTTTATTGGATAATGGTATTTAGGTACCAATGTCTAGACTCTAAGTAGGCTCACTATGACTTAGGGTATCATGGCTTCTAGGCCATCTCAGAGAGCAGGGCTTGGGAATACATGTATGTGTGCTTAGTCAGGCATATAACCACATCTGGTTAGGGATTCTTATGTCACTTAGAATTGTCTATCATTTTTGTTTTTTAATGACCACAGAAGAAAAGCTGTGAAAGTTTTTTGGTACAATTAGTATGTTTATAGGTAGAAAAATAAGATAGGAAAATTTTTAAGATGGAATTTAGTACATATCAAGGTTAGGACTGTGAACCTATCATAAGATTTTTGAGAAAGTCATGATTCTTTGGTATATGAAACAGACACATGAAGTTCCTCCCCATCCTCGTATGTCAGTGACTTGGGGACCTGGTGATGACTCATCTTGAATTCTATTGTCACATATTTGGCAACTTGGGAACAATGCTGAATCATTTATATAAAAAAATTGTAATAAATATTGGGATATTTTAATAATTAGATGACAGCTTAATATTTATATGTGCTAAAGAAAATGTTTTGCATCTGTGTTTTGAAACCATGGTTTGTTTCTGTTCAAATATACATGAATTTGCTAAAAAAGAATAATTTTCAAAACTACATTCATATTTTAAACAGCTTTTGCCTCACATGATCTCTATTCTCCTGATCATTTCTTACTGTCTACATAAAAAAGTTAAAATTTCAGGGGCGCCTGGGTGGCTCAGTTGGCTAAATGTACAACTTCAGCTCAGGTCATGATCTTGGACTCTGTGGATTCGAGCCCCGCGTCGGGCTCTGTGCTGACAGCTCAGAGCCTGGAGCCGGCTTCAGATTCTGTGTCTCCCTCTCTCTCTGCCCCTCCTCTGCTCAGGCTCTCTCTGTCTCTCTCTCTCAAAAATAAGTAAACATCTAAAAAAATATTTTTAAAAAGTTAAAATCAGAAGTAGACATTTCCTAACCTCACAGAATAATTTTATCTTGAAATATCAGAAGTAAGTGATCTCAGAATTGGTTTTTCTATGAGTCATTTCAATTTCTATTCCTTATTTCTTCAAGAAAGATTTTATAAGTAATTAAATCCTCTTTTTTCTCTTTACCTATTTTTTTTTCCTTTTCTGCATAACTATTGTTTTCCTTTTTGATGACAAATAAGCAAATAGTTACTATTTCAATTGATTGCTACATGTTAGGTATAATGGTCACTATTGATTATTGTATAATTTAAATTTGGAGTTTACCAGCACTTATTAAGGAATCTTATTATTTCCAGAAGTTTCTATAAAGATTAAAGATATGAAAGCCAAAAGCCAAATGGATAAATGAAAATTAAGGAAGAACTTTGGTGTGCAGTTGCTGTGGGAGAAGGAAAGTGACTAGACAATAAATGACAGTGCCACTTAACATGTTCATAAATCTGGTGGCTTTGTAGGGCTGACGGTACACATAAGCCCCCACAAAGAGAAGCAGTGAGTTTAGAGCTGAACGATGAGGCATTTCCAGTTCCAGTTGGTGTGTCATAAAAACCAAATTGTATGAGAAGCTTTCTAGCCTGAATGGATGATGAGCATTAGAGATGTCTTCATGCTTCTTTTATCAGTGGCTCTTTGATTTAGAATTTTTGACTCAACATACTGTTTCCTTGGCTATTGGTGATCCCAACAGCTACCACAGAAGTGGCAAAATGTCACAATATCAACCTCAGGAAGAATCTCAAGGTGTCATTGCTTATATTACTGTCTTTACTAGTTGAAAGTCAAGTTATCATTATGGCAGACCCTGATGGTGTCCCATCCATATCCCATGGGCACTGACCTCTTGACACTGAAGGCTGCTTATTGAGAACAGCTGTGACTCTCTGCCAGAGCAAGTTTTTTTTCTGATTGTATGCTTACCTTGGCCAGCATGTAGGGCAAGCCAGAGTTGCCAGAGAGTTTATGTCACCAGAAGCAACCATCAACCAATGACAAATGAAGGTTTGACAGATACGCCCTACTTCTTTTCTTGGTTAGAATAACTCTGGGGTAAACAATACATTGTCTCCCAGACTTGCCAGTGGCTCCAGTTTAATCAGAGCTTAAACTTAATTTTAGGGCCCAGTTACCCCCTTAATAATATGCCCTTATTGGCCTCTTTCCCTTCCATATTTCATGCCCTAATTGCCTACTGGTTTTTCCCAGGATGACCTATGAAATAAACTAATTGTATTCCAGTTCTTGTCTCAAAGTATGCTTTTGGGAGAACCTAAACTATAGCAAAATTTAAGTTATCTCTTAGCTTAAGTTAGTTTGTATATCCTTTACCCCCTCTGCATTGCTGCCTCTCTATGTTTACTTTTTTCTCTGGCCTCTTGTCCACCTGGTTCCTTCTGGAGAGGTTGGGAATGAGTAGGTAAGCAAGAAAGAAGGTAGTGGGGACACTGAGACAAATAGGCATGATAGAGTCAAGGCAGGGAAGAAGAATCGTGCATTTATTGAGCACCTGTTGTAAACAAGGCAGCAACTGTATTAAGTGCTTTCTAAAAGTTATCTCATGTCATTGTCTTGACAGCCCCTGGAACAGAGGGGTAGGTGGTATTATGTCTGTTTTGGAGATGAAAGAAATTGATATGCAGAGGGCTTAAAAGATGTGCATAGGGTTACCAAACTGCTAATGAGTAGAACTAGGTTTGGGACCTACACTTGTGTGTGCCCTTCTAGAGAAAGACCTAGACCAGCAGCCAGAAAGCTGAGCTTTGAATCCCAGTTCTTCTCTTTACATGTTGTGTGGTCTTGGGCATGCAATTTGCATTCTCTGAATTTGTTTTCTCATCTGTCAAGTAGAAAGTGAAAAGTGAGAAATTATTATCATGTTAAGACATTTTATTTAGTCTTAGCCAGTTGGATGCGCTAAAATCATTATTTTAGAGAAAAAATGAGTATTGATCTATTTGGCTAGACGAGCTCTGAAAAACTACCAGCTGGAACTAGTCCACGGGCAGGAAGGGATGGGTCTGGGTGGGAAAAGTAGCTTATTTTTAAATGTATGGCATTTTGGTAATCACCTGTGTAAATAGCTCTGCAATGATGGGGCAGAGTTGTGCATCTGAGTAAATTGCCCTTGTCTCTTGAGGTGGCCAAGCCATGGATCTGAACTACCTCAGCTTAGTGAAAAACTTGGGTCAGTCATGGCTGGTTTTTTCCATTGGTCAGCCAATGGCTTAATCATCACGTGGCCTTTCATTTCATATTTGTCACTGTCAGGTTGACTTTGAATTTTGGAAAGCTTCCAGCATTCATTACCATAATGAAAAAGAAAAGTTCGTATTCGTGGCACACAGACTTAGAAAGCTACTCAGAGGGACCATCCTTGCTCTTAGTATTTCTCCTTTCAACCCAAAGAACCTGCAAACATATGTATTTAAAAAAATCATGGTAGGGGCGCCTGGGTGGCGCAGTCGGTTGGGCGTCCGACTTCAGCTCAGGTCACGATCTCGCGATCCGTGAGTTCGAGCCCCGCATCGGGCTCTGAGCTGATGGCTCAGAACCTGGAGCCTGCTTCCGATTCTGTGTCTCCCTCTCTCTCTGCCCCTCCCCCGCTCATGCTCTGTCTCTCTCTGTCTCAAAAATAAATAAAACGTTAAAAAAATTAAAAAAAAAATAAATAAAAAAATAAAAAAATCATGGTTATTTGAGTCAGAAAAAGTGGAGCCCTAACCTTGTCCAGAACTGGCCTGCAAGATAGACAGGATTGATAGCAGAGCCCCCTTGGGCACTAATTGATTTATTCTTTTCTTTTGACTCTTTGCACTTCGGGAGTCACTTGTAAGTGTTTGGTAATCATGAGACATGCAAACTCACAGGCTGCTTCTTTCCATGGTTGGTAGATAGGCAAAGGATTTCTAAGAAAATCTTCTCTTAGATGAAAGCCTGGCATCTTATTTTGTATATTGTCATAGAGATCCTCACCTAGGAGAAGAGCATTTCGCACTGACTTACAGAGCTTCCTTGATGTGCCTGGAAGAACTTGAGTTTATGCTTATTAGTCAGAGGCCACTGTGGCCTTTATTGAGAAGAAAGGAGCCCAACTTTTATCTTCTGCTTTACAGGGCAGGATAGAGGCTAGTCTGTATTCGCACTTGTCACTTTCTTGCCTGCTCTGGTGTTGGGAGCTGTCCAGGAACACTTCATGATGCCGCTCAAACACAAACGTCTGGAGAAGCCCTAATCCAAAGTGAATCTTTTATAAATAATAAACAGCAAATAGGCTCCATTTAGTTATATTAACCCCCAAATAGGTCAGGCACGTTGTTTAAAAATGCAAACATCACAATAAAAAAGATTCCCTAGATGCAGAGTTTGATGTGTATGTGCAAATTTTCTGGACATGGTACAGGAAAAAATAGCCCACACCTATGCTTCACTACTTAAAATATTTATATATTATCTCTGAAAAGTGCTACTTTTGAAGTGCTATTTATTATAAGCTGATAGAACTCAAAGGCTCTCCGTCCTCATAGAAGTCCTTATCGTTCCTGATTGCTGAGTAGTTGCTCATAACTTTACATTCTGAAACCTGTGGAGTCCTCAAGAGATTCAGAGCTCTTGCCAACATTTTCAAGATTTCTTGCTGAACAACTTGGCATTTGTTTGGGATCCTCTTTAGTTTCATCAATGGGCCTAATTTCACATGTTGAGGTTCTTATTGTTTGCCAGCCAAAATAAAATGGCATAGTTCAAAACTATTTATACAATTCAAAACATTTTTTTCATTTGGAGCTCACTTAGTTTGCCTGTCTGCCTCAATTGTGTATTAACCTCTCTTCTTTCATGCCAGGAATAATTAGACAATTAAGTGCTGATGCTCTGGAAATGAAAGGGCATATTTTCATTGAAATTCTCACCTACAAAAATACCTAGTCTAATTCACATTCCCCTTAAAACCGGGATGAGTAAAGTGTTCCGTTGTGAACTCTAACATATAGATCCCAAAGTATTTACACTTGGATAAAGATATGGCACTGTAATTCAGTTGAGCAATGGCAGTAATTACTTTTTCCCAGGGAAGAGTAATTCTTGCAATTAAAAACATACAGAGGTTGGGTGCGACTTTTCTGTACTTCCTGATTTGCTTGTGACTCAGCCATTACTTATGTCAATCTGTGATCCTCTTGTAATGATTTCAAGAGTAAATAAAGCTGCATGCTGTTCCACCAGTATTTCTAGAGAGAGGTGACCTTCGTTACTGTGTTGAAATTTCATGCCCCTTTAAAACTAGTTACGTCTTTTAAATCGTCATTTAATTCCTTCTCTTTTCCTCTCCGTACTCTAGAATTGCCATGATTAGGAGATGAAGTAGACGCCCCAGTTTGGTTGGCATCCAGCTACACATTAGGCTAGATTCATTCATGTAAAAAGGATGTAATGTAACTCCCAGTCTAATCCGTGGGATCTCCTCTGTAGCTTCCCTTCTGTATATTGCCCTGATCTCTAGTAATCTCTTAAAAAATGGAATTCTTCATGCTTTAGGAAAGAGCTTCCATCTCCTCCCCCACCCCCCATCCTGCACATGCCTTCCTTACTGTCATTTCGACCACATCCTATTAGAAGCAAGTCTGTAAGTCAAGCACACACTCAAAAGAGGAGAATTAAGTTCCACTTCTTGAAGGGAGGAATGTTGAAAAGTTTGTGGGCATATTTTGAAACCACCAGAATCCTGGAGAAGAATTTCAGGAGAAGGAATGATGCAGATCTTCAGTAGAAAAAGGTTGGTCTAGGGGCGCCTGGGTGGCTTATTTGGTTAAGTGCCCAACTTCAGCTCAGGTCATGATCTCAATGGCTCGTGAGTTAGAGCCCCGCGTCAGGCTCTGTACTGACATCTCAGAGCCTGGAGCCTGCTTCAGATTCTGTGTGTGTCTCTCTCTGCCCCTCCCCTGCTTGCACTCTGTCTCTGTCTCTGTCTCAAAGGTAAATAAACATTAAAAAAAAATTTTTTTTAAAGAAAAAGGTCAGTCTAAAAATAGGGTGCAGAGTGTGCTGGTACAAAGAGAGACTGAGTTATTTGATTATAATCTCCCCTACCCACTAAACCTGAAACCCTATTAAGGCAGGGTCCACATCACTCTTCGTTCCTCAGCACTTCAAACCCTTGCATGTAAGAAATGCTCCTTAAATATTTTTGGCATGGCTGAATCAATGAATGAGTAATTCAGTAAATGAGAAATGAATGAAGAATGAGTGACTTGGTTACATGTCAAAATGGTATCAAAATGCTCTCTGGAATCACACTGCCTGGGTTCAAATCTAGGCTCTATTGTATACTGGGTGTCTTTTCTTGGGAGGTCATTTAATCTTCATAAGCCTCAGTGTAAAAATGAGACTATTAATAGAACTTATCCCATAGAATTATTATAAGGATTAATGCTACAACAGGTACAATATTAGGTGCATAGTAAACACAATGTTACCTATTTTTATAACTGTTTTTAATGCTCAAGTTCTCCAGCTATTAAATGGTAGAGCCAAGATTTGAATCCCTGTTTTATGCAAAATCCCACAGTCCTAATTTTTGCACCTTCAAGATTGGACGTAATACTACTCTTTCACGGATAGTAAAGTGTAAACTCATTAGGCCCCTCCGGTCAATATTTTTATATAAAAAGCACTACAATATTTGGGTTTTACCAAGTCCTGGGATTTTTTATTCAGTTGTAGAGGAAGATGATTGAGCTTTTTGAGGTTTGCTGATTTCACAGATTTTTTTTTTCGGCTAGTTCTTAGAAACTAGCAGGTGGTATCACCAAGACCACTTTTAGAGAAAATTTGTTTTGATCGCTACAATATATAGGAAGATTGGTAGTGGCAGCAGCAAGAACCCACTCTAATTGGTGTTTCTAACCAAGAGATCCCATGTAACTTATGTTGGTGAACAAGTAAGAAGCCTTTAATTGCTTATGGATAATAGTTTCTTCTGTGCTTTTTGTTTTAGAATGTTCAGTTTAATATGGGGGGGGGCGGGAAATGGATCTATGTGTCATTTACCTGTTGATGAGTGAACAAACCACCCTAAACCGTAGAAGTTTGAAACAATGACCATTTAATTTGTTTGCCAGTCTGTAAGTCAGCAATTTGGACTGGGGTCTGCTGGGCACTGCTACTGGTCTCACCCGGAGCTGGATGGCGAGAGTGCGAACAGATGTTCTAAGATAGCCTCACTCACATGTCAGTGGCCCTGGCTGTTGGCTGGACCCCATGTTTCCAAGCACCTAGCAAGAGATTATTCACATCATGGCAGTCCAAAGAGGAAAAGTCTCAGTGTGCAAGTGCCTTCCAAGTCTCTGCTTTTATCATGTTTGCAAATACCCCGTTGGCCAAGAAAGTCACATGGTCAAGCCCGTCTTTAAGAGGCAGAGAACAAAAAGCACTTGTTGATGGGGGAGCTGTAAAGTTGCACTGCAAAGGATGTGCATTGTAAAGGAACTGGAGGAATCATTGTAGCCATCTTTGCCAACAGTTACCAACCATAAAGTAGAAGATAGTTTCAGGAGGGTGCAAAGCAAATCCTTAAAAATCTTTTGAGGGGTTTGCAGCTCAAATTATATCTGGTACAAAATTGATTTGAAACATACTTCTTACATAGCTGCTTCCAGTAGGCTCCTAGGGAACAGCATAGTGTTAGTTGGTGGTCACTAAAACCTTAATGCACTTGCCCTGCACGCAGATGCACCTGCCCTGCACGAGGATGCCTGATGCAGATCGCAGTCTGCGGTTGTAGCTTGCGACTGTTGGGTGGATGCAAAAGCCTTGTTTCTGCTTCTTAAATACCCTATGTCTCCAGAGCTGGGTAAGCTTTGCAAATGAAACTCCATAGTCATGTTTTCCATGGTTTCTTAAGAAAATTAAAAACTCCAGGAAACTCTCAGAAATTTTATTTATCCCATCTGATTTATACCAGAGAACTCGTGATCCAGCCTTCTCAGGGAGTTGCCATGCTGTGCCCAGCCTGTCTCTCTGCCTCCCTACCCTGTTAGCTCCACATCTAAGTGAGTCAGCTGGTTAGATGCTGAGCAAATGGGGGAGGGAGTGGGAGGGAGATAGGAACACAGGCCGAATTCCTGCCGCAGTGAATGAACGAAGCATCTGTATGGTGCCTACCCCGCTCCCTGACTTGTTAGATCAGAAACTGTGCCTGCTGCACCCCCCTCCCCAGTCCTTGACCTTGTGGCTCAGACACGCTGCCAAGTCAGTGACCCTAGGAAATCATTCCCATGGGATTATGTGGCTGCTCCCTGGGATGTGGTGAGTGAATTTAGACATCTGGGGTTCCTAAAATCTTCCTGTCCTCATGGCAGAGAATGTGAAATCACCATACCGTACACAATAGTGACATAGAACCCTGATGTTTTCAAGTAACTAGATCTTATTTTGATAGTTTGACTTGGAAGAAGTGCAACATTATCAAGATAACCTCTCCTAAATTTGTTAATACCTCGAGGTTTAATTTACTATGTTTTGGAACAACACCATCAGTCATTTGGCAAATATTTCTTGAATCATTTTAAATTAGTCGATTTGCATTAAGCTCACCCAAATGTGTTTGCCACAGTGTCACATGTCTTCTGAAATGACATGTTCTCTTGTGGGTTTGGGGCTTTATACTGAAATAAACCTATTGTTTTAAAGACAAAATTATAAATATTGTGGAAATTTGGGGGGCTAACGGAAGGACACTTTTAAAAAAAAATTTAGCATTTATTCATTTTTGACAGAGACAGAGCGTGAGTGGGGGGAGGGGCAGAGAGAGAGGGAGACACAGAACATGAAGCAGGCTCTAGGCTATGAGCTGTCAGCACAAAGCCCAGTGCAGGGCTTGAACTCAGGACCACCAGATCATGACCTGAGTCAAGGTCCGATGTTTAACCGACTGAGCCACCCAGGCGCTCCAGAAGGATAGTTTTTTTTTTTTTTTAAGTTTTAAAAAATATTTGTTTATTTTTGAGGGAGAGAGAGAGAGCGTGAGCATGAGAGGGGAGGGGCAGAGAGAGAGAGGGAGACACAGAATCTGAAGCAGGCTCCTGGCTCTGAGCTGTCAGCACAGAGCCCAATGTTGGGCTGGAACCTGCAAGCGATGAGATCATGACCTGAGCTGAAGTCAGATGCTTAACCGACTGAGCTACCCAGGCACCCCAAGGATAGTTTCTCATGTTAGCAATTACTAAACTTTTATAGGATGCTAATGATACTTCCTTGTTATTGTACATGAACAGAGAATATACTGCGGGGCCACTCTGTGGCTTAGCTTTCATTTCTTGACATTTAACAACACAGTAAACTTTTATAACAACAACAAAAAAAGTTTGGGAACCAATTAAAATAAAAAATATAACTTCAAGGAAAAGGCATAATATGTCTCTTGTAACATCCTATTTTTTTCTTCTCTAAACATAGATGGTAAAAATTAAGCTCCCCCTTCCCAGAGGTGTACAAAAAGGCTCTTTCCTTGCAAGAGTGATGAAGAGAGCGTGGGCCAAGAGCAAGACACCTCAAGCGAATAGCTGTGTTCTGTTCCTTTCCTTTGTGCTAAGGCCATACACTGTGGGACTCTCCTGATGAAAGGGTTTTGAATCCGGAAATATGTGCTACAGACTTCATGGTTATTCGAGTGGGTGTCCCACGCGCACAGACATGCACACTTTTACAGTTAGTTCAGTGAGTTAGTACATCGTACATGCCCTGCTGAGGGGGAGCCTGGAAGCTCGTCCTAAACAGAAGGAGGCTCAGCCTGGATGCTTACAGAAAGGATAAGAGGCCGAACCCCTTGTGAATTAATCACAGTGGGCAGCTCTAGGGATCGATGGCTTAATTTCATTGGGCATTAGTTTCCTTAACACCTGGAGAGCATGTAAGAATTCCTCAAGAGTCTTGTGCGTTTGCCCATTGCTGTATGTCCAAGTTTTCCGAAATGCGTTATGCAGTTTAGTAAGCTCCTGATATTCCTGGAAAATAAAAAGGACTTATGGTTAGAAGAGTGTGTACATAGGATTATCTTTTTGGAGATAAGCATAAACATGTTAAAGGCTCAGAGAAGACTTTACGTAAAGACAACTTTTTAATTTTGTTTGAGTGATCTTTCCTACACATATGCGAACACAGATTTCTTTTTCTCCTGACACACAGTAACACCCCACACCTCAGAGGATGTTGCTCTAGATGTTCTCAGTTTGATCCTCACGTGTAGCCAGACTTTTAGAGAATGAACCTTGTGCTGTTGGCTTCTTACAGAACAGCATTTGCTGTGCTTTGACTTTGCTGCTGTGCTATGGGCTTACTTAACAGTAATTTCACGAAAGAGGGACAGGGACTTTGGCATTATTTTCAGTGTGGGCATCTCACTGAGTATGCAGTCCACATTATTACATAATACAAAGACCCACAAGGAAATTTCTAGTTTATGTTATGGACCTACATACTAACTTCCTATGGTTGCTGTAACAAATTACCTAGAACTTGGAGGATTTAAATCATGTGCGTTTATTACCTTACGGTTCTGGAGGTCAGAAGTCTGAGATGAGTCTCACTGGGCTAAAATCAGAGCCCTGTTGGCAGGGCTCTATTCCTTCTGGAGGCTCTAATAGAGAATCCTTTTCTTGCCATTTCCAGCTTCTGGAGGCTGCCCACATGCCCTGGCTCACGGCCCCTTGACCATCCTCAAAGCCAGCAGTAGCCAGTCCAGTCTTTGTCAGGATTACATCTCTTGGGTTCTTCTGCTTCTGTCTCCCTCTTCCACACTTAAATGACCCTTGTGATTACATGGGGCTGACCTAGATAATCCAGAACGGTTTTCCTATTTTAAGCTCAACTGATGAGCAACTTTAATCCCATCCACAGTCTCAAATCCCCCTTGCCATGTAACCCAATATATTCATGGGTTCTGGGCAATAGGGCACAGACGTCTTTGGAGAGCCATTATTCTGCTATCACAGCCCAGCAGACATGGCAATATTTTTGCTTTGGCTTCTAGGCTGCTTAGAGCTATTTGGGGACTATGTGGACCTTCACCTTACTTTCCTCTTATAATGTAGTAGAAACGATGACTAATAGTGAACCTCTAGAATAGGGGTAGGCAGACTGCGGTCCATGGGCCAAATCCAGCCCCCTCCTGTGTTTGTAAATGAAGTTCTGTTGGAACACAGCCACTGTTTTCCTGCTATGAGGACAAGGTAGAGTAGCTGTGGCACAGACCATATGGCCTACAAAGAGAAAATATTTGCTGTCTGGCCCTTCCTAGAGAAAGGTTGCCAGCCCCTGGTCTAGATACTCTGAGTCATCATGCATGCAAGTCCCTCTCTTTCTGATGGAAATAGAGATGTTGGGTCACTTAAAACCCCTGAAACATGTTGCAGTTAGCTCTGTTGTCATTTTTAGGTTTTGGCTTCAGTAGAGGGTTGTGAAATAATCCAGGGCATTGGAGACAATGTGACTATAATCTAAGTCACGTAAGAAAATAAAGTCACGTGTTTATTAAGTCAGGTTATATCTACCTGTTTTCAAAAGGTTGAGCAGGACATAAGACTCTGATTAGAGCTTGTGTATCTGTGGTTACCACGTTGGTCACATGCATAGACACACCTACCTGCACCTTGTCCCTTTGGCTCAGTCTCTAAAAGTCTGAGAGGGAAGTGACTGTGGGCTCTGAGCTATTCTTAACATGTCATAAGTATAATGGAAACTGTACATTTACCCATAATATCCATCATTGATGGTTTCAAAATGGAAAAACACCATTTTAATTTATGCCATTTGTACGCCAATTTTATTTTTGTAAAATAATTATATAATTTTATAATTTTACTTTTGCAAAAAGTAATTTTTTATAATTTTATATTTATATATAAATATGTATATTTATATATAATTTACTTATATAATTTTATATAAGTTATATATAATTATAATTATATATTTTTACTTTTATTATAATTTTACTCTTGCAAAAATAAAAATGTTGGAAATCTCTTGAGTATATAGTCTGTTTCCAAAAATAATGCAACTGTTATTTATCTTTCTTTTAAATATGTGTATGATATATGAACTATGAAGTCTTTGGAAGATGGCAGTCTTTATGACCATTCTAAACAAAATAGCCTTGAATTTTCTTCTAAAGGATGTTTGCATTTTGAGCAATCTCTCTCTTTCTTTTCCCCATCCCTTCCTTCCTTCCATCCTTCCTTCCTTCCTTCCTTCCTTCCTTCCTTCCTTCCTTCCTCTCTCCTTCCTTCCTTCCTTCCTTCCTTCCTTCCTTCCTTCCTTCCTTCCTTCCTTCCTTTCAAATAATCTCTCTGCCCAATATGGGGATCAAACTCATGACCCACTCACTGAGAGCATGGGCCACATGCTCCACTCACTGAGCCAGCCAGGTGCCCCTGAGCAGTCTTTCTCTAAAGTCATGTTCTTGTGTGCCTTCTGGCTAAACATGTAATTTTGAATGCAGTGTATACATGCAAAGAAGCATTGAACATTACGTCTGGAGAATATGATATGGTGCTTGTCATAAGGCACCTTCTGTCTAAGAGTGTCTATATTAGATAATACTAAGTGAGCTTAGTACTCAGCAAGGTGTTTTCTCTTTTTCAGGATTTATTGAGATATTACTGTTACACAAAAAAATTGCAGGGACACCTGGCTGGCTCAGTAGGTAGAGCATGCGTCTCTTGATCTTGGGGTTGTGAGCTCGAGCGCCATGTTAGGTATAGAGATTACTTAAATCTTTAAAAAATTTGCACACATATAATGTACACATCTTGATGAGGTTGGGCGTATTAGTGTTAGATACCTCACGTAACTAGAATCGTGCAATATTTGTCCCTCCGTGACTGGCTTATTTCACTTAGCATCATGTCCTTCAGGTTCATGCATGTTGTCACAAATGGCAGGATTTACTTCTTATTTTGAGGCTGCATAATACTTAGTGAGGTGTTTTTATCTTTACAATGGCTCAGAAACACTAACTAGAACCCAAGGCTCAGCCTGTTGCAAACTCCTGACTGTTTGGAATTATTTTTCATTCTCTCCCTATTGACTTTCTCTTTTCCCAGTTTTGGTTACCCTATCCTTCATAATCTTAATCTCCCCATGTTTCAGGTAACTGTACTTTTAATGAAACAAGCCTTTTAAGGTTCATGGTTTTTTTTTTAATTTATTTATTCATTTTAAGTAATCTCTACACCCAATGTGAGACTTGAACTCATAACCCTGAGATCAAGAATTGCTTGCTCTTCCAACTGAGCCAATCAGGTGCTCCTGTTCATGTTTTATTTTTAACATTTACTCTAGTCCTGCTTCATTCATTTGGTAAGACACTTCTGCCTTGATTTTAGACACTGATTGTTAAATCTGGTTTGTAAAGTAACCAGTAATTAGATCAATAACTGTTTATTCCTCTTCTAAAACAATCACCATCTTCAATTAAAATGCCTTTTTCTTCCATGAGCTCCTAATTTACATGTCTGTTTCAGTCTGAGAATAATGGCAAGATGCTTATGGAACCATTTTCTACCATGTTTGACCATCTCAACATTTGTTTCTGTGCTTAAAAATAAATAGTAAATAATAGGTTACTTTCTCCCATAAGACCAGACATCCACCAACAGGTAGTCTATTTTTGATCTAACATTGTATAGACTAACAAAACATTTGTAGTCACTTTCTACTTCTCTTATTCTTGCTGGATTTCTGGACTTGGTATTTATTACTTGGCACTCTTTGCATACATTATATTTTACTTGTGCTCTGTGTCCTCTTATTTGCATGATGCTGGTGACACTATGTGAGCCACACAACATCTAAGACACTTATCCCCAAACAGAAGCACAAATGGGGCAGACATTCACTCAAATTCACATCTTTTGCAAAAAAAAAAGGATACAATTTTAGATTGGCTATTTTTATATTAACATGTTATGGTTAGACAAATTTTTGCAATAAACTCCTACCACTGAGGTTCATCTTCAACTCAGAACTCTTCTCTAATTATGCTGGGGGAAGAAATTGGCCGTCACTTACCTTGTACTTTTCCCAGATGGAGACCTGTGAGAAAATCACAACTTTTTCCGTCTTTTCCTCAATAAGCGCTCAAACTTCTAATGAATTAAAATGTACACATCATTAGTTATTGTCTAATGTGAAATGAGTTTTTGTCAACATCTTCTACCTCTTTTTGGAGAGGGAATGGCAGTGAATAATACTCTATAGGCTTCATTTTCAATTAGAAACAGTACCTCCATTTTGAGATGTGGTGAAGCAGTCAGTGTTCATTCTGGCCATGACTTCCATAGCTTGCAGATTTTTATTAACTTCCAAATGAGAATGCCTCATTATTAGCCAGGCACACATATTACTACTGTCAATTCTCCTTCAGTTTGATTGCTATTTTTTAGATATTTTTCTTAAACTAAACCTTTTTATTTTTTCATATTTACAGACTTCTGGATTTCTCAAATTCTTTTGTGAACAGAAGAAGAATAAATCAAAGAAGAACTCTTACCTTGGTATGTATGTCCATCCCATTGGGGATGCCCTAGAATTACCCATGGAATTCTTTTCACGCTATTGTTGTTTTTCTTTTAATTCAAAGTACTTGAAACTTGATTTCATCAAGGAGGGTGTTCTCCTGTTTGATTTCTTAGATATAATGATTTCGAATATTTGTGGCCTGAGAATAAACCACTTAAATGTTAATGGCTTTACTTCACAAACTTCTATGTATTTTTTCTGATACTCATCATGAATTTGACTTTTGTTACTGGGGCTTTGATGCCCTCTGCCCAATAAGAGGTACTCATCAATTTCTCAACTTTTGGTCCTGAAAAAAATCAATCCAGTTGCTAAAGATTCTGTTGGTGTGTAGGTAGGGACAATTGACAGTTTCTAAGAAAGGTGTTGTTGATGAAATTGATCATTCTAGTCGTTAGTTATGGCTGGTTGTGGTAAGTGTCATGTGGATGGCTCATAGATGCACTCTTTGTTGAGACTGAGCATGACTCTGGACCCCTTTTGTTCTAGAAATGAATGAAGCATAGTAATGGAGTGGTGAAATACTGTGTTGTTTGTGGTTCATTGGATGTTTCTTGGAATTCATTTCCATGTCTGTACCTAGACCTGAGGATATGGCAAATGTATTCACCAGAAAATTGTGGTTTGAGTTTTCCTACCTAAGGAAAAAGAAGGGATGAGAAGGAGAGTTTGAGAGTTAGGGCATGATGGAAACAGAACCAAGCTGATATTTGTCATTCCTAAGCCTCTTTGCTATTCCAGAATGCTTTTGACCTTGAGAGCATTTGACTGTCTCTCTGTCTGAGTAAAATATCGTTCTCTTTGGCCTGAAGTATACAAGGCAATTTTTTGTACTGCTTTGGAAATACACTTCTCCATGCTGTGATTTGAAAATAGCAACACTGTTAAGAAAGAGCAGGGTCTTCGGTGAATGCATAAGACATTCATTTGATGAAGTGTTGAGTAAACCAGATGGTTGATATCAAACGCCTTGATAAAATATTTTAGAAATCAGAGCTGGTTCTCATTAAAAAAAATAAGCCCCTCTGGAGGAATTTGCTTATGACTTTCTCCATTTTGTTTTCATTTATTTCGAATGGTTTTTAAAATTAAGCATAGCTATGAGCATAAGCCAAGCTAAAACTATGGCTTTAAAAAAGTCTTGACTTTTTCATCCCTATCTGTGGTTCCTGGTCACCTGGTGGCCTCATTCTGGTTATCAGGGCAACATCTGCTTAGATGAAGTATTGACATTTGTGTGCATCAGAGCCCCAAACACTTGAATTTTCCAACAATGAGAACATTGGATGTTTCCCTTTGTGTGTGCTAATGGTATAGACTGATTTTGCAGAATCACTGCAGCAAGTTGTAAATGATGTATGAAATGAAAAATTCCTGTCCAGTGCACAGAGTGAATATATACAGTTCTATGCAGTCACTGCAGTGCTGGGCTATTTGTTTTAATATTTCCTTCAGACATACAGTAATTTTTTTTGGTGAGTCATATCCAGATGCTTGCCATTGGCACAAAGCACAGATTTCCTTTATATACGTTTCAAATGAATTTTAGTCATGTATAAGTATACTTAATAGAATACTGGATTTTAGAAGATTTGACCTTTAAAAAAAGAATACGTTTAGGAAAGCAATAGCAGTATGTTTATCTTGAAAATTTGGGGGAATACTGAAGAGTCCAAATATTATAAATCATTTAATCCTATTATGGGAAAAATATTCTTTGTTTACATTTAAGGTTTTTATCCTCTGTGATTAGATTGCTTTCTTAAAAAATTAAGCTACTGATTTATTTGTAAAGTTTTATTCCTAATTAGCAATAAGTCTTCAGCATCTTCCCATGACTTCTACAATTTATCACTGCATACTATTCAATTGCATGGATGTAGCTTAACAAATTCTTGTCCATTCCTGCCGAACAGTGGATATGTAGGTAGTTTCTAACTTCGCTAATGCAAATCATTTGCTATATCAGTGCTGCAGTGGTTATGTGACTGTTGGAATGCTGGTATATAGTTAGTAATGTCAATCTTGGCTCTCTTTTTCTCTTTCAAAATTATCTTAGCTATTATATCTATTTTTTGTGTTGATTTTGATGATTGGATTATATATATAAATGGTCAGAGTAGAATTGACATCTCCATAATATTGAGTCATTCCACTGGAGAATGTAGTGTATCTTGCTATTTATTGGTAAATTTTCTAAGGTAGATTCATTCTTGAATATAAGAGATAAGCTTCTCTAAGTAGTGATAACATTTTAGAGTTTCCGCGTGTAATGACTAAGTTATATCTGTAAAGTTCTCTTGTGTCATTTCAGTTATACTTTTTGGACAAGGGTGATTGTAGCTTCATAATATCAATTAACAATATTTTTCCCATCCTCCCTAGCCCTCCTCCCCCCATATCATGCTCTGGGGCCATTTAAGTACAAGGAGTGATCTCTCTTTTTTAGATGTGATAGAATTAATGTCTGCCTCTGGCTCATTTGGGGGGATAAATTCTTTGAAACCTGTAATTTCCTTTTAAGGTTATTGACATATTTAGGTTGTTTTCTGTCTGTTTATTGAATCAACTTTGGTAATTTATATTTCCCTGTTGAAATATCAATTTCTTGAGGGTTGATGGGGGGTGGGAGGGAACGGAGGGTGGGTGATGGGTATTGAGGAGGGCACCTGTTGGAATGAGCACTGGGTGTTGTATGGAAATCAATCTGACAATAAATTTCATATTTAAAAAAAAACATCAATTTCTCTAGAAGTGAAATTTGTTAATACAGATGCATACAAAATTTTCTGTTACCATTTAAAAATAATCCTATAAATCTATTGTGAGGTCACTTTTCTCATTCTTAATATGAATACCTTTACCTATTTTTTTTAAACTTTTTTTGAAGTTTATTTATTTACTTTTGAAAAAGAGAGTGAGCAAGAGTGAGTGTGAGTAGGGGAGGGGCACAGAGAGCGGCAGAGAAAAATCCCAAAAATCTTTGTCAGCATAGAGCCTAACACAGGACTCAATCCCATATACTATGAGATCAAGGGCTGGATCCTCACCTGATTGATCCACCCAGGTGCCCCATGAATATCTTTATCTTAATGAGCTTTGCCAAATGTATTTTTGAAGAACCAGCTATTGAGTTTACTTACTGTTTCTATAGTTGCGCTTTTTTTTTTTTTACCAGCTTCTTAAGTTGCATGCCATATTGATCTTTTTGTTGTTTGTTAATAAAAATATTTCTAACTATGAATTTTCCTATGATTCCCATTTTAGCTGTATCATAAAACTTTTTTAAAGTTTGTTAATTTGTTTAGAGAGAGAAAGAGAGAGAGAGTGAGAGAGTGAGTGAGTGGGAGGGACAGACAGAATGAGGGAGAGAGGGAGAATCCCAAGAATCTGTCAGATTACTGACAGATCTGAGTAAAATATGAGCAAGGATGTTTTAAAGAGATTACTCAGATTCCCAAGAATCTCTCCACTGTCAGCACAGACACCTATGCAGGGCTTGAACTCATGACCCATGAAACCAAGAGTTGGTTGCTTACCTGACTAAGCCACCCAGGTGCCCCTGTTTCATATACCTTTTGATATGTTAGATTCTTATGTTATTTATTAATAACCTGAAGTGATATTTTGATATCCTCTATGACCTCACAATTTTTAAAAGACTAATTTGAAATTTAAAAGTGGTTGAATTTTAAGATTCTATCTGTTATGATTAATTCCTAGTTTTATTTAATTATCTCTGAAATATACCTGCTGTAATGTTGACTTGAATTTTATTGACATTATCTTTGTAGAAGAGTATGCATGTTCATCTTTGGGAAGGAGCTCATGGGCCCTGGAGTTGAAAGTTATTTTATTTAGAGAATTTAATCTTATTAATTATATTATCAAGCTATTTTGTATCATAGTTTGTTTGTTGTCTTCTTTGATCTTCCTTGGCCAACTGTAAGGAAAGTTGAAGTCCTTTGTTAATTTGTTCTTACTATTCTATAACTCTTATTTATAGAGATACTTACATTCTGTGAGTCAGTGCAGTATTATTTGACGCATAAACATTGTGTATTTGCATTGAACTGTACTCCTCTAATATGAAATCTGTCTTTGAACATATAGTGTGTTTTGCCTTGCGTTTTCCTTTGTCTAATGTTAATATTAAAACTTCTATTTTCTTTTTATTTGCATCTCTTTAAAACATCCTTGCTCATATTTTACTCATCCTTTTTGAATTCACTTGTCTTAGGTGTATCTCTTGTAATACATATAGAATTGTTTTACCTATGCTTAGTTTTGCAACCTGGCTTTCTCCTTTTTATTCTTCTCATGGAGAAGTTTAAGACATTTACAAATACTGGGGTGCCTCAGTGGCTTGGTCGGTTAAGTGTCCAACTTCAGCTCAGGTCATGATCTCACGATTCATGAGTTTGAGCCCCACGTCGGCCTTTGTGCTGACAGCTCAGAGCCTGGAGCCTGCTTTGGATTCTCTGTCTCCCTCTCTCTGTGCCCCTCCCCCACTCATGCTGTCTCTCTCTCTCTCTCTCTCTCTCTCTCTCTCTCTCTCTGTCTCTCAAAACTAAATAAATATTTAAAAAAAATATTTACAAATGTTGTCATAAACACAGTATTAGCCTTACTATGTTCATTGTCTTCTTTTTGGTTCTTGGGTGATTTTTCACCATTCTTTTCTATCTTTGACCATATAGACTGTACCATTCTTTGTTAGTGTCTCAGAGAGTATATGTTGTGTATTAAGTTCTGTTTTCATTTAAGTTTCTCAGAAGCATTCTTTAGGCTTAGTTTCTGTCAAGTTTAAGGCCAAATCGCATTTTTACATCTTCTAGTTGAATGGAAGAATTCAGCCTACTTCCCACCCCCTGTACACACACTACTGCTTCCTCTCAGTCCTGTATCTTGCCTCTGTTAATGTAATCTCAGGTTTTAGAAAAAGTATTGTTTTAAGGGTACCATTATTCTTGTTATGTATGCCTTCTTGTTTTTGTAAATAATGTTTCTGATTTCTATTTAGCTTTTAAAATAGATTTGATAGAATTATCTTGTTATGTCTATATTGAACTGATTTCACTCTTCCAAATTAGGTTATTATACTTTATCTTTTTATTTTTGACCTGTTAATTTTTCTTAATCTCTCAGTGGGTTTGATTATGGCTTTTGATAATTTTTCAAGAAGGACACATGGTTAGTCTTCTGAGTTCGTGCATTTGGAAGGATAGATTTTCCATTCTTTGTTTAGGTATACAATTCTTGAGTTGCAATGTTTTCCCTGAAAATTTTATAATTTTGTTAAACTAATTTTTGCATCAAAGGAAAAGTCTGAGGCAAGGATGTTTTTTTTTTTTTAAATCAGATATTTGGTGAGTGTGTATGTGTGTGTGTGGTTGTTGTTGTTGTTGTTGTTGTTGTTGTTGTTTTCCCCATGCCTGGATGTTTGTGAGACTTTGTTCTTATAACTCAAAAATTTTGACAAGATACATCTAGGTATGAGTTTACTCTGATAATAATCATGTTTTTCATCTGTATTCACTCAACTGTTTCCAATTGATAAATATTTTTATCTATTATAGCTTAAATTATTAGTTTTGTCTCATTTATCCTGATCTTTTTAGGAGCCCCGGTGATTTAGATGTTGAAACAGTAAGTTTTGTGAAGGCAGGAACCATATCAGTTTTGTACTCTGCTCTGTACTTGGGTTTATGTGTCCAGATCCTGGCACATTCTAGTAACTAAATAAATACATATTTTCTAATGGATATGTGAATGAATGAATGAATGAATGAACCCAGATCTGACCTTAATATGTACTTTTTCACCTTTGATTATTTTCATCTTATTTTTTCTTCTGCTTTTTAGGGAAGTGGTAGGAAATGGTCTTTCCAGGAAACTATAAGCTGAAGACAGTACTTCAGATTTAACCTGCTCAAGGTTACTTAGGCACTGACTCTGCTTCCCTTGTTCCCCTCCCCTGCCTTCTCATTAGGATATGGCTTTCGAAGAAATATCTTTGGCTTAAGAACCCGCAGTTTCATAAGTCTGAAATGTTCTTTCTTAACACATAACTCATTTAAGCTCTTCCCAAGTGCTGATTGAGGCGAGGAAGGGCAGCCAGGACAAGCTCATATCCAGATCTCAAGGCTCCCACTTGGGCAGAGAGTGACAGCTGACTACCGCTCCATCAGCTAGCTAGCTTTGGGTACAGGGTACCCCCCACCCCCCCCAACCCCCCACCACACACACCTCATTTAGTGGCTTAAAGTAGCAATCATTTATTAGTTCAAGATTTTATGGGCTGGTAGTTCGGGCTGGGCTCAGCTGGGCAGTTCTTACCTAAGTCTCACACATGCATACTCATGTGACTGCAGCCAGCTGGTGAGTCAGTGGGGTGATCCTGATGGCCTCATGCGTGTTTCTGGTGTTGGAGCCACAATCCGAGAGTTTCTAAAGTAGCACATAAGGGCAAACTCCAATGCTGAGTGCTTTCCAAGCCTCCACTTGCAGCACTGTGCTAAGGCTCTGCTGGTCTCAGAAAGTCACCCAACTGTTGCAGATACAGAGGGTGGAGACATGAACTCTAGCTCTTAATTGGAGAAACGAGCATGCCATATTGCAGTGGCCTGGATGCTGGGAGTGGACACATTTAAGGCCTCTTTACAATTCACTATACTCTCTGTAGGGACTCGAAACCGAAGGAATTCATGCTGAGGCACATGGGCTCCTGCCTACATTGCTCTCTTGGCTGAGTTAAATTGGAACTTAATCTAACCTTACAGTGCATGTTTGGTCTCGTCCAGATGATTTGTGGTCCTGAAATGTTGCACTCTGGTATTTCTCCATTATCCTTCTGGTATTTACTGCTTTTAATGTGGATTTACATCCTGTCCGGGCATTTTTGGTTTCATATACTCTCTTCTTATCTCATTCATGTTCCTTTTTAAAATTCTGTTTCTCTTTCATATTTTATTTCTCCTGACTCTTTTATGTACCTGTTACATTGAGGTTTATTTTGCTCTCCATTGTAGATCCTAAACAGTTTAGTTTAGTTTATTTTAAAAGAATCATTAGATGTTTACTTCCTGCCAGGTACTGCTTTAAATGCTAGAGACACACTAGTAAACGAGACTTGGACCCTGCCCTCAGGGAATTTACAGTTGGGTAAGACCTCTCATTTCCTCAAGTATAATATTTTCAGAGGCACTGACCTTCCTCTGAGTTTGTGGGATGTTTTTGTATCTTTCTTCTGCAGTAGCCTTTGTCTGCCTCGTCTGCAGTAGACGCTTTTTTTGGTGTTTGTCAACAGACTTAAAGGTTTCCTCTTATGTCTGTCCTCTTGTGTGATGGTCAGATTTCATTCTTGGGTTTGTATCTGGAGGATATATTAGTGCACAAACTTCCTTGTTCAACTGTCAGGTTTCAGGGAGCATCATCTAGAGATCTAAACCCCAAAAGTCTAAATCTCTGTTCAAATATATAAAACATTCTATTTCCCAATTGTACTCTTGTTTTTCCTTTTTCTTTTTTTTTTAAATGTTTATTTATTGTTGAGAGAGAGTGTGTGCACTAGTGGGGGAGGGGAAGAGAGTGAGACACACACAGAATCTGAAGTAGGCACCAGGCTCTGAGCTGTCAGTGCAGAGCCTGATGCAGGAATTGAACCCACGATCCGTGAGATCATGATGTGAGCCGAAGTTGGACTCTCAAGCAACTGAGCACAGGTGCCCCACGTTCTTTCTTTTTCTCCCCCAACTTCACTACTTCAATTTTGAGGATGTTATTTCCCAGGGAGATGCCATATTACCCCATCCTCCTCCCCCACCCTTTTTTTTGTACTTAGTGTTTCTGAATGGATGGCAAGAGGGTTAGTGGCTATATTTTTGTAGAAGAATACTCTAGCTCATCATAAAATAGCTCTTGACTGGTAGAGAGATAGCTTCCAGTCTTCTGGTCTCCTAGGTCTATGGACTGTGAGGCTCTAATCGTGCAATGAGAAGGACCATTTGACAGGAGAAATCGGTCTCTTTCTTCTTTTCTCTGCTTTGTTTTTATTGGTAATATTTTATACCCACAGATGAAATATGTTTATATATGTGTAAGTTATTATATATATATATATATATATATATATATATATAAAGCATAATAATGAAATGAATACCCACAAACTTAAAATCCAGTTTAAGAATAGGAACATTAGTGGGCCGTGGCATTCACCTGTGGGTACTTTCCTTCATCCTTATCCTATATCCTCCTAACCTGGAGATGACCACTCTTCTGAATATTGTGCTCACTACTCTCTTGTCTTTTGAAAAAATAATTTTATTTAATAAATATGAACAGTATGGGGTGCCTGGGTGGCTCAGTCGGTTGAGCATCCAACTTCGGCTCAGGTCATGATCTCGCAGCTCATGAGTTCAAACCCCGCGTCAGGCTCTGTGCTGATGGCTCAGAGCCTGGAGCCTGTTTCAGATTCTGTGTCTCCCTCTCTCTCTGACCCAACCCACTCGCATTCTGTCTCTGTCTCTCTCTAAATATAAATGAACATTTAAAAAAATTTAAAAAAATATGAACAGTATGTTAATAAAATTGAACAGTATGTTGTTTAGATTTTTAAAAATTTTTGAGTGTTATAAAAAATTGTGTTACACTGAAGGTAGACTGATGTTAGTGACATATTTTCCCTCAGGACTATGTTTCCAAGATTCATTTATATTGTTGAATGTGCATGTGTTTTACTCATCTCCAGTGTTGTACAGTAAGCCTTTTGGGGAAAGCATCATTAAAAAAATTATTAAGTTAAAAGCAAAGTTTTTGTCTAATAAGCTGAATGTTGCTTTGAATATTTTGGTATATTTCTCCTGGCTGGCAGGCATAACAACTTCTTTTAGATATATAGATACCTCATTTTCATAAATGCATATAATTATGAATGTACAAAGGTGTAAATGGTTACAAGGTATTTTTGATAATCCTTTTAATGTCTGCAGGATCTTAGTATTGACCACATGCACCTTCTCCCTTGCTTATTTTCATATCTCATCACGTGTTTATTAATTTTGTAATTGTGTTCAAAACACAATGTTTGGCTTTGTTGATTATTTTCTGTGATTTTTTTCTCTTTTACCAATTTCTGCTCTTTATCATTTGATGTTGGTACTGAGTTTTGAAGGGTTGGTAAAGTTTGGCCAGTGTAAGGGTATAATGTGATTAAATATTTGACAGACATCAGATGTTCTTTATAGCAGTCATGAGACTCTAGGAAATACTGTTTTAATGTGTGCTGTTAAAGTAGTTAGTCCTATGGGATATGCTGAATTTCAAAACTGTCAGTATAGAAGTCTTCAACACTTGGGATCATTTGAGTTCATGTAAGCATGAATAATCATTTGTGAGTGATACTTCAGGTCTTTCGCTCTCTCCTTGGTTTACCACGCTCCCCTTAATTCCAGAATGTTCTTGTTCTTTTCTCTTTTTCTCTTTCTAATCTCATAAAATCAGATTCTAAAATGGAAATACACCTCATAGGGGTGTCTCATTAGAAATTATGTGATAATGTTTTTCTAATAGATTTCATCTGCTACCCAAATTTGTCTTATGTGCATGACCCTTTCCTTAAACTATCATTGGTTTTTATTTGCTTTGGTTATGCATATTTCCTCCCATGCATTTTTTTCCCCTCACATCTGTCCCTTGTTCTTGGATAGTATCAATTTTCTTCACCTAGTGTTTCTGTCTTTGAAAAAAGCAGAAGGATGACACTGTTAAATGGGCCATTTAACTGAAGAATGGCATGTCAGACATCCTTTTTCTATATATATAATGAGAGAGATGTATATAGGTTAATGTATGTATTTATAGAGATGAATATTACAGCTATTTTATGATATTTAAGACTAAATGCCACAGTTGTATTTTTTTAAGTAAGTCTAAACTTCCCTTAAAGGAAAGCTGAGAAAAGTAGTAATTTGGAACTAGTTGGCTTAACTTAAAAAGCTCCCCTGTGACATCGGAGTGTGTTTCATGCAATTGCTTTCTTAGACTTCCTCATTAAAATATTGACTACTCTTTTTCTTCCGTAAATGCTAATCCCGGCTCCCATGTACATGTATTTACATTTCACTGCAGGCAGCCTGCCAGGTTAGAAATAAAACCAATTTGTTAATATCACTATTTCCTTTTCAGCAAAGAAAATATGCATTAAATTAAAGACTTTCTAAAATAATAAGAAACAGCTCCTGTTGCTACCAACCATTTATTTGTCTCTGTGGTTGAGGATGTGATGGCTCATCTTTATGAATCTCGATGAGCTTGCCTTTCTCTGCTCCTCTCAGCTCTGGCCATCGCTGCAAAACTTCAGCATCTGAAAGGTCGCTGTCACAAGCCTTGAAGGTCTCTCTGCCCCCTTCTCCCTACCGTTCCCACCACCGCACTTGTGCTAGTGCCTGCCAGCACCTATCTGAGGGTGCAAAACGCTATTTTTAAAAGAGTGTGAGCATGTATGGTTAATCCTGGCTGATAACATGCTGCTTTGCTGGAGCATTCTCTCCAGAAATCTTGGAAATCTTTGAACTGCAAGAGAATCCCCATTTGATTTATGTTTCATAAGTGGATCAGTGTTATTAAAATCCACAGGAGCTCTTTGTTCATTTAGTTATTCTGAGGGCCACCCATCACGCACATCCATACACTATTTTGCACAGGAGCACCTTTCTGGAGCCCATAACTGTTCTTTAAATAATCCTTCAACAGAAAGCAACTAATTATGCAACAAAACATCAAGGAATACTAGTAAATCTAGAATGTTTGTGTGCATTGGGTGATCCAGTCTTGCAAAGTCAAGTGAATTTCTAGTAAAGCTAACACGTTATTAACCTTATCAGCGTACTTTGCCTGGCTGGATGCTACTCTTTGACTTTGTTGAACATTTTATTTATAAAATGGATTGATATTTACTATCATTCTTGTGACCCATAAGGAAAAAGGAGTCCTTTGTAAATGTCACTGTGTAGTTGGTGCCAGGAGAAGTGAAATCTGGCACCTAAAAAATGTTGTACATACATACTTTGTTCATGTCTCCTGACTTTTCTGCGTATTTCATTATGTCTTCCCCGTTGTTTTCCTCTCTAGTCAATGTTGGTCTCTGCTCTAATAAGGTTAGAAGAGTAAGGTACTCTTTGTTTCTGATTTGTTACTGATAAACTTTGTTTAGTTTCCACTTTGAGGAAAATATTAAAGAAAGAAAAGACTTAGCCTAAGTAGTTGACGGATTACTTCCTTTCTGATTTTGCCTTAACTGGCTTTAAGATTGAGGCCCCCAGTTCCTTACCGCAAAGATTCCATAATGGCCAACAAAATTGGGAACTATTCCCCCCTCTTAAGCTCTTTCATCTTCTGTAATTTTATTCCATCTTACTCCCATTCACTTTGAATGGAGTCGTTGGCTTCTCTCTTGCATCGTCGTTTTGGTATTGTGGATTGGTAGAGCATTGTGTCCGTTTCCTGAAATCCTGTACAACCTTGAGCTGGGTTCTTAACAAGAGCCTACCAGTCCTTCTGCTGTTGTCTTTGGCCCTGAAAGTGTTCAACATTGAGACACTTCTCAGGAAGACATATTTAGCAGTGCGGTGTTGTTCCGTGAGGAAAAACGCCTCATCCAGCTGGTAAGCAATTTATGCCCTGAAGCATGAAGATTTCATAGCCCTTGTAATTTTATCCTTCCTGGTGTCGCTGCAGGTGCTATTTTTATTCGTATAAATATTTAATCTTCTATAAAACTTATTAAGCTGTTGGCCTCAATAATATTTTTTGGCAGAGAGTTCCCTAGGTTAAAGGGACACAGTCAAGTACAACAGCTTAGCTCAAGATCACAGTTTTAAATAAAGGTATAAAAGGTGATTTTCTGAGATTTAAAAAAAAAGACTCCAGCAAGGCTGTTTGGGGTTCAGTTCCGACATTTCCCAATAATGCTGCCACAATCTCAATAGCACTGAGTTGGCATTTGAAGGACCAGGAATGAAGCTCGGTTGAAACTAATGTGAAAGTTGTAGTTAACATGTTTTTGTTTTTGTTTTTTTCTAGACCTAGTAAAGAAGAACAGTAGATAAAAATTTTGTGCGGGCAATGCTCTTTATTTTCTTAGACCTCAGCTCTCACATTAAGGTTTTTACATGACTTTTAATCCATGGAATTATTTTTCCTTATCAGTCTTCCCTAACCTTCTTTAAGTAGTTGACGTCTTTTGATGGATACCTCTTTTGATGGATACCTCAGATGAAATTTTCTGAGTCTTGTGGTTTGTTGGAGGACCACCAGGCAATGTGTGCTGTGGCATCTTCTAATTCCCTTTGGATGATTATGTGGAAATTAAGGGGAGGTTTCTCCAGTTAAATTCATTTAAGGCAGATCCACAGTGGAAATCTTAAACATAAACAACTTGACGTACATGCATTGACTGTCGAGAAGGGTGTGAGTTGACTCTGGAGTACTATATTTCTTTGTCTTCTTGAATGTTTATAGTGCCTGGTGCATTTGACCTTGAACATTATGGACACTTGTACCACAAAAGAGTCTGGCATACGAAGACCTATCCTGGCTTATTGCTGGTGCAGATGAGTTGATTGCTTTTGGCGGCCCTAGTATAGGAAGCATATGATTCTCAAGGAGGAGAAAAGAAATATACATGTTTTTAATCGAATGCAAGCCATGGGATATATAATGGAGTTAAAAATTATAAGGAACTATAAGGGCTGTATGAATTCAGAGAAAGAATCAGCTATTATATTGCCCAGAATGCTTCAAGAGAAGCTGGTATTAGGGGTGCCTGGGTGGCTCAGTCAGTTAAGTATCTGACTTCGGCTCAGGTCATGATCTCTCAGTTTATAAGTTCAAGCCCCGCATCAGGCTCTGTGCTGACAGCTCAGCGCCTGGAGCCTGCTTTGGATTCTGTGTCTCTGTCTCTCTCCACCCCTCCCCCACTCATACTCTGTCTCTCCCTCAAAAAGAAATAAACATTAAAAAATTAAAAAAAAAATAGAGAAGCTGGTATTTGAATTGGGTCTTCAGGATTCCTGAGGTTTGGACACGTCAAGTAGAAGTGAGGGGAGAGGTGAGGAGGTAACTGGAGGCGCAAGACTACCATATCCAAATGGCAAAACTTCAATGTAATAGATTTAGTGACTCCTAAAATAGAGTCTCACCTAAAGAATCATTACTGAAAGTAAGTGTTGGCTCAGTCCATCTGCATGGAACTAAATTTAGTGCTGGTCTTTCTTTTATTGATGGCTCTGCTTCTTATTGATATAATTGTTTAAAATATTCTCATAGGTCCATGGGGTGCCTAGGTGGCACAGCTGCTTAAGCATCTGGCTCTTGGTTTTGGCTCAGGTCATGATCTCACGGTTCAGGAGTTTGAGCCCTGCATTGTACTCCCGGCTTAGGATTCTCTCTCCGCCCCCCTCTCTCTATCCCTCCCCCATTTGACTTTCTCTCTCTCTCTTAAAATAAATAAACTTTTGTTTAAATAACTACCTTTAATTCCTGATGTTTAGCACTTCATTAGCTTTTTAAGCTAAGTAAGCAACCGAAGTGTCCTACATGCTGATAGAATCTAAAATGATACAGCACTTTGGAAAACAGTTCAGCAACATTTTAAAAGGCTAAATATACATGTACCACATGACTCAGGAAACCCATTTCTAAGGATTTTCCCAAGAGAAATAAAAAACTTATCTTCACACAAAAGCCGTCTGTTAAAAATTTATAGTGGTAGGGCGCCTGGGTGGCTCAGTCGGTTAAGTGTCTGACTTCGGCTCAGGTCATGATCTCACAGTTCGTGGGTTTGAGCCCCACGTCAGGCTCTGTGCTGACAGCTCAGAGTCTGGAGCCTGCTTCAGATTCTGTGTGTGTGTGTCTCTCTCTCTGCCCCTCTCCCGCTCATGATCTGTCTCTCAAAAATAAATAAACATTTAAAAAAATTTAAAAAAAATTATGGTGGTTTATTCATAATCACCCAAACTTGGGAATAGCCCAGGTGTCCTTCAGCTGGTGAGTGGATAGACAGTGGTATAGCCATAGGAGGGAATGCTATCCAGCAATAAAAAGGAATGAACTGTGATACGTGGAACAAACAACATAGCTGAATCTCACGTGTATTATCTAAGCGAAAGAAGCCAGACTCAAAAGTCTCCATATCATCGATTGCATTTACATGGCAATATTTTAGGAACAGAGAATGTATCGTGGCTGCTGAGGATGGGGGCCGGGGGAGGAGGTGACTGAAAGTACAGTGGGATTTTGGAGGAGTGATGGAGCTTTTCAGCATCCTGCATGTGTTGGTGGTCATCTGACTAAGCATTTGGCAAAATTCATAAAACAGTACACTAAACATGGTATTTATTTCATGTAAGTTCTACTTCAGTAAGGCTGACTCTAAGAGAGAAGTAGGCAGTAGTCTGATGTCACAGATCTGGCATTATGATCTCACATCGGTACCCTGTGGTTGAACTTCCCGTGCCTCTCTCAGTGGCATCTTCTCCGTCTTAAGAAGTTTCGCTTATACACTTCCATCAGCCCGTGAAGGAATTTTTTACTTAAAACTCTCCTAGAATTTTGGTGGAGAGGCTCAAAGACCTAATATGTGATGATAAATGACAAGAGCTGTCTTTGAAACACAAGTATGTAAATAAAGAAGTACTGTTTTGGAAGGACTAATTCATGCGTGATTAGGTGGCTCTCTTGAGACATGGGTATGACGTGATGAAATCCCATGTAACCTCTTTGCTGTGTGACAACAGATCTGCAGGCCTTAGAAGATGTGGAGACTGGAATCCTTTAAACCAATCTTCACATCCACTTTTCCATATAGGAGTAAACTCTCCAGTCTTCTGTCTTCCAAATTGTCACGCAGGCTACTTAAAGTTTATTGAAGAAAAACCACCCTGTGCCACAATAGGAAATCTTTTGTTCCTCAGTGATGCCAAACCATCAATTTATGGGTGGTTTAAAAAAATTGTTTGTGTCTCATTGGCGTTTAAAATGGATTTGAAGTGCCTCCTCTTAGTATAACAGATACTCTGAAGTTTATCCATGCTGGGTCACATTGACACTTCCGTGTTCTTCACTTGGCTGGAACAATCTCTCCGTATCACCTTGGGCAACTGGCTCCCCTGCTTCTGGGTCTCAGCTTGTCTTCTCGAAAGTGAGGGATTACAATGATGATCTGAGAAACCATCTCCTCAGTGGTTCCCAAGCATCCATTATGTCTACTTTCATTACATTTGTTGTACTGTATTTATTATTTATTAATTCATCTCCTACATTAAACTGTAAACTCAGCATGACCATGCGTCTCTTATTTACTGGGATATTCGCAGCAGACAGGAGGCACTAGTGCAGTCTTTGTTGAACAACTGAACAAATGTAGGGCACCTGTCACCCCTACAGTCCCAGATTGTGCTGACGACATCTGACTGCATGTTTATACCATTCTAGATTTTAAATGAAATAGATTACTGGTGAACATAGTTGAACTAATGATCATCTTTGTGCAAAAAAGTTTTTGGTAAGGAGGTTGCCATTACAATTATTTTTGGTGTGGGTGGATCTGAACACTTGGTTGAAATTTCCTCTTCGGTACATGGTTTGTGTCTTTGCCTATTTTTTTTCGGCTGGAATGTAGCAAGGTGCGGCTCCTTCAAACGAGCGTTTGGTATAGTTGTGCCGTATCTCATCACGGTTTACGTACAGGTAACGTTGAGTAGGTAGTTGGTGGTTAGTCTCTTGACATGTGCCTGGTTGTGATTGCTCCTTAGGATGGAAAGTCCAAGATGGCAAATTATATGGGTTTTCAAATTTCAATGTCGATCTGTGGCCATTTGTCCATATTGATTGACTGATATGTTTTAAACCAGTTGTAATCACTGAATTGGGGACTAGCGTTTTAAAAAGTAGCTTTCCGAGAAGAAGTAAATATGTGGCCATTACATAGAACTTACACACACTATATAGTGTTGTATGTAGAGCATTTAACTTTAAAATTAAACTCTCTTGGATTTTTGTATCTGATGTTGATGCAATTATCAAAGCCCCGTTCCTCTATTTACTGTGGTTCTTTGTTCTTAATGGAAAGTTAGGTCAATACTGAACACTGCCAGGGCATCCCAAGAATTTCCTCCAGAGATCAAGGATGCCAGACATGCAGAAGGTCAACAACACTTGGTGAAGTTACATTCCCTCGTAGTGACCGCAGTACCTGCTTCAGTTTGGAAAACAGTGACTTGTGAAAGGATTTTCTTTTTCTCCTATTTTTTCTTTTTCTTTTTCTTTTTCTTTTTTTTTTTTTAAACCACTTCCCTTTCCCCTGTAAAATTATTTTGTATCGCATTCTCCGGAAAGCAATGTGTCTATTTAAAGAAAAATGTAACTATGCCACATTTTCAAACGACCACATTCCCTGCAGGCCTACTAGACTCTGCAGCCTTTTGAGTCATTTGAGTCCAGATGATAACTTAACTGTGTAAGAAAGAGCACCAGGACATGCTGTGAGAAAGAAACATCTACTACATCCTGAAGCCAGTTCAGTGCCCTCTTAGAGACAGTAGGTTCACAGCACTAGACATCATCGATTTCACTTTAGTATGCACTGTTACACTCTTACTCTAATTTTCTTGGCTTGTGCTTTCCAAACTACATTCATTCTTTTGTTAACAAATATTAACTTACCACCTCCTCTGTCTTTGACACTTTCTGGGTCTTGGGGATGCGTCTGTCTTCAAAATGAGCAAAGTGCTTTCCCCTCGTTTTCTGTTAGCCTTACAACCCCAGGAAGCCAGTAGGACTTTTATTTGTCATCCCCTCTAGGAAATGAGAGAGTTGGTGGCTTTCCTCTGAGATCGCACATGAGGTTATTGGCAAGACTGGAACGAGAAACCACTCCCAAGAAATGTGTCTCCAGCTAACCATGCTATAACCATTATACCAAACATCACCTGTGGGCGGGGAGTGGCAGTAGTCAAGGTACCCTCTGGTTTGGTGCCTAGCCTATTTGTCCTTGGACTGTGACCTTCCAGAGGACCACTGAGCAGCTTGTCTTTGAGAAATGACCAGCCATTTTCAAACGCCTTCCAGGAGAGTCAATTAGACAACAAGATGGAAAGCGGAGTATTGAGTTTTAAATTTTCTACCTGTGTATTTGGAAAGAGAAAAATATGTGATTCAAGGAGAAGGTGTAAAACAAAAACAGTTTTTTAAAACTCTTTTTGCCTGTAGAGACGCTACTAATCAGAGGGTGGCGTTTTTCCTCTCCCCCCCCCCCCGCCCTGTGCTTCTTTTATTTTATTTTATTTTATTTTATTTTATTTTATTTTATTTTATTTTATTTTATTTTATTTTATTATATTTATTTATTTATTTGGAAGGGGAGGGATGACCCTGCTGAGTTTTGGAGTATGCCTATAGCAGCTTTTAGCAAATCACAATCCCAGCAGTAGGTTCAGCTTTGAAGAAAGATTTACAAATCTCTCACTGCTTTATAAATATCTGCATTTATATCTTAAAGAAGAAGAAGAAAAAGCCCCTCACGGTTGGTCTCAGCCTTCTTACCCTCTCCCCCCCTCCGCCTTCCCCTTTTCTTGCTTTCCTCTTTCAGAAATTAAAGATTGTGATGTGTGCAGGAAATGAGGGTCTATAAAATTGTGATAAAATGTTCCTGCAAAATTGCCTTTGAATTTTCGCCTTGAATTGCAGGCGAAATGAAATTGTTCGCTTTCAGCATTGCTTTGTTTTTGACCCCTTTTTGTGAATTCTCAAAGGAAAGAAACATATTCCCATCTTTTATAGTAATCAAATTTATCTGGCATCTCTCAGCCTCTTGAATTACTTATGCTAGAGTTGGCCAGCCTCAGGAAGGCTGTGGCTGGTTTATTTATTTATTGTTCTAAAGTGAGGGTTTTTGACATGAGGTTCCCTACATCATCCTAGGGGAGTATAAGAGAAAAATCGAAAGTGCTTTCCGACACTGCATATGTGTCTTATGTACATATGTGCATATGTGTTGTAAAGGTAAAAGAATCCATCTAATGAGAAATAACAGGGACTTTATGATCACAGGTCATGGCTGTTTAATATTTTCACATAAGAGGGAAGAAATTTTATGTTGCTGATAAAAGATTATATGTAAAAAGCAAAAAAAAAAATCTTGGAAAAGGCTTTGCATTTGGACAAAAGTACCAACAATAGCTGGTTGCAAACCTGTTTGGAAACTAATTGGTTTTATCATGTATTACTTCCATAACAGGTGATTATATCATCTTGTTATTTGGGGCTTTAGTAGGACTGTTTCATATGAGAATGTGGGATCAGAGAGCAAGCTTCGGCCATCACCTGCAGCCACATTCTTCAAGCCCAGCCTTGCCTGGTCACTCTGGGTTCTCCTGTAACACGATTCATTCTCTTTTTATTTCCAGTGCTGTGTGTTTAGCCTCAAAAAACCTAGCCTACAGGTGCAGACCTACAGAAATCAGATTTGAGTTTCTAAACTAAATCTCTCCTATGTTGAGAAAACAATATACAACTATCAGGAAGAATACATAAATAGTACTTCTTTGTGTGGCTGTAAACTCCACTGGGCTAAGTTAAAATTTTGCTAAGAGAAATTATTTTTTGAAACTATTACTAATGCCTCACACACCTGTTCTTCAAGCCTATGCTTAGAAACTCTGATACACTCAACTATTGGACTTCTTCCACGTATATACATTTCTAAACTGTAATAAGTAAACCCTGTAATGCTCCAGTTACTTCATTTTTCCCCATTATTTTTTATAATATAAGCAAAATATGTTTATGTTGCAACCTATTCTCTCCCTGCTAATTTTTCGAAGCTTTTCATTGTGTGTTAATGGTTTATTCCCTGTACATTTCTTAAATAGGAACTCACATAAAAACCAGACACCTTCTTTAAAAGTCTTCTTATTTAGGTCAGTAAAAAGTCCATATGAGTTTAAGAAAATAGAAAATAAAGATCCTTAGGGAAAGGTGTGATATGCATACTTTGGGGGTCTCTCACATACTCTACTCCTTCGATGGTGTGCAATTTCAGGATCCTTGGAACAGAGGGTGATGTGCAAGTTACTCTCTGACAGAAAAGCATCTATCTTTGTGTCAGCATCTTAATAGAAAAAAATCTTAGGATTAAGCAAAAAAAAAAATCATGTTCAACTTAAGTAAAAGGGTTTGCATTAAATTAACTAATAGCATTGAATTTACATCGGAAATATTTACTTTAACGCTTATTACCTGTGACTGAATTTCTGCTATTTTTTACAGTCAAAGGAACCAACTAACTCAGCTGTCACATTTTGTTTGTGGTGGAAAAGGGAAGAAAATTCGAGAAGATTTTAAATGCAAAAGCCTCAGTTTTCATAGCATTTCCCGTGGGGCTACAGATTCCAAGAGGATGTAGCATCCTTTATGAGCCGTGTACAATAGATCAGCAGCTTGAATTTCAGTTGCTCTTTTTTCCCGTATATATAAAGAAAGTCTTAACATTTATATAAATACTTTAATCCACAGAAGAGTGGATTAGTATGATTCTTAATTGCGGCAGATGAGGAAATAGAAGGAGCGGTACGTATCCGAAATAATTTTTAAACCAGTTCTCTTCTTCTGTCTCCTCAGAGAAGGCAGCACAGATACTTTCCTGGTTCGGACACAGTAATTTAAATGTGTCCGGTTTTGCAGTTGTGCCTACGAATCAATTTAGTGTGGGTTTGTTCACATCTAAAGGAAAGTTAAATGCTGACTTTGAAAGTAGAGAAACGTTCCATAGATATCCTTTGCTTTCAAAAAGCATGCGTTTGACTGTGATCCTTAAAAGCTCTTATTGAACTATTTTCTTTTTCTGTTTGCAAAATTCACAAAGGGCTGTTCTGTAAGCCCTCTTCATATTTTCCCCGGTTTGTCCTAAATTTTCCCTCAGGGGAATAAACAGCAACAGTGTTCAATTTCCCATTCTGAATGTATATGCCAACACAGAGAGCTTTTATTACAAGGAGAGAAATCAAATCATTGTCACCTAAAGTGCTAATTATGTCTGATAAATGTACGGCATACACTTAATGCAAAGAGAGCTTAGGAAATGATACACCTTCCATAATTACAGTGACCAACCTAGCTCCATCAATCTAAATTTTTTTTCAATCCACGTTCATTTGGGTGGCTTGATTTTTATTAAATGGCTTTCTTAAGCTTCAACAGACCCACTTGCGGCTAATAAGGAAGCTCGCATTAAGTATTTTGGAACTGCTACAATAAGAACGTGTTACATGATATACGTGGAGACGAGTGTACACGGATAAACAACAGGGGCCAGTGAAAACAGTTACATTTTTCTCCCATTGGGGCATGGAACTGCCAGCCGAGGGTGAAATTTGCCAGTCTTTGCTTGCCTAATGAATTTGTGTATCCAGTTAACTAAGGACACTACATTTCAATTTCAGGGGAGCCTGAAATCCTTCCATACAGCCGACAACAGAGCCTTTCGCCCCCTCCCCAGGGACGTTAATGACCTCGTGGGTAGGCGTGCTGCCCCCAGAGCCTCTGATGATAACGTTTAGGAATTATTGCTCTTCCCCTGTTTTTCCTCATGAAAGAAAGCCACCATTCTTCTCAGAGCCAAATTGTTTGTGGCCTCTAATCGAACCTGACACGCTTATACAAACGAAATCAAAGTAGGTTTTAATTAGACTGAAGGATGCTGATTTTCTCTGAAGCGGCCTCAGAGCCCCTCTCCCCCCAGTCCTCCAGCCGGGCCCGCGTATTGGGCCCGGGCGGTGCTGCTCCCAGTGCGTGTGAATTCATGGCTGTCCTCAGGGCCCACTGGCCGAATGTGAGGTTCGGTTTTCGTGTTGCCATGTTACCATTCTCAGTTTTTGTCTGCCGATTTCAGATCCAGGCAGGATGCCTACTGTGCGAACCAGGCATATCTGGGCAGATTTTCTCATCAGCATCAAAAATCCAACCAAACCTTCTTTTCGTTCTCTTTGCCTTTTTTTCCCTTCATTCCCCCCACTCTCCCCCCCCCCCCCCCAGGACTCCTCTTAAATTCTAAATCTCCTTTTTTGTAAACTCTCTCCCATTTCTCTTTCTGGTTATCGTTGCCATTTTTCACTCTAAACTTTGAGCAGAGATGAGGTACCTGGGTGGCTCAGTCGGTTGAGTGTCAGACTTCCAACTCAGGTCATGATCTCACAGTTGAAGGGTTTGAGCCCTGCATTGGGCTCTGTGCTGACAGCTCAGAGCCTGGACCCTGCTTCAGATTCTGTGTCTCCCTCTCTCTCTGCCCCTCCCCGGCTCACGCTCGGTCTCTCTCTCAAAGATAAATGAACATGAAAAAAATTAAACATTTAGCAGAGAGATACACATTCTAAAATCTGTATTTTTGATGGCTGAAAAGAGGCTCATAATTCTTCCATTTTCTTTCGGTTACCTAACTGAGAATCTTTTTGGGTTTGGGGGAAAGTTAGCGTTCCCTGATTGAACAAAAGAGTGAGTAGTGAATACTGAATTCTCCACTTAGGATTACTTTGCTGCCAAAATTCAGTTTTGGTTGTTACAGGTATGCAAGTGGGTAAATCTTGAACAAAGGTGTTGTTTTGTAGAATACTTTTTTTTACTCTTAGCTAACAGTTGTTTACTAAATTTTCAAATTGTCCATTCTTTTAGCCTACTTTAGAAAAATCTTTACTAGGGTGGGTGCCTGGGTGGCTCAGTCAGCTAAGCATCTGACTCTTGGTTTTGGCTCAGGTCATGATCTCACGGTTTATGGGTTCAGGCCCTACGTCAGGCTCAGCACCGACAGTGCAGAAATGGCTTGAGAGTCTCTCTCTTTCTCCTCCCCTTCCCCTGCTCACGTGCTCTCTTTCAAAATAAATAAACTTTAAAAAAATCTTTAGTAGGATTTGCTATCATTAAAAATGGTAAACATATTTGGACTTACTCCATTGGGTAATTACATAGGTGGGATTGTTCTTAAATTAAAGGAGTCTTAAAGAAAATTAGAAGAATTTTCATTGTAGCCTTGAAAATTCTCAATGTATGAGAAATATTTTAAGAAACTTTCCATGAGTTTAAAAGACTAGTGTTTCCTGAAATCCACATGTTGTAGCTGAACATATTTAATTACAGTGGTCAAAGAATACATGTCATGTTAATTATAATATTGTATTATCACAGAAGTTTTATGTACTTCTCACTGATGTGGTAATCAGCTTTAGAAAACTAAAAGTTTATTTCACAAAACCAACTCCCTAAAAATAACGAAGAAGCACTGTAATTGGACTTTTGTATAGAAACTTGTATAGAAATCTTGATAGCAGCATTATTCATAGCAGCCAAAAGGTGGAAATAACCCAAATGTGCATCCATCAATGAGTAAATACACAAAATGCGGTATATCCACACAGTGGAATATTATTTGATCATAAGAAAGAATGAAATATGAATACATGCAATAATGTGGATGAACTTTGTAACCATTATGCTAAATAAAAGAGCCAGACAGAAAAGATCACATATTACATGATGCCATTCATGTAAGATGTTCAGAGGAAGCAATTATATGGACATAGAATGGTAGATTAGAAGTTGTCCTTGGGTCGCCTGGGTGGCCCAGTTGGTTAAGCTGCTGACTCCTGATTTTGGCTCAGGTCCTGATCTCAGGCCTGGAGGCTGTTTCGGATTCTCTCTCTCTCCCTCTCTTTGCCCCTCCCTGCTCATTCTGTCTCTCCCCCCCCCCCCCGCCCTGCCCCCGCTTACTCCCTCCTCTCTCTCTACTTCTCCTCCCCACTTCTCAAAATAAATAAACAAACTAAAAAAGAGTTGTCTGTGTTGGGAGAGAGGGAAGTTGGGTGTGTGGAGGGTGATAGCTAAAGGGTGCTGAAAATCTCTTTAGGATCATGATAATTGATTGCTGCATAACTCTGTGGGTATATATTGAATCACACATCACATATTTTAAGCTGGTGAATTATATGATATGTGCATTATAGCTCAAAAAGGCTATAACAAAAAAATTAGGATGTGTTTATAAGGCTTATATCTTTTTTAAAAAATTTGTTTTAGTATTTATTTATTTTTGAAGGAGAGAGACACACACAGAGTGAGAGTGGGAAAGGACAGAGAAAGGAAGATACAGAATGTGAAGCAGGTTCCAGGCTCTGAGCTGTCCACACAGAGCCTGGCGCAGGGCTTGAACTCCCCAATGGTGAGATCATGACCTGAGCTGAATTCTGACGCTTAACCAACTGAGCCACCCAGGCACCTTTGTAAGGTTTATATCTTAAATTACTTTTGAAAAAGAAAACTATTGTTTGCTTAAAGATATTTTGGCTAGAGTGAAACTTCTGGGTTAACACTCTAGCTAATACATTATACATATTGATATCTTATCCTAGGACTTGAATTTCTCTTATAACAGAAATAACAATTTATTTTGTGAGTGGAACTCTGCAAATAATTTCCTTATATTGGCTTTTTTGGAAACATTTTGATTTAAGTCAGGTCAAAGTTTAAGGAGAGTAAAAAAAAAGTAATCAGAGCTTAAGTCAGTTGTTATTTTGAAAAATGTATATAGTACTAAGCCTTTCACATTTAAGCTTGAAAATAGAGTATTTTACTTTAAATTTTGTTTTAAAAATTATGAACTAGATAATGGAAGCAGTACTTTTCTGTTTTGTGTTTGTTTTTGTTTTTACCTTTTTGAGTATAAAATTTAACATTGATTTAGAAAATCACATGACACATATTATATTTTATATATTCACTTCAGTGGATAAATAAAATTCATATGTATCTACCACCCAGATTAAGGAACAGATCACTGTTACCTCTCCTGATGTCCTCCTGGTGTCCTTTCAAAGCTCACCTTCTCCATCCTTCCCAAAGATAAGCCCGATCATATTTTTGAGATAATCATTTCCTTGCATTGCTTTAAAATTTTGCCACATATGTATGCATCCCTGAGCAATATAACTTAGTTTGCCAGGTTCTTTCCTTGATGTGAGTGGACTAATTTACTATATATTCTTTGCTACTTGTTTCTTTTGGTCAACATTATGCTTGCAAGATTCATTTAAGACAACAGTCTTAATAAAGGCATCTTACTCTGTAAAGGGCTAGATAGTAAACATTTTTGGCTTTGCAGGCTGTATGGTTTCTTCTGCAGAGTACGTGGCTCTGCTGTTGTAGTGTGAAAGCAGTCACAGACTGTATATGGATGAATGAGGGACGTATATTGCAGCAAATTTTATTTACAAAACAGGCCATATTTGAGGCTATAGTTTGCCAGTCCCTGATTTTAGCGATTGCATAGCTATAATTTATTCATTTCCATCACTGCATAGTATTCTAAAATTATATTAAAATGTATCTATTCTTCTTTTTTTTAAGGTAGAAATACTTTTTTTTTAAAGTTTTTATTTTAATCACCCAGTACTCATCACGGCAAGGGCACTCCTTAATCCCCATCCCCTATCTCACCCATCCCCTCACCCACCTCCCCTCTGGTAACATTGTGTTCTCTATAGTTAAGAGTCTGTTTCTTGGTTTGTCTCTCTCTTTTTTTCCCTTTGCTTATTTGTTTTGTGTCTTAAATTCCACATATGAGTGAAATCGTATGTGAAATTTGTCTTTCTCTGACTGACTTACTTCACGTAGCATAATACACTCTAGTTCCATCCATATCCTTGCAAATGGCAAGATTTCATTCTTTTTGATAATTTTATATATATATATACAATATTCATATATTTATATTTATACATATAGGTTGTATGTATATATGTATAACCTCTTCTTTATCCATTCATCAATCAATGGATACTTGGGCTGCTTCCACAATTTGGTTATCGTAAATAATGCTGCTGTAAATATGGGGGGGGGGCGTGTGTTTCTTTGTATTAGTGTTCTTGTATTCTGTGAGTAAATACCTCGCAGTGAAATTACTGGATTGTAAGGTAGTTCTGTATTTAACTTTCTGAGGAAACTCCATACTATCTTCCACAGTGGCTGCACCAGTTTGTATCGCACCAACAGTGCAGGGGGTTTCCTTTTTCTCCACATCCTTGCCATTACTTGTTGCTTGTGTTTTGATTTTAGCCGTTCTGACAGATGTGAGGTGATATCTCATTGTAGCTGCGATTTGCATTTCCCTGATGAGTGATGATGCGCATCTTTTCATGTGTCTGTTGGCCATCTGTATGTCTTCTGTGGGAAAATGTCTGTTCATGTCTTTTGCTCATTTTTTTCCCACTGGATTATTTGTTTTTTTGTGTGTCGAGTTGTATAAGTTCTTTATATATTTTGGATACTAGTCATTTATCAGATATTTCATTTGCAAATATCTTCTCCCATTCCATAGGTTTCCTTTTAGTTTTGTTGATTGTTTCCTTTGCTGTGCAGAAGCTTTTTATTTTGATGTAGTCCCAATAGTTTATTTTTGTTTTTATTTCTCTTGCCTCAGGAGATAGATCTAGGAAAAAAAGTTGCTACAGCTGAGGTCAAAGAAGTCACTGCCTATGTTTTCTTCTAGGATTTTTATGGTTTCAGGTCTCACATTTAGGTGTTTAATCCATTTTGAATTTATTTTTGTATATGGTGCAAGAAAGTTATCCAGTTTCATTCTTTTGCATGTTGATCTCCAGTTTTCAACACCATTTGTTGAAGAGACTGTCTTCTTCCCATTGGATATTCTTTCCTGCTTTGTTGAGGATTAATTGACCATATAATTGTGGGTTTATTTCTGGGTTTTCTATTCTGTTACATTGATCATTGTGTCTGTTTTTGTGCCAATACCATACTGTTTTTATTTTTTATTTATTTTTAATGTCTGTTTATTTTTGAGAGAGAGAACATGAGCAGCGGTGAGGCAGAGAGGAAGACAGAATGTGAAATAGGCTCAGCACTGTCAGTACAAAGCCCAACGTGGGGTTCCAGCCCATGAAACATAAGATCATGACCTGAGCTAAAGTTGGACCCTCACCCAACTAAGCCACTTAGGCACTGCCAGTACCGTACTGGTTTTAATATTACAGCTTTGTAGTACAACTTGAAGTCTGGAATTGTGATGGCTCCAGCTTTGCTTTTCTTTGTCAAAATTCCTTTGATTATTGGAGGTCTTTTGTGGTTCCATACAAATTTTAGGATTGTTTGTTCTAGCTCTGTGAAAAATGCTGGTGGTATTTTGATAGGGCTTGCATTAAATGTGTACATCACTTTGGGTAGTTGAGACATTTTAACAATTGTTCGTCCAATGCAGAAACATAGAATGTCTTTGCACTTCTTTATGTCCTCTTCACTGTCTTTCATCTGTGTTTTATAGTTTTCAGAGTACAGGTCTTTCACCTCTTTGGTTAGGCTTATTCCTAGGTATTATTATTTTGGGTGCAATTATAAATGGTTACTTTTCTTAATTTCCCTTTCTGATGCATTGTTGTTTGAGTATAGAAATGCAACAGATTTCTATATGTTGATTTTTATTCCTGCCACTTTACCGAATTACTTTTTCATTTCTAGCAGTTTTTTGGTGGAGTTTTTCAGGTTTTCTATATAATCATGTCATCTGCAAATAATGAAAGTTTAACTTCTTCCTTACCAGTTTGGATTTGCCTTTTATTTTCTTTTTGTTTTCTGATTGTTGTGGCTAGGACTTTCACTAGTATGTTGAATAAAATGGTGAGAGTGGACATCTTTGTGTTGTTTTTGACCTTAGGGGATAGGCTCTCAGTTTTTCCTCACTGAGAATGATGTTCACTATGGATCTTTCATATATGGCCTTTATTATGTTGAGTTATGTTCCCTCTAAATCTACTTCGTTGAGGGTTTTTATCATGAATGAATATTGTATTTTGTCAGATGCTTTTTCTGTATCGATTGACAAGATCATATGGTTCTTATCTTTTGTCTTATTGATGTGATGTATCATGTTGATTGATTTGAGAGTATTGAACCACCTTTGCAACCCAGGAATAAATCCCACTTGATTGTAGTGAATGATTTTTTTTAATGTATTGTTGCATTCACTTTGGTAACATTTTGTTGAGGAGTTTTGCATCTGTGTTTCTCAGAGATACTGGCCTGTGGTTCTTTTTGTGTGTGTGGGGGATCTTCATCTGGTTTTGGTATTGAGGTAATGCGGGCCTTAGAATGAATTTGGAAGTTTTCCTTCTTTTTGTAGTTTTTTGGAATAGTTTGAGAAGAATAGGTATTAACTCTTCTTCTTATTTTTTTTAATATATGAAATTTGTTGTCAGATTGGTTTCCATACAACACCCAGTGCTCATCCCAAAAGATGCCTTCTTCAGTACCCATCACCCCCCCTCTCCTCCCTCCCACCCCCCATCAACCCTCAGTTTGTTTTCAGTTTTTAAGTAACTCTTCTTTAAATGTTTGGTAGAATTCACCTGTGAAGCCATCTGGTCCTGGATTTTGTTTGTTCAGAGGTTTTTGATTACTCATTCACTTTCTTTGCTGGTAATCTGTATGTTCACATTTTCTCTTTCTTCCTGTTTCAGTTTTGATAGGTTATATGTTTCCAGGAATTTATCTATTTCTTCTGGGTTGTCCAATTTGTTGGCATATAGTTTTGCATAATATTCTCTTAAAATTTCTGTATTTGTATTTATGTACTCTTTGTTATTTCTCCTTTCATTTATGATTTTATTTATTTGTGTCCTTTCTCTTTTTTCTTAATAATTCTGGCTAGAGGATTATCAATTTTATTGATTTTTTTCCTAAGAACCAGCTCCTGGTTTCATTGATGTGTCCTTTTGTTCTTTTACTTTCTATATCATTTATTTATGCTCTCATCTTTATTATTTCCTTCCTTCTGCTGTTTTTAGATTTTGTTTGCTGTTCATTTTCTAGCTCCTTTAGGCATAAGGTGAGGTTGTTGATTTGAGATTTTTCTTGCTTCTTAACATAAGGTTTTATTGCTATGAGCTTCCCTCTTAGAACTGCTTTTGCTGCATCCCAAAAGTTGTGAACCATTGTATTTTCATTTGTTCCCATGTACTTTTTAATTTCTCCTTTTATTTCCTGGTTGACCCCTTCACTTTTTAGTAGTATGTTATTTAACCTCCATATATTTGTGGTCTTCCCAGATTTTTTCTTGTCGCTGATTTCTCATTTCATAGCATTGTGGTCAGAAAAGATGCATAGTATGACTTCAATCTTCTTGAATTTGTTGTGGCTTGTTTTTTGGCCTAATATAGGATCTATTCTGGAGAATGTTCCATGTGCACTTGAAAGGAATGTGTGTTCTGTTTGAGAATGGAATGTTCTGAATATATCTGTGAAATCCATCCAATCCAGTTTCATTCAAAGCCATTGTTTCCTTATTGACTTTATATTTAGATGGTTTGTCCATTGATGTAAATGGGGTGATAAAGTCCCCTACTATTATTGTATTATTATCCATTAATTCCTTTATGTTTGTTATTAACTGTTTTATGTATTTGGATGATTCCATGTTGGATGCATAAATACTTAGAATTGTAACATCTTTATGTTGGATTGTCCCCTTTATTATTATATAGCGTCCTCCTTTGTTTTTTATTACAGTCTTTGTTTTAAAGTCTATTTTGTCTGATAAAAGTATTGCTACTCTGGCTTTCTTTTAAAATCCATTTGCATGCTAAATGTATCTCCATCCCCTCAGTTTCAATATCAGGAAAGGAGTGCCATATTTTGCATCCTTTTATTTTGTGAGTTCCTTGACTGATTTTTCACAGAAATATTTATTTTTTTTTTTTAATTTTTTTTTTCAACGTTTATTTATTTTTGGGACAGAGAGAGACAGAGCATGAACGGGGGAGGGGCAGAGAGAGAGGGAGACACAGAATGGGAAACAGGCTCCAGGCTCTGAGCCATCAGCCCAGAGCCTGACGCGGGGCTCGAACTCAGGGACCGCGAGATCGTGACCTGGCTGAAGTCAGACGCTTAACCGACTGCGCCACCCAGGCGCCCCAGAAATATTTATTTTTACTGCTTTTGTGTTTCCTACCTTCATACTGTCATTTTTGGTCTTTCCTTTCCACTAAAAGAGTCAGCTTTAATATTTTTCATAGGGCTGGTTTAGTAGTCATGAACTTCTTTAGTTTTTGTCTCTGAACGTCTTTTTTTCTCTTCTTCTCATCTGTATGATAGCCTTGCTGGATAGAGTATTCTTGGCTGCAGGTTTTTCCTATTGAGCACTTTGAATATATCATGCCATTCCTTTCTGGCTTAGAAAGTTTCTGCTGAAAAATCAAATGTTACCCTAATGGGGTTTCCTTTGTGTGTAACTGTCTTCTTTTATATGGTTGCTTTGAATATTTTTTCTATATCGCTATATTATGCCATTTTAGTTACAATATGGGTGTGGATCTGCTTTTGTTGACTTTGTTTTTTCTTTGTTTTGTTTTCATTTTTGTTTTTATTTTTTGGTGCCTTCTGTATCTGGATATCTGTTTCCTTCATCAGATTAGAGGAATTCTCAGCTATTATTTATTCAAATAAATTCTCTCCATTCCTTTCTGTCTCTTTTGCTGGGACTTCTATAATATGAATGTTATTACATTTGATGGAGTCACTGTGTTCCCTAAGTCTATTCTCGTTTTGCACAATTCTTTTTCTCTCTTTTGTTTAGCTTCATTACTCTTTCCATTACTCTTTTAGGTTATCAGTTTGTTCTTCTGCTTTTTCCAGTCTGCTGTTCATTCCATCAAGCATGTTTCTCATTTCATTTATTGAGCCCTTTATCTCTGCTATGTTATTTCCTATCTCTGTGTTAATGATATCACTAATGTCCTCCACTCTTTTCTGAAGTCCGGTGAGTATCCTTATGATCATTCCTTTAAATTCTCTTTCAGGTGTGGTACTTACACTGTTTGGTTTAGCTCTCTGGCTGTGGCCTCATCCTGTTCTTTCATTTTGGGACAAATTTCTCTTTCTTCTCATTTTATCTAAGTCCTTGTGCCTGTTTCTCTGTGTTAGGAAATTCAGCTACATTTTTTATTCTTGAGGCTAATGGCTTTTTCTTAAATGTTTATTTTTGAGAGCAATAGTGAGAGAGTGTGAGAGAGCAGGGTAGGAGCAGAGAGGGGGAGACACAGATACGAAGCAGGCTCTAGGCTCTGAGGTGTCAGCACAGATCCCAACGCGGGGCTTGAACTCATGAACCGTGAGATCATGACCTGAGCCAAAGTCAAATGCTTAACTACCTGAGCCACCCAGGTGCCCCCCTGCCACCCCCTTTTTGAGGCTCATGGCTTTTTGAAGAAGAGGTTCTGTAATTCCCTGCTGTGTAGTGTCCTTTGTTCCCACAGGAATGTCTTGAATGTGTGCTGCTTATGCTCTGCTCTTGTGTCCTGGCCACTTTATCCTTCAGGCCAGTCATCTGCAGAGGCTTTCTTTGACTGTTGTGGGCAATATTTGGTCCCTGGTCTGAATGTGGTACATTTTAACATGATGTCCTCTTATGAAATGAGGCCTGTCACTGTTGCCGCCAGAAACAAGGTTTTGCAAAACTCCCAGGTTAGGAGACACAGTGTTGGCAGCAATTTGGATCAGTCTTTTAGTGGGGGGAGCCTGCCAAGCTGGGAGTGAGGCAAGCTTGACTGGGAAGGGCACTTCTTCCCAGGAGTGTGGCTGGGTGGGGCTTGGTATAAGCTAATTAGGTCGTGAGTGTTGATGCTGTGCTGGTATCTGAAGGTAGCCTTGTCTTATGCTGAGGGACAGGGGAAGGAAATGGTTCTTGCCAGTTCCTTTATTCCTGGAGGAATCTCTCTGTGATGCTTTGTGGGACATGCTCCAAAATGAACAACTAACCTCCCCACTGTGTACCCCAGGCGCTGTTCAGATCACTGATTCCATGCTGCATGTCTGAGGTCGGTTTGCCCTGCTTTTTCTTCAAGAACAGCCCCGGGTCCTCCAAGTTTTTCCAGAACCAGGCCCAGTGGGCTTTAAAACTCCAGGATTTAAGCCCCACTGGTGGCAAGAAGTCACAAAATTTGGCCCCTCTCACTTTCCAAGCCGATTGCTCTGGGGATTTGTCTTCCCCATGTGGGCTCCCCTGTGTGCTAGTCTGTCTCTCTCTCTTCTCTGTAACCACAGCTCCCTCCACACCACAGCAGCCATGACCTGTTTCCCTCCTAAGCTGTGTCTCTATGCTTCCTACCTACTTTTGATGTGGCCTCTTCTCTATCTTTAGTTGTGGAGTTTGTTCTGCCAGTCTTCAGGTTGATTTCTGGTGTATTTAGGATTATAGGATAGTTATCTAGTTGTGTTCATGGGATGAGGTGAGCCATGGAAGGTCCTCTTACTCTGCTACCATTTTTCCCTCCCCATCTGTTCTATTTTTGATGGATATTTGTATTGCTTCCAGTTTGGAATATTATAAAATAGTGCTGCTACAAACATTTTGATACATGTATTTGGGTGCAAATATGCGAGTATTTTTTTAGAGCACATATACCTAGGAGTAGAAATAATGACTTCTTCAAACTATTAAATGTCAAAAGGTTTTTTTGAAGTGATTTTTTAATTTACAATCTCACTAGAAGTGTTTTAGAGTTCACATTATTCACCAACTTCTTCAATATTTGATGATCTCGGAGGTTTTAAAAAAATTTTTTTAATGTTTGTTTATTTTTGAGAGCAGAGAGAGAGAGAGAGAGAGAGAGAGAGAGAGAGAGAGAGAGAGCATGAGCAGAGGAGGGGCAGAGAGAGGGGGAGACACAGAATCTGAAGCAGGCTCTAGGCTCTGAGCTGTCAGTGCAGAGCCCTATGCGGGGCTCAAACTCACGGACTGTGAGATCATGACCTGAGCTGAAGTCGGATGTTTAATGGACTGAGCCCCCCAGGTGCCCCGATGATCTCTGAATTTTTTATTTTAACCAATTTAGTAGTAATGCTATCACTTTGTGGTTTTTATTTGTATAACCATGATTGTTATTATTTTTTTTTTAAGAGGGAGAGTATGGGTGGGGGTGAAGGGCAGAGGGAGAGAATCCCAAGAGCCTGATGCAGAACTCCATCCCACGAACATTGTATCATGACTTGAGTTTAAATCAAGAGTTGGACACTCAACTGACTGAGCCACCTAGGCACCCCTGTATAATCATGATTATTAATAAAATAGTACACCTTTTCATATATTAGATTTTGAAATCAACGTTTTGTTAGACTTTATATTTGTCCTCATATCTCATATCTTTGTCTTGGTATTACTTCAGCCTTTTCTTAAATTATCATTTCTTTTAGTGGAGACATTCTGGTTACAAACTTTCTCAGTTTTTATTTGCCAAAAAAATGTCTTTGCTTCCTTCTCTTTCTGTAATAAGGAATCTGACTCCATTTTTTGATGTTTGAGTGCTGATGGCTTTTAAGCCCCAACCCCTTTCTCATCCCCTCTGCCCTACATCTGAGTAAGCTGATAAAAAAGTCCAGATTCTCTCTCCTTTGGTACCAGTGGTAGATTGAAACCACACAAGCCCTTTCCTGCATCTGGGACCCTTACCCTGGGCCCACCCCTTAACCACAATAAGAGCCCCTGTGCTAGTCTTCTTTCCTTGCTGTAGGCCATTTTTAGACTACCTCAGGAGTCCTGCCCTGTTCTTCCTAGAAAGCTTCAATTATATAAGTAATAACCCTTTTCATCCCTCTTGATGTGAGTGTGAATGAGTGAGTGTGTGAGTATGTGACTGTGTGTGTAGGTGTGTGGGTGTGATACTTGTGGCATTGGTCTCAGCATCCAAACCAAATTTTTGGTGAGGGTCTGTCCTATGTTTCCATTCTTAAAAGATACTTTCTATGAGTATGGATTTTCATTTTTGCAAGTATTTTCTTTCACCGTAATGAAGATACTATTTTACTTTCTTTTGGCTTCCACTGTTGCTATGGGGATGCCAGATGTCCATCTAATTATTGTTCTATTGAATATAATTTCCCCTTGTATTTTTTTTTTTTATGGCTGCTGTTTGGCTCTTTATCTTGAGTATTCTGTAGTTTCACTATCTTCTTTCTAAGTGTGTGTTGCTTTATTCCTTTTTTAAACGTAATTTAGTTTGAGATCTGAATCGCTTCTTAAATCTATGGACTATCCTTTCATTACTTTTAGAAAAATTCCTGGTGCTGTTCTTCAAATATTTTCTCTTTCTCAATCTCTTACTCCTATTGTGAACTCTCATCAAATATATTAGGCTTTCTCATTCCAGCATCCTATGACTCTTAATTTTCTTCTGTATTTTCCATTTTTTCCTCTCTGTACTGCACCCTAGGTAATTTCATCTGACTGAAATTCCCATTTACTTATTTTCTCTTCAGCTGTTTCTTATCTCCCATTATACTTACTTACTGTGTTTTTAATTTCAGTTACTGAATATTTTTATTTCTGGAAATTCTAGTTTGTACGTTATCAGATCTTTTAGGATATATTTTTATAGTTTCTTGCATGTATTTTCAAGCTTCATTTTTTTAACTTTGATAAATAGATATTTTATAATCCATGCCTGATAATTCCAGTTAAAAAAAATTTTTTTTTTCCATTTGCCCATCTCCATTTTTCTTGGTGTGGTGCCATTTCCCCTTAGATACCTGATGTTTTTTAAAAATCTGAACTGCTTGTTGTCTTTGAAAATAGCAATTTGCAAGTATTATTTGAGACTGAGGATAAAAGTGGCTCCTTCCATTTGAGTTTGCTTCAGCCAGACACCTAAGAAAATTACCTTGATGACCACCCTAAATTAAATTCCGGGTATCAGGGGGTTTTAGATTACTTAGCTGACGTGAATTTAGTCTGCAAATCCAAGTGAGGAGAGCTTTTTGCTTTTTCTCAATGTCATTTTTTCTTCCAGCTCTACTTAGTGCCCAGACCACTTTAATTCAGTCCCTTGGGAGTGAAGTAGGGCTGGGTGGGTTTACTTCTGGCTTACTTTTATTTTGAGGGTGTGAGCCTTAGGGAATCTAGTTTAATTTGGAGAAGTTCACTGTTTTGGAAAATACCCTTAGGGCAGAAGAAATGTGAGTGCTCTGCTTCCCTCTCTGGGTTTCCACTTTCTCTGATAGTTTGAACTAATTTTTTTATTACCTTATCAGATCTTTGATAATTATAAGAAGTTACCATAAAAAAAAAAAGTCCAACACTGTTCGTGATGATTTTCAATGGGAGAATCCGTCCAAACAGCTCAGTCTTTCATATTCACAGAAAGTGAAGTTTCAAACCTAATTTTTAAAAAGAGACTCTTATTTCAGCCACCACTTCAGGTTGTGAATAAAAAAAACCTTGTTCTTCAACACTGGGAGAAAGTCTGGAGACAAGGACAGAGGATATACCCTCAGAGCCTCTCATTTTAAGATCTCATTTCCAAGTTGGTAGGACTCAGTCCTCGCAAGGTGTGATTATCATTGTTTTCTTCATTTTAAAGATAAGTAAACTTAGGCATAGATAAGTAAGTTGCTTATCATCACATGATTTTTTTTAAGTGAGAGAGCTGTAACTCAAAGCCAGATCTCTTTGACCCACGACCTATGTTTTAATTCATACATACATACATTTCCTCTTGCCAGGTTCAAAACTATTCTAACTGCCTTTTTGATTGGGCCAGTGTTCTTTAGCCTTTGGCCTCTTCTGAATTATTTCTTCATAGCCCCTGCAGGCATGGGCTGGTATTCCCCAGGTGTGCCCAGTTCTCTGCCACTGGCCCCAGAAATTTGAGTAGTAATTAAGAAAGGTTATCTATGTTTCAAAAAGGTTATAAAGAGTGTAACTAGCTCTACATCATACCAGAGTTACTAACCCAAACTCTTTGTAACTATTAAAGTCCATAGTTAGAATAAAAACAAGTTTATTAAGACTCTTTCTTAGTATAAAACACATACATACTCATCATGGGAAATCAAAATACATAAATGAGCAAAACCAAGAAAACAGAAGATACTTTTAATCATACCCAGTCAAAGACAATCTCTTGGAAACCCTTCCAAACTCTATGCGTACACATACACTCTATATTTACATTTATATTCTAGAGGGGAATCATGCATGCATTCTGTTTTACAGCTAGGTTTTGCATGGTATCACATGCTTCAGTGATGATTATGTGTTGAGTATAGAACAGTTTAGATTGAGACCAAAGCCAGAAAACAACAGGAAATCAGACCAGAGGCCTTTTCTAAGATACTGCAAGCTTTGCTTTGCGGGGGGGGGGGGGGGGGGGTGTAATATGACTTATTTTCCTATTTTCTAATATTATGCAGCAGGTCATTACTTACTGAGGGAACATCGTTGTAAAGAGAGCCCTTGTTCTCTCTGAAGCAGATACAGTTATGATGTTAACACAGAAAGCACTGTCCCAAGTGGTAAAGGGCTATTGTGATTTTATTCCTGTTGATCTTTTTCTTCTAAGTATAGTAGTTATTTCAAAGCATATAACATTGAAAATGAAAGCCGTGATGTCCAAATGTAAAGATATTTGCATGTAAGTGACATTTCTTTTTTTTTTTGCTTTTTATTTTTTATTTTATTTTTTTAAATATGAAATTTATTGTCAAATTGGTTTCCATACGACACTCAGTGCTCATCCCAACAGGTGCCTTCCTCAATACCCATCACCCACCCTCCCCTTCCTCCCACCCCCCATCAACCCTCAGTTTGGTAAGTGACATTTCAACATACTACTTAAAAGTCCTGGAGAAGTGGTCTTTATTTCTGTTAAACTTTTGAAAATTAGGATATGTTGAATGACAAAGTTACCCATCCCAAGGGTGGAAGTGATTTTAGAGGATGAGAGCGATCGCCCTTAAGGTCTAGTTAGGATCCATTATTTTTATTTGTGTTTCAGTCATTACTAGTAAGTTGGAACACATTTTTCATGTTTATTTTTCATTTATATTCATTTTTTATAAACTAAGTTTGTACTTTTTGACTATCTTTCTATTGTGTTGTTTGTTCCCATTGATTTATAAGTGCCCTTTAGCAGTGTATATAATATACATGTTTTGTTTATTTAGAGACAGGCATCACCAGACCTAGAATTTTCTCCCCCACCCACCTTTTTTTTTCTTACCTTTCTCTTCTACTTTTCTTGACTGTGAACTGGAAAACCTTTAATCTTTTTCTAAACTTTGATGCAGTTTTCATAACTTTGGAATTACTTATCCTTTGAAAGTTGGTACAGTACAGCCATTTGTCCTGATTTGCCTGAAACAGTTCCTCTGTCTCATATTGTCCTAGCTTAATTATTAATAACACTGTCTCTCACTCTCCAAAGTGCCTGGTTTAGGCGATAAATTATATGGTTCCCCTGGGATGGGCTCACTTAAAACAACTAGCTGAGCCTGAGGCATTTGGGGTGCCCATCTTACACAACTCTTTCAGTTTCTCACACAGTTATTGTGTATTCAGATTTTTTGTGTAATTTTTTTTTTTGAGCCACTTTGGAAATTTGTTTTTCTAGAAAATCATCCATTTCACTTAGATTTTGAAATTTATCAGTACACAATTGCACAACTATCTGCTTTCAAGTAGCCTCACATTTTGGCTCCTGCATACGTGTAAATAGGTCCCTTTTCTACTTCCTAAAACTAATTACATCTCTTCCTTTTTGCCAGATAACTGTCTCTTTCCTACATCTTGTAATTTAGTATATCACATTTAATGTATTTTTGTTTTCTTGTTTACACATCTCTGTTTTCTTTGAATTTGCTTTCTTTACCTAGCTTTTTAAATTTTCAGTTAACTCCTTCTTTCTTATTTTCTGTCAGATACCGTATAAACTATAAATTTTGAGCTGTGAACCACTGGCCACATCTCTTAGATTTTGATGTGGGTACCCTGACGGTCTCATCCCTAATTAGTTTGTAATTTCAGTTTTGTTTCTACAAAGATGTGCCAGTATATGTACACAACATTATTTAAAATTTCCTAATAGCATTCCATTGTAATGACACACCATACTTTCTCTAACAGGTCACCTAATTTTGGAAGTTTATCCATTTTCTTCTTCTTATTATCTTTTTTACTATAATAATATAACAATGAATACCATTTTTTTTTCACTAGTTCATTTTTTCAGAAGAACATTTAGGCATGAAATTTTTGCTATTGGTAGTCCTTTGACACTTCTTCAAAATTACCCATTCGAGAGATTATGTCCATTTTCAAACTTTTATCAGTGTTGCATGAGAATGCTTATTTCCTCACATGCACAACACTGCGAATTACTGGTTTGGGGCTTGAAAAAAATGAGTTAGAATTTCTTATGCAGAGGCTAAAGTATGGCCATCCCTTCAAAGCTGGCAAGATTAGGAGATGGAGGAACGAGATTATGGGACCACAAGGTCAGATGGGAAGACACCTGAAGGATGATCACATTAAACCACCTTGTTTTTACATACTACAGAATTGAACCAAATTAAAAAAAAATTTTTTTTAATGGTTTTTATTTTATTTTGAGAGAGAGACAGAGTGTGAGTGGGGAAGGGGCAGAGAAAGAGGGAGACACAGAATTCAAAGCAGGCTCAGTCTCTGAGCTGTGGGCACAGAGCCCGACGCGGGGCTGGAACTCACAGACTGTGAGATCATGACCTGAACCGAAGCCAGACACCTAACCGACTGAGCCACCCAGGTGCGCCAGAATTGAACCAAATTTTTAATGTTTAAAAATTTTTTTCTGTAGTAAAAAAAAATTTCCATGTAAATATTCTCATAGCATCATTATAAGTGCTTTGTATATTAGCCATATTACTTATTTTTATAAATAAATTAAAACCTAACATGCGTATACATTCTATTATCAGCATGTACTTATTGAGTGCGAACGAGGTAAAAGATATAAGTGCTTAGAATCAATGTTGATGGCTAAAGATGGTTATTTAAATGCTACATTTGGAACCCCCAGGAAAACATTTGTATTTATTATGAATACAAAAATACAAGGATTTTAGCAGTAAAATCCTTCCTATTCACTTGCTTTCCCAGAAAAATGTGGGAGCTTTACTAAAATCCATCGTCTTAGCCATATGAGCCACTGAGGCAGATTTAACAAACCCTGCTCCCCACCCCTACTTCCCCCAAACTGTGGTCAACTGACTTACCGTGCCAAGGAAGTCAGGTATGCAGCAATATTCTATCCCCAGTCCACCCATTTCTTTATCAAATAGGACTTCATGCCAAGCCCTGCTGTAGGTTCTTTGAAGAACAACATTAAATAGATTGTGGCTCATGTCAGCACCACTTCCGGTGGCATGGGAAACACTCTGTCATACACGTGTGTGTGAGGTGCTGTGGAACACCTTTAACTACTTGGGAAAATTAAGGCACTTCACAGAGATGGTCAGAAGGAGTAATGCACATAAAGTCACGGAGATGTGGAAGGATATGTCCTCTCTAGGGAACTGTGTGTGTCCCTTGCCACTGATTGGTGCTAGAGAAACGGAGGGGAATTGCATGCAGGCTGGAAGATGTGTTAGGTTTACTGTAGCAAAGTGGGTGGGAATATGCTGTAAACTTAGAACAAGGCAAAGAAGCTTTGGGAGTTATCAACACTTGTTTGCAGTTTTAACTGCCTTAACCAAGAGAGGGTGTGTAGACTGAGAGAGAATGGAATTGAACCAGAACTCAGGAACCACCCAGGTAAAGGAGCAAGCAGAACAGGAATGTGGATGAGTCTTAAGAAAGAACAGGGTGGGTAGATTAGAGGTGTGGTCCAACCTGTAGAAAGGTCAATTAACCTTAGGTCCAACAACAGCCATTGGATTTGGTCACTAAGAGATTATTTTCAGTGAGGTATGGTTGGAAGCCAGATGGCAACAACACTTCTGAGTAGACAATTTGGTGGGAGCTGAAGTGGATAATACTTTCAAGACATATGTAGGTGAAGCGAGGAGAGGGAGATGGGACACAGCTTGTGAGGGAAAACCAGGGAAGGTGAAAGATGGAAAAGAGGTGATAAAGGGATGAACAGGGAGACAGGACTGTGGGAGCAGGAGCACCCTGTAAACAGGAAACACCCCTTCAACTTGCCTGCACCCCAAGTTAATGGAAACATTAGAATTGCTGGGAAAGAGCATTAGGACAGCTTTTGAGATTGAGTTTTGAAACAGTTTTCTGAAGGGAGAAAATAACTTCTCCTTCATAGAAGGTTACTTTCAAGCATGCTGGCTTTGGACAAAGGGCATTTAAACAATTGTGTTGTGCTCTGCATCATAGCCAAAGCAGTAGGTAATTCATTTGTTAAGTGGGTGGTCAACTTTGGGTACTGCTATAAATGTTGTTATGATTGAAAAGAGGGAAATCATTACCCTTAAAAATATCTCTAGGGGGGCATGGGTGGCTCAGTCCGTTAAGCCTTAGACTTTACCTCAGGTCATGATCTTACAGTTCGTGAGTTGGAGCTCTACATTGGGCTCTTTGCTGACAGCTCAGAGCCTGGAACTTCTCTCTCTCTCTGCCCCTCCCCCCCCCCTCAAAAATCAATAAACATTAACAATTTTTTAAAATAAAGGGGCACCTGGGTGGCTCAGTTGGTTGAGTGTCTGGCTTCCGCTCGGGGCATGATCTCTGCAGTTCGTGAGTTCGAGCCCTGCATCAGGCTCGTGCTGACAGCTCACAGCTTGGAGCCTGCTTCAGATTCTGTGTCTCCCTCTCTCTCTCTTCCCCTTCCCTGCTCACGCTCTGTCTCTCTCTGTCTCTCAAAGATAAATAAACATTAAAAAAAGCTTTTTTTATAAACAAAAAATCTCCAGAAGAGGATTCATTTGTATTCATAATCTTTTTTTAATGTTTATTTATTTTTGAGAGAGACAGAGACAGAGCTTGAGCAGGGGAGGGGCAGAGAGAGAGAGGGAGACACAGAATCGGCTCCAGGCTCTGGGCTGTCACCACAGAGCCCGACTCGGGGCTGGAACTCACAGACCATGAGATCATGACCTGAGTTCAAATCGGACGCCCAACCAACTGAGCCACCCAGGCGCCTCTGTATTCGTAATCTTGAAGGACTGATGTCATTTACAATTTTAACTAATAGTTCCCAAAAATTCTATGAAGAACTAAATCTTGTGATGATTTCTTGACTTCCTGATAAAGACTTCTAGTACATGCTATGGTGCAAATGTCTTAAACTGTTTTGCCTAAAATAGTGTTTTTAGTTCTTTCATGAAAGGTGCTGGCAAAGCTTTCAGATATCACAATCTCTACGTCTAGCGCTCCTTTTACATGACCCCAAGAGTTAAACTGCTACCCTGGGGGATTTTTCTTTAAAATTAATTTAACTGAAAATCTCTTCAAACTGCATTGTTGGCTTTGGTGCGGGGCATGAAATAATTTTCCATCGTACCCCACCATTCCTCGAAGGTCACCCTTTGAATTGGGCTGTTACTGTCTTGCTGCAGAGTTTCTAAGCTACGTTAATTTGGGGTCTGCTGTTGATGGATGGAGCAGTTTGAATTCTGACATGTAGCAGGCTGACTTGAATGACCTCCAGAGGCAGATGTCAGTCTGTTATTTCATGCCCGTTTGTCAGGAAGGACAAACAGCATCTGTCCTGGCTGCTCTAGTCCGGGTTCCCTATGTGGAAGTGAGCAAACGCGTGCTCTCCTTGATAGCGGTTATGGGGGCAGGATGATATGGTATTTATATAACACAGTGAGGTGCCAAGGAACACACATATGACATGTGCATTATGTTTTTATATGCCATTTTGCATTTGTATTTTGTGGGGATGTAAACAGAGGTGTGTATCTTTGAAACACAGTGACCCATAAAATTGCTTTATATATAAAAGGAGTGTATCCATTGGTCATAACTCATTCATCTTTCTGTGGATATATATGCTTTCCATTGAGAGTATTGGACATGCCTCCAAATGGCAGAGGTTAAAGAGCCTGTGTGGACCTCAGATAGCAAGGAAAGCGACACTCGGGAGTTAGAGGCGTGAGGCTGGTAAGGAGGAAATGGGAAACAGAAAAGGTACAGAAAGGCTCTGTCCACATCCTGGCAAAGGACCAAGCACAGGGTGGGAATAGTTTGATGAACCGTCTGATAAAATGAAAGAACACGGGGTTTCATTGGGAGTCAGAGCTGCTTTCACGAGTCAGCTGAGACTCCCCTGAGTTCAGGAATCACTGTGCCCTACGGCCACCCAGTCCCAAGGACCACCTTCCCTCCTTAAGTGCTTCCTTGACAAAGAAGAACAAGTTGGGGAGAGGGGTTCACAGACTGCCCAAATCCAGTTCTCTGAAGAGAGATGGATGTCAGAAGAGAGGGTGTGGACTAGCCCTCTCCATCCCAGCCCAGAACTAGTTTTACCTGCTTTCCTTCTATCTGTGGATTTTGCACAGAGACTAAGCAGAGACTGACTTTTGTTTATTAATTTTTATTTTTGTTTCTAATGTGTAGAGTTTCTAGAAGTCAAATAATACTAAAAGGCTTAAAATACAACTAACAATTCCCCAACCCACCTTCCATCCCTTGTCCTAGTCCCCAAAAAGAACTCCTTTCCATTCATTTATCTGTCTCTTCTGGTGTTTATCTACTCCTAAATAAATGCCTCAATTTATCCATTTTAGTCCTAATCTATGGGCTTCTATTTTAATGGGTGAGGATTCAGCTCTCCTATACGTCCGCCCCTGCCTGCTTCCTCTGTCCCCTCCTCCCTAAATTGTTATTCAGGTTTATATCTTTATGCTGAGTAAACGTGTTCTATAGTTACATTACTTTCTTTACACAAGCTTTTTTTCACTTGCTTAATTTAAAAAAGTTTTCTCAGTGATTCTTTCCATGTGCTCTAACACCTTCCCAATTAAATTTTCCATCTGGTCATACCTATCGGATAATGTATCAGTTGCGTCTGTCAGGAGCTCTATATACTTCAAGTTCAGTGTGGGCTGCTTTTTTAGGCCCTCTCCAAGGCCACTTTTCTTTTGTTCTCAGATTTTGGATGTCATCTTGAGAATACTCTTTACCTCTTCTCTGTTTTTGGTCTCTTTTCCTGGATTTTATGCCATCTTTTCTCAATTTACTCCCTCATCTTGTTAGGGCACTTTACTGGTAGCAGCCTCAGAAAACATGTATTGAGAGGTGGATGTTTTGAGAACTTAAATATCTGAAAATATCTTTATTCCTTTCTCAAACTTGATTGATATTTGGGGTATAGAACTTTAGTTTTAAAATAATTTTATCTCAGACTGTTTAATGCCCTGTCCTGTTGTCTTCTAACTTACCCATGCTGCCATAGAGAAGATGGGTGCCATTCTGGTTCCTGTCGCTTTGTATAACTTGTTATTCCCCTTCTAGAAACTTCTGGAATTTTCTCTTTGTTTCCATTGTTTTGTAATTTCACAAAGATTTGCCTTAACGTGTGTCCATCTGCATTCGTTGAGCAGGGCACATGCTTGGAACCTCTTAATTTATCAAAGTTTTGGGTTTTTAGTTCTGGGAAATTTTCTTGAAATATTTCCCTGATAATTTTTTTAGCTCTGTTTTCTTTTTCTCTCCTTTAGAAACATTAATTAGAAGTTGGACCCTCCTGGATATAGTCTCTAATTTTCTTTTCTTTTCTGTTTTCATTTTGCTTTAAAGAAAATTTCCTTGATTTTATCTTTTTGCCATCTGATTGGATTTTTTAAAAAAATTCTGATAATGTGGCATTCTAGTGTTTGACTTGTCTATATTTACATAGCAGTCTGTTTTTGTTTCATAGATACAATACTTTATCTTATTATTTCTTTGTAAACTTTTCCTTTTGTTCCTTAGATTGTTTATATGTTCTTGGAGTTCTTTTTTAGCAGTTCATTTCAGTCCCTGCCATCCAGTTTTCCCAAATGTGTTACGTTCTTCGTCTTCCTGGGTTCACGAGTGAGGCACTAAAAAATTGATTGGCTGGGTTTATCCTAGTGTAGAGAGGGACAGGGAACAAGTGTTTATGTTGGGGGACTCCCAAGTGGTAGATCTCCTTTTGAGTGCTGTTTGCTTTCTCTAGAGAAACCTCTAATCCCTTGCCTGAAGGATATAATCCTGGCTGAAAGAAATCCGGAAGCCTGGCGGGAAATATGGTCTGGGGGCAACACTGTTGAGCTTGCCCCCAGATCAAACTTTTTCTTAATGTTCCTGTTTCATACTCAGGTCCAGCATCTCTGAGGCTAGACCCACTTCAGCTTAAATACTCCATGAAATAAACTTTCCATCTCCTGCAGAAATGAAGCAAGAGTTGTCTCCTGGCTTTGCGGGATGAATAAGGGAATAGAGAGCTCTACATGCTCCTTCCACAAACCTTCAACCAATCCTCCTCTTTTTAGCCTTTTTAGGATTCTGCAAGGAGAGTCAGCTTTCTTTTCATCCCTCTACAGAAACTTATTTCAGCTTCATCTGCTCTGCTAAGACAATTATTACTCTTCCATGGCTTACTTTCTTTCAAAGCTTTGTTGACATTTCTCATCCACTGTCATCTTCTTACCTATTTTCCTTCTCCTGTAAGTTTATGCCTTTTTTATTCTCTGATTATTATTTTTTTTATTCTCATTACTTTTGTAGGATTGGGAGAGGAAGCAGAGATAAACACAGGTTCAATCCACCATGTTTAACCAGAAGTCTATGAGGCTTTCCTTTTCTAAATACAACCCAGTAATGTGACATGTTGCTGTTTTAATATTAACCTTCATGAAAGGATATGATTAAACCACTCTGCTCTCCAGAGCATACCAATAAAGGAGTCTTCAATGACTCTTGAGTCTCATGGGGCTACCGTAAACCCTGGTTTAGAGATTCTTGGTTTGGAATTTTTTATTTGTGGACAAACGGATTTATCTTCTCCAAAACACATTAGTGTCTTTTCTTGCATAAACAACAATGGAAAACTTACCAAGGGGGGGGGGTGGTGGTGGGGAACCTCCACTGCAATATATCTGAGCAGTGGAACTGGTATTTGCAGATTCCACCAGGATTGTAGCAGGAAATGCCACTGTGAACTTCATTAGGCTACTGATAAAGATTCTAAGATATTGTAGGATAGGTTCTTAGATATGAAGAAGGAGGAGGTGGAGAAATAAAAGACGTGAAAGAATACTGCCCTGCCACCTCCTTGCAAAGGACCACTATCTCACGGCTTTTTTTCTGCATGACTTCTATTGAGTGGATCACAAGCTCACTTATTTCTGTGCCCGAAAATCTAATAAATTGCTAATATATACAATTCTTCCTTCTTTTTTTACTTTTTCTCCCTTCTCCTGCTTTCAGTAGGATCCACTGAATTATTGGTAGATTTCACCAAAGTTAAAGCCCATACCCCAAGACCTACTTTTACATAGCTTCATTTTTAGACTAGTGTTTTGGAACATAGATATAAAGAGTCCATGTTAGGAGAAATAAATTGGGTTCCTATTTCATTGATTCATTCAACAAACATTTGTTGAATGTCTGTTATGTAGCTGGTGCTGTGCTTTGTGATAAGGTTGTAAGGAGGAGGGTATCATTGAAACCTGCTCTCAGAGACAGACAGTTTAGTGAGAAACACAGACATTTAATCAGATAAACACAATACAGCAACTGCTATAACAGATGTTTATTTATATGACAAACATTGATTATTAAATGCATGTTATGTTTAAGGTATATTAGATGCTAGTATACAAAATAGAACTCTTCAAAGGGCTCACAGACTTTTGAAGTCATTTGAAGGACTGAGGAAAAGAGTGCAAATGAAAGCCTTTACACCATGTATCTAGATATTGAAAAGTCACAGGTAAAAAATCAACCTGTTAACTAAGATATTTGCGATTTTCAATGCCTAACTGGTCTGATTCCATTCTTGTTTCCTGACAATCCATTCTGTACAAAGCAGTCAGACCTTTGAATATATACAGGTTAAATCAGTTACCTTCCTAAAATGAAATTGGTCCCCTATTAATTTTCCTTTTAAGAAAAATAAAACCAAACTGTCATTGAGCATCCTTATACATGTATCTTTAGTTCACATTCATGAATATTTCCATAGAATAAAATTCTCTACAACTGTGATCATTTCATAACTCTTGAAAAGTATCGCTACACTGCCCTCAGGGTGTAGTGTGTAAGTTTATCCTCACACTAATAGTGGACATGAAGGGCATTTCCCTATACTCTACCTGACACTGGGAATTATTAGTTCTTAAAAAATATTTATCAATATAACTGATAAAAATGACATATCATTGTTTTTATTTTCAGACGTCTATTAAAGAAAGTGAAAAAAATTTCATATGTATTCTTTTATTAACATTCTTTACCAAATTGCCTAAGCCAGTTCTAGTGTTTTCTTTTGGGGTGTTCACCATTTCATACTATGTTTAAGCACTACTTATGTATTTCAAATTTTTGTCCTTCATGCTAAATGCATAGTTTTCCAATTTGTTTGCATTGTTTCTTTTAATGTATAAATTTTGCATCTTAAGCTAATCTGTAAATCTCCGGCTTGATGAAAACTGTTTTTCACTCTAAATTTTTTTTTAATGTTTATTTTTTAGAGAGAGAAAGTAAGGGAGACAGAGTGCAAGTGGGGCTCTTGCCCCACTAGGGGCAGAAACAGGGAGACACAGAAGCTGAAGCCGGCTCCAGGCTCTGAGCTGTCAGCACACAGCCCAACAAGGGGCTCAAACTCATGAGCAGTGAGATCACGACCTGAGTTGAAGTTGGACACTTAACCAACTGAGCCACCCAGGCGTCCCTGCTTTTCTTCTAAATTATGATGTATCTTAAACCTTTAGAAAATACCATATTATTTACCTTGCACGTACCACCCAGCTTTAAAACACACACACACATACACACACGTGCACACACACACACACACACACACACACGGGCACTTTAACTTAACTTTTTTGCTTTGACATGTTCTTGTAAAGACAAAAGATAGGACTTTAATTTCATCTTCTCTCCAGTAGCTACTGATCTCCACGTATTTATTTTTTAGTGGCCACAGTTTCCTATTGATTTGAAGTTCCACATTAAGTTCTTTTATATATTCACACATAAATTCTTTTATATATTCAAATGTATTTTTTCATATTATTTGGTTCCATTAATCTACCCATTTCAAACCACAACCTCATTGTTTTAACTACATAGCTGTAGATATTTTAATATCTGCTAGACCAAATCTTCCTTATTCACTTCCCCCTCCAAAATTTCTAGCTAATCTCCTGTTTTTATTTTTCAGATCAGCTTTAGAATCATTACATTAAATTCTACCCCCACCCCAAAGAACCTTGGAAATTTTAGCATAATTGTGTCAGGTTTATAGATTACTTCAGCTGAAGTTAGTAGGTTTATAATTGTATATCTTTCCATTTAGCTGTAAACATGACTTTGTATCTATTTAAATCTTCTTTTATGTTTCACTGTAAAATGTTTTCACCATATAGATACCATGAAATTTTTATTAAATATATTTTTAATAATTATATCCTCTAATTCCCACTGTGAATGGGATATTACTATTGTTTTTTCTAACCGATTATTGCTGGCATATGGGAAAGCTATTGATGTTTTTCATTATTTACTGAATTTTACAATTTGCCATATTGTTGAATAGGTTTTTAGTTGATTCTCTTAAATTTATCAGGTGACAATTACATCATTAACAAACAATGACACTTTGCCTCTTTCTTTCCAATATGCATATTTCTTATCTTATTGCTTTGGCTAGAACTTCCAAAACAAGGTTGAATATTAGTAATAATAACAATAAGAGCAGGCATGCTTGTCTTATGTTTGTTCCCAGGGTTCCACCATTAAGTTTGATATTAGCTGTTAGTTTCCAATAGGCATCTTTTATTAAGTTGAGGATATATCGTCTTCCAGTTTTTTGTTAGTAAGTTTAGTTTGAAGATAATAAATTTGAGGAGTCTGGAAATACCTCATTGGAGATACCAAGCCAATGAAAGAGAGCTGGCCAGGATTTTCATTATTATATCTGAGAATGGGAACTATGAGGGTAGAAGTGATCAACTCTTCCATGAAAGTGTATAAAGATGGTAAAGAAAAATCAAATAGGATGAGGAGTGAAAATAAGCTACCCAATTTCATTATCTGTGGCCATCGTGATGATAAGAAGTTACTAATCCTACTGAGAATAGAATAGTGCTATACATTGTAAGTGCAGAAGACAAATTACAAGGGAATCCAAAGAATACATATTCAGAAAATAGAGATGCTAATATAAACAACTCTTTTAAGTAGTTTTATGGTAACAGACATAGGCTGCTAGCTTCAGCAGGAAGAAGAAGCAGAGGAAGAGATAGATATTGTTGACAAAAGGGGAAAAAAGGATTTAAGACCTCAGAGAGGGGAAATAGTTGGATGGATATGGATGGTAGCAGGAGTAGATGTTCAGGAGTCAGTTGGATACAATCCGGGTCATAGAGTGAGAGGTTAGCTTTGAAAAGGAGGAGGGACACAGACAGGACTATCCTTCTGACATGAGAGGAAAGGAAAAGTACTTCTGTTTCCAACCCACCATTGCAAGCTTATCATAAGCCTAGGACATCACCTAGGAGATGGAGAGAGAGAGAGAGAGAGAGAGAGAGAGAGAGAGAGAGACCACTTTCTGGAATGAGAACCTGAGTAGCATGCAGCTCCCTATACCTCTGTCAGAAAGTTGGGCATGTAATTGCTAAGCAGCTACAATTCATTTATCCAGTGGCTTCTATTGGCTTTTGGAAAGAAAGCATATCAGCAAATGATGTAGTAGTTTGCTAGAGCACAACATATGTCTATTTTCATTAGTAAAATTCCTTGGGAACTCTCTACCTTCTCTTTACAATTGTACCACACAAAGAGTTTTGCCTGAATTTCTTTTCAGTGAGAAAACTTTGACAAGATTCCACTGGAATGAAACACCATAGTTTGCAAATTTGAATTTTCTCCTCCACCTCTCCTCCTCCACCCATCACCTCAAATTATTACTTTTATGGTGAAACTGATCTTTAATGAGATCATTAAACATATCTTAAAGTCTGGAATTAAAGTTGTAAGATGTTACGAAGGAGAAAGCAGTCACTCTCATTTCTTCCTCTCTACCTTCTTTGTCACCCAACGCTGCTTTCATTGACTCAGATGAATTTGTTTCTTCTAAGAAGCTTATCCATTGATATTCACAGAGTATGTTGTACCTGAATTGTGGGTCCTTCCTGTTGGTTGTCCTCAAGAGACACTACAAAAAAGACCTCTTTGCGCCCTTCTTATTTGTAGGACTCGTGCATGCAAATGGGTTAAATAGCTCACTGATACAAACCTCTCTGAACAGTGTACCTATACTTGTAAAATCTGTATCTGTAAAATATCTGGGAAAGCATACCAACGTTTCTTCTAAATATTAATCAAAATTAATATTTTAAATATTAGTGTTGATGAGATTATGACTTTTGTAATTAAATGTATATAAATATAATGAGCTGAATTGCTTTCTCCATGACTGCATTTTTTCCCTAATAGAAAATGACCCTAGGCTCCTTTCTTAAAATTAAGCCAACTCTTCATTCATGTGAGCCACTTTGAAGTGAAAACTTCTCTGAGTGAAAGAAGTCGATCTGGTCCCTTTTTGGAGGGAAGAAAATAATGTTTAAATTTTAGTTCACTAATGAAACATAATTTCATGTAACAAACACATTTCCTTTCTATGTTATTGACATTATACAGTGTGTGTTTATAAGTGTGTGTGTGTATATATACAATATATATGCATGTGTATAGAGATAGATCTTTGCATCTTGCTTTGATCATATAACATATTTTGATCATTTGTGTATATTATAAAAATGTCAAGATTATTAATTTGGTCACTTCATAATGTTCTCTTATAGATGTGTTATAATTTTTTTACTATTCTTCTTTTATTGTACGTTTAAATATTGTACTGTTAGAAATAATACTTCGATAAACATCACTGCTCTTAATCCATTGTTTTCATCCTGGCTTTTTTCCAAGGGTAGATTCTTAGTAGCAGAGTTGGGAGGTCAAAAACCATTTTTAAGGTGTGTGATGCGTGTTGCCAATGCTTTGAAGAAAGGCCATGCCATCCGTGCACCCATCACAGCCACCAGCACTGAACAATGTCAAGTATCTTCTTTCATTTGTTAAATGAACTACTTCTGGTACACAGAAAAGTCATAGAGAATAATGTAATCAAATCCACATACCCACCGCCAGCTACAGAACTCAAGCATTACAAATAGCCGTGAAGTCCCCGTCACATCCATGTCCCCTTTCCTCCTTTCCTGAATGTGGTTTCATCATTTTCACATACATCCCTGCTCTTTAGCGGCACTACCATTTCTCAAACAGTTACTAATGCGACATGTGACAACACAAGATTGCATTGTTGATTTAATTAGTATTTCTATGGTTACTTGTGAGTTTGAACACATTTCATGGTTTGGGCCACTCATAATTCCTGATGTGAATTGTCTGTCCCTTTTGAAATTGGCCTTCGGTATTTCCTGTATCCTTTGGTATTTTCTGTATCCTTTGTATATTAAGGGGGTCAAACTTTAGACATATTTGTGGAAAACATTTTATTTGTTGTCTTTTAATTTTAAGGTGATTTTTGAAACATAGAAATTAAACTACAACAAAGTTCTTAATCTTTGTATATTAATTTCATCCATTACTTCTGTGTTCATAAAATCCTCTGTGCCCAGAATCCATATAATAATATGATTCTCGGGGCACCTGGGTGGCTCAGTCAGTTAAGCGTCCAGCTCTTGGTTTCAGCTCAGGTCATGATCTCACAGTTGGTGAGTTGGACTCCTGTGTCTGGCTCTGCACTGACAGTGTAAAGCCTGCTTGGGATCATCTCTGTCCCTCTCTCTCTGCCCCTCCCCTGCTCATGCGCTCTCTCCCTCTCTAAATGAATGAATGAATGATGAATGAATGAATGAATGATTCTCTACTAGTTTCGTTAGTTTTGTAAAGCCAGGTATCTGCCTCTGTGCTTGTTTTAGGTGCTGATGGGGCAAGAATGAACTTTCATGTGGCTATGTATATTCTCTTCTTCTAATCGTGTGTGAACACTTTGAGGGCAAGAACCATTTCTAACATTTTCTAACTGCATGTCCATTACTGGCCCTCCAGGAGCACAGAACTTGCTAGAGTATGTTTGTTCAATAAGGAAATGACCAATGAATTGACATTTTGCTTGTAGCACCTTCGTGAAAACACTTTATGACCCTTTTGAAATTTCACCTGGGACACTTTCTTTCTCCCCACATCCTCTCACCTCTTTTGTGTTTCATTATCTTAAGTAGCCTTAAGTAATATTGCTTACTTCCTTTAAAATAAACTAGGTTTCTATTTAGAGATGCAAAAAATTTTTATTACAAAAAAAACCCCAAAATATAAAGACCACGAAAAAAAGGTAGTAGCATGCTTCTTCCAACCCAAACAGCTTCTTCTATAAATGATCCTCACCCCAATTCTGTGCATAGATTTGTAATTTATATATAGATAGAAATGATCTCAAACTTGATGACACCTAGATAAAATAAGTATGATGTTAGCTAACAAGTCAGACAGAGATGAAGTGTTTCAAGTTATACAACCAAATGGTTTGAAGCTGGAATTTCATTGGCTTGCATAGCATTTATTTTTTCTTGACTCTGAAGCTCTGAATCCTACACCCTGAGTTGTTAAAGAAATTATGTACTTGGAACACATCCAGAGGACAAATTAATATTCCCAAGATAACATCTGGTATTGGTGCGCCATGTTGGTTTCAGAGAACTTCTGTATATAAATGTTTAGGGAAGCAGGTAAAATTCACAGCTGACACAGATACCAGAATCAAGACCCAACTCCAAGTTTCTCCTTGCCATCCTCAACCGTTCTGATGGGTGAGGCCTCATTTCATCCATCTCAGAAGTCTCCCTTTGTAGTTTCTTACTGCTGCTCCAAATGGGAACATACCCTCAGCAAAACCTCTGATACCAGGAGGTATGATAACAGTTTTAAGTTAGTAAAGCCTGATGCCAGCTCTTATTGCGAGTTTAAAACTAACCAGGAAAGGGGCGCCTGGGTGGCGCAGTTGGTTAAGCGTCCAACTTCAGCCAGGTCACGATCTCGTGGTCCGTGAGTTCGAGCCCCGTGTCAGGCTCTGGGCTGATGGCTCAGAGCCTGGAGCCTGTTTCCGATTCTGTGTCTCCCTCTCTCTCTGCCCCTCCCTCGTTCATGCTCTGTCTCTCTCTGTCCCAAAAATAAATAAACGTTGAAAAAAAAATTTTTTTTTTAATAAAAAAAAAAAAAAACTAACCAGGAAAGACAGAAGTAGAAACCCATGTTACCTCTCTCTCAGGGGAATGTTTCTTTATTCCCTAGCCACCCCCTTCTCCCAGAGAAATTACATTAAAAACACATTTAAATAGCAATGAGACTGTGTTTCCCCCTGATAACAACAGGAAATTAAAAGTTAAGCCTGTAGCTCTATCCTTAACTGGGACTGTTGTGGCTTATTCCCCTCCCGGTGTATGAGTTAACAGTGAGACAGCAGCTAAACTTTGTACTTTCTGACTGGTGTTCATTATGTCACCACTTTGTTGAAGTAAGACTTTAAAACATCACTAATGAAAAAAAAATCACTAATGAGCTGGTGTTGCTGGTTAAAAATGTGGCAGATCCACTCCTGAAATTTGGTTTTTATCCTAATTTGCTCTTTCTGTTTCTACTTGTAAGGACAGGGTTCGCTGGAACCCAGTACCCTGAAAGATACTGAGCAGCACCGAAAATCATTTGATAATGTAGAAAAAATAATAATGTAAAATTGTCTCTAGTCACTTTATGGCAAGGTGAAATTGACATTTGAAGCATTTTATAATTAATTTTGTTTGTTATAGAAAAACAATGTGGGTGAAGAAAGATCCCCAGATAAAACCTGTTTCTTCTGAGAGTGGGACCACCCCTACCCCCAAAGGATCAAACCTATTTCCAGTTTTCTTTCTCACCATACAAAGGGCTTTGGGGAAGTGGAATTCTATCTGGGGGCTTCCATTTGTCTTGATTTTCTTGCTAAATGTAAACTGTTTCAAAGAAGGTTGAAATTAGACTAACATTTTCCAAAGTGTCTACCTTTCCGTCTCACTGAAGAAAACCTCTGGAATTTTTTTCGCTGTGCAGAAATATCATGACACCTGTCTAGACCAATTAGAGAGAGAGAGTGGTTGAGTCTCTGCAATAGAAATGATGGATGGGCTGGGGGTGATTTCAGTGACTCATTAGCCAAATGCTACAAAGATATAAAAGTTTTCGTGGTTTTTATTTTCATTTACATCAAGAGCCTGCTTAAACCCGTACCGTTCTCTCCATTACCTCTTTTTTGTGCCATTGAAAGCAACTATCTGTTCAAACCACCAGGCATGCCTCGCATTTAGTATGCGACCTGTCTTGTTGCCGGTGCCTTTTTAGTTATTCCAATCATATTTCTAACTAGTAGGATTTCTAAGCTGGAGGAGGAAAGTGGCAAGAATTTAAGTATGCCTTAAATTCAACTCTTTATGTCCATCTCCAAGCACAAGTGATGGACACACTCTGGGTTTTTTGTTTCTTTTCTTTTTTCTTTCTTTCTTTTTTTTTTTTTTTAACTTCATTTCAATTTGTGGCATTTGGGTTTGCTTTCGTCTTTTATTACCCTCACCCAGCCTTCATCTTCTCATTCTCTCCCGGGTTCAGTCCTATGGCAGGCACATCTTTCTTTGGTGCCTTGGAAAACACTAGGCCTTTATTCATATAAGTCCACAATATCATAAATGAAATTTTGATTTGGGTGTAGACGCTGTCCTGCTTATAATATGAATCATAAACACGAGCCATGCAATTTTAAGAAGCTGATTTTTTTTCCCAAGAAGGAAGGAAAATAAAATCTCTGAATCTGCCAAAGTCAGACCACCCTCCCTGCTTACTTACTCTGAACAAAGGCTAAGCAATCTCAATCCTTCTGAATACTGTATGAAATTCCAGGCAACATACAGAGCACGTATGGAAACAGAATGTGCAGTAGAAGATGGGTTGCACCTCTTGCAGTATTTACGTATCAGCAGCCTTGTTTGCACACACACACACACACATACGGCACACGGGAGGTGGTAGGAATGGCTGGCTGTTGGTACAGATTTATATTTCCCATCACTGCTCTCTATCCTTTGGGATCAACTTTGTCACGGGAACACCGGCAGGGGTTTATTACAGTGTGTGACAGCAGGTGTGGGGCTGTGTGCACATTGTAGATTCATTGTCCTCCTGGATCAGGATTTATACAGTCACACACCCCTTCTTTCCAAGAGCTTTCCTGGTGCGTGGATGCTCATGTGTTCTACAGGACTGGGTCCTGGGGTCCTGCACGATGCTCCTTGAGTCAGTGACCGCATCCTGCACGCCTCATTTAGGGCTGGGAGTTCATTCGAAAAGATTTGGTTTGAGATGCTTGCCGCTTTCTTTTTAAAATTTAGATTCTTTCAGGGACACACATGGAACTGCAAGAAAGAGGGAGACTCTCCATGCATCAGGAAGTTCAGAGATTGACCAGTATGATTCAGAACAATTCAAACAGACACAATGTTCACTAAAGCCATCAGTTTAGTCAAATCGATGTTAATTTATTGAGTATCTACTGCAGGCAAAACAGGCCTAATAAATGGTTCTAGAAGGAGCACAAGAGGATTTCTAGAATTGAAAAAATTCAACTTCTTGGGATTCATAGGGTATAACTCCTTTCCCATCCTCCTGGCCCCCTTGTTTTCTGAAGAAATCCTGTTTAGGATTAAATATAAGGTCATTTGGGCCAGTGGTCTTTCCGGCAGACTATTTTTCCAAGTTTGAAAAATAGAGATGCTTTATAAATGGATGCCTTTTCTCTAAATAGATCCATAAATCTGAACCCCAGAAATCATCTCATTTTTTATAGCTGGTTAAGAGAAGAATTAAACATACACATTGGGGTGGGAAATTGGATTAACGATCATTTTTATGAGATTATAACACAATGATATGTTTGATAATAAAGCAAGTTTAAAATTTGCTTTTCTTATTCCCAGATATGTGATAAGGTAGGAAGAATGCGTGGCAGGTGGAAAGAAGAGAAGAAAACTCCAGAAAAAAAGCACCTCTGGCAGCAAGGGGCAGGAGACTATTTCTTGGTGATCATATAGCCTAGATTTTGTAGGTGGATCTATTTCATGTCATCTAATTCTTTCTAAAGAATGAAGGACATTCATCACACGAATGTCTAAAGGTAACTTGATTTTCCCATGTTTGTAAGCTTTTTCATATAGATTTATAAATTGGAACACATATCTTCATTTTGGATGGGAAAATATGAGTAAAAATTCCCTATGTAAATTTTCATTTCAAGGTAGAAATCTTTTGTGTGGGGACACAAGTGGATTCAAGGAAACCAGAGCAATGGTATTTTCTTTTACGGCTTTGTTTTGGTCCATGATTCCTGTCTGACTGCTTACTTCCTGTGTGTAGTAGACCTATAGATATCCTTGCCCAACTTGAGGGCTTACTTCTTGCAGGGACACCCAACCAGGAAAGCCTTCCGAATCCCAAACTTGAAGGAGAATTGAGGTTGGTTCTGTTACATTTAAACTTCATTAAGTGTGAACACATTGAGCTGGGCAGGTGTGAACTATAATCTCGCTGTGAGAGGTGTGCCTTCTCATTGGCGACATGTTTGTTTATATTCTGAATTATAGGGAAAGAAGAAAGACAAACATAACCTGCTTCCTAAAAAACTGCAGCATTCTAAAAATTTAGCAGACTTTGCATGCCTGATTTATAAAACCAAGTGGCTGATTTAAGTAAATAAAAAGCATGGCACATGTTTTTCATAACTCCACGTATATATTGTATTTAAATGACTTCAGAATCCAAAGACATTTTTCTCAGACACCTAACACCAAAATCAGTTGCTTTTTTTTCTTTCCTAGAGTGTATGGAATAACCACTGGAAATGTGGTAATAGGAAAGATGAAATTTTTCCATGCTCTGGGCCCATGAAAATGGGGCCATAATAGACATTGTTTGGCAACTTTCTCTTAGCATTCAGTACAACAGTCACATCCGTCCTGGGCGTGTAAGAGTGTATGAGATTGGATCTGGGAAAGAAGAAATGTCTTTGAGCATGCGGCAGCATCTGGCCTCACTACCTGGAGTAAGAGATCAGGGAACGCTGAGGCACATTAACAGCCAGGGACTTCTGACGGTGACCTCCTACAAAATTGGATCAGGCTTTTCCCTGGCCGTTGTATTAAGCTCACACATTTGATGAAATGTACTTATGAAGCTGGCATATTTGACTGCTTTCTTCCCCAACCCCCCACCTTTTTTTTTTTTTTTTTTTTTTACTGGGGGGATAGATTCTTTATTATCTGCTGAATTCATTTCGCTCTGTCAATATTCTATAGAAAAAATGATGGACATTCTATAATTTTGACTTTTATATTAATTCATAATTTTGATGGCTCTACCTCAGGGCTGCTTTCTCTCACCCAGACTTTGTGTGCCTCCCTCCTGCCCCTGACTTGGGTCTCTGGCTGCTTCATCCAGCAGCTGAGCTTATGACAGCTGCCTCTCTCCTTATTGCCTTAGCGCACGGCAGGTCTTTTTTCATATTAAACCCGCGATAACGGCAGTGCAATTCAGATTTATAGCCGGAAATCAGCCTATTTGTAACATAAAACATAAACACAGGAGCATTTGAAAAAGCTGAAGAATTTTCTTCCCCCCTGCTTTATATTTTTCTTTTCTCGGAACTTCATGACTCGAGTCCCAAACAAATGCTCTTTTAAAATTTTCTGGCCCCATGTAAGATAATTGATAATTGTGTTTAAGCAGCATCTAATATCAGCCAGCATAGTGCAAAGTGAGCCATCCTAGGATATGAGCTTAAAAAATTGCATTAACACTTAGACAAAATGAAATTTTTATACTTGATTTGCTCATGGTCGGACGGATGCAACTAAACACAATTTGAGCTGTCACTTTGCAAAGGGGAAAAAAATATGCAACTTTGGAATGTTTCAAATGAGCCCAATATTAGATTCTATAACTCAGAGTGACACAGGAAATACTATTTGCAACATGATTGGTTCATTAATATTTGGTAATTGTAGTACATCATTTTAAGGGGGAAATAAAATGCAAACAAATGTTTGCTGCTCCCAGTCAGTCACTGCTTCTCACCTGCCACAGCCAGGAAAGGTTTAGGAACTAAAGGGTCCGTAGATTGGGAAGGTTATATTTTCCCCTCCCCGTTTTCATTTCGGAAGAATAATTTTCATCATAAACCAACATGTCAGACAAAGCATCTACATTTTAAAAAAATATTATTTCACGATTTTCCACATGCACATTTGATGTAAACCCTGGAGGTGTATTCCCTGAGGACCTATTAGCTCCATTTTAGGGAAATTACATTAAATTATTAGTGACAAATTTACCTGTCTGCCAATGTATTTTTCTGGAATTTTACTACAACATCAATACTTGGCTGTTTTATATGGGCCCTCATTTACCTGTCTTTGAAGGCAGCCACCCCTTGGGGAGCCCTGTCTGTCACTAACAGAAGCTGGAACGAATCTTTAAGTTTAACATTCGCAGTTTTGAATTAGATGGAAAAATATGTTGCACTTTAAAAATGTAATGTGCCCTTCTGAATTTTACAATTAGGCCACCTTGTTTTGTAATCCATTGTCTCACGTTTCAGACAGGGCTGAAACAACATGGATCGTCAGGTATGGAGCACAAACAGCGGACGCTGTCTTTACGGGTAAAATACGTCTGCCAGGAACCGACAGCAAAAGTGATAGAGATGATCACACAGTTCTTGTGTTTATTTCAGGGAAATTAGTGCAGAGAAGATTTACCGTAATTCAGATGAGACTCAGTTTTGGGGGCCCCTCACTTGGAGAGTGCCCATAGTATCCTGGGACCTGCCAGGAACTATGGGAGGCTCTGGGTGAAGAAGCAGGGAAGTCAGGTGTCATCAGGTGCTGGCAGAAACCTCAGAAGAAAGGGACCTGAATGATGAAGACCTAGTTCTTTGTGTGACTTATTTTCTCATTTCATGTAAATATCAACGTTGAAACCTAATCCCACATTCCTTTCTTTCAGAGAACTCTCTGAATTCTGTTAGCTTCAGGCCTCACAGAATCTGGCCCTGTTACTAAAACAGGATGTGAACCCTGTAATCAACACAGGGTTCTTCTTCACTACAGTTTACTGAAGCAATGCTTGGCTCTGATGACACGGAAGGTCTTCCTATCCTATACGGGTCTGGTTCTCTGGGTTGTATCTTTGAGACTTCTAAGTAGTTTAGTGGACGACTTCAGTTCCTTTTTAGCTGAGCGTCCATGGTCTTCAAGATGAACAAGACCCTTCTATGTCTTGGCTTCACCAAAAATTACTAATTATTGTCGATATGTAACTTGGAGTTGAGAATGACACAGACATGCTTTGTTCATCCATTCTCAGGAATTGTCTTCCTGTGCGCAGCTCCATATGGTTCAAACCTTGCCTATTGGCCCTTCGAACCCATCCTCGACTAGCAGGAACCCTCCGTTTTCCAGAGGTCTTTTCCTTCCCTCACCCAATAAAACAACCATTTAGATCAAATTAATGAGAATATCTGTTTCAACTGACCTAAATTCATCCTCTGTTATGGCTTGGGAGGTTTGACCTTAGCTAAACCTCTATTTTGCCTGAGAAGGAGCCTGCTGGAGGGGAAGACCATATGAATTTCCACTTCCATTTCAGGTGGAACATTTGTAGCACCTGGGGACAGATTGTTAATGAAATATTTGTTTTATCTAGTAGTGTTCTGTCAAAACCTAGAAATTTGGCAGTTGGGCAAGTCTAAATGGGATAGAATAGGAACAAACACCACAGGCAGGAGACCATACTCTTGAAGGAGAGGTCAGTACTCTTGAAGGAGGCAGAAGAGGTGACGATCCATAGGACACATGGAGGAAAAAGCCTTTGAAAACAATCCTATGAAAATAGGATTCCCTCCCTTTCCTTACTTCACCATGGTCCTTGATGCTAGAACACGAAAATCATTATTTCGTTTAATCATCAACGTATCATCATTGTTACGTTAATCATCATTATTATGTTAATCAACCGCCCTGTGAGGTAGCTACTATATTTCATTTTTCCCAAGAGGAAACCAAGCTGCAACAGTTTGCTTAAGGTTGTCGAAGGTTCCCGCCGGGATGCCCACTGATTTGTGCCTCCCTCAAGCACAGGGTCCGTTTCTTTGCTCAGTCACCTTTCCGCTCATCTACTAATTCTGAAGGTTGATCACTTTGAAAATGTTTGCTCTGAATTCTTCAGCCAATGTTAGAATCTCCTGAGCAGTACCTTGTGGGCTTTGAATATACTGTCAAAAGTTGAATAAAGAGCATTAGTAAACAAAGATGCATCTCAGCTATATCAGTCCCTAAGGCGTTGCCTTAACTTAGGGGGAAAGATGAGCGATGAAACTGGGGAGGAAAAGGCACTCCTGCAGAAAGCCAGACAAATCTACCCACGCTGTTTTAAGCTGCATGAACCCTAGCAGTAAAGCACTCTGGGTTCACATTCATTCAAACCAGACTTGATTCAAAGAAAATGTTTAGAAATGTTAGGCTGTCCTAACAGTTGAGACATTGTTGCTAACATCTCCTACATCTCCACCCCTGGTGGCTACTGAAGCTTAGTGATTACTTTAAACCAAACAAAAAATTTGCGGAGAAGGTTTGGTTTGGGGAGTGACAGCCACCCAGTGGAAATGTCGTCAAAGCCTTTCAGTTGTGTTTTTCATTTATTGCCCTAAGAGCAATATTTATGTTTCTTTGACGCTTGAAATCAATGCCTCCGTTTATAAATCTCAAGCCGAAAAACAGATGTGTGCTGTTACACTTGTGCATTTGTTCTTTGGATGCTACCAAACTGGAATATCCTGTCTGCCCCCTCCAGTACCTTGGGTTCTCCCTACCCACTGAATGCAGTTGTAGCTCTAGGACTGTCATGGCAGCTTGCGGGCTAAGTTAATCAGTTGGATAATGACTAAGTATTTATCAAAGCCCATTAGTGTGCGAGGTATTTTGGAGGTACAGGAGAAATGGAGCCATGCTCCTAAATGTAGTCAGGGAAGCAACTAATGGTGAGGTTTCTAGGGCACCATGTGATGGAAAATTGAGGTGTGGGATACAAACTGTTGTGGATACTCACAAAAACTGTGTGTGGGGACCCAGGGCAGTTTCATGGGTGTGTGTGGGGGGGGGGGGATGGGGGGGGCACACGGGGCTTAGTAGGCAGGAAATGGCCCAGAACATTCCTGGTGGGAGGCCAGGTGAGGCAAGAAGTGGGGATGTTCTGCCTTTTGCACTCTATCAGGAAGTACAAATAGTTGAATAGAAAAGAGAATTCTGTATACAATTTGTAAGCTATTGATCCTGGGCCATGGAAGGAACATTGACTGAGTTCAGAAAAGGTAATACTATTGACTGAAATGCCAAGAAATTAACAGACCTGTAATTTTATTTTCCCTGTGCTTCTCCTTTTTTACTGATTTTTGTATAGCTTTGAGTAGAATTTTGAATGTGTCCTTGTCTTGATCCTTTGCCTAAGACAGCTTTTATATTTAATTTTGCTTAGCTTACCATTTTAAATATCTGTCGATACGGAGCTAGGCAATGTCTTCATACACTAGAACATTCCTGAGTTAAAATATGCTCTGGGGCACCTAGGTGGCTCGGTCAGTTAAGCATTCAACTTTGGCTCAGGTAGCGATCTCACAGTTTGTGGGTTCGAGCCCTGCATCAGGTCCTGCGCTGACAGCTCAGAGTCTGGAGCCTGCTTCAGATTCTGTGTCTCCCTCTCTTGTGGCCCCTCCCCCCTCACGCTCTGTCTTGCCCTCTCTCTCAAGAATAAATAAGCATTAACATTTTTTTTTTTAATTTTTTTTCAACGTTTATTTATTTTTGGGACAGAGAGAGACAGAGCATGAACGGGGGAGGGGCAGAGAGAGAGGGAGACACAGAATCGGAAGTAGGCTCCAGGCTCTGAGCCATCAGCCCAGAGCCCGACGCGGGGCTCGAACTCACGGACCGCGAGATCGTGACCTGGCTGAAGTCGGACGCCCAACCGACTGCGCCACCCAGGCGCCCCAACATTTTTTTTTTTTTTAAAGCATGCTCTTCTTTTTGTCTCCATAAGCTTCCTCCAAATTATTCGTGGCCGTCACCTGTGACAGGCCACAGTCCTGTTACCACCCTGCTTCATGTCACATCTTAGGTCAGCATTCTAGTTCAGAAGATGTGATCTAAACTGAGAGAAAGCAACAGGAGATGAGGGGGTGGGGAGGTCCAGCACTGGGTCAATTGCACCAAAGATATAAGGGGTCCACCACTAATCTTTGGGGTCAACCTCAGTTTGGGGGCTCTGCTTCGTCTTCCAAGATTGAGCAGAACTCATTTTCCCTTTTTCAAAATTCAAAACTATTTCCATCAAGAGGAATCTGTTTCAGGTATAAAATAAGGCCACGGGGTCCCCGTCCTCTCTCCATGGATTGAAATCTACCAGATGAGTCTCTTAAAAGTGCTTCTTGGTTCTTTAATCCTCTGGTGAAAAGTAAGAGGCCCAGTTTTGTATACGGACCCTGTCATTATAAGTGATGAAACTTTGGATGAGTAACTGAAGTTCTCTGAGCCTCTGAGCATTGTCTGTAAACAGAGAATTCTAATAATCCTCTACTCTATGGGCTTATGATTAAAAAAAAAAAAAAGTACATAAAAATGTAAAGAAACTGGCAGAGCAGTACTAGAAGATACTTCTGTCTTTGTGTTGGCAACCAGATCGTTTTCGGATCCCAGGATGTGGTAGAATTTAATTTGGTGGAGAATCACCAGTAGGTATTGAAGAGTGCCAGTGGACAGTGATGGTGACCTCACCTCTCACAGCCTGGGAATCTTGGACAATTCAGCTCTGAGGAGCTGCCCTAAATATGGAATACTATAATGATGATCGTTATTGGCTGAAATACAGGCCAGACAGCCCTGCCCGTGTCCACTTGTAGCAAATTCATTTGCCAGGCAAAAGGAGGCCCTGTGGGTTGCATGGATTTTCTGTTATGAGTGATCTGACGGTACCTGAACATTAGTTAATGACTTAGAAAGGAGCGGCTCAATTGCCTTGTAGGCCAATGTGCACAGTCAAGAGAAGTTCCCAGGCAGCACTGCCTTGGGAGTCGAAGAGAAATGACAAAGACATTATTTAAGACACCCAAGTGAGACTACGTGAGTGGAGTGGGCAGCGTCTGGGTAAATGAAGGAAGTGCTATCATTCTCTCAGAAAATACATTAATTCTAATGATTTGAATGAGTTGTGTTTTTTTGTTTTTTGTTTTTTTTTAAAGCGGGCTAATATTTTCAGAGTCCTCCCTATGGTGTATTCTTTTATAAAATGGTTTCCTATAAATGAAGTTTCTTCAGTGATTTTCTCCTGGAAAAACAGTTCTAACAAAGACTATACATTTAACTAATAATAGCTCAGATGATTGTATCTATTTTTCTAGAAATTTTAATAAAGAAAATTTTTTTCAGGCATCTCCATCTCATATATAAATCTCTATTAAGTGAATTACAGATTTATCTTACTAGATAAAAGCATTGAAGTAGATGGCCAGTTTTCTTGGTATTGTTTTTCATATGTTTTTAAAATGTATCCTTTAGAACACTTAAATGATTGAAGATGATGTATTTAGAATAAAAATAATTAGACTATAAGTATGTATACACCGCAGTTACCTGCATGATCCACAGGATGTGTTTCAGCAACTTCTCCTGGAAGAATTCACATCTTGTATTGGTCTGAAATATTCGGTGCCTTTTATTCGCCCTTTGCTGTTTCCCTCACCTCACTGTCAGTGCTTGATGAGGAATCAGCTCCCCGAGTGGTCGGAGGCTAGATTCCCACATTATAAGCAGCCCATCATCTAAATTACAGCAGATGTTAGAGCCTATTTCTCCCAGTTGCAAGGGTTACCCACATTCCAAACTGGTGGGGAGAGGAGGGTCATGCTTTGAGCTGAGAGAACTTTTCCATGCATTTGCTGTTTACAAACTCATCTGTACCTAATCTTTCATTTCAGCTCAAGATGGAGGGTTTATGATTAATACAGTTGATGCAGAAAATGGCCGAGTGCTTGGCTCCTTTTAAATATATCATGCTCAGCGCACACAGACTCTGAGCATCAGTTAGAGAGAAGTGACAGCCGACTTGACCTTTCTCTCTGAAATGCATGTGGAAAAAGGGAATTAGCTTGCTACAATAGTACTTGAACTTGCTCTAACTTATCACTTTCCTCTTTAGAAGGAGGAATGCACGTTAGAAATGCAAAATCTCCTTCAGGCCTCATGTTGTTTGAAATGAAACTAAAATTCCTCATACTATTAAATCAAATGTATCTTTCAAAAGAATTTACTAAGATCATATAATAAATATCATCCAAGTTTCCTTTTCTCTTTCTTTTTTTAAACAAACCAATATTTACATTTAGTGTTGAAATGCACTGTGTGTGTGTGTGTGTGTGTGTGTGTGTGTGTGTGTTGAATTTTGCAATGGCTATTGAGGTTCCCCAGGAGAACATATGAACAATAGGTCCACTAGTGAGGTACGAGTTATAAAAGCTTTTAAATTGGCTTCCATGTAACTGGAAACCAAATAAATGGCTATGGATAATGCAAAAGGAGACCTAGCAGGGTTTTTTTCCCCATAGTTGCCAATTACAGCTATTAGAAGATCTAGTTTGCTCTGCCTGTACCTGAAACAACTGTGATTGACAAGGACCTCAGCCAATCATGGTGTTTCCTTGTCAGCTGGCATTAGCCTGTGATCAATTACCATGATATTAGACTAACTTGAATGGAGAGTAAAAACACATTGTTACCTAAAAGCTCATCAGGTAAATATACCATATAAAGAAATATATCTTCTCTGACCTCTCTGACATTTTCAAACTGTTTAAAAGCTGAAGTTAATTCTTTGTGATGGCTTTTCATCTTTAGTTGACAACAGAGAGCCCCAGAGTGGTGACAGCTCTTGTCAAGTGGGACCGTCTTATCAAAAACAATACCCTCCAGATCTTTCAGTCCAAATATTCTAATCTAAAATAATTGCATTTAAAATTTCATGTAGCTTTTATGTCTCCCTGAACCATCCTGATCTGAAACCACATGAATCTCTTCCTGCAACCCACTTTAAGCTTCGAATTTTCAATGTTGCTAGTTTAAAAATGCATTATAGAGGTAACATGCCAGCCTTGAGATTATAAAACTGTAGCTGGAGTGAATGGCTACAATTTGTTCAGCTATGTCTTTTATTTGTTTCCTCACACTTGGAAGGTGATTTTGCAAGTGTCAGTCCTCTCCTGTTTCTGTATCATTGTACTTCTTGTGCTTAACCCAAGCATTTAAAAAGCTTACAAAGACAGCAGAGATCTTGGATTTGGCTCTGAGATGATGTGAATCATCTGTTGAATATTTAGATTTTTAACACTCTGTGTTAGATCTATCTTTTGAGCTCAATTCACTTTGTGATTTGGAAGAACCCTGTAATTAACATGTAATTGTAAGCAGCTAGTGGTTTTATCCCACCTCTGTACTGGATCCCAAGTTATTTGTAGAAGGACTTTGCTGGTTTATAGATTTGAAGGCAATTCTCCATCAGCTGTTACCAGCCCTGTTGAGGCGGGTACCAGTGTTACAACAAGCCCTATCACAGGCATCATCTCTTACCATTCTTGTCCTGGTCTTTCCTCCAGCAGTTGTCTAGGGACACACACGTGCTGTTCACCCATTCCTTCCCTTCCCTCCATCCTTCCTCTAGATCCAACTCCTGAACTGTGTCCCTACGTGTGTCAAAGGTTTTTTGGGTTTTTTTGTTTTGTTTTTGTTTTTATAGCCTTTTCCCTTAAATAAGTTATTTGGTTGGGTTTGTTCCCAGAGACGATCACATTTCATACTGGAAGAAAAAGTTGCCCTCCTCAAACCAGTTTTCATTGTTAAAACATAGCAGACTCCCTTCCCATTTACACGGGGAAGGCAAGGCTGCCCACCTTTCTCCTGTAGATTTAAGGTTCCAGATTTAAGCAAAAAGAACTGAGAAACAAGACCCTTTAACATCTTCTCTGATACAAGTCCTGAGAGAAAACAATAAAAGCGAAAACATTCATTCGCTTTCAGTGTTCGTTTTTCTCTTAGATATATGGTACCTGTGGAATATTTTTATTTCTCACTTTAAGCTTTTACTCAAGAAAAAAAAAAAAGGACAAAAAGGGAACCAAATGGTGTTTACATCTTTCACAAAACCAGTATGAAAAAGAAATAGTATGTTCAAAATAAGAGGATAGCTTTCAGAGCTGGAAGCCTGTCCACTCTTGGGAAAATTCTGTTCAGAATCTGAGTTGCGTTTCCCCATCACATGTAAACTCCTGACTCGTGTTTCCAAAATGACCGGTCAGGTACGTTCCTGATGTGATAGAGGCCCCACATTACCAACTGCACTTTCCTCCCTGCACATCACATATGTTCACCTGGGAATCATCCCTGTCCTTCCTGCCTCTTAACACTGTTCTTTTTCCTTTTTTTTGCTTTTTGTCATAAAGCATGCTTAATCTTTTCTTTCCAGGCATAGATGTTACTAAGAATATTACAAAACCCTTAAAATTTAGTTATGCATTTCAGGCAGTGTAAGATGCGTGTCTCAGAAAGCCCAGATTCATTGTACAGCTTGGTCTTTGGATCTGAAGAAACGTTCTAATAGAAAACAGCAGTGTGCTGAGGGTGTCGAAGAGGTTAGGGCTCAGGTCCCAGAGGCTGATTTTATTAGGACATTAGTAGTGCTGTGACCGCACCCTCCCCCCCACCCCCTGCCTCAGTGACAGGACTTGGTCCTGCACTGTTTCTCTAAGATTAATGGGCTTAGGGTTGTTTACACAATACTGCTCACAGGATGTACAAATGCAGACACAGGTCCTGAATACCACGCCCAGTTAAATGTAGCACAAAATCTCCATAGATGGTTTTTGCAAAAACATTGAAAGTAGCTATCATCCCCCATTCAGGAGCCCCATGGGGATATCCCATGGCACCCAGAGGTTATCTTTAGGGAAGACCAAGGTCTCACCATTCTTGCACCTGGGCACTTCCTACCAGCTTTACTGTCCTATAAATAAAAAGTCACCTTAATCCCCCAAAGAGCAAATCACAGCCATCCCACTTGTAGAAACTTCCACCTGTTTCCAAAAATTGCACTGCTTTTGCATTGCTTCTGCTCCAGGATCCTTGTGATTCTTGCCATCCTGCCTTACTTCTGAAGATCAAAAGCAGAAACTAAAAATGCACCAGATTCTTGTTATGTAAATGAAAAGAGATAATGAGTCAGCCTCTCTTTATTACTATTTTGCCCAGAGGCTTATCTCTTTTTTGAACCTTGAGCAAAATTCTGAGGGAAGCCCTGAGTGGATCAGAGTTTAGGGGAAGAAATTCCTGATGTCCCATAGGAGCCTCGTCTTCCCCAAATGAAGATCAGATAGGAAGGTTCTGGTGAAATTGTTTTGACCCATAAACGACCCCGAGAGTTTGGATTTGGATTTCTATGTCACAGCAATATCACTAGTAATCACCTGAAAACTAGATTTGGATTTTCACTAATACAAGTGAAGATTCACTATTTCATTTTTTCAAAATGAATTTCTCAAAATCTAGTAGAATTCAGCTCTGTACTTTGGTATTGTATTAGTCTTTTATGTTACACGATTTTCTACTCCTTTACAATGTTTTCCTCCGAGAATGTTAAAATGTTAGAGGTTCCATTTGAAATATCCCCTCATCTTTTGTTTTCTTTTTACTGTCTTAAATCCTGACTTTTTTCTTAAGATTCAGATACACTGTTCTTAGGTGTCTGTTAAGAGCTTTGAAAAATTATTCCAAAATGATTCATTACTTTTTAGTTAATCAGAAGCAAAGTGTTATATCCTGTGTAAAGTGTGTGTTTTTGGGCTTTCAGAACGCAATTCAGTTCACTTAACATTTGCAAAGGTTAGGACTATTGTGTGAGTTACCCTGTGGGCTGAAAATTCCTAGTCACGGGGGCAGTCCTTATTTACCAATCACTGACAAGATGCCCTACGCACCCTCTCAAACTTTTTTTTTTCCCCCACCAGAGATACATTGTTTTGTTTTTAAACGGCTTTATTGAGATACAATTCACAGGCCATACAATTCACCCATTTTAAGTATTTTAAGGAAAGAGATGCTTCCTTCTAATTCAACTGCATAAGTTTATTTATTATTTGAAACTGGAAAAGCTACAAAACATGATCAAATGGAAATCTGAAAACATTCTGTGAACCCCATTCTATTTTAATGCATAATTTTCCTATTACAGCCGCCTGTTTGCACCTCTGGAGTTAAGGTCACAGCAGCGTTTGCATTATAAACCCTTTTTTCAAGCGTTTATAAATGCAGCTGCTTTTGTTTGCTCAGGACTGAAGCTTGCCTCATGAGGTTTCCATGCAATAGAGCGGCTTTTTGGGGTTGAGTTTTCTTTAAGTAAATTAAAATTTTAAAACACCACATTGCCCTTTTAAAAAAAATCATTGCAAGTGTCAAAAAAGTCTAGGTAGGAATTTCTCTCCAAATAGCGTTTTTATGCATATGCCATTTTTAATTGCCTTTAGTTTCCAAAAATTCTCCCCGGTGCTCAGTTTGTGATTAATGTTATTTGCCTCAAATATTTACAAACCTAAATCCAAGTCGGTTTATAAACGAAAGAAACATGTTATATACAATTGCTGTCTTTCAGCTTTGTTAACAGGATGATTTTACAGCCACAATAAAGGCTAAAGATGGAATGAGAAGATAGAAAGCCTGTCATCCCTTGTGAGAAGTTATACATAAAAATGTGTGCATTTCAGAGTGCATGTTCTCTAGGAGAGTTTAAAATATTTAGAAAGAAAACCATTAACATTTTTAGGATCCTATTTTGCCTTTTTGCGAAACAATAAAAGTGGGCGGTGCAGGATACAGAAAACAACCATGAATTATTAAATTTGTTTTAAACGCTAAAGAACGAAAATATATCTGATCATTAAACAAAATACCATGTTAACACGTCAGTTTAAATCAAGTATAATTGAGAATCCTGACTTGACCCACAATTGCCGGAAACTTCTAATCAGACCTCCACTTGGTAATATTAGGAGATGTTTTGCTTCTCAATCACAGACCAGTAAGTATGAACCATAACCTGACCTTAAGTTTCAGAAGTCCGGTTTCATTTTGCTCAATTTTATTTAAATTAAAAAAAAAAAAACATTAACTAATATGATCTAACTTTTTTTAAGTAAATGCCTCTTTTGTATGGGAAAGGTGGATAAAATCAATGCAAAAGATTACTAGTGAATGTTGTGTTCTGACGTGCGCATTTTGATGGGAAACAGCTTTTTCTTCTACACATCAATAATGCTCAAGCATTGAAAGTACTGAAAGCATTTTTCAGTCCAGTCTATTTCAGGGTCAACTCCAGGCCCCCAGAAGTCAGGGACTCCGTTATCTCCCACATCCATCTCTGGCTTGCCCACCCCAACGCAGTACCTGCCTCCCAAAAGTTTGCTGAATGAAGAAATGGCTCCTTGCCCCCACCCACTCACCCACCCACACCTAAGGGACAGCAGTCAAAAACTCAAAACCCCAAACTGTTTTTCTAACCTTCTTCCCACCTCCTGATATCCAAAAACAAAACAAAACCGGCAAACAAACAGAAAGGTTTAATCTGGATTTATGAGACCTCGCACGAGGGTGACAGCTGGAGTTGGGGTTCCAGCGGTGGCTGACAAAGGCAGATCAGGTGCCAGAGAAAAGGTTGCCTCAGAACCTTTCTGTCATCCAAGGCTTCCACAGCCCATAGCCATCCTCAGCCCTGAAATGCAGCTGCTTGACTCCCCAACCTCCTGGCTTTTGAGAATCCTTTGAATTCAGAATATATTTATCTAATCCAATCTTTTTTCTCACCAAATACATAGTTCTAAACCAGTGTTAGGAAAATAAATGTATTTGTTCCCTGCTAAGATATTTCATAATCCTCCTTGTCTCTCCCAGTCTGCTATTTTTTTTTTTTAACTGGGAGAGATTGTCTGTACCATCCTGTTGTTATTTAAAAAAAAAAAACAAAACAAAAAAACAACATAATATTGTGTAATTTAATTGTACTATAAATTCAGGATCATTAGAGGAATGGGAAAAATAATTTTATAAATTCACTGCTCACAGGTTTAATCCTTCAATGTGGTATTTCAGTTAACAGACTGTTTGTTTTTCCTGTGGGTAAACAACAACAAAAAGGTGCCTTTGAGCGCTTTTATCACCGGTGAAGAGGAGCGTTGCAGAGCAAGAAATGTACAAAGGGTGGAGGGGTGCGGTGCTCAATGTTTCTGTGTAGTGATATCACCCAGACAGACCTGCCTTTCTGTATTCCACATTCACACGTGTGTAAAGAAAAAGGGGCACCCAGCACCCAGAAAGAAAATACAGTGATGGAGGTGTGAAATCATCACCTGTTGTGAGTGGATGCATCAGATTTCCATTCTGGGGTGAAAATGAATCCATCATTTCCAGCCCCCTGCCCCCCCCCCCCATTTCCCATTAATCCCTGAGTAGTTTTTTTTCCTCTAAGGTTAATGCTATTAAATGTGGGTGCTTAGGTCCCTGGAAAACCCAGAATTCAGGACTCCCTGAGAAAAATTAAAATCCTGCTTTGCTTCACTGTCATGCTGTGGGGTGGGGTCTTTTCAGGCCTGGATGAAATGGTGAGCAGGGAGGGACCCTGGAAACCCATGCTCCACGCTGGAGCTGGGAGTCTGACCATCTGCCCCACACACACCTGGTCTGAGTACATATTTACAAATTTCAAGTACATATGTACACATTTCGGATTGATCAGTTGAAGTAATGACTCTGGGGTTTTCATAACCGAAGTAATTTAAGGATGGTGTCTCTCCCTTTGAGCCACTGGCCTAGAGTGAAATTAGGATTTGACTTGATTTGGTTTGAATTTTTGGATGTAGCCACTGTCATTCGGCATCCGTAGAAACCTCTCTTCCATGAGTGTACACGTATCCCTGTCTATTTAATATTCCTGATATAGGCAACAGTGTCTTTAAACAACCTCCCTCCGCCCCCCAACCCTTCTCTTCACGGCCTCCCTCCTGCTTTCTCCTTGCCTCCCTTCTGCTCTTCCCTCTCTCTTCTCTTTTTCCCTCCCTCCTTATCATATCACCAATGGTTTTCCTGTTAAGTAGTGCCCCACTGGCTGAGGTTAAAATCCACAGTCTGAATCCTTTCTGTTTTTTGAGTTTTCATTTAAAAATAAAAATGTGGGTGTCTGCTTAATACCCTCTATTTAAATCCAGGCCATTCTAAAGGAAAACTTCCTTTTGTTGCTGGCAACACATTCGATTTCCCTTCTGCTCCTTATAGGAACAGTAATGAAGGGCTTAAAATTGATCCTTTTATTTTTTGAAATGGAGGCAGTGTCAAATATTCTAATTTGTCTTGATCATTTATTTTCCACACACGGGGAGTAAACACCGTGCGAGCTGTACGGGCACATTCTGCAGGTGGTCATGATGAATAAATTGGTTGCGTGATGCAGAAATCCAGTGATGGAGGGATGAGCAAATCAAATGTCTTTGCGTTCTCACTTCTGAAATGGCGTTAAGTCAGAGATTTCACGAGAGTGATTCCAGGCGTCTGCTTTTCTAGCAAAATGAAAGTTGTAGCTTGGGCATATCAAGACTGGCAAAGCAGAGGATTTGTGCCAATTTACAGAGGAAGAGCACATCAGATGGATAAGAAGTTTATGGATAATTGAAAGTAAGGTGGCTGTTGCTACAGTTTGTGAAATTTGGGGCATCCACAAGTACTGAGGAGAAAATAAATGGAACAAGGAACCTAAGGAATAAGAGTAATTAAGAAATGCTAACAGTAAACCAGTGGGCAGTTTTAATGTCCAAACTCTCCATTTCTGTTCTTCTTTGTAAAATACCTTTTAATGCTTATTAAATCTGAAACCAGAAGCCATAAGGCAAGAACCCTGCTTATGGACCAAAGCTGACAAACACACCAAGTATTAGATCCTTTTCAAGACAGAACATGAATCTCGTGGAGGGTAATTGCCATGTATTTAGTTATTAGTGAACTTCAACTAGAAGCCACAAGAAAACGTTTCAGCTGAAATATTTTATTATTGCCTGCTTCGGAATATTAGCATTAGCAGATATTTACTTTTGGAGAAAAAAAATTTTTTTTTCAGTTTTAGCCAAAGGAAAAGCAGTGTTGCTGTTTTCTACTTTTCAGTAATCTCTGAAACTGAGCAAATAACTGATCTCTCCTGGCTGTATTTGTACTGTTTCTTCAAAGAAGAGAGAGTCAGCTGAATGAAATTTAACACCCATGGATTTTGTATCTACTCTGGATAAGTATTACTAGGCCAAGGACAGTCTAGAATCTTCTATACCCACTCTCTTGCTGTGTTGGGAAGCTCTCTGCAATCTTGTGTTTTAAACATGGGGCCACATTTGGGGCACCTGGGTGGCTCAGGCACCACCCAAGCATCTGACTCTTGATTTCAGTTTGTGGGTTCGAGCCCCACGTAGGGCTCTGTGCTGACAGCACAGAGCCTGCTTGGGATTCTCTCTCTACATCTCTCTCTGCCCCTCCCCCATCAAAATAAATAAATAAACATTAAAAAACAAACAAACATGGGGCCAACTTCAAGAAAAAGGATACAGAATGGGGCACCTGGGTGGCTCAGTTGGTTCAGTACCCAACTTCGGCTCAGGTCATGATCTCACAGTTTGTGAAATTGAGCCCTGTGTTGGGCTCTGTGCTGACAGCTCAGAGCCTGGAGCCTGCTTCAGATTCTGTGTCTCCCTCTCTCTCTCTGCCCCTCCCCCATCCGTCCTCATAGTCTGTGTCTCTCTCTCTCTCAAAAATAAAATAAACATTAAATAAAAAAAAAGGAAAGAAAAAGGATACAGGAAAATGGGGGGAATACATGGGGTTTGTGTACAAACAGAAGTTCTTTGAGACTTAAAGCCAATTTGCACACATTTTGCCCATTTCTCTTCCTCATTCTAGGTGAGGATTGCAATGCTCTTTCCCAAATGTCACCTTTATGAAAGGTACCCCTTGTGAGACTCTCTCTTTCTGACTCTTTGGGTCCAGTTATTCAGCACACACTTTAATCCTTTGTCGTCATTCCTCACTGAGTTCATCAGTGTCTGTGTTTTTATGAAGAAACGTGGTAAAAAAATTTCCTTAAAAGTAGCGCTCACTATGACAATACCTTGTGTTGATAAAGACATTTTAAATTGGTATTTATTTCCTTATTGGATCTTCAAAAACATTCGGGTTGGACAATCAAGGATACTAGGTGTTTTTCCCGTTTTAGAGAAGAAAAAGTGATGTACATTAAAATCACATGGAAAGAGCTAGAACTGATGCTCCCTTATTTCTAGCCAGGGGCTCTATCCACTATTCCAGCCAGGGGTCCATAAACCAAATCCCAAGGGCCAAGACCAGCCTGTTTTTTTAATGGCCCTATAAGAGAAGAATGGTTTTTACATTTTTAAATGGTTGTATTTTAAATGCTTTTATAAGTGCTTACATAATAACCTTGATTTCACCTCTTGACCCGAAAGCCTGAAATAGTTACTATCTGGCCCTTTAAGAAAATGTTTGCTGACCCCACCTCATCCTTTCCAGCCCCCCAAATCTACTCCCTAAATTGTCTTTCCCCCACATCCTACTTTCCCCTCCCCACGATAGATCATTGACTCTGTAAGCAGATAACTCTTTCTCCCTTATGTATTTGGCATAAAAGGTATGGGGCTCTACGTATGTAGGAATTTGGCTAATAACTATTTGACCATTGAACTTACCCAGACAAACCCAAGCATGCCAGTTATGCCTGGAATCCTGTCTTGATTTGGGGTTCAAGTTAGAAACAGGGATGCGGTAGAAGTGGAAAAGATCTCACTGTTTAACGTTAGTGTTTGATTTTCAGCGTAAAACTGGTTTCAGCCAAACCAGGACCTTTAGCGATAGTCTTCTCTTGTATCCTCCTATCTGAAAATAAAGGGGAAACATGTATCGCGTTTAGTTCCCTACGACCCACGAGGTAAGTCAGGGAGTTCCTTTATAACTCCTTTGCGACTCTTTAAATAAAGACAGCAGAAGAGACTATGTTTGCTAGACATGGGTTCTGTTTTAAGAGGGTCTTGAAGGTTAGGTTATTTGAATGACCACATCCACCACCCACAGACCTTTCAGAAGATGAAACAGTCCGACCTAAATCGTCAGCTTTTTTCGTTAGAATACAGCCAGTGCAGCCATTAAAGGAGAGTGTGACTTTCTTAGGCTCTTAAGAGCAGATAGCAATTAATTACTCCAGGCTCCGCAGTCTCCCCGAGCAGGCCCAAATAACCACATTAACTGAATGGGATTTAAACAGGAATCTGAAACACACGGGTGAACAATGGATTTTTCTTCTGCCTCAGTCTACCTACCACAGGACAGATTTTAGAAACTGTCTCCACGTGGTGGCCAGCACTGGCCTGGTGGTAGACGCAGGCTAAACACTCTTCCTGTATAGTGCTTGGCAGGAGGCAGAGAGAACCCAGTAATTCCTGGTCCTGGGAAGTTAACAAGGCCACCCGCAAGGTGAATTCGATTTTAAATGGCCTGAGTAGATGTTTTTTTGGGTAATAGTGAATTCTTTTTGTCTGTTAAGGCTCGTGCTTATTTAGTGTTCCCTTTCCTGAATTATAAAATGTGGTCCAATATAGAAAAGTTGGAAAATATGAAAAATAAAATTTGAAAAACTCCATAACCTTCCATGCAGAGCTGCTCAGAGGTACTCCTTCAGGGTATTTAGGTTTAGTTTTAGTTGCTGTAAAGATGTACAATTTTAACCATGTGGAGATTATACTATATTTGGTTTCTGTTTGGCTGTTTATTTTAATTAATGGTGTAGTGTGATTTTTTTCCCCGAGCGTTTTTAATGAGCATGTTGACGACGTAATATTCCATCCCCTAACTATGTAATTATTTCTGTATTCATTCTCCTGGTATTGGCCACATAACTTGTTTTAGTTTGTCCATTTGTTATAATAATGTTGCGATGAAATTTTTTAGGAGGGATTTCTGGAAATGGGATTACTAGTTCAAGGGGTTAAACCCTTTTCAAGATTTTAGATAATTTGTATCAACTTCTTTTCAGCTCTCTGTGAGAGCACATTGTCACCAACTTTCAGATATTCATTTATTTTTAATCTCTGCCAGCCCAATTGTTTAAAGAACATCTTGATGTTTTGATTAAATTTAATTTTTTCATGGACTTACTATCCAGTTGTATTACCTTGGAGAGTTATTGGTTCATGCTTTTGCCCTCTTTTAGGAGAGTATTCGTCTCTTTTCCTTATTGATTTGCATGGTATCTTAAAGCCATCAGGTAGTAATATTTTTAAATTATTTTACCAAGGAGAACAAAGGAAACCAAATGGAAGCAATCAGAATTAGGAATTCATGGAGGTTGTGGTTTTACGTGAAAGATTTAAATCAACGTAAATGTTCTTCTTAAAAGTTTTGTTTTTTAGGGGGTGGGGCTGGGGTATGGTATAAAAATTAGGGCAGCCCCACTACAGGGAAAAGGCGTTCCTTGTCTATCATTCCATTTAGGGGTAGGACTGCTTTTCATAGTGGGTAGGTGTTTGCTTCTTTGTCTTTACATCCTGGTTAGATTTTAAAATTAGAAGCTCCTAGTTTTCTTATATTGGAGTATATAACCACCAACCTGCCTGGATGTTGCAAGAGGTAGATTCCTCTTTAGGACCAAACTTTTTGTGGCTTCCCAAATTGAAACAATAAAATTTCGAATAAAATATTACATAAAAGAACCCGCTGCTCAGATTTTCACATATTAACATTTTGCCATTGTTGTTTCAGACCATTTTTCCCCCCAGTTTTCTTTTCTCTCACAGCCTGCTGATCCGCTTCTGCCCCTAATTTCTGAAGTTGATGTGTCTTGTTCCTGACCATATTACGCTTTTGCTACCCGTGGATGTTTGTTTCAAGTACCCTTTATTCTATGTTTTAACACGTGACACTAAGCATCTATTTCAGTACCTTCTCCCCTTTGACTCAACAATATTTTCAAGAAAGCATTGCTTTTTAAACATTGAAGCACATATTTTCAAATGCTGTATATGTCAAGGAATATCTAGTGGGGTGAATATGGTAAAAGTGACAAACTTGGGGGCACCTGGGTAGCTCAGTTGGTTGAGCATCCTACGCTTGATTTCTGCTTGAGTCACGATCCCAGGGTCATGGGATCAAGCCCCTTGTCAGGCTCCGTGCTGAACATGGAGCCTGCTTGAGATTCTTGTTCTCTCTCCCTCTGCCTCTCTCGCGCTCACACTCTCTCTCTCTTCCTCTCGCAAAAAAAAAAAAAAAAAAAGACAAAAGTGAACAGAGAACAGTAGGGTGCCACAGAACCAGGAATCAAAGAAAGTATCTATGAAATGCCTGTTCTGTGGGGTTACTGTGGGGGATGCACTGTTCTCTGCCCTCGATGAGTTTTATTTTAATTCAAGAAAAAGGAAAGTCAGACTTAACTCATGACACGTGATCACAGAGTGCCAAACCATTGTTAAACAGTAGTACAAGAAAACTTTTTAAATGTCACAAAGTAATATATGTTTCAATGTCAGAGATGAATTTTCTAACACTTAAAAGCCAGAATGGAAATATATTTGTTAGTAAAACACTAAACAGTTTCCAGAAGGGAAAAAAAAAATGTTATCACTCAAGGTGTTGAGGTTTTCCTCAATTATTTATTGATCACCCACTCTGGATGGGGTGTTATGTTAAGTGTAGCTAGAAGATCTTGGGTTCAACCCCTGGGTCCAGGGCAGTGGTGCTCCATGGTGTATCAGATTTGGGTTATGTGCTTACTCCTGTAGAAGGAGTAAGGAAAGAATGGATGGGTAAGCCTATATTGACAAAGACAAGCAAAATGGTATGGATTCAAAAATCCACAATGCTGTTAGAAGAGAGACCATGGTTTATACTCTGACTCAAAAGATTTGGCAGACATGGCACCATGGAACCAGAGGAAGCGGGAGAGGAAAAGTCAGCTGTCTTCACATTTCTGGGTGACTTTCAGGTTCCATCACTTGTGAGATTTCTCATGAAATCTACCCAGGCTATTCTTTACAAATAGCCCACTTTAGATCTTTCTCTGTGGCCCTTGGTCTAATTTAATTAATACAGCTTTATCCAGATTTGGAAGTTTGTCCAGCTGGTGTGCATGAGCATGGCAACTTCCAGTCAAACAAAGAAGGTCTGAGAATTCCCTTTTAAACTGTTGAGATGTTTCCATGCACAAATAAGATGCTCAATAAAAATGTACTGATTGAATTATCCAGCGACTCTAGCCCTCCCAACCTAACCCAGGAGCTTGGGGGTGGGAGTAGGTGTGGAAAACTAGAAAGGAAGAGCTAACATCTGCAGCAAAATCTGAGCATAAAACTTCCCAAACAGGAGAAACCAATTGACATCAACAGGCTTAAGAACTCACAAAATAAAAATTCTATTCTCTGAAGAGAGGACTCATTTTCTCTGTCCTGAAAATGCACCTCATTATAGCAGGGGAAGTGTATTCACCAGTGGATTGTTAAGAGTTGTTTTTTATTTTTTTTAATGACATTTTAATCTTGGATTTATTATTCATTGTATAAACCATTTATACAGTTCTCAATCAGCTGCCATCATTTTTGATGACCTGTGCTAATGGAGGGAAGCAGCCGTGGAGAAAATCCAAAGCAATTGACAATCCAAATGCTGTTAATGTTTGCTTGTGAAATATAACATCTGGTTTTCCACTGCAGATGGGTCCGGATTCGTGGGTGTGCAAGCTGTGCAGTTGCACAGGCTTTTTGCTCAGAAGGGTCTTGCTCCTGACTTAATGCTTTCCTCTCACTACCTTGAGATCCTAATCATTTTTAAACAAAGGAGTTCCACGTTTTTGTTTTGTGCTGGGCCCTAAAAATCATGTAGCCCACCCTGGTTTCTGATTGGCTTTTCTGAGATCCACTCTAACATGATTGTGCATACCAGACAACAAAAGAAAGAGTTCCCCAAGGCAGGCTGGGTGACCAACATCCACCCTGTGGCTTTCCTTTGTCTGATACCCACACGGTTAAGGGAGAGGTAACTGATATACTGTGAGAGCCTGTCAAACACGCAGAGCAGGAAGGTGGGGTCTTACATGTGACATCAGATTTAAAGGTCACAGAGAACAAAGTTGTCCTCTTGTATAAGAACTAGAAAGTTATAGAGAAGCCTACTCTTCTTTCTTTCTCTTCCTTCCTTCCTTCCTTCCTTCCTTCCTTCCTTCCTTCCTTCCTTCCTTCCTTCCTTTAATGTGTATTTATTTTTGACAGAGAGAGAGCGCAAGTGGGAAAGGTACAGAGAGAGAGGGAGACAGAGGATCTGAAGGAGAATCAGCACTGAGAGCACAGAGCCCGATGTGGAGTTCACACTCACAAACTTGAGATCATGACCTGAGCTGAAGTCAGACACTTAACTGACTGAGCCACCCAGGCGTCCCCAGAAACCTATTCTTTAAGATACTCTTTTCATAAATATATGATCGAGAAAGGTGTTCTAGCATCCCAATATGAATTTTAAGTCCTGCTCTTGGCCAGTGAAAGAGAACAGATGTGAACTGAGTTTTGTGTGTCTTGACCAAGCTGGGCCAGAAAAATTTGTCCTGAGGATGGCATTTGATGAAGAGGAAGCTGCAGGGAAAGCAGAAGTAGGTACGAGTCTGTGAGCTTCCTAACATGTCGTGGACCTTGTCCCTACAGAGAAGCCTTGCCTCTCTCTTAAAGATCTGCCTTTTCCCAGCTGCCCTACGCCCCTGCTTCTGAGCTGCGCTGAGAGCCCAGGCTTCTGTGGTACCCTAGCTTCCTAACAGGAGCCTTTGATCTCCTGCCTCACGTTAAATCAAACTTTGAAGTAGTTCATCCTTTCTGCATGACCTCACCAAGAGTTGTTTGGGGGCCATCAGGGGTCATCCCCAATGTCTGTAATGACAGTGATAATGTCACTATATGTCCCAGAGTCATGCACTGCAGGCCTCAGTATTTATTCATCTCTGCATGCAGCAGTTACTAAAATTAGCACCCCAAAGCTATACTGAACTCTAACAGATGCACAGTATATTCATTTCCTAGAGTTGTTGTAACAGATTACCATGAAGGAGGGGACTTAAAACAATAGAAATGTACTCTCTCACATTTCTGGAGGCTACAAGTCTGAAATCAAGGTGGCATCAGTGTCATGCTCCCTCTGAGAGCCCTGGGGGGAAAATCTCTTCCATGCCTCTTTCCTCACTCCTGTATTACTAGGTAGTTACCAGCGATCCTTGGTTTGTTATCACTCTACTCTCTTCCTTCTTCCCCTGGCAGTCTCCTCTGATGTGTTTTTATGTGCCTCCTTGTAAGGACAGCAGCCACGGGATCCAGGGTTTCCCTAATCCAATATGCCTTCATCTTAGTTTAGATAATTATGTCCTCAGGGCACCTGGGTGGCTCAGTTGGTTAAGTGTCCAGCTCTTGATCTTGGCTCAGGTCATTATCTCACAGTTTGTGAGTTCAAGCCCTATGTTGGGCTCTGTGCTGACAGCTCAGAGCCTGGAGCCTGCTTCAGATTCTGTGTCTCCCTCTCTCTCTCTCTGCCCCTCCCCTGCTTGTATGCTCACTCTCTCTCTCAAATATAAATAAGCATGAAAAAAAAAAAAAAGAAGAGAAGAAGAAGAAGAAATATGCAGGTCAAATGCTGTGGAGGCCCAGAGAAAGGGGAGATAATTTCCATAGGGCATGATCAGGGAAAGTTCTATGGAAACGATGACATGGTTGTTGGGTTTTGAACTGTAAGTGAGACTAAGACAAATGGAGATAATGTACTGAGAGTTTGGGAAACAACATGAACCAAGGCAGGGAGGTGAGAATCGCAGGGACACATATAACATATGAGTTATTCAGGTTGGCTGGAAACTAGAACAAGTGATAATGAACCACATCCAGAAAAGTTAGCTGGAACAGACTGTGGGGGTCATGAATGCTTGTGGGAATCTAATGCCTAAAGCATTAGAACTTTGTTCAGCATGCAGTGAGGAGTCATTGATTTTTTTTTTTTTAATGCAAGTGATAGATTATGTTTGATACCTCAGGTAGAATCACTATGGCAGAGTATATAGGATGCATTCATTCATTCATCTGTGCAACATATATTTATTGTCTGTTGGACTCTGAGGATTATAGTAGATCTGAGAATGTGACGGTAAATTGCGATGTTTCCTAGCCACTAGAAGCTTTCTGTCCAACAGAGAAGAGCTAGAACTAGATAATAGAAATTGAGTATTGTGATCAAATAGGCTATAATAGGCACTATGAACACACTCAGGAGAAACACTTATTCTAGCCATGGCAAGCTTTTAAAAGAAAATAATGTTAAAGCTGAGATGGGAGACAGGTGGCAAAGAGGGCTCTAAGGGTGCCCCAGGCAACATGTTAGAAGGTCTGGAAGCTAGGGGGCCATTATAGAAACCTAAAAGTTCCCTTCAGGAGGAAGAGTGGTGGCTGGGAGTGACCACAGTGTGGGTAGAGGTGTGGGAGGAGGTCAGAAATGAAGCTAGAGAGAGAGACAGGAGCAGGTATAAGCTCTATCCTAAAGGCAATGACTTAGTTAGAACTGCATTTTAGAAAAGCTCCCAAGGGCTGTTTTGTGGACACGAGATTAGAAATTGGTGGTCAGGGAGAGAGAAAATGGTGGCCTGGAATATACCAGTGGCAGTGGGAATGGAGAGAAGAAACCAGGCTTAGAGCTACCGAGGAAACATAATCTATTGGAGTCCAGATTAATTGGCTGCAGAGTTGAGGAAGAGAAAGTGCCACAGATGGCTGTCATGCAAAGACAATGAAATAAAGGGTTCAGTCGGCCGGACAACAGTGGAGGAGGGGTGGATGTGTGTGTATGGGGTAAGATGATGAGTTCAGTTTAAGTGAATTTGAAGCTCTTGAGAGATATTTAGGAAGTGATCCTCATCCAGTAGATAAAGTACAATATTGGTCAAAATATCTGGGCTCAGATAACAATGTCAAAGCCATCAGCATATTAATGGTAATTAAGTGTAAGTAGAATCAAAATAGAAGGCTTAGCCAGAACAATATGAGCATAAACAGTTAAAGAATGCACAGGCAAATGGGACCAAAGGATGTGGCCAACAATGTAGGATGAAAACCCCAATAGAATGGAGTCATGTAATCCAAGGGAAGGTAACGTTTCACAAAGGGAATTGTTAATTTTTTGTAGTGCAACTGAAAGGTCAAGTAAGATAAGGGCTGAACATTGTCCATTGGATTTAGCAACCAAGCAGTTATCAGCACCCTTTGCAAGAGGACTTGGGAGACCATCAGCTGGCCCATGAGATGTGCTGACCTGTAAGTTGAGAGTGAAGGAAGAAATAAATGAGATGATTAGTAGTCAGACAAGCAATCTCAAGCTTGGGTAGCAGGGATGATGGTGATGTTATTGACAGAAAGAGGGACACAAATGGAGAAGTTACTTATGTGTGGGAAAGAGGAGATAATGAGCTCCATTACTTGCAGTGAAAGCATCCTGAGGAAATCTGCTTGTCCAAGCAACCCTAAGACAGATATTCTCACACATATTCTCTTGGAGACCAATGGAAGAGCTTCTCTGGGGTTTTCATGAGAAATGGAGCTGCTGAGTCATACTTAGGTATGAGGATATTTAAGCCAACTGGGGAGCTCTTCAGAAAGGCTCTCCCATTTTATGCTCCTACCATCAGTGAATGACGGTTCACATAATTCCACTTTCTAATGCTTCCCAGTCTGCTAGGGGTAATCCTGTATCTCACTGTTGTTTTCAAATACATTTTGCCTATTGCTAGTAAGATCCTATCTTCATACATGTATTAACGTTCAGATGTTTTTCTTCCTCGAATTGCCTAGCCATATGCTTTGTCCATTTTTTTTTTCTTAATGGTTCCCCATCATTTTCTCACTGTTCATTTGTTCATTGTGTATTTTTGATGTTAAACCTGTATTAGTTTAGGCCATTGGTTTTCATTTATTAGAAATCTGTAAATTTGATGTTTTTATAGCCATTAATATTTTTACTGTATGATTTCTCTACCACCTTTCAGTATCACAAATATTTTCTCATTCTTTTTCTTAGCTTATAGGTTTTACCTTTTTTTCTATACGTCTTAATCCTCTTAGAAGTCCCCTTTGAACATGATGCAACTTAGGAATCCGCCTGATTTTTTCCCCTCTGTTGAGTGAGTGTCCCCAAACAATTTAGTAAATACACCACTTCATTGGTTAATTGTCTTATATCGCAACATACCATATCTGTGCCATTCCTATACTATGTTTTATATCTTGATATACTTAGAATGAGCTCCACATTTTTGTTCCACTTACACTTTGATATAAATTTAAGTATGATTTTTTTCATCTTTTAAAAATCTTGGTATAATTTTGATTGGAATTATAGGGAATTTTCATTATTTTAGAATAATTCATAACTTCACAGTATTGAATGGTTATATCGTGAATAGGATATGTCCCTTTCGTATTCAGATCTACTTTGTATGTTTTAATTCATTTTAGAAATTGTTTCTATTAAGGTCTTGTGTCTTTTGTGTTAGATTTATTATTTGATACTTTTTAGTTTGGGATGTTATTGTGGGTGGCATCTTTTTTTCCATTGTAGTTTCTAGTTGGTTATTGTTGGTTGAGAAATGCTACTGATTTTTGTGTTGATCTTATATCTGGCACAAGTGCTGAACGTTTTTACTAGTTCTAATAGTTTATCTGTGGTTCTGTTGAATTTTCCATTATAGATGATCATATCAACTCTAACAAATGACAGTGTGTCTCTAATTTTCCAATACTCACAGCACTTATAACTGGTTTCTTGAATGAGCTGGTCTCATTGGTGTATAAACACAAAAATACTCTTATTCTTCATGTAAATTGCCCCTTCAAACCCACTCTAGTAGATTGAATTGTGGCCCCTCAAAAGGTATGTCCAAGTTCTAATCTCAGGACCAGTGAATGTGACCTTATTTGGAAATAGGGTCTTTTCAAATATAATTAAATTAAAGATCTTGAGATGAGATCATCCTGGATTTAGGGTCTTTTTTTCCCCCCAAGTTTTTATTTAAATTTTAGTTAGTTAACATATCGTGTAATATTAGTTTCAAGAGTTAGGGTTTGGCATTAAATCCAAAAACTGATGTCTTTAGAAGAGAAAGTTGAGGGAGATTTGAGACATACAGAGACACAGCAGAAAAGCCATGAAGATAGAGGTAGGAATGATGTACTTACAAGCCAAGAAGCACCAACAACTGCCTTAGCCAACAGAATCTAGGAGACAGACACGGAATGAATTCTCCCTCAAAGAACCAACACTACTGACAGCTTTATTTTCGAATTCTTATCTCTAGAATTATGGGAGACTAAATTTCTGTTATTTGGAGCCATCAAGTTTGTGGTAATGTGTTACAGTGGCTCTCGGAAACTAACACACCCACTGGGGGGCTTCAACTTTCCTGACCCTGGATAAAATTTTAGGAAAATTCCATAGCTTTTCTAGCCACTCCTTTTCTGGCATGCTTGCTATTCTAACTTCTTGAGTTAGATGTTTATGTCCTCAATTTTTAGACTTTTTCTTTACTAATATATATATGTAAGGTTATAATTTTTTCCCAAAAGAGTTCTTTCTGCATTCTGCAATATATATACACACAATATATATACTAAATATGCTATGTATATACCATAAATAAATATATGTACCACAAATATTGGTATATAACATATCATTTAGTTCTAAATATTTTCTAACTTTCATTTTGGTTTCTTTTTTGAACTAGGAAATATTTAGAGATGTGCTTTTGTTTCCAAGAATACAGTTTTTATTTGTTACTGTTGTTGCATTCTTTTGTGACCAGTAACTGTTTATGGTCTTAGTATAGGGCTTAATTTTATCTTTAACCACATGAGTATCCAATGGTCCCACCATCATTTGTGGAAATGTTGCTGCTTTCTACACAATTCTGCAGTATTGCCTTTGTCGCGTATCTAGAGCCGTCCATTTCCAGATCTGTTTCTAGACCATTCTCTTCTTTTGGTCAATTTATCTCATGTCTGCTAACATCACACTGTTCTAGCTGATATGAGTTTATACATTCTGGTAGGACAAACCTTATGTCTTCCCACTCCAAGTTTAGTCTTAAAAATTTCCACTAATAAAACTCCTGTTGGTTGGATATTTCATTGATGTTGACTGTTATCTATGGATTCATCGGGAGGTAATTGATACTTTTCCCTCTTGAGACTTTTCATCAAAACTGTGGTATGGTTCTCTATTTATTTAGATCTTTTAAAATTATTACAATAAACGTTTAGATTTATTAATCAGCACATTTTTATGCTATTGCAAATAATATCTTTTTAAAACTTAATTTTGTAACTTGTAGTTGCATTATATAGAAAAACAATTGCTTATCACATGTTGTTTCAGAGTAACATTGCTAAACTCTCCTGATAATTTATCTTTAGATTTCCCTTTAAGTTTTTACCTTCACAATCATATCTTATTTGAATAATTTTATTTCAGCCTCTCCAATCATACCTTTTATTTTTCTTCTTGCACTATCTGTGACCTACACTATAATGTTGAATAGGAGCAGTGGGAGTGGGCATCCTTTCTTATTCTCAATTTTAAATAGAAGGCCTTCCATATTTCACCATTAATCAGATGTTTGCCAGAGGTAAACACCCTTTATCAGGCAAAGGGTATTTAATTCTATTCCTATTTTGCTAAAAGTTTTTTTATTGAATTGATGTTGAATTTCATCAAATTCTTTTTTGCATCTATTGAGTAAATGATATTTTTCTCTTTAATCTGTTAATGTAGTGACTTATAGTAATTAATTTTCTAATGTTAAACTTTTCATTTCTGGGATAAATCCTACTTGGGCATGGATATTATCATTTTTATGTATTGCTGGATTTGGTTTGTTAATACTTTAGTTAGAATTTTGCATCTATTTATTTTTATGTAATGTTTTCTGTAATTTTTCTTCCTCACAATGTCCTGGTCAGGGCGTGGCATCCAGTTTTATTAGGCTCATAAATTTAATTGGGGTCTGTTCCCTCCTTTTCTGTATTTCAGAATAGTTTGTATAATATTAAAAATATTTGTTCCCTGATTGCTTGGGAAAACTTAATTGGTGAAGCTACTGAACGACTTAGTTTTCTTTGCGGGAGGATTTTTGATGACTGATTCAATTGTTTTAAAAATGTTTATGTTTACACATTATGTTTAAAATGTCTACTGGGTTTTTGTTTTTCTTGTGGGGGGCACTTTTGGTGCGATTTTTCTAAGAATTTATCAGTTGATCTATTCTCTTTCATATCTGCATCATCTGTATGTAATCTCTATTTTTGTTACCACTACTGCTTTATACCTTTCCTACTGGTAGTTTACTGGTTTTATTAATCATTTCAAGAATCACAAACTGGTACTTTGTTGAATCATTTCACTGCATATTTATTTTCAATTTCCATTTGTTACTCCTACTCTTATTTTTACTGTTATCCTGCTTTCTACTTTTTGCTTAAAAAAAAAAAATCTTACTGTTGTGGAAACTTTCAAACATATGCAAAATAGAGAGACAGTAAAATGCACCATCGTGTACCCATCATTTAAAATGAATGATTCTTGATATCATTCTTGTTTCACATGTACCCCCACCCACTTTCCCCCTGCCCTTAGCTTATTTTGTAGGGTATAATTCCAGACAACATAGCATTTTCTGCATAAATATTTTAGCATATATCTCTAAATAATAAGGAAAAGTAGTTAAATTTTTTTTTAATTTTTTACAGCAAATTTCAAGTATGTACAAGAATAGGAAATACAGTTCACCTTTGAACAACACAGGTTTGGACTGCACATGTTCACTTATATATGGATTTTTTTTCTATAAATTTAGTACAGTACTGTAAATGTATTTTCCTTACAATTTTCTAAATAACATTTCATTGTCTCTAGCTTATTTGTAAGAATGCAGTATACAATACATATAATCTGAAAAATATGTGTTGTTATCAGTAAGACTACTGGTCAACAGTAGGCTATTAGTACTTAAGTCTTTGGAGAGTCAAAAGTTATATAGGGATTTTCAACTATGTCCATTTTTCAACCACTGTTCATTTTCCTAATGGGATCATTTTTTACCATTTCCTTGAATCAAATTTTATTTATATTTTTAATATTTTAATTTTTGAGAGAGAGTATAAGTGGGGGAGGCACAGAGAGAGAAGGGGATAGAGGATTTGAAGCTGGCTCTGCACTGACAGGCTGACAGCAGTGAGCCCAACGTGGGGCTCAAACTCACGAACCGCGAGATCGTGACCTGAGCTGAAATTGGATGCTCAACCCACTGAGCCACCCAGGTGCCCTGATGCAGTTTTAAATCCATACATTTCATTCATTGATACATATCTTAAGTCTCTTTTTAATCTATGGATTCTGCATCTCTCTCTTTTACTTCCTAGTTTTTGCTTTGTTTTATTTGTAAGGTGGTTGATGAAAGAAACCAAATCATTTGTCCTGTAGATTTCCCCACAATTTGGATTTTGCTCTTTGCATCCCTTTGTTATCATTTAATGTGTTTGGTTTCTTTATTTGGTATAGATTTTTAGTTAGAGCTACAGACTTAATTAGATGCTGGCTTGATTTTTTTTTTCTTTTCATAAAATCTACATGGGGTGAGACGTACTTCTATAAGGGGACACATCATGTCTGATTATTTTTGTTGTGATGTTACAGCTATTGATGATTATTGCCTTTCTCCATTAATTCATTAGAGGTTTCAAAATGGCATATTCTATCATTTACCTTCTATTTATCAGCCAGAACATTTATTTTTTAAAATTTTTTTTTTCAACGTTTTTATTTATTTTTGGGACAGAGAGAGACAGAGCATGAACGGGGGAGGGGCAGAGAGAGAGGGAGACACAGAATCAGAAACAGGCTCCAGGCTCCGAGCCATTGGCCCAGAGCCCGACGCGGGGCTCGAACTCACGGACCGCGAGATCGTGACCTGGCTGAAGTCGGACGCTTAACCGACTGCGCCACCCAGGCGCCCCTCAGCCAGAACATTTCTTAGAGCAAAATAACCTCCTCAGCAAATATTTGGTTACAGGTGAAGTTTATATAGGAAATTCAGGGCAAATATTTGATTTTTTCCCTTTATTTACCAGTTTTCAAATAAGTTACCAATGGTTTTCTGGAATAATGATAACCAATGTCATCAAAAATATTATGAACTCATGGAGTTTAATATGTTGATAAGTTGAGGTGGGCTAAAGTCATTACCGATGATAATAATGCTGCGCATTTTGTCCCATTTCTGGCTTCTGGGAATCTCTTTAAGTTGGCTCTTGTTTCCTTTTGATATAGCCCTGGTCATCACTGGGACCCTCCTTGCTTTCTGGCATGACAAGATATTCCACGTTCACTTTGTACAATTCTGCCCCAGACTGGGAATCAATTATTTTCCCAAGGAACTCTGGTTCTTCTTAGCTAGAAGTAATTACGAGACCACAATCTTGATGGTAGACTTGTTCATTGATAGTACGTCTGTCGTGGTTTTTAAGAGTTTTCAACAGATGAAGTCAGGACATGTTTTGTTTTCGTTTGGGTTTTTTAAAAATATATATTTTTTAACTTTAATGTTTATTTTTAAGAGAGAGACAAAGCATGAACAGGGGAGGGGCAGAGAGAGAGGGAGACACAGCATCTAAAGCAGCCTCCAGGCTCTTAGCTTTCAGTACACAGCCCGACGCGGGGCTCAAACCCATGAACCATGAGATCATGACCTGAGCCAAAATTGGACGCTGAACGGACTGAGCCATCCAGGCACCCCTTTAAAAATATTTTTTAATGTTTATTTATTTTTGAGAAAGAGACAAAGTGCAATCAGAGGACAGGCAGAGAGAGAGGAAGACACAGAATCTGAAGCAGGCTCTATGCTGTGAGCTGTCAGCACAGAGCCCGATGCGGGGCTTGAATCCTCAAATTGCAAGATCATGACCTGAGCCAAAGTCAGATGCCCAATCAACTGAGTCACCTAGGCACCCAGTGTTTTTGTTTTTATCATGAGTTTATACTGATACTTGCACTTCAGATTTAGGACTACACGTTTTAATTACCTTCATCAACCTTATCTCTGTATATCCTTTGTCCCATACTGAAAATCCCTGTGCCAGTATGATTACTTACTTTTTTTATTCCATGATATACATAGAAAAGTCTCCACATAATGAAACCAAAACTGTCACCAACAATGTGATTGTTGAAAACAGTTTGAAATTTTTAGTGTATGCATCATTAACATTAACCATCAACTTACTGTGTTTTAAAGGCATTTGGAATATTTCTTCTTTAAGGGACAGTATTTCCTACTAGGTTAAATTAGGTGACATTGTTTCATTTTAATTTCTCTTTTTAAGGATTGCATTTTTAAATGTAATGTTGTTTTGTACTTAAACCAGATTCCAAAGTCAAATCCACAAGATGCAGTATATTCATAGTTAACAATATAACTTCTCTTACTGTCTGTTTCCCTTCTCTCGCTATAGGTAGCCATCATTTTTTGACTTATTCTTCTCTTGTTTATATATGTATTTCCCCTAAATTCTGAACTCCTGAGGGTTTCTCTAGTTATCTTTATGTAATTGATTCTAGCTTACCTGCATGTAGTCAGATTACCTGTCAGTGTTAGTATATGATGTAGCCAGTCACGTCAGTTCTTTGAAATTTGCTAAGATTTGCTTTACTGTTAATACTCAGTATGTGTCCCATTTTTGTAAATGTTCCACATGTGCTTGGAAAGGATGTGTATCCTGTTCTGTGGTTGGTTGATGAAGTGTTCTGTATATTTAAGTTGTACTGTATGAAATTGCTATTTTTGGATGTCAAAATGAAAATTCTGCTTTTTTTTTTTGAAAATTAAATTTTGTTTATTTAAAATATATACAATCAGCATTGATGGTTTTCTCTGAATGGAAGATTTCATTTTTATAAAACCTGGCACTTTTAGACTGTATAAATTATTCAAATCCTCCAATTACTACTTCTGTATTGGAAATGGTTTGTTTATTGGGAAGCACTCCAAATCCTGATAAAGGTAGCAGCACATTGGATACAAGTCGGCTGAGAGTGTCGGACACGCTAATCCGTGTAGCCCAATTCAGTTACTTGTGCTGTGGCAGCCTGTGATAAGGGTGGTAGAGTTGTGGGATCCAAGAGTTTGGAAACACGTCTGGTAACCACTGTGGATTACTTTCCGATCAATTGTTGATGCACAATTTCAGTTCCTTGATAATATGCTCCTGCTATTGTCTAACTCAAGTTTTAAAAAAAGAATAACAGGTTATGACTTTTGAAGCCCAACATGAGTCACAAGAACCATTTGGGTAGTAGCTATGGTTTTGGGGTATGTTTGGAAGTTTCGTCAATATCCAGCCAGTGTCTAGGTCATCTGCAATAATCCCGCAGCTAATTCTTGACATAGATTAGGACTCATTCTAAAAATGGCTCTGCAATGGTAAGAAGTAGGGATATTTCCACATGTCTCTGTTTTTTTATCATTTAGCAGTGTAGTATATTCACTTGTGTAATTTTTATGCTTTTTCTGTTGCACTCAGATGTTGAGAACCTGTCACAGATTTTAAATTATGAATTGTTAATTAGCTCCTACCATGACTTTGAATTGATCTTTGAAAACAGTTCTTTGAGATTCAGGTCCCCAGAATATAACTTCTGGACCACGAACAAATAAACTAACAGAGCCATCACCAAAGGCAAAATTGTTATGGTAGCCTCTTTCAGTGGTATTGTGTCTGTTCAAATTCATATATATTTTTTAAAAGTATTTAGAATTCTTCTGTAGGCATCATGATATTTACATAGTGGGAAAAAAATACCGTCTAGCAAAAATAGCCCAATTATCAAAGAAAATTAAAGAGCCTATCTGTTATAAATTCTAAAGACACTTTAGACAGTAGGAAATGTACTAGGTAACCATTTTACTAGTCTTAGACAATTTTTAACTCATACACTGCTTCATGTCGTAAAATCTGGTTTTTCCATTAGATTAATTTTAGGTTTGTATTTTTCAAAAAATTTTTAAGTTTATTTATGTTTGAGAGAGAGACACAGAACAAGTAGGGGAGGGGCAAAGACACAGGGAGAGAGAGAATGCCCAGCAGGCTCTTGACAATCGGCATGGAGCCCTATTCAGGGCCTGAGCTCATGAACTGTGAGATCATGACCTAAGCCAAAACCAAGAGTCGGACTCTTAACCGACTGAGCCCCCTGGGCGCCCCCAGTTTTGTGTTTTTCAGATCTTCTGTATTATTACTCATCTTCTGTCTGCTTCACCCTATCAATACCAGAGAAGAATGTAGCTAAAACTTTATTTGTGATTGTCGATTTGCTTATTTCTCCTTGTAATTATAGCAATTTTTGCTTTATGCATTTTGAAGCTTTGTCATGAAGTACATACACATTTTAACTTTGTTATCTTTCTATGAAATGATAGTATTTCCAGTAAATTTTTGACTCCCAGTCTATTTTCTCTGATAATAACATAAACTGTCATAGACTTTTTCCCCCATAGTGTTGCTTTCATTTACATTCCCCCCCCCCCGCCTTTTTTTTTTACTTTCAGTTTTTCGGTATATTTTAGTATGTTTTTTTGAAATAGCATGTTGTTATGTTCTTTATACAGTATTTTATAGCCCTCTCTATATATTTTTGACCTTGTGCTATTTTATTTTGTATTTTATGTTTGTATTTCTTTATACTGGTGACTCTTGAACTGTGCAGGTCCACTTCTATGTGGATTTTTTCGATAAAGTACAGTACTATAAATGTAATTTCTATCTTATGAGTTTCATAACATTTTCTTTTTTTTTTTAATGTTTATTTTTGAGACAGAGAGAGACAGAGCATGAGTGGGGGAGGGTCAGAGAGAGAGAGGAAGACAGAATCCGAAGCAGGCTCCAGGCTCCAAGCTGTCAGCAAAGAGTCCAACCCGGGGCTCGAACTCACAGACTATGAGATCATGACCTGAGCCGAAGTGGGAAGCTCAACAGACTGAGCCACCCAGGCGCTCCAACATTTTCTTTCTTTTTTTTTTTTTTTAAGTTTATTTATTTTGAGAGAGAGAGAGAAAGAGAAAGCAAGCACGCATAGGAGAGAGGAAGAGAGAGAGAGAGAATCCCAAGCAGGCTCCCTACCGTCAGTGCTGAGCGCCATTCAGGGTTCAAAATCGTGAACTGTAAGATCATGACCTGAGCCAAAAACAGGAATCGGACGCTTAACCGACTGAGTCACTCAGGCACCCCAACATTTTGTTTTTTCTAGCTTTATTGAGAGGCTACAGTATATAATCCATGTAAGATACAAAATGTGTGTTAATTGATTATGTTACTGGAAAAGCTTCTGGTGAATAGTAGGTTATTAGTAATTAAGTTTTGGGTGAGTCAAAAGTTATATACAGATTTTCAACTTCATGAGGTCAACTGGGCATTTTTTTTCCCTGTCTTGCCTTGTTTTGAATTACTCATTCCATGTTTTTCCCCAACTGCTCATTTGGAAATTATACACCTTCCTCCTTTTCCTCCCTTCCTCCCTTCCTCCCTCCCTCCCTCCCCCTCTCCTTCCTTCCTTTCTTCCCTCCTTCCTTCCTTCAATTCTTTCTTTCCTTCAATTCTTTCTTTCTTCTTTCTTTCTTGTTAATTACAATATGTATTAACTAATTAAATTCTAAAACTAATCAATGTATTTCCATACTCCTGAATTACTCCAAGACCTTAAAACATTTTAACTGCATTTACCCTCTACATATTAGTGTTTTCATGTTTTATTTTTGTCTGTTTAACCCACAAGTCATTACTTTTTAAGTTTTCTTTCTTTACATTTATCCACACATTTTTCACCCTCTGTCTTCACACATTATCACATCTCTTTCTTCAACTTGCAATAATTTTCACAATGCTCAAAGTGTATCCTTTCGCCCTACTTTAGTCATGACCTGATGTTGGCAAACTGTTTTTTATCCTTATTTTTAAAAGATACTTTCAAAAAATAAAAGATAAAAGGTATCTTCTGTACTATTTGTAGAAGTCTATATTTCTAGTTATTTCTGTTAATACCTCAAAATTTTTATTCTCTGGGCTTTTTACTTCCATTGTTGCTGATCCACAGTCAGCTGTCAGTCTGTTTCTCCTCTGAAGGTAAACTGTATGCTTACAACATTTTCATCATCTTTGCTATTCCTCAGTTTTGCTAAGATTCATCTAAATATAGATTTACTGTTATTTGTCCCGCCTGGATTTTATTAGGCTCTATGAATCTGACTTCCATTACATATAGAAAATTGTCTGCTCTTACTTCAAATATACTTTGTTCCTCATATTCTCTCTCTCTCTCTCCTCCTAGGGCTCCAGCTAAATGTATGTTAGAACTTTTCCTTCTAAATGTCATTTCTCTTAACCACTTTTTCACATTTTCTATATTTTTGTCTCTCTGTACTATACTTTGGATAAGTTCTTCAGATATATCTTCTAGTTCACTAATTCTCTCTTCATCTATCTTTAATATACTCTTTAGCCTGGTCTTTGAGTTTTCAGATTTCAGTGACTAAGTAAATTTTTTTTTAATTTCAAAAAGTTCTATTTAATTTGTTTTCAATTTGCAGATCATTTTCATAGTGGGTGATTCTTTTCCTATGCTTTTTATTATTTCTTAAATGATTTTAATAGTTTCTGTGTACTCATATCACAGTCTGATATCAGAAGCTGATCAGAAGCTATAAGATTCTATTAAAAGTTCTAGAGAGTCGGGGTGCCTGGGTGGCTCAGTTGGTTGAGCATCTGACTTTGGCTCAGGTCATGATCTCTTGATTTGTGAGCCCGAGCCCCGCATCGGGCTCTGTGCTGACAGCTCGGAGCCTGGAGCCTGCTTCGGATTCTGTGTCTCCTCTCTCTGCCCCTTCCCCACTCATGCTCTGTCTCTCTCTGTCTCTCAAAAATGAATAACCGTTAAAAAATTTTTTTCTTTTAGTTGTAGAGCATCAATATTCTCTTTGGGGGGTTTTGTTAATTTTCCTGTGAAGCAAGTTTTTTCTTCATGGTATATTTATAAGTCTGAATTGTGAGTTTATGTTCTGTGGAGGCATTTGTCACCTAGAGTGAGGTATATTTGTCTAGAAGGATTTTGTACTGCATTAATTTCTGTTATTTGGCATTCTTGTACAACACTTTTCTAATCAACATCCCAGGTAGAGATAAATTTCATTGTTATCTCCCTCAGTAGGTTGGCAGAATTTCTTTCTGGCCTCCCTTTTACCAAGGACGAGCCCTTAGAGGGGTTAGTTTAACTTCCTAGGACACATGGCACACAATTTTCTATCTCTAGATTTGAAACACATTCCCTATTCCCATGACGCTATTCACAGTGACAGCTCATGTGCTAACCTCCCTGGTTCTTAGCCCATTCTTTCTTCCTGGTACTTGAAGATGTCCTTTCTTCTTTTTCTAAGAATAGCTGTGGGTTTAAAAGCTATTCTTTTTTATTTAGGTTTTTTTGGTTTGTTTCAAATGGGAGGGCTTGCAGCTGGAACATGCATTACAGACTCATTTTGGGGGGGAAGAGAGGTGTGTAGTTGTGGCAGTAGATCAGAAGGGGCTGGATTAGCCCAGATATAGTCAATACATGTTGAGATTTTCAGAAATATTTTTCAAGACAATGCCGGGTCCCCTCTGGGGAAGCTGTGGTTTGTAGACACTCCCCACAACCTTGCAGTTATAATTCTCTCCCCACCCATTCTAAGACTAGTTCAAGAAGTGAATCACATAGCATTTTATATTTCGATTAATCACATGCTACAATTTATTTAAAACAAGGCAGAATAATAATGACTGGGGCTTCACAGTGTTGTTGGTACCTGGAACTAATCCCCACATCTCAGCATGTGGATTTTATATGGTGGCTTAAGCTCTTCTGCTATGTGTCATCTGATATCACTCCAAGGCAAGAGTTGGGTCCAGATGGGAAATCTGGGTAACAAATAGTTATCATTAGATTTAGGCTTAATTTCCTATCTTCCTGTATCTTAACTGTAAAGAATGTTGGAAGTTTGTAGGAATGAGATGTGTGTCCATTTGGGGTTTTGTGGCAACGAGTACATCAGAACTTTGGGTTTATGAAGATTAGACACAACCTCATGGAAAGTGAGCGAAAACTAATGTGAAGAACATATTCACAAGGGTCTCCATTTCAGGATGGCCTGATCTTTGCCTTATGTCTTGGAACTTTTCCTGAACTCCTCCAGGAAAGACATTCTTGCTTCTAGGGTTTCATGCTATGCTTCTTTTTACTCTAATTTTTCCAATGAGCTGTGTCTTCATTTGCCTTCTATTTTCCAGGATTTTCTAGTCTTGTCTAGATCTGTATTTTGTCTCATATTATGATTATGATATTACTAATTTGAAAAGTAGTGTTTCCATTACTTCAGAGGGAACTTAAAAGGAAGGGGAAGTATATATTTGTGTCCAGTCCACTACTATGAGTGGAAAATTTAAGTTTTATGATCAGAGACACAGATGGTAATGCAAACATCAACAATTCTTGTAATAGAATTATTAACTATTTAAATGTAAATTCAAAAAAACTACTCCTTTACTTAAACATTTCTAACTTGATACCTAGGACATTTTTGAAAGTAACAAGGGTAAACTTTTCATGAATTTTTTTTTGTTCCTACAAATGACAAGTCTGATTTCAAATGTAGACAGAGGAATCAGACCTGTACTACTTATATAGACAATATGTCAAAGCAGAAATTATTAAATTTGGTTCCCAAGTGCTATAGTGGAAATATTGATTTATTTTTAGTTTTTAAATGATTTATTTTTAATTTTTATTTGGGGGGGCAGAGGTAGAGGGGGACACGGGATCTGAAGTGGGCTCTGTGCTGACAGCAGCAAGCCTGTTGCGGGTCTTGAACTCATGAACCCTGAGATCATGACCTGAGCTTAAGTCAGACGCTCAACTAATTGAGCCACCCAGGTGCCCTGAAATATTGATTTAGATAGGACTTGAGGAGGAATGAACATATTTCATATGAAATTATGTACATAAACAAAGTGAACCACTCATTAATGCCATCAGTTTATTCTCTATGTTGGTAAGCTTGTGCTTGAATTCTGGTATTTCCTTCCCTTGGAAATACTTAGAGAAGGCCAGTAGCCTGGCTATTGTTTATAGCCTCTCATTTAGAAATTTTTTCTTTGAAAGGCAAGTAAGTATTTCTGAGACCCATCCCCTGAACAAGCCTAAAATAGTGGTAACCCCAAAGTAATGAACATGCCTACATACCCTTCTCCACTAAAAAAAAACGAAATAGGATTTCTTAAAGAGTTGGTTGGTTCTAGTCTGGCAGGAAATATATAAGGTCACAATAAGATACCTTACTATGTCAGAAAGTAAAGAAACTATCAGAGATTAAAGGACTTTGTCAAAAGGATACATGGATAAATTCAAATGGGCTCCCCTTGGCAAAAAATGGAACACAAGGAGCATCACAAAAATAATAAGGAGAGAAATTGGTTGAAACACACTCAGTCCAGTGACACTCAGATCAAGAGACGGGGAGAGACTGAGAGAAATGAAAGCCAAAAGCAAGAAGTATCACTAGCTGGATATCATTAGAATTCACTTCTTGCTCTGAAAATTGGTAACCAAAAGGAAAGAAATAAGTAAGTATTTATCCTGTCTTTCCCATATGAATTGTCTTTCTGGGTAACTAGTCCCAGTTAATGAGGGAAACTGCTTTTTTACAGAAGAATTTCAACTAACATATAGGGAAGAAATTGTGACATTGGGGAATCACTATTTTAAGATCTCTAATGAAATCATTGGTACTTCGTAATGTTAAAAACAAGATGTTTTCATTTAAACCCTGTGACATGTAAGAATTTTATACATTGTCCAGGGAGTGTGTGTGTGTGTGTGTGTGTGTGTGTGTGTGTGTGTATAATATTCCTATGATAAAAAGGGACAGGTAAAGCACAATCTGGAGAATCACTGAATCTGGGTAATGGGAATATGAAGGTTATTGTCTATTTTCTCTCTGATTTTGAACATTTGAATTTTTTCATAAGAAAAATTAAAATAAATGCATTTAGTTTAGTTGAGAGGATTACAGTGGGAATTTAAAGGCCCGAATTCTTGTTTTAACTCCATAGAATAGGTATATTTTTTTCCTTGTCTTTCTTTTCTTTTTTTAATTGTAGTTGACACACATGATGACGTATTCATTTCAGGTGTATAGCACAGTGATTCACCGACTCTACGTGTTATGCTGAGTTCACTGCAAGTGTAGCCACCCATCTGTCAACTCCAACGCTATTATAATATTGTTGACTCTGTTCCCTCTGCTGTACCTTTCATCCCCACGACTCGTTTATTTTGTAAGTGGAAGCCTGTAGCTCCCACTCCCCTTCATCCATTTTGCCCATCCCCCCGACCTCCCTCCCCTCTGGCAACCATCAGTTTGTTCTCTGTATTCAAGAGTCTATTTCTGTTTTTGTTTGTTTGGTCCTTTATTTTGTTATTCACGTAAGTGAAATAATATGGTATTTGTCTGACTTATTCCACCTACCATAATATCCTCTAGGTCCATCCATGTTGTCACACATGGTAAGATTTTATTCTTCTTCTCTGGCCGAGTAATATTCCACCATGTGTGGGTATGCCACATCCTCTTTATCCATTTATCTAATGATGGACCCTTAGATTGCTTCCATATCTTGGCTATCACAAATAATGATGCAATAAACACAAACACAGGGGTGAATATGTCCTTTTGAATTCGTGTTTTCATTTTCTTTGGGTAAATACCAAGTAGCGGAATTGCTGGATCATATGGTATTTCTATTTTTAATGTTTTTGAGAAATTTCCATACTCTTTCCTGCAGTGGCTGCACCAGGTAACATTCCCACCCACAGTGCACAAGTGTTCTTTTTTTCTCAATATCTTTGGCAACACTTGTTATTTCTTGTCTGTCTGTTTATTTTTTTTATTTATTGCTTTATTTTTGAGAGAGAGCACATGTGCAAATGAGGGAGAGTGGTAAGAGAGAGAGAGAGAGAGAGAGAGAGAGAGAGAGAGAGAGAGAATCCCAAGCAGGCTCCCCAGTGAGCTGTCTTTTCTTTTTGATTCTAGCCATTGTGACAGGTGTGAAGTGATACCTCACTGTGGTTTTGATTTGCATTTCCCTGATGATGAGTGATGTTGAGCATCTTTTCATGTGGCCATCTGGGTGTCTTCTTTGGAAGCAAAAGAGCTATTTTAAATAAGACAAATTGCTTCTTTGAGTGTTTGCTTCCCTGTCTATAAAACAGTTTGTACTACGTCATAGTGTTTCAAAACTTGGTTGTCGGGATTCTGAACTGTGAAATTAAACACATAAAAAAGGATTCTGTGTTGAATGTAAGCTTGGAGGAACCTGCATTATAATGTACATTAACCTTTTAAAGCTTTTGGGAACTCCTTGGCAAATAAAGAATCAAGTAAACAATTACACATCTTGAGCTCAGTGTTTCCCAAATATGTTTAATGAAAATACCCTTCCCCTCAATTTGTTTTTCATTTAACACCTATGAAACTTTGAGGAAAACCCTAAACTATACAATACCTGAAGACCCTTTTGGGACAGAAATTCTGGGGGGTCTAATTCTGTAAGTCTTTTAAATGTCTATAGAAAATCAAAATAACCAGTTAATACAGTGGGGAAAAAAATCAATCAAATCAGTTGTCTCACAGAAGGGCCTATTTAATTCAGTCCAGATGGTTTATCAAGTAGCCCCAGGTAGACCAGCTTGAGTGTTTAAAAAAAAAAAATCTTGGCAGCATCCTGTGAATCCAAGCTTTGTTATATTTGTGAAATGCTGAGCTTCAGTGAAGACACAACATTCATTTGGTCAGCCTCAGTGATCAGTGCTGATTTCTCAACAATCAGATTGGTCACACTGATTGATGATGTCAATCAGAAAGCTCAACAAATGGGCAAGTTCACTGCCTGCACATTGCTAAGAGTCACTGATAGGACCACCATGGCCTAATTTGGAGAGATTTGATATGTGACCTAGAACAGGTTTGTAACTACTGTGGATCCCCCACATAAATAATTTTTCTAATCTTCACTCAATTATTGAAATTCATGGGGCGATAATCATAAAAATGTGGAGGATATAAGGGGGTCCAGGGCTGAACGTTATTTAAATACTAAATTGTTTTCTAAAGGATATATACTGTCTCTTTTACCCTCCCTGGAGGTAAATTCATTAAAAACAGAAGTGAACCCCCCCCCCATCTTTCAATCTTAAGAGAAAGCTGCTGTCAGTAGTTTTCTTGTTTGCCGTTAGTAGAACTTGCTAGAAGGTCAGGAAGTGAGAGGGAGCAGGCACATGAGCTGAAGGGATTCATTAACAATAGAAGAAAAAGCCTGCCTAATTCTTGTGTCTATCCTACAACTATACATGAGGTTTTTTTTTTATTTTTAATGTTTATTTATTACAGAGAGAGAGAGAGAGGGCACGAGCAGGGGAGGGGCAGAGAAGAGTGGGAGACACAGAATCCAAAGCAGGCTCCAGGCTCTGAGCTGTCAGCACAGAGCCTGATGTGGGGCTCAAACTCATAAACCGCAAGATCATGACCAGAGCCAAAGTCAGATGCTCAACTGACTGAGCCACCCAGGTGCCCCTACAACACATGAGTTTTTGAATGAAACTTTTGATTTTGAGATAATCGTAGATTCACATGCAGGTATAAGAAATAATACGGAGAGATCTCATATATTCTTTAGACAGTATCTCTCAATAACATCTTAAAAAACCTGTTTACTGCAACATTGTAACTAGGATCGCAATATGCTATTTGTAAAGGGTTTAAAAGAGATGCCAAAAGTAAAGAGACATTCAGAAAAGAAGGGGCCAAAGATATATGAACTTTCTGGATAGACTTCATTTCAGATTGCCTACCTATCTTCCATGTTTTAAAAGAAAAAATCCAAATCACTCATCACTAATGAGGCATCCAGATGCTTTCTCTTTCTGTACTTGTATAAGTAAATTATATAATTTTCCGTGTACATAAAGTGTTAACATACACAGAGGTCATACTTAGCATAGGCTTATACAGTATGATTTTGCATTTGCTCCCACACACCCCTCTCCACCAAATACACAGGGTTTCAAATGTCTCAAGGTGCAATCTCAAGCAAATTTGTCAGAATCTAGACCTAATGAAACAATCCCATGGAATGAATTTGCTGTCTTATGAAATTTTAAACCTGTCATTTACTTTGAATGTTAAAGGGAGAACTGTACAAAACACCTCCCTGCTTGGGACATACAAAATGTTAAAACAGAACGGTCAGCAGGGTGTTGGCTGGTCACTGTCCATTTACCTTTAACAGACATTCACTTGCGTGGGTGCATCTGTGATGATGGAAGAACCATTTCTCTTCTTTCCTTTCTTGGTAATAATTATTTCTCCAAATGCTGGTGCCAGATGAAACCTACTGCAACCATAGGTGCATTATCTTTTCTTGCCCATCGTTCAGATTCTTGGGTGATGTGAACCTGTGTGTGTGCACGTGTGTGCCAAGGGTAAATATTTGACCGTGGTTCCAGCCACCATTGCACAGCCCCTGAGTGACCCTGCATTAATTAGCTGAGAATTTCAGGGCTTTGGATCTGATTGAATCAAAATATTGTTTTTACAAGTTGATGAAGGCTCTTGATTGATGTGGGCCCTGCTGATTCTTTAAAGGATTAAATTGTATGTACAGATTACGGAGTCCTGGCTGTCACTGCTTAAAAGGGGATTGTTTTTTAACCAAGCTTCAAAAAAAAAAAAAAAATAGCGATAGGGTGTGTTTTCCTCCCAATGGGTGTCGTGATCATTTCAGTGGGTGTGTGTATATGTACGTATGAAAGAGAATTAGAAAAATTAAGGGAAATGGTCAAGAAAATCATTGGGTAGAAAAATAAAGAGGCAGAAGAGAAAGACTAAAGGAAATGGATAAAGGAGGAAGAAAGGGCTTGGCTTCCATTCATCCTGAAAATATGTTTTGCGTGCACAACTCCCATGGTAAAGCCTGCTGCATTTTACCCTGGGTTCAGGAAATGAGTGCAATCATCAGGGTCTGGGCTGGTTGGGGCCTCGAGGAACTGAAGGGCACACAGCATCTCCAGAGAGATAGACTTATATGGCCATGGGTCACATGGCTCCCTGCCCACTGAACCTGAGAGCCCTGCAGCGTAAGTGGGGTACAGGACCCCCAGTCAGGTCCTCATCCAGAGAAAGGGCAACACGAGGAAAGCTCTGGGGGAAACTGGCATGAATAAAGATGGAAGAAGGAGGGGCTCAGATATCTCCCCGCAAACCTTCCACGTTAATGGGAAATATCCACATCCAGAAAGAAGGCGAGTTTTAGTATGTTGCCCCCTTATATTTCTCTTTCTCGAGATCTCTTATATTGGTCCCATGCTGATGTTTTTCCTACCTGCAAATTTACAAAACTTTAATCTAATTTCATCGTGCACCCGTTAACTTGAAAAATGACTTTTCTCATGGACTCTGTGTTGTGTAATGAATCAAAACCAATCAGCATACGGAAGAAACAATAAAACGGAGCACAAATCATCATGTACCCAGAGCAGGGAGATTGCTGAAGGTCTTAGCCGGTAGACCCTGGCACAGCTTCGGAGAATAAACCTCTGGTTTTTAAATACTTCTGGGAACATGTCACTTCCCCTAGGTTCCTTTTTGGACAAATTAGCTACAATCTTGGGTGCTTTGTGAAGTTTTATTCTTCCTTCACTTGCATCATGAAGGGGATCCTGAAAGTTGGTTTAACCTGTGGTATGTTACGTAGTGGGTAGAACACAGTAACGGTAAGTGACCTAGAGCATGGAAAAGGGAAATCTGTTAGAAGTAAAACTAGAAAAGCCTGAGGCTTGGTTTAAAAAAAAAATCATATACACAAAACTGCATGAGGACCATTTAAAAAGAGCGTGTTAATGTGTGCCATCATAGTTCATTTGGATGCCTACAACACGGTACCATAGACCGTAAACAAACAGAACGACAGAACTTATGAACAACAGAAAGGTATTTATCACTGTTCTGGAGGCTAGGAAGTCTGAAATCAGGATGTGAGTGTGGTTAGGTTCTGGTAAGAGGCCACTGCCAACTTCTCAATATAGCCTCACAAGGCAGAGAACAGAGAAGGGAAGCCAGATCTCTCTGAAACCTCTCTTGTGTGTCTTATAAGAGCACCAATTTTATGCAGGACAGTTTCCACCCTCAGGATCTCATCTCATCCTAATTACTTTCCCAAGGCCCACCTCCCAATATCATTGCTTTGGGAGTTTGCAGGGAGGGTGGGACGCAAACATTCAGTTTCCAACACTGTACAAGATGGCAGCTTTAAAATGATACACACAAAGATGGAAGGTGAGTAGAACAGTGGAGAATACTAAATAGGATGTGGTCACTGGAGGAGACCACCAGGAGGCCGTGGGTTTTCAGAGGCACCTTGAGGGAGATGACAGATGTGAATGTGCTGAGAGCAGAGAAGACTCTCCTACAGGACAAAGGAGAGGTCTTAAGAAATCAGGGCAGTTGGTGACTATTTAGCCTGGTTGAGGCAGGAGAATGGGGTGGGTAGAGGAGCTGAAAGGCATTTTAAGGAAGTGGTTTCTTTTTTAAAAAAAGTTTTCTTCCTATTTATTGACAATTTGTATTCTTTTGTGCACTGTTTGTTCATATCATCAGTTTTCCATTGGGTCTCTCCTCTCTTATTTACTTTAAGCATTTTCTATGTATTAGAGCTATTAATCGTTTTCTTTTTTTTTATTTTTTAAATTTTTTTTTTTTAACGTTTACTTATTTTTGGGACAGAGAGAGACAGAGCATGAACGGGGAGGGGCAGAGAGAGAGGGAGACACAGAATCCGAAACAGGCTCCAGGCTCTGAGCCATCAGCCCAGAGCCTGACGCGGGGCTCGAACTCACGGACCGCGAGATTGTGACCTGGCTGAAGTCGGACACTTAACCGACTGCGCCACCCAGGCGCCCCAATCGTTTTCTTATATGATATAATTCTTTTTCCGAGTTTGTTGTTCATTTTTCAATTTTGTTTATGGCATTTTCTCTTCTCTTGATGGACGACCCTTGTATCTTGCACAGAGATACCAAAAGCAGACGCAATAGAGACCCACTGAAGAAGCCTAAGCAGAGATATGACAGTGGGAAGAACCTCCTCGTGAGGCTATAGAAGTTCCTGGTCTCTAATCACAAAGAATTTGATTTAGTAGGTCTAAAGTACGGTCCATAAGTAAGTAATTATAAGTCCCCACCGTTGGGGCTTCCAAACTTTAAAATGCATACAAATGACCTGGGGATCTTGTTGAAAAGCAGATTCTGATTCATTGGGTCTGGGGTGAGGCCCAAGATGCTGCAAATCTAGCAAGCTCCCAGGTGCAGGGTGTGCCGGCCCTGCCTTGCCTAGCAAGACCTGGTGGATATGATAACCAGGTATGTTTAGGATCCACTTCCGGAGAGGCTCTAACGTCCAAGAATAATGCAGGTGCTGTAACCTGTCTGCAGGAAATTTTACATCATTTCTTTAAGCAATGAGAAATAAAGAGGTGATTTTTTTTTTAAGGAACCAGAACATGACCATAAAATAGTGAGACTATTTCTTTTCTGCATCCATACTTGAAATTAGTCTCATTGTACTTTAGCCTCACAGTTCGTAAAAGGGATAAGAAAAAGAAGTCTTCAAGTCTCCCTGGAATACATAAATAATGGATTATTCTGCAGGTTCTTCTTCCTGTCTTAAGAACCAAGCTGGCATTATTTCAAAAGAGAGGGAGGAAGGAAGAGAGAAAAGAGGAGAGGAAGGGAAAGGTGGGGGTGGGAAGAAAGGAGGGAGCAGGCTGGAGAGTCACTGTAGGTCTTGCTTGACAAGGGAAGGCTATTGCTGTGAGAGAGAGAGAGAGGAAATAGGAAGCTACACCTAAATTATGTGTGTGCACATGCACATGTGTATGTATATATATATGTGTATGTATAAATACATAATGGTATATGATTATAGTGTATATACACATGTGAATATAGTTATATATGTATATATATATATACATATATACATATATATGTATATATATATACTTATATTTCTGTGTGTGTGTGTGTGTGTGTGTATGGAGAGAGACACAGAGAGAAAGATGACCAAGCTGATAGAAAATAAGCCATCTCATTCTAACATAATAGTTGGAGATATTATGTTTATAATATCAATAGATAATACTGTAATCTAATAGCTTATAATAATCATCATAAAGTAAACTTTATTTGATGCCTTCTAGTGGCAGCAGTGTTCTAAGAACCACACTTCACTGAAACAAACATTTTTTTAAAGTTTTTTTTTGATGGAGATGGAGAGAGAGAAAGAGAGAAAGAGGGAAAACGCAAGTGCATGAGTTGGGGAGGGGCAGAGAAAGAGGGAGAAAGAGAATCCCAAGCAGGCTCTGTGCTGTCAGCACAAAGCCTGACAAGGGGCTCAATCTCATGAACTGTGAGATCACGACCTAAGTGGAAATCAAGAGCCGGACACTTAACTGACTGAGCCACCCAGGTGCCCCAGAAACAAACATTTTTAAATGTCGCTACAGCCAAGACCATGGACTACCCTCATTCCCGTGTTCTGTTGTATGCATATAAAAGTTCCATCCTCCCTTTACAGACCAAAAACCTACTGTTTTTCCATGAAGGGCCAGGGTTTCTCACTGCCATGGCTGCAGATGGCACACCTCCATTCCCTTGCCTGAATCAGCCCAAGAGTACAGCCATCCACCACCCCCACTTTAGGAAGGAAGTTTGGCCCTCACTGAGAAGTCCAGGCCAGTCTCCGGTTATCTTCACTGTCCTTCAGGATGGGGAGAGTTGTACTGGTCTGTGGTGCTAGGGCACAAGAGGGAGTGTGGGCAGGAGGTGTGGACCTCCGGGGGTGCTGGCTGCAGGTGAAATATTCTTGCAGAAAAGCAACACATCCCGTGCAATAAAATGCACCCCCTCCCCTCGTTCACCATAACTCTCTTGTTATCCTGGGCTCAGGTGTGTTGCGTGAATATACAATAACGGGGCTAACAAGATGGTTTGGGGTCACAGAGGGATAAACCATGGCGTAATCCAGCTCTGAGAGCAGTTCTGGTAATGAAAATTGTAGAGCAGTCTTGTGGCTAGTTTTGTAATAAAGATATACAAAGATGAATATAGGTTTCCAGGAATTAATCTGAGAGCATTTGATCCAATTTATAACTGGAGTGGCTGCATTGAAGGCAGCTCGGTAGACGGGATTCCAATTTAGGTTGATAGAGTGCTGTGGGGTCCCCGGGAGGAAGGGCTCCCTGTAATTGGGAGATGATTTTATTTTTGAAATGCCCATCTCTTGGCTTTGTCAAAGGCCATGCATCTGTCTGCCTCGCCTATGAATGCAGCCACGCTCAAGGCACCGAGCCCCGCGGTGTAAGCTTCGGGTTCAGTATTCAGCACGACCGACAGTATTCTTTCAGAGGGGACCCCAGGACACAGTGCATTTTATTGTTGTGATTGTTCTGTGGCCCAAACGACATTAGGCCCACGGAGAAGGGAGGCTCCAGACAGCTTTAGGCACCTTCTCGTTCCCCACTTCCTTCTGACCCTGACCTGCTGAAAGTGACCAAGTTTCAGTCTCCTTAGAGTTTTTGCTCTGCAGCCAGGAGCTCCGGTCTGAGGAGCCCGGGGAAGCCGTTCTTACTTTGTCCTTGACAGTGTGTCATTCTCTGGCAGATGGCCAGGTCGGGGACAGAAGGGAGCCGGCAGCTGAATTCAGGCTGTGACTCTTGCACAACTGGAACTCCTGCACACTCTCCTTCGTGAAACAGCCCCAGACCACCCCAGCAACGTTGATCCTGCCGACCTTTCTGCCATGCTAGCTGCCCGAGGCTCCTTGGAGCTGCTAATTCAGGAAAAAGTTTCTGTACGAATATTCAGATTCAAAACCCATTTGATGCTTCCCGTGGACTGTTTTTTGTTTTGTTTTGTTTTTTTAAGTGGCATTAGGGAATTAGTCTCTTCAAATCCTACCTCCGTAGCTCTTAAGAGAGGATTGTGTTACAACTCCTGTCCTGCTTAAGATGCATCAGAAAGCATTGACTTCTGGCATTCTCCCTTAGAACTTCTGGCCTCCAATTTGTCATTTTATTCAGTCCTTTTCACTGATTTCATTTTGAACGTCTACGAGTTTATGTATTTTCTCTTATGTGAATCTCTATTTATGACTCACCATCAGAATGCATCGTGGTTGTTGGAACACCTTTGTAAGCCCGATTTGAAAAGAAGTTTGTAACACATTTCCATTTACATCACGAATGATCACTTAGACTTGTCATATCAGTATTAGAAAAGTTGGCTGTGGAAGTGTTTGTCGTAGTGTGTGGGAATGAAATTTAATTATTACTGAAGGCTTTTTATTTTTTCCATTTTTAATCCTGTCTTAATATTTCCCTAAATGGCATACATTGGCTTGTATAGTGCACACACAGAGTGGTGTAAGATCTGAACTGCCTTTAATAACAAATAAAAAAGCAGTTTGTATTCAGCTTAAAATAGCCCACAGCTAAAATGAAGGATATAGCTTTTCAGCCAACAGACCCAGAGAGAGTTTAATCATTTAGCCTGCAGATTACAACTTAAGGCATTTGTAGAGGATTTTCAAATATATATATCTCTATATTCTGGAATTTGCTTATTACTTGTATAAATCACCTTTTTGTTTAGCACAAAACCACACGCTTCTTAGTTCATTTTTACTTTTATACTATCTTAGCTTAGATTATCTTTGATGGGAGGTGGGAGTGGTATTTTTAGATGCAGCAAACCAGGAAAAATGCATTTTCAATTGTCAGTAATATTTAATTTCTATCAATAATTTCTTAATTGTTCTCCTGAAAAGCAAAGCTTTAACGTGTCAGCCTAAATTACAATACAAAAGAAATCAGAAATTATGCTGTTAACATTTCCCATTTTCAGATATTACTGATTAGATTAGAGAAAATTATTCCTTATAATTTCACTATAGAAAAGCTATATGTCTAGTCATATCACTACATCGAAACGAAATTAAGCAGAAATGGTTTCTTAACAGAGTGTTTGCAGATTTTTTTTTTTTTTTTGAAAAGGAACGATTGCAGCATCTAATTTTACCCATGATTTGTCTTTATTAAAAGCTCTTGTCAGGGAATTAAACTTTTTAGGTCTGGGCATTGCTTTAAAAATACGAAGACTATCATGATGTTGGTCTTATAATAAAAATTAGACTGATTTTAATTTAAAGAGATTTGTAAGTGGCTCTCTTAGGAATTTTATTGTCTTATTCCCCAAGTTAGTAGACCAATGGAAACATACCAATGACGTTTAGCTTGCAAGTTAATGAAAAACAAATCCCCTATTGAAATAAACTGGATATTTTCTTCTTTTAATATAGAGAGATCGAGTTCATGCCTAAGAAACTTTTCAAATAGAAAAACTCTACTAAATTTCTTTCTCACATTTTTAAGATCGGATGCCCCCTGCATCATGGAACTCACCATTTTGGGGGGAAATATTGCCTTTTCAGAATTCACTGATGCCATTCGCTGAGGTTGAACTTTGCTCAGTATGATATACATGTCAAAAATAGAAAGAAAAAAAAAACAACCCTGAAGGAATGGGGAAAGCATTTTAATTTGAATGATTTGTGTATAGACATCTCAGGAAACACATGTATCGTGCATGAGAAAACCATGCCTATGTTGTGAAGGATGCTAAACCAATGTGTATTTAACTTCAGATGAAAGTTGGAGAGCAGAAACAAGCATCTATTAGGGAAACATTATAGGGGGTTGCGTCTGTGACGGGAATCCTAAGGATTTTTCTGAATATGTTAACTTTTTGGGATAACTCTATGATGAAAGCTTACAGCAGAGCAAGTCTACTTCTTAACACAAATTTGTAAGGATGGTTTTGATATCTTTACCTTTAATGTTTCAAAGAAGCTTTGTTAAAGTCCAGTTTCTGTAAAATGTATACTTGGAAAGTGTCAGATCACAGGAAAAGAAGACTTTTGAAAATTCAAGGAATATTTGTTTTTTAAGTAAAGCTTGTGAAAACTGCCTGGCAAGCCTATTTTTAGGATACCACATACCTCTGCCCAATAGCACACTCTACCTCTACCTGTCAGAGAGGAGACAATACAGGGAAACGGGTGATTTGGTTTCTAACTGCTATTTACAGCAAATGATCGGTTTGCTATTTTTCTTTCCAAACACTCGGATTAAGATAATAAAAGAAGCGACAGTGGATTCCTTGTGGAATTCACTGTTCTTCTCAAGCTCCATCCTGGCATCAACGGCATTTGGGGTCTCTTCCGGCCCTGCTGGGGAGTATACATGTTTGTATATCCCGGTTTCACTGGCAGACCTAATTTCAGAATACATAATGCATGATTTTGAAACCAATTTGTTATTGTAATAAAATATTTTTTAGGAATGCATGGAAGTGCTTGAGAGGAGAATGTTAAATTATACATGCATTGTGGCCGAGTGGATTCATTTAGCTCAGTCTGCAGGTGAATCTCCCTGTGACCTTGGCACTTGCTGGCTAGTATAGAATAACAATCAAAGCTTGGATTGGAAATCCAACCATTTCCAAATATTAACAACTTCTTTCAAAGGAAATGCTGATTTCAGCATTTATGTTAATGGGGACATCATTATCTCTTTCAGAGTTTTTAGGGGGGGGGATTAAAAAAAAAACAAGCAGCCATGATCTTAATAGGATTAAAAGCCAGGCTTTTTATTTTCAAAATGCTAATTTGTTTTCCGCATTCTGTTTTCATATCAGGGCTTGTTATTCAGTACCTTAGGACACACAAGCCACGGAAGACTCACAGAATCGCACTGGTAATGATAGGAAAGGGACATTAAAGGTTTCTGTCTGAAAGGAACTCTATATTCTTTCCAAGCCCATTTCCTCCTTTCTTATAAGTCAGCTTGTGGCAGAGCAGTTCGAGATAGAGGGTGGGAGAGTACAGAGATGCTTCAGGTCCCTGGCCCGACTCCTATTTTACTTACCCTTTCACGTTAGGGAACAAACTTCAGTCATTAGACGGGCATTGATTGAAGCAGCCTGTGACCCATATGAATCAGATGAACAGCCTGGGCTGGAGAAGTTTGGCTGTGAAGTTGAGTCGCTGGAGGCACTTGACATTCTCTAATCTGCTTATCTTGCAGCCTTTCACCGGTAGCTCACCCATGGCTGAGGAAGCTGAACAGTGGGGCAGAGAGAGTAGGCCAGAACAGAGACAATAATTTACCATGTAATTTCTTTTGAGACTCCTTTGATTGATTTCACTTTCAAAGAAACTTGCCAGTGAAGGGAACTCTTACACCCTGAAGCCAGCCTTATCCTGTGACTTGAAAGGGCTACACCATGCCGGAGCCTGGTGATGACCTTGGTAAATGGAGCTCACCTGGACTCACCTGGGTTTAAAGAGGAATTCCCTCCATTCTCTCTCTTTGCCTTTTGCTTTCTTGTCCAATTGGGGGATGAAGAGAGGACATAGAAAAGTCCCATGCAGGTTGATGAAAACCGGGTGTTAGCAGTCCAGAGAGGCAGGTAATTGTAGGTTCGGGTCTGTTTGGCAAATGAGGTGTCCCATTTGGGGTAATACATGTTCATGTTTTGGCCCAGCAGGTGTGCTAATGCAAGGCAGGTTTCCTATAACTGCCTTATTTAGGAGATGTTACAAATGGAAAGACTATTTAAATGCCCACAAAGACATTAACAAAAATATTCCAACTCTCAAAACGCTTTTCTGAAAACCAGAAAAAAAAATCAAAGGAAAAAGGCCCACGCTTTGGGTTTTGCTCACTTGTGTTTTTAATAGTTGTTTAATGACCTATAAAGTCACTTTTCTAAGAAAAGAAACATAAAGGAATTTGGTAACTAAGAAAAAAATTAAAAAGGGAGGGGGCTGCTGAGACATTTCCTTCCAGCTGCTGAGAGAAACCGAACTGGCTATTTTCTGTGGTGCTTTGAATGGTATTTTGCAGCATTCACCTTTCCTCCTTCCTTACTGACTTTGTTACAGAATACAAATTCCGAGGCTATTTCTTTTTCCTGCCAGGTCAGTTGGTTTGCTTGGAGTTGTGTTTTGTTTTCTGTTTCAAGAAACAGCATATAAAAGGGGAGGCATCATCTACATTTTGCTTAGTACATAGGTTTCTGTTGAATGTCCTTTTGGAAAAAATAAATAAATTCCTTCAATTAGCATTGCTCACAGAAACAAAGAGTTTGTTCTGTTCAGAGCTCATTATTGAAATATTCTAAGGCATATAACATTGCAGCCCGTTGCCATGAAAGTGATTTGTAAGTCATGTCTTAATTAAGGAGTGTTTAGGAAAGAGGATGTGCAAGCAGATCCTGACTTGGAACGGAACAAAACAAATGGACGAAGCCTGTGAGTGTCCAACTTTGTCCTCCAACTTTGAAAGGTATTTTCCGTCTTCCGATGCCTGTTGAATGAGTATCGTGGAATCTGAAGAAAAAGAAGACACTGGGGCAGACACTGATTCAAAAGGATGACCTTGGCATATGAGAATGTTCTGTTTAGAGGAAATGCAGCTGAAAATGACCAGTTTTATCCTGTGGAGGAAGCCCCTGCAGAATGTCCCAAGGAAGGTAAATGAGGAAATCCTATAGGGATGACAGTGGCTAATGGTTCTCATCTTCTTTGAGTATAGGGCAGGAGAATTTGGGTTTCAGCTAAACACGGAGAATTAGTTCAAAGGAAGAAAAATTATAAGTGCATGCAATGGATCTCCCAGTATGGTGGGTTGAATAGGGTCCTCCCACAATTCATGGCTACCCTGATACTCAGAATGGGATCTCATTTGAAAATAAGGTCTTTGCAGATATAATTAGTTAAAGATCTCAAGATGAAATTGTCCAGGATATAGGGTGAGCACTAAATCAGATGATGAGCCTTCTTCTAAGAAAATGGAGAAGGAGGTATCTCACAGAGAAACACAGGGGAAAGCCATGTAGAGACAAACATAGAGACAGGAGTGGTGAGTTTACAAGCCACAGAATCCTTGGCATTCTCCTGGCCACCAGAAGCCAGGAGCAAAGCTCTCCATCAGGGCCTCCAAAGGAACCAACCCTATAAGCCCCTTGTTACTGTAGTTCTGTCTTCCAGAACTAGGAGACAGTAAATTTATGTTGTTTTAAAACACCAACTTTGTGGCAATTTGTTACAGCAGCCCTCAGAAACCAAAACACTCAGAAATACAGTAGCCATTTTGCATATTTTAAGCCCAGGAGATGATCCTGATAAATACAGATAAATAGGAGATAAATCTGATTTTTATCTGCTATCTGCAGAGCCCTCTTGGTCTAGATTATATGGCCCACAGCTATTAGGGTATTAACAGGACCCAGGGTCCTCTGCCATGCCAAAACAGATCTTTAGCTATCATCGGGAGAGGGTGCTCTGAAAGTCTCAGGCTAGCCCTGCTCCAGAATTGCCATGGCTCTAGATTCAGTAGGAAGCTTCCACAAGGAGTCTTCTACCCAAGTGGATATGAATTCTACACATGTCTCTTAGGTACCAAAAAATGACTCTTATGCCCTGGAATGTAGCCAGGGAATCATGAGCACACGGAGAGATTCACCAAGTGCTCACCTTTCCCCATTATAGCAGTGTAAGTTAGGCACACACCCTAGGTTGCATTGTGTGTTCAGAACTCTGCAACTTGGCAGATGTTGATGGTAGCCAACTTGGAGAATATGCTGACATAAAACAGGGACTCATCGGTGTAGTACACTATAGGAAAGCGCTAAACCCAGATTTGGAATGAAGACTAGGCCTGGTCTGGGTGATCTTGGATAAGTCATTTAAGCCATAGTACCCTTATTTTCATCATCTATGAAAAGTGAAAGTAGATTATTCTTCCCTGAGTTCTGAGGAATAAACAAAATAATATGTATGAAAATAACTTGGAAACAATTAGATGTCCTGCAAACCTTAAGTATTTGAGGTCACCTTTAGGGAAAAGGACCCCAGTTAATTTTTTACTCCTTAGCACCACCTTGTGTCCAAGCTACTACTCTTGAATTTTAGAGTTCTACATTATAAAATGGATCAGAGGTCCCTGAAGGACTCTGGAATTTTCTTCCTTAGACCGTCAATGTGAAAACAAAAAGGAAAATTGAATAAATTATCCCTCATGACTTCTTAAAATTGGCATCAGATGCAAATGTTTGACAGTAGGTGTGTTTGTTTCTGTTGCACAGGATGCATATGGCAACTGAGAGGTATCTTCAGACTCATTAATTTCAGTATTTTTCTCTTAAGAGAACAAAGATGGACTCCAAAGTTAAATACGTTGCTTAGCTACCAACATTTCATATCATAATGTGAATTGATTTTGAAGAAACTTCTGTCTAATTCTTAGAACCTGAGCAGACTTGACCATCAGGCACAGAGAGACCTCAGCAGTACTGTTCTGAAGTATGGGAATTAAGAGTGGATTAAGCTAGAAAACAGACCCATTTGAAGGTCTAATGCCATGGTTTGGCCAAAGGGCCTGATGATAGAGTACAATGATGTGTTGAGTCTAATCCATGCCCTTGTTCATACTGAGTTTGAATTAGTCAGGGTGGTGATAGAGAAGACAGATAGAAAGGAGGGAATATAGGAGCCAGAGTCTTGGAAAATTGTGGCAATAACTATAATGAAATGTAATGATGTTGGAACTGATATATTCAAGTGGTAGGATACTTGGTATAATCTGAGGTTAGAGGGAGTGAGGCCTATCTTTAAGGGGATGAAACCAAGGGTTGGCAGGAGTGGAGATGAGGCAGGGGCTAATCACTGTAGAAGGGAACTTGGATGTAAACCAAGGTACAGGGTGCTGTTTGTTGTTTCCAATAAGTGAGAAAAGGCTGGGCATAGTAGGTCTGCAGGTACTAAGCACTCGGTCCAGGGAAGCTGGGCTGCTGTGGAAAGTGAGGATGGGGATAGTGACACATTGCCAGGTTTATATCTCATGAACTCAGGATGGAGAGAGGTTAAAGTCAGAGGTCAAAGGTCTTCTAGACTTACAGAGAAGGACTTGTGACCAGGTAGGAAATACATGCTTGACTTACCCTAGTCCTAGCCATGACCAAGTGACAAAACCGTATCTGACTTGCAAATGTGAACTGTTGGATTTGCCCTTGACCTATCCCTAATACATACCTTGTTTTGGGTTATAATTAAAGCCATCCTTGAAGAAACTCATCTTTTTTATTATAAAAAAAAGTGCTTTCAGTTACTTGAGGATTTTATTTAAGGGTCTTTGTGTAACACATTGCTCTGTCATTTCTTTTGTCGTTGTTTTATGTTCCCGTCTAGACTATAAGCTCTTTTACTGTAATATTTATACCTTAAGTTTTTTTTTTTTGTTTTTTTTTTTTGCTTTTGCAAAAAACAGTGGTAGGACTCAAAAACAAAACACACTAAGAACTGAGGCCTCGGTACATGACCCATTCCAGGTGGAAATCAATTGCTTTCTGTGGCCAGGGATGGGGAACAGCAGGATGGAGGCTGGCAAGAGTGTAAAGAGTGATATTATGCTTAGATTATTGCTGTTTCACTCAACATGGAGTCACGCAGCAACCAATCACAACCCCTAATATCATAGATTATCACATGTGACATTAACGCATGTGAGAATTGGACCTTTAAGACTGCATATTCTGAAGCTAATCACCTTCTTTGACATCCCCTCTATCGACCCAGTCTTGGGCTTTTCCTTCATTTGTAAATACTCTGGATACTGCTGGTTAACTGAAATTTTCCAGAGCAATATTTTGAATCAGTGGCATTAGAACTGCAACTGAATGGTTTACAGTATTTCCGGCCAAGGTCTTCTTTAATGGAGGCAAGGATTTTCTGCTTATCTTCCTATAATGGTACAGTAGCTTTGCTAGGGGGTAGATTCTGAAGTATCACTTAATGGCAATCTAGTTCCTTAAGATTCTTGATAACATGGTTTATATTTCACTACTAATAAATAGGACCAGTTTCACAGAAAGGCTGTTAAAAAGACAGATACATTGGATTTGCCTGTACTTAAAAAAAAAAAAAAAACATTTTGTTTATTGTGTTTTGACCCTCTCATTGTCATTTTAAAGCCATCTTTGAAAAGGGAGACACCTCCTCTATCTTCCCTGGTAGGACAAGTGAATAAAGATGCTTCTCATAGCCTCTTCTTAGCTGCATCCCATCCTGGCACTTTGCAGTTCAGAACTGCGGGGGCAGAGCCTTCACCATAGGATATTTTACTGACTCCTCTAACAGAGAAATTTCTAACACAGGTGCTATCCCAGCAGATCCTAGGGAATATTCAAATCTAAAATAGTATGGGGCCCAGGGAAGTGGCACATTTTGGGACAGCCTGCCCAGGATCCCTGTCACAGATTTCCCCAAATATTCTGTGTCAGTAGATGTATTTACAGGACCTTCTTTGAAAAGGGGCGTTAATGATGATATCCCATCTGGAGGCTTAAAAGTATATCCACTCTTTTGTTTTTATTACTGTTTATTTTTTGGGAGAGTGCAAGCCAGGAAGGGGCAGGGAGAAGGGGACAGAGGATCTGATGCAGGCTCTGCGCTGACAGGCTGACCCGGGGCTGGAACTTGCCAACCTCGAGATCATGACCTGAGCCGAAGTCGAACGCTCAACCGACTGAGCCACCCAGGTGCCCCACAACTATATCTACTCTTATCAAAAGAGTTTCTCTAGAGAATTTTATCTTGCTCAAGTAAGGCAATGGATGGGGAACCTGGGGAAATTCAGGAACCTTGTTTTTCTCAAAGTCAAAGTGCAAACCTGCTCCAGGACTCAGGCGAGGCTGCCATAGCCCAGTTCGGTCGCTGCAGAGCCCGTAGACATGGAAAAAATACACTGGGAGGGCCTGGGACGATTACAGTCAGACTTTGGTTTAGAATTTCTTTCAGAGAATTTGGTATTTGTATTTACTTTTCAAGAATAAGCCCGTATCTGGTAATACGATTTTATTGTAAACTGAAGGGAAAAGAGAAAGCAATCACTGCGGGGGGAGGGGGGGGAGGAGTTATATTTTGAGTAAAATATAAGAATAACAAACTGTAATTATTTTGTATTAGATAAATTCTAAATTTGTGGTAACTTGACCCGGTTAGGAGAAGTTTTAGGTTTCTGTTACTTAAAAAGAATTTTTTTAAGTTTATTTTTTTTGACAGAGACAGAGTTCGAGCATGAGCTGGGGAGGGGCAGAGAGAGAAGGAGACACAGAATCCAAAGCAGGCTCCAGGCTCTGAGCTGTCAGCCAGAGCCTGATGTGGGGCTCGAACTTGCAAACCGTGAGATCATGACCTGGGCCGATGTCGGACACTTAACCGACTGAGCCATCCAGGCGCCTCTAGGTTTTGGTTACTTTTGCACTCAGTTTGTAAATATGGACTGTGACAAAAAATACGATGGAGCATTTCTAAGCTAAAGTAACCAACCTGGTTTTAAGGGGTTGATCTGATTAATTGTGATATGTAAAATTTTAACACTAGTTATCTATATCTTTCCTAAGGCCTTTCACTTAGAAACACTTCTTTTTATTTTTGGTGATTTAGGCAGTTGTATATATAGTCAAAGTGGTAAAACTGATTTTTAAAAAATAAAGTACAATTCTAAAATTTAGATGTTTCATGAAGAATGACCTTATCACATAGTTCACGTCTGCATATACGTAGAAATTGAAACATATTACCTACCTAAGGTCTACTGTCTGTAGAAAAGTCCAGAACTCCAGTCTCCTGCCTGTGGAAATCAAATTGGTTCAATCATGGTATGAGATTGTCAGATTTAGCAAATAAGAACACAGAGCACGCACATAAATTTGAATTTCAGGTAAACGACTTTTATGTAAGTATGTCCCACATTTAGACATACTTACACTAAATATTTTATACTAAATATACTAAATATTTTAGCATATTATCTATATATATAATACGTCCTGTATTTTAAGTGATGACCCTAATTAGGGAGAGATTTAGATTGTGTTTCTGCCTTTTCTCTAGTGATTTCGTACTTTTTGCCTATTCGATCAAAACTTCGAGGTCTCTGTGTTTTAAATAAGGGACAGAGTAACATCTCCCAGTTTCTGAGAATATTTTTAACTTGTCCTGCCTCTGACCTAATGAACCATGAAGTAGAAACAACTCACACAAGTGAAATTTCAAAGGCCACATCTGAGACCTATCACCCTCCCATCTCCTGGTTATGGTGACCTTACTTTTAAATTACAGATAGGATCCTTGGCACTGTGGACTGTTGATCTAAGTAGAGTTCACAGACTACTACTGAAGTCCCAACCGGGGCTACTGTCTTAGCACCTTGGAAGTCCCCAAGGATTTTAGCATTCTGACCTGGACCCACTCCAAGCTCATTCCTGACAATTAAGATGATAGAGATGATGATTGAGGCTTTATGAAGTACTGACTTGATGAGGTAACGTAAGAAAAGAACTACAGAGTCATAAATGTAGAGCACAAGCATGAAATCACTGGGAAATTTGGCTTCCAAAAGGCATTTTAAAAAATCAGCCCTGTCAATGTCTTGATGATAAAATGGCGTTGACTTTTGAAAGGACTTTGCAGCCAGTCGGAACACTGACAGGTCTATTAAGTGATTCTGTTTTTGTTTCCTCTGCTCCCTGTATGCCGGAGGGGGGAGGAGGGCAGTCTTGTTTTTTAGTGTGATATTTACTTGGAGATAATAAACTGAAGATCTTTGGCACATCTGTGGTCCCTGAAACAGGCTGTGAAAAGACTTCCGGAATTGGGAAATCATCAGCATCTTGTGACTTATTTAACATTTGGTGCAAAAACCAGTCAATGGAAAACTAGTTGGAAGCACAACAGGGGGACGCTTGACAGACAAGCCTCCAGTTATCATAGCCCCGGGTTCTCCACACCCCCCCAGGTCGTTAGTGGATGAAATGTCAAATGAAACAAGCCGTTTTAGTTCTTCTATTAAACCCAACTTTTAATAACAAGCATCCTGGAAGAGGAACAGATAATATTTGTCTTATGGAACGTGACAGTTGGTTCCCTTCCTGAGCACAACCCAGCACACAGGACTTCGTCAGGGGCTCAGTCCTGACAAGTTTGCAGATGCTCCTGCTAGTCAATTATTCAGATCCAGATGCTTCTTCCAAACAGTTTTCTCACTGGTCTCGTATCACTTCCCATGGTGGCGGCGGTGGTGGAGAGAGGAACTGAGGAGAGCCAGGGTTTGCCAAACGTGTTTTGATTCTGAGAAGTTCCGCCACGTTTGCTCTATATTTCCATGTTCGTTTCGAACATGGAGCGTTGGCAGTGGCCGGCAAGTCAGCACTGGCTGGATGGGAGGAGAGCTGCCCGTCAGACGCAGCTGCTTAAGTTAGACGCCACATCTAGACCTGAGGGAAGCGTGTGTGTCTTCATTTGTCTTCTTCACTCTTCTGGCAACTCATCAGGTGGTCTGCTCTCTCCTCACTTGAAGCTGGAAGGATGCACAGACCTGTGAGAAGAGCAGAAGGAGGGTAATTTCATTCAAGCCAAGCGTCACACAGCTATTTCCATCGGTTAGATTTAGCCTCTCACAGTGACCTGCCAAAAGAACCCTTGAATTATATTTGGAAACAGGGTGGGGGAGGGCAGGGGACGGAGAAGAGGGAAGAGGAAAATAGAAATAGAGGTGTTCTCTTCTGTGTAAGGGGAGGGTGTGTGAGTATAGAGCTCATCCACAGATGTTTCGGTTTCGCCCCTTCACAGTGGTCTTGCCAGCCGCCAGCTCATCCTCACACCCACCACTGCCATCTGACTCTTGTTACTAAGAGCACCGTGGCTTTCTGTATTCAATCGACTTGTCCCCATCTGCTTTTACAGTGAGATATAAGAGGCCCCAGTAGTTACTCCAGGCATTGTGGTACAAAATCTCAAGCTTCAATACTGTTTGACAAGCGAAAGAATTACCCTACCGCCACATGGCGCTGGTATTTGGAAGCGCTTTCCTTTAGAAAGTTCCAGGTGCTTTTGCTCTCTGAACACACAAACTGTTTATGAGGCAAAGTTGTCCTCATTTATAGAGGGTCTGTTTTCTTTCTTTCCCTCTTGAAGAAACCTGTTATTCAGTGGGCTGTAAAATGGAAAATAAAGATCAGAGGTAGTGGAAATAATATAATGTATCTGGATAGAAACACTAGAACTTTCCCATAAAATGAAAGGCATTTAGAAATTTTCACCCTGTTATTTCACCATGGCCTGTTGGGAAGCCATTCTTCCTGCTGTCCTTTTGGCCTGGTTCTGGGACATCTTCATCAATTCTTCTTCTCTGTTCCTTTAACCACCACCTTCCCGAAGGAGGGAGTGCCCGCTAAGAACCACTTCGGATGATTACGTCTAGTTGTTTTCTTAGTTATAATTGCTTTGATATGGACTGACACGTTATGTCTCCACTGAGAGATTCCAGAATGGCTTTGGTCTCCATCTGGCCATCCTGAATAGTGTGATTTTGGGTTTTTCGTCTAGTGGGTAAGTTTTGTTTTGTTCCTTTTTGTTTTCAGCCCACAAACTGTCTATCAGACAGCACAGTACTAACAGATTGTTTCTTTTCCCAAAGCCCCATTTCTCTCTGTCTTACAGTCTTGCTTCTTTGATGGTGTCAGAAAACCTTTGTTCACTGGATATTCCCTACCTTCTGGGCAGCTCCATAGCATTTGTTTTCCTAATGGTTGGCTTCCCACCATGGCTGACCTGGTGGAAGGGTCAGCCGTGCCATGAGCCCTTATTCGTCCTGCCCATCCTTGAATTCTTAGTTCCCAGTGACCTTCTTCAAGCTAGTCTTGTTTTAAAACAAATCCTCCAGTAGAGGATGTTCAGTGAGCAGGGATCCCGAGGGTGGGTCAGCCCACCCACTCAACACCTAGACATCACCCCAGTTCAAATTAAGCCCCCTCTCAGAACACCTTCCTCTGGTCCCTAGATAGCCTCTGTGTTTTCTTTCTGTCCTCTTTCCTGACCACCTCCCCTCTCCTCCCCAGAAAAGCCCCCTGTAGGTTTCTCTCCAGAGAATACTATGCCTGAATCTTTGGGGCCCATCCAGAGCATGGACGGAATGTTGCATTTGTCATGGCGGGCTGCAGCACTTTCCTTTGAGGCAAACAGATGGTGAAGGGTAGATGACACCTCTCTGACTGCCTCTTTTGAAGTAATTGGAGATAATTTGTATTTCGAATCAGAACTTGACCATTGTCAGAAGGGAAGAAGGTTAATATGGAAACGATTTTACATTAGCCCCCTGTTTCTGGCACTGCCCCCTCCCCACTTCTTTCTTTCTTTCCTTCGCATCCTTGTTTCTTTAATCCTTGCTCCAGGCAATTGGTGAGATTGTTTCTGGGCTCAGTGTGCCTCGTTTTTAGGCTGGGGCTGTTATGAAAGCCAACAACAGCTTATTAAGGCCAGTGATAATCTCTTCTACTGATGCATTGTTGCTTTCCAGAGGTCCAATTAGGGCCGCGCATCGGAAACAAGATCTTGTAAACCTACAGCTCCTTGCCTAGGACAGTTTGCAAACAAATGCACAGGCTGCTTCCTCATTTCTGCTTCTGAATGCAAACTGACTTCATATCACAGAGAACAGTGTGTCTGCAGTAAAGAAAGGGACATGCGTGTCTTTCACTGCCTGCCACCCTTCCTCTCCAGGCACTTAAAAAAAATTTATTTTAATTTCAAAGCCTGGCTTTGGGCCCCACCTCTGATGTGAAGCACGGTATTATTTACCTCCTAACTGCATCCTTTCAAAGAATTTACAGTACTTCCTGAAATCCCACTTGGGGAGGGAAGGGGAAGAAAGCCCCTGAAAAATCAGAAATGCTTTGCATGTTCTAGAAAAGAGACTTAGAGGAAGTAGCATGTGGATTTCCCCTCTCCCTGCCCCCATCACAAATTCACCCAGAGCCAGCAGGTTCTTAAAGTAGAAAATGCACAGGCTGAGAAATTTGATATTCTTGTCAGTCTCCACCTTGGGGGAATCTGGGTGAAAAAGATGCTGCCTTCTGGAGGTGGCCATGATATTAATCTAGCCGACTCATAACACCACCGTCTGGGTATTGCCAGGTACCAGGGACCTGGTGAATGGCGGACACATTTATAATTTCCTGCCATATTGGACATGAAGTGTCATGTACACAGCTGATGAGAATAGGTGAGCCCATGCTTTCAAAGGCGAGCACTGTCCCTTGTAGGCTTCTCCAGGTGGTGCTGGTTAGGAAGACTAGTTAGTTACCTGTAAATCCCCTGTCTCCTGACCCTCAACACTAGGAAGGAAAGATAACTGCCAGCTGGGTTAAGATGGCACTCAGCCCTTCCCACACTGAGGTCTTAAAAGCAAGAAATTAGCAATACTCTGCCCTCAAAAGAATCTGGATATGGTAACTAACACACAAAAAAGAAGTTTTATTCTATGCCACCGTGAAAAGTTTTAATCTGTAGAATCTAGGGAGGGAAGGATCAGAAGCGAAGACTGAAATCTGTCTACAGCATGTTTAAGTGTTATTTGCAACAGAAGTGCCAAAGGCAATATTGTATTTTATTCATATACATCTGGTTTATTATGAAGCATATTTTTCCCCACTAACTCAGAGAAAGAAAAGAAGATATTGTCGTGTTATTCCTGGCTTTTTCTTAACCATCCAAAGTAAAGAAATGGCTGCAAAACCTTTAGAAGCAATTCAAGTATCTCTGTGGCTTTCATCAGATGCTCTCTGTACAAGGAAAAGAAAAAAAAATCGTTCTATCTTTTTATTTTTACTTTGCTTTAATCTTATTTGATGATGTCTCAACAGGCTGGGACATGCTTTCTTGGATGGCAATTTCACTGCACCATATGTGTCTCTCACAAGATAGCAGAGTGAGATGAATCTTAGCAGGAAGAGAACTAAACACATCGACAAAGAAAAGAAAAAATTTATTTACTTAACTCCCTGTTGCCTGCATACATTTTCCCCCCTTGTAATCTGACTCTCAGTACAGGAGTTTAGACTTAGTTTGTTATAAACAACTGTGTGAAATGCAGGCCCCCATTTATCACTTTTTTCTGATCATCTGCCCTAGTTTTTCTGAAAACCTACATGCAGCGTTTCAGTGACCAGAGGATGAAGCAGGGTATACAAAAAAGAGAAAAGCTGGCTCCCCCCGGCCCCTAGAAGCAGGAAGAGCCCCTTCTCTGCCCTATACTCGGTGATGAGCCTGGGGTCTATACTGTCTTCCAGCCACGTGGGATCCTCTGTTGTGCCAGACACTCTGTCTCCATCTTCTCCTCAAGGTGGCATTGCAGGTGGGATTGCCATTAAGTCATCATATGGCTGGTCTTTACAGGATAGATTACAGTCTAAGTACTGCTGAATAGAGAGAAAAAGTTATTGCAAGAGCATCAGAGGTGACCACTTGGTTTGGGCTGTATTGGGGAATGTATATCAGAATTCCATCCCTTCCTTCACAGGGACCAAGGGCTGTTTCATAGGGCAAGCCAAAGCCCTGGTCTGGACATTTTGCTCGCCTTTGAGTGGAGAGTGGGGTTGTTTTCTGTTATGCGTTCACATTATATCAGTTAAAGTTCCAACGACAGTGTTGAAACTCTGGAATATGTATGCTTTTATATTGTGTAACATTTTCTCAGAGAATAGCCTAGTGACCTCATTGTGACCTCTAGTGACCAAGAGCACAGAGAATGAAGCTCGGTGATCTGTTTTAAAATGTGTTGAGATTTAGGGGCATCAGGTGGCTCAATTGGTTAAGAGTCCAACTTTGGCTCAAGTCATGATCTAAAGGCTTGTGAGTTCCAGCCCTGTGTCAGGCTCTCTGCTGACAGCTCAGAGCCTGGAGCCTGCTTCAGATTCTGGGTCTCCCTCTCTTTCTGCCCCTCCCCTGTGCGCTCTCTCGCTCTCTCTCTCTCCCTCTCTCAAGAATAAATAAACGCTAAAATAAAATAAAGTGTGTTGCGATTTAGGTGAAATCTCAAACAAAAAAAATACAAATAAGCGATGCTTTTCAATAGTCAACTTAGAAAAAAGGAGCTATGAGACTCATTTTCCAGGTATCAATTTTAAAACGCTTGGAAGCATTATTTTATTGGGGTAAAGCACCCATGTTTGATTTTTCATGGGATCAGAGAATGGAATACACTGCCCTTGTCACCCTTTGGGTCAGATTCACAGGTGATCTGATTAGGGCAGTTAGCAGAGCGCAGTGACATGTGACAGAGCCTGCTTCAGGCGTAAGGTCTCCCTGGAATCCTCAGGCTTATGGCCACATGGGGGTGAAGAGAATGAGACCTAGGTCATAAGGAAAGAGAGTCACATTCAGAATTAGCTGCCTTCAGGAATGCATAAAGACTGATAGGTGATTTCCAAGTAGAAATATCAGTCGTGAGGAGGAAAATTGGAGTTTGTTTGTTGTTTGTTTAATACATTAAAAGGAATATAAATGCAGCATGACAAGCAGATATCTAATGTTCTTTTGCTACTGGACAAAATGCTTTGCTTCTCTCACTTGTACCAAGGTCCCCAGAGAACAGAGTTCAGGCAGAAATTCAGTGCTTCTGGTTCTCAGAAAAAATATCTCAGACTGTGGAGTTGCGCCGAACCCATCCTAATCTACCGATTTTTCAGTTAGAATTTTAATCGAGAGATAAGATGAAAATGTAAGTGTGGCATTATGATGGTTTCTAATTGTTTCAAAAATCAGGCTGTTTTTTTTTAACTTAGTGGATTCCACGTCTTAGGGCTTTTCAGCTTCTGCCTCAGAAACTTACATTTGGGTCAGGATGCAAGGATTTCTGAATGAAATGGCTGAATGGTAGTAAGAATTTCATGACTCATTTTTAAACTAATGGCACGCTTATTAGGTGCTAGGAGCACATAATGGGCGTAACAGGTGTATATCGTGCGCTGTCTGAGCTTTGCATGTTGAAAGGAAGAACGTGGAGAAAATGACGGAAAGCAGGGTGGAGGGAGAAGGTTACTGGCAATGATGTAATCTCCTTTTGGTATCTCATCCCACTAAAAACTCAAGGTTGCCCCATTATAAATACCAGATCAATGCAATTTATTTCTTAAGTTAGGGCTCTAGTTAGAAGTCTTTTTGGATGAGATGGGTACAAGATGCATGGCCATGTGCTCCCTATATCACGCTCTCTGTCTCTCAAACATGCACATGTGTGCACACACACACATACTTGGTCACAAACACATATCTGTGTTGGGATTATTCATATCCTCTCATCATAAAACTTGAAGATGGAATTGGCAAATATTGATAGGTGTGCGTATGTATGTATATACATACGTACACACACACACTCACACTGTACACACGATATCAATTGTATATTGAAAGAGAATGAGTTACTATAACTCTTCTAAAAAGCATATCAAGATATAAAGCCCTTTTAAATCATCTGAAGTCTCCAAATCCTTATGTGGAAGCTTTGAGAACAAGATACGATAAGGCAGAGTGTGGGTGTGTCTGTTAATTTATCCAGTTTCTCTGGACTAAAGCAGTACTGAAATCAATATGAAAATGAGATGTAACCTGCATGGTTCGATAAACTGACTCCTTTCAGAAGAAATCATTCTGAATTTTAGCAAGCTTTAAGGGTTCCAAACTGCATTAGGTAGGGGACAAAGCGTATGAACTCTGGAAAAGTCTCTCTCAGGTTTGGATAATGTGAAGTGGACAATGAAAGGCAGGCGTGTGGCTCTGCCTCCCTCACTCTTGGTTAAACATATCGCACAGCTGCTTCCTTATTTATCAGAAGGGTAGTTAATAGTTCAGTAAATAGATTATCTTGCTAATTAGATTTCTACTTTTAAGACAAAACAGATGCATAATTTGGTCAAATTATTAGCTCATTTGTACTAACCTTTTTTTTTTTTTTTTTTTTTGCTAATTGTGTATTACTCACTAGTGTTGTTTAAAGAAGAGAGGGTTGTTTCTGTTGGATTGAGTTTTCGATTGTGGGGGCCACTTAAAAATTCCCTCTCCTTTTCCCTTCTCATGCAGTATCAGTTAATTCTCAAGAGGAATCCAGACAAGGTGTTAAAACTAGGATAAAAGCATTGTAATACCAGAAAATCTGCTCTGTCAAACCAGAGGCCGCTTTGCTGGTGAGAAAGCAGAAAAAGTAAACAGTAGCGATCTCTCGCGTAACAGAAGATTTAGGTATAATTTGTTTAAATAGTAGCAATAATGATTATTAATTCACCCTTTGAATGTTAACAAAGACCTGGGTTTTGTTAGTTTGTGCTTTTGATTCATTTTCAAGCCAAGTTTGTTTTAGGCTAACGCTGCCATCCATGGGAAATGCAATTAGCTTTAGTGGGCCACGCCCCTGTCCCCCCAAAACACATTTGATGTTTGGAAATACAAAATAAAATAATTCCCTTCCAGGACACAGCCTTGCCTACGTTAGGATCACAATGGAGTGAATTTTTGTTGAATTCCTCTCTACTTCCCTGGGAAACAATAAGGAATTCTTTTTGTTCTTTGCCACAGAAGGTATAACAAATGGATTTCAAAATACCTGCACTGTATCAGCGGTGCTTAGAAGAAAGAGAAAAATCAAAGCAAGAAATAAAAATTACAAAATGGTAGAGCCTGACCACTTTATCCACAATTTGCGTCTGACCTCATTGTTGAAAAATTTTGTGAAGGATCACAGTGGCAAGTTTTTCTCCCTTTGACGCTGTGACATTAAAACTAGTTTTAGGTATATTTTGTCCTGTTTGGTGGAAAAGGGACAGAGTCCCTAGAGGACCTGACTACAGGGACCCCTTGCATTCTCTCAAAGGCGGCCCCGTCCTGGGCCTGCCGTCAACACAGGCAGGCTCAAGAGCGGGGTCCAGCTTGTCCCGTCAAGTTTATCGTCCACTCCATCAAAGGGCCTAATGGTCAGCTGAGGGGGCTAAATGTGTCCCCCGTGACCTGACATTAACGGAGTGGACTGGTTTAAGTGTTACTGAGGGTGTCTCAGAATGATTTGGACGCCAATACCCGTTTCCCTCAATAAGCCATCATTTGGGTCATGACTCAATACAGCTTTGCACTGACACGGCCCAGCCCCGAAGTGCTCCTAGGGGACATGGCCTCACCTCTGAGACCAGCAGACAGCGGGGCTGATCAATGCCCTCTGACAACAAGTAAAACAATCACCTTTTCCCTCACCCCGCCACCTCTTTGCACCTCCCACCCCCTAGGCCATCTGACCAGCTTGAAAATGATAAAGATAAATTGTTTTATCTAAACATAGAGTCTGACACTGAGAAAAGACAGGAGGAGTGAAGAGAACCGCCCAGTTTGTCGAGACTCTTAGATTCCAGCTTTTTGCTTCTCATGTAATTTTGATGGGGAAAAAAAAAAAATCAGTCTGTATATCAAATGTAGAGCTCGACTGATCCAGAAAGGGAAAAAAAGGAAGAAAAAAAAAAAAAAAGAAGCCCGCAGTTGTGGTGAATATTTCTCTTCAGATTTAAGCTGGCCTGTAAACATTAGCTTTGTAGGTGTTAAGGAGACACAGGGCATTTTCTGTGTTTGGACTGGGATTTTGACAAAACCATGTGCATAGGAAATAAATTTAAATTATAAGGTTCTTTAAAACGCTGAGTATTTTTCAAAAGGAAACCAACAACATAATACTGATGTGAGAAATCTTTAGAAAAGGCTTCAAATACTGTTAAAAAGAAGATTCCCTGCAGAGTTCTAAAATAACCATTTAAACCATTTTTACATTCCTATTTATTTGGATTTGAAACAAAACTAGATAGAAAAGGTACATATTTTCTTGCTATCCTGACTGTCGTTTTCTTCATGACATAAAAAAATACAAACCCGTAATAATTCCCGAGTAAGGATTGTGATGGGTAGACAAATATACGTGAAAAATATTTTTAAAGAAAGATTTAATTAAAAATTATTTAAAATCAACATATGTGAAAATATTTTAAGTGTATTTGGAATAGTCGAAATAAGTGGATTAAAATGTTTAAGAATTATGTTCCGTTTACTAATCATAATGTCATTTCTCATATTGATTTTAATGTAATATTTCTTTGTAAAGTCATTTTCAAATAATTTCTTTAAGGCAGAAAAGGAGAAAACATTTCTATTAGATCCAGACTGGCATTCCTCATCTACGAGTATGATTACTTCTGACTATTTGAAAGATAAAAAGTATATCAAAAACTTTAATTTCAAGGCATCACCTTTTGAACAATTTCTAAATGTCCCTTTTGTAATTTCTGAGAAGAAACTAAAATTCTGTATTCAGTTTTTTTTTTTTAAACAAATATCTATTTTCATTTTTTGGCTGATGATCGCTGTCTCAACTCATATTTTTTCATTTGCTGAAGCGAACTGGAAATGTAAATAAATCAACGGGAAAAGCGTCTAATACTTTTATTTTTAATAGAGACTTATAATTTACTAGTGGTTTTTCTCATTTGATGTTTAATTTGTTTAAATAGCAGCTCAGAATCACATTTTATTTAAGTCATTATTTATATGTTATTTTTCCTTCTTGCCTCTATTCATTTTTTTCTATTTTGTTTCCACTTTCTAGCAGAGTGGAGTAAATATATTGTGTATACAAAGTTTCACTGGGTTATTTCAAAAATAGTTTATATTATTAGTTGCTTAAAGATGATGTTTAGAAAATGTACATATTTATGTGGGTTATTTATAACAAAAGAGTGAAGTACATTTTATTCTTTGTATACTAGCATTAACAACAGATTAATGTCTTCCTTTTGGGAAGGACAAATATTTATTATATAATTGCAGTGGGAAAAAAAAAAAAAAAAGGCTAAACACCCAAAGTGTCAAAAGTCAAGCTTAACAAATTTAAAAGCAATGAAATGAAAACCCAGTTAAGCACAAAAGGTCTTTTTTGAATTTAGTGAAAAGCTGTTGCAAGAACTAAAGAAGACGAGATCTGTGCCTCCAGTATTCGGTTTATTAGGTCCAATGCTCGTCTTCAAAGGAATATCACAGCCGTGTGGCATTTAAGGATTTAGAGGAATTCTGAGAATTTAAGTGCTTTTTGCCAAAATGGATTCCGTGTGCACTTTAGCCATGAAAACTGATTTAGGACCTTTTACTCACTCTTTGTCCTCCAGCTATGTTTGTACAGTTAGATAACTGTCAAATTATCAGGCCGCAAAGGTAGAAATATCAAGCAGAGATGGACCTAAACAAAAATTATACATCTTAGCAAAAGAAAGATCACACTCCTCTGTTTACAGCAAGGAGCCCAGTGTAGGTGTGGTCACAGAGTTACAGAGCTGGCCACCGAAATAAGAGCCTGCAACTTTTCAGAGGCTACAGAAGCATCTGGGTATGTCTTTATTCGCTCAACCCTCAGTAAAGATGTTTGTAAATGGTTTTAAAGTGAAATTCATTGGGCATTGTCTGTGTTCAGGAGTTCCGAAGTAATTCAGCAAATTGGTATTGCACTTCAGATAGAGGAGCTACAAGAATATAGCATGGGGTTGACCGTATGTGCCTGAGGGAAGCATAGAGCCAGGAGGGGGCCAGGACATGCCATCAGGGCAGCCTTGGTTAGTATCCACCCATGACACATCTCTTTCTTCATTCGGGTTTCAATAAGGCAGTTTAAACCTACTGTTCAGATAAAAGGGCACGAAGTCCACCTTGTATTATGAAAATCAAACCCTATTCACTGTCAAGATTTTCAGCAAGAGCTGTTTCTCCCCTTTTCCAATCCACCTTCTGCTCCCTCCTTCCATCCATGGATAAAATCTGGTTCTAGGGTTAGGAAGGGAAGTGACAGGGACCTTGGGAGACCTCATTTTGAAATGAGGGTTTCTTGTCCCTGGAACTAAAGGAATAAACCCAAAGAAAGCCCACGTTTCAGGAGTAGAGGGGCTGAAAGGAAGCGAGTATGAACTTTGAACAAAAAGAATGAAGTAGGATTTAATTTAAACCAAAGTATTACCTTCCTTTTATTAGCTTTGATTGTATACAAGAAGTCGCACGGTTTTCATCTTTTTTTTCTTCCTCTCCTTCATTCTTTCTATTTTTAATTTAAAGCCAATTTGGTAACATGGGGCTTGTTCTGTAAATATAAAAATAGAATAGCACAATAGCCCATGTGCAGGAGGGGAGGAGATGGGGGCAGATACCCTAGCTATGAAGATCACTGAATTTCTTACACAAAGAACAAATCTCTCCAACCTACATTGTCATTAGGACAGAAAGATTTTTCTTTCTTTCTTTCTTTCTTTCTTTCTTTCTTTCTTTCTTTCTTTCTTTCTTTCTCATTTCAGTATAAGACAAGGACCCCTCTCAAAATGAGGTTCCTGCTTTGCAATGTTGGATATGTTGTTATTATAAAATGTGGTTATATTCTCTGCCTCTTACATTAACAATGGGGGCAGGGGTAGGGGGTGGGTCCGAGGGGCCTGAAATGACAGAATGAGGGACACACAATAGGATGGCCGTGACTCTGAACAAATAAATAAAACATGTGAATCACAGTCTCTGCTCTCTTTCCCTCCTCCCTCACCCCCCAACTGTGATTAAATTTGCTGTGGTCATTTCCCAAATGTCTGCCTGATAAAAGAAGAGGAAGAAGAAGAGGAAGAAGCAGCAGCAGCAGCAGCAGCAGAAGAAACAGAGAAGAAGCAGAATCAGCAGCACCCAGAGCCTTCGCTTGCACTGTGACTTAAAGCCAGGGCCCTTCCTGGAGCTGCCAGTCTCTACTCCTGCCAGCCAATCCCACGAGCACAGACACACACGCTGTTTGCATTTACCAAAAATGCTCCACATCTGATTGCCGGCCCCCACGGCCCCCTAAAATGGAAAAAAAAAAAAAAGCACAAACAAACAAAAACAAAAAAACAAACAACAACAACAAAACCCCACAAACTACCGACCCTGTAACACAACGCTACCCCCTTAATAAACAGCTTCCCAAACTACCCCCAGCATCACACTGAAACCCTAGGCGCCCGGAGCTCAGTAATGGGATTTCTCCTACCCCTTCCTGCAACCACCAACGCAGCTTCCCAGCAACCTATTGAATGCACAGGGGGAGAAAAAGAATACATTTTAATAAATCGAGGGGAAAAAATGATTTTGGTCCTGTAGCCCTGTTCTTTAGTAATAGAAAAAGGTGAGGTTGTTGAGGGGGAGGTGGGGGGAATTTAATATTGCAAGAGATAATAGCAACTATGTTAATATCCGGAATTTTCAATGTACCATAAGTACATTTTGTTTTTCCTTTTAGCACGATTTATAATTAAAGATTTTAATCTGGCTTCACATTGAGTTAATAAGCCCTTTGATTGATTAGGATTCATAAAATTGCCATTTCCCGCTGATGCTTTGTGTTTCTGGGGATGTTCTTTTGAAAAGCTGGGTTAAGGTGAATAGGAAGCAGCCATTGTTTAGGCTGAGCTGTGCCAATTCTGGGAACTCGGAACTGCTTTATTCAGAGTTTGTCCCCTGCAATATCTTGTTGTTCAGCCAAATTAATGCAGATAGGATCTGCTGGGCTACAGTTTAGCCATTTTTAGAGGAAAACTTTTTTCATAATTATTATTTCAGCAGGTGTTCCATGCAATTTCTGCCTCTGTTTCCTGACCTGTTCTTTGCCTTAAAATAAAATAAACTAAAATAAAACCACAATGAAATAGCATCAGATTGATAAATAGAATGTTACAAACTGTTGCAAAGATAAAAGAGAGGAAGGCACAAACCAAATGAATATGAATGCAGCGAACCCAAGAAAACCGGGCTCCGATTTTTCTTTTAAAAATTCAACTTCAGAGGCTGTCTAACCAATAAATTATCCTCTTGCATTAATGGCCAATACTGCAATATGTGGGAAGTGTCCTCCTTCAGCTAAAGGGATGTCTTAGAAATGTAAACACAAATGAATAAATAGGAGCAAGGGGCCGAGGGAAGGAGGCGGCAGGCAGTGCGCTGATGCTGTTTATCAAGTTAAATAATACATCCTGCCACCCCTCCCTCTAAAACCAAACCAAAATTAAGAGCAAGATCAAGAAACAATGATAAATTCTCCAAAGAGAAAGAAAGAAAGAAAGAAAGAAAGAAAGAAAGAAAGAAAGAAAGAAAGAAAGAAAGAAAAAAGGAAAGAAAAGAAAAGAAAAGAAAGAAAGAAAGAAAAAGAAAGAAAGAAAAGAAAAGAAAAGAAAAGAAAAGAAAAGAAAAGAAAAGAAAATTATAAGAAAGAGCCGGTGATTTGAAATGTCCCGTCAAAGGGCTCCTTTTCTTCAGCTCATTGTATCCGGCGTGTCTATACGGGAGTGTGTACAAGAGAATTCTTTCTTTCCCCCCTTATTTTTAGCATGGGGGAAAAAAAGTGACTCTCTTCAGCTTCCGAAGGGCCTCACTGTGGGGACTGAACCAGAGCAAATTCCCTTTGTGTTTCTTGCTCTGAGGGGACCTGCTATTGTTGACTGCGGGGCCTCTTGTAAGATCCAGGCAGGCTGGGGGCTGTGGGCGAAGCCTCTTCAGATAACACTCAACTTGTTTTGGAACTGATATTGCCTCTCCTCCCCTGTCACCCACCCCAGTTTACTGGACATGACCAGCATTTTCCGATCCTTTTATTATCATTCCGATGGTCTCCAAATGCAAACATTTTTAGGGCTCAGGGAGAAAAACTAGAAAACGAGAAGCCAGGTCCCCAGGCATGTCCAGCCAGGAGGAAGTACCCAGAAAACCTGCCGCCAGGAGGGCTGGGACGGGATGCTGTACTGGCTTCTCCCCCACACCTTTACCTGGGGCTCCTCCTGGCTCTGGTTCCTGACGTGAGAACCCCATCTCCCTGCCTGTGTTGCCCAGACCTCGTCCTGGCCGGTGCTTTCTCACTCTGTCCCCAACACACATCCTCATCAGCCCCCTGATCAGCGTGGTGGTCTGTCCCCCTCCCCTCCCTGGCCCCTTTTCCCTTGAGGTTTCTGTTTTTGCCGTAAAATAGCAAACACCAGCACAAAGTAGAGAGCGGCCAAACCCGCAGAGTGAAACGAGTTTGGGTTTCTAAACAGACAGCGATGCTGCTACCTACCCCCGGAGTCCTTGCTTTGCTGTCTCTGACCTCATGAATCCAGACCTGCAGGCCTGATTGGTGGGCTTTTAAACGTGACTAATGAAGAAAATTTACCCTCAGGGGGAGAGCCCCCTCCCTACAACCAAATAGAATGTGCCCTGATGCATTATATTTTTTGCAAGAAGGAAAGAAAAAGAAAGCAAGAAAACAAAGCCCAAAACACACATTTGTGGCAATGCAAAAATAAAATAAATTTAAAACAAATCCTTCCCACCCCCACCTTTTTTTTTTTTTTTTTCCTATCCCAGGGCCTAGGCAATGACAGCAGAGAAGGAATAATTCCCGGTGCAGTGTCTTACATCAGTTAAAGGTACCTTTGAGTGAATGTCAGCTCCTTTCTACCTTAGTGCCAGTCGATCGATGCTTCATTAGGGCCGAATTGTCTTTTGCCCACGCAACCTTGAAAACAGTCCCTTTAATTACCTGTGAGGAAGTCAGGACCCTCCTTTCCCCCTGTATCTCTCTTTCTCCCTTCCCTCCTCCTTCTGGTTCTTCTCCCTCTCCCTCTCTCCCTCTCTCTCTCTCTCTCTCTCTCTCAGGCTCAGGGAAGTGGGAGTGGGTGGATGGGGGTCACTCACATTTATTCAGTCAGTCTGAGTACATCACTCCTTGATAGAGAAGCTGGGAGGAGAAGAGAAGGTGGGGGCAGGGGGGAGAAATAGAAAAGAAAGAAATATTGGACCCCGAGGTGAGAGGGCAGGGTTCAAGTCCAGACTACAGATCTGTTGAAGAGGTTTCAGCCAGGCAGGCCTCCACTTGACTTTCTCAGCAGCCAGCTTTATGGATTCTCAGCTGCTCCCTTTACACCACAGCTCCTTACATCTCCCTGCTGCTAATTACCGAGGGTTTCTAAATAACGTAGGGACCCCAAAGGATCCTGAGTGGCCTCTATCCAGGTCACAAGGTAAAGGGGAAACTGTTGGCTAAATATTTCAGAGAAAGTGGAGAGAGATACACAGGGAGCAGCACAGCTCAATTTAATCCCTCCCATCAAAACTGAAGGCATTCCAAATAATTGTAGGCCTGGCAAGTTGAGCACTGGAAGAAAGTGCATAAATAATCGTATTTGTTATGCACTATTAAAAATTCAGAAAGATTTTAAATTCAAGTGATAATCTGGTCATCCTGAGGGATAGGCTTGTATTTAATAGCCAGGTATTTTTACCTATTCAATTATGATGAGAAATATTCTAATGAAGTCATAAACCTCAGCAGAGAATGTTAATCACCTGTGCGTGCTCTGTTAGTGCCGTGTTGAAAAACATACCTGCCCAAGCTCAGCTTCCCCCAACGCGGTAATTCAGTATCGTATTTGGAACCCTTCTTCCCTCCAGAGAGAGGTCCCCAGGCACCTGGAAATAGATGGCTAAAAACTACAAAGCTCATCTGATCTTCTCTCCAGTGGCCATATTTTTATCCAAGCAAGGGGGCAGGGGTTAAGAATGTATTTCCCCCCAAATTTACACAACAGAATGAAGTTACATTGCTCCAGCCCCTTCTTGACCACCCCCTGCCAACCCTCCCCACACATGCAAGCCTACAAATTTTGCAGGCTTAGGGGTCCCAGATAAAATACTGGATGCCGACTCAATTTGAATTTTGGATAAACAACTTAAAATTTTTAGTATAAGTATGTCTCAGCTCTTGGGTGAGGCATACTTATCCTAAAAAAATTCATTGTTGATCTGAAATTCAGATCGAACCGGGCATCTTGTTTGTTTGTTTTGTTTTACGTGCGGAGCCTGGCAACCCAGTGCAGATTCCTTTTAAATCTAGGTATTTCCTGCAAGCAAACGAGGGGTGGTAGTGATTGCAAGTCACTTAAAATAAACATAATCATAAAAGGATTTATTCAAACATTTCCAGGTCTAGCTCGTGACAGTGAAACATGAGATGTTATACTGTGTCTGTACATGGTGCACGTGCCCGCTCGGTCCATAGCTGTTTCGTTCCGTCTCGACACAGAAACTCTACCGGTTGAAGAGGTTACAGCAGGCAGGTTCCTGCCCATTCACATCAGTTGTATGAAAAATTGAGAACCCTGGATCAAAAAATCTCCAACCTGAGCTGTTGATACATGCTTGGGCCGTGCCATCTTCATGATATCACGGTCCTCGTGTGTCAGCCCACTACCGCACGGACCACACCTGAGGTGTGCACACAGGCCCTCCACGGTCCCTGCACAGGCTCACAACTTCTTATCCAGCAACGCACAGTGGCAGCCTTGACATGCCCTCGATCTGGTCCCTGGAAAGTGGGCAGAGAGGAGGGGACGATGTGTCCTCCGTCCGTGCTCAGCCCTTGACCTCACTCAGCGACCTGTGATATCACCACAGAAGCTCTGCTAACCCCCAAGCAGGAGTCCGGGAGAGCAGGAGTCTGGAGCTGGGAGAGGAGGCAGAGGGAGGAAGGGGAAATACATTTCTGCACATGCATTGTCAGCTGGGCCAAGCAGTCTTTGTGGTTGGAGTGTCGTGTGGAAGGCGAAGGGAGAATGGCAGGACCCAGGCCTCAGGCACAGGCTGCAGGGTCTTCGTGCGTGCTCTCAGCTGGGAGGTCAGAGAGCATTTGCATAGCCTTTACTTCGTCTGCCAAATACATACAAGAATTAGATTTCTGTTTAAGTGTTTCTGTCCACATGTTTTTAGTACTTTGTATGGGGGTGGGAGGAGGCATGTCAAATCTCACGTAAGTTTGCCGGGTCCAGTATAAGCATTCATAAAGCTGAGAATATTCAGGATGCAGATGAGTAGGGAGAGAGAGAGGGTCAGGCTGATCTGATGCCTTTGGATCACTCCTGCCGGGTGGGCAGGGGGCAGTGCTGTCATTTCTGGGAGAGCAGAGGAAATGTGGTCTTTGACACTGCCAGAGTCTCTTCTGAAAGAGTCTCTTGTTTGCCTGGATCCCAAATCCCCTGCATTTATGAAGCATCGGCACAGCAGTGCGTGTCCATGCCTTCCTGTGTGCGCGGGCTCAGTCCTGCTCGCATTGGTGTCCACAGAGACCTCAGGCAGTGAGCACACCGATGGTTGATTCTGCCGACCTGCAAATATGGTACTCCTGGTCTTGGTTGTAATCAAGGTGTATTTGCAGTCCAGTATGGTATTTGATCTAGAAAACAGTGAAGGTGATGGTTCGGTAAGGTGGTTTTTGGAATGATACTGTTTTGTTTAAAAAAAAATTTTTTTTAACGTTTATTTATTTTTGAGACAGAGACAGAGCATGAATGGGGGAGGGTCAGAGAGAGGGAGACACAGAATCTGAAACAGGCTCCAGGCTCTGAGCTGTCAGCACAGAGCCTGACGCGGGCCTCGAACTCACAGACCGCGAGATCATGACCTGAGCCGAAGTTGGCTGCTTAACCGACTGAGCCACCCAGGTGCCCCATGTTTTGTTTTGTTTTTAATTTTTATGTTTTTATTTTTGAGAGACAGAGACAGAACACAAGTGGGGGAGGTGCAGAGAGACAGAGGGAGACAGAATCTGAAGCATGCTCCAGGCTAGTACAGAGCTCGATGCGGGGCTTGCACTCAAGAACCATGAGATCACGACCTGAGTCGAAGTCAAACACTTAACTGACTGAGGCACCCAGGCACCCTGGAATGATACTGTTTCTTAAGCGGGGAAAACAGTGCGTGGTCAATACGTAAAGAGTAAAAAAAAAAAAAAAAAAAAATGTATAGGTGTCTTCTTAAGAATCAGGGAATAGAATTTTCTCCAGAGGAAAATATAACTATTCCGTCTTTTTCCTCTTTGGCTGATGGTGAAATGGGGTATCATTTTCTGATAGGGTAGGAAGGTAGGTTATATGGACTATCCTCTAGAAATTTTTGGTGAGACCAAAAAGTAGGATTTGAAATCTTTGGGGTCCTGAAGGAAAAAAAGGTTGGTCATCTCCTTTATGGAGCTTTTTATCAAGAGAGAAGATACGTTTTCCCGAAGGTAGATTATAAAAGTGACTATATTAAAAAAAAAAAAAGTGCAACCTGCCAAACATATATGATCTGCTTCCTTGTTACTCATCTAGGAGTTGCACTAGCCCAGTGGCTTTGGAAGCAGTTATTCCTGAGGGCCCTTGAAGCCTTTGTCCCGTTAGGCCCATCTCACAAGGAAGCCAGAGATGTGTCACACCACAGAAAAATTTTGTCTACGTGCAATGTGTCTACATTCCAAATTATGACAATGAGCTCCAAAACCCTTTCTTAACGTGAGTCACTGGAATATGTAGCTTGTGGCTGCAGAGGCAGAGCCGATGAACATCTGTGATGTTTGGAATGTAGACTTGTGCCCTTGTGGCATGGATAGCCACCGCCAATTCTGAACTCTTCTATTCGTGTAGGTGAACGTGCAGAGAAAAACAGTATCTGTATATACGGGGCGTCAAAAAGCAATTTCTTGCTGCAGTGAGTTTAATGTATTCAGTAACCTTCTGTTTATTTGGGTATTATTTGCTGAAGACACTTGGAAAGCTTTGGCATAAGAGTATAGGAAAACCCAGACCTAGCGTTGATCCAGAGCTCCTGTCTTCACACACCAATGGCCCGGACCCGCATGGGCAGACGGCAGAAGAGCCGTCTCTCTTTACTGCACAGCATCAAATAAGGTCAGTGATGCTGCTTTGGCTCCTTCTTCTTTCATTGTCCATGTTATTGAGGAAACCCATAAAAGTTCCCTCTTTTGATATCTTGACCCACGGTGTTGCTCGCATGCTGCTTTGTGGTTTAGAGATTTAAAGAAACAGAGAGGGAAAAAGAGTGAGGGAGAGAGTTTGCCTTAGGTGATAAACAGCAGTGTAAGGCCAGAGGCCTTACAAAAAAAAAAAAAAAAAAAAAAGAAAAGAAAAAAAAGAAAAAAAAAAGAAAGGAAGAAGAGAAGCAGCCATAGCAACAAGGGAGTTTGGAAACGTTCAAGGGTTCGGGGCTTGTCGGAAGAGGTGGGGGCACGTAAGCGAGGGTGTAAAATCAGCTCCACCCGGTGACAATAAAAATACGATTCCAGGCGTTCACCAACTCATTTACACCATCGCTTGAATGCGAGCATATGACATACGTGTCTACGGGGCCAAATGGTCATGTAAAAAACACGAGCAAAGCCACAGGTATGCTTGTTCAACTCTCCCAGTTTTCCAAGACAAAAAAACCCCTGTTTGATGACATAGGTTATTGGTTTCTGTTTTTAGTAGAAATTGACATTAGATGCTGGCCTTCCTCCCCCCACCCCCACCGCAACAATCTTCCCTACAGGTCACACTTTCTCAGGCAGACCTCTCTGCATATGCCCTCTGCATCCTGTGTTACCAGTGGTGTTTCTTCAAGGAAGATGTCTTGGTGATTTTGGATTCTATGCACGTCACTGGTTTATTGAGATGACCACTTTCCCTTCTTTGTGGCTCACATGGCATGTCTGTCCGAGGCAACAGATGTGCTTATTGAGAAAAT